>NC_140940.1:22592184-23898017 GCF_014529385.1 Adiantum capillus-veneris | reverse complement strand
TCATATAATTCCCCCGAACCATATGATAGGCTCTTGGTATACTAAAAGGTGAGAGATAAACCACCCTTCGGGTAGTTTTATTTAGTTTTCCCTTTTGGTCTCGGGGTCGTGCAGTGTGTTTAAAAGAGAAAGTGTTATTTTTTCAAAACAAACAAGTCCAGATTCAATTTTCCAAAGCCACTACAGCTACATTGCATACTTGGTGAAACAAACCATGCTACAGAGCATTTTTTGAACAATGATAAGAGAGTATAAAGTTTGAATGCATGGACAGTTCATATTGTACACTAAATACCAAATTTGTAATGGATACCAAACTATTCCATAGTTGATACTTGGTCCTTCAATTAGTTGAGAATTTTATTGTATTAAGCCTTGTATGATCATACATAGCAGTTTTACACCTACTTCCCAACCCTATAGTAAGCTTAATGTCATTCAGCTATCACTAGGGTAAAAAGTCCACCTATCATAATGGTGAGAGTATATAAAAAATTCTCTCTGGTCTAGGAGAAAAAACCACTGGGTCTATATAAGATGGGAGACATATTTACAAAAAACAAAGTCCAGAGTACCCTTTCAAGAGTTTAGCATCTTCAACTAATCTGCTTACCAGTCGTATTTACTAAATTATGGCATACATTCAAGAACAGGTTTTTTCTATAGCAACTGCACATCTTTATCTGTCCAGTACATCTACTCGGAGAGCAACCTTACTCCGTTATGAACTTCATTTATTTCTCCAGTTAGGAACCTCAGTTTCTCAAACCAAGTGGTGGACCTATCAGGACTGAGTGACTCGAGTGACTCTATGGGGTCGAGAGAATTTCAAAAACAATATCCGATTGGCGATGGTTGTTGAGGTACTGGGCCTAGGTTCTCAGTATTATTACATGGAATATTCAATAAAGCTAGGTTTTTCAGATCGGTTATACCTGCTAGCCCAGTTTCTAGCTTCTCATAAGATTTTCTTGTACCGTAGTTATGGTCATCAATTAAGAGGATATTTTAACATTACTCCACGCACTTGGGAGTATGGGGTCGTCTTGGCGACTCGTATCCTACCTTTGGCTGATCGTCCAAACACATGCTTCTACTGTGACAGTTGTTTGTGTGATCATGTAATGGGCGGTATAATAGATATGTAGATGAAGGGCTCCTGAAATAATTATCAGCTAAGCTTTTTTTGTTTTGTGAAAGATTTTGTGTGTGTGTGTGCGTGCGTGCGTGTGCATGTGCACCCTTATTAAACACAAGTCAAAAGAGAAGGGGGATGAGTTCTTTCAAGAAAGACAAGGAGGACGAAACTACTAACCACCTCTTGGTCTAGAGCATTGGACTATTTTCAAACACTCCCCAAAGACAAGGGGGACATGTGTTTGCATAAGCATTAAGTTGCATTTCAAGCCTTTACTTCTCATTGGACAAGTGGTACTCATTCCATCAGTGTTTCAGAAAAATGTGTCTCAGCTTAATATCGTGTCGTTTCCAATTTCAAAAATGCCGGTTGAGGGCAAGAGGAAAAGGATAAATTCCGCCCCAAAATAGAGAAAAACCGTGAAAAAACCCAAAAAATACCCCTAATTTTCTAAAATTTCCTCTCGGCAAACTCAAGGAAAGGAATTTTATATGTTTGAAAAATGATTTTTCCCGAACACTAAATTCCATATGAAGACTAATGGTAAGTTTGCATGAATACAAAAAGAGGGGCTTGTTGGATTTTGCTCTCTCTCTCTCTCTCTCTCTCTCTCTCTCTCTCTCTCTCTCTCTCTCTCTCTCTCTCTCTCTCTCTCTCTTCTCATTCTCACACTCTCAAGTGCTCAAGAGTGGCTAAGCAAGAGCTCTCACACTCTCTCTCACATGGGTGCTCAAGAGTGAGTCTTTATGCTCGAAAGCTTGGCTATGGATGGAAATCCAAGTAAGTGAAAAATCTCCTTCTTCTTCTTTATTTTCTATTAATCTATTCTTAGAGGGGTTACTACAAAAAAAAATTGCCTGTTCTCGGAGGGGTCACTACAAATAAAAATTGGCTATCACATACCTTGCACTTGCTTTTGTGAAGTTGGGCAAGCTAGTGTGTGTGTGAATGCACTTTTACTAAACACAAGTCAAAAGAGAAGGGGGGCAAGTTCTTTCAAGAAAGGCAAGGGGGACATGTGTTTGTATAAGTTGCATTTTAAGCCTTTACTTCTCATTGGACAAGTGGTAGGCATTCCATATGAGACTAATGTTAAGTTTGCATGAATACAAAAGGAGGGGCTTGTTGGATTTAGCTCTCTTTCTCTCTCTCTCTCTCTCTCTCTCTCTCTCTCTCAAGTGCTCAAGAATGGCTAAGCAAGAGTTCTCACACTCCCTCTCACATGGATGCTCAAGAGTGAGTCTCTATGCTCGAAAGCTTGGCTATGGATGCAAATCCAAGCATATGAAAGATCCTCCTTCTTCTTCATTTTCTATTACTCTATTACGATAAGCTATACTAAGAGCCTGCTCATGGAGTAAGCATATCCGAAGTATAAATTTTCTTGCTTGAAAAATACTTATTTCACCCTTATCTACTCTTATCATGTAATTATTTTTCCTCGTTGGGGTGTTTAGAGCTTGGGAAGGGAGGTTACACCATGAAATTTTAAAGAACACCGTCTTCTTGGTTCAAGGAAAGATTTGCAAGAGCACAAGTTATGTTGTATTCGAAGCTCTCTTTGAGAGAGAATTATAATGCAAAGATCTTTTGAAGGGGAGGCCGACTCCTAGCAACATCCGATCCACATCAAGTTGTCAATATTAATTGTGGTATTCTCTTTGAATTATGTGCATGGTTTTCATGTTCTCATGTGTGAATGTTCAATAAAATCATCCCGGCACAGCCTCTAGTCTCCTCTTCAAAATTCTCTTAAAGAAAACTCTCTCGTTTCATAATATTAAATTCCACTAAATCTAAAGTACGTGTTACATTCTCTGAAATTGTTATTAGAGCTGAGGTTTCTCTTTCCTTTCCCAAGAAGAGAGGTCCTTGAGTAATCTATGAAAGGTTGGAGTTGTTCAATTGCATTAGGGTAAGCGGTATTGTGATTTAATATCTCCGTTGGCATGCCTGTTTAGAAGGTACGAGGGACACCATTGAGAACTATGGTCTTAATAATGGAGTCTTGTGGGACTTGCCTATGGCTTAACCATTATTGAGACTATTAGATGCTCGATAGGAATTAGTGCTAAACCCATTCCACTACCCATTACAAGTAACAATATTCTAACCCACATGTGTAGTTACTCAAGTGCTTATGTTCTAGGGATAAGAGGAGCAGCAGTGCCAAGGAAAGAGTTAGCATACACATTCAAGGAAATTCAACCATGGCACAAGATAATCAAGAGAATGTATTAACCACTTACATCCAGCTCATGGCATAACATTTGATGATGGTGGCAAAGTTGTCAACTATCTTATTGACAAGTTACAAGAAGCAATGGGAAATCCTATTTTGCAAGCAGAGGTTCAAAGCCAAATTCAATGGCTTCAAGTTCCCCCACGTGCCCAACAAGAGAGAGGTCCTACAAGGCTTCCTAGTGAGACCTCCAAAAGAGGAATCTCTTTGGGTAATAAAGCGGAGAGACCATAAGGATCAGCAAGGCAAACTATTTGAGAAGAGAAGTGTGTCTTGAAATATCAAGGGAGAGGTATGAAAGCGATACCCCTCCTAGCTCTAAAAGTGATGCTTCCCCAAGATGACAGTGGACACGACAGTCACCTAGTCCTTCCAAAAAGAAGATGAAGTATCGCACTCCTCCCATGCAAATCCAAAGAAGGGAGAAAGAAATCCAAGCAAGAGGAAGCAAAGAAATCGGTCACTTCGTCATCACTATGTTGGATTATGGTTTGCGGGGAAACACACACACAACTAGAGCAGATGAAGAATCTCAAGGCACACAACAGAGATTATATTTCTTAGAGCACAATGGAAAGATAAGTTAGTCCTAGAATGATGGGTGTATATACAATGCACAGGGGGAAAACCTCCTAGCAAGGGGAAAAATGCCTTGGTGGTCCTAAGTGTGTTCACACACATCACTACCACATATGTATGGTAGCAAATCTCCTCTAAGAGTGATGCGGTGAACAAGAGTTGGCACATAGTGTATAGGGAAGTGCCATGCTCTGAGGACGTGATGATTCCACAAAGCGGAGTAAGCCCAAATCTTTGCGAAAAGCGTTGAACTTCTCACGAGACAATACCTTTGTGAAGAAGATCCGCAAGGTTGTCTTGTGCCGGCACATAAGCCAAGTTGATATCTCCCATTGAGAGTCTCTCTCTGACATAGTGGTGATGCACCTCAATGTGCTTTGTACGAGCATGAAAAATTGGGTTCCTCACAACTGCCAATGCACTCAAACTGTTAGTGTAGATGATGTTGGCAATGTCCTGTCCAACACCCAAATCAACCTTAGTAAGGCGTTTGAGCCATACACACTCAACCATAGCTATGAAGACTACCCTATACTCAGCCTCACAATTGGAAGTGGCCACCATAGGTTGCTTCTTGCTCAACCATGATATGCATGAACTACCAAGCATGAAACAAAATCCACTCATGGACTTGCATGTCATAATTATCAGTCCGATCTAAGTCTAAAAAAGCATGCAAATCTGGTGGCAATGACCCCCCCTTGGGATAAAACAACCCAAGATATAAAGTGACACTCAAGTAGCAAAAGATCCTCTTGACAGCCTTCCAATGCTTAGACCCTGGGCTATGCATAAATTTGCTAACTTGCAAGACTGCAAATGAATACTGGCCTTGTATTGCATACATAAATAAAGCATCCAATATCATGATAAAGAGTGACATCTGTAGGATCACTAGCATCATGAAGACTCGGTTTCAAACATGTTTCCATTGGAGTAGCACTAGGGTTGCTATCCTCAAGTCCAAACTTACATAGTAATGTCTCTATGTAGCTGGTTTGACACAAGGCAATACCTCCATCACACTGCTTGAACTGTATTCCCAAATAATGATGCAAAAGCCCCAAGTCTTTCATCTTGAAAGCAGCATTCGAATCAGCCTTGAAGTCAGCAATGTGTGTCTCATTCGAATCAGTGAGGGCGAGCTTTTTGAAATGGGGCCTCTAAACCCAAACCAATGGGCCTACCCTCACAAAATGTTCGTAAAGAGGTACGCACACTACTTGGGGCACCACCTTCTTTTGGGAGTGGAGAAGGAAACCAATCAAAATAACACTTGCACTCACCCACTCAAGCAACACACTTTGAAAACCCCCTTACTCTATATACACTTTGGACACTTGAACACCATCAACGATTATGCAACCCAATGCCGTGCATCAAAATGAAATATGCAATTTGTGGAATAGCATTCACCTTCTCCCCATAAGAATACCCATAATACATCCAAACTTTTCCTCTCTCAAGCACTCATCAAAAAATCATGCGCACAAGACTTGCCTCTCAAACACACAAGAGAATCACTTACATCAAACTAACACACTTTGCATAGAGAGCTCATCTCCATCTATGCAATGCCATGACACAAATAAAATCACCATGAGAGGTAGCCACATGCATATGTAATGAAGCAAAAGAGAGTTGGAGTGAGAAATTTCTTTAGACCAATTGAATAAGTGTGGAGAAACAAACCAATGGTAAATTGAGAATAGAACACTTACTTGATTTCTCGCACACCTTTTAAGGGGAGGACAGACGCTGGCTAACCATCACGAATTGCGACACTTGAAACTTTTGAAGATGATTTCATGATCATTAACATAACCATGAGAGAGATCATGATGTATTTACAAGTTATTGAGGTGCTACAAATGATTTATTGGGTTGATGGAGTAAGAGATTGTAGAATGGAAAGAGTGGAGAATAGAGTTGCACTTCCTCCAAAGAGGAGGGTTAGGAGGGAGGATGTGAAAGAGGGTGAGTTGGGGTTTTCTCTACTTTGATCAAGAAACAACATGAAGTTGAAAATATAGGTGTGTGTCCTTGAGTCTCTCCAAGGGGGGCTATTTATAGTTGTGTAGGAGTGGGATTATGCTACACTTAATTAGAGTAAGTGATTAGACCTAATTAAGTGTCCTTTGACCACTCATTGAATATTGGACATAAAAGGGACTATTTATTCACCAAAAATATCATTTTAGACCGTGAAGGCTCCATAGGGGTGCATAATGTAGGTGGGCCCCACCATGAGGCCCTACGGGTGGCTCCTACGGGGTATCTCAACTTGTCTGTCTTGGCATTTAAAAAGCATCTTTAGGTTGGTCCCATCACATGCAAGTGACCTTGAACACTCATTGCTCTTCTAGAAGATGAGTAGGGGAAAGGTAAGATCTCACCCTCTTGATTTACTTGATTTACAGTTCCCTTTTGCTGCGAATCTAACAGATTTACACTATTTTGACCATAACTTTTTACCTATAGCTCGGAATGACATGCTTCAAAAGGCAAAATTGACCTTCTCAACATGTTTGATATGAATTTGGACTATTCTTCACGCCCATGCACAAAGGAATTCGGTTTGGAAGGTCCACACTTGGCTAGGGAACCTTTTGCTTCCAAGTCTTCTTGTATGGGCCCTTTGCTTGTATGCATCCAAGGGGAATCATGCTTTTTCAAAAGGCTATGATGCTTAAACAAATAGAGGAGGGCCCAATATTATTTGCTTGTGAAAAGAATATACAGTTGGAGTCTTTTTGAAAGGAGAGAAACTATATGTATATTCTTAAGAGATATTGGGCCACCTATGTAGGGGGCATAGAAGACTTGTAGAGAGGGACCATAATCTTTGGTAAAGACAAGTGGATAGTTGATTTCCATGGGAATTTATCTATATGGGGTGGAAGATGGATATATTATTTTTCTACTACTAATTCACGAGAGGTAAGAAAGTTAGGGGGTATATAGTTGGTTATTGTATGCTTATTCTATTTACAAAGCAAAAAAGAAAAGGGTGGTAATATAAATATATGACTAAGGTGACATTTTTGGGAAGAGTATAATGTATGTGTCGCCACAAAGGTTAAACGAAGAGGGGGAATTTACTCTAGATAACTTAATAGCGTAGAAAAATATATACACATATGAGGAAGAGGACGTTGAGTAGGCTGACAAATGTTGCAAAAAGATGGTTACCATTTTATGCCACTCATATTAGCCCTCCCCCAAGCCTAGAGATATTCATATCTTTAGGAGGACGGTGTTGCTTCTTTTTCTTCTTTTTTTTCTCTTTTTTTTGTCATTTTTCCTTTTCCACTTTTTTTTTCAATAGGAGGAGTGTCATGCACTCTTTTACTCCATTAGACCTGTTTTTCATTACCTCAATCCCATAAATCGGAGATGGGATTGTTGCCTTGGGTATGTTCAGATTCCAAAGCTGGTTCTTCTTTGCACATCAAAGCTTTAAAAATAGGTGGAGCATTTGCCAAGCCGAAGGGAGCCATGTCA
The DNA here is from genome assembly GCF_014529385.1 of Adiantum capillus-veneris. Taxonomy (NCBI): domain Eukaryota; kingdom Viridiplantae; phylum Streptophyta; class Polypodiopsida; order Polypodiales; family Pteridaceae; genus Adiantum; species Adiantum capillus-veneris. The sequence goes on along the minus strand of NC_140940.1, from coordinate 23,890,554 downwards.
ATTTGGAGCTTAGATGATGTAGGCAGATGACTGCCTATCAACGGATTGATACGTTGAAAGTAGGGCTTTAATCTCCATCCATTGACTCTGGTCTTGTGGAGTTTTCCTGATAAATCTGCTAATCTGTAACTACCATTCCCAAACTTTGTTTTTATCATGAAAGGTCCCTTCCATCTTTGCAAAAACTTTTTGTCAAGTCGAGTATCAAGTCGGTTATCATAGCGAAGAACCAACATACCTTCCTTCAATCCTTTCCCCTTGAGCTTCTTGTTGATTTTATCCCTTTGGCTTGTCGCTTTGGTGATGTAGTGATCAATGGACTCTTCTCTATCTAGCTCAAGTCATTGGAGATCTAAGATCCTTTCATGTAGAACCTCTTTTGGTTTTTTTGCCACTCTTGCAAGAACGCGCAAGCTTGAGAGCTCTTCCTCAATGGGGAGAAGTGCCTCCTGTCCATAAACTAGATGAAAAGGGGTGAATTGGGTAGATACCTTGAAAGATGTCCTATACGCCCAAAGAGCAGCCATCAAATGGCGATCCCAATCATTAGGCCGGTCCACAACCTACTTAGAAATGATCTTACATATCATTCCATTCACTTTTTCCACCAATCCATTGCATTGAGGATAGTAGGGTGTGGAATGCAGGTGTTTCACTTTTAACCTCCTCAAGAGATCATTCAGAAGGTCAGTCCTAAAACCCGGGCCTTGATCTGATAAGATTTCTAGGGGTGTTCCAAACCTACTACAAATATGATCAAAAATAAACTTTGATACCTCTTCAGCTGTGATTCGGGTTGTGCTTGTTGCTTCCGCCCATCGTGTCATGTAGTCAACACCCATGATGATGAAAACCTTCCCTGTAGAAGTACGATGTAGGGGACCTATTGCATCCACACCCCACTTTTCAAAAGGGCCATAAGATATTATTGGGACTCGAGGCTCATATGTTAGTCGTCTATCCCCAGCAATTTGTCATGGCTTACATGCCTTACACCAATATTGGACATCACGATGTAAGCTCGGCCAAATAAACCCTGCTTGTAAAATCTTCCTACTTGTAATATCTTGAGAAAAGTGACCACCACAGACATCATCATGACATGAAAGAAGAATTTTCTCTATCTGTTGCACACCTGGTACTCTCCTCAAGACCAAATCTTTCCCTTTGTGATATAAATCATCCCCGATCAACTGGTAAGGTGTGGCCTTCTTAACTAGTCTATGTCTTTGCACCTTGTCTAAGTGTTTGGGACACTCACCTGCTTGTAGAAAGAAGATAATGTCTTTTAGCTCCTCTTGACCTTGATATTTGGGTTCATATAGTTTCACACCTCCTACCGCCATTTGAAGCTTTTCATTTGCGAGTAAGTCTGCTTCCTTGTTATGAGTTCTCACAATGTGTTGTACCTGTGTTGCTTTAAAACCCTTCATCAAAGCTCTTACACTACTAAGCCACTCAAACAATGTACGATTCTTGCACCTCCAAGTCCCTTGGATTTGCCTGACCACTAGCAAAGAATCACCTTTTATAATAAGTCTTTGTATGCCTAATTCTTTGCATTCTTCTAACCCAAGGGTTAGAGCAGCATACTCAGCCTCATTGTTAGAGTGAACACTGGGTAGAGTGATACCTTTTCTAACCATTACCTCCTTTTGTGGGTTCAAAATGATGATTCCCCCTGCTGCTTTGTCTTGTTGGCGTTGATAAGCTACGTCAAAGCATAAAGTATAGGCATTATCAATCTCCTTCACTTTGAACTGTTTTGAGCCTTCCTCTCTTTGTAGTCGTGATCCTTCCCTTTCTCTCACTTTGTAGGTGAGAATGTCTGCAAGTCCTGCTCTTGTGCTATCTTCTACAAGGAAAGTGTATTCAAATTCTTGGAGTTCAAGCACCCACTTTGCTATTCTAGATGAGAGGCTCATGTGTTGTACTACATATGGTAGATTGTGCTCTAAGGTGAGAAAAACAAATGGCACAGGGAGAAGATACGATCGAAACTTCCTTACCGCAAACAAGATTGCAAAGACCACTTTCTCCATTTCAGTGTATCCCTTCTCGGCCGGAGTCATCACCTTGCTTGCAAAATAGATCGGCCTCATGTTTGATGTTTTAGGATCTTTTTGCATCAAAACAACACCAATTGCTTCGAAACCTACACTTGGAGTGACATAGTAGGTCTCCTTTGGATCTTGTGGCATTAGGATTGGGAGAGAGCTAAGAATGCCCTTCACTTCCTCAAAACATTTTGCATGTTCCCTCCCCCATTCAAATGTAGATTGGCTTGCCAACCTATGCAAAGGGGCGATGGCTTCTGCTAGGAGATGGATGAAGCGAGACATGTACCTCACTTTGTGGTTGAAGGTCATTAGCTCCTTAGTTGTTGTTGGTGGAGATAATGACAAAAGGGCCTCTACTTTAGAGGGATCCACTTGAATTCCTTGTGAAGAAACCACATGGCCTAGCAAAACCACCTGAGATTCACCGATATGACACTTCTCTGGGTTGAGTTGTCCCCCAAATTGATGGAGCCTCTTAAGCCCCTCTTCAACCTTTTGGCAATGAAGTGATCTACAACTATAAATACATAAATCATCCATAAAGACGCTTATAGATTTTCCAAAGAATGGCTGAAATACAAATATTGTGAATCTCATGAAGGTGCTAGGAGCATTGGTGAGCCCAAAAGGCAATACTCTGAATGCAAAACATCCCCAAGGTGTGATGAAGGTGGTTTTTGGTTGGTCCTCTTCTGCTATTCTAATTTGAAAATATCCTGAATACCCATCACACACAGTGAAGCATTTGTGACATGCTACTTCATTCAAAATTTCATCTTGGAAAGGGAGAGGGAAGTGGTCCCTCTTTGTCGCAGTGTTGAGGGGTTTGTAATCCACGCAGACCCTCCACTTACCATTCTTCTTGGGAGTGACTACAATAGGTGATACCCATTCGGAGTTGGATACTGGATAAATGAAGCCAGCCTTCAAGAGTCGATTCACTTCTTGTAGGAGAGCCTTTTTTTTGCACAGATCCTAGTCGCCTTAACTTTTGAGCCACGGGTTTGGTCCCTGGTTTCAATTCAATTCGATGCTCTATTACATCTACACCTCTTATTTGTGAGTAGTCAGTGATAAACAAATTGGGATACCTCCTTAACATATTGATGTAGGACCTCTTCTCCTCACAAGTAAGATCTTTTGCAAGCATCTTCTCAAATCCTTCTTCAAGGTGGTGGCATCTTTCATCCCCTCGTGTGTGATTGTCTGTTGGCTTTTCTTCTACAGGAACATCTTGAGTGTTGGCGTTGAATACAATTCCCATTACCTCCAAAGAAGACTCCTCTTCACTGGTTGATGCACTGGTTGATGCTTCCTCATCACTTGAGTAAGGACTCTCCTCCTCGCTCTCTTCATCTGCCGTGGTTTCATAGTTGATATCTAGTTGCTTTCCTTCTTGCCAATCATACACCACCGGTTGACCCTTCTTAAGAATCAAACGACCACTTCCCCATTTTTGATCTGCAATCACAGCAATGAGCCAAGGCCTCCCTAGGATGATGGGATAGCCCTCCCCCTTAGCTGGCATGACATACATATCCACTCGTGCATCTATGTTACATACAGAGACTTTTACATTTTCAATGATCCCCAAACACTTCACACTTGAGTTGTTGGCTAGCCTAGCTTGACAATTAGAGGACTTTGTAATTTCAAGCCCTAACCTGTTCATTGATTTTTCCGTGATCACACACATTTGAGCTCCACCATCAACATATACATTAGACACCTTTTTACCCCTTATGTAAGCATCCACAATGGGTTCCACATCTTTTTGTAGCTTTGAGGCCACAACCTTAATGGAAAGATTTGCTTTCTTTTTTGGAATTCTTGTACTTACCAACTTTGGCCATTGCCTTCTTACTTTGGCTGATAGGTGTAGAAGTTGAGGCCATGAAATGTTTGGCTTTTGGGTTTGTAAATCCTCCAGGATGTTGTAGGGCTCTAGCTCCTTTCCCAATGGGAAGTCGTTGATACCAATTTCCCTTCGCCTTGATCTTTTCTTCCTGCTACTTTCAGCTTCTTCCATCTTCTTCTTGTCCCCTCTGGCTGAATTTGTTCCTTCACTTCTCATGTCTTCATCCTTATCATGTGCTCTTGTGCGTTTTTATGCCGGCATAACATCAAAGTTTAGAGTATGCTCATCTATTACCTCTTCTAGCTTGATGATGTTGACTCCTCTTTCTTCCTCCTCATGTGGGACGGGAGGTATATTTGCTGGTGGTGGTGGTCGACGAAGGATTTGTGGGCCTTGAGCTAGTTCTTGCTGCACAGTGAGAGGAGGCGGTCTGGGGGGATATATGTCTGCCGGAAGTCGCCTTGGATGTGGACAATTGTACATGCCATGGCCCATTTCATTGCAATTCCAACATCGCAACTCTTGAGCTTGTCTTCGTTGATTGCGATTCCCTTCTCTTGGTTGTCGTTGTTGAGGTAGGCCTTGTACTAGATTCAGAGTGAGGTTCTCAAGCTGTTGAGTTAGCCTTTGTAAAACCTCTTGTTGAGAGTTATCTCCTATTTGTGAAGATTGTGGAAGAGGGGCCCTAATTGGTGCTTCCATGGTTTGTGAAGACTCCCTCTCACTCACTTCATTCAAACCCCTTGCTCTATGTGCTTGGAAGTGTAGTTTTCTAAACTTGATGATGGCTACCTCACGTGCTTCTTCGAAGGTGGATGGGAATTTTAGCTCTACTTTAGCCTTTAAAAGTGGATACAAGCCAACCATGAATCTCTCTTTTTTTAGAAAGTTAGGTGCACCACCATGATTTTCTAATGTAGCCTCCCACCTACCCCATAGATTGACAAAGGTTGCTTCATAAGAGGGATAGTCTTCAAGTGATACCTGCTTATGTCCAATAAGACATTTCCATAGTCCTTCAGAAGTATCACCTTGCCCGAACTTGGAGAGGAAGCTTGCTCGCAGTCTCTCCCAATTGGACTTGATTTGGGGTTGCAAGGTCTCATACCATGCTTTAGCTTCTGCTTTTAGAACCAACGCGAAGGCTCGTAGCTTTACTTCCTCTTCATCTCTCCCGGATATGAGATGTGCCATCTCCAAGTTGTCAAGAAACTCTTGCGCATCTTCCCCACTACTTGCATAGAACGTGGGAAAACAACTTGTCATTTTGTTTAGACTTTTTGAAATTTCTTTTTTTTTAAGAAACTTTTCTCTTACGGGCCGCACAAGATTGTTGACACTATAAATCTGATTACATTCAAATGAAGATGTACACATCCATTGTTAATTCGTACTTTATCATAGGTAGAATAAATGGATTAATTGAAGCATTGATTTCATTGAGGCGAGTGGATCCAAATATCCTCCTTATGATAGATTGAAACATAAACTTAGTTGCAATGATTATATGAATGGATTGCCGACCAATAGGCCTAAAAGGTTCATTGTTTTGATCGTGATTCATGTGCTACTCCTCGTTGTTGGTTTGAAGACCTCGTTCCTTCATATGGCCCTTGAGCACCCCTTCACCACTCCTTGTTCCTGCCTTTAAAACAAAATGAAAACGTGAACATCAAAAGAAGTTTCATAATTGATGATTGGAATATAATTGGATTGGGTGATGCCAGTATTTCTCTCAGTCTTTCTGCACCAAACATAAAAACAATGCGTTGCTGGAAAAAGACTTTTCTATCTATGTGAACATTTACTCTAATGTGTTGTACAAAATGAAATGGATAGATAGGAACTCCATTGTTCATTACTAAAAAATTTGAAGGTAACTTGGAAATATGTTCCTCAGTGGGGGCACCACTTTATGAGGGTGAGCTTTTTGAAATGGGGCCTCTAATCCCAAACTAATGGACCTACCCTCACAAAATGTTCGTAAAGAGGTACGCACACTACTTGGGGCACCACCTTCTTTTGGGAGTGGAGAAGGAAACCAATCAAAATAACACTTGCACTCACCCACTCAAGCAACACACTTTGAAAACCCCCTTACTCTATATACACTTTGGACACTTGAACACCATCAACGATTATGCAACCCAATGCCGTGCATCAAAATGAAATATGCAATTTGTGGAATAGCATTCACCTTCTCCCCATAAGAATACCCATAATACATCCAAACTCTTCCTCTCTCAAGCACTCATCAAAAAATCATGCGCACAAGACTTGCCTCTCAAACACACAAGAGAATCACTTACATCAAACTAACACACTTTGCATAGAGAGCTCATCTCCATCTATGCAATGCCGTGACACAAATAAAATCACCATGAGAGGTAGCCACATGCATATGTAATGAAGCAAAAGAGAGTTGGAGTGAGAAATTTCTTTAGACCAATTGAATAAGTGTGGAGAAACAAACCAATGGTAAATTGAGAATAGAACACTTACTTGATTTCTCGCACACCTTTTAAGGGGAGGACAGACGCTGGCTAACCATCACGAATTGCGACACTTGAAACTTTTGAAGATGATTTCATGATCATTAACATAACCATGAGAGAGATCATGATGTATTTACAAGTTATTGAGGTGCTACAAATGATTTATTGGGTTGATGGAGTAAGAGATTGTAGAATGGAAAGAGTGGAGAATAGAGTTGCACTTCCTCCAAAGAGGAGGGTTAGGAGGGAGGATGTGAAAGAGGGTGAGTTGGGGTTTTCTCTACTTTGATCAAGAAACAACATGAAGTTGAAAATATAGGTGTGTGTCCTTGAGTCTCTCCAAGGGGGGCTATTTATAGTTGTGTAGGAGTGGGATTATGCTACACTTAATTAGAGTAAGTGATTAGACCTAATTAAGTGTCCTTTGACCACTCATTGAATATTGGACATAAAAGGGACTATTTATTCACCAAAAATATCATTTTAGATCGTGAAGGCTCCATAGGGGTGCATAATGTAGGTGGGCCCCACCATGAGGCCCTACGGGTGGCTCCTACGGGGTATCTCAACTTGTCTGTCTTGGCATTTAAAAAGCATCTTTAGGTTGGTCCCATCACATGCAAGTGACCTTGAACACTCATTGCTCTTCTAGAAGATGAGTAGGGGAAAAATAAGATCTCACCCTCTTGATTTACTTGATTTACAGTTCCCTTTTGCTGCGAATCTGAAAGATTTACACTATTTTGACCATAACTTTTTACCTGTAGCTCGGAATGACATGCTTAAAAAGCCAAAATTGACCTTCTCAACATGTTTGATATGAATTTGGACTATTCTTCACGCCCATGCACAAAGGAATTCGGTTTGGAAGGTCCACACTAGGCTAGGGAACCTTTTGCTTCCAAGTCTTCTTGTATGGGCCCTTTGCTTGTATGCATCCAAGGGGAATCATGCTTTTTCAAAAGGTTATGATGCTTAAATAAATAGAGGAGGGCCCAATATTATTTGCTTGTGAAAAGAATATACAATTGGAGTCTTTTTGAAAGGAGAGAAACTATATGTATATTCTTAAGAGATATTGGGCCACCTATGTAGGGGGCATAGAAGACTTGTAGAGAGGGACCATAATCTTTGGTAAAGACAAGTGGAGAGTTGATTTCCATGGGAATTTATCTATATGGGGTGGAATATGGATATATTATTTTTCTACTACTAATTCACGAGAGGTAAGAAAGTTAGGGGGTATATAGTTGGTTATTGTATGCTTATTCTATTTACAAAGCAAAAAAGAAAAGGGTGGTAATATAAATATATGACTAAGGTGACATTTTTGGGAAGAGTATAATGTATGTGTCGCCACAAAGGTTAAACGAAGAGGGGGAATTTACTCTAGATAACTTAATAGCGTAGAAAAATATATACACATATGAGGAAGAGGACGTTGAGTAGGCTGACAAATGTTGCAAAAAGATGGTTACCATTTTATGCCACTCATATTAGCCCTCCCCCAAGCCTAGAGATATTCATATCTTTAGGAGGACAGTGTTGCTTCTTTTTCTTCTTTTTTTTCTCTTTTTTTTGTCATTTTTCCTTTTCCACTTTTTTTTTTTCAATAGGAGGAGTGTCATGCACTCTTTTACTCCATTAGACCTGCTTTTCATTACCTCAATCCCATAAATCGGAGATGGGATTGTTGCCTTGGGTATGTTCAGATTCCAAGGCTGGTTCTTCTTTGCACATCAAAGCTTTAAAAATAGGTGGAGCATTTGCCAAGCCGAAGGGAGCCATGTCAATTTGGAGCTTAGACGATGTAGGCAGATGACTGCCTATCAACGGATTGATACGTTGAAAGTAGGGCTTTAATCTCCATCCATTGACTCTGGTCTTGTGGAGTTTTCCTGATAAATCTACTAATCTGTAACTACCATTCCCAAACTTTGTTTTTATCATGAAAGGTCCCTTCCATCTTTGCAAAAACTTTTAGGCCAAGTCGAGTATCAAGTCGGTTATCATAGCGAAGAACCAACATACCTTCCTTCAATCCTTTCCCGTTGAGCTTCTTGTTGATTTTATCCCTTTGGCTTGTCGCTTTGGTGATGTAGTGATCAATGGACTCTTCTCTATCTAGCTCAAGTCATTGGAGATCTAAGATCCTTTCATGTAGAACCTCTTTTGGTTTTTTTGCCACTCTTGCAAGAACGCGCAAGCTTGAGAGCTCTACCTCAATGGGGAGAAGTGCCTCCTGTCCATAAACTAGATGAAAAGGGGTGAATTGGGTAGATACCTTGAAAGATGTCCTATACGCCCAAAGAGCAGCCGTCAAATGGCGATCCCAATCATTAGGCCGGTCCACAACCTGCTTAGAAATGATCTTACATATCATTCCATTCACTTTTTCCACCAATCCATTGCATTGAGGATAGTAGGGTGTGGAATGCAGGTGTTTCACTTTTAACCTCCTCAAGAGATCATTCAGAAGGTCAGCCCTAAAACCCGGGCCTCGATCTGATAAGATTTCTAGGGGTGTTCCAAACCTACTACAAATATGATCAAAAATAAACTTTGATACCTCTTCAGCTGTGATTCGGGTTGTGCTTGTTGCTTCCGCCCATCGTGTCATGTAGTCAACACCCATGATGATGAAAACCTTCCCTGTAGAAGTACGATGTAGGGGACCTATTGCATCCACACCCCACTTTTCAAAAGGGCCATAAGATATTATTGGGACTCGAGGCTCATATGTTAGTCGTCTATCCCCAGCAATTTGTCATGGCTTACATGCCTTACACCAATATTGGACATCACGATGTAAGCTCGGCCAAATAAACCCTGCTTGTAAAATCTTCCTACTTGTAATATCTTGAGAAAAGTGACCACCACAGACATCATCATGACATGAAAGAAGAATTTTCTCTATCTGTTGCACACCTGGTACTCTCCTCAAGACCAAATCTTTCCCTTTGTGATATAAATCATCCCCGATCAACTGGTAAGGTGTGGCCTTCTTAACTAGTCTATGTCTTTGCACCTTGTCTAAGTGTTTGGGACACTCACCTGCTTGTAGAAAGAAGATAATGTCTTTTAGCTCCTCTTGACCTTGATATTTGGGTTCATATAGTTTCACACCTCCTACCGCCATTTGAAGCTTTTCATTTGCGAGTAAGTCTGCTTCCTTGTTATGAGTTCTCACAATGTGTTGTACCTGTGTTGCTTTAAAACCCTTCATCAAAGCTCTTACACTACTAAGCCACTCAAACAATGTACGATTCTTGCACCTCCAAGTCCCTTGGATTTGCCTGACCACTAGCAAAGAATCACCTTTTATAATAAGTCTTTGTATGCCTAATTCTTTGCATTCTTCTAACCCAAGGGTTAGAGCAGCATACTCAGCCTCATTGTTAGAGTGAACACTGGGTAGAGTGATACCTTTTCTAACCATTACCTCCTTTTGTGGGTTCAAAATGATGATTCCCCCTGCTGCTTTGTCTTGTTGGCGTTGATAAGCTACGTCAAATCATAAAGTATAGGCATTATCAATCTCCTTCACTTTGAACTGTTTTGAGCCTTCCTCTCTTTGTAGTCGTGATCCTTCCCTTTCTCTCACTTTGTAGGTGAGAATGTCTGCAAGTCCTGCTCTTGTGCTATCTTCTACAAGGAAAGTGTATTCAAATTCTTGGAGTTCAAGCACCCACTTTGCTATTCTAGATGAGAGGCTCATGTGTTGTACTACATATGGTAGATTGTGCTCTAAGGTGAGAAAAACAAATGGCACAGGGAGAAGATACGATCGAAACTTCCTTACCGCAAACAAGATTGCAAAGACCACTTTCTCCATTTCAGTGTATCCCTTCTCGGCCGGAGTCATCACCTTGCTTGCAAAATAGATCGGCCTCATGTTTGATGTTTTAGGATCTTTTTGCATCAAAACAACACCAATTGCTTCGAAACCTACACTTGGAGTGACATAGTAGGTCTCCTTTGGATCTTGTGGCATTAGGATTGGGAGAGAGCTAAGAATGCCCTTCACTTCCTCAAAACATTTTGCATGTTCCCTCCCCCATTCAAATGTAGATTGGCTTGCCAACCTATGCAAAGGGGCGATGGCTTCTGCTAGGAGATGGATGAAGCGAGACATGTACCTCACTTTGTGGTTGAAGGTCATTAGCTTCTTAGTTGTTGTTGGTGGAGATAATGACAAAAGGGCCTCTACTTTAGAGGGATCCACTTGAATTCCTTGTGAAGAAACCACATGGCCTAGCAAAACCACCTGAGATTCACCGATATGACACTTCTCTGGGTTGAGTTGTCCCCCAAATTGATGGATCCTCTTAAGCCCCTCTTCAACCTTTTGGCAATGAAGTGATCTACAACTATAAATACAGAAATCATCCATAAAGACTCTTATAGATGATATTGACTCCTCTTTCTTCCTCCTCATGTGGGACGGGAGGTATATTTGCTGGTGGTGGTGGTCGACGAAGGATTTGTGGGCCTTGAGCTAGTTCTTGCTGCACAGTGAGAGGAGGCGGTCTGGGGGGATATATGTCTGCCGGAAGTCGCCTTGGATGTGGACAATTGTACATGCCATGGCCCATTTCATTGCAATTCCAACATCGCAACTCTTGAGCTTGTCTTCGTTGATTGCGATTCCCTTCTCTTGGTTGTCGTTGTTGAGGTAGGCCTTGTACTAGATTCAAAGTGAGGTTCTCAAGCTGTTGAGTTAGCCTTTGTAAAACCTCTTGTTGAGAGTTATCTCCTATTTGTGAAGATTGTGGAAGAGGGGCCCTAATTGGTGCTTCCATGGTTTGTGAAGACTCCCTCTCACTCACTTCATTCAAACCCCTTGCTCTATGTGCTTGGAAGTGTAGTTTTCTAAACTTGATGATGGCTACCTCACGTGCTTCTTCGAAGGTGGATGGGAATTTTAGCTCTACTTTAGCCTTTAAAAGTGGATACAAGCCAACCATGAATCTCTCTTTTTTTAGAAAGTTAGGTGCACCACCATGATTTTCTAATGTAGCCTCCCACCTACCCCATAGATTGACAAAGGTTGCTTCATAAGAGGGATAGTCTTCAAGTGATACCTGCTTATGTCCAATAAGACATTTCCATAGTCCTTCAGAAGTATCACCTTGCCCGAACTTGGAGAGGAAGCTTGCTCACAGTCTCTCCCAATTGGACTTGATTTGGGGTTGCAAGGTCTCATACCATGCTTTAGCTTCTGCTTTTAGAACCAACGCGAAGGCTCGTAGCTTTACTTCCTCTTAATCTCTCCCGGATATGAGATGTGCCATCTCCAAGTTGTCAAGAAACTCTTGCGCATCTTCCCCACTTCTTGCATAGAACGTGGGAAAAGAACTTGTCATTTTGTTTAGTCTTTTTGAAATTTCTTTTTTTTAAAGAAACTTTTCTCTTACGGGCCGCACAAGATTGTTGACACTATAAATCTGATTACATTCAAATGAAGATGTACACATCCATTGTTAATTCGTACTTTATCATAGGTAGAATAAATGGATTAATTGAAGCATTGATTTCATTGAGGCGAGTGGATCCAAATATCCTCCTTATGATAGATTGAAACCTAAACTTAGTTGCAATGATTATATGAATGGATTGCCGACCAATAGGCCTAAAATGTTATAGAAATGATATTTTATGATTTATTGCAGTTGACAGGTGGAAAAGACTAGACCCAGCTTGGCCTATGCAAATGTATCTGTATATCATGTACAATTTATTATTCAAGTGCTCTTTTATGAGCTTTGGCCAATTATGACCGGCCGGCCAGTTTGTAACCAATTTGACCATTCAAGAAATCTATATAACAAATACGTGCAAGAGGGAAATGGTCACTCTTGCACGGGGGGAGATTGCACCCAGTGTCTGCGTTGCTCTTCTCATCTCTCCTCTCTTCCCTCTCGCCGTGCCGGCGTAGCACTCCGCTCTAGGAGGTGCGCCTGCACGTTCTCTCTCACTCTCTGTCTCTCTCTGTTCGTATTGTGCTAAATTATGGATTTGTGCGAGTCGACAGGTATGTAGAGTTATTCGTTTATGTTTGTTATGCGCTATTTTGAGTATTTTGCAGGGCGCTCTACGCTTCTGGTTGTAGCAGTGGTATCAGAGCTTTAGGCTACGTTCCAATGACTCTTGACCTTGGATATGTCGATCAAAGCTAAGTGTTTTTTTTCGTCTCTCTCTCTTTTTCTCTATTTACAAATAGTATTAATTGATATAACATATGTTAGTAGACGAGAAATAATTGCATGGGTTCGTCGAGGCCTTTTTGGCAAATTAGAGTCTCCTTTCTTCTTGTTATGTTGTGAAACTAGTGTAACCATTTCATGAAAAAGTATTCGATGTTTATTATAAGGTGCTCATGCTATGATAGTAAAGTATCCATATGGACGATAGCACCTGATTCCTTACGATTAAGCAATCCGTAATGAAGTATATCGTCAAATAACATAACCATGAAGTGATATTTTGGTGATATAATAAAACCTTGCATTTGAGTAGTGAGAGATTTAGAAAGAGACCAAATTGTCAAGAAGAAGCGCAGATTTATCATTAAGGAAATAACCTCAAGAGAGACTTTATGAGCCGTGAGGAAAAGGAGAAGTCCAGGAGGAAATTTAGGACTATCATTCACTGTGATATATCCACTGCAATGCTTGAAGGCAAACTAAGGCTGGCCTTGCACTCTTGTCACCTCTTGCCTCTCATCAGCTCCATGGCATGTTCATGCACACAAGCTCGCCAACACAAGTAGTTGTCATCTCGACTCTGTCCAAACCCGGACGGGTGTTAACTACCCACTAACAGTGCACAGTTTATCTGCGCATATAAGCCCTTGTCTCTCTCTCAGTTCTCGGCCGCCTGCAGCTAGCCCCTCACTCTTTTTCTCTCTTTACCCCTCATTGGCTACATAGGAGCAGCTGCCGTTTGCTACCAACCACAGTAGAGTCTCGCGACTCTCTTTCTCTCTCTCTCGCCAATTGGCGACACACCACACAGACAGCTCTCTTGACCCTTGCTTACAACCACCATTAAAACGTCCACCCGCATGCATGCTATCATTCCCAACCACTCACCTTTGAGCTGCCATGCAATTTCATTACAGCTAACGCATTTGCCACTCACCAACCCCTTCTGTGGAGCGCCACTATTTTTGGCTCTAAGTTGTTCCTTATCGCCCGCAGCACGCAATCGACCACCAGTTGCTATCTGTTATCGAACCAACATGCTGCTTATATCGTTATCAGATACCCTACAGGAAAATCAACTCGAGTGGCCACCAAAACTGACCATCCCGGAGCACGTGAGCCGTTGCTTTCTAGTGACACTTTCAATTTTCACCATGACGTAACCCTAGTACTCACGCACACTGGTTGTTGGATCCGCCGCCAGCACTCTCTAATTACTCCCTCTCAAATCTCAACCTCAATAATCTCATACTCTCTCAGTTGCCTGCATGGCGTGCCAACCCAACAATTAGTCGCCAGCCCATCCAATCTCTCGTTTTCTCTCATCTTGTGCCGCCCAAACCACCCACTCAGAACTGTGTGTGCCTGCATGGAGGCGCATACCCTAAACCACCCAATCATTTTTGGCTCCAACTGTTGGAGGCCAGTCAACCTTGACCGCATGCAATCTTTGCGACAAGCACAACCGTCTCTCTCTCTCTCTCTCTCTCTCTCTCTCTCTCTCTCTCTCTCTCTCTCTCTCTCTCTCTCTCTCTCTCTCTCTCTCTCTCTCTCTCTCTCTCTCTCTCTCTCTCTCTCCACTCCGTCACTCTTGCACGGGGGGAGATTGCACCCAATGTCTGCGTTGCTCTTCTCATCTCTCCTCTCTTCCCTCTCGCCGTGCCGGCGTAGCACTCCGCTCTAGGAGGTGCGCCTGCACGTTCTCTCTCACTCTCTGTCTCTCTCTGTTCGTATTGTGCTAAATTATGGATTTGTGCGAGTCGACAGGTATGTAGAGTTATTCGTTTATGTTTGTTATGCGCTATTTTGAGTATTTTGCAGGGCGCTCTACGCTTCCGGTTGTAGCATAAAAGGTTCATTGTTTTGATCGTGATTCATGTGCTACTCCTCGTTGTTGGTTTGAAGACCTCGTTCCTTCATATGGCCCTTGAGCACCCCTTCACCACTCCTTGTTCCTGCCTTTAAAACAAAATGAAAACGTGAACATCAAAAGAAGTTTCATAATTGATGATTGGAATATACTTGGATTGGGTGATGCCAGTATTTCTCTAAGTCTTTCTGCACCAAACATAAAAACAATGCGTTGTTGGAAAAAGACTTTTCTATCTATGTGAAAATTTACTCTAATGTGTTGTGCAAAATGAAATGGATAGAAAGGAACTCCATTGTTCATTACTAAAAAATTTGAAGGTAACTTGGAAATATGTTCCTCAGTGGGGGCACCACTTTATGAGGGTGAGCTTTTTGAAATGGGGCCTCTAAACCCAAACCAATGGACCTACCCTCACAATATGTTCGTAAAGAGGTACGCACACTACTTGGGGCACCACCTTCTTTTGGGAGTGGAGAAGGAAACCAATCAAAATAACACTTGCACTCACCCACTCAAGCAACACACTTTGAAAACCCCCTTACTCTATATACACTTTGGACACTTGAACACCATCAACCATTATGCAACCCAATGCCGTGCATCAAAATGAAATATGCAATTTGTGGAATAGCATTCACCTTCTCCCCATAAGAATACCCATAATACATCCAAACTCTTCCTCTCTCAAGCACTCATCAAAAAATCATGCGCACAAGACTTGCCTCTCAAACACACAAGAGAATCACTTACATCAAACTAACACACTTTGCGTAGAGAGCTCATCTCCATCTATGCAATGCCGTGACACAAATAAAATCACCATGAGAGGTAGCCACATGCATATGTAATGAAGCAAAAGAGAGTTGGAGTGAGAAATTTCTTTAGACCAATTGAATAAGTGTGGAGAAACAAACCAATGGTAAATTGAGAATAGAACACTTACTTGATTTCTCGCACACCTTTTAAGGGGAGGACAGACGTTGGCTAACCATCACGAATTGCGACACTTGAAAGTTTTGAAGATGATTTCATGATCATTAACATAACCATGAGAGAGATCATGATGTATTTACAAGTTATTGAGGTGCTACAAATGATTTATTGGGTTGATGGAGTAAGAGATTGTAGAATGGAAAGAGTGGAGAATAGAGTTGCACTTCCTCCAAAGAGGAGGGTTAGGAGGGAGGAAGTGAAAGAGGGTGAGTTGGGGTTTTCTCTACTATGATCAAGAAACAACATGAAGTTGAAAATATAGGTGTGTGTCCTTGAGTCTCTCCAAGGGGGGCTATTTATAGTTGTGTAGGAGTGGGATTATGCTACACTTAATTAGAGTAAGTGATTAGACCTAATTAAGTGTCCTTTGACCACTCATTGAATATTGGACATAAAAGAGACTATTTATTCACCAAAAATATCATTTTAGATCGTGAAGGCTCCATAGAGGTGCATAATGTAGGTGGGCCCCACCATGAGGCCCTACGGGTGGCTCCTGCGGGGTATCTCAACTTGTCTGTCTTGGCATTTAGAAAGCATCTTTAGGTTGGTCCCATCACATGCAAGTGACCTTGAACACTCATTGCTCTTCTAGAAGATGAGTAGGGGAAAAATAAGATCTCACCCTCTTGATTTACTTGATTTACAGTTCCCTTTTGCTGCGAATCTGACAGATTTACACTATTTTGACCATAACTTTTTACCTATAGCTCGGAATGACATGCTTCAAAAGGCAAAATTGACCTTCTCAACATGTTTGATATGAATTTGGACTATTCTTCACGCCCATGCACAAAGGAATTCGGTTTGGAAGGTCCACACTAGGCTAGGGAACCTTTTGCTTCCAAGTCTTCTTGTATGGGCCCTTTGCTTGTATGCATCCAAGGGGAATCATGCTTTTTCAAAAGGCTATGATGCTTAAACAAATAGAGGAGGGCCCAATATTATTTGCTTGTGAAAAGAATATACAATTGGAGTCTTTTTGAAAGGAGAGAAACTATATGTATATTCTTAAGAGATATTGGGCCACCTATGTAGGGGGCATAGAAGACTTGTAGAGAGGGACCATAATCTTTGGTAAAGACAAGTGGAGAGTTGATTTCCATGGGAATTTATCTATATGGGGTGGAAGATGGATATATTATTTTTCTACTACTAATTCACGAGAGGTAAGAAAGTTAGGGGGTATATAGTTGGTTATTGTATGCTTATTCTATTTACAAAGCAAAAAAGAAAAGGGTGGTAATATAAATATATGACTAAGGTGACATTTTTGGGAAGAGTATAATGTATGTGTCGCCACAAAGGTTAAACGAAGAGGGGGAATTTACTCTAGATAACTTAATAGCGTAGAAAAATATATACACATATGAGGAAGAGGACGTTGAGTAGGCTGACAAATGTTGCAAAAAGATGGTTACCATTCTATGCCACTCATATTAGCCCTCCCCCAAGCCTAGAGATATTCATATCTTTAGGAGGACGGTGTTGCTTCTTTTTCTTCTTTTTTTTCTCTTTTTTTTGTTATTTTTCCTTTTCTACTTTTTTTTTCAATAGGAGGAGTGTCATGCACTCTTTTACTCCATTAATAGGAGGAGTGTCATGCACCAGTAATCAAAAAATCATCCACATATAGACTCGCAACGATGTTAAATGCATCACACACTTGCCATACAAAGTGCTTTCAGTTGGAATGTTACAAAAGCCTTGTTTAACCAAATGAGTGTTAGCTTTCACAAAGCACGAAGAGACTGCTTCAACCCATACAAAGCTTTCTTACATTTGCACACTTTATCTTCTTATCCTTTCTTGGAAAAACTAAGAGGCTTTATTACATAAACCTCCTCAAATTTATCACCATTCAAGATAGCAGTAACAATGTATGATTGATGTACATCATATGATCCAAAGTGAGCTACCAATGCACATAGATGCAAACAACATTCATACGATAGTGGGAGCAATAGTCTCTTTATAATCTATGACTTTCTATCGTGCATAGCCATTTGCATCAAGTCAAGCCTTGTAGCAATCAATCTCACCATCTGGCTTGCGTTTCAACTCGTAAACCCACTACGTGTGCCAATGGACTTTTTGCTAGGAGAAAAATCACATAAAGTCCATGTGTCATTTTCTATAAGTGCATCATATTCTGATGGCATGGTAGCCATCCAATTTTTTGAATTTTGTGCAAGAGGCTCCTCTTCATCACATAAACTAGAAACAACCAAAGCATAATAATCTAATGTAGAAGATGGATGACAAGAACCTAAACGAGTACATTTCGACAGAGCTGCATCTGATTTATTATCACGCAAAGTATGCACTAGCCATTTTGGCATACCTCTAGCCTCCTCATTCTCAGTCCTTTCCACATCATGTACATCATGTACATCTGCATCAATGATAGGCTAATATGTAACATTTTCAAAAAACCCCATAGGATATACATTTGCCTCATTGGAGTTTACATCCAACCTTCCAACATAAAACAGAGGCAACAAAGTGTCATAATTATCTTGTGAGCTTACATTACTATCTCTAGTACATGATAACAAATGCTAAGCAAAATCTTCCACAAACACAACATCTCGTAAAACCAAGGTACATTTTTTTCCCAAATGGTATAACGTATAACCTTTAGTTTTAGTATTGTAACCAATAGAAATGCATTTACCAGCCTTATCATCCAATTTTTTGGATTGCGTTTATGTCACTAACGCATAAGCTAAACAAACAAAAACATGCATGCGATCAATAGATGGCTTCTTATCATGCCATGCTTCATAAGGAGTCATATACTGCAAGTATTTTGTAGGACACAAGTTAAGTACGTAGGTAGCAACATGTTTGCCTCAAGCAAAGCTTGACTCTTGACCATACATCGTGGAATTTTTGTAAGTGGCATGCTTTTCCTTTTAGCAGCAACATTTTGATGAGTGTATATGGCACAGTACAATGGTGTTTTATCCCATGATTACCTAGAAATGCATTAAAGTCATGAGATATATACTCCCCCCCCCCCCCCCCCCAATCTAAATGGAGGGTGCCCATAGTACATTTAGAGACATTTTCAGCCATACCTAGAAATTGCTTGAAGCACATGAACACTTCGTACTTAGATTTAAGTGGATACACCCATGCATGCTTGGAGTAATCAACAATGAAAGTTGTTACCATATACTTGTGGTAGTGATGTGTGTGAACACACTAGGACCGCCGGGGCATTTTTTCCCTCTTTAGGAGGTTTTTTCCCCCGTGCATTGTATATACGCCCATCACTCTAGGGCTATCTATCTTTCCATTGCACACTAAGTGACACACTCTCTATTGTGTGCCTTGAGCTTCCTTCGTCTTCTTCAAGCTGTGTGTGTTTCTCTGCAACCCTAATTCCAACAATTGGTATCAGAGCAGGTCACGACCTCCCAGGCTTAGTCGCCAGCTGCTCCAGCACACGCCTGCTCACTTTCTCCAATTTCAGTGAGCTTTGGCGAGCGTTCGCAGATCGACAAAAATTTTGGGAATGCTCGAAGAGATTGGTCTGCTCAGAATTTTGATTTGGGCTCATTTCGGCCTCCGTTTCCACCACTGGCAGTACTGCACAGGCTATTTTGTCATTTTGTGCAGAATTTTTGTCAGTGCTGTTTTCTGCATAACAGGTGCCTTATAGTCTTCTACGGTTTGTGCTATATAGCACAGGTTGTTCCCGCTCCATTTCTCCTATTTTCGGGCAGTTTTCACATCAGGTGCAGCATTTACCATGGCTGACAACAACAACACAGATGTGTTCAAGATGTTTGCTGCTGAGGACAGGTTGAATGGGGACAACTACCCTATGTGGGCTTATATGATGCAACATGTTCTTGTGTCAAAGGGTGTCTGGAACATTGTGCTAGGCATTGATGTACATCCTGGTTCTGAGGATGTAGGCGATGTTGAGGATGTTGCAGGTCTTGCTGCAAGGATTGCAGCTGTTAGAGTTGTTTTGCCTACGGCAGAACAAGCTCGTTGGGATGTTAAGGATGCGTAGGCTCATGCATTGATTGCGTTGTCTGTGAAGCGCACCATTGTTCCTCACATCCGTTAAGCAAAATCTGCAAAACAGGCTTGGGATATTTTAGCAGGTCTTTATGCAAGCCGCAATGAGGCTAAAATTGCTTTGCTGCGTAAAGAGCTGGAGTCAAAGATTATGCATGAGGAAGATGATATGGACACTTTCCTTGCTAGTGTCAAGGATATCAATGAGCAGCTTATATCTACAGGTGAAGTCATTTCAGACAGTTCCCTTGTGCAGACTGTTCTTGATGCCTTACCGGATTCCTACCAGACTTTTGCTAGTACTTGGAGACTGATGACCCAAGGAAATCCTGAAGTTGTCAAGTTTGATGCATTATGCACATTGCTGTTGCAAGAGTCACTTTCCAGAAAAAACACGACTAGGCAGCGTGCAGTTGAACATGCTTTTATTGCTTCTCAAAGTAAGGGTGGTAACAGTAATGCAACCACTTCTTATGGTTCTGCTGCGAGTGGCAAAAATTCTGTTCCTAATGTGTAACCGGAAATGGCCTATGAACTTTGAGAGTAGCGGAATTAGGAAAGTAGGTGAAGCACTTTTAAGAGATTACTTTGTGAGCATAGCGGGTGAACTTAATTGATGGTAGCAACATAAAGATGGTACTTAGTTAACTTGGCATGAACAATACTTTTGCAAGAGAGAGAGAGTCTAGAGAACATGACAATAGTTTGAGGACCGGATTCATATGGAGCCGGTCCCCCCTCCAATAGGCATTTGTATTATAGTTTCTCCCATCAAGAGAGACTTGGTACAATACAATCTTTGTGTTCCTTGTGACCTTGGTGATGCAATGAAGATGGAAAGCTTCATGCATCACAAACATAACATAACATAAACTTGAAGAAAGCATTAACTATCCCAAGCCTCAGTCCCAAGGCCTCAAACACCTTCGAAGGTGGAGAGAGCTAGCGGGGAATGAGGATAGGGAAGAGGAAGAAGAAACATTCCATAGAAGAAAGAAGTAGTTCCTCACATATCATTACTCTTCTTGCTAGCATACATAATAGCATAGTAATGGAGATGGAGAAGATGGCAAGCTTAAGCATTGAAGCATGACTTTTGGTTGGATTTGCATTCCATAGCCAAGAGTGTTGGTGTAGGCTTTCACTCTCACAAGCTTGGAGAAGGAGGTGGTGTTCCTCAACTTTCACCAAGTGAGAATAGTCTGGCCAATGAGTGTGTGTGATGGTGTATACCCCCCTAGCTTGCTTTGGGCGAAATTTGTTCATGTTGCAAGCTCATTGGACCCCTCTCCCCTTAGCCAATCACATGCCACATGCAGTCAAGCATATGGGTATTCTTTTGACAAGTGTCCTCCTTACCCCTTAGAGAGAGAGAGCTTGAAAATATCTAGATATTTGTTAGGTGGAAGTGAAAGCTCATTGGACCCCTTTTTAGCCCAACCAATAGCATTCAAGCTCCCATGTGGTTAAGCTTAGTGAGAGTCTGACATGTGTCCCATGTGCTCTTTTAGAATTTCCCTAACTTTGAGATTTTTATGTATAGGAAGTTTCTCAAGCAACTTCCTCATTAAGTGAGTAGGTTCTCTTTTTGACTCAAGCATCTTACCCCCCATGCATAGGAAACTTCTCAAGAAAATTCCTCATTAAATGTGACAAGTACCTCAAGTACCTTAGTCATCAAGCATGACAAGCACCTTAGGCGGGGTTCCCACCTCAAGCACATCCTTAGCTTTCTTAAGATTAGGTCAGTTTCCCACATCAAGCATAGCCCTAGCTTGCTTAAGTTTAGGTCGAGTTCCCACCTCAAGCACAACCCTAGCTTGCTTAAGGTTCCCACCTCAAGCACAACCCTAGCTTGCTTAAGGTTCCCACCTCAAGCACAGCCCTAGCTTGCTTAAGTTTAGGTCGAGTTCCCACCTCAAGCTCAGCCCTAGCTTGCTTAAGGTCAAAGGACTTTTAACACTAACCATTGGAGGTCTTTAATGAAGCTAACCCTAAGGTCTTTTTAGCTTCATTAGTTAACCTTGCTCTTTGACAGACCATCTCTCATTTGGGCCCCTTTACCATTGGCCCCGTGTTGAGATAGATCCGTAAGCACATGTCTATATTCTAACCCTTGTTCCCGTTTATTATCCCATATTAAGTGATCAATTTAATATGAGAAAATCATTTGGGTTGGTTAGATATTAGATATTTGATGACATTACCTCTCTCTTGAAATCATAGTCGTCCTCGACTATGAGGTAAAAGAGATAAATTCATAGTCATTAGTCAATTTGTCTTAGCGGGTAGAGGATCCCTTTTTACCCTACGACATCATTCCAAGATGGATGGCTAACCCATTTGGTGCTTGGGAGACATAGCTGCCGCAAGCATGTCTGCTCTTTATTCCATTTCCTCCTCCCAAGTAGAGTGACAAATTCTACATGGTGTTTGAGAGACGTCGTCATCCCAAACATGATTCTTAGTATGCATACTACTTAAATTGTGCACAATAAAGAGAGAACTAGTCTTATAAGACAAAAACATTAATCATTTCAAAGAAACATGTACATTTGGTTACTCTAAGGTAGCATTGTAAGCATTGACAAGGTTCATACTATTCTTAAGCTGGATTCCTTGCATCCATCTAGCATCTTCAAAAGGATAATTTTTGAACTTAATAAGATACCGTCGGATAATCTTACCATGTCGTAGTACCTTGTCTTCATGTCGAAGGATAGCTTCGGGTTGTAGTACCTCTTCTTGATCTTCGATTTCGGGAGGGTCTTCAATAATTGGTTCATTTGGAGGCTCTCCTTTGTAGGGCTTGAGTAGGCTCACATGAAAAGCATTGTGTATGAGCCAATGGCTAGGTAACTTGAGTTGATAAGTTACCTCATTGATTGGCTTCAAAATTTGAAAAGGACCATAGTATCTTTTTGCTAGTTTAGCATAATACTTTTGATGGCCCGTAGGGTTTTTGCCCGTCGTTTGCCTCAATCGAGCCTTAGGAAACTTAAGTAAGACCCAATCATTTTCTTTGAACGTTAAGGCCCTTCTGTGCTTGTCAGCAGCAGCTTTTTGCCTTAGTTGGGAGATGTATATAGCCTCCTTAATCTTTTGAAAAGATGTTTGGAGGTCATGGCTATACTCATCGGCAGCGAAGATCTTCCCATGTACTTTAAGTAGCAAGGGAATTTTAGGTCTTCCTTCTATGATTTCAAAAGGTGCTTTTCCCGTAGAAGTATGTATAGTATTATTATACGCATACTCTACAAGAGGTAAGTACTTTTCCCATTGTGAGCGTTGATCTACTTCTATAACATAGGTCTTTAGTAGATCAAGAATTGTAAGATTGGCTATCTCACTTTGGCCATCCGTTTGTGAGTGATAGGCCGAAGAGAAATTCAATCTTGTACCTAGATTTTCGAAGAGACCTTTCCAAAAATTACTTGTCATTCTAAGATCTCTATCTGACACGATGGAGGTTGGCAATCCATGGTGTTTGAAAATCTGTGATATGAAGAGAGTTTCCATTTGGTGTGCCTTAATAGTCTTCTTGACAGGGATAAAGTGTGCTTGCTTGCTAAACCTGTCGACTATTGTCCATATTCCCGTATTCCCATGAATAGATTTTGGTAATCCAAAGATAAAATCCATGGATATACTCTCCCATGGTGAATTAGGAATTGGCAATGGCTGGAGTAATCCAGGTTGCTTCCCTCTATCATACTTGGTCTTTTGGCATACTACACATTTTGAAACATACTCTTGCATGTCCACTTTCATGGTAGGCCAATAAAAGTACGTCTCTACTCCTCGAAGAGTAGGTTGAATGCCTCTATGCCCCGCATAGGGAGGGGCATGGGATTCATACATGACTTTCTCACGAAGGGAGTGGGTAACACATAGCCTATTGTCATGGAGAAGATAACCATCCTGCAAGGTGAATGGTTCCTCTTTCTTCCCCAAAGCAAGGGCTGACATTATATCTTTAAAGTCAGGGTCAGTAGCATACTCATCTATCATAGAAGATAGATCATTGTGAGTTGCTATTGACACAGCATTAACTTTTGGTCGTCGCGAAAGTGCATCAGCCACTTGATTGTGCTTACCAGCAATGTGAGCAATGTGGAAATTAAATTGTGAAAGAAAATTTGCCCACCTCTTTTGTTTGTCGGAAAGCTTTGTTTGCGTCATGAAGTACTTGAGACTTTGATGGTCTGTTCGTAAGATGAATGGAGTCCCTAATAGATAGTGCTTCCATGTGTCTAGGGCATGTAGAACAGCTAACAGCTCTTTCTCATAAATGCCTAAGACCCGTTCATCCGTGTTGAGCCTTCGGCTCTCATATGCTATGGCATGCCCTTCTTGAAGCAAGACTGCTCCAAGGCAATCACCACAAGCATCACATTGGACCTCAAATGGCTTTGAGAGATCCGGAAGCATGAGGACTGGTTGGGAGATAAGCTTCTCTTTGAGCTTGTCAAAAGCACTTTGCTCCTTAGCAGTCCATGAATACTTAACGTTTTTCTTTGTTAAGTCATGTAATGGTCCTGCTATTTGAGAGAATTTTGCTATGAAGCGTCTATAGTATGCACACATACCAATAAAGCTTCTTAGCTCATGTAGATTCCTTGGATTAGGCCATGCTTTTATTACCTCCAACTTTGATGGATCCATACGGATACCATCTCGAGAAATAATGTGACCTAAGTATTGAATCTCTTGAAGGAAAAATTCGCTTTTCTTTTGATTGAGAAAAAGCTTATTCTCCCTTAATGCTTGAAAAATCACTTGGAGATGTTGCTTGTGTTCCCCCAAGGAATTGGAGTAGATGATGATATCATCAAAGAACACTCCAGTGAATTTGCGGTAGGGTCTAAAAATTTTATCCATTAATCGATTGAATGTAGATGGTGCATTAGTCAAGCCAAAAGGCGTGACTAGATATTCATAAAGGCCAAACGTTGTTCGAAACGCAGTCTTTAGGATATCTTCATTCACTATCCTTATTTGATGGTAGCCACTTTTAAGGTCAATCCTACTAAAGTAGGTAGAGCCTTGTAGCTTATCAAACAGATCTTCTACCCAGGGTACTGGAAATTTGTTTTTGATAGTGATATGGTTTAGTGCGCGATAGTCCACACACATGCGGTATGTACCATCTTTCTTTTGCACTAAGAGGACTGGAGAGCAAAAGGGAGAGGAGCTAGGCCTCACCATTCTTTTGTCTACCAATTCTTGCACTTGCCTCATGATCTCCTCCTGTTGAGCTTGTGAAACTCGATAGGGAGGTTTGTTAGGCGGTGAGCTTCCTGATAGGAGCTCAATTCGATGGTCATCATCCCCTCGTTTTGGAGGTAAGTCCATAGGGATATCATCAATGAACACATCTTGGAATCCTTTTAGAAAGTTAGACAAGTCTAACTCTTCTTGATTCCTACCATTCACCTTTGATGAAACATTAGGACCTTTTTGGGATTCTTTGACAAAAATCATGTACACAGAAACTGAGCTTTTCATTGATTTATCAAGGGCGAGAGGATTTACAAGTGGTATAGTACGACCAGACTCATTAGCATCTATATACATATTCTTTCCCCTGTAGGTGAAGTAGATTCTCCTTTCAGGGAACTTCATGTTGGCAGCCATGCGGTTGAACCATGGTATCCCTTGGATAACATCCTCATGTTGGAGAGGAGAGATGAAGAAGTCTTCTTTGTCGACATAGCTTTGGACATGAAGCCTCAACTTCCCAATCAAGGGAGTAACGGAGGCTTGTTGTCCCTTGAAAGCGGCATCAGCCGTTACAGCATTTCCCATCTCAAAAGCTTGAATGCCCAACTTGGTGGCCAACTCCATTGATATGAAGTTGAGACCAGAACCAGGGTCAAACAGGATGAAAGCATCATGCTCCCTTACCTTTCCCCAAGCATAGGAGAGAGGTGATCCTTTGCAATGAGTATCCTCTTTTGAAGCTTCGATAGTGGAAGCTCTAGGAGTCTCATTGCGAGCATTTCTTTTGGGGCAAGAACGATAGCCATGTCCTTGCTCCCCACACTTAAAACATTTGTGATCCTTGTGAAAAGTTTCAAGCTCTTCAAGAGAGAGTTTATTTTTACCTTTGTAAACTCCTTTCTCCTTGGACCGATTGTTGTTGTTGTTGTTGGAATGGCCGTGGGAAAAATTTTGGGCATTAACTTTTCCCTTTGCATCACTTTTGTCTTTATTTTCCATGGGTTTGACATTCCGTCTAACCCCTTGTTGGAAATTGATGCGTAAAGCAACCATGGTATGGTGGATTACTTCGCTGATAGAGTCAGGCCGTTGAGAGTTGACATACTCGACCATCTCCTCAGGTAATCTTGCACAGAATTGTTGTTTTTGCTCAGCAAAGTCTATCTTCTGAAAGACAGTAGCCTTGAGATGTAAATCCCAAAACTTGTACACATATTTGTGGATAGACTCATGAGAGAGAAGCCTTAAACTCTGCCATTCGGTGAGCACTTTGTCCTTTGCATCACTTGCAAGGAATTGCTTCATGATGGAAACTCGTAGAGTTTTCCATGTCTTTGGTGCTTCGCCATTGCCTCGAAGACTAGCCCACCATTGACGAGCCGATTTTTGGAAGTGCATAGCTACATGGCGTAGCTTGGAGGACTCCGTGAAGCCCTTGTCTCCAAAGGCCGCATCAAATTGTTGGATGAAGGCTAATACTTTGTCGGTAGCACCAAAGGTTCCATCATAGGTGAGAAAAGAGATACTCTTTCCTCCCTCTTTGAACTTCTTGAGCTTTTGTGACCTTCGCCATGCAGGGTAAGATTTGCGATGTCCTCCCCTCTTATATTCTCTAGGAGAATAGCCATAGCTTTCATCGGTATATGAGGAAGGTGAAGAAGAAGGAGAAGAGGGTGACCTCTTTCTTGCCCCTTTCTTCCTTGGTTTCCTCTCTTCCCTTTTGGAGTGACGAGGAGAAGGACTATGGGTTAACCGTTTCCTCTTAGGAGGAGTTGGCGATCATTTAGTCCTCCTTCTTCGTGGAGCCACATCTTCGGAGGAATTTAGGGATTCATTGCTTTCTTGATCTTTGGATTCCTCCTCTCGTATGGGAGAGAGTCTTCTTTTGGGGGTCTCTTCAAGAGGCCTCGTAAGCTCTCTCTCCTCTTGGAGAGGAAAGGAAATCCCATAAGCACGAAGTTGTTGAGTAACTTCGGCTTGCAAAGTGGGGTTGCCCATAGCTTGTTGCAACCTAGTGACAAGATAATTAACAAACATGGGAGCATCATCATTGGCACCTTCATGTGCAAAATCAAAGTTATCAATGTTCATTCTCCTCTCTTGATTATTGTCAGCCATGCTAGTTATACTTACGTGTTTACTTAGTGTATGCTTTGGCAATTCAAAACCTTAGTTGCTACTCCTCTTAGCCTTTGAAAATAGGCACTTAAGTATCTACACCCTTGGCTCGAATTGGTTAATTATAGCGAGTAGTGGAGTGAGTCTAACATAGTGAAGTTGTCGAGGGATAGCTCCTTTCGGACTTCTTATGGCTCAATAATGGTAAAGCCATAGGCAAGTCTAAATAGACTCCATTATTAAGTCCAAAGCTCCCGAGGTGTGCACCATATCCCACATAGTGGGCTCAACAAAACCGATAATAGATCCCAATCCCACTTACCCTAATATAATTAACAAAATCAACCATTAATAGGCTACTTAAGGACCTCTCTTCTTAAGCAAGAAAAGAGAAACCAAATGCTCTGATACCAATGTAATGGAAATGTCCTATGAACTTTGAGAGTAGCGGAATTAGGAAAGTAGGTGAAGCACTTTTAAGAGATTACTTTGTGAGCATAGCGGGTGAACTTAATTGATGGTAGCAACATAAAGATGGTACTTAGTTAACTTGGCATGAACAATACTTTTGCAAGAGAGAGAGAGTTTAGAGAACATGACAATAGTTGAGGACCGGAATCATATGGAGTCGGTCCCCCCTCCAATAGGCATTTGTATTATAGTTTCTCCCATCAAGAGAGACTTGGTACAATACAATCTTTGTGTTCCTTGTGACCTTGGTGATGCAATGAAGATGGAAAGCTTCATGCATCACAAACATAACATAACATAAACTTGAAGAAAGCATTAACTATCCCAAGCCTCAGTCCCAAGGCCTCAAACACCTTCGAAGGTGGAGAGAGCTAGCGGGGAATGAGGATAGGGAAGAGGAAGAAGAAACATTCCATAGAAGAAAGAAGTAGTTCCTCACATATCATTACTCTTCTTGCTAGCATACATAATAGCATAGTAATGGAGATGGAGAAGATGGCAAGCTTAAGCATTGAAGCATGACTTTTGGTTGGATTTGCATTCCATAGCCAAGAGTGTTGGTGTAGGCTTTCACTCTCACAAGCTTGGAGAAGGAGGTGGTGTTCCTCAACTTTCACCAAGTGAGAATAGTCTGGCCAATGAGTGTGTGTGATGGTGTATACCCCCCTAGCTTGCTTTGGGCGAAATTTGTTCATGTTGCAAGCTCATTGGACCCCTCTCCCCTTAGCCAATCACATGCCACATGCAGTCAAGCATATGGGTGTTCTTTTGACAAGTGTCCTCCTTACCCCTTAGAGAGAGAGAGCTTGAAAATATCTAGATATTTGTTAGGTGGAAGTGAAAGCTCATTGGACCCCTTTTTAGCCCAACCAATAGCATTCAAGCTCCCATGTGGTTAAGCTTAGTGAGAGTCTGACATGTGTCCCATGTGCTCTTTTAGAATTTCCCTAACTTTGAAATTTTTATGCATAGGAAGTTTCTCAAGCAACTTCCTCATTAAGTGAGTAGGTTCTCTTTTTGACTCAAGCATCTTACCCCCCATGCATAGGAAGCTTCTCAAGCAACCTCCTCATTAAATGTGACAAGTACCTCAAGTACCTTAGTCATCAAGCATGACAAGCACCTTAGGTGGGGTTCCCACCTCAAGCACATCCTTAGCTTTCTTAAGATTAGGTCGGGTTCCCACATCAAGCATAGCCCTAGCTTGCTTAAGTTTAGGTCGAATTCCCACCTCAAGCACAACCCTAGCTTGCTTAAGGTTCCCACCTCAAGCACAACCCTAGCTTGCTTAAGTTTAGGTCGAGTTCCCACCTCAAGCTCAGCCCTAGCTTGCTTAAGGTCAAAGGACTTTTAACAATAACCATTGGAGGTCTTTAATGAAGCTAACCCTAAGGTCTTTTAATCTTCATTAGTTAACCTTGCTCTTTGACAGACCATCTCTCATTTGGGCCCCTTTACCATTGGCCCCGTGTTGAGATAGATCTGTAAGCACATGTCTATATTCTAACCCTTGTTCCCGTTTATTATCCCATTTAGCTAATGGCAGTTCCTTCACACTTGTTGATGCACTTTATGTACCTGGGATCAAGAAGAATCTCTTGTCTGTATCCGCACTTGCTAGACTTGGACTTGTAGTCAAATTTGTGGATGATAGATGTACAATTCATGATCTCAGTTTTGGTGATGAAATTGTTGCATCTGGCCTTTTGTGCCGTGGGCTGTATAAGTCACTTTGTATGACAAGTGTGGAAAAAATTTTGCAAATGCTGTTGCAGATTCAAGGGCTATTTCAGATGCAAAACTTTGGCATGCACGTTTTGGTCATCTGAATTTTGCCAGTTTGCTGCGTTTGCTGAAATCTGATATGGTTGCTTCTTTGCCGCCTCTTGAAGCACATGTCAAACATGTTTGTGAAGGCTGTATTTTGGGTAAGATGCAGCGTTCTAAATTTCCAAAGGATGGTTCAGTTCGGGCCACATGCAGGTTGCAGCTTGTGCATAGTGATGTTTGTGGGCCCATGCAAACTCCGTCCTTGGGCAATTACCTGTACTTCGTGACTTTCATTGATGATTACTCCAGGCATGCATGGGTATTTCCGCTTAAAGCGAAGTCCGAAGTTTTTATGTGCTTCAAACAATTTCTGGCTATGGCTGAAAATGTCTCGAAATGTACTATGGGCACCCTCCGTTCCGATCGAGGGGGGGAGTATATGTCTCATGAATTTAATGCATTTCTGGCTAGTCGTGGGATAAAACACCAATGTACAGTGCCTTATACGCCTCAGCAAAATGGTGTTGCTGAGAGGAAAAACAGGTCACTGACGGAAATGGCACGATGTATGGTCAAAAGTCAAGCTTTACCGCATTCTTTCTGGCTTGAGGCCATCATGTGTGCCACTTATGTACTTAACAGGTGTCCTACGAAAGCTTTGCAATCTATTACTCCACATGAAGCATGGCATGATAGAAAGCCTTCTATTGAGCACATGCGTGTTTTTGGTTGTTTGGCATATGCTTTGGTGCCACAAGTGCAGCGCATAAAATTGGATGATAAGGCTGTCAAATGTATTTTTGTTGGTTATAGTGCTGAAAGCAAAGGTTACAGGTTGTATCATCCGCAAACAAAACGTATTCTGGTTTCACGAGATGTAGTGTTTGTGGAAGATTCTGTTCAGCCCTTGCTGTCATGTACTAGAGATAGTAATGTAAGCTCACAGGATATTTATGACACTTTGTTGTTTCTTTTCACTGGTGGAAATACGAATGTAAATTCCAATGAGGGAAATGTACAGCCTATGGGGGTTTCTGAAAATGTCTTAGATCAGCCTATTACTGATGCAGATGTACATGATGTACTTGATGAGGAAAGGGCTGAAAATGAGCAGGCTAGAGGTATGCCAAAATGGCTGGTGCACACTTTGCGTGACAGTAAATTGGATGCACCTTTGTCTAGTCGTACTCGTTCAGTCTCTCGCCATGCATCTTATGCATCTAATTGTTATGCTTTGACTGTGTCTAGCTTACATGATGTTGAGGAGCCTCTGTCTTTTGATGAAGCACAGAATTCAAAAAATTGGATGGCTGCCATGCAATCAGAATATGATGCACTTATAGAAAATGACACATGGACTTTATGTGATTTGCCTCCTGGCAAAAAGGCCATTGGTACGAAGTGGGTTTACAAGTTGAAACGCAAACCCGATGGTGAGATCGATTGCCATAAGGCTCGACTTGTTGCAAAGGGTTATGCACAGCAAAAAGGCATAGATTATGAAGAGACTTTTGCTCCCACTTGTCGTATGACTACTGTGCATTTTCTATGTACATTGGCAGCTCATTTTGGTTGGGATGTACATCAATCAGACATTGTTACTGCTTTCTTGAATGGTGACATATTTGAGGAAGTTTATGTAACGCAGCCTCGCGGTTTTGTCATAAAAGGACAAGAGGACAAAGTGTGCAAATGTAACAAGGCTTTGTATGGGTTGAAGCAATCTCCTCGTGCTTGGTATGAGAAAGCTGACACTCATTTGGTCAAACAAGGCTTTCGTAACAGTCCAACAGAAAGCACATTGTATGTAAAGCGTGAGGGTGATGTATTTCTCATCGTGGTTCTTTATGTTGATGATTTGTTGATCACTGGACCAAATGAGAGACATATTGCTGAATTTAAGGCTGATTTGAATGCTACTTTCAAGATGAAAGATTTGGGGCTGTTGCATCATTATTTGGGTATACAGTTTAAGCAGTGTGATGGTGGTATTTCCTTGTGTCAAAAAAGTTACATAGAGACATTGCTATGTAAGTTTGGACTTGAGGATTGCAAACCTATTGCCACTCCCATGGAAACAGGTTTGAAGTTGAGTCTACATGATGCTGGTGATCCTGCTGATGTCACTCTTTACCAAACTGCTCTTGGCTGTCTCATTTATGTATGCAACACGAGGCCAAATATTCAGTTTGCAGTCTCACAGGTCAGCAGATTTATGCATAGCCCAGGGTCTAAGCATTGGCAGGCTTTCAAGAGGATTTTCCGCTACCTTAGTTGCACTTTACATCTTGGCTTGTTTTATCCCAAGGGGGGATCATTGCCGCCAGACTTACATGATTTTTCAGACTCGGATTGGGCTGGTTGTTTTGACACGCGAGTGTCCACAAGTGGTTTTTGTTTCATGCTTGGCAGTTCATGTATATCATGGTTGAGCAAGAAGCAACCTACTCTGGCCACTTCGAGTTGTGAGGCTGAGTACAGGGCAGTCTTCACAGCTACGGTTGAGTGTGTATGGCTCAGACGCCTTATGGTTGATTTGGGTGTTGGACAGGACACTGCCAACACTATCTACACTGACAATCAGAGCGCATTGGCAGTTGCGAGGAACCCAGTTTTTCATGCTTGCACAAAGCACATTGAGGTGCATTACCACTATGTCAGGGAGAGGCTCTCAGCAGGAGAGATCAGCTTAGCTTATGTGCCAACACAGGACAACCTTGCAGATCTTTTCACAAAGGCATTGTCTCGTGAGAAGCTTGAAGCTTTCCGCAAAGCTTTGGGCTTACTCCCCTTTGTGGACTGATCCTGTCCTCAGGGCATGGCACTTCCCTTTATTCATGTGCCAGCTCTCATTCACTGCATCACTCCAGGGGGGATTTGTTACCATATACTTGTGGTAGTGATGTGTGTGAACACACTAGGACCGCCGGGGCATTTTTTCCCTCTTTAGGAGGTTTTTTCCCCCGTGCATTGTATATACGCCTATCACTCTAGGGCTATCTATCTTTCCATTGCACACTAAGTAACACACTCTCTATTGTGTGCCTTGAGCTTCCTTCGTCTTCTCCAAGCTGTGTGTGTTTCTCTGCAACCCTAATTCCAACAAAAGTCACGAAGTAAAGGTAATTGCCTAAGGATGAAGTTTGCATAGGCCCACAAATATCACTATGCACAATTTGCAACTTGCATGTAGCCCTTTATGAACCAACTTCAAACATTGCATCTCACCCAAAATACAGCCTTCACAAACAAGCTTAGAAGGTGCTTCAAGAGGTGGCAAAGACGTAACCATATCATACTTTTGCAAACGCAACAAACTGGCAAAGTTAAGATGCCTAAAATATGCATGCCAAAGTTTTGCATTTGAAATAGCCTTAGAATACACAATTGCATTTGGAAAATTCTACCCACACTTCCATACAAAGTGAGCTTATATAGACCACAATACAAAATTCCATATGCAATTATTTCATTACCAAAATTGAGATCATGAATAAAACATCCGTATCCACAAATTTGACAACAAGACCAAGTCTAGCAAGTGTAGATATAGACAAAAGGTTCTCTTTGATCCCTGGTACATAAATTGCATCAACAATTGTGAAAGAATTGCCATTCGTAGTAGTTAGCACAATGTTTTTAACTCCCTTGACCAGATAAGAGGCATTGTTAGCACAAGTGATCTTATAAACAAGTCACAACGTGAGGTAATGTGCTTTGTAGCACCACTCACAACGTGAGGTAATGTGCTTTGTAGCACCACCATCAAAGTACCACACATATGTGAATCTGCAGCAATTGACAGACATGCATCATGGACAGAAGGACCATAAGTGCATTTTGCACTAAATTCCCACTTTGCATCTACATCAGCATCACAATCTCCTTTCCTACAAGATTTTACAATAGTTGCACTTGGAGTGGATCCAACCTCTTTCTTCTTGGCCTCTTTTGCCTTCAACTTAGAATACTGCTTTATCAAGTGATCAGTAGCCTTGCAATAATAGCAATGTATCTTTTTTTTGCCTTTTTCACCAGAATTCCCAGATGAGGTGTTTCCAGTAGAAGCATTAGAAATAGATGATTTTCTACTCACCAAAGAACCATGAGAAGTGGTTACATTGTTGTTACCACCTTTACTTGAGAAACAATAAAAGTCTGTTCAACTTCAGGCTATTTATCACAAAAATTAAGTGTAGTTTTAACAAAATTTTCATAAAATGGTTATAACTTCTTGTAAAAATGATATTTTGTATAGATTTCAAGGTTATTTATAGAAAAAAACTTTTTATAACAAGAACTTGAGCTTCATAACTTAGTTCTTAGACCAATTTTTTGTTATAATAAAAAAACCCAAATCTTGAAAATGTTGACAAAGAGAAAATTTTTGGTCTTTCAAAGCCTCTTCCATTAACATGATGTGGTTATGGGGTAAAACTTAAGGTCTATAATGCATCTATACACCAACACCGATCAACTAAGATTTTTCAAGGTTTCAAACTCTCAAGCATCTTGTGATTTAAGCTCATTCAAGAATGTTTGAAGTGCATAATTTTTGAAAAAACAACCATTGCTATGAAAAACCAACTAAAGTATGCAAATAGATTCCCTAATAATGTTCATATGAGGTATTTGTATAGAAATCAATTAAATGAATGAACAAATTCATAAGTGGACTTTAATTTAGGATGATAGTCTAAAAATAAGAATTTCAACATGCATAGTTTTTAGGTTATATTATAAATCATCAAATGTGGCTCGCATAACCATCAAATAGTATCACCTTAATTAGGTAATGGAGTGGTAGATGTAGTACATATGCTGCATAAGACAATGCAAATTTAGATGAACATAATTCAGTCCTACTCTTGAAATCTCTCACAATCCCTGAGGATATTTTCCTTTTCTCCTCATCGTTGATGGCATGATGTCCTCGTTCAACTTTCACCTATTTGTTCTCTTGCTGTTTACTCTTTCTTTCTCTCTCATATTTTTTGATAACAGAAAGCGTTGGATCCTGTGAGTTGTAATTCATTGCCTATAATGGCTCCCTTCTTTTTTTCATGAGGACTATAAACGTGCATAATACATTACTCACTTGAAATCACTTAAATGAGTAGTTGTCATTGTAGTTGATACTATAATTCCAAACATGCAATGATATGACCAACTAAACGAGTAGCCTACCCCACAATATTTTCTTACCATTATATTACAGTGCACCTCCATTTCCAGCATTGGATCTAGTGTCAATAATGTTGTATGTTGGTTCTCCATATTTGTAGGTCTTTGCGGGAGTAAGGGAGAGAGCTCAACTTTGACAACTCAACTCCGAGGCAGGATGCCCAACGTAAGGAACAAACGCGACACACACACACACACACACACATAGAGAGAGAGAGAGAGGGTTTGCACTAGAGAGAGAGAGAGAGAGTCTCTGATGCTCTGAGAGAGTGAGAGGGAGTCTACGCTGCACACACACGCGTGCGCACACACACATAGAGAGAATCCAGTACCCCACATTGTCTTTAGTAATTGAAAAACCAGGACACACCCAAAAGGGAGGGAATGAGTAATATTTTCTATGGACTTTTTTAATTCAAACTACACTTACTCTTTGGTTTTCAATATATGCTAACAATCACAAGTAACTAGCATTGTCCAGGACAACATTTTCAGTGATACGTTAACATTTACAAAAATAAAATCAAAGAAAAATTAAACAATATGGTTTAAGTATATGAGTACTCTACCTTTGGCATGCAACCTCATGCATACTCCCATTCTTTGTCAGTGATGTCTTCTCCGCACGCTTTTGCTTTGGTCATTCTCTCATGAATCCACTTGGCACTAATGAACTCTAGGAAACATGCAAGGTGTCGAGGCACAGGGGGGGCCCTCCTGCCTCCATGTGCTTTCTTCCATACTTCCCTCTCCTACAAACACCTTACCTTTGCCATTGTCCACAAGTCCACCCACTTGGTCATAATCATTGAGGATGCAAAAGTTATTGACCACTCATTATAGATTCATATCCATGTTAAATGATTTTCCCTTTCCACTTGGCAAGTGTGAAGTCATCCTTGCATCCTCGTCATCTGACCACATGCGAGACATTGAGGGATCAACTTGTGACAAATACTCTGAAATGTAAACAAATGCCTCTTGCATGATCCATCCTTCAACCATGCATGCCCCTGGCTAAACCCGTAGTCACACAAAATCTTTGAGCATCTTTAGAAACCTCTCTAGAAAGAACATCCATTGTGCATGCACTACTCCAAATATAGCGATCTCCTCAACCACGTGAACAAAGAGGTGGATTTGGCTAAGAAGAACAGATCAAGGAAATGCATTCTCAATGGCACACACGATTTCCATGACAAGTGTTTGAGCAGCAGGGATGGCAAATATTTCAAATTCTTTGGAGCTTACAAATCTACAAGATAACACACAAAGGTACATTAAGTGGTTGTTGAGGATATTGTGTTCATAGAAAAGTTTTGAGTGGAGATGTAATGTATCTTAATAACTCTCTAAGTTTGAAAATAGCTTCCCTCACTTTCTTGTCCCCGTATATGCACATACTCACATGGAAAATTAACTACGATGTCAAAAGAGTAAAACAAAATATGAGAGAAAGTCATACATAAAAATCATTATCTAAACAAAATGAGGGAGAGGATAAAAAAAGAGAGAAACAATTACATGTAACATCTTGTGTGCCAATCATGGGACTTCAACCCATACAAATGAATGCTTCCATCTTTCTTTGCTTTTGTGAAAGCTCCCTTTAGGGACCTCATGTATCCCGTTCGTGTGAAAATAGATGCAATGGAACCCTTCACTTGATCTAGCTCATTTTTTGTTAGCATCCATGGGGCTTTAAGAAGCACAATCTTCCCACTGGGGGCTCGATGTAGAGTGGTGGAGGTGGAGAGACATTTCAAGGCTCTCAAGTCCTCCCTCGCCCCCAAAGAGTCTTTTTTGCCCGTAATGCAGTCCTACATGGTGTGAGCTACATTCTTGAAGTGAAACACCAACAATGGGAATGCCCTTCCATAAATCCTCCAACTCCTTGATGAGGGGCTCGAGGTAGAAATCAATATTTGCCACCTTCTACTTCCCTGAAGAAAGAAGTATATTGCCCTTCTTGGTTGTCTCCCATGGTGGAATATTATAGTTGATGATCACTACTCCATGATGTGGACTTGGTGCCAAAGGGATTGACACCGTTGTTTGCCAACCCAAGCCTCAAGTGTCTAGACTCTAGCCCGAACTTGGGACAATGAGTCTCGATGTGTCTCCATGTAGGTGAATCGACAGGGACACACATTATTCCATCATTTAAGTGGTGGTTGGCGTGCCATGCGAGAGGCTCCCCCGTAAACCTTCTTTTAAACATGTGTTGAATGCGAGGGATAAATGAAAAATGCATCAATACCTGGCGGGGTAGGTGCATCTTGCTCACTTTGGTCTTGTAACGTGCTTCTTCTCACATGAGAGGTAGGTACTTATAGAATGTGTGTGAACTATTGTGCACTTAATCGGATAACCATAAAGAATAGATTTCATGTTCCTAGGATAGAAGATCTATTTGATAAGATATAAGGGTCTACCTACTTTAGTATAATAGATCTTAAAAATGGTTATCACCAAATAAGCATAGTGTTTGCAGATATTCATAAGATCGCCTTTCAACAACTTTTGTCCTGTGAATTCTTGGTACTCCCTTTTGGACTTACCAATGTGCTGGCTACCTTTAATCAAATGATGGAAAGGTTCTTCAGATCTCATCAAAGCTTCACAAGAGTGTTCAAGATTTGATGACGTTATCATCTACTTGAAGACTATTGAGGAACATAAGCAACATCTCCATGTAATATTTCAAGTTTTAAGAGACAATAAGTTTTACATTAATCAAAAGAAAAATGATTTAAAAAAAAGATTCAATATTTAGGTCATATTATCTCTCAAGCAGGGATCCAAATGGACCCTGCACATTTGGAGGTAATAAAAGAATGGCCTATAACATGAATCTACACGAATAAGAAGCTTTGTAGGAATGTGTGGATACTATAGAAAAATTCTCACTCATAGCATGCCCATTGTATGATTTGACTAAGAAGAATGTTAAATTTGTGTAGACTACAAAAGAGAATGAAGCTTTTGAAAATTTAAAGGCGAAGCTTACCTCTCAATCCATGCTAATATTACCAGACCTAGTTTCAAAGCCTTTTGAGGTCTAGTGTGATGCTTGTGGATAACTGTTTTGCTTCAAGAAGGGCATGCCATAGCATACGAAAGTAGAAGATTGGATGACCAAGAAAAGAATTTAGGCATATGTAAAAAGAGCTTTTAGCTATCTTACATGCCCTAGATGCTTGGAAGAATTATCTCCTAGGCACTCCATTTATTTTGTACACAAATGATCAAAGTCTTAAATACTTTTGACGCAAACTAAATTAACTGATAAGAAAATGAGGTGAACAAATATTCTCTCATAGTTTAATTTTCATATTGCTAACATAGCTGGTAAGCACAACTATGTGGCCGATGCACTTTCACAAAGGCCAAGGGTGAATGTTGTATCAATAGCTACTCACGATGATCTATCCTCTATGATAGATGAGTATGGTACGGATCCAAACTTCAAAGATTAAATGTTAGCTATTGCACTGGGGAAGAAAGAGGAACCATACAATGTGCAAGATGGTCATCTTTTCTATGGCAATAGGTTGTGCATTACACATAATCTAGGTGAAAAGATTATGTATAAATCTCATGTTCCACCCTATGCGGGACATAGAGGGATTGAAGCTACTCTCAAGGGAGTAGAGATATACTTTTATTGGCCAACAATGAAGGTAGACATACTTGACTATGTCTCCAAATGCATTGTATGTCAAAAGACAAAGTATGATAGAGGGAATTAGCCTCGCTTGCTTCAACCACTGCCTATACCTGATTCCCCATGGGAAAGTATATCCATGGATTTCATCTTTAGATTACCCAAGTCCATATATGGGAATATGGACAATAGTAGACCGGTTTAGCAAGCAAGCACATTTCATATCAGTCAAAAAGACTATTAAAGCACAATATATAGCAACCCTCTTTATCTCACAGGTCTTTAAGTACCATCGCTTACCAACGTCTATAGTATTCGATAGAGATCCAAGAATGACTAGCAAATTTTGGAAGGGTCTCTTTGAGAATTTGGGTAGGTAAGTGTAATTTCTCTTCAACCTATCATTCACAAACGGATGGCCAAAGTGAGATAGAAAATTCAACCATCATAGATCTACTTAAAGCCTATGTCACGGAAGAAAATCAAAGAGATCAATGGAAAAAGTATTTACCCTTAGTAGAGTATGAGTACAATAACATTGTCCATACTTTCTATAGGAAAGGCATTCTTCAAGGTAATTGAAGGAAGAATCAAGCTCCCATTGATGGTCAAAACACTTGGAACATATTTGCTGCTAATGAGTATAGCAGACATCTTAAAGAATCTTTTCGAAAGATCAAAGAAGCTATATCCATCACACAACAAAAGCAAAAGGCTACTACTGATAAGCATAGGCGAACCTTGGCCTTCAAAGAAAATGATTGGGCATTGCTCAAGTTTCCAAAAGCACGGCTAAGTCACTCTACGGGCAAGGGAACACAAGGACGCCCAACGGGTCACCAGAAGTATTATGCTAATTTACAAAAAGATATTATGGCCCATTTCAAATTCTTAAGCCTATCAATGAACAGATTACAAGTTAAGGTTACTGAGTACTTGGCTCATTCATAATGCCTTTCATGTGAGCCTTTTGAAACCTTATAAGGGCGGGTCACTCAAAGAACCAATAATTGAAGAACCACCTTGAGTTTGAGGGTCAAGAAGTGATCTTGCAGCTAGAGAGCATCATACGACATGAAGACAAGGTTTTAAAAAGTGATAAGACTATCCGACGATATCTTGTCAAATTTAAGAATTATCCTTTTGAAGATGCAAGGTGGATGCAAGACATCCAACTAAAGGGTAATGCAAACCTTGTAAATACTTACAATGACTCATGTAAAAGGTAAGAATCGGGTATGAACAAAGTATATTTTATAAAGAATTTTGTCTTGTTTTGACTTTAAGATTTCTTTTAAATGTTCATATGTTTTAAGTATATGCATACTATAAATCAAGCTTGCGGCAGCTCAGTCTCTCAAGCACCTAGTAAACCTTGCCACTCTACTATGAAAGACGATTAGGGCTAAGGAAAGACATGCTTGCAACATCTAAGCCTTCCAAGCACCAAGTGGAGTTAGTCGCCACTGTGGAAGAATGTCGACGTGTAGAAAGGGATCCTCTACCCAAAGCAACAGGACTAACTATGATTTTATTTTTCCATCCCATAGTCGGATTACTACAATTTCAAGAGAGATAATGTCATGAATATTAATTTCTAACATTTTAAAATGATTTTCCGGCTTAAATTGGCCACTTAAGTTTAGGGAAAATAAAAAGAGAACAAGTGAAATTTGTTAAGTTTTAATGGACCAATTGGTCAAGGCTTGGGACCAAAAGGGAAAAGTCCATAAAAGAGCAAGGGTCATTTCTAATTAATCATCTCAACCATAGGTACAGGTCAAGGAAGGATAGATGTATCTCGGGCAGCCTTGATCAAAGGTACAAGACAAAGGAGATGACCAAGAGCAATTATAGGAGTCTAAAAATAGAGAATGATTGTGCTAAGCTCAAGTCATTAGAATAACTCTTTAAACTCTAATTATGAAGTCTAGGAAGCCTTAGGATGAAATTCTAACTTGCCACAAAATCTCTAAATCTAGCGGATTTTGAGAACAGCTTGGCGGCACCTCCAAAGCATTGTGCTAAGGTTTTACATAAGAGGTGAAAGTTTTGAAACCCAAAGGGTGAGTTTTATTTTTGCCAAAGATTATCCTAATTTAGCAGGTCCAAAATTAGCATGTAAACTATAACTTTGGGTTAGCTTCATAAGCCTCCAAGGTTTGTGCCAAGGTCTTGCAGCCAAGCTATTTAATTAAAAGGTAAGCTTATGGCTTTTACTGAATGAGAGGGAAAAGCTAAAGACTAAGGTTCGATAAGCCCTTCCTCATTTGGTAAGTTGACTCTAATCTTTATTTTACTAAGTTTGACCAAGCCCCATGTCCAAGGTAGCACATGCTTGCTTTTTTGTGTGAACTTAAACAAATGTGTGTGAGTGTGTGTGGTGTCTCCACTTGCCAAGATGAGTCCCAAGAGGGGGGGTGTTCTAGCATGCAAGACAAGAGTGGACAAGTGTTGTTCATGCTTGAGTTGCATTCGGAGGTGTTCTCACCTCATTGGTCAAGTGCAAAGCATTCTAATCTAGTTGCACACTAGCATACCTATATAAGAGAGGGCTCGTTGCATTTTTGAAGCTCTTGCTCCTCTCACACACTCTCTCAAGTGCCCAAGATTGACAAAGCAATCTGTGTGTGTGTGTGTGTGTGTGTGTGTGTGTGTGTGTGTGTGTGTGCGTGTGTGTGGAGCTATAGAGATGGACTCTATGCTCAAGCTCTTGGCTATGGATGCAAATCCAAAACAATGAAAGTTTCTTCTTCTCCATCTCTAT
This sequence comes from Adiantum capillus-veneris, assembly GCF_014529385.1. Classification (NCBI taxonomy): domain Eukaryota; kingdom Viridiplantae; phylum Streptophyta; class Polypodiopsida; order Polypodiales; family Pteridaceae; genus Adiantum; species Adiantum capillus-veneris. Next base: position 23,849,831 of record NC_140940.1, on the reverse strand, counting down.
TACTCTATTATTAAGCTATGCTAAGAGCTTGCCCATGAGCAAGTGTACATGGAATATCAATTCTCTTGCTTGAAAAATAATTCTCTCCACCTTTATCTTCCCTTTTCCCCACAATTCCTTTCTCCCCGCGGGGTGTTTAGGGTTTGGACAGGAGGGTTATACCATGGAATCTTGAAGACACCATCTTCTTCATTCCAGCAAGACTCTGTAAGAGCACAATCATGTGTCCTAACAAAGAGCTCTTTTGAGAGGGTTATAATACAAGTCCTTTTGGAGGGGGGAGTGGCTCCAAGCAAATCTCGAGTTGTCAATCTTCATTGATTATTTCCTTTGAATTATGTGCCCATTGGTTAAAGTGTTTTAATATGTGTTTGTGTAATGAATTTAGCCCGACAACACAACCTATGTTCTCCTTGCTATCTCTCTCTCTTAAAGGAAATCTCTCTCCTTTCATAGTTAAATTTTGCTTAACCTAAAAGTAAGTGTTAGATTATTTGACAATATTAGCTCCTTCAACTTACACAATATCTCATTGTCTTGCCTTTCTCTTGTTTAAAGCTATAGATTTGTGACAATGTATTGTGTTTGATTCTTGTTTTAGCAAATGAAGTGACAAATTTTTTGGGCTAAAGTCTCAATGAAGGTTCTGAATGTTCCTAGATTCTAGGGTTTGGAACCATGTTAAGGCTTTCCCTCTAGTGTCATTCCAAAACCCTCATATTATGTGTGAAAAAGGGTCACATCTGTAATGCAATGCGTTGCTTATAAGAAAATTGGGTTTTGCACAAGGGATGATAAAAATGTGTGCTAATACTGCCACATAAACGATGCACAAGAGAGATGCTAGTAGCAAGGTCCGCAAACTACTTTGTGTCACTTATGCAACGACTGCTAGTTTGAGAAAATAACCTTAGTTTTGAGCTCCCGTTGTTCGTGTAGGTGGGGACACACACACACACACACACACACACACACACACACTGTAACATTTAATGGCCTATAATCTTATGTGTAGCGGAAATTAGCATGAACATAGTGGGCATTTCATTAGAATAGATTCTTAATGAGAATTACAAGAGTGCTTGGGTGGAGAGAGCAACAAAAAGCATAACACCTAGTTAGATAGCATCGACAATACTTTCAAAAGAGAGAGAAATTAAGCTATTGACAACAGTTGAGGACCGGATTTGTATGGAGCCGGTCCCCCCTCCAAAAGGCTTTGTATTATGGTTTCTCCCATCAAGAGAGACATTGTACAATACAATTCTTTGTGTTCCTTCAAGACTAGCTAGTGCAATGAAGATGGAAGCTTCATACACCAAGCAAAACACTTAATCAAACACAACTTGAATTATCCCCGTTCTCAGACCCAAGACCTCACACACCTTCGAAGATGGTGAGAGCTAGCAGGGTATGAGAGTAGATTGAGAAGAAAAAGAAGTATCTTACGAGAAAGATGTACATCTCCTCACATAATCACTCATATTAGCATAGCTTAGCTTAGTAATTAGCTTGGTAGAGAAGATGAGCATGCATTGAAGCTTGGCTCTTGGTTGGATTTGCATCCATATGCCAAGAGAGTGTTGATGTAGGCTTCTATCTCACAAGCTTGGAGTAGGTGATGAGCTCTCCATTAAAGCTTGGGAAGAGATAGAGTATTTTCCCTTCACACATGGTCAAGTGTGAGAGTGTGTGTGTCAATGCCAAGCAAAAATCAGCCCCCCCTCTCTCTTGGGCGAGCCCTAGCTGCTAATTAGGTCTGGCTTTTGCCTCATTGGACCTCCCCAGGTCAAGCCAATAGGAATTAAGCAGCATAAGTGATAGCCTTCTGACATGTGTCCCCCTTTCCCCTTTTGTGAGAGCTTTAGGTAATTAAATAATTAAACTAAACTCTCATTGGACCCCTTTGCCTCCTGGCCAATAGGAATCAGGCAAGCCATGGGGCTCCTGAATGCTCATTGGACCCCTTGGGAGACTGCCCAATAGTCTTCTAGGAGACTTAATTCTCATTGGTTTCTTTTATTAAATGTTTTTAAATTAATTAAACTAGATTTACTCTAGCTTAATTCTCATTGGTCCACTTCAAGGGTCTTCCAATAGGAACTGGGCACACCTTGTGGGCATCTGGCCTAGGGAGTTGACATGTGTCCCTCATTCCCTTTGTGTAAAGGGAGCCTGTGTGTGTGTGTGTGGCTTTTGTCTCTCATCCCCTAGCTTTGGGGCTCGCCCCCTCCCATGTAGGGATGTGCAAAGACTTTTAGGGCACACACAAAGCATCCAATTTTTCCTAGGGTTGACCTTTGGACACAACCTTTGAATTTTGGAACCTTAGCATTTTGGAAGTCTTAATGGGCTGAACCTTAGGGTCTTTTTGGCCCATTGTTTCACATGGCTCTTTTGCAGATGGCCCCCCCTTTGGATCCCTATTTTCCCTCCTTTGGATCCCTACTGTGGCCGGTCTGCTAGCTTAACCAATATTCTAGCTTTTTCTCCCTTGGCACTTCCCCACATTAAATGATCAGTTTAATATGAGAAAATCATTTAGGAGAATTAGATATTGATTATTATGACATTACCTCTCTCTTGAAATCATAGTCGTCCTCGACTATGGTGTAGAGAAGATAAAGCATATGCATGAGTCCTTTTCTTAGCGGGTAGAGGATCCCTATGTTACCCTACGACATCATTCCATAATGGATGACTAGTCCATTTGGCGCTTGAGAGCCTGAGGCTGCCGCAAGCATGTCTGCACATTAGTCCTATCAGTCTTCCATAGTAGAGTGACAAGCTCTACTTGGTGTTTGGGAGACGTCGTCTCCGCAAACTTGATCTAAGCATGCATACTACTTCATTTTTGTGCACAAATAAAGAAAAAGAGAGTCTTATAAGACAAAAATTTTGTTCACTTTTAACATTTTGTACATTTGCTTACTCTTGGGAAGCATTGTAAGCATTGACAAGGTTTAGGTTATCCTTTAATTGTATGCCTTGCATCCATCTAGCATCTTCAAAAGGATAATTCTTAAACTTAATAAGATATCGTCGGATAGTCTTACCGCCTCTTAATACCTTGTCTTCATGTCGGAGAATGGACTCGGGCTGCAGCACCTCCTCGTGGTCCTCGATCTCCGGTGGGTCTTCAATAGTTGGTTCTTGAGGTGGCTCTCCTTTGTAAGGCTTTAATAGGCTCACATGAAAAGCATTGTGTATGAGCCAATGATTGGGCAACTTAAGTTGATAGGCCATCTCATTGATTGGCCTAAGAATCTGGAAGGGACCATAGTACCTTTTTGCTAGTTTAGCATAGTACTTTTGGTGGCCCGTAGGATTCTTGCCCGTCGTGTGCCTTAATCGAGCCTTGGGAAACTTTAACAAGACCCAATCGTTTTCTTTAAAGGTTTGGGCTCTTCTGTGCTTGTTAGCAGCAGCCTTTTGCCTTTGCTGTGAGATAGAGATAGCATCCTTAATCTTTTGGAAAGATTCTTGTAGGTCTCGGCTATACTCATCTGCAGCGAAGATCTTCCCATGTACCTTAAGTAGCAAGGGACTTTTTGATCTTCCCTCAATTACCTCGAAAGGTGCTTTTCCTGTGGAAGTATGTACAGTGTTATTGTAAGCATACTCTACTAAGGTAAGTACTTCTCCCATTGGGATCTTTGATCTACTTCCGTTACATAGGCTTTTAGTAGATCGAGAATGGTTAGGTTAGCTATTTCACTTTGGCCATCAGTTTGTGGATGATAGGCCGAAGAGAAGTTTAGCCTTGTTCCTAAATTCTCAAAGAGACCCTTCCAGAAATTACTGGTCATTCTAGGATCTCTATCCGACACTATGGACATTGGCAAGCCATGGTACTTGAAAATTTGTGAAATGAAGAGGGTTGCCATTTGATGGGCTTTGATAGTCTTTTTAACAGGTATAAAATGAGCTTGTTTACTGAACCTGTCTACTATCGTCCATATTCCCGTATTCCCATGGATAGACTTAGGCAATCCAAAGATAAAATCCATGGATATGCTCTCCCAAGGTGAATTAGGGATTGGCAAGGGTTGAAGCAATCCAAGTTGCTTCCCTCTATCAAATTTTGTCTTTTGACATACCACACATTTGGAAACATACTCGTGTATGTTCACTTTCATGGTAGGCCAATAGAAATATGTTTCAATTCCCTTTAGGGTAGACTGAATCCCTCTATGCCCCGCATATGGGGGAGCATGAGATTCATACATTACTTTCTCACGTAGTGAGTTAGTAACGCATAGTCTATTGCCATAGAGAAGATAACCATCTTGTAAAGTAAATGGTTCTTCTTTCTTCCCTAATGCAAGGGCTGAAATCACATCTCTAAAATCGGGATCAATAGCATACTCATCTATCATTGAAGATAGATCATTGTGAGTTGCTATGGAAACCGCATTCACTCTCGGTCGTCTTGAGAGTGCATCGGCTACTTGATTATGCTTGCCAGCAATGTGAGCAATATGAAAATGAAATTGCGAAAGGAAATTTGCCCACCTCATTTGTTTGTCGGAAAGCTTGGTCTGCGTCATGAAGTACTTAAGACTTTGGTGATCCGTTCGCAGAATGAAAGGAGTCCCCAATAAATAGTGCTTCCATGAGTCTAAGGCATGTAGAACTGCAAGGAGTTCTTTTTCGTATATGCCTAGAGCTTGCTCAACAGGGTCGAGCCTTCGACTCTCATAGCCTATGGCGTGCCCTTCTTGGAGCAGGAAACAGCCCCAAGGCAATCACCACAAGCATCACATTGGACCTCAAATGGTTTTGAGAGATCCGGTAGTGTAAGCACAGGTTGAGAGATAAGCTTTTCTTTAAGCTTTTCGAAAGCATTGTTCTCCTTAGCAGACCACGTATACCTAATATTTTTCTTTGTTAGGTCATGTAATGGTCCTGCAATTCGTGAGAACTTTTCTATGAAGCGTCTATAGTATGCACACATACCTATAAAGCTTCTTAGTTCATGAAGATTCCTTGGTTTAGGCCATCCTTTTATTACCTCTAACTTGGATGGATCCATTTGGATTCCATCTTGAGAGATAATGTGACCTAAATATTGAATCTCTTGCAAGAAAAATTCACTTTTCTTTCGATTAACATAAAGTTTATTCTCTCTTAAAACTTGAAATATTACCTGGAGGTGTTGTTTGTGTTCCTCCAATGAATTAGAGTAGATGATAATATCATCAAAGAACACTCCAGTGAAGGTTCGATGAGGCCTGAACAGCTTCTCCATCAAGCGGTTGAATGTGGCTGGTGCATTGGTCAAGCCAAAAGGCATGACAATGTATTCGTAAAGACCAAATGTAGTACGAAATGCGGTCTTTACAATGTCTTGATCAACTATCCTTATTTGATGATAGCCACTTTTTAGGTCAATCCTACTGAAGTAGATCGATCCTTGTAGCTTATCAAATAGGTCTTCTACCCTTGGAACGGGAAACCTATTCTTGATAGTGATCCTATTTAGTGCTCTATAGTCGACACACATACGATATGTGCCGTCTTTCTTTTGCACTAATAGCACAGGTGAGCAAAATGGAGATGAGCTAGGCCTAACCATGCCCTTCTCAACTAACTCATGCACTTGCCGCATAATCTCCTCTTGTTGAGCTTGAGAAACTCTATAAGGAGGTTTGTTAGGCGGTGAACTTCCTGGAAGAAGTTCAATTGCATGGTCGTCATTACCTCGTTTAGGAGGTAGCTCACAAGGGATGTCGTCAATAAAAACATCTTGAAACCCCTTGAGAAAATTGAATAACTCTAATTCCTTTTGGTTGCTTTTATTTTCTTTTGTTAAGGCATTAGGTTCATTTTGAGAATCTTTAACAAAAATCATGTACAGGGAAATAGAGCTCTTTATTGACTTGTTGAAAGCTGGTGTATGTACAATGGGGATGGTGTTACCCATCTCCTTAGCATCTATATACATGTCCTTTTCCCTGAACTTAAAGGAGATTCTCCTTTCAGGAAATTTAACATCGGCAGCCAGGCGGTCAAACCATGGTGCCCCTAGGATTACATCCTCATGCTTGAGAGGAGAGATAAAGAAGTCCTCTTTGTCCACATAGCCTTGGACATGAAGCCTCAATTTCCCGATTAAGGGAGTGACTGAAGCTTCTTGCCCCTTGAAGGCACTGTCTGCGGGTAGGATATCTCCCATCTCATAGGATTGTATGCCTAGCTTGGTGGCTAACTCCATAGATATGAAATTGTGAGTAGAACCAGGGTCAAAGAGAATAAAAGCATCATGTTCTCTTACCTTTCCCCAAGCATGGCATAGAGGAGATCCTTTGTGGTGAGTTTGATGAATCTCCTCCTCTTGGATTTCAACCAAAGAAGCTCTAGGAGGATCTTGGCGGTTGTTCTTTTGGGGACAAGCGCGGTATGCATGCCCTTGTTCGCCGCACTTGAAACACCGGTTATCTTTACGATAACGCTCAAGCTCTTCAGGAGAGAGTTTATTCTTTCCTTTGTAAACTCCCTTCTCTTTAGCTTTGTTGGAATTGCCCTTAGGAGACTTTTGGACATTGTCCTTCCCCTTAGGCTCATTGGAACCCTTGTTTTCCGGGGGCTTATTATTTCTTTTACCCCCCGTTTGGAAATTGATTCGCGAGGCCACCATAGTATGGTGTATTACCGCCGATATGGTACGTGGCCTTTGGGAGTTGACATACTCCGCCATTTCTTCGGTTAAGCCCGCACAAAATTGTTGCTTTTGCTCTCCAAAATCCAACTTTTTGAAGACAGTGGCTTTGAGTTGTAGGTCCCAAAACTTGTCTACATATTTGTGGATGGATTCATTGGGAGAGAGCTTTAAGCTTCGCCATTCGGTGAGTACTTTGTCTTTGGCATCGGTGGCCAAAAACTGCTTCATAATGGAAGCTCTTAAAGCCTTCCATGTTCGTGGAGCTTCACCGTTGGCTCGTAGGCTAGACCACCATTGTCTGGCGGACTTTTGAAAGTGCATAGCTACATGGCGTAGCTTAGAGGACTCCGTGAAGCCCTCATCTCCAAACGCCGCATCGAATTGCTGGATAAAGGCCAAAACTTTGTCTGTAGCACCGAAGGTGCCATCATAGGTAAGGAAAGAGATGCTCTTCCCTCCCTCTTTGAATTTCTTCAGCTTGGACGACCTCTTCCATGCGGCATAGGATTTCCTATGGCCTCTTCTTTTTGATGGTTCAAAAGTTGCACCATCACTTTCTTCAGAAGGTGAAGAATTTGAAGAAGGTGGAGAAGAGGGTGACCTCTTTCTCGCCTTTTTCTTGTCTTGATCTTTGTCGTCTTCACCATAGCTTTCATAAGAGGAAGAGGATGAAGAAGATGGAGAAGAGGGTGTCCTCTTTCTCGCCTTTTTCTTCTCTTGCTTTTTATCATCCCTCTTTGAATTGTGGTGAGGAGAAGAATATGATGGTCTTCTCCGCTTTGGTGGTGATGGAGAGCGTTTAGCCCGCCGTCTTCGTGGAGCCATCTCCGCCGAGGTGGCGGGAGACTCGCTTCTTTCTCGTTCCTTCGGTGGAGGCTCTTGAGTTCTCCTTTGGGAAGGAGATGCATCATCAAGAAGTAAGTTCTTGAGCCCTTCATATGGATTCTCTTCTTCTTCCCGAATCGGAGAGAGACCTCTTTTGGTAGTCTCACAAGGAGGCTTCCTAGGTGTTCTCTCGTCATGGTGATGAGCTTGGAGAATCCCGTGAGCACGGAGCTGCCGTTGCACTTCACTTTGGAGAGATGGATTGCCCATGGCTTGTTGAAGCCTAGAAACAAGATAGTTAACAAGCATTGAAGCATCATTAGTAGCTTGCTCATGAGCAAAATCAAAGTTATCAACATTAATTTCACTCTCTTTACTATTGTCAGCCATTCTAACAACTTTTAGGTGTAAACTTTTTAGGTGTACTTTGGCACTTCAAGCCCTAGTTGCTACTCCTCTTTACCCCTTTAGAAAAAGCACTCAAGCTACTGTACCCGCGGCTCGAATACCATTAATTGCAAGGAATAGAAGAGAGGGTCTTTCGACACCAAAACAGCACCGGCTCCTGTCAAGCTTCTAATAGCTCAATAGTGGTTAAGCCGTAGGCAAGCCCCGTAGGACTCCACTATTAAGACCATAGCTCTCGACGGTGATGCCCCGTTAACTGCACAAAGGCAGGCGCACTGCAAGGCTGAAAAATCCCTATTCTACTTACTCACAGGCAATTAATAATACCAACCATTTGTAGCTAGCTTGAGGACCTCCCTTCTTGAGCAAGAAAAGAGAAACCTTGAGCTCTGATACCAATGTAACATTTAATGGCCTATAATCTTATGTGTAGCGGAAATTAGCATGAACATAGTGGGCATTTCATTAGAATAGATTCCTAATGAGAATTACAAGAGTGCTTGGGTGGAGAGAGCAACAAAAAGCATAACACCTAGTTAGATAGCATCGACAATACTTTCAAAAGAGAGAGAAATTAAGCTATTGACAACAGTTGAGGACCGGATTTGTATGGAGCCGGTCCCCCCTCCAAAAGGCTTTGTATTATGGTTTCTCCCATCAAGAGAGACATTGTACAATACAATTCTTTGTGTTCCTTCAAGACTAGCTAGTGCAATGAAGATGGAAGCTTCATACACCAAGCAAAACACTTAATCAAACACAACTTGAATTATCCCCGTTCTCAGACCCAAGACCTCACACACCTTCGAAGATGGTGAGAGCTAGCAGGGTATGAGAGTAGATTGAGAAGAAAAAGAAGTATCTTACGAGAAAGATGTACATCTCCTCACATAATCACTCATATTAGCATAGCTTAGCTTAGTAATTAGCTTGGTAGAGAAGATGAGCATGCATTGAAGCTTGGCTCTTGGTTGGATTTGCATCCATATGCCAAGAGAGTGTTGATGTAGGCTTCTATCTCACAAGCTTGGAGTAGGTGATGAGCTCTCCATTAAAGCTTGGGAGGAGATAGAGTATTTTCCCTTCACACATGGTCAAGTGTGAGAGTGTGTGTGTCAATGCCAAGCAAAAATCAGCCCCCCCTCTCTCTTGGGCGAGCCCTAGCTGCTAATTAGGTCTGGCTTTTGCCTCATTGGACCTCCCCAGGTCAAGCCAATAGGAATTAAGCAGCATAAGTGATAGCCTTCTGACATGTGTCCCCCTTTCCCCTTTTGTGAGAGCTTTAGGTAATTAAATAATTAAACTAAACTCTCATTGGACCCCTTTGCCTCCTGGCCAATAGGAATCAGGCAAGCCATGGGGCTCCTGAATGCTCATTGGACCCCTTGGGAGACTGCCCAATAGTCTTCTAGGAGACTTAATTCTCATTGGTTTCTTTTATTAAATGTTTTTAAATTAATTAAACTAGATTTACTCTAGCTTAATTCTCATTGGTCCACTTCAAGGGTCTTCCAATAGGAACTGGGCACACCTTGTGGGCATCTGGCCTAGGGAGCTGACATGTGTCCCTCATTCCCTTTGTGTAAAGGGAGCCTGTGTGTGTGTGTGTGGCTTTCTCTCTCATCCCCTAGCTTTGGGGCTCGCCCCCTCCCATGTAGGGATGTGCAAAGACTTTTAGGGCACACACAAAGCATCCAATTTTTCCTAGGGTTGACCTATGGACACAACCTTTGAATTTTGGAACCTTAGCATTTTGGAAGTCTTAATGGGCTGAACCTTAGGGTCTTTTTGGCCCATTGTTTCACATGGCTCTTTTGCAGATGGCCCCCCCTTTGGATTCCTATTTTCCCTCCTTTGGATCCCTACTGTGGCCGGTCTGCTAGCTTAACCAATATTCTAGCTTTTTCTCCCTTGGCACTTCCCCACATTAAATGATCAGTTTAATATGAGAAAATCATTTAGGAGAATTAGATATTGATTATTATGACACACACACACGCACGCACGCACGCACGCACACAGAGTCCCTCCTCTCCTTAACCACCACTAGTGAGTCCTTTCTCTGTCTCTCCTTCCCTCCAATGTTGGATTGGTTTTCTTCTAGAAAATAACAGAGGAGTGTGTCTTCTAGATAATCTCTTTCTCTCTCTCTCTCTCTCTCTCCCTACTTTCCATTGTACATCAATGTATGTGTTTATGTGTGTGTGTGTGTGTGTGTGTGTGTGTGTGTGTGAGAGAGAGAGAGAGAGAGAGAGAGAGAGAGAGAGAGAGAGAGAGATTCAAACAATGCAGGGCTTTGGGTGCACTATAGAGGACCAATAGTAGGATGGGTCCTAGCTTGAAAACAACTGAACCTCGCGTCGATATGGTTCACAAGTTTTTGGTGGCCTTGTGTGGGCCATGATATACTTTGCATTAGGAGTCCCGCTTTCTTTGTTAGAAAACATGTTGCTGTCATGAGTGACTCAGTCCGTCTTACACTAACCCTCATGGGTGAGGGATCATTTTACGCTTCTCTGAGCCCAATTTGCTACAAAGTGCTGCATAATCAGGACATAATTTCTTACTTGTCCCTAAAACGACCTCTGTAAGCCTCATCTGTGCACATCTATATCTATATTCTATATAAAAAAGACAAGGTTTTGAGCCACATGGCTGCAAATGCTTGCAACCATTGGATCCCCCTTCCCTCCCTCTTCATCTAGCTACTCCGGATGATTTGCACTATGTTATTGCCAACTTGGGTGATCCTTGTGAATAGCGGGCAGCCACAATGCCACCCTCAAACAATGCCAACCCGTTGCCTTGCCTTGAACATCGGGTCCTCGAGGTGGGAGGAGTAGGTGATGCGTTGCTACCCACAATGAGACAATAGGGATATTGCTTGCCATAGCTCGAGAGCCTCTCCTGTACCTCCACATGTAATATATTGGCCTCGCCCAACCTCTCTTCCTACTCTCTACTCAGAATTGCCTTTGTGTGTCCTTTGCCCACTCAACCCCATCCTTTAGCTGCCGACTCCACCCGCTCGGCCCATGGACTTTTGCCCCTGTAAATGCTCTCCTGCCTACCACATGCCCCCTCTTCCAATTTCAGCAAGCAATCGTTGCCCCAGGTCCCAAGCTCCTTGCTCTTTACTGCGCACGATTAGTATCCCCGGTCAAACGTCAACACCAACCTTCATTCATGCCTAGATCTCTCTCTCTCTCTCTCTCTCTCTCTCTCAATTGCCTACAGAGACTTGCCTCTAGGTTCTCTCTTTTGGCCACTTCCAGACTCTGCATGGCCTCTCTCTCTCTCTAGTTTGCAAGGTGATGGCCCTTTTCCTCATCATCACCGGAACAAGTATGAGAGAGAGTGGTGTTGGGAGGAGTTTGGTGCTAGCACAGAGGCGGAGATTACTAACTGCAACGCTCAATAAGCCCTGTGTGATGTGTGTTGAACTTCATAACTTCTCTTTTTTGCTTCCGCAGGAAGCACCGCCGCCTCCGGAGGCGGTGGGAGTCTCACTCGTTGAAAGTAAAAGATTCCTCTTCTACATTCCTTTTTGGCCTCCTTTTTACTTAGAAGTTCTCTCTCTTATGTTTCTAAGTACACATTAGTGTGCTTTGTGCTCTTGCATGCGTAGGTGCATCCCAACATGTAAACATTCAAAAATCAAATGGCAAATGAGTTCTCATGTCCCTTGGTGGGTCTTTTTAGCATTTGACATTCATACACAAAGATCTACTTAGTTTATAATAAGCTTTGTGATATCTATCAAGTGATGGTCCACCAGTTTACTCCTTTAGAGCTGGACTGCAGATTCTAGGGTTTTCTTTCTGTTGTCGGTTCAATTTAAGGGGACTCACCGCCCAGATTTCTCGCCTCTTTGCGAGCGCCCATTTGATTGGGGGTCTGCTCTTCTGACCGTTTAGGGTTTCGCTACTGCTGTTAGGGTTTCTCCACGTGCCATCGTGATTTAGTTCGAGCTACCGTAATTCGGTCTTGTAGATCACTACAGAATTTCCGTATCGACGCGAGGTTTTGGGACACAGCAGATCTCTCTCGTTCTACTTCAGATCTGTGTCCAGGAGCTAAGCGAGCTCAGGTCTGTGTAGCCCTTCTTTATGCTCCTACCTGCCTTGTTTGTAGCTGAGCGTCGTTTCAAATTAGGGGTCCTCTAATTGATTTTGTCTTGCGGATCTGTTTCCACTGTTGTGTTGTGTAATTCACGCTTTCTGTGAGCCAAATTGGTAATCATTGATCTGTGATTTCCCTAAGCGCTAAATTTTTACCTGATCTGCTGATGACATTTGGCTGCTATTCGCAGTGTCTTGACTTCAAATCACATGTGCGATTCTTTTCCTGTTGCAGGATTGATGGAGAATATTTATTCTTTCTGGAGTCTAAATGACAATAATCGGCGCTCTCCCACTGAGATGCAAGAGGATCAAAGCTGGAAAGTAGCAGCTACCAAGCTTGCTTTTGCGGATCAGATGAGGCTGAAGTTTGATAGGTCTAGATCTGATGCGAAGGTTGTGGCCCCTCATGAGAAGAACATTAAACAAGCAAAGGGACGATCCAAGGGCAGAGCTGAAGACATGCTGAAGGGGGAAGGTTTCAACCAGAAGTTTTCGGATGGGGATTTGAGATATGGAGATTTGGGTCAGAAGCTTGGAGCAGGTAACATGTCAACATCACAGATTGTTGGCAGTGCAGATAAACGATTCAAGTCTCTTCCGCCTGCTGAAACACTTCCTAGACACGAAACTTTGGGTGGCTACATATTTGTCTGCAACAATGATACCATGGCTGAGGACTTGAAGCGGCAATTATTTGGTATGATTAATGGCTCTTCTCTGTGCGTGGATGTTGGTCATTGCTATGTGTCACACATATCATGTGGCTGTCATGGCTTGTGAAAAACATGTAGCCCTTTTCAGTGGAAAAATTCACGAAGCTGTTCTCAGCTATTGATCTTCTACGATACACTTTCAGCTGCTTGAGCATTTACATAGTGCATGCTTGTAGCTTTGCTGGAAGTTATTAATGTGCATTATTTTGAATTTGAGTTGGCTTTACAGGTTTGCCCCAAAGGTATCGTGATTCTGTGCGAGCCATTCAACCCGGATTGCCCTTGTTTTTGTATAATTATACCACTCATCAGCTCCATGGTGTTTATGAGGTATTTGTGTGAATCTGGGGTGTGAATTGTCTGCTGTTGGGCTTTCTTGACTCTATTTTCTGACAGGCTGCGAGTTTTGGAGGCTCCAATATTGATCCTACTGCTTGGGAGGACAAGAAATGTAAGGGAGAGTCTCGATTTCCTGCGCAGGTTTGTGAGATCAAGACGTATATTTCAAATCCGTTTTGCATTGCGCTAGCTATTAACCAGCAGCGCATATTGACAGGTTCGGATAAGAGTACGCAAGCTAGCTAAGCCATTGGAGGAGGACTCTTTTCGTCCTGTTCTGCATCACTATGATGGACCAAAATTTCGTTTGCAGCTTTCAGTTCCAGAGGTATGTATGGTTGTGCCATACTAAAGTAATGTATTTTCCAAAAAATGTTTTAGGCACCGACTGTGGTGGATGTTAACGCTGCAGACTTTGGCTCTTCTGGACCTTTTCACGGAGGCTGGTATGGTGTGAGCTAGCTGTATGTACAATGTTGGTGGTTTTGGAGCTAGAGAGCTTCCTGTTCGACTTCTTACCTGGCCCATGCGGTGCGGTGCGGCAGATCGGATAATGTAATGCATTTGGAAAATCATGCTTGACCAGTGGTGATAAATATTGTGTTGTCGGTACTCCATACATGGGATGTTGTGTGCTTTCGAATGGGCCCAAATAAGTAGGACCCCTTGCCAAGCCTTCATAAGGAAAGCTTGTCCTGTTTTGTGTAGGAGTAAAGTTTTCGGCTTGTTACGATAAGAATGTAATAAGCCCTGTATGCAAGCGTGTGAAACAGAGGCTTGTCCTTAAAGGGCTGCCTTTGTTGGTGATTAAAGGATACTATGGTTCTAGGTTTTCCCATGTACATCCCTCGAGGATCTGGCTGAAGGGAGTTTAAAGCCCCCTTCAAATAATTACATAAAAAGTTTGCTTTGTATGTGTACCCCATATGCTAATATTTGTGCATTGAAGCCGAATTACTTTGTGCAAATGGGTGCCGACAGTTTGTTTCTTCAACGCACTCGTTGCATGTGTGTTTGGCTTTGGGCCCTGGGGTTTGACCTATTGTGGTTTGCCTGTATCAGGCTCCTGGCTCAATTTTATTTTTCTTTGCCTGAGGTTTCGTCTCGAGAGCTTGATCCATTGTGGTTTGCCTGTATCAGGCTCCTGGCTTAAATGGCTCAAATTTTTTTCCCTTTGGTGTTGGTGTAGGCATAGAGATTTTTGATGGCTTCACTGTCCTTGGAAATGATTTGCATTCTGAGTGAAATGCTTTGGTGAATTTGTTTCAAAGACATGTTGATTGGCACTGAAATTATGCAATTGAAAGCCTTATCGCTGAAGTTGTGGACGCTGTGGTCGTCTTCTAATTATTCCTTATTACTGTGGCTAGTTCAATATGGTTGTAGGTGCTCTCTCTCTCTCTCTCTCTCTCTCTCTGAGTACGAGATTGCACTCTGCATCAGCTGGTCAGCCCTAGCAGTGCATCAGTGTCTCCCTTACGCTTCATCTCCTACCTGAGCATGCGTGTGTACTTTCTGGCTTGGCTGAAGCACTGCCAGCCCACCCCTAGAATTCAGAGGGTGCCGAGCTGCTTTCTTGGAACAGCACCCAGCCGCTGTCCCTCCCTGTCTGTCCAGCTGGCGAGCTCTCCTTTTTTCGCCATGCTATCTATTGCGTGTCAAGGAGAGAGCTTGCTCTTTGGCCAATACTCATGCTACATTGTGGGCTGGAAGTTGGGCAAGGATCCCACGCTCTAAGGCTCTCATGCTACATGGCTGGCTGGAAATTCAACAAGGAGCCCATGTGGTAAGTCTGATAGTGAGCACAAGGCGCCTCGCGGCTCCGATCGGTTGCAGAAATAGTGATGTGGCATGCATTTTTTGCTAGCCATGCCATATTTGGCTGGCCAATGAAATGCAAGAGCGCCCAATGGTTCTCAATCCCCCTGCCGGCAGCTGCTCAATGGCCTAGCTACTTATCTGCTCTTATAGCTCTTCCATTTACTCGTGCTGCAGCTGTTTCGTGTAGCCTTTTTCGCTCCAATCGCCCCCCCTCCCCACCAACACACACAAAACACACACACACACACACACACACACACACACACACTATCAACGCTTGTCTACTGTGTTGCTTAACTAGTGTTTTCAGCACATTTGAGTTATGTTGTAGGGAGGTCCTACTGATGAAAGGAAATGTAATGCCAATTCAGCAAAAACACCAGAAGTAGTTTTGTTGCATCAACATCATCCATCCTACATTTCTAAAAAAAAAAGAACGCATTAAAGAATAATACCAGACAAAAGTATATATATATACATATATATACATACATATATACATATATATATATATATATATATATATATATATATATATATATATATATATAGATATATATATATATATATACATATGCAATTTAATTCCTTGAATAGGATCATAGGCATATAATGCACTCTATGTATTTTTGTTTGCTTGGTTGTGTAGTTTGTTGCTTTGCATCCATGTTTGGTTTGATATAGTAGGGTTTGATTGAGATGAGAGTGACGGATGTGGTGGTGCATCCCTAAACAGGTGACATTTTGGAATGGCATCCTCGGTTATTTGGACTTCAATGCGAGTAGATTATCAAGCTATCTTTAAGATATACTATATGATGTCTTACGAGGTCTTTCATGAGTTGAAAGAACTCATCCTTCATCTCTCGTGTTGTGACGTGCATGGATGGTCTAGGGTGCCTATCCAAGCTGATCGATCAAGCACTTGATTGCGTGCAATGGAGGCTTGCTATTGAGTCTACACTTTATGCTCAAATGAAGAGGAATTAGGTTTTGAATATGCCTTTTGTGGAAGCGAGTGGCTTGAGAGTGCGGTCGTATATTGTAGGTGATTCAACACATAAGCCAACGAGTTTTCTTCTCAAAGCTTTTAAATCCGAAGGGGGCAAGACCTACCACAAAAGAATGTTTTTGACAGACATATTGCGAAGGGTAGGTTCAAGGTTGGGAAAGCCTTTGGTGTATTGAAAAATGGATGGTGCTTTTTATGTGACCTTAATGTAAATCTTCCCTTTGCTCCTTTCGTTATTATTGCTTGTTGCGTGTTGCACAATTTTTGTGCAATTAAAGGGAGAGCCAGAGCCTTTGGAGCAAATTGACCACACCCCGATGCGAAGGAAGTCATGAGGTGGCGCGTGATGATGCGTCAGCGTGCAACAGGTGTGCACCACACTATATACAGATTTCAAAAGGCAAATATTGCAAAATTGAGAGTGGGAATCTTGAGGTGTGTGGATTGTAAGAATCAAGATGACCTTTTTTAATGTGTCATGTAGGAATAGTTGGGTCCGCTCCGTCGATACGTTTTTTTTTTTGTTTTTGCATTGTTGCATGTTTTTATGTGTGCAGTGTACCATTTGCTTGTTTCATATCTTGTTTTGTGTGTGTTATTAAGTTGTTTCTTTTTTTTTGTGTGTTGTTTGATTGGCTTATGTTTGCATGCCATTAAAAAAAAGAAAGCACTCTATCCTTGAAAGGCTTGGAAAACTTTTGGGGAGAATGTGTGCATGGCTTGTGGAGGGGTTGGGTTCGAATCCCAGGTAACTTTGATGGAGTGGATCTCCTCCTGTAGCACATCTATGCAACTATAAAAGAAAGAAGCTTATCTAAGTAACTTTTAGGGAGACTTTAGGTTTGTTGATTCCGTCTGGCTACTCTCCATGTGCTCATAACTCATGGCGACATGACACTCGACCACCAATTGGGCGCCGATTGGCAGTCATGTGCTCAAAACTGCCAACCGGTCGAAAAATATTCTTGGAATTTTGAAGTCACCACACGGTGACCGCCCAGCCCCATGTGCTAAGTCTCTCTCTCTCTCTCTCTCTCTCTCTCTCTCTCTCTCACACACACACACACACACACACACACACACACATGCACGCTCGTGAGTGCACACAACACGGGAAGGCACATGCATCTCTGAATGGAGGTTCTCTGTTTGGTCCCTACTATTGCAAAAAGGTGTATTTTGGCTGATCGACCTAGACATTGAACAAACAGAGAAACAGCTACCACTGCAAGGCTCAGCTCATACTCAACACATTATGGCACACTCATTGACCAAGCATTAAAGCTGCGGAGATAGACATCTGTGACTGAGGAGAGGAGCTTCACAGCTCCGATCAAGATTGCAGCTGAGGATTTGAGCCATACTATCTCTACATCGAGAGTATTGATTCATGACCCATTATATCACCCTCTTGTGTTGGGCACCCATTGTATCGAGGATCACACACACCCCACAGTCCCAGCTAGTAGCACTTCTAAATTCATTTTAGCACCAGATTCCACGAGTTTGCATCAGATTGGTCTCTTAGGTCATTTTGGCCTCTTGAAGACGTGAATATACCATCTCTCTCTCTCTCTCTCTCTCTCTCTCTCTAGAATCCCATCTTCATGTCCATGCGGTGCCTATGGCCATCAAGCTTGAGAACCCAGCCGAGGGTGTATGGCCGCCGCCTGATTAACACACAAACCCAACTGCCGTTTTGCTAGTAACGTGTGACACCTATGTTGGGCCTTTGGGTTGCATCACTGGCCTTGCTTGTAAGTGACATTATGCAAGGCTCACCTGCATTGTGAAAAGGATGCTGGAGGTGTTTTTCAAATTAGAGGCAGCATCATGCATCCCTCTGCACAGGGACTGATCTTAAGTCAACTTTGGTGCATACCCCTGCACAGACTCTCTTTCGGTTGTTTTTTTGTCTCCCTGCTCCACAGATACGCTATACACGATGACTATGACGCGATCCTGGATGCCAATGAGCTCTTGTAGATGTCAGCTATTGACGTGTGTTCGAATGGAGAAGTTACTGTTGTTATTAGACGACCGAGTGGTGGTGATGATGATCTTCTTGGAGGGCTGCCATGGCCACATGCATATCACACACACACTCAGCAAGCTAGAGCGTGGGCTAGCATACAAACTTTACGGCAAGCGATGAAACTACATCGTCTTTGACATGGGTAAAACGTAGTTCCATGGAATACTGTTAACCTTACCTGCTAAATTGGACGCAACCTGAGGCTAACTCTTAAAATGATTAAGCATTCTAATTTCTACATCTGATGCCACCTGAAATGGTGGCTCTTAAATTGGGACTAAAATGCCATTGCAAACAGACCGTGCCAAGGTGGTGACAACCACCATCAACCATAGATTGGATCATTGGTTGCACTAGCTCCAGGAGTTACTGAGCTCGCCAGGTCCATCCTTCTCTTGAGTCATCGTGTCTCATTCCCTTATTGGGATCACGAGCCGTTCGTCCATCTTTCTCTCTATCTCCTCCATCACACACTCTGACATAGTATCAGAGCTCAAGGTGCTCATTGTGAGAAATCCCTTTGCTTGCTCTCCCTTCCACCTAGCATATTCCCTTCTCTGCCTTGAACGAAGCTTGGCATCTTCTGTTGCACACTCTGACATGGTGTTAGAGGTGTTTCATTGAGAGAACTCCCTTCGCCTGCTCTCCCTTCAACACAAGCCCTTGGCCTTTCCTCATCACAAATGCTGCTGCAGCCTTTCTGTCGCAGCGTGGGCCAGCGATCATCTGTGGGCTGTGCTCCAACCGTCCAACATGAGCTATCTGACAGAGGCAGCCATCTGCGTTCTCTCTCTACCTGGGGCAACGTTCTTTCTACATACAGAGCTTCTCTGCCTTGGGCTTCGGCGACTCTTCTGGCTCTTGCTGCCGACCTGTCCTGGTTTCGCCTTCACCTCTGACTCTGCAGGTTTCCCTCTTCTCTCTGTTTTATCACCATTTTCCAGCTTTCAATGCGGGTTTGTTGCTAGGCCTACCACTAGTTTTTCCCATACAATCCGTTTGCTGGGACAGCTGGAAGACCTTTGCCTCGTTCGGAGTTCTCTACTTTTGTGATTTGAGGCTGGTTCCACATAGCGTGGCCAACATTGGGCGCGCTCACGTGGATTACAGCTGGCGCATGCGGATTGATTGAGCAAAAGTACCAGCGCCCAAAAAGAAGGACAGCAAAGCTCCCCTGCCCATCCTCGGGCGGGGCTCGGAGGTGGATCTTGTGTCGTGAAGCTCACCAATGCTTGACGCAACCAATGGGTTGAGAAAGCCTTGCTGAAAAGCTGTCTGCTTATTCAATTCTTATTTCAAACTGGGCAGGCTGGTGTGTAAAGCATGCCCGCCCACCCCCAAACTTGGGCGAGCACTTGCCCATGAGTGTGTAAACACCCTGATTTTCGGTCACACCTCTCCTTCTACATTGCTTCTTTCGGCATACGGGATTGATTCCCCTTGGTATTGCAAATATTTTGGTAGGATGCATGCTAGCTCGGTATGCCTATCACCGCTACTTTCACTTTGCTTCTTGCTTCCTCTTCTTCGATTGCTCCCTCTCCTCAACATGCAGTACATCATTCAGGTACTTTAGTTTTACCATCCATCAAAGAAAATGGTACATTTTATTTATGCATAATGAAATGTGTTATATCATCCTCAATCTCTACATAACTAAGACTTGCAAATTTTACAATTTCTTGAACCACTCATCATGATTGGTCATGTGCTTTGATGCACATATCAAACATTATCACTAGACTTTTGACACATTTGCAAATGTAGTATTTAATATGTGATGCACCACAAATAGTCTCACTCTCATTTACATTCCTCCTCATGGTGCATAATTATTTTGCTCTCGTGTGGATAGTACCATGTCTCCCACAACTTCGTACAAAATTCATGTAATGTTATGCTGTGCATTTTTACGACATCTTTGGCTCTCCCTGTCTCAAAAGCTTTTTCAACCATCTGTGTTATATACCTAGATATTATTTTGCTGATGCACTTGGTACTTATCTCTTTTTTGACCACCTCCATGACTTGCATCGCGTCCTCTTCCTCTACCTCTTTCTTTGTCGTTCAAGAGAACTTGTTTAGAATTATTTATCTCTTGCATAGGAGAATCTTCCTCATGTTCTTTCGCTTCCACAATCAACAACAACAATAAATCTTCAAATGCAAAAATGTTCTCTTGAAGATGGATACTAGTTTTAAATTGTTTGTATTCTGAACCTAAACCTCACAGACATACTTCCAACTTATCAACATCATTAAGTGTAACATTAATTGATGCAAGAGATCCACATATGTTCTTTATCTTCAATAAGTACTCATTGGTAGATAGATTTTTCTTATGGAGTGTATTCAACTCATGTTTCAATTTAGCTTTCTTGCTTTGTTTTAATCACATCCAATGTGTCTCTAGCCTCCTTAGGGGTGTGAGCATCTTGTACATGACTTATCATAGTGTCATGCACACTCAACAAAAGCCAATACATGACCTTTCGAGCCCCTTGGTTTCAATTTTAAAGTCTTTTATCTATGGAGTGGTTGCACTTTGCTTTGGTAACACTAGTGCTTTTTCTCATGCTCTCCATCAGTGCACTCCCTAATACCTTTAACCATAAGAAAATTGGTCATTCTGAATTTTCAAGCATGCAATTTGTTCTTATCCAATTGCTAGTTGACACCGTTATTACTCGATGACGTACATGACTTCACTACTTTGTACTATATCTGAGTAGCTTGCTAAAAATATACATCCACCTGTTTTATAGTGATGAATAGAAATTGTGAACACTGCTTCCAAAAAAGAACTTTTTGCACCAATAAAATGTAGATGTGCAAAATCTTAAACCTTAGTGTTTTTGCATGCGCTTTAAGTCCAAAATGGGATTGAAATGCATTCAAAAAGAAAATTTGAATGTATATGATTACAAACCCGATACATACAAGCTCCAAAAGAAGCACTTCGATTAGAGATCATTTGAGAGTGGCTCTCAGGAATCCCAAGATATCTCTCTTACTACTCTTGCTTGCTGTTTCAACCTTTTCGAACACAACTATGCTTTGATACCATACTAAAAGATAGAGAAGGAGAGAGCTTGAGCTCTTGCAAGCACGTGCGCGCATAAACAACACACAGACACACACACACACACACAGTCATAAAATCTAATATCTAACCAATACAAATGATTTTCTCATATTAAACTGATCATTTAATGTGGGATAATAAACGGGAACAAGGGTTAGAACGGATCTATCTCAACACGGGGCCAATGGTAAAGGGGTCCAACTGAAAGATGGTTTGTCAAAGAGCAAAGTTCACTAATGGAGCTTAAAAGACCTTAGGGTTAGCTTCATTAAAGACCTCCAATGGTTAGTGTTAAAAGTCCTTTGACCTAGGCAAGCTAGGACTGAGCTTGAGGTGGGAACCCGACCTAAGCTTGAGATGCTTGTTGTGCTTGATGACTAAGATGCTTGAGGTGCTTGTCGTGCTTGATGACTAAGGTACTTGAGGTGCTTGTCATACTTAATGAGGAAGGTGCTTGAGAAGCTTCCCATGCATGGGGGGGTAAGGTGCTAGAGTCAAAAAGAGACCCTACAAACTTAATGAGGAAGGTGCTTGAGAAGCTTCCCATGCATGGGGGGTAAGGTGCTTGAGTCAAAAAGAGACCCTACAAAGGAGGGGGAAAGTCCCACAGTTAGGGGAATCTTTGACTTAACATCCCACTCACCCAAAGGGCACCCCTTTTCTCAAGGGGCACATGGGACACATGTCCTATGCTTAGCTGCATGGTGTGCTTGAATGCTATTGGTTGGGCTAACTAAAGGGGGGTCCAATGAGCTTCTAGTTCCATCCAACAAATATCTAGATATTTTCAAGCTCTCTCTCTTTAAGGGGTAAGGAGGTCACTTATCCAAAGACTACCCATATACTTGAATGCATGCTGCATGTGATTGGCTAGGGGGAGAGGGGTCCAATGAGCTTGAAGCATGTGGAAAGGCTAGAACTCGTCCCAAGCAAGCAAGGGGGGTGCTGGGGGGGTACACACACACACACACACACACACACACACACACACACACACACACTCATTTTGTGGAGGATTCTCACTTGGTGAAAGTTGAGGAACTCCACCTCCTTCTCCAAGCTTGTGAGAAGTGAGAGCCTACATAAACACTCTTGGCTATGGAATGCAAATCCAACCAAGAGCCATGCTTCAATGCTTAATCTTGCCATATTTTCCATCTTCCTTACTATGCTATTATGTATGCTAGCAAGAAGAGTGATGATAAGTGAGAAACTATTTCTTTCTCCTATGTAACGATTCTTCCTCTTCCATATCCTCATTCCCCACTACTCTCTTCACCTTTGAAGGTGTTTGTTAACCCTCACGCACATTCCTATCACCTACAATAGACGCCATATTATTTATTTGGTAGAGTTAGGTATCGGGCTTGTCAGTCCAATAGGAAAAGGGTAAGAGTGATCGCCGATGAGAGGCGCACTCTAACAGGAACATTCAAGGGTTAGTTGGCTAAGTATGGACGCCCAAGTGTGAATGGGGTGAGCTCATATAAAAGTCACCTAAACCCAAAAATCACTTATTCTCTCATTTGTGCAATTGAAGAGTGCTCTTGCTCCATCTGTATCTTCTTCTTCTTCATCTCCTTGTGTGTGTGTGTGTGTATGCATGAGAGAGAGAGAGAGAGAGAGAGCGAGAGAGCGAGAGAGCGATCGAGCATTGCAACGATGGTACGACAGTGGCAAAGCGGTTGAGCGCGGCGCAGTGGCGGCTCCTTCTTCTTCGCGGCGAGGAATCCTCCACGATAGCAAGCGTAGAGCGGTGAGTGACACACCATCGCCATCTTTGAGCTTACTAGTTTAGGCTAGTTGCGTGCTTGGAGCCATTTGTGGCTCGCACACAGTGTATCGGCAAGTCCTTTGCATTGACACGTGTGACAGACGCGCATATTTTTGGCACCGTGATCGAGGAATGCCCTGCATTAAGCTCGAGTAGCACTCTATGCTACTTTGTGGTGCATTTTGAAATGTAGGAAAGGTAGAGAAGGAAGGTGTGTGTGTTGAGATCGGGAATATCCCCCAAACCCAAGACCAAGCCCACACTCAGGCTCAAGCCTCAGTCCCCCTTTAAAATTACGTATTTAAGCCTCATGCGTAGGTAAAAGTCGACCTTTTTGAGGGCCAACAGAGCTTCGGGTAACTGAACACTGTGCTGTAAAGTACACCACGACCCCCTGAGCGATACGTTTGTTTCAAGCTATCACACGCTCTAATCCAAAAATCGATCATTAAAAAACATTAAAAAACGAGTGAAAACGGACGTCTAAAAAAGTAAGTGGTTAACCTTTGAGGTTATTCGCCGACGCTTGTAGGGTGCCAATGACACATGCATCTGTGCTCTGGTCGTGTGCTAGAGATCAAGCAACTAGAGAGCATTTTGACTTACGCGAGTTCTCAATATCCACCTACCTTAGGTTCCGGACCCTTGGCGGGGACCCAAGGTAGTACAAACCAAGACCCAAACATAGCAGCTAGTGACTCTTCTTTCTAACTATGACGTCATGGAGGGTTACCCAATGCCTAATCCTGATATCTCAAGCCAAGACATGCATGCCATGGGTCCACGGTACAGACCGAACGTGCTTAGCCGCTTGAAGGAAACCTTTAGTAGAGCCACTCGCTCCGAACATGGAGTTAACGATGTAAATGAGGGGGATGGGGAAGTAAATTCACCATTCATTAGACCTTATGCTCTTAGAGAGTGTGCACGTGAATACTCCATTCAATGCACCCCCTGACTCTTCACAATTTTCCTCCGGGGTTATATTACCTGATGGTAGAAGCCTTGCCGAAGTACAAGAGGTTGAGTGATATATCATCGCGGCTAGGGAAAAGAAAATTGAGAGCTTATGCAAGGCGGAGCAACGAAGAGAGTTAAAAGCAAAAGCTCCTATGTCAATATCCTTGCTAGGAGAGCAATCGAGTGCTCTCGACTTAGCAACCACTAAGGATCAACCCATAGAGGGCCACATTGCATCTAGTTCAAAGGACACTCCTAGCACCTCAAGCCTATATGGAGAGTTCCTAAATGAGAACTAGGAGTACGAACTACAAATGGAAACTCTAACCTACCTATACACAGGTCACACCTATCACATGGGTTGGTTAGATGTCCTACAATCCACACGGATGCTACTAGTGTGGAGGATCAACAACAAAGAGTTTGTGAGGTCATCCATAGGGTTAGTGAGCTAGAGAGACAGAACAAGGGGATCCACATGCCTTCAATGGGTCTCATGAGATTCTTGGATACAGGGAAGGCTAAACAACCAACCTTATCACAAATGGAGACTCCCTCGGTAAGTCCGATGGATCCCCCATATGTTGTTTTGCCAGGGGTCTCAGTGCAATCTGAGCCCACCAGTGATAGCTTTACTTTTCCAAGTCTAGCTCATCTTTCTCTTGATGACACCACGGCTACCATGCTTACCCCAATGATGGGCATGCCAAGAAACACGTCATGGACTTCATTTGTTAGTAAAGCACCGCTACATGGTAGCTCAATGCCTGCAAAAGTACCTACAAGTGTGTATCAATCGTATACACCCATGGGTCCTCATACTCATGTAGTTTCTACCCCTCCCATTGTTTCAACTACCTATGATCCACAACCACAACACCCAAGATCTTATTTCATGGGACCATACCGGCTAGCATTAACATGTCACATCTAACGTCTGCTATGCCTAGGGACACACATATGAACTTTGGGCCCCCACATGGTACAACGCCGTACCAAACGTGGAATCCAAGGGCTTCCTATGTGCCAAGCCCAATGCCAATACCTACTCCACATGTAGTCTCTGGAGCACCTCCACCCACGGTTCTTGCTCACTTAGGTGACGTGGCAACATTTGCTCAAGCGATTGGTCGATCTATTGCTGAGAATATGCGTAACACGCCTGATAGAGAACCTAGAAGTAAGGCAATACAAATAGCCAAGCTCACACAAAAATTTAGTGGAGACGGGGATGTGAGAAATCATATCGAAGTGTTTGAATAAATATACGATTCTCTAGGAGAACACAATGACCTGCATAAGAGTAATGCTTTAAGCTTAACCTTAAGTGGAAAGGCTGGGGATTGGTATAGAACCCTAGAGGTGGAAGAAAAAACAAATTACCCTACTCTTAGGAGACTGTTCTTAAAAGAATACATATGAGAGGGAGTGCTTTGGGGTGTAGCCTCTCAGCTCCAAAAAGCCCAACGAGAGAAAGGAGAGTCGGTGAGAGACTTTATTACTCGTTTGAAGCATTTGAATTCTCGTTGTAATCCAAATGAGCGCTTCAATAATAATTTATTGCTTTATAGATTCATTAGGGAATTACGACATGAGTATATCTACAATGGCCTAGTCATTAGAGGTATCACCACTTGGGAAGCAGTCACCACCAATGCGATCCAATTGGAGGATAATCTAATGATACAAGGAGAAAGAGTGTCTGTTGAGTCTAAATCTATTAGCTCGTAAGCATCAGGGCATCAACCAATGACCCTAAAGCCTATTGCTAAGGAGCCAAAGATATCTAAGATGACTTTAGCAGATCTCACCAAGGCCATTCAAGAGAGTCTTAGAGACAATCGTGCTACGCAAAACAATCATATGTATCCAAGAAGGGAGCAACAATGGTGCTCAGTATGCTATGGACTGCATGTACCAGTGAATGCCCTACTTTTAGAGTAAACTTCAATGGGAACTGCAATTCCTGTGGGAGGTATGGTCATTAAGCTAAGGATTGCATAGTATTTAAGCATACGATGGCTAATAGACTACTCTTAGCATGGACACACACCTCGAGTGCCTGCGTTGATGTCGGCCCCACCTCTTGAACAAACAACACAACATATGGTCCGTAGGGCCCAAAATGTTGTTCAAACAACAACCTTACCACCTCCAGTGCTAGGACCGCAACCACCACATCCAAGAATCACTTCTGTGAACCAAGTGGGTTGTGAGTCATCCATTGCTTGTTTGGAAGGCTGTGAGGAAGATATAGACCCTAATATTGCCTATGGGATGGATGCGCTTGAAGAAAGTCCACAATACTACATGGAGGACTATTGGGGACAAGTCAAACCTGTCTATCAAGTAGCTGCTCTTGTTGCAAGAGGCTAAAATATCAATTACACTGCTAAGAGACCACCTCTTCAATGCTATGAGTGTGGAGGTCCATCGTGTGGCCGAGTGTCCTATTAGGCCACAAAAGACGCCACACTAATGCAAACCAATCAAGCGAGCACGTCTACAATGTCGATACTCATGTGTAATCGATATGACATAGATCATTTGATTGCCCAATGTCCAAATAATCCAAATGCACCGAAGATCACGCCATTAAACTTGATTGAGGTTATCGAGGAGTCATCACAAAGTACACCTATGGTACCGATAAACGTACTCACACGATCGATGCTCCAAAAACAACATTATATTCTTGAGAAAAGAGACATGGCATCAATTGCCCAATCTTAGAAAAAGAAGAAACACGAAGGAAGAGATCGCAAAAAGCCACGAAGTCAGACCCCAGTTCAAAGACCAACGTAGGGACTGGTGACGACCCCGTATATATGAACGACGCTGAAGAGGATTATGATTCAGGTGAAACCATGGAGACCAAAACGACCACTAATAGAAACCAACAAGGAAGATCTTCATGAGCCACAATGGCTAGAATCCAAGAAGAAGATAGGAACTTATCCAAACCCTACAAAGGAGATTGAGCGAGTCAAGCAATTAAGGAGTTTGGTAGAAGATACCCAAAGGGATCTAGAACCAACACCTAGGCAGATCTAGATTACAGACACCATGTTCCCTACACAACAACAACCTCACCAAGTCCATAGACTCTTAGCCATACCTAGTGTCATCCAAGAAGAAAGTGACTTAAAGTCATGGGAAAGTGGGCATACTCGCTTCTTGATGGAAAGAATGTTTACAGAGGGACTACCTGATCCTATCAAAGAAATGGAGATCCCATATTCCCCACGTCAAGGGATTGAAGCCCAAGCGATGCCGTTAAACATTGCCAAATTGATGGATTTCATGTCTTCAGAAGTTAGAACCACCATCATGTCCAAACTACATAAAGACCCTGAGCTAGTCTCAGCTCTTCGAGCCTTCCTCAATGGGGAACTAAAGTTTGGGCTACCACAATTTGCACAAATGGATGGAGCTGGGGAGATGCCAATAGAGGAGGAACACTTAGATCCACAACCCAACCTAGATGAGAACCTTATTATAGAAATACCTGTTAACAAGTTGGGATAATACTTTGAGGGTGATGAATCCAATGCGACCATACCAATCACTACCAAGGAATTAACTATGAAGGGAATCCTTGATGGTGGTGCTGCGCTTAGCATTGTGACTAAAAATTGCTGGGAGACTATGGGAAGACCTCACCTTGCGACCACAATCATAGTAGTGAAGATGGACAATTGGTTTATTGCTAAATATATTGGGATGCTAGAAGATCTCAAGATCAAGGTCTTTGGAAATAAAATAAGAGTTACCTTCATTCTTATGGATTTCTCCAAGCACACTATGGCATCTGAGATGATCTTAGGACGTCCTTTCATGAGGGAAGCAAAAATGGTGCATGACTGGTCTAAAAGCCATGTCTACTTGCAGTTCCAAGATTTTGTCATTCGAGTGGATCTTGTAATTGGTCAAGCACATCCTCTAGGAAATAGGTTTATAATTGATCATAGATCTGACACCACAGTTCACTCGCCCCCATTGCAGTATTGTTACACGTGTAAAGCGGACACTGATGTTGAAGAAGATTCTCCTTATGTGGATGTACTACCTGGAATGACTGAGTCGGACAATGTGGATTGGGTCCACCTAGCAACAACCATAGACACTTGGGGAAATAGGGGGACAATATGGGTAAAATCTGAGGGGAATGAAATGCCCGTACCCTTAAATATGCTACAAGCAATGCATATAGCTTCTGACAAGACTCATCCTAATATAACAAAGAAAACATACAAGTGGGTCCCTAAAGCTTCTTTAGCAACCATAGCTAGTGCTATAAAATAGAAGTCTTGTAAGAAACATCCCACTCGCTCCCAGAAATGTAAGGAAACGTGGCGGTGGATTCCTAAATGACTATTGGAAGCCCAAAACTACTATCAAGAAAATGATCAAATCTGGGTGCCAAAACGTAGATTGTGTTCTTACCTGTCACCTAACCCATGTGCGCCCCATCCTATAGCTCCAAAATGAATTGACAATCGCGGAAAGAAAAAAATCACTGAATGCTACACATCCGCGCCAGAGCTAGTTTGGGTACCGAAGAAAGAACGATTTGTTCCACCTAGCTCAGGAAGGGGGGTCCCATGAAGCTTCTAGCTCCTCATGTAATGCATCCATAGAGATAAAAGCTTCTCCACAGCCTCCACCTACAATAGTGGACCTCCATGAAGCTACAAAGGAATCCACACCTCCCAGTGTTCAAGCATCACCTGATGAACCACTTCAAGTTCGATCCTGGGAGAGTACCTTACCACCCTTGCAACTCGATGAGGCACCTAAGGTAATAGAAAACTATTGGCAAAAATCGTCACCTATTGCCAAATGGAACAATTGGTTTCAAAGGGTAACGAGTACATTTCAAACAGTATGACCTACCCAAGGAAGGGGGGAAGTCTTCATTCACGTTAGCCTATTGATTTATTTCCCACTTATCCTTCTTTCCCCGACCCCTTGAGATTTTCAATCTTAGGGAATGTATATATAAAGCCTTATACTCACAAAAAAGAAAAAAAGTAAAGAGCAAGAGCAATTAGCAAATGAGTATGCGCAATAAAAGTCAAAACATTGACCAGACCTACACATTCACATCCGGTACACTGAAACAAAAACCTATGTTATCAAACACCTTTGATCCTCATCATTCTAGTGATGGAGGGTAGGTAAGATTAGTACGATATGAGTGTTTCTGTTTTAGAGTTTAGTGATTAGCAAAGTTCTTTCTTCCCACTGATGTGCCTCCTAGAGGTATTCTTTGTGTTTCCTAGCGTGTACAAGAACGTGTTGCTGTTGTTAGGATTTGGACCTTCATGGGATCTTTCTCTTGTCCACTCTTTAAATCAAGTACGATCATCATTACAAACATGTGTTTCTTGTCCATTAGCATTGTCCCTTATCTTTTTTGCATCCATGTTTGTATGCTTTAATTGTAATTGGCAGCATAATATTCAACACATTTGCTTAATATCAAACATTAAATTCAATGGAATTTTTTGTCATGATCACTTGTCTAAGTTTAAAAATCAAGCAGTCTGACTAAGCTAGTTTGACCAAGCTAGGCGTTAGAGATCTTCTCTTAATACCATGGGGAATGCCTTCCTAATAATCAATGGTTACTTAGGTTCTTAATCCGATTTAGGCAGCATTGTGTGCAATGTACTAGGGATTTCTAGTGGGCTTAGTCCCTATTGACCTTTAGCTTAAGTATGATAAAGGGAGTTTACTAGTGTGATGAGCCTGGGGAGGGTAACAATGTTATATGACCCCCCAAAGTTACAAAATTAAAATGCTGAAAACGAACAAACAAAAAAATCAAAGTGCCACAATGTAAAATCTTAAGCTGGAAGAGAAATCTCAGCTTGATTTAGTACACCACTCGCATGTATTGCCTATGGTACTAGAGCCCTAGAGGTTCCCAGTGTGGGCGCTTTTACTTGAAAAGCAAAAAACCCAAGGCATACAAAATAAGCACACACATCAAAATTGAATCACTGTGAAAAGACTTTGGGAGGTCAAAGAAAAGGTAATCAGTCACGCGATGATTTCATGAGAAATTCCTTTGATTGTAGCTTAACTACAAGGCCTTCTAGGTATAGCCTCTAGTCAGCCCTCAGACATGAAATACTTGGCTCTTGCGATTATACAACTTAATTGACCAGAGAAACTTGAGAAGCTTGCCCATGGTATTAATAGTCGATCTTTACTGCCTTTCGATCGTTAAATTAGCGACCCCAGACTTGTTTAATTTTTTATCTTTACAACTGTTTATGCGTTTGATTATATTGCAATTTAATGTTTATTGCTGGCAAATAGTTTAATTTTTTATCTTTACAACTGTTTATGCGTTTGATTATATTGCAATTTAATGTTTATTGATGGAAAATGGTTTAAAATTTTGTTACCAATCAAATTGTCTGTCTACAACTGCATATGCTTTTTTATTGTATATGAGAATGCAATTACTGAGCTAAGGACACTTATCTCAAAGGCTCTTCCACCTCGATGAGCGACTCGCTTCAACTCAATAGCTTCCGAGGACGGAATTTACATCAGGAAGGGGGGCATGTTAACCCTCATGCACATTCCTATCACCTACGATAGACGCCATATTATTTATTTGGTAGAGTCAAGTACCGGGCTTGTCGGTCCAATAGGAAAATGGTAAGAGTGATCGCCGACGAGAGGCACACTCTAACAGGAACATTTAAGGGTTAGTTGGTTAAGTATGGACACCCAAGTGTGAATGGGGCGAGCTCATATAAAAGTCACCTAAACCTAAAAATCACTTATTCTCTCATTTGTGCAATTGAAGAGTGTTCTTGCTCCATCTCCATCTTCTTCTTCTTCATCTCCTTGTGTGTGTGTATGTGTGTGTGTGTGTGTGTGTGTGTGTGTGTGTGTGTGTGTGTGTGTGTGAGAGAGAGAGAGAGAGAGAGAGAGAGAGAGAGAGAGAGAGAGAGATAGATAGATTGAGCATTGCGAAGATGATACGGCGGCGGCAAAGCGGTTGAACGCAGTGCAGCGGCGGCTCATTCTTCTTCGCGGTGAGGAATCCTCCACGACAGCAAGCGTAGAGTGGTGAGTGACACACCATCACTATCTTTGAGCTTACTAGTTTACGCTAGTTGCGTGCTTGGAGCCATTTGTGGCTCGCACACAGTGTATCGGCAAGTCCTTTGCATTGACACGTGTGACAGACGTGCATAGTGTTTGAAGCCTTGGGGACTGAGGCTTGGGATAGTTAATGCTTTCTACAAATTTTATGTTATGCTTGTGTTGCATGAAGCTTTCCATATTCATTGCATCACCTAGGTCACAATCGGATTGTATTGTACCAAGTCTCTCTTGATGGGGGACCGGCTCAATATGAATTCGGTCCTCAATTGTTGTCATGTTCTCTAAACTCTCTCTCTTGCAAAAGTATTGTTCATGCCAAGTTAACTAAGTACCATGTTTATGTTGCTACCATCAATTAAGTTCACCCGCTATGATCACAAAGTAATCTCACAAAAGTGCTTTATCTAATTTCCTAATTCCGCTACTCTCAAAGTTCATAGGCCATTTCCATTACATTGGTATCAGAGCATTTGCTTTCTCTTTTCTTGCTTAAGAAGAGAGGTCCTTAAGTAGCCTATCAATGGTTGATTTTGTTCATTATATTAGGGTAAGTGGGACTGGGATCTATTATCGGTTTTGTTGAGCCCACTATGTGGGGTATGGTGCACACCTCGGGAGATTTGGTCTTAATAATGGAGTCTTTTTAGACTTGCCTACGACTTTACCATTGTTGAGCCATAAGAAGTCCGAAAGGAGCTATCCCTTGGCAACTTTGATATGTTAGACTCACTCCACTACTCTCTATCATTAACCAATTCGAGCCATGGGTGTAAATACTTAAGTGCCTATTTTCAAAGGCTAAGAGGAGTAGCACCTAAGGTTTTGAATTTCCAAAGCATATATAAGTAAACACATAAGTTTAATTAACATGGCTGACAATAACCAAGAGAGTAGAATGAACATTGATAACTTTGATTTTGCACATGAAGGTGCTAATGATGATGCCCCCATTTTTGTTAATTATCTTGTCACTAGGTTGCAAGCTATGGGTAACCCCTCTTTGCAAGCTGAAGTTACTCAGGAACTTCGGGCTTATGGGATTTCCTTTCCTCTCCAAGAGGAGAGAGATCTTAGGAGGCCTCTTGATGAGACCCCCAAAACAAGACTCTCTCCCATACGAGAGGAGGAATCTAAAGATCAAGAAAGTAATGAATCTCTAAATTCCTCCGAAGATGTGGCTCCACGAAGAAGGCGGACTAAACAATCGCCAACTCCTCCCAAGAGGAAACGGTTAACCCATAGTCCTTCTCCTTGTCACTCCAAAAGGGAAGAGAGGAAACAAAGGAAGAAAAGGGCAAGAAAGAGGTCACCCTCTTCTCCTTCTTCTTCACCTTCCTCCTCTACTGATGAAAGCTATCGCTATTCTCTTAGAGAATACAAGAGGGGAGGACATCGAAAATCTTACGCTGCATGGCGAAGGTCACAAAACTTAAAGAAGTTTAAAGAGGGAGGAAAGAGTATCTCTTTTCTCACCTATGATGGCACCTTTGGTGCTACCGACAAAGTATTGGCCTTCATCCAACAAGTTGATGCGGCCTTTGGAGATGAGGGCTTCACGGAGTCCTCCAAGCTATGCCATGTAGCTGTGCACTTCCAAAAATTGGCTCGTCAATGGTGGGCTAGCCTTCGTGGCAATGGTGAAGCCCCAAAGACATGGAAAACTCTACGAGTTTCCATCATGAAGCAATTGCTTGCAAGCAATGCAAAGGACAAAGTTCTCACCAAATGGCGGAGTTTGAGGCTTCTCTCTCATGAGTCTATCCACAAATATGTGGAAAAGTTTTGGGATTTACATCTCAAGGCTACTGTCTTTCAAAAGATAGACTTTGCTGAGCAAAAGCAACAATTCTGTGTGGGATTACCTAAGGAGATGGCCGGGTATGCCAACTCTCAATGGCTTGGTTCTATCAACGAAGTAATCCACTATACCATGGTTGCTTGGCGCATCAATATCCAACAAGGGGCTAGACGGAATGTCAAGCCCATGGAAAATAAAGACAAAAGTGATGCAAAGGGAAAAATTAATGCCCAAATTCTTCCCAAGGCCATTTCAACAACAACAACAACAATCGGTCCAAGGAGAAAGGAGTTAACAAAGGTAAAAATAAACTCTCTCCTGAAGAGCTTGAAAATTTTTGCAAGGATCACAAATGTTTTAAATGTGGGGAGCAAGGACATGATTATCGTTCTTGCCCCAAAAGAAATGCTCGCAATGAGACTCCTAGATCTTCCACTATCGAAGCTCCAAAAGAGGATGCTCATTGCAAAAGATCACCTCTCTCCTATGCTTGGAAAATGGTAAGGGAGCATGATGCCTTCATCTTGTTTGACCCTAGTTCTACTCACAACTTCATATCAACGGAGTTGGCCACCAAGTTGGGCATTCAAGCTTTTCAGATGGGAGATGCTGTAACTGCCGATGCCGCTTTCAAGGGACAGCAGCTTGTTACTCCCTTGATTGGAAAGTTGAGGCTTCATGTCCAAAGCTATGTCGACAAAGAAGACTTCTTTATCTCTCCTCTCCAACATGAGGATACTATCCTAGGGGCACCATGGTTCAACCGCATGGCTGCCAACATGAAGTTCCCTGAAAGGAGAATCTACTTCACCTACAACGGAAAGAATATGTATATAGATGCTAATGAGTCTGGTCGTACTATACCACTTGTAAATCCTCTTGCCCTTGATAAATCAATGAAGAGCTTAGATTTTGCGTACATGATTTTTGTCAAAGAGTCCCTAAAAGGTCCTAATGTTTCATCAAAGGTGAATGGTAGGAATTAAGAAGACCTAATTAAACTTGTCTAACTTTTTAAAAGGATTCCAAGATGTGTTCATCGAGGTAATATCATAAAATCTAATATCTAACCAATACAAATGATCTTCTCATACTAAACTGATCATTTAATGTGGGATAATAAACGGGAACAAGGGTTAGAATATAGACATGTGCTTATGGATCTATCTCAACACGAGAGATGGTTTGTCAAAGAGAAAGGTTCACTAATGGAGCTTAAAAGACCTTAGGGTTACCTTCATTAAAGACCTCCAATGGTTAGTGTTAAAAGTCCTTTGACCTTAGGTAAGCTAGGACTGAGCTTGAGGTGGGAACCCAACCTAAGCTTGAGGTGCTTGATGACTAAGATGCTTGAGGTGCTTCTCGTGCTTGATGACTAAGGTGCTTGAGGTGCTTGTCATGCTTGATGACTAAGGTACTTGAGGTGCTTGTCATACTTAATGAGGAAGGTGCTCGAGAAGCTTCCCATGCATGGGGGGGTAAGGTGCTTGAGTCAAAAAGAGACCCTACAAACTTAATGAGGAAGGTGCTTGAGAAGCTTCCCATGCATGGGGGGTAAGGTGCTTGAGTCAAAAAGAGATCCTACAAAGGAGGGGGAAAGTCACAAAGTTAGGGAAATCTTTGACTTAACCTCCCACTCACCCAAAGGGCACCCCTTTTCTCAAGGGGCACATGGGACACATGTCCTATGCTTAGCCACATGGTGTGCTTGAATGCTATTTTTTGGGCTAAACAGTGGTTCAATGAGCTTCTAGTTCCATCCAACAAATATCTAGATATTTTCAAGCTCTCTCTCTCTAAGGGGTAAGGAGGACACTTGTCCAAAGACTACCCATATACTTGAATGCATGCTGCATGTGATTGGCTAGGGGGAGAGGAATTCAATGAGCTTGAAGCATGTGGAAAGGCTAGAACTCGCCCCAAGAAAGCAAGGGGGGTGCTGGGAGGGTATACACCACACACACACACACACTCATTTTGTGGATGATTCTCACTTGGTGAAAGTTGAGGAACTCCATCTCCTTCTCCAAGCTTGTGAGAAGTGAGAGCCTACACCAACACTCTTGGCTATGGAATGCAAATTCAACCAAGAGCCATGCTTCAATGCTTAAGCTTGCCATCTTTTCCATCTTCATTACTATGCTATTATGTATGCTAGCAAGAAGAGTGATGATAAGTGAGGAACTATTTCTTTCTCCTAGGGAATGTTTCTTCCTCTTCCCTATCCTCATTCCCCGCTAGCTCTCTCCACCTTCCAAGGTGTTTGAGGCCTTGGGATTGAGGCTTGGGATAGTTAATGCTTTCTACAAAGTTTATGTTATGCTTGTGATGCATGAAACTTTCCATCTTCATTGCATCACCTAGGTCACAAGGAACACAAAGATTGTATTGTACCAAGTCTCTCTTGATGGGAGAAACTATAATACAAATGCCTATTGGAGGGGGGACTGGCTCCGTATGAATATGGTCCTCAACTGTTGTCATGTTCTCTAAGCTTTCTCTCTTGCAAAAGTATTGTTCATGCCAAGTTAACTAAGTACCATGTTTATGTTGCTACCATCAATTAAGTTCTCCGCTATGCTCACAAAGTAATCTCACAAAAGTGCTTCATCTAATTTCCTAATTCCGCTACTCTCAAAGTTCATAGACCATTTCCATTACACACACACACACACACTCACACAGAGATGGACACAAAACATTGTCGGCTTCTTCTTCACTAACACAAGATAAGACGTCTGCAATGCATAAAAGAGAAAAATATAACATAAAGAAAAACTAGTATAATGGTTTAGTGTGAACCGCGCTAGTGAGTGAGCTAGATGGATAAGTGTGCCATCACTCTGAAAGGTAGATCAAATTGGTGTAGTTCAACCATACTATTATTGGTGAAGATATTTGTATCTACCAAAGATCAATATGTACATTATGGGATCCATGAGCACCAATTTCCTGCCTTCTTCAATTAGCCGTATCGGTACCCGTAAGAACTTCATCATCAAATTCCAACAACTGCACTGCAAACTCTCGTAATATCTATGAAAACCTCTAAAAACCACTTGATTATAAGTATCTTGTTGGGAAGTCCTCGGAAATTTTCAGCTAAAGGAAACTTTCTTCTCCAGACCCTTAGATAATCCTAGTGTGACATCAAGGAGTTGCACAATATATGGGGTCTACCTGGTCCTCTTGAGAGGAATCATAATAGATTTTTTTGGTATTTAGGGAAGTGCTCAAACCGTTCCAACCTCCACTTTGGTTGCCATCTTGAAATGCCTTAGTGCATATCTTGGCCAAATTATATGGGAGTTCATATCTAGCCTCCACTTTGGTTGCCGTCTTGAAATGCCTTAGTGCATATCTTGGCCAAATTATATGGGAGTTCATAGCCACCTCGTGTGGCATAGCGTGATCCATCTCCCAGTTTTCCCATTCTCCATTGTTCTTCATTTTGGGTATGCCAATGGGAAAATATAAAACATCATCTTCATTTGTCATTTTTGCGCATACATGGCTATAACTGACTAAAGTCCATTCTCGTCCAATGCAGTTGGTAGAAATGTATGTCTTTCATTGTGTTCACTAGCTTTGCCACCTCTTACCACTTGTCCCTTTTGAGCTCCTGAGAGAAAATTAAACACTGATTTCACAAACTTCCATGGTTGTTTATCATCCCTAGGATTATCTAGCTCTTGGTTGATTGTAAGTGGGCTAGTATCTAGTAGTGAAAATCAAGATATGGAGGTCAAGCTGTTTGCAGCTTGCCTTAAGCTGTTGAGCTTGTATCTTCTTGTGGAGCTCTTTTACCTCTTTGATTTGCTAATCTCCTTTAGCTTCTAGCTACTTTAGATGGAGCTTGCCATTTAGGGCCTTAGCTATGGCTTTGGCTCTACGGAGATTTTCTTCGACAATCATTTGTCTGGACTTGGTAGGTTTCTCTTTAACCCTAGCTGCTAAGGCCTCTTCAATAGATTGAGCTTCCGCTTCAACTCTTCAGTTTTGTATCTAAGTCGTGATGCTTCTTGTTTCTTTGTTGTGAGGGCTTGAATGGTGGTTGTGACTTTCTATTGTAGAGCCATCACATCACTGATAGGGACCACTTATGTAGTAGCTTGTGGCACTGTTATGTCCCCGTGGCTTTGAGGAGGAATAACTTTGATGAGAGCTTGTTGTGAGGAGACTAATTGTGTTTTAGAGTGTTGTCTTCCTCCACTATCTTTTTGGCCTCAATTGGCCGCAACTAGTAACCTCGTTTCCTTCAGTTGATCCTTGAAGGCTTTGATTGATATTTGTAAGATTCACCAAAATTTTCTCGTGCCTTTTGTGAAACATCCCCTAGGCATTGTCATGTTGGGGACAAAGGCCAACACCAACTTAGACTAACTACTCACTAACCCTAATCTCATTCTTTGTTACTGATAATGTAGGATAATCCATGGTGTGAGAAGTAGCCCCACAACAAATTATATATATATATACACACACACACACATATATATATATATATATATATATATATATATATATATATATATATATATATATATATATATATATATATATATCTATATCTATATCTACATATATCTATATATAAATAATATTTCTTCTCTCAAAACCCTAATCTCTCAGCTCTTGAATCCCTTTTACATACCGCACTCATAAAAAACTGGTATTAGAGCCAGAGTGAAGGCCTTGCATCATTGCAACGTTGCGACAAAGAATACGGTGAAGCTGCAAAAATTTCAGCTTTGTTTTGCAGCAGAGATATGACTAAGTAAAAAGGCAACTTTGAGCTTGGTTTCCATGGAACCTTTTTAGAAACATTGTGGCCTATAACTTTCCAATTGGACATTTTTTCAAATTCGATACCGATTTTGTTGTATGTTTTATAAATTGTTTACTACAGGTTGTGGATGGACAATTGCAGATTTGTTTTGACCTATAAAAACAACATATTTCATACTTATTTTAGAGGGTTGACCCAAATTTTTGTGCTCTATATATTTGCAAAAGTAAGTTTCTGCTAATTTTGTACGGTTTTGACAAATATTGACAATCTGACTGTAGTCTATTTTGGAAGTTGTAGATGCCTTTGTGAAGGGTTGTTGGAAGTGGGATGCTTATCGCATACTTCATTTGTGATTTGTTTGGAAATTTTGAGCATAAATAACAGAAATTTATGCGCGGCTTATGAAGAAAACGTATACGCTCAGATTATATTCATCGAGCAGATTTACGTTTATAGTGCATCTTATGGTTTTGTGCTTGCTTATGCACATTGTTAATTTTGTTGATGCATAGTCTTGTGGATACTGCCTATGTATGCCTTGATTTGGAAATCTCAGCCATTTTTTAGACTTCGTCCAAATATAGTTATTTCTGAGACTTGACTACAATTGTGTCATTGCTTAGCTTTTTGTGAGGGTCGTGCATGAGGTTTTTTGAAGCCGAACATTTGGGGTCGCATTACCCAGTGCACGATGTATTAGGTTGATGTGGAGTTTCTTTTTTCGTTATCCTCACCATAGGTTATGTATAGAGCAGACATAGGTGCTCAACAAATTTGTTCATGATTTGTATGCATTGAGAGATACTATGATTCTTGACTCTTTCTTTTTTGATACTAGAAGATACTCCTTATTTTGGTGATTTATGACATTTGGGATTTGAGATTTTGTCCCTCATACAAGGGAAAATCTACCAATTTTTTTTTTGTGAGTTTCAGGCGTGTGATTGCTTGAACATCTATTTATATCTTGCCATTCATTCTCTTGGGCTTCTATTGGGTTTGTTGGTTGAGATTTTGCTCAATTTACAGCCAAAACTTTACTGAACCCGGTTGTCAGGATTATTCTTACCATTTAGTGGCATTATGGCTTCTTCTTCTTTGGATAGTGCTTTTCTTAGCATTGAAAATTTTAACGGAAACAAATTTTCTTATTGGAAGAAGCAAATCATGAATGTCTTGCTTCAAAAGAAGCAGGTTAAACCCTTAAAGTTTCAAGGTGTCAAACCCAAGAACATGGATGCAAAAGAAGTGGAAGATCTAGATGAGCTAGCTAAGTCCACCATTCTATTATCACTGTATAAGGTTGTGTACTACAATGTGGAAGATGTTAAAGGAGGTGCTTATGCATCGTGGCAACATTTATGCAATCTTCATGATCATACTAGTGCTACATCACAAGTCTATTGTATAAAGAAGCTTGTTGATTGTCACATGAAAGAAGGGAGTCTAGTGTCAAATCACTTGAACAAATTTAATGCAATTTTTATCCATTTGATTGCATAGAAGGTTCCTCTTAATGATAGATGAAAAGCTATGTTTTTGTTGACCACTTTGCCAGAAAGTTGGGATACTTTATGTACGACAATTAATAATAGTCTTACATTCAATGAACTTACCATGGAGAAGCTTACTAGTTCTTTGTTGACTAAAGTAATGAATAAGAAGAACAACAATAGTGGGAAAGGTTTTACTGCTCTTAATATTTGTGGTAGATTGTAGTCAAGAAAGGGATCTATAGAAAGAGGAAGATCAAGAAGAAAATCTTGTTGACATAAAGTGTTACCATTGTTATATGCCTGGTCATATATAAAAAGATGTTTTAAATGGAAGAGATAGAAAAGGAAAGCTAAAGGTAAGCAAGTTCAAGACAAAGGGGAACAAAAAGCTTCATCTATGAAGATTAAAGAAGCAAACACAATGGAATCACATGGAGATGTGTTGTCTTATCATCGCTTGACTATGATGTTCTAGTTTCAAGTTTCACTGCTACCTTCCAAAACTAATTCATTGATTCCGACGCATCATTTCATGTTACTCCATGTA
Organism: Adiantum capillus-veneris; assembly: GCF_014529385.1. NCBI lineage: Eukaryota > Viridiplantae > Streptophyta > Polypodiopsida > Polypodiales > Pteridaceae > Adiantum > Adiantum capillus-veneris. The sequence goes on along the minus strand of NC_140940.1, from coordinate 23,810,304 downwards.
GAGAATTGTTTTCTACTTATGATACTTCAAGGAAAGGTGTAGTCGATCTTGGAAACAAATATGCGTGTGCCAATGGGCACTTGTGATCTACAATTGTAGTTTGCTAATGGGTGTAGCTTCACTTTGAAGAATGTGAGACACATTCCAAAGTTGGCAAAAAGTTCGATTAGCACTGGGCAACTTGATGATGAGGGTTATCATACCTCTTTTGGTGGTTCCTTTAGAAGCTAGGTTCTTTGATTGTGGCAAAGGTTTCAAAGCTGGAACTCTTTACACTCTACATGTTGGTAGTGTTAAGAACAATGTTATATGTATAGCCAAGTAGCCAAATACCTCTTTGTGGCATTTTCGGCTAGTTCATATGAGTGAAAATGAAATGAAAGCATTGTTTCGTTTGGATTATATATCGGGTCTCAATTATTCTACATTGAAGGTGTGTGAGCATTGTTTGTATGGTAAAACAAACACAAAGTCTTCACAAAGCAAGTGGCTATAGAAGAAGTGAGTGCTTAGATTTGATACATAGTGACATTTGGGGGTGCTTCTTATTTTGCCACATTCATAGATGACTATTCTTGCAAATTTTGGGTTTATCCTCTTAAACACAAGGATCAAGTGCTTGATGCATTCAAAAAGTTTGTCTCATTAGTTGAAAACCAGAGTGGAAAGAAGGTCAAGTGCTTACACATTGACAATTGTGGGGAGTATGTTTCAAAGTCTTTTCAAGACTTTTCTGATTCAAAGGGAATCAAATGCAAGTTGATTGCTTCTTACAATTCCTCACAAAATGGTGTTGCAGACAGGATGAACATAATAATACAAGAGAAAGTCAAATCCATGTTGTCTAATGCTAACCTACTCAAAGGGTTTTGGACACAAGCAGCTGCTCTACTGCAGTTCATCTCATTAATAGATCACCAAATTGTGTGCTAGAGGAGCAAATCCCATAAATTATTTGGCCTAAAAAGGTTCATTCTTATGAACATATTTGAGTTTTTGGCTATGAAGTATTTTGTCACGTTCCTAAGAATAAGCAAAACAAGCTTGACACCAAATCAAGGAAATGTATATTCTTGGGTTATGGCAAGTCTAGTGAAATGGGATATCATCTTTGGGATCTCAAAGCCAAAATAATTGTTCGAAGTAATGATGTGTACTTCAATGAGAAAAAGATGCATAAGAAAGAAACCTATGCCTACCATTGAGATTCGACATGTGGTGATTATAGAGGATGTGATAATGCATAATAGAGTACGTAATATACTTGAAGAAAAACCACAACCCTAAGTTAACTGAGTCAACATCAGCTAACAAAGTTGCTAAAAGACCGAAGATGTACAAATGCACATCGAAGACCAACAAAAAGAAGCAGTAAAGATTGGAGTTACACATTTTTCCAAAATGGTCATGTATTGTAAATTCCCGATTTATTTCAAGCCATTGTAATATTTTAATGTGTTACAGACTCAATGGGAGTTCAAAGCTATAAAGAACAGGTTAGTAGTGTGCCTAGGTTGCGATTCAGTAAATGGTGGAGCCCTAAAGGACATTGCATATTTTTACCCTAAGTATATAAGACAGTGTGTAAAAGAAATTAGGGTTCTCAAGCTCATTTGTTGAGAGCTCTTGAGGTGTGTGGCTATAAAGTCCTCGAGCTTCTCCTTGCTCATGTGACTTGGTTAACACTAATCAATGCTTAATTCTCTTTCACTATGCCTCTCTCATGCTTCTTATGATTGCTATTGATGCTTAGATTAGCTAGATCGTAACTAATTAGTGGTTAATCTCTCTCTAATCTTGTGTGATTTCCCTCTCTTTCTTATGTGTGCACGTAGGTTTGATTGGAGTGTGGTGCTGGATAGATCTATGTGTGTGTGCTTGTGATTAGTGCGTTGCATGATAGAATTAGTGTTGTGTGCATCTTGCAATCATTAGTGTGTGTGATTGAGTTGATTAGAGGTGAAGAGAAGTGGGTGTGGAGATTGACCTTCATTGTGGCTTAGCTCCTCCATAGGCCGAGAAGCTCACCTTGTAGAGTCAACCATTCGTGTGGCAATGATTAGCTCACTAATCGTGTGAGTGTTTCCATGTCATAGCGGGGTAGATCATCCCTTCGAATTGATAATTTTGTTGGTCATTGGAGCTATGCAACGATGGGACCCCCAACATTTGCTGCAACAAATTCAATGACAAATGAAGATGATCAGCCCATCACAACCAATCAAAATCTTCCACAGCCTCCATGGACACTTTTCAATAGTGCTCGAGGATAGGCACTAAAATTGGAAGCGGGGAATGTTAACCGAGTCCACGTCAGTTACGAAAAGCTGCTAAAAGACCGAAGATGTACGGATGCACATCAAAGAAAACAGAAAGAAGCAGTAAAGATTGGAGTTATAAATTTTCCACATTTTCTCAAAATGGTAATGTATTGTAAATTCCCGATTTATTTCAAGCCATTGTAATATTTTAATGTGTTATGGGCTCAATGGGAATTCCAAGCTGTAAAGAACAGGGCAGTAGTATGCCTAGGTTGCAGATTCAATAAATGGTGGCATTTTTTGCCCCTAGGTATATAAGGTAGTGTGAAAGAAATTAGGGTTCTCAAGCTCATTTGTTGAGAACACTCTTTGGTGAGAGCTCTTGAGGTGTGTGGTTATGGAATCCTTGAGCTTCTCCTTGCTCATGTGATTTGGTTAACACTAATCAATGCTTAATTCTCTTTCACTATGCCTCTCTCATGCTTCTTATGATTGCTATTGATGCTTAGATTAGCTAGTTCATGACTAATTAGTGGTTAATCTCTCTCTAATCTTATGTGATTGCCCTCTCTTGCTTGTGTGTGCAAGTAGGTTTGATTGGAGTGTGGTGCACAATAGATCTATGTGTGTGTGCTTGCGATTAGTGTGTTGCATGATAGGATTAGTGTTGTGTGCATCATGTAATCGTTAGTGTGTGTGATTGGGCTGATTAGAGGTGAAGAAGAGTGGATGTGGAGATTGCCCTTCATTGTGGCTTAGCTCCTCCATAGGCCGAGAAGCTCACCTCGTAGAGTCAACCATTCATGTTGCCATGATTAGGTCACTAATTGTGTGAGTGTTTCCATGCCCTAGCCGGGTAGCTCATCCCTTTGGATTGATAATTTTGTTGGTCATTGGAGCTATTCAACGATGGGACTCCCAACACCCTCCTACGTTAGAAGAAATATTGGAACAACCTAATGTGCCTCGTTTAAGGACTCAAGTTTCTTGTCCCCCTGAACATTTTGTTCCATCTCTTGACTATGTGATTTTGACAAATTTTGTTGAGCCTTCTCTATAGATGATAATCTTAAGTGGCAATTGGCTATGCAACCTAAGATGAATTATTTTAAGAATAATGACACTTGGGATTTGATACCTCTCAAAGATGGCACAAACGTTCTTCCTTGTACATGGGTCTATTGAATGAAGATCACTTCCATTGATAATAAGCCAAAGTACAAGGGTAGATTGGTTGCCAAGGGATTTAACAAAAAAACGGTGCTGATTTTGATAAAATATTTTCATTAGTTGTGCTCAAACATGACCACTCTTAGCGTAGTGTTTGCATTGGTAGCCATTGAGGATATGGAACATACTGGATGTCAGAACATAATTCTTACATGGGAATCTTCATGAAGATGTTTATATGAAAAAACCACAAGGGTTTATTATTGAAGCCAAGGAAAAGATGGTCTGCAAACTTAGAAAGTCTCTCTATGGAACAAACCATGATCCCGTCAATGGGATCATAGTTTTGATGCTTCTATAAGGTCTTGAGGTTCCAAAAGGAGTGACAAAGATCATTGCCTCTACACTAAAAAGGCTATAGATGGTAGTTGTTTGATATTGATCTTGTATATAGATGACATTCTTATCATTGAGAAGAGTACTAGTGAGATAGATGCATTGAAATCAAAATTGCACAAGAACTTTGATATGAAGGATTTAGGAGAAGCTAATTACTTTCTTTGTATGAGGACTCTTAGAGATAGGAGCAAGAAAATGCTTTACTTATCTCAGACTGAGTACATTTGTAAGGTACTTTAGTGTTTTAATATAGAGACAGGGAAGGTATCCATAGTGTGTTACTTCCATACGTAAAACTTAGCCAAATTGATTGTCTTAAATCAAAGGAGGAAAAGGCTAAAATGGCCAAGGTTCCTTATGCATATGTTGTTGGTAGCTTGATGTATGTCATGATTGCTACACATCTAGACATTGCATTTGCAGTGGGAGTAGCTAGCAAATACATGTCAAATCTTGGTAAGAAGCATTGGGAGGCAATGGAAGGAGTGATGAGATGTTTGAGCGATACAAGAAATGCTTATACTTTGAAAACAAGGAGGCATGTGTAAAAGGATACACACATGCTGATTATGTAGGGAATGTGGACAATAGAAGACCCATTAGTGGCCATGTTTTCACATTTGATGGGGGTGTAATATAATGGAGATCTCGATTGCAAGATTGCAATGCTCAATCAAGTGACTGAGACAAAATATGTGGCCACCTCTAAAGCTTGCAAAGAAGCTGTTTGGCTTGCTCATCTAGTGGGAAATTTGGAAGTTAATGTTGAGATTTTGATGTTGCATTGCCCACAGTCAAAGTGCTATTCAACTAGCACAAAATCCAGTGTTTCATGAGGAAGACAAAACACATTGAGATTAAGTATCATTTCGTTCTAATGCTTGAGGACAAGTGCATTCAGCTTGTCAAGGTGCACACACATGACAACCTTGTTGATCTTCTCACGGTTTGCTTCCTGAGCATTTGCATACTGTCATGACTTGATGGGTATTGGGTAGAACTATCATAGCCCACTTACCCTTTTCTCCAAATATTGGCTTTAAGTGGGAGGTTATTGGGGATAAAGGCCATTAGGCCAATACTATCACAGACTAACCGCTCACTAACCCTAATATCATTCTTTGTTATTGATAATATAGAACAATAAGGAAATCACACATAGTGTGAGATGTAGCTCCACCAAAACCTCTCTCTCTCTCTCTCTCTCTCTCTCCTTCTCTCAACACCCTAATCTCTTAACCCTTGCATCCCTTTCACATTGCACACTCATCAACACATAAGAGTCCTCCATTTTCTTGATTATTGTCTTTACTTTCTTCTTTTCTTTCCACCTTTTGGCTACTAGATTTTTATTCTTTGATACAACCACCTCTTTTTAGGCCTAAAGAAGAGCAATGGCATTGTTTACTTCTAGATGGATGTGAAATAGCCACCTTTTTTTGGTATTGAAGGAGAGAAATGACATTGCTATACTTCTAGATGGCTAGCTAAAGGAGCTCTCCTTGTTAGTGATCCCTTTGCTCAAGTTGCATCATTAAAGCATTTGTTGATTAAGTTCATCTTGCTGTGGCCAAGTTTGGCTCTTTGACATACTTTCGGGTGCAACTTTTCCGTCTCTTTGGCTTGTTCCAATTGCTACAATTGGATGGAACCTTTCTTTGATGACTTTGGTCAAGTAAATGGGCGTAGTTCTTTGATTATAAGGCCGGTTCCAATGAGTGCCAGCCTAATCTTTTTTGCTTCCACATCTATAGCCCTTTATTTGAATGGAGTTCTTGGTAGTGATTTTATCTTCCTTTTCTTGGTTCTCTTGATGACCTTGGAGGTCTTTCTAAAAAGATCTTAGACCTAAAGATGTTAAGTATGGAGCCTGATTTACAGTTGTAATTTTCTGTGATAAAAGCGCACATTTGTAAGGCCCCCATTATGAGGAGAAGCCATCGTGCGTGAAGGAAAATCACTCACCGGAAACCAAAATTTTCACGGACAAGAATCAGGGGCAACTTTAAAGGCCTCGGGGGCCTCCGCCCCCGAGACTTTTTTTTGTCGGAATATTCTTTTTCGCCGGAATATTATGGCCGGCCGGCGGCCGGAAAGTAGTTGGAAAACAACCGGTCGGTTGGCCGGTGGCCGGTAGTCAATGGCCGATGGCCGGTGGTCGGAAGTCAATGGCCGGTGGCCGGTGGTCGGAAGTCAATGGCCGGTGGCCGAATTCAAAAGCAGACTTGTCTTCTCAAGGGCGGCCACACATGGGCGGATTGGAGGGTCCGATTTGGACTTATTCGCACAAGGGTGGCTACACATGGCTGTCTCTCATAAGAGAGGGCAGCCGTTTTGGCCTACAAAAGGAGGCCATTTCTACACACATTTTATAGTGTGAAGTTGATGCAACAAGGTGAGTGTGAGGTGGTGAGAGTGAAGCAAGGCGGGAGCTCCATTAAGGGTATAATCCCTTTGTAAACTACTTCTTGTTTTGAAGTACTAAAGCCATTGAGTGGCTGCTTTCCCGTGGATGTAGCCCACATTGGGTGAACCACGTATATCGTGTGTACTCTCTCTCTCTCTCTCTACTCTATAATCTCGTGTATATAAATCTGTCTCTCTCCATTAAGTAATCTACTCAATTATCTATTTAGCTACGTCGTATTTCCTAACAACTGGTATTAGAGCAAGGTTTGCTCGTAGCTAAATTATCTCAAGGAAAGGATTCCTTGAATTGAGTGGGAGTTATGGTGGAGGAAGGGAAGCTCAAGATTGAGAAGTTCAACGGCAAAAACTACCAACATTGGAAGATGCAGATTGAAGACTATCTCTACCAGAAGGACCTCTATTTGCCACTAGGCGGTCTTGCGAAGAAGCCCGCAACAATGGCAGATGAAGCATGGATTGTCCTTGATCGAAAGGCACTGGGAACAATCCGGTTAAGCTTGGCGTCAACGGTGGCCTTCAATGTTTTGGAGATGAAGACCACGGAGGACTTGATGAAGTCACTTGACGACTTCTACGAGAAACCATCGGCATCCAATAAGGTATTTCTTATGAAGCGCTTGTTCAATCTAAAGATGGCAGAGAATGGTTCAGTTGCAGAACACCTAAATGACTTTAACACAAACATAAGTCAACTTCGATCAGTGAAAATCAATTTCGATGACGAAGTGCGAGCTCTTCTTATACTATCATCTCTACCGGATAGTTGGGACAGCCTTGTGATGGCTGTAAGTAATTCTATCTCTGACACAAATACTCTTAAGTTTGATGATGTTGTGGGTGTTCTCCTAAGCGAGGAAATGCGAAGGAGAAGCACATGAGAATCATCAAGTGCTGCACTATCAGTGGAAACAAGAGGAAGGCTTAAGGAGAGGTTCAAAAACCAAAAGGGTCGTGATCGCTCAAGGAGGAGCAAGTCACGCACAAAGTCAGTTCTTGAATGTTGGAACTGCGGCAAGAAGGGCCACATCAAGAAGGATTGCTGGTCCAAGAAGAAGAAGGAGACAGAGTCTCAAGATAGCAAGCCAACATCAGAGGCCAATGTGGTAGGTAAAGTAGAGCAAGATGCTCTAATTCTCTCATTAGACAATGTGTCTAATTCCTGGATAGTAGATTCCGGGGCTTCATTCCATGCGGCACCACACAAGCGACATTTCCAAGACTACACCAAAGGTAATTTTGGGTATGTATACTTGGGAGATGATGAAGCTTGTGAGATTGTCGGCAAAGGTACAGTTTCTGTCAAAACTGCTAACGGAAATGAATGGAAGCTTAAAGATGTTAGGCATGTTCCTTCTCTTCGCAAAAATTTGATCTCTACAGGACAATTGGATGATGAAGGTCACAACATTGCATTCGGAAACAAACGGTGGAAGATCTCAAAGGGATCTTTGGTGGTTGCCAAGGGTGAAAAAGTCGGTACACTTTACTTGTGTACTATTAGCACGCAACCTTCAGCTTGTGCAGCAACTACAGAAGTTGACAGTGCAGTGTGGCACTACCGACTTGGGCATATGAGTGCCAAAGGAATGCAAATCCTTCAAACAAAGAAGCTTCTACCAGGTTTGAAAGAAGTGGACTTAGAGTTCTGTGAAGATTGTGTTTATGGTAAACAAAAGATGGTAAAATTTCAAAAATCAGGAAATGAAAGAAAAAATAAAAAACTTGAGTTGGTTCATTCTGATGTTTGGGGTCCTGCAAGTACACCATCACTTGGTGGCTCATTGTACTATGTAACATTCATAGACGATGCGACTAGAAAAACAAGGGTTTATGTCATGAAGAATAAATCCGATGTATTTTCCATATTTCAAAGGTGGAAAGCCTTTGTGGAGAATGAAACAGGTACCAAGGTTAAATGCCTCAGATCCGACAATGGAGGCGAATATTGCAGCCAATCTTTTGAAAGCTTTTGTGCTAGCAATGGCATTCAGAGGCAAAGGAAAACCCCAAGGACACCTCAACAAAATGGGATTTCGGAAAGGATGAACATGACAATCATGGAACGAGCACGAAGCATGCGGCTACATGCAGGCCTACCGCTTGAGCTTTGGGCGGAAGCTGTAAGTACGTCTGTGTACTTAATCAATTGGTCACCCTCAACGGCATTGGATGGGGGAGTTCCAGAAGAGGCGTGGACAGGTAAACTGGTGAATTATGCATTTCTCAAAGTTTTTGGGTGTGAGGCTTTCATGCACATAGATAGAAGCCTAAGATCAAAGCTAGATGCAAAGTCCAAAAAGTGTTTCTTCATTGGCTATGGAGAAGGAGACTTTGGGTATCGCCTATGGAATTCTGAAGATGGTAAAATCTTAAGGAGTAGGGATGTAATTTTTAACGAACAAAATATGTACAAAGATTACTTGGAAAGAAAACAAACAAAAGAAACAGGTGATGAGTACATGGAGCTTGAGGACGGTGAAGACTCAAGGACTGCAAACGGTGACAATGTGCAACAACGTCAACCAAATGAGGAGCCTCAACCTATTCCCCGAAGATCTACAAGAGCAAGTAAACCTCTAGAAAGGTTTGTTCCTTCCTTCAACCATCTCTTGATCTCAGATTCTGGAGAGCCGAAATCATATGAAGAAGCTATGCAACATGAATCCAAAGAAGAATGGACGAAGAGCATGCAAGTGGAGATGGACTCACTACATCGCAACCAAACATGGGAGTTGGTTGAGTTGCCTAAAGGTAAGCGGGCACTTCAAAACAAATGGGTGTACAAGCTAAAGGAAGAAGAAGGTGGGAAGAAAAGGTACAAGTCTAAGCTTGTGGTAAAAGGTTTTTCTGAAAAGAAAGGTATTGAATTCAATGAAATATTTTCTCCTGCTGTAAAAATGAACTCAATTAGGCTTGTCTTAAGCCTTGTGGCTACTCATGATCTAAATCTCGAGCAAATGGATGTAAATACGACATTCCTTCACGGTGACTTAGAGGAGGAAATCTACATGCTTCAACCAAAGGGGTATGAAGTAAAAGGTAAGGAGAAAATGGTTTGCAGATTAAAGAAGAGCTTGTATGGTTTAAAGCAAGCATAAAGACAATCGTACTTGAAGTTTGATCGATGGATGTTGGATCATGGATTCACAAGATGCAACTCGGATCACTGCGTCTACACGGAGAATTTGGGAGATGGGAAATTCATCATCCTAATGTTGTATGTTGATGACATGTTGATTGCAAGTGCTAACATGCAGGACATCAAAGACCTAAAAGAGGAGCTGTCCAAATCTTTTTCAATGAAAGATGTAGGTGCTGCAAAGAGGATAGTTGGTATGAAAATATCAAGGGACAGGACGAAGAAGACAATAAAGCTATCTCAAGAAGATTACATCAAGAAAGTACTAGAAAGGTTTGCAATGCAAAATGCAAAACCAGCTTCTACACCTTTGGCTGGTCATTTTAAACTAACGAAGGATATGTGTCCAAAGACACAAGAGGAGATAGCCTATATGTCTAAAGTTCCATATGCTACAGCGGTAGGCTCTCTAATGTATGCTATGGTCTGGACAAGGCCAGACATTGCACATGCAGTGGGAGTTGTGAGTAGGTTCATGGACAACCCAGGTAAAGAGCATTGGCAAGCTGTGAAGTGGATACTTAGGTATCTAAAAGGGACAACAACAAATGCTTTGTATTTTGGAGGAACTGATATTTTTCTAGAAGGGTATGCTGATGCAGATATGGCAGGTGACAAAGATACTCGAAGGAGCACTACTGGCTATGTGTTCACGGTTGGAGGCACAGCAATAAGCTGCGCTTCAAAGCTGCAGAAAGTGGCTTCACTTTCTACCACGGAAGCAGAGTATGTAGCAATGACGGAGGCAAGCAAAGAAATTATGTGGCTTCATAGATTCTTAGAAGAGCTTGGATTCAAACAAGACAATTGTGTCTTGTACAGTGATAGCCAAAGCGCTATCCATCTTGCGAAGAACTCAGCCTTTCATTCAAGGACAAAGCACATTGAGGTAAGATATCACTTCATACGCACTCTTTTCGAAGAGGGACAACTAAAGCTAGGAAAGGTGCATACAAGTGAAAATCCTGCAGACATGTTTACAAAGGTGGTCAACAAGGAGAAGTTGAGCTTTTGCTCATCTTCAATCGGCATTCAAGGATAAGAAGCCAGAATGGAAAGCAGTCATAGGTTTGGTTTGGAGATCAGTCTCCAAGTGGGAGATTGTTAAGTATGGAGCCTGATTTACCTTTGTAATTTTTTGTGGTAAAAGCGCACATTTGTAAGGCCCCCATTATGAGGAGAAGCCATCGTGCGTGAAGGAAAATCACTCACCGGAAACCAAAATTTTCATGGACAAGAATCAGGGGCAACTTTGATTTTTTTTTTTTGCCGGAATATTATGGCCGGACGGCGGCCGGAAAGTAATCGGAAAACAACCGGTCGGTTGGCCGGTGGCCGGTAGTCAATGGCTGATGGCCGGTGGTCGGAAGTCAATGGCCGGTGGCCGGTGGTCGGAAGTCAATGGCCGGTGGCCGGTGGCCGAATTCAAAAGCGGACTTGTCTTCTCAAGGGCGGCCACACATGGGCGGATTGGAGGGTCCGATTTGGACTTATTCGCACAAGGGCGGCTACACATGGCTGTCTCTCATAAGAGAGGGCAGCCGTTTTGGCCTATAAAAGGAGGCCATTTCTACACACATTTTATAGTTTGAAGTTGATGCAACAAGGTGAGTGTGAGGTGGTGAGAGTGAAGCAAGGCGGGAGCTCCATTAAGGGTATAATCCCTTTGTAAACTACTTCTTGTTTTGAAGTACTAAAGCCATTGAGTGGTTGCTTTCCCGTGGACGTAGCCCACATTGGGTGAACCACGTATATCGTGTGTACTCTCTCTCTCTCTCTCTCTACTCTATAATCTCGTGTATATAAATCTGTCTCTCTCCATTAAGTAATCTACTCAATTATCTATTTAGCTACGTCGTATTTCCTAACAAAAGATTTGTGTGGAATGAAATCTCCACAAATTTCTCACTAGTTAACATATTAGTAGGAATTCTCATCTTGATTTCATTTCCAATTGACTTTCTATTTCTTCCAACTATGGCTTTGCTTTTTGCTAATCTAGCTCAAGCTCCTCGAGCACTAGAATTCTTGTAAGAGATCCTAACATAAAGTCATTTTTCTTTTATATTGAGGTTGTGCATGTGTGCAAGAGAGAGGAAGGAGAAAATGGAGATTGTGTGTGGGTGGATCCAATCTCACAAATGACGAGAGCCCCTTATTCTTTGTTCTATAAAGAATAATTAATGTTACCATATATGTGGTGGTGATTTGTGTGAGCACACTTAGGACCACCGGGGTACTTTTTCCCTCACTAGGAGGTTTTTTTGTTGTTGTGCATTGTATATATACCCATCACTCTAGGGCTATCATATCTTTCTTTGTGCACTAAGCAATATACTATTTATTGTGTGCCTTGAGCTCATCATCTTCTCCAAGCTCTGCATGTGTGTGTCTCTGCAATCCTAATTTCAACATTTGGTATCAAAGAAAATCACATCCTTTGAGCACTATCGCTAGGGTAAAGGGGCCAATAGGAGGCCTCATATGAAAAAATAAAGTAATTTTGGGAGGATTTTTCATAACTTCCCATATTTAAAATATGAAGAGTGTATAGAATTCCTCATGAAAAGATGGAGTAGATGATACCAATATTGATATTTTTTTGCTTTTAGCTCAATGCTCTTTTAAAAAAAGTTTAATTTTGAGGGATTTTTAGAGCACAGAGACACTCAAGCCCCAATAATACTACACTTCTTAGTAAATTAAATGAGGACACCTAAGTAAGATTCCAAGCATATTCCTATTTTTTGTCTCTCTTTTGGGGGTGGCTCCATCCACCTTTTGCGGGGCGTCCAGTTATTGGCCCCTTTACCCTAGCACCCCTTCACTCACAATATCATATTTCTACAATCTTTGGTGAGTTTTAGCAGGTAGACTATTACTTTGAGCTAGCTTGTAGAGCATGGTGTGCTCAAATTTTTCATTTGAGCTCATTTCGGCCTCTGTTTCCACTAAGCCAATAAGTACTATGCATGCAATTTTTTCCTTTTTTTGCAGAATTTTCTTTAGTGCAATATTTTGTAGAACATGTTTCTTATAGTCCTCTTTGGGTTGTTCTATGTAGCATGTCTTAGTTCTACATTGGTTTTTCTCTTTTGGGGTAGTTTTTACATTAGGTGTAGTCACTTGCCATTTTGAAGAATAAATTGGATAGGGATAATTACCCAATCTGCACTTACATGATGATGCATGTTCCACCTTCTATGGATACATGCTCCACTGAAGAAGTTGTAGGTTCTAGAAAATCTGTTGTTGCTAGTGTTGTTTTTCCTACTTCTGACCAATATCGTTGGGATGTTAGAGATGCACAAGCTCATACATTGATTGCATTATCTATGAAGTGCACTATTACTCTTCACATTGCATAGCAAAACAGGCTTGGGATACTTTGGCAGGTCTTTATGCAAGTGGCGATGAGGCAGAAATTTCATTGCTTTGTAAAGGTTTGGACTCTTAAGCAAGAGGAAGATGATATGGACATTTTTCTTGATGATATTAAGGATATCAATGAGAAACTCATTTCTGTAGGTGAATCCATTTTTGATAGTTCACTTGTACAAACTTCTCTAGATGCATTGCAAGACTCTAACCACTTTTTTAATAGTACTTGGAGACTTATGACCCAAGGAAACCCTCAAGATTTCAAGTTTGATGTATTATGCATATTACTACTACAAGAGCCACTTTCAAGAAAGAACATGGCTAAACAACATGCAATTAAATAGGCTTTTGTTGTTGCTCAAAGAGAAGGTGGTAATAGTAATGAAATCACTTTTCCTAGTTCTTCTATGAGTAGCAAATCACCTGTATCTAGTGCTTCTATTGGCAGCAACTTGTTTAGAATTTGGGTGAAAAAGGAAATAAGAAGATGTGTTGCCACTATTGCAAGACTAATGATCATTTGATAAAGGAATGTCCTAAGTTGAAGGCAAAAGAAGCAAAGAAGAAAGAGATTGGATCTTCTACTAGTGCAACTATTGGAAAATCTTTTATATATGGAGATTATGATGATGATGATGTAGATGCAAAATGGGCATTTAGTGCAGAGTATAATTATGATTCTTCTATCCATGATGCATCTATGTGAGTTTCTATAGAGTCACATGTTTCGTACTTTGATACCGGTGTGCTACAAAGCACATTACTTTGCATCGTGACTTATTTACCTCTCTCGAGGTTGTCCCTCATGGGAATATGGTCATTTGTGCCAACAATACCTCTTATCTAGTTAAGGAAACTAGGAATATTGTGCTAGCTACTGTGAATGGTAGTTCTTTCACACTTGTGGATGCACTTTATGTACCAAGGATCAAAAGGAACCTTTTATCTATATCCAGACTTGCAAGACAGTCTTGTTGACAAATTTATGGATAACAGATGTACATTGTTGTGGGTTGTATAATCTCAATTTGTATGATGTGGGTAGAATTTTGCAAATGCGATTGTTAATTCAAAGGTTGTTTCAGATGCAGGCATGCACATTTTGGGCAGAAAAATCTGATATGGTTGTTTCTTTTTTGCCTCTTGAAGCACCTTCTAAACATGTTTATGAAGGTTGTATTTTGGGTAGATGAAGTGCAAAGTTTCCAAATGATGGTTCAGTAAGGGATACATGCAGGCTACAACTTGTGCATAGTGATATTTTGTGGACCTATGCAAACTCCATCGTTGGGTAATTACATGTACTTTGTGATTTTCATTAATGATTACTCTAGGCATGCATGGGTGTCTCCGATTAAATCTAAGTTCATATGATTCAATCAATTTTTGGCTATGGCTAAAAATGTCTCTAAATGTACTATGGATATCCTCCATTCAGATTGAGGGGAGGAGTATATGTCTCATGAGTTTAATGCATTTTTGGCTAGTCATGGGATGAAATACCACTGTATAGTGTCGTATATGGCTCATCAAAATGGTTTTTTTGAAAGAAAAAATGGGTCCTTTCAACTGATACCCGAGCAAATTGTTGAAGTGCTCATCTTCTCACAACATTCCCCTCTTCGTGATGAGCTTTGGATCCACTACATCAACGACAAATTGAAGCTTGAAGCTTACATGGCTATGGAAGCATGGTGAGCTCATCACATAGAGCTCATGGATTGAGGTGGTGGGAAATTGCGTTTGACCATCCTTAGGAGAGAGAGATTGAGTTTGATGTGAGCTAAAAGATGGAGACATTAGGAGAATTTTGATGTCTCTTTTTTGCCTTGTAAGAAATGATAGAGAGAGAAAATTATTTTCATTTATGAAAATGTGAATAAGAAATTTAAAATTCTAAAATTGGGGAGAAAAATCCACCTTCTTACTTGGTGCATGGGATGTCAATTTTTGAGGCTCCACTGTAGTGTCATTTTCAAATATCTTTGAAACGTGTCCCTTTCCCAAAAATTCTCCCTCCCAAAGCACCCGTTTTCTCTTTTTGTCCAAATTTCAAATTTCCCCCTGGTCCTTCTTTCCTTTCTCTACACCATATCCAACCCATCATCTTCCTCATATCCAAGCTTTGGCCACGACTCTTGCTAAGAGATGTATCTATCATCTCCATGTTAAATAGACTTTGTGAAACTCCTCCTTTTGTAATTGAAGCAATGTGATTAGAGGAAAATAAGCACATTCACATATGGATGATGGTAGATTGTATCCCATAGACTCCATCACCAAATGCAACCCACCATTTTTCAATTGCTCTTCATTGATGAGATTTGTAGGAGATGGTATGAAAGGGATATTAGAATACACACAAAACCTTGTAGTAGAAAGGGACATTCTTAAGACGGAGAATAATTTTTTGCAACAGTTCAAGAATAATTTAAGTGTGCATCAGAGAATAACATTTGGTGGCTGAGTGCTTTTGAGGTTGATAGTGAGGTTTTTAATGTGTTAAATTGGGTGTTCCACCACACTAGTATCCTTGCAATAATTAAGGTCCAGCACGCTAGGGAGGCGTTAGATGTTGAGGGTCTTGAAAGGTTCAAGATGGAATTGCACATGGGAGAGACTTAAAGACACTAAAGTGTATGTACAATGTTTCAAAGGGTAGCAATGCAAAAATACCTTTTATTTATTGCCTGGATACAACAAAGGAGCTAAATCCTGCTAATTGGAACAAAGCTCCAAAATAGAAACTCTATGGCAGTTTGAGTTAGAAGGTCGAGATTGAGTTAGACCCTGAGAGTTCATCTAGTGAATTTTTTTTTCTTAGGAAAGCTTCTATTAGTGGGTTGAAGGCTAGAGCCTTCACCCCATTCATAAAAGGGGTCATCTAGTGGAAATAAAGCTTCTATTAGTGGGATGAAGGCTAGGACCTTCTTAGGATTCCATGGAAAACTAGGTAATAATTATGAATTATGATTCTTCTAATTTTCTTCAACACTTGCATAAGTGGCTAAAGGAATTCTCTTTTCTGTGCAACATATTATACTCCTTGGTTCAACTTTTGCATAAGTTAATAAAGGAATTCTCTTTTTAATGCAACATATTATCTAAAATCACACTCCTTGGTCTATAAAGATATATGGAAGCTTGTCAATTGGTTAACTCAAGGTATGGAGAAATTTGACTAATAAGCAAGAACCAGGTTTTTCAAACACACTAGACTTGGTGGAGATTTCAAAGAGCTAATAGCTTGCTTGAAGTATTCCAGTGGATTTACAAACAAATGTGGCATAAAACAAGATCATAAAAAGCCAAAATATTATTAGAAAATTTTGATATTGCTACAATTATACAAAGGAGTATACAAAAAAGGAAATGTGCATATAGTAAGTAATCTACAAATGAAAGGCCTTTACAATGGGTTTCCACTAGAGAGAGGAAAGGAAGAAAATGGGGAATAAAACAAGGATCAATTGTGGTTGCTTGATCCAACATCATGGTTTTTAATTTTTTCTTCTCCACTTCAAGTACTCTTGCTTCTATCCATGTAAACAAGACATAGGTTTGTTAACCTTGAATACGTATTACAGGTGTCAACAAACCTATCAATTGTTATCCATGTCCTACTTAAAACCTTTTTAACTTATACCTACCATCCATGTAGTGTTAAATATAAGAAAATATCCATTCTCAGAACAATAAGCCACATATGAAAGTGATGTGTGTGTGTATGTCTATGTGCATGTGTGTGTGTGTGTGTGTGTCCGTCCTAACCCAGGCACCATACTCAATGAGTCAGCAGTAGGCCCATTGAGTATGTGCCTACTGCCTCATCAATTTAAGTTGACAAGAATAGAATAGCCAAGTTTAAAGCCAAAGAGTTGTATCGGATCAAAAAATCCATGAGTCTCATCGGAGCTATAAGTGACAATGTTAATAGAGAGGATTATGCTCCAGTCGGAGTTTTAAGGCTTTGTTAGACAATAGAGAATAGTATGGATGTTGTTCATAGTCGGTCTAGAAGTTTCCATGCTTTAACCAGTTTTTTTGGATAGTCCTCAAACAAACCATCCATCCAAGAGTAATTCGTTTATAGGTAAAATGTTCTTGAAATCATAAGAATCAAAATAATTACATTAGGGTTAAGTAATTTTGGATTAACTTGCAACCTAAAACCAACAAAGTCAAAGACTACAATAGTTGTGAGTAGGAATCCGATCTATAGACAAGGAAAGACCACATAGCACTTGTGAATCTAACAAGGAATTATAGACAGTGGATCTATCAAAGCATATAGACAAAAATATTTAAAGCCAATGTCTTGGTTTCCAAGCTTTCTAGGAGAAACTTGTGTTTAGGATGTGTGTGTTGCTGATTTTAGACTTATACTTATACACAAAAGAACATAACAGTTCAAAAGATAGTTGGCTTTAGACAAAGGACAATGATTAGCACAAAAACAACTCAGTCTTTGATTCATTTTTGTACATTATAGTGAGAATGAGGTACCATTCTAGTGTTTTGTACATAAGATATTCAAGAACAACTCATTTTGAAGTGAAAGAGGCCAGATTTGACAGTGATGGACAATAGTGTAGCCAAAAAGATCCTAAGTAAAGATAGAGTCCTCACGTGCATCCATATATTAAACAAGACAAGAGATTCGTTAGCCTTGCCTACGTTCTACAGGTGTCAAGAAACCTATCAGTTGTTATCCATGTCCTACTTTTAAAAACTTTTTACCTTATACCCACCATCCATGTAGTGTTAAATATTAACATTTATCCATTCTCAAAACAGTAAGCCACATATGAAATTGACATGTGTGTATGTGTGTGTGCCCGTGTTTTTTATTTTTTATGCACCTTCAAACCATGTGAAAATAGAAGATGCGAAAGCATAGAACAAAGAGAGAGAGAGAGAGAGAGAGAGAGAGAGAGAGAGAGAGAGAGAGAGAGAGAGAGAGAGAGAGAGAGAGAGAGAGAGAGAGTTGTTGAACGAACCAACTAGGTGATGAAATAGATGATAATACAATGGGGGCTAGGTGCTTCTTATATACTAGCCTATCAAAGTAGATGATGCAGCAGCATAGAGCCAAGAGAGAGAGAGAGAGAGAGAGAGAGAGAGAGAGAGAGAGAGAGAGAGAGAGAGAGAGAGAGAGAGAGAGAGAGTTTGAACCAATCAATTGGACAATGAAATAGATAATAATACAATAGGGGCTAGGTGCTTCTTATATGCTAGGATGGGGCCTTAAGTACCCCCCCTCAAAGAATTACCCAACCCAAAATCTTATCAACTAAGCAAAATAAATACCTAAAGACAAAATTATTATTGTGGAAACACATTGGGATATTCACTTGAGATGCTGTAACTTTAACGAATGAGCGAGCTAACAATTCCTTTTACAAAGTTGTAGAGCTCAAAGTGAGCTTATTTTCGATAAAAATACTTTTGGAATCAAAGCTTCCTAGCTCAAGCTATGAGCAAAATACTAGACTATTGTCAAGCTACCAAAATTGAGTGACTTGTGTCTATTAGGGGAAGTTTGAGGTCCCTTTTCTTCCTTTTAATGTTTAGAGAGAGAGAGAGAGAGAGAGAGAGAGAGAGAGTGCTCCAGGCCAATGAGAGGAGGGCTTCCATTAAAGAACCTTCATTTAAAAAATTTCTTTTGAATTCTAAAAACAATTTTCTTGGAAAGAAAATCGAATGTAACTTTCCATTATGTGGTCCTTTTCCCTCAAAAGGGTCTCTTTCACTGACCAAAAAGTGTTTTTCAATCTTCTCACGGACTTCTTTTCCCTCCTATTCCCACCTCTCTCCTCATTCCACCGCCTTCTTCTCGCTCCTCTTCCTCATGTCCTCTTGCCACCTTGATCTTTTGTGTTTCATCTTCCTCAAGCAATGGAATCCACCTGGTCTAAACACCCTAGCATATTCGTTGAAACCATTCCCACCTATGCCACATTAAATGAGCACAAATAGTAGATCCCAATATCCATAGCCAAGGGTAGCTGGATTATAATGCAAAAGAGAAGGAGAAGAAAAGACTCCTAAAAAAACCACTTCTCATCATATTGGAAAGAAAGAGTGAAAAATTCTAGGCTTTTTGGAGCCAAGAAGACCCTAGAGAAAGTTTGAAGCATGCTTAAATGCACAAGGAGCTCCATCTCCATCCTGGGAGCTCCAATATTTTTTTGCACAGAGATAACTGTAAGTAATTTATATGGTGACTATTATTTCCACTTTGATTTGGGTTGTTCGTGGTACTTTGCTCTTATAGTGTTTTCCTATTTTTTCTTGTTTTGTGCTACTATGCTTCTTTCATATAGGAATGACAATTAGTGGAGTCTGCCATGGATATTTTGGGTGTCTAGCATGGCTTCATTGGGGAGGAGCTTTACAAAGGGAGAACTCATGGGTCTTCAATAAAGCAAGGGGTATTCTTATGATCATTTCTATGTTCCAGAACGTTGATATACACAGTGCTACATACAAATTTTTCTTTAGCTTTTTCTTTTGAGATAAATGGAAAGGTGTGTAGATAATGATGTCTTTCTTTCTACCATTATTTTATTCTATGAAGTATAGTCTTAATTTTCCTTTTTTATGATATGCCTTGCAAGTCCTAATAAGGGTTCAAAGAAATTTATATGCCAAGAAGTGTCAGAAGGGATTGTCCATCCATTGCTACTCTAAAGCCTACTCCTTAGTAAGAGTCCTACACTATTGCTAGTGTTTTTGGTACTTTGTATCAATTTTTTCCTCCACTTGGCATTCTGTACAAAATATTTTGATATCAATGAAAATTAACTTTGATAATTACTTTTTTGGTGCAAATGTTTCATCTTGTTGGTTCCATTCTATAAGGCTTTTCTGTGGTTGGATAGAAAAAGGTGTGTCAATGTCATGCCATTAATATTGTATGGTTTTTGTATTAAAAAAAAAAGAAAGTGCTATCATACCACGGTCTTGTCATGCCCTTGCTTCATAAAACTATAAATAGCTCAAGAAAGTTTTTAAAAATCACCCATCCAAACTTATAAATATGGGCAATACAATAAGAAATATGGATAAGGATACATGCTCCTCTTCCTCACTTCCTATGAGCAAGAACAAGGAGAAGAAGAAAAGAGAAAAGGGGATGAGCAAGAGAGAGGAGAAGGTAGAGGAGAAAGTAGAAGAGAAGGTAGAGGAAAAAGTAGAAGAGAAGGTAGAGGGGTATGCTTTGAGCTAGTAGGTGAGGACTCTATCTTTACGTAGGATCTTTTTGGCTAAGTTGCTGTCCATCATTGTCGAACCTAGCCTCTTTAAGTTGTTCTTGACTATATTATGTACAAAACACTAGAATGATACCTCATTCTCACTATGATGTACAAAAATGAATCAAAGACTGAGTTATTTTTGTGCTAATCATTGTCCTTTGTCTAAATCCAACTGTCTTTTGAATTGTTATGTTCTTTTGTGTATACATATAAGTCTAAAAATAGCAACACACACGTCCTAAACACAATGTTCTCCTAGAAAGCTGGGAAACTAGGACGTTGGCTTTGGAGATTTTTGTCTATAGGCTTTGATGGACCCATTGTCTATAATTCCTTGTTAGGTTGACATGTGTTAGGTGGTCTTTCCTTGTCTATAGATCAGATTCCTACTCACAGCTATTGTAGTCTTTGACTTTGTTGGTTTTAGGTTGCAAATTAATCCAAAATTACTTACCCTTGTGTAATTATTTCAATTCTTATGATTTCAGGAACCTTTTACCTATACACGAACTACTCTTGGATGGATGGTTCATTTGAGGACTATCCAAAGAAAGCATGGAAACTTCTATGATTGACTATAAAAAACATCCATAGTATTCTCTAATGGTTAACAAAGTCTTGAAGCTTCAACTGGAGGATAATTCGCTCTGTTAACATTGTCACTTATTGCTCCAATGAGACTCATGGATTTTTTGATATGATACAACTATTTGACTTTAGACTTGACTATTCTATTCTCATCAACTTAATGAGCCAGTAGGCCCATACTCAAATGGGCCTATTGTCAAATCATTGAGTATGGTGTTTGAGTTAGGACAGGCACGCGTGCACGCACACACACACACACACATGTCACTTTTATCTGTGGCTTACAGTTCTAAAAGTGGATGTTTGTTGATATTTAACACTGCATGGATGGTAGGTATAAGTTAAAAAGGTTTTAAGTAGGACATGTATAACAACTAATAGGTTTGTTAACACCTGTAATACGTATTCAAGGCTAACAAATTTGTTGTTTAGGATCTTATTGGCTAACCTGCTGTCCATCACTATCGAACCTAGCCTCTTTCACTTCAGAATAAGTTGTTCTTGACTATCTTATGTACAAAACAATAGAATGATACCTCATTATCACTATGCTGTACAAAAATGAATCAAAGATTGAGTTATTTTTGTGCCTGTCATTGTCCTTTGTCTAAAGCTAGCTATCTTTTGAAATGTTATGTTCTTTTGTGTATAAATCTTAAAACAACAATACCAACAACACCACACACACACACACACACACACACACACACACACACACACACACACACACACACATTTCCTAGATAACATGCAGTAGAAACCTGATTATCATACAAACTAGTGGCCCTCTAAATATAGAGTGCCTTGAACTCTACCTCCAAGTTTGCTAATAGACACTTATATAGACAAGAGACCGTCTCTTCTCGTCGCCCTTAAAACAACTATGACACTCTATCCCATCCTTGTGCATTTAGACACTTTGGAATCCCTGATACAAACACAAGCTTATCCAACTAAACCTCACACACACACACACACACACACACACACACACACACACACACACACACACACACACACACACACACACACACACACACACACACACACACACACACACACACACACACACACTTATCTAGCTGACAAATCGTTGGTTAACCCTTGGCTGACAACTTCCCTTTTTGGTGTGCTAACCTAGAGCTGCTATTCTCTAGAAAAATTTCACCGAGTCTCTAGAGAAGACCACATGTAATTGCTCATGGTACCAAATTTCTACCAGATGTATACCACACCCACACACACCCTTGCTTTTTAAATATAGATACTATTCTCTATTTTAGCCCTTCTCCAGTCACTCCCTTTGTCTCACTCTACGAGCTGACAGTGTCGATTCCTATATCTACGCTATGACGGCATTCTGGAAGTCCTTGTGGGATCCCTTGGTTTGGCGATACATCCTGGTGTTGCCCACCCTTCTCAATGATAGTCTCCCAGATCTGCTAAACCCAGATCACACGTACTTTGACTCGAGCAATTACTGCTACCCACCCACCCACTCACTCTGTGTGGTTTGGTGCATGTATTATACATCTTAAAAATATTATACAGCTCATAGTTTTCGTGAGGGCCACACACACACACACACACACACACACACACACACACACACACACACACACACACACACACACATTTAAATGTGACAATTTTTTTATAACCTTAGTATATGAGAGATCTATGAAGTCTATACATGCGCGCACATTGCCGGTCATCTTTCTCCATGTCTTTCCCATAAAGAATATCGCGCTTACAAAAGAGAAGCGTGCAGCTTCACTTGCAATCACAAAATCCTTTGAACATTTAACTTGGGTGCTCTGACTTGCAGTATCCGCTACACACATGAAGTTGTCATAATGGCCTATGGCATCAATTTGGTTCGAGCCTTTGCAATCACTCTATGGGTATGATCTTTCTTTAGTTGGGCCCCATGTACTCACCCACATCAGCAGGTGATGGCCTTTTTCGGCAAGTTACTCGGTGTACTAATTTAAGAAATTTTCTTACGAACACCAACCCATATATCACCTCAAATAAAAGATCCCTATCCAAAAATCCAAGAATAGCAGTGTGAACACTTGTTCTTGGGAGTGATTCTGTTCCATAAATAGGTATATATAGCTGTTTACAATTGCAAGAGATTTTGACATCATTTACCCTGTTTTTCGACGATATTTACATTACTCAAAAGCAAACCAACTCAGTGGATCCCCTCACAGGAGGATTTAAGGCCATTGATGGTAATCAAAGTTACTATAGAAAGAGTTACATCATCAACATCTAATCAGCCAAAAGTTCATCCATACAAGTGTGAATTCTCAACTTACGAGCCTTTCCTTAACCAAGATCGAGAACAAGTAGCAGCAAATTCCCATGTATTCTATCATAAATACCATTGTGTGTGGTTTATGTGCATAAAAGCAGTCATGCATTCGTAAATTTTTTATCAAGATACACCAACAAATTCCAATCCTTTAAGCGTAAACAAATCAAGCAAATTTTAATCAATGCCATCATCTATCACTCATTCATATATCTGTGACTACAAGAAAGGCTGCCAGCATCCTTATTTCAAAGTCAGCTGCTTATGACTACACCTAAGGCTTCGAGGCATGAGAATTTAACACTAAATAGTAATTCATGTGGTTTTTTTTTTATAAATCCAAATCAATATTTTAAAAAACCATATATACATATCATATTTTCAAAAACAATTCATTATTATCACCTCATCCAAGATCCTCATCAGAGGCATAAGGTCTATTTGTCATATAAATTGAGCCAAATATGTAAAAAGAGATTGATTGCGGTAGATTCAAGAACCTGTCTACTCTCAATACAAAGCTAGAACCGTGTGTTGATCAAATACTGGGCTAGCCTTAGCCAGTTTTGCCCATGACCAACTATTATTATTTTGTACTTATCAGCATCAGAACCAAAACTCAAAATAAAATCCATACCGATCATGAAAATCATTGTGAAAGACTTCCATGTGGCCTCTTGATATATGCTTAACATCGTAATCCCCTATGGTAATATTCATATGTGTGAATCTAAAAGAATAATATCACTCTAGACTATGTTAGAGATCACAAGCTCATTCCAATGCTAGCCAGTAAGGCCAAAAAAAGAAGAAGTCTAGCATTTCTCATTCGGCAATTTTGAAGTCTACAAACAATTCTCTTTATGATGCAGTAAACTAGCTATGTATGTTGAATCATCAGTTAGACCATTCTTCAATAGTCGACAACGCCCAATCGTCATACCTATTATGCTAACGATAATCGTTCCAGATCCATACATTTATTATTACTTTTGCCAAGTCCCAAGAGCAAGCAGATATCTTTGTTTTAAGATAAGCAATATACATTAAAAAAAATAGCCAATGCTTAGGATTAATTAACTCCAAGTCTAAAGGCTAATTTAGACCAATCATCTCACCCCATTTTCGTATTGCAACTCTGAGTGCAAAACCCCAAACATAATCTGATACATAATTTTAGTGTCGACTTTGGACGTGAAGCCTGTCACTATGAAGAACGGTCGAAATAACCATTGAACACTCCATTACTAATTATCATAGAGATTATTTTTACAAGAGACAAACATGTATAATACATACAATCCAAAAATATGACTCAACAAGTCAATAAAATCGACAAGGTAATTGTATTGAGTAGGTGCAAATGCACCTACCTGTGTTGAGGTGCTCTACTTTGTATATTTGTCCATGCACACAAAATGGAAGGCAGCCATACGCCAATGATCATATTCCATCCGCTTTTGCACAATAGGGGTTGTATTGTAGATGAGCAAAGGTCAAGTTCTTGATCAGCATCGGGTCCAACCTTTGAATCCACATTGTCACAATTTTGTGTGTGTGTGTGTGGGGCGCCGGGGGGGGGGAATGGAATGATATCCATATGTAAACTGGCTTGTAGCCCTGCTAAATCGTCACATTTGAGGAACGCAAGAGACTGACTTGTAGTGTGTGAGTGTGAGTGTGAGTCTGTGAGTGTGTGTGTGTGTGTGTGTGTGTGTGTGTGTGTGTGTGTGTGAGAGAGAGAGAGAGAGAGAGAGAGAGAGAGAGAGAGAGAGAGAGAGAGAGAGAGAGAGAGAGAGAGAGAGAAAGCAAAAGCGTGTAAAGCAATAAGAGCATGCACAGGGAGAGGAGTATGCATGGTTATCTGGGAGAGGAGAAGCTCCTTATGCATAAAAACAATCAGAAAAAGGCATGGGGGGCGAGTGAGTAAGCTTTATGTGGGAGGGTGAGATAGCATCAAAAAATATAAGGATGCCAACAATGAGAGAGAAAGGTGGGGTAGCACAAAAAACTACTAGGAGGGATATAGAATAGTATATGGGATGCACATGCATGGCCAAATAAAGAGAAGAGCTGCTCATATAGTTAAGTCACCAGAATTTATGTTGATGTGTGGTGATAAATGATGCCATGTGTTTGAGAATTGTCCTTTGTCAACCTCAAGTGGTTGGTGTGCATGTGCCCACCTACAACCGGTACCCCGATTATGGACACAAATATGTAGTGATTCCGTAAGAAGGGAAAAGTCTCCAAGAATACCATGAGAAACTGTTTTAAAATGAGAAGAGGTGGGAGAAAGTACCCAACCCAAATTAGAGCCAGGAGCATACCTTGCTATATGAGGTAGTTCCATAGTGTTCATGTGTAGGAGAGAATGAGTGTGATTACGGTATGGGCATATTTGTGTCCGTGACTGGTTTTGTAATGTTATCCTTGTGTGTGTGTGTGTGTGTGTGTGTGTGTGTGTGTGTTTAAGTATGAAAAATCCCCTCATAATTGAACCATACTTAGACAATTGTATTAAATAATATATTAAATAACAATGTTTTAAAACAAGATGTCAAAAATCATTTCATATACACCAAAACAACATTCTGTATCTAATGGATAACACAATCATTTAGATCAAAAATTTGATCTTTGATTACTACAATATAATATCTTTAGTGTTGTATCTTATGTGCCCATCCTTTGGGATGAGCTTCCACTACATCTACATGTAGAAGGATCCAGCTGGTACATTAGCTGGTATATTCGATGATCTTCCGTTACTGCTGCAGTTTTCGTTGTAATCCCAAGAAAATAATCTCTTACCTGTCACCATCCAAGAAACACAAGCCTGTCAGAACTGACATTACTTGGGAAGACAGGTGTCAACGACTCCCTCCCCTTGTTATTGGTGTCAAAAATTACCACAATAACTAACAACATAACCTAGATCAAATACGAAGTGTAAAGAATGAGCCATTTCTTTACAACAATGTTTTCTTTATTTAATTAAAAAAATCGGACAGAATCTCCTTTGTAATTTGAATCAATTTTCAAAAGTCCAGTTACATGCCATCTCCTCCGAGACCCTCACGTGAGGTTTAAGGCCCTTTCTGTGACAAGGTGAACTTACTGTGGGAAACCAGGATCATGCAACCAGAGTGATTTGCAATGAGCTTTGAGCTGATGCTTTGATCTAAAGCTGCTACTGCACTTGGATTAAGCCTCAAGAGACGCCCCTTTGTATGAGAAAGCGCTCTCTCAATCATCAAAATGGTAGATCAGAAGGCTAAGCAAAGGGGATCATGCACTCTCAATCATGAACGCAATTGTAAAAGTATCTTCACTAAATGTTTGCCATTAAAATGAAAGGACATTGTGAAAAAACTAAAACCTTGTTGCATACCTTGGTTGGACACAAAAATTTCTCGACTTGCTGTAAGTGATGACAATATTTATTGAACAACATAATGAACTTCTACTAACCAAGTTTGGCTTGATGGATTTTTTGACTTGAAAATAACACATTTGCATTGGTTGCTAGAGCCTTAAACCCCATGTGAGGGTCTCAACAGATATGGCATTGATTGGAAATTTGAAATATTGTCCATTTTACAAAGGAGATGCTGCCCAAATTTTTACTTTTAGAAATTGGTAAACTAGAAGATAGAATGATGCATAAATGCTAGTAAATTCTTAACATTTGACAGTTGTAAGTACCTTTGGTAGTAAGAAGATTTTCATAGATTGCAAGCTAAGCATACACAATCTTAAGAATAAAAAATATGGCTCATTCTCTTTTTGCCATAATTTTAATCTCTGCTTAGCTGTTAGTTTCTTTGTAATTTTGGACACTGATAACAAGGGGAAGGGGTCATTGACACCTATCTTCCAAAGTAACTTCCAGTACTGACATGCTTGTGTTCTTGGATGGTGGCAGGTAAGAGGTTCCTTCCTTGGGATTACGAAGGGAACTGCAGTAATAGTTGGAGATCATCCAATGTTTGGTGTTGTACTTGTAAACACTTCTCTGATGAGTATATATATGCAATACATCCAGTCTAAAATGTTGTCATTTGTACAATCTTGTCTTTGTCATTTTTTACTATAAAGATGTATTTTTTCATGCAAACCTTGTCTGGTCTCTAGTCCCATTGTATGGTTCAATAGTTTGTTAAATCAAACTATTGTTAGATAATCAAACATAAACACACACACACACACACACACACACACACACACACACACACACACACACACACACACACACACACACACACACACACACACACACACACACACACACACACACACACACACACACACACCATGTCAATGCAAGTGTGAATAAAGGCAAGGGAGAGTGTGTGTGGAGCTTGGCTCAACACACACACACACACACACACACACACACACACACACACACACACACACACACACACACACACACACACACACACACACACACACACACACACACACACACACACACACACACACACACACACACACGCAAGTCAAGAGAGGGAGAGTGTGTGCGGAGCTTGGCTTAATGCACACACGGATTTGAGATTCAGAAAGGAAGTGTGCATATTAGACACACAGAAATGGGTTGGCATCGACTATAGGTTTTTTGGCATTGGATCCTCTTTGGCATTGAGCTTCACTTCAATATCGGTGTTTGACTCAACATCAACTTCCCCTCTTTGCATACTTATGGATTACGACGTCAAGTGGTTTTGATTGAGGCATCAAATTTTGGCATCGATGGCATCAAAGATGAAGCAATTGGGATTAATTTTGACACCATCAACATCTATAATGAATCTCATAAACTAGAGATCAAGACAGGGAGAGAGAGAGAGAGAGAGTAGACTTTGGCTCTCCTCAGACTTGCATGTTTGAGTCTGTTGAGAGACTGGTTTCCCAAACCACATTGCTTTGATTCAAAGAGTTTGCATTGGCATTACAGGTGGAGAGATTTGGAGCACCGATCAACACTGACAGAGGCATAGACAACTGCATTGACACTACAGGTGATGCGATTTTCTTGTGGATTTTGAGAGACATTTTGTAGCACTCTTGGAGTGTGGATTTGTGTAGCACATGGTTGGATGCTCATGTAGGATTGTGTGTTCTCATGTATGATTGTGTGTTTTTATTTAGAGAGGTTGATGCACATGATTTGTGCGCTTTTTGTCATGTTTGACATATGTAGATACAGAGTGAGCTTCCCATAGCTCACAAGCAAAAGGTTCACAAGTACATGTTTTTGGACATGATTTGTCCAGATAGCCACTTGTTTAGAAGTGAGCATGTTATCTATGATTATGTGGATTTTTTGATGAGACATTAAGTGTCTAAATACATGTCTATGCGCTTTGAGACTCTACAATTTTTTGGCTCCTCTTCATGATTGTGGAGAGTTTTTGGGTCATGGTTTTGGCATGATATATGGCATCTATGGATGAGAGATTGAGTCTTTATTTATGCGCATAGCTTAATTGAATTGATTCATAGGTTGTGTGTATGTCAATTGGATGAGTTTTACTTGAGCTTTTACTCAAATTACAAGGGAAAATTTGCCCCATTTTTTTTCCAGATTCTCACTATAATTCATGTATTTGTGGATTTACTCTTGGATGGTATAGTGGTTCTATTACTCCCACTTTGACACTAGTAGATTTTTTACACACTTTGACATGTTTTGTCAACTTCTAAACACGGTTTTGTGTTTTTGTATCCACTTTCCTATGTTGTATGTTTGTTGTGGCTACATTTACACATGTAGTGACAGGTTTTGGTTCTATAGGCTACATGTACGGTTTATATTCGGTTTTTGGATTTCGCAAATTTGTAGGATGGACAGTGAGCATCATGTTTGCTCTCTACTTCTACATATGGTTATGTAGTTTATGATCTTTTGAGAGTTGTTAATCTTGGTTTGAGTGACCGTTGTTGTGTTTGCATTATCTCTTTACGCTTGCTTATGCACATATTTTACTTGTTATAGTAGAGGGTTTTGGAAACCTTATTTTGTAGGGTTTCTTTGGTAGAGATACATTGAGCTATAGGTTACATATGCAAACATAAGACTGATGCACTGATCATGGTTATAATTGTGTAGTGGTTGAGATGATCTTCCACCTTGGCATCTTTGATGTGGTTTATGGTTGATATTTTGATTGACATATTGCTCAATTTATAGGAGAAACTCTACCAAAGTTTTCCCAAGATTCCTTGCCATAGTTTTGGCCTTATCTCGATACACTTTGATGCACATGTATATTCACTCTGAAGAGCCGACAATGACGACTCATGAGATTGATTTTGATCTTGCCAATTTATGTGATGTTGGCATTGTGATCACACAAGAAATTGCTGGGTTTGATATTTAAAGCATCAACAACAATGTATGCAAGATCTAGATATGGTTTTGACACATGCTAAAGAGGTGACTTTGTATACAAGTGAGTGTGATGTCACATTTGTCTCTAGTGATTTTCTTGCTTAGATGTGTGGGATATGTGACATTTCTTCCCGTTGGTTGCTAGATGAGAATGGAGTCTTACACATCAAACCATATTGTGAGTGGTTTAGCACTTTCTCTAGTGGGATTCTTGGTCAAGTACACATGATTGATGGTTTGCGTTTGATATATAAGAGTAGGAGATGTATGTATGTCATTGCCCAATGGTGCATCATATACACTTTGAAATGTGCATTATGTTCCTCGATTGAGATAAAGTATGATCTTGGTGAGACAATTAGAAGATTGTGGATGTTAGATACTGCTTTGAGAGTAGTCCATTTAGCTAGAATGAAAATTGCCAGTGATTGCAAGGGAAGCCTAGAGGGGCTTGGTCTATCCACTGCATGTATTTAAGTTACGAGAAGGTTTGGTCTTGATTTGGTTATAGACATGTTAGAGATAGACGAGTCTCTTTTGTGGATCTCCAGATTGTTGTGCATGACGTGTCTATAGAGGTAGAATTGGAGCAACTATGCTTAGCAGTGAGACATGATATGTGACAAGAGTAGTCTTGATGAAGCAAAGGATGCATATAGCATTGAGGTGCTCACCACAAATAGATTGATAGATATTGCATTGAGCATGGATATGAATACCATGGTTTGGTTGGAAAATACAACACAGTGATTATTGGCCTTTGGGAGGCTCATGTACGACCTTCTAGTGCTGAGACCCGAGATAGCAGTTGCAATGGGAGCATTTGCAGTTGGGGTTGTCAGTCGAGGGATGATTGACACTAGCATGATGCATCATGGAGCTATGCAGGCCCTTGCGAGATGCTTGTAGGATATACATGCACACTCTAGTGAAAATATGTGCCTTTTCACATTGCTAGAGCTTGCATGATGGCATGCATGTATTTTGAGAGCTAGTGGGTGTAGGTTGAGAGAGTCCCTCACTTGCCATTGCATATTCTATTAGGTTGTTCTAAAGTAAATCCACTTATCGACACACTCTTCTTTAAGTAGGAGGTTGTTGGGGAAAAGGTGGTGTGCCTTATCCTAGGCCCTACACACTATTTGATCATCCACCTACCATTTACTTATTCTTTATAGCATAAAGAATAAGGGGGCTCTCACCATTGTAAGAGGTTGGATCCACCCACACATAGTCTCCATCTTCTCCTTCCTCTCTTTAACATGCATGCATCCACACACATGCTCTTTCAAGTTATGCATATTTTTTCTTGAGCTACTAAGGGAACAAGCATCAAAGAGTATTTGCACTCATCCATTAGAGCCAAGTGACTACATGCATTTAACACACCTAAAAAATTGATTGTGGTGGGGGAGATGCCCTCATGTTGCAATGAATATTTTTTAAAAACAGCTTCCTCGATCAAATTTTAGAGCTATCAAAAAGCATTTTCCCTCATCCATTAGACCTTAGTGATTACATGCATTTGACACACTTAGAAAAGAGATTGTGGTGGGGGAGGTGCCCTCATGTTGCAATGAGTAAATTTTTAAAAAAGCTTCCACAACTACCTAACTACTAGTGGATCTTCAACCTATTGGCGCAAAAAGAGTGATGCTTTTTGGACTTCCCTGTAGCATCCATATTTGTGTTGATAATTTTGATTGTGATATTGACATAAATACCAATTGTGATATTGATGCTCCATTAGGGAAATTGTTTTTTGAAATAGGTTTCAAGCTCATTTTGAGCTATTCGCGGCAAGAAACATATCCACATTCCCTCCTTGTGCTGCAGGTGAGCTTCACACCTCTCTCTCTCTCTCTCTCTCTCTCTCTCTCTCTCTCTGCTTTGGGCTTGTGCACAAAAAAAGACACACACACACACACACACACACACACACACACACACACACACACACTTGCAAATCTACACATACATAATGTCGATATGTATATAGTACACAATCAAACACAAGCACAGACGCACACAAAATTCAAAGAAATTTAAAGAGAGATATATTTTTACAATTAATTGTTAACTTAAGAAAACTACTTAAAGCATAAAAAGTTCTAATTATTTCTTTGTCAATCAATTGTAGTTTTGAATAGCAATGTAAGATTGAAGCCTTAATTTAAATTTGAATAGCAATGTAAGGTTGAAGCCTTAATT
Organism: Adiantum capillus-veneris; assembly: GCF_014529385.1. Taxonomy (NCBI): domain Eukaryota; kingdom Viridiplantae; phylum Streptophyta; class Polypodiopsida; order Polypodiales; family Pteridaceae; genus Adiantum; species Adiantum capillus-veneris. Next base: position 23,778,746 of record NC_140940.1, on the reverse strand, counting down.
TAAATTTAGAATATAGTTTTAAAATTTACAATTATTATTATATATGATTAATTCTTTTTAATCAACTTGTGTTAAGTTTAAAGATTGATTTTAAATTTAGAGTTTTAATGTTTTAAATTTAAATTTAAGTGTTTGATTCACATTTTTAAATGCTATTTAAATATACATTGTAAATTTATATTTATAATTTTAAGTTAAGTTTAAATTATAAGTTTGAGTTTATATTTAGTGTTAAAGTTTAGATTTTACATTGTGTTAAATGAAATTATATTTAAGTTTAATTTAGGATTAATATTTCAACTAGATTTAGATTTTGAGTTAGTTTGGTCATTTTAGTCCGCTTAGGGTTAGCTGCTTAGAGTTTACTAAAATAGCCAAACAAATGCAGTCCTAAGCCAATTTGGAGCGGCGAACCCTAAGCGGTTTTACATGGCCAACTCCTAGTGGCTAGCTCTAAATATATTGTTTAGATTGGCCCGCTCTAAAAGCAGAATATGTAGAGCAGCTAGCTCTAAGCGATCAAACCATAAACTCTTTGCTTATGGCTACTCTAAACTAGCTAAGAATCACGTTGGTTTGGCCTTTTAATTCTGCTTAGGGCTAGCCGCTTAGAGCTAGCGACTTATGGTTTGGTCATTAGGAGTTGACTGTGTAAAGCCCCTTAGGGTTGGTTGCTCTAAACTAGATCAAGGTTACATTGCTTTGGTTGTTTCAGTCTGTTTAGGGCTAGCCGCTCAAGGTTAGTGGCTTATGGTATGGCCACTAGGAGATGGCAGTGTACAACTGCTTAGGGTTGGCCTTGTCAAGCTACTTAGGGTGGTCGCTTTGAACCAGCTTACGAAATCAATGGTTTGGGTATTTTAGTCCACTTAGGGCTAGCCGCTTAGGGTATATCGGCTTATGGTTTGGCTGTTAGGAGTTGGCTTTTTAAAACCGCTTGATGTTGGCCGTGTAAATCTGCTTAGGGTTTTGGCCGCTCTAAACCGGCTTAGGGCCACATTTAGTTTGGCTGTTTCAATTCAACTAGGACTAGACGCTTGGTTAGCTTAAACTATCAATAAGTGGGAAAGTTGTATTTCAAGCAGCAAGCACATACGGCAAGTGTGCAAGCCATTTTTGAAGTCTGTTTGCATTTAAAATGCAAACAGACTCCAAAAATGATGTGAACACTTACAATTTGGACTTGCCACTTTGTGTATAGTTTTCCCTTATATCGATTTATGGTTTAGAAAAAATGGCAAGTGCAGAAGCCACTTCTAAATTTTGTTTGCATTTAGTAGAGATAAGATGCAAATGGACTTTAGAATGGATTTTGCACTTATCATTTGTGCTTGCCACTTTGCATATGCCTTTCCCACTTACCTACTAATGGTTTGGACAAGCCGTATGCAAAGCGGTTAGCACAAATGGAAAAATGGAAAGCCATTGCTAAAGTTTGTTTGCGTTTTTCTCATAAAACCTGTAAACGAACTTCAAAAATGGCTTTCCATCTTGTTGTCTATGTTAACAAGAATGCATACGGATTACTCAAACCATCATTTGGCAAGTGGGCAAGCAATATGCAAATCAAAAAGCATAAATGGCAAGTGTGCAAGCCGATTTTGAAGTTTGTTTGCTTTTTTCTTTTAAAAATGATTTTGCCTTTAAATTGGAGCAATTAGATGCTCCTCATTGGGGACACCTGAAGATGGAGAGAGGGAATGGGAACACACCCGAAACACACGTAGATGTCTCTCTATAGCTCAAGGCACTCACAACACCCCACTTCTCTCAAATTCACCTTCAAACCTTCACAATTTTAATCACAAACGACTGGCGCAACCCAACAACACACACACACACACACACACACACAAATGTCTTGGAGAATCCACAACCACCGTATGCAATCTGGTTTGATTACACACACCACACACACAGAAAACTTCTCTTTCGCTCTCTCTTTGCACCACACAAGACATGGTTTGGGGGGTATACATATGGACCAAACCATTTCCAAACACAACATGTTTCTCTATCCAGGTGAATGTCTTGTGTAAGGCCATAGGCTTTCAAGGTGGAAGAATAGGTGCTTCCATTTGGAGAAAGGCCTTACCTTTGTATTTGACTGAAGTAGCCTGGGATTTTTTGTTCTAGCCATGCTAAGTATCTCTTGCTATCAATGTGCTTCAAGCATAATAAAAAATATGCCCATCAAGAACTTTTCAGCCTTCATGAGGACACCACATTTGGCATACATATCTACTAATGCACTGTCAAGCATGACATCTTGCTTCAATAGTGCGTCACTAGCAATCTCATAGATAATTCTATCACCCATGTGAAGGTCTTACATAAGGCCAGATGCCTTCAAGGTGAAAGTATATGTGAATGAATTTAGAAAAAGGATTTCCCTTCACATGGATCAAAAGAGCCCATAGCTTTCTTTTCATGACCATGTTGGGCTTATCTTGCAATCAACATGTTCCAAGAGACCACATCCCTGAGAGGCTGGCATACAATCAACCAAAGTACCACCAAGCATATCTTTTTGGAGCAATCTTTAACTAGCAATCTGATTGTAAATTCTCAAATATGTGAGCGTCCTGCATAAGGTCATATGCACAACATCTTTCTCAAAACAACCCTCGACTAGCATTAACGTTGTGAAGTCTCTCACCCATGTTAAGGTCTTATGCAATGCCACGTGCCTTCAAAGTGCAAGCATATGGACAAAGGACTTACCTTTGCATCTAAATAAAATATCCCATAGCTTCCTTGCCACAACCATTTTGGGACATATCATGCACTCTTAAGCGATGATATTCCGCAACATTTTGTGCTTTCATGATGGCACCACTTGTGGCATACATATCGACCAAAGCACCACCACGCACAACATCTTTCTCCAACAATCCCAGACCAACAATACTATCATGAATTCTCTCACCCTTGTCAACGTCTTACATAAGGACACATGCCTTCAAGGTGAACGTAGCACATTGCTTGCTTGACACATTCATGTTGGAAATATCCTACAATCAATGCGCTCCAAGTGATGATCGTGGGGACATGAAGCTCATCAAGAACTTCGTGAGCGTACCAAGTTGCAATTCAATAAATGCTTGCCGAAGCAATGAGAATTTGAACTTGCGTGCCTTTCAATTTCCAAAGTTGGGAGAAAGAAACTGCCATGAATGATCATAGCTTTATGCAAGACCTTATCGAGAAGATGCCTATCAAGAACGTTTTTTACTCTTTTCACAGCACTGCCTTTGGCATACATAGACCAAAGCACAATCAAGCACATCTTCTTGCAATAGTCCCTGGCTAAAAATCTCATTGTAAATTCTCACCCATGTGCTAGTCTTAGGTAAGGCCACATGCAAGGATAAGCAATTGCACACACGCACACGCACACGCACACGCACACGCACACGCACACGCACACACACACACACACACACACACACACACACACACACACACACACACACACACACACACACACAGAGAGAGAGAGAGAGAGAGAGAGAGAGAGAGAGAGAGAGAGAGAGAGAGTATTCGCTTATGTGAAGATGAGTTCATGCTGGCTCCTGGTTGAGAAATTGCCCAGATCTTTTTGCGCATGCTCATGCTTTTTGTTGCTCTTGGAGTTTTATAACCCAAGTTGGGTGATTGAAAAAGAGGCTTGCGATGCGTGTGCCGTGGGAGGAGGAGCCACATTTTTGAAGCGAGAAGGATAGCTAACAAAGTAACAAATCCAAAAATCCACTGGGTGTCTTATTCCTACTAGTATTGCCGGCAACCTTCGGCCGTCTCTCGACAATCTCTCTCTCTCTCTCTCTCTCTCTCTCAACGGTCAGGCTGTAGAGCACACACCATCGGACATCGTCAGTTGAAGGAAACACTGCCATGGTTCTAGGGAGGGGGCCATAATCACTCCCCCTTTTATAATAGTATAGATATGTAATAGGTAGTGCTAGAACCTATTGAAAAAAATCAAGGCAACAAAACAAAAATTTGTTTTTATGAAAAGGAAGAATGCTTGCCTCACTCTCATCTTCTCCGAAGCTTGTTTTAGAAATCCAAAAGATATTGTGGATAGAAATAGTTTGATGGACAAAGGCAAGCAAACTCATGATAATTTTATAAGTCAATGGATTTTGATTTAAAAAATAAAATAAAATGTATGATATGTTTTGTAGGGTGTGTGCCCTTAAATTTGTGCCATCCTTGACATTCACAATAGAAACAGTTATTGATCTTAGACTTCCCGACACACAAAAGACAATGTTGGTACCAATCTACTTTGTATCTAGATGTCCGAATGATTTTACGAGTGTTGTATTTTTGAGAGCAAAAAGTTCTAGACAAATGCAAAGATATGCATGTCAAAGGCATGTTAACATGTGCCAAATGATGGGGTTGTTAGCTAGGAGTTTTACCCTCGAGAACTTTGTATTTCTGTAGCCATTGTCCCAACCAACCAATCGTTGCTCTTGGTTAATACTATCTTTTAATATTCATATTATCTCTTAGAAGATCGAAAACAAGGTGAAGAAGGTTCACGTTCGCATTCCATGAGAATAAAACGAGAGAGAAATAAATGAATACAAGGTGGAGAAATGAAAACATCCATCGACAAACTAAACGAAAGAAGAATACAGCTCACATGAAAAGGAAATAGTAAAATTTCACATGTCGACCTAACTCTCTTGGCCTTTCAAATCTCTCTTGGAAGGCCAAAAAGTTGACAGCTAGTAAGAATCTCTACAATGCAAATGTTTCAGTTCCCTCTCTATATGTGGCAACGATGTGCCACAAAACAAGGAAATAAATTCTATGTTTTATCCCCATACCGTGTAGTAGGAAGTAGGGTTGCTTCTTGTTGGGCATTTTACTTTATTTGGGACATTTGCACATTTTTTAAGGCCATTTTTGTAAGTGTGAGATACCCTTCAAAAAATAAAGAAAAAAAAAATCATAAAATTTTGGAAATTTAAAGGGAAAGGATGCCCATAAATATGTAGAGCAGCTAGCTGTAAGCGATCAAACCATAAACTCTTTGCTTATGGCTACTCTAAACTAGGTAAGGATCACGTTGGTTTGGCCTTTTAATTCTGCTTAGGGCTAGCCGCTTAGAGTTAGCGACTTATGGTTTGGTCATTAGGAGTTGACTGTGTAAAGCCCCTTAGGGTTGGTTGCTCTAAATTGGATCAAGGTTACATTGCTTTGGTTGTTTCAGTCTGTTTAGGGCTAGCCGCTCAAGGTTAGTGGCTTATGGTATGGCCACTAGGAGTTGGCAGTGTACAACTGCTTAGGGTTGGCCTTGTGAAGCTGAAGGAGTACGAGCGGAAGTGCGACGCGAGAGAGAGTGCGAGAAGAAGACCACGACGATATGGTGAACTCGCTCCACTGTAATGTGTAGAGCATAGTGAGTTCTTATTAGGTTTTTTTACAAAAGAATATGTGTACATACCTAGCGGCCCACCCACTTACCTGGGTGACCACATTGGGATTTATACCCCAACAACCTCCCACTTAAAGTCCAATGTGGTACTTTAAGTGTGAGAGAAGCTACTATACAAGCCAATATACAAGAGATGTAGAGAAGTGATAAACTACCCTACACCTAACTGCTTGCGAAAATGCGCAAATCTCTCTGAGGGAAGTCCTTTTGTAAGTAGATCAGCAGAATTTTTTGTGGTGTGAAATTTGACGAGCTGAAGTTGCTTATCCTCGAGCATTTCCCTGATGAAATGATACTTCTGTAAAGAATGAGGATGCAAGAGAGCTACACAAGACAAGCACAAAGCACACAGAGATGGAAAGCTTCTTCTTCTTCTCAGAAAAGAGAGTACAAAATGACTAAGTGCTAAAGCTGAAAAAGTAGCACATATGTACATGCGGTCACTAAGTGTGAACTCGCTAGAAGCGTACTAGGCTGGCACTATAAGTGTAGTCCAGCTGTAGAATCACTGGCAGAGATCCTCCGTGTCGATCACCTAACGCGCCAGTGAGTAAATGCCGTAAGCGACCAAGACCCGTAGTGGATGCCAGCTCAAGGTGTAGAGCTCGACATCTCAACACTCCCCCTCGAGCTCTGCATGTCGTAGAGTCCAAGCATAGTCTGGAAACGTCGAAGCTTCTCAGCTCCGAGGGCCTTGGTAAAGATATCCACTATCTGCTCCTCTGTGCTGACGTAGACCAAGTCGATGTCGCCCGCCAACACTCGCTCTCGAACGTAGTGGTAATGGACCTCTATGTGTTTGGTCCTGGCATGGAACACTGGGTTCCTAGCCAACTGCATGCTGCTGAGGTTGTCACAATGGATGAAAATCTGCTGGTCCACCTGCACTCCCAAGTCCTCAAGTAATGTGCGTAGCCAAGCTACCTCGCACGCCGCAACTGCTGCACCTCTATACTCGGCCTCTGTGCTCGATAAAGCAACCGTAGGCTGCTTTTTGCTGCTCCAAGTAACACAACACTCCCAAAAGAGAACATGAAGCCACTCGTAGATCTCCTATCAACAATGCTACCTGCCCAATCTGCATCTGTATACCCATACAATGCTAATGGTGCATCTGCTGCATAGAACAATGCGTAGTCAAGAGTACCTTGCACATACCTAAGTGTGCGTCGTACTCCATCCAAATGTGGCTTCCTCGGAAGTTGCATGAACTGACTCTCCAAGCCTACTGTGTAGCTCAAGTCTGGCCTCGTGATAGTCAAGTAGATTAGACTACCCACAATCTTCCTGTACATGTTGACATCCTCAACAACATCACCCTTCTCTGCACTCAGCTTTGCATTCACATCCAAGGGAATAGAAATTGGCTTACAATCAGCCATACCATACTTTGACAACATGTCCAAAGCATACTGTCTCTGTGATAGCCATACACCCTCTGGAGTCCTGATCACTTCAATGCCAAGAAAGTAGCGCAACTCGCCTAAATCTTTCATTTCAAACTCCTGTTTGAGAAGACCCTTCACATGGTCAATCTCCATAGCATTGTCACCAACAATAATAAGGTCATCTACATATATGGTAATGACCACAATCCCCACATCACTCTCACGTACATAGAGTGAATGATCAGCATGAGCTCTCCTAAAACCAATACTGACAAGATACTTGGCAATCCTGTCATACCATGCTCTAGAGCCCTGCTTCAAACCATACAAAGCTTTGAGAAGTCTGCATACATAATCTGGGTAACTTGGATCGACATAACCAGGTGGCTGATCCATATACACTTCCTCTTGCAACTCACCATTCAAGAAGGCATTCTTTACATCCATTTGATGCATAATCCATCCTCTAGATGCAGCCACTGCTATGACAGCTCTCACTGTCGTCATCTTTGCCACTGGAGCAAAGGTCTCCTCATAGTCTATGCCATACGTCTGTGCATAACCCTTTGCGACCAGCCTTGCCTTGTGACGCTCAATGTTACCATCAGCCTTATGCTTGGTTTTATACACCCATTTACAGCCAATAGCTTTCTTGCCACTTGGCAATGGCACCAACTCCCATGTGTCATTTGCTTCCAATGCAGCCATCTCTTCATTCATTGCATCATCCCAATGCACATTTCCAACTGCATCCTCAAAACATGTGGGCTCCACATCCTATATCACCTTAGCCATGTAGGCTTGGTGATGCGCTAGATACCCATCATAAGTCAATTTCTGAACTGGATTTCTGACTCTATTAGATCTGCGCGGTCCTGGGTCACTCCTTTGCCCTCTAGCATCTTCTTGTACTTTCCTTACACCAGGTGTCCTGACAGCCGGAATTCCAAATTCCTCATCAAGACTTTGTTCATAACCATCTGAATCCATGTCTACATGTGAAAAACCTGATGATGCATCAACCATAAAGGGAGGTTCATCAACCTTTTCCTTTCCTTTTCGTGATACATTCCCTGTACCTGTTGGTGGAGTAACCTGCGTACGTAGTCTACCATTCCATGGTTTCTCAACAGAGCCACGAGAAGAGGACTCTTGTGGTCCACTCAAAACCTGTGACTGTGGCCTCACATTTTGTACAACCACATCATCTTTTACATCAGCCCCAATAGTGCCATGTGCATTACTGTACTAGCTGCTCATCTCATCAAAGACTACATCTCTGCTCACTCGTAATTCTCGTGTAGTAGGATTGTAGCACCTGTACCCCTTTTGTTCAAGGGAATATCCCACAAGAATACATTTCTCTGCTTTAGGATCCAATTTCCTACGCAACTCATCTGGTACATGCACGTAAGCTATGCAGCCAAACACTTTCAAGTGTGCCAAATCAGGCTTTGTACCTGTAAACTTTTCCTCAGGTGTTACATCATGCACCGCAGCTGTAGGTGTCCTGTTCATAATGTACACAGCTGTATTTACAGCTTCAGCCCAGAAATGATGAGGCATGTTCTTCTCATTCATCAATGCACGTGCAACCTCTGCAATGTGCCTGTTTTTCCTTTCTGCGACCCCATTCTGCTGTGGAGTATATCTGCATGTAAACTGCCTGTGTATACCATGCATTCGCAGAAAATCTGAAAAATCATTGGAGAAGTACTCTCCCCCTCCATCTGACCTCAATGTCTTGATTTGCATATCTGTCTCCTTCTCAATCATGACTTTGAAGTCTTGAAAGTGACCAAACACTTCACTTTTGTTACGCATGAAGTAGACCCATACTTTCCTTGTATGGTCATCAATGAAAGAGACATAATATCTGCAACCATGTATACTTGCAGTATCGGTTGGACCCCAAACATCTGTGTGCACCACCTCAAGTGGCTTTTTACATACATTGCGCTCATGTGGAAATGAGCCCTTTGACTGTTTTCCAAACTGGCATGCTGCACACACTTTATGCATACCATCCACCTTGAATTTGGGCAAACCTTTTACAATCTGTTTTGATTGCATGCTGCGCAATCTCTGCTCATTGACATGGCCAATGCGTTTGTGCCAAATGTCAACATCAGCCACAACACCAGTGCCCTGTGCAAATAATGCAGCTTTTACCTCAGGCATGTCTACATTTAGCGTAAACATTCTGCCCACACATTTGCCCTCTGTGATCAGCTTACAGCCATTCTGGAAATCTTCTACATAACAGCCATTTGGATTGAAGCGAACCTGCAAACCCTGCTCAACCATTTGTCCAACAGAAACAAGATTCTTTGTAATGTTTGGGACATGAAGTACATCTGCTAAGTACTTTGATTTCCCACTCTTCGTATTTAGAGGTATGTCCCCTACATGAGCAATGGGGTGAGCTGTGTCATCTCCTGTCTGCACATAGCCTGACACATCTGGTTTGCGCATATCTCTAAACCACTCTCCACGAGACGTCATGTGATTAGAGGCACCTGAATCCACATACCAAACATCATATTGGGTGGAATTCTCTGCAGTCATTGTATTCATTACATGTTGCATAACAAACATGCGCTCGTTTTTGCTGTCATCTGCATCTCTGCTAGTAGATGCATAGTTGCCCTGTTCTCTCTTTCTACTTGCTTTTCCCTTTGGACAGTCACGTGACATGTGACCTCTTTCACCACAAGTCCAACATTCTCTACTATCTGGAGTATGTTGCTGCCTGCTTGATCCTGCACCACGACCTCTTTGACTCCCCCTGCCTTGAGACTGGTTTCCCCTGCCACCTGTATTGTTTTGATTTGATTGACCTTCCAGAAATTGGCCCCTGCAACCCCTTGGGCCTCGACCACGACCTCTACCTCTACCTCTGTTGGAGTTAGAATAGAAGGCCTGTTCAGAATTATTTCTGCCATGAGAAGAAGATGTGTCAAGGTTCTTCTCCTCAAGAATAAGCATAGAAATCAAATCTTGGAACACGGGGATGTCGTCTCTTGTATTCATGGAAGACCTAAAATGTACATACTCATCTCCTAGACCATCCAAGCATGCACGGACAATGTCATCGTCTTCCACTGAGACTTTAATAGATCCAAGAGCCTCAATGATGCTCTTGATCTTCAAAGCATAATCATTGATGGAGAGGTTGTTCCTCTTAACCTGATTTAGCTCCGACTTTAGTTGAAGCTTCCTGGCCTTGGTGTTCACCTCGAACACTCTGCCTAAGTTTTTCCATGCAATGGCGGGGGTTTCAGCATCCTGTAGATAGCCCATCATGCCATCTGTGATGCTCATAGAAAGCCAATACATCACTTTGCTCTGGCCTTGTTGCCAGTCCCTCAAAGCTTTCCTTTGTTCTGCTGTAGCATTTGCCTCGGGAATCTCTGGTTCCTTTTCATTGTCTCCTTCTACATAGTCCCAATAACCTTTTCCTTTTAGGAAATTTGTTATTCTGAACTTCCATGCAGGGTAGTTATTTTTCTCAAGCTTCTCAGTAACAATCTGACTGAAACCGTCAGACATCTTGAAGCACTGAGACAAAATAGCTGCAATCTGCAAAAACCTGCAAATCTGCTGAACCTGCTATCGTGGTTCCTGTAATGCTTTCTACACTCAACGAGTGTCCACAATCAAGCGTACATACAACCACTGTACTTGTACAGTAAATCTCTGTATACTGCACTTTGGAGACCTGTTCAGAAACTTGTGCGAAAAATCTGGTCGTGGATTGCGAACGAAGGGATTGTGATGCTCTTGCTCTCTTAGCCTCTCTTGCCTGCACCAGGCTCTGATACCATGTAAAGAATGAGGATGCAAGAGAGCTACACAAGACAAGCACAAAGCACACAGAGATGGAAAGCTTCTTCTTCTTCTCAGAAAAGAGAGTACAAAATGACTAAGTGCTAAAGCTGAAAAAGTAGCACATATGTACATGCGGTCACTAAGTGTGAACTCGCTAGAAGCGTACTAGGCTGGCACTATAAGTGTAGTCCAGCTGTAGAATCACTGGCAGAGATCCTCCGTGTCGGTCACCTAACGCGCCAGTGAGTAAATGCCGTAAGCGGCCAAGACCCGTAGTGGATGCCAGCTCAAGGTGTAGAGCTCGACATCTCAACAACTTCACACCCACATGCTTTGTCTTTGAGTGATAAACTGGATTGCGAGCCAATTGTATAGCACTTTGACTATCACAATATAACACAGGCATCTCTTCTTTGATTCCTAAATATGTTACTAGTCGATTAAGTCAAATTGATTCTTTGCATGCCTTTGATGCTGCAACATATTCAGCCTCTGTAGTAGACTGAGTAACACAATCTTGTAATCTAGAACGCCATGATACTGCTCCACTAGCCAATGTAAAGACATACCCTGACGTAGACCTTTGGTTGTCTAAGTCACCTGTATAATCTGAGTCTGTAAAACCCTTTACACTTAGCTCCTGACTTCCATAGCATATGCGCATACTCTTTGTAGCTTTCAAGTATCTCAATATTCCTTTCACTGCCTCCCAATGTTTCTTGCCTGGGTTTGACATGTATCGACTTACTACTCCCACTGCAAATGCAATGTTTGGGCGAGTAGCAATCATTGCATACATCAAACTACCCACTGCAGATGCATATAGAATCTTATCCATTTCAGCCTGTTCTTCCTCAGACACAGGAAAATCTTAAGTTTCACATATGGTGGCAATGGAACATTCAATGCCTTTCCCTTCTCCATATTGAAACGTTGCAAAACCTTGTCAATATACTCTGTTTGAGATAACCAAATCAACTTCTTTGATCTGTCTCTCTCAATGCGCATACCAAGTATATGACTTGCCTCACCCATGTCTTTCATGTCAAACGATTTTGCCATCTTTGACTTCAAAGCTGAAATTTCTTCCAAGTGCTTGCCAGCAATCAACATGTCATCCACATACAAAATAAGGATCAGCCAACTGCCATCCTTAGCCTTCTTTGTATATAGACAGTGATCGAACTCACTACGTTTGTAGCCTTGAGAAAGCATAAACTTGTGGAACTTATGGTACCATGCCCTTGGTGATTGTTTTAAGCCATAAAGACTCTTTAACAACTGGCACACCAAATCTTTCTTGCCTTTCTCAACAAACCCTTTTGGCTGCTGCATGTAAATTTCCACATCTAAATGACCATGGAAGAACGCTTTCTTGACATCCATTTGGTGCAACACCAAATCTAATATGGCAACCAATGCAAGAAAGCATCTCAATGTAGTCATCTTGACCACCGGAGAGAAGACTTCATCAAAGTCAATGCCTTGTTCTTGCTTAAAGCCCTTGGCAACAAGCCTTGCTTTGTACTTTGGCTGATTATCATGAGCAGTGATCTTATACCTGTAAACCCATTTACAAGGTAGAGCCTTTTTGCCATGTGGTAATTTAACTAGCTTCCATGTCTGGTTTTTATGCAGAGCTGTCATCTCTGACTGCATGGCCAATTGCCAATTCCCGGAGTCCTTCATTTGCACTGCTTCCTTGTAACATGAAGGCTCATTGCAATCAGTCAACATGACATAGTTCATAGATGGAACAAACCTATCAGGAGGTCGTGCGATACGTCCAGATCTACGCAAAATAGGTGTCTCAGGCTCAGCCACAACATGTGGTTCCACTCTATCCTGTCCTTGCTCCTCTTGAGCCCTGACATTTTGTCTTGCACGTGCAGGTCCATCTTCTTGGAAGACAACTCTTCTAATCTCCTCAACCCTCTCTGGTAGAATGATATTTGGCTTCATTAAAGTGAACATCATTACTGTGGATAACCTTTCTGGATTTGGGATCCCAAAGTCTGTACCCCATCTCACCAGAATTACCATAGCCTAGAAAGATGCACTTTCTACTCTTTGGCTCAAGTTTGTTCCTAAATTCCTTTGGAACATGAGTATATGCCTCACAACCAAAGACTCTGAGATGCTTGTATGAGGGCATTTTGCCTGACCATACCATCTCTGCCACTGAATCCTTCTGCAAAACCTTGCTAGGAGATCTATTTATAAGATGAACAACTGTTGTTACAGCTTCAGCCCAAAACCCATTTGGCAGTTGTACATTAGACAACATACTTCTGACCTTCTCTTGTATGGTCCTATTCATCCTCTCAGCAACACCATTTTGAGGAGGATTGTAAGGAGCAGTAAGTTCACGTTTTATACCTTTTGACTCACAAAATTCCTGAAAGGCCTTTGAAACATACTCTCCACCATTGTCAGCGCGTAAGCATTTAAGCTTCTTGCCACTCTGATTCTCCACAAGTGTCACAAACGTTTTGAAAACACTAAATGCTTCATCCTTGCGCTTGAGAGAGTAAACCCATACTTTCCTCGAGTAATCATCTATAAATGTCATAAAGTAAGAAGCTCCCCCTAGAGATAGGTTAGGAATAGGTCCACACAAATCACTATGAACAAGTGCCAACTGTGTATCTCTTCTACTGCTTCTATGCTTATGTGGCTGCTGTGTTTGCTTACCATACAAACAATGTTCACAGAATTCAAAATCATTAAATGAAAAGCCAGGCAAATAACCAGAACGAGACAAGATTTCCATTCCCTTCTTGGACATATGTCCTAACCGGCTATGCCACAAAGAAACATTTGGCTGCTCGGTTACATTGATTAAATTTTTAGAGACATTTGATACATAAATCATGTAAAGTCCTCCAGAATTTACTCCATGTGCTACTGTCATAGAACCCTTGGATATCTTCCACATATTCTGTCCAAAAGTGGTGACGTAGCCAGCATCATCAAGTAAACCTGTGCTGATCAAGCTCTTTGTAATTGCGGGAACATGTCTCACATTCTTCAGCATGAAAGAAGAGCCATTCTGAAACTTCAATTGAACATCTCCAACACCTAAGATCTCACATGTCTGCCCATTGCCTAGCCGAACATGATCTTTAGTGGTCACATAAGAGGTAAACCACTCCTTGTTTGGAGACACATGAAGTGATGCCCCCTGAGTCTATAATCCAGTCACTCAGTGCATTTCCATCAGATGCTGTAAGAAAAGCTGAGTCCGTTGTATTTTTCAAGAAGTAGATATCTCCTGACACTAGACTGTCATCCTCTGCAACAGTGTTTGTCACATTTATTTCTTGAATCTTTACTAAGGACTTGTTCTTCTCACCATGGTCTTCTGCTTTCTCTTTGCCTTTTTCTGCTTTCCATTCTCTGCAGTCTCTTTTCATGTGACCCTTCTTGCCACAATGGTAGCATTCTATGTCACTCTTGCCTTTAGCACTGCGAGACTTGCTACGAGACTGATCCCTCTTTCCACCTTTGTACTTTTCTTTGGTCCTTCCCCTGACAACTAAGGTTGTTCCTTTGCCTTTGTCCATTGTCTTTCTGTTGGTTTCTTCAGTAAGCAGACTGCCTTCTACACCTGCTATGGTCAAACCATCTGGAGGTGCAGAATTACTCAAAGCTGTGCGAAAGGTGTCCCAACTTTCCAGCAATGTGATCAATAGGAACATAGCTCTAACAGGTTCATCAAACTTGACACCTTGAGCTGACAACTGACTATAGATGGTGTTGAATTCATTTAGATGATTGGACATAGGTGTCCCTTCTTTCATCTTCAAGTCAACAAGCTTCTTAAGCCAGTATACCTGTGAATCTGCACTGTGCTTCTCATAAAGATCACTCAGCTTTGTCCATGCTTGATAAGCCGACATCTCGTCTGCTACATTGAAGTAAACGCTTTCTGCCAAAGTCAACATAATGGTAGAAAGTGCCAATTCATCCATTTCGCTCCATTCATCTTCGTCCATATCTTGTGGTTCTATCCCCTTGAGCTTTATAGGTTTTATCTGCTTCTTTTGCACCAACACATGCCAAATCTGCTTCTTCCACAATGGGAAATTGGTTCCATCCAGCTTCTTGATATTGTACAGAGCAGTGTCCTGTGATCCAGCCATAGCTACGCTTCACAGTAGTTTACTTTCTTGGGAAAAATTCGACAGAGTTTCTCTTGTAAACTGACCTCTGAACCAATATCAACCTGTCAAATGGACCAATAAAGCTTCAGATTCTGCAGAAATTTCGGCAGAGTCTCCTTTGTAAAATGGCTATGGTGTGCTAAAAAAACCACTGTCTCTCTAACACTGTAAGCTGTGGGTAAACCTGTCCTGCACCTGTACTGTCTCTCACTGTCCTGTAAGCATAGACTGCGACAATGCCTCAACGGCAGTAAAGCAAAGATGCAATCCCAACTGTCTAACTCACAGTCAATACATCCTAGCTGCCTATCTAAGGGTGCTCAAGGGATCGCTCCAAGACCTGTATCACCGAAAGGATCTCAACATTCGAGAATCCCCCAGCTCAATAAAACCTCACTCGACCCTCAACAAAGGCTGCAGTAAATCTGACAGTACATAGTGAGAGGCGGAAGTGAAAAATAGACCCGGTGGCCTCTACACCAATACTATGCACAATGGCCTCATCATGGGGAATACGCAATAGGGGCACCACCTAGCAAGATATGCGGCTAGGACGCATACATATACACAATGAAACATGCCATGGAAATTAATTTCAAGATCCACCCCCAAATGTGGAATGGGGTGGTCAGAGAATAAGGTGAGAGGAGTGGTGAGTGAGTGAGAATGGGCTCGCTACTCGTGCATGTAGTAAGGAAGATAAAGAGGTCAGGGATACATGCAAGTATGCTCACTTCTCATAAAAAAGGTGGCGAATCCGCACACCTCAAGATGGAAGTAGCAAGATGATAGGAATATGAGAGGGAGAGAGTGTGTGTGTGTGTATGGTGGCAAATCCACACACCTTAACATAAGTAGAAAAAAAACATGGCAAAGAACAAGCATATACCATACTCACAATGAGATGTATCCAAAGCGAAACAAAGTATGGCACCAAGATGGAGTGTGTTGATTGCTTGCAAAAGATGAATACAATAGGTAGCGTATGGCAGGAAAATGAGAAGGGAACAAGATCGTAGGAGGCATAATGGAGAGATGGGAGTTGATGGCGAGGAATATGATGAGTGTGTCCACCCTTCTTCTTCTTGAAATTGTGCCTTCAACCCTTAATTACAAGTGGTGTGGAGGTGTGGTGCTCATCTTTTGTGCATGGTGATGGTGATGATGATGGTGTTGTGATTATGTGATTAGGGTTCATGCTACAAGCATGTAGCACAAGAGTGTGTATGGATAGATGTATGTGTGTGTGTGTGTGTGTTCTCTCCCCCCCGAAAGTGAGCTCTCATGGCCTCCTTATATAGGGAAGGAGGGGAGGATTTAGCAATATTTCTATTTGAGGTGAGTGTCCCACTTTGGTGACTAGGAAAATGGGGTGCATGTGACTGTGGCTCCCATCTTGTCTCCTCATTATTTAAAATACCAGAGTCAATAGAGAGAGAAGAAGAGAGAATGTGGGTAGGATGTAGAGGATAGGAGATATTTACAATAGTCTAGCTTTGGCTAGACATAAGCTTATTAGGGAGAGAAGAGAGAGGTAAGAAATTTACAAGAGAGATTGTCAAAGGTGGATAGTTGTTGATGAGGATGGATCCTCCAAAAATGGTGATGGAATCACTCTAGACTTGCCAATACCTCATTAAAAGAGCCTTGTATCTTGTAATCATGCTTGAAGACTTGTAGAACCATAGCCATTCTAGAGGGAAGAAAATTGGGGATGGCCTGTGTCACCATTACACGAAAAAACTGGGGTCCACTACAAAAATCATATCTCCGTGTTCATAACTCCAAAAATTCTGAAAAAAATTGAGCTAAAAGTTGAGATCACAAGCTACATCTTTCATGTTGAACGCTCCTTCAAATTCGAGGTTCTTCTCTACTTAAAAAATTCAGCCATATAATGTATTATTTGTGGTTGCAAAGGTCTTTTGGTGGTCCCCTTTGAGTGGACTTCTCTCTTGCCTTCAAGTGTAAGCTCCTTCATGTGTATGAAAACATGACCTAGAGTTTTGAAAAGATTGGCAATCATCTAGATGGAGGTATTATTGAAATTTGAAAGTGGGGTTGAGGTTTGAAAATGAAAACTAGTGAATAAAATATTTGGTAGTGTGGAATAATATACATACATGAAAAATATATTAGAAAATACTAAACTATATAATGTAATTTATATATATTTAATATTTAAGGTCAAAAGAGATATCAACAAAGAAAGCTTACTTATTTATGCTACATCGTGATTGATTAGCATAAGTTTTATTTATTTAATAAAGGCTAAAACTTTTGTGAAAAAGGGAAGAAAAATCAAAAGTAACTTATATAATAGGAAATATTTTGGTAAAAGGGCAAAGATATATGGGGGGGTTCCCATGCATGGAAAAGCTTGCCTCAATAGACTTCCCACAAAGTCATACATCCACAAATTTTCCACTATATGTTGTAACCGCTGCGGCGGTTGTTTGCTGCGTGACTCACAGCCAGCAAACCCTCAACAGACATACATCATCTCTGACAATACATCCCATGTGGAAGTACCTGCAATGTCAGGATGAAATCTGGAATATCAAGCAGCAAACACAAGCTACCTGATGAACGGGTGGATGTCGCCTACAGTCTGTGTGTAGGTGCGCCTGTGTCGTATGTGACACGCCTCCAAGAACTGTAATCCGTTCTTCGTTGTGTAGATAGCCACAAATTAGCACTTTGGAAGTGCAGATATCCTCAGCACTTGCAGTCGTAGGCCGAAACCCTAAAATTGCAGAGTTGGATCTGCACCCGCCGAGACCACCTAGTTGAAAATGGCTGCGCAGATCTTTGTCGAAGCCGAACAGTGGCCAAGTGTGCAAGCTGATTTTGAAGTTTGTTCGCTTTTTTCTTTTAAAAATGATTTTGCCTTTAAATTGGAGCAATTAGATGCTCCTCATTGGGGACACCTGAAGATGGAGAGAGGGAATGGGAACACACCCGAAACACACGTAGATGTCTCTCTATAGCTCAAGGCACTCACAACACCCCACTTTTCTCAAATTCACCTTCAAAACTTCACAATTTCAATCACAAACGACTGGCGCAACCCAACAACACACACACAAATGTCTTGGAGAATCCACAACCACCGTATGCAATCTTGTCTGATTACACACACCACACACACAGAAAACTTCTCTTTCGCTCTCTCTTTGCACCACACAAGACATGGTTTGGGGGGTATACATATGGACCAAACCATTTCCAAACACAACATGTTTCTCTATCTAGGTGAATGTCTTGTGTAAGGCCATAGGCTTTCAAGGTGGAAGAATAGGTGCTTCCATTTGGAGAAAGGCCTTACCTTTGTATTTGACTGAAGTAGCCTGGGATTTTGTGTTCTAGCCATGCTAAGTATCTCTTGCTATCAATGTGCTTCAAGCATAATAAAAAATATGCCCATCAAGAACTTTTCAGCCTTCATGAGGACACCACATTTGGCATACATATCCACTAATGCACTGTCAAGCATGACATCTTGCTTCAATAGTGCGTCACTAGCAATCTCATAGATAATTCTATCACCCATGTGAAGGTCTTACATAAGGCCAGATGCCTCCAAGGTGAAAGTATATGTGAATGAATTTAGAAAAAGGATTTCCCTTCACATGGATCAAAAGAGCCCATAGCTTCCTTTTCATGACCATGTTGGGCTTATCTTGCAATCAACATGTTCCAAGAGACCACATCCCTGAGAGGCTTTCATTTTGGCATACAATCAACCAAAGTACCACCAAGCATATATTTTTGGAGCAATCTTTAACTAGCAATCTGATTGTAAATTCTCAAATATGTGAGCATCCTGCATAAGGTCATATGCACAACATCTTTCTCAAAACAACCCTCGACTAGGGTAAAGGGGCCAGTTAAAGGCCGGGGTCCAAAAATGGGACACTTTTTGGGGACAAGAGTAGTTGAACACAATACAGTTACAGGACCCTTAAAAAACCAATTTTATTACGTGGCTAAATACATTCCCAATAGAGAGGAGTGGGCCATTAATGGCCCGTATCAGATTTCCATCACGCTCTGGGAACTTTCCTGACTGGCGCACGTCCTGCGTTGAATGCATGACCATCATGCGGCTTACTCCCTTCACTTTAGCCACCTTTACAAACCAATCCCGCCACACAGTCATCGATACCTGCACAACACACCATTCTCAGCAATTGTCTTGAGCAATTAGAAACGAAGCATACAAAACAGTTTATCCAGAGATACATTTCACCATTCTGCAGCATTTGTCACATTTATACACTTCACAGTTCCAAGAGTGCACATAAAATCCCTTCAAGCGCATCACACGGTCATGGGTGGATACTTCTTTACACAATCCCTTGCAAGGCAGCAAACAAAAGCACACATCTGCTCTTGCAACAACCAAGGCAGCTCTCCAAACAAACCTACAAAGTAAGCAGAAAAATTCCTTGCAAGGCAGCAGACAAAAGCACACATTTGCCCTTGCAACAACCAAGGCAACTCTCCATACAAACCTCATATCTCGAAGCTGTTGACAGAATTAGCCACATCAGTTTCGAATCAACTATCTATTCTCAACAACCAGTAAACAACTAAAAAGACCAGGAAGATGCAGAAGTGCAGATTCGCGCAAGATGCAACTAGTGAAGATGAGTTCGCTTGCCCCATGCGAGTGCAAAGCATGTTTACTTGAGAGACATCCACAGCTTGAAGGCCTTCTTTGCACCTCTCTCCTTTTACATAAAAACGGAGGACGGGTTTGTTGTTGTGGAAGAGTACATGTTTTGCCTATCTTTATGTGCAAACTTCCTCGAAAAGCTCCCCCTTTTGTTTCACCAAAAAACCCTTTTGTTTTGACACAACAATCAAAGGAGCCATCAGATGTTGAGAAAAGTTCTTCTAGTCATCCACCCAAGCGGAAATTTTCAGTAAGAGAATATGCTAGTCTTTTGGAAGATACCTTGAACTGAATTGAATTGATCATCTACTCAGGTTATACACTCTAAACTTCCTTTTAACATTTTTTGAATAAATGTACTTAATAAATTCATATATAGCTGATGTGACATTTCTTACGACCCATGGTTGATCACATTCACAATGACAACGAGGAATCAAGTCACAAAGGGTGGTAAACAACAATCTACAAAGTCAAAACAGAGTTACAGAACTCCAACATCATTGGGCGACCAAGGGATTAAATGCAAAAAAGCATTCGATCTAGACCAGCAAGGGGTAATGGAAATAGCACACCAACTTCAACAACAAAAGACAGGAGCAGCAACAAAGCCCTTGCCTCCACATCAAGGCCACAAAGCAAGCGGAAAACAACCATAAGGAAACATCCACCTCTCCTCCAACAGGCCAAACCAAGCTTCCCAAAACCAATGCAGACTCAAGAAACTGTGAGTCTCTTAAATGAACTGCCATCAACCAGCAAAGAGTTATCACAACAGCCAAGGAAAACTAAGAAAACAGTTCTGACATGGACGGAGCAAGACATGGAAAAAGCTCTTCACGCTAGAGAGGATGGTCTTTTTATGCGCAAGTGCACTTTACATTTCGGAATTAGCAGGTCAGCAATCACAAATTGGGAGGAAGGCAGGACTCATAAGAAGAAGAAAGGACCAGCTACACAATTGATGACTGAAGAAGAAGCAGCACTTGTAAAATGTATATATTTGAAGTGTGAATCAGGGCATGGAGTCTCCTTGTTGGACGTTAGACTAAAAGTGGCTGAAGTTTGTCAGACCAGACACACATTATTCACAAATGGTATTCCTGGAAAGAGCTGGTGGGAAGGTTTTCGCAGGCGACATCCCAAAATTGTGTTTAGAGTTTCAGAGGGCTTGGAGCAGTCACGAGCTAACAGATTTCGACCAGAGATTGTAAAGACCCTGCATGAGAATCTTCAAAAACTTTATGAGAAACATAAATATCCACCTACAAACATATGGAATGCAGATGAGACAGGTTTTCAGGGCTCTAGAGACAAAGGCATGAAGGTGCTTGCAAAAAAAGGCACAAAAGAAGTTTATGGGATAACTTCTGATTCACGTGAGTGGATGACTGTATTATGTTGTGTAAATGCAGCAGGCCAAACTATACCCTCGTTCTACATTTTCAAAGGAAGTCGCATAGGTAACAACTACATAGAACATTGTGAACCTGGCGCCGCAATGGCAATGCAAAAGAAAGCATGGATGACAGGGGAGCTTTTTAAGGCTTGGTTAGAGCATTTTGATGCTTGCATAACCCAGAAAGTTGGCAAAGAGGACAGGCATCTTCTAATTTTAGATGGCCATGGTAGCCATGTTTCTGTAGAAGTGGTGGCCAAAGCTCATCAAGCAAGTATAGACATCATTACATTACCAACTCATACTTCACACAAGTTGAAACCTCTAGATGTTAGTGTCTTTAAGTCTTTGAAAGTGAATTTTCGTAGAGAGAGGGATATTTGGCAACAACGGATAGCAGCAAGACAAGCTACAAAAAGTGAACTAGCATCGATTGTTGCTAAAGCAACAGAATCTTCCTTCACAAAGACAAATATTAAATCAGGGTTCTGAGCGACAGGGATATGGCCATTGGATGCAACGACAGTTCAGTTTGAGGAAATGCCATGCAACCATATAAACCTGGTAGAAGACACTATATTTGAATTGCAAATAGACGATACAAATACCCCTATCGAAGAAGACTTATCCCAAGTGGCATGTACACCAATGCATGTAACAATAGAAGACGAAGAAATTCAAGCTCTGAACATCTTGGCCACTCAGCCAAGGGAGACTAATGAAGACATAGAGCAAGGTATCAACTTTAGTCAACTGCTAGGGGTGAATATCAACTCAACTTTTGAGGAAGTGATGGAAGCAGGTGTGTTTCTAGCTCAAGATACTGACATCGAGAATCATAACCTTCATTTCCAAAGCAGTCAAACAATGGGACCTCAAACCATGATTGACACATCAGATTCAAGGGGTAGCCTTTATTCACATCAGATGCAACAGCAAACATTTGCAGATGAGAATGCTAGCAACAGGCTAACCAATCAAATGCAACGCACACCCTCCCGAGAGAGGACCGAGCGCCAGAGCCTACGACAAACACTTGCTAATGAAAATACAAACCCAAATACATCTAATCAATCACACCAGGAAAATGAAAAGCAACGCATTATTGATCTTTTGCGGGTCCCAACAACAGAGGTATGCATAAGGCAAGTGAATAGAGAACCTTTTGTGGACTACAAAAATAGCCTTATCTTAACCTCAACTCAGTACATGGATGGTATGCAAGCTTTGAGTGCAAAGAAGAAAGAAATAGCCAAGGCAAAGGCAGACAAGAAAGAGGTGAAAGATAGAAGAAAAGTGCAGGTAATAGTAGAAAAGGAGGCTGCGAGAAAGCGCAGATTGGATGCACAGCAAGCAAAGGAGTCCAGAAAAAATTGGGAAGCACAACAACAAACTTCTGAGGCTAGGTTGCGATCGCTACTCTGGGAAGGTGGCTCCCCCCAAGGCCTTTTCTTGTGGCCACTACATATAGACCAACCATACCATGCGTATGCAAGACAACAGAGGTTGGCAAAGATACGGCTATTACGCAATCGCAACACACTACCTTGACACCGAGTAAGTTAATACTCTTTTTGTTATCTTATGCGACAATGGGATTTGATATATATTATGTAGTACTGAACCTAGCCAAACCTAACCATTTTTGAGCTTAGCCAAGGCAAAGAAAGGCCTTGGAGCATGATTCATTTCAGTTCTCCGATAACATTTTTAAGGTGATTTTGAAATAGTTCAGAGCTTCAAAGAGCTCCATAGCTTTAACATTATCACGCAGATGGTGAAAGTTCATCTCTATTATATCCAATGTATCGATATTTAAGTTTTGCCCAATACAGTTACACAAAGTATGATCTCCGACTTTCATCTTACTTGATAGCCTAACAGGTTTACTATGTCTGTGACGATCACGAAATCTTTGGAGCACACTTGTGAACTACCATTACTTAGAGAATCTATTGTCAGCTTTAATCAGTCAAGTTTTAGCATACCAATTGGAAAAACTCATCTTGGTCTTGGTAGACTTTCTAAATAACAATTATTCATAACAATAAATGACTTTCAATAGATGCAAAATGACATACAAAAGCTTTGATCTTACGTCTGCATTTTCGTTCCAAGCTCTAATGCTTGGATGTGGTTAACTATTCATAGCTGTAAAATGACTTTTCTTTATATGTTCTACAATTTTTCAATTTCAGCTTTGAAGAGATATGTTGATCTATTCAGAGATAGAACTTTTTCATTCCAAGCTTTGAAGCTAGGAGTCCGACTGACTTCACATATGAGCAGATCTGCATTCTCATAATGTTCCTTCCTTTATATGTTTTACAATTTTTCATTTCCAGCTCTGAAGAAATATGGTGAACGATTCACAAGTGAGAAATGAACCTATGTCTAATAAAAAAGGTCACAGACAGTTTCAATACCTCACCCCTTTTTTGTATGTAGTCATATATTACTTCTCACAATCGACCACCTCCCTTCCTTATGCAAACCGAAACACAAGCGGAAAAAAATCAAAAGAACCGACCTAAGATGTAGTTTACTAGTCCATTCAAGGGTTTCCATAGCCATTATTAGCCATGACAAAAGGACAATTAGACATAGCATTAAGATGATTGCTGAGTGAGGTTTGTAAAGCTCACCTTACTCCCATTACTAGATAAAACTATAGGACGAATCAAACTTTTTAGCAAGAAGATTGCTGAGTGAGCTTGTAAAGCTCACCTGCGAATGGAAACCAACATCCACCCACTCTTCAGGACCTGACAAAATTGCCTGCAAGCAAAAATTAATATAGGCAATGTTAGCAACACAACAGCTTAGGCCAAGCTATGGAAACAAATCCGCAACATTGATATGCACAACAAGCATGTAGGCACTCACCAGTCCAGCTCCTCAGACCTTCGCATTCATAGAAGTAAACGGCTGAGGGATTATGAGAATCCATAGGGAAAAGGCCGGAGGTGCCGACTGCACACCACTCACAGGTGACGGATGGAAATTGCTTCATCCGAAATCAAGGCACCTGAAGCTATTGCACTACCGAGCTGCTGCACCAACCAGCTATTGCACTACCGAGATGGGCTATTGCTGTGCCAACCAGATGGGTTGCCATTTCGCAGAGGCCCGAAGTGGCTGCGCCAACCAGATGGGTTGCCATTTCGCAGAGGCCTGAAGTGGTTCCCATACGCTGTTGTATGGAGTGGCTTGCCTGAGATGGGAAGTCGTTGCGCCCCCCAATTAGACTACCATCGCGCAGAGCCCGAAAGCTGTTGCATGGAGTGGCCCATCGCGTGTTAATGAAGGAGGGAGGCCACGAATCGAGCACCAAGTCCTGGCAAAGAAGCGACGAGGAGGGGGGATGAAAGAGGACTCCCATTAGTAGGTTAGGTGGTGGGTGAGCTAAATAGGTAGAGGGGAAAGTTAGCTGAAGCGAAGGAGCAGCACCATTGGTGCAAGCGAGTCGACACAGAAGTAAGGGAAATGGAGCTCCAAGTGCTCACTTTTTACTGGCTGACTCTAGCTCACTTGAGGACGTTTGGTGGTGCATGACTCGTAACTGCTCATCTTTAATTTGAGCAGTTACCATCACCTAACCCGAAGAAAAGTGGACACGTGCAAGGGGGATGATGGTACCGCTTGTAACCCCCATTTTTTTTACAAAGTGGTTCTTGTTTTACCTATTTGATCCACCCCCCTTAACTGAAACCAATGTCCCTTAAGTTCCTCATGTGCAGAAAGACCTAGCGCTCCTAATGACTACCTTAAATGCCAGAAATGAGCAATTTTTGACCTTGCAACCCCTTGTTCACCTTAGGTGGCCCAATATTGGCCCCTTTACCCTAGCATTGACGTTGTGAAGTCTCTCACCCATGTTAAGGTCTTATGCAATGCCACGTGCCTTCAAGGTGCAAGCATATGGAGAAAAGGACTTACCTTTGCATCTAAATAAAATATCCCATAGCTTCCTTGCCACAACCATTTTGGGACATATCATGCACTCTTAAGCGATGATATTCTACAACATTTTGTGCTTTCATGATGGCACCACTTGTGGCATACATATCGACCAAAGCACCACCACACACAACATCTTTCTCCAACAATCCCAGACCAACAATACTATCATGAATTCTCTCACCCTTGTCAACGTCTTACACAAGGACACATGCCTTCAAGGTGAACGTAGCACATTGCTTGCTTGACACATTCATGTTGGAAATATCCTACAATCAATGCGCTCCAAGTGATGATCGTGGGGACATGAAGCTCATCAAGAACTTCGTGAGCGTACCAAGTTGCAACTCAATAAATGCTTGCCGGAGCAATTAGAATTTGAACTTGCGTGCCTTTCAATTTCCCAAGTTGGAAGTAAGAAACTGCCATGAATGATCATAGCTTTATGCAAGACCTTATCGAGAAGATGCCTATCATGAACGTTTTTTACTCTTTTCACAGCACTGCCTTTGGCATACATAGACCAAAGCACAATCAAGCACATCTTCTTGCAATAGTCCCTGGCTAAAAATCTCATTGTAAATTCTCACCCATGTGATAGTCTTAGGTAAGGCCACATGCAAGGATAAGCAATTGCACACACACACACACACACACACACACACACACATAGAGAGAGAGAGAGAGAGAGAGAGGGAGAGAGAGAGAGAGTATTCACTTATGTGAAGATGAGTTCACTCTGGCTCCTGGTTGAGAAATTGCCCAGATCTTTTTGCTCATGCTCATGCGTTTTGTTGCTCTTGGAGTTTTATAACCCAAGTTGGGTGATTGAAAGAGAGGCTTGCGGTGCGTGTGCCGTGGGAGGAGGAGCCACATTTTTGAAGCGAGAAGGATAGCTAACAAAGTAACAAATCCAAAAATCCACTGGGTGTCTTATTCCTACTAGTATTGCCGGCAACCTTCGGCCGTCTCTCGACAATCTCTCTCTCTCTCTCTCTCTCTCAACGGTCAGGCTGTAGAGCACACACCATCGGACATCGTCAGTTGAAGGAAACACTGCCATGGTTCTAGGGAGGGGGCCATAATCACTCCCCCTTTTATAATAGTATAGATATGTAATAGGTAGTGCTAGAACCTATTGAAAAAAATCAAGGCAACAAAACAAAAATTTGTTTTTATGAAAAGGAAGAATGCTTGCCTCACTCTCATCTTCTCCGAAGCTTGTTTTAGAAATCCAAAAGATATTGTGGATAGAAATAGTTTGATGGACAAAGGCAAGCAAACTCATGATAATTTTATAAGTCAATGGATTTTGATTTAAAAAATAAAATAAAATGTATGATATGTTTTGTAGGGTGTGTGCCCTTAAATTTGTGCCATCCTTGACATTCACGATAGAAACAGTTATTGATCTTAGACTTTTCGACACACTAGACGTCCGAATGATTTTACGAGTGTTGTACTTTTGAGAGCAAAAAGTTCTAGACAAATGCAAAGATATGCATGTCAAAGGCATGTTAACTTGTGCCAAATGATGGGGTTGCTAGCTAGAAGTTTTACCCTCGAGAACTTTGTATTTCTGTAGCCATTGTCCCAACCAACCAACCGTTGCTCTTGGCTAATACTATCTATTAATATTCATATTATCTCTTAGAAGATCTAAAACAAGGTGAAGAAGGTTCACGTTCGCATTCCATGAGAATAAAATGAGAGAGGAATAAATGTATACAAGGTGGAGAAATGAAAACATCCATGACAAACTAAACAAGATAAATACAGCTCACATGAAAAGGCATGTCCACTCACTGGGGAAATAGTAAAATTTCACATGTCCACCTAACTCTCTTGGAAGGCCAAAAAGTTGACAGCTAGTAAGAATCTCTACAATGCAAATGTTTAGTTCCCTCTCTATATGTGGCAACGATGTGCCACAAAAAAAGGAAATAAATTCTATGTTTTATCCCCATACCGTGTAGTAGGAAGTAGGGTTGCTTCTTGTTGGGCATTTTACTTTATTTGGGACATACTACCTCATTTGGGACATTTGCACATTTTTTAAGGCCATTTTTGTAAGTGTGAGATACCCTTCAAAAAATAAAGAAAAAAAACTAAAAAAATCATAAAATTTTGGAAATTTAAAGGGAAAAGATGCCCATAAAAAATGGACAATGGTAGGAAGATTGACACCCTTGGGCCTCGCCTATGGAGTAGATCAAAACTTCTCAATTCTTCAGTTTTTGACACTTTGTAAGAATTGTTCAACATATGTTGCCACAAAATGGAAATAATAACCATGTTTATCCCCATACCGTGCATGTAGTAGGTGATTCAATTTGTTTAAAGGAAATTAAGAGGAGAATCAAGGGTGATTCTCCTGTGGAGCTTAGTGCGCATGGTTAAGTTGGGGAGTTGCAAGCGAATTTTGATTGCAGTTGGAGAGAGAGAGAGAGAGAGAGAGAGAGAGAGAGAGAGAGTTTTTTGTCCATCTAGGAGTTGACGCAAGGTGGCGTGCCAAACGGAAGGGTCGACGCAGAGGTTGTGAGCGTACAACTTTTTTAAATGTAATGAGGATGCGACGAAGCCGTCGAGGCCTGCTGCTTTTGTGGTTAGACGTGAGTTCATAGAGTCGATGACCTCTGCTTGTCTGAGTTCAAGTTCTCCCATCTGGTTCCTTTTACTAGGCAAGGATAATATGATTCCCTTGAGATGTAAGAAGGGAATCGTAAGGAATCTGTGAGGTAAATGAATATAATAAGAAGAGAGCGAGTAGGAAGTAGGGTTGCTATTTGTTGGGCATTTTACTTTATTTGGGATAGGAAGTAAGGTTGGTGTTTGTTGGGTTGTTGTTTGTTGGGCATTTTACTTTATTTGGGACATACTACCTGATTTGGGACATTTGCACATTTTTTAAGGCCATTTTTGTAAGTGTGAGGTACCCTTCAAAAATCAAGGAAAAAAACTTAAAAAATCATAAAATTTTGAAAATTTAAAAGGTGCCCATAAAAAATGGACAATGATAGGACAATTTACACCCTTGGGCCTCGCCTATGGAGTAATCAAAAACTTTTCAATTCTTATGAGTTTTGGAAGGGCAAGGGTGCCCATTAAAAAAAATGGACAACAATAGGAAGATTTTACACCCTTGGGCCTCACCTATGGGATAGATCGACTTTTCAATTCTTAAATGAGTTTTGGACACCTTGTAAGAAGTGTTGAGCATATGTTTATATGACATTTGCATGGATCATGTATATCTTTTTTCAGCATATTTTATTAGATTGAGATAGTATAAACCGTTCAAAGCAAAATCTCTAGATTATCGTATCGAATCATCACTTTCCAATATTGTGCTCCATATATACTCTTCCAAATACAATAGGATTCTGATATTTATATTGGTAAGAAGATTGTTCAACACCATAACAAGCAAAAAAAGTGGGCATATCTAGGTTAAAGGGTTCAATGTAAGGCCACTTAAGGTGGGAGACAATAGTGGAATGATTAAAAATTGGAATGATTAGATCCTATGCTAGGATTGACAAGTTTTGAACTAAACTTGATGCAAAAAAATATAGCCCATAGCAACTCTCCTCACTCCACATGCCATGCCAATCCTCATTTCCATATATCTTGAAATTTTTTACCATTTGATTCTATGTTTGGACCTCGGTTCCTAAATACCCTAGGCCTCCATGACTCACACAGAGTAACATGACGAGTGACAACACTAAATCAACGTTGACAACACTAAATGATGGGGTCTTAAGTGTGACCGAGCGGTGGGTTGAATGTGGGGATCTCGAGTAGATGGATTGGTCAAAAAACAATTGAGGGCGGAGAACTTGTTGACAACGAGTAGACACTCGAGAGCTGCATGGACGCGTAACTTGATGTCGTGCATCCACGACATTAAGTGCCACGGAGAGTGAGTAAGGGGATCGACGGTGAAGAACTACGGCGAGAATCTCGAGGTAGGTGGGAGCGCCCAAAAATGGTGGCACCGATGAGGGGCGGGGAATGGTGGCACGGGTGAGGAGCGGGGAATGGAACCCACCTGGCGCACCAATGCTTTTTGAAGCTTGAGCTAACCACTACGCCCGCTCGCGCACGTTTGAATGCATTGCCGTTGTAACTAATGTTATAAACGCAAAATCTGGACTGGCCTAGGACTAAACCCAGACGGGGCCCTGACCGGGTTTAATTCTTGACTGGTTTAGCTTTAACAAGACATCTCGGTGGCGATCGCCTCGATGACTGTGCGTGGACTTCCCATCCATTGATCCCCTTAAAACCCCTCCCCCCCCCCACCCTTCTTAACATACCATTATATGTTAAAACACAAACAGGCAAGAGTAACGTCTGACGTGGACTGCCAGTTTTGAACCCTGCTCAATCGAGAGCACATGTGATATAGTGGAAAAGTGCTTAGGCATGACCAGGGGGGTAAAAAAAAAAAGCCGACTTATGAATGCAAGACAAGAGTTGGAAGTAATTCCCTGCAGTAACTCCACGACCACGCATCACTAGATTAAAACTTAAAAGGTTAAGCAGAAAATTAAAATCAGTTTGAAAATGATAACAAATTACGCAGATCCCGTCTTCTTTATAGATCAAGCATAGCACAGCACAGCACAGCAGAGACAGAGAGAGAGAGAGAGAGAGAGAGAGAGAGTACGCAAGAAATCTTATCAATCCACGATGGGTAGATCTACAAGCCAGGGACAAAAACAGACAACAGAATCAGTCGGAGGGGAGAGTGCTATTGTATTTAGAAGCGGGGACCGCCTCCGCCATGGCCACCACCGAAGCCACCACCGGGTCCGCCAGGACCGCCACCCCCAAAACCGCCAGGGCCGCCAGGACCACCGCCGAAACCGCCACGGAAGGGAGCGCAGAGGCAACCCAGGCAGCCCTGCAGCAGGAAGAAGGGGCAGCACAAGCAGTCAACAAGCGGGTTGCCACCGCCGCCGAAGCCGCCAGGGCCTCCTCCACCAGGACCACCAGGACCTGGCATTCTGTTGAAGAAGCTGTGAGTGAGTAACGGGGCGAGGGCGAGGGCGTCTATGTGCGCAGGACGACGCTCTGTGTTGCGTGCGTACAAGTGTGTGTGTCTATGTGTGAGAGAGAAAATGTGCAAATGATGAGTGCATGTGTGTGTAAACACGGGCAGGCTTCCAGGCCGAATGCTCCCGGGGGCTTTTTGTGCCTACTCTATGCCGCCCTTTCTGGCCCGTGCATCGCACTCCTGGACTTCCGCGTCGTCTTCGTGGGGCTCCTGGCTGCATCACACGTCCTCGCCGACAGGGCCCCGCCCCTCTGCGCTGGCCAACCTCGCCGAACGCCAGATCACGTGTTTAAAACTCCACTTGTCACACGAGAGACTCAAGTCTAGCATTTATTGGTCACTTTTCGTGATCCAATTCCATGGCCATTATCCACAAGCCCCAAGCGTTGCTCCTGTGTGAGTGAGAGATAGCACTAGCACATCTAGCAGTGCGGCCATTGCTCCTGTGAGAGAGAGAGACAACACTAGCACATCTAGCAGTGCGGCCAGTTTAGCGGCGACCAAACGATGCTGTGGAATATACCATGGCCGGCCGGCAATCTTGAGCACAACGGCTCCAGTCGGCCATCGGCCGGTGACTTTTTTATGAAGCAAGACTGTCGACTGTGGAATGGCCGTGAGGTTTGAGCACATGGTGGCCGGCCGGCAGCAGTCAAAGAGAGTACATAGAAGGATTAAATAGTTCCTTTTTTTTGTAGATGCTTAGGAGCGTGCTACGGGGGGATCCAATCCCTCAAAGTCACCCGAGAATCGAACTCGGCCCCTCCACAGGCCATGCCATAGTCCATGAGGCCCATAGACTGATGCATACACTGACACACACACAATGCTAACAATGAAAACAAATTTGAATCCTTTTGAGATTCAAGTGCACCCACACATGCAAAAAAAAAAATGCTCTTTGGTTTTTTCAATTTCATGCTCACACACAAACACACACACACAGTGCACACGCACAAAAGCAAAACATTTTTTGGGTGATGAAAATGGATGGTAACACACACACACACACACACACACACATAACTATATATACACAACAGAAATTGCAGCAAATGATGGCGATGCATAGTACATACAAACCCTAAACCTATCCAAAAAAATAAAACAACCTACTGGTGAGCCCTGATCATCACTCCTATAAAAACGTGTCGTAAACAATGAGCAATTAGTGCCATCGAAGTAAAAAACATGCACACTCAAGACTCCTAATTACTTGCAAACATCTCTAGAATTACGTCTAACAAAATCACTGAACAATGCCGCGCGCATTTTGAGTCTGACAGCACGTTGTCACGTTACTGATCGCCATCTTAAGGGATCAATTGAATCGCTAGGCTCATGTTAACCCTCACGGCTCACGGACACCCCATCACCTACGACGGACGTGTATTATGTATTTGGTAGAGTCAGATACCGGGCTTGTCGGACCAATAGGAAAAGGGTAAGAGTGATCGCCGATGAGAGGCGCACTCTAACTGGGACATTCAAGGGATTAGTTGGCTAAGCATGGGCGCCCAAGTGTGAATGGGGTGAGCTCATATAAAAGCCAACTAAACCTAATTTTTACTCATTCTCTCATTTGTGCAATAGAAGAGTGCTCTTGCTCCATCTCCATCTCCATTTTCTTCTTCTTCACCTCCTTGTGTGTGTGTGTGTGTGTGTATGTGAGAGAGAGAGAGAGAGAGAGAGAGGGAGAGTGTGTGTGTGCGATCGAGCATTACAAGGCACGACGGCGGCGAAGCGGTTGAGCGCGGCACGACTGCAGCTTCTTCTTCATCGCGGCGAGGAATCCACCACGAAGGCGAGCGTAGAGCGGTGAGTGACACACCCTTTGCTCTCTTGAGCTTGCTGGTTTAGGCTTGTTGTCTGCTTGGAGCCATTTGTGGCTCGCACACGGTGTATCGGCAAGTCTCTTGCTTCGACAGTGCGGCAAGGAGCGCACATTTTTGGCGCCGTTGCCGGGGAAATGCCCTACACTAAGCTCGGTTAAGCACTTTACGCTTTCTTGTGGTGCAATTTCTATCATAGGAAAGGCAGGGAATGAGTGTGTGTAGTTGTGTGGAGATTTCTGTTTTTTGCGTTTTCTGCGTTTTCTGGTTTGCATTGCACAGTTAGCATTTCTTGCGTTTTTTGCATTTTCTGCGTTTGCATTTTTTGGTTCTGTCAAGTTTCAATTTCTGCATTTTTCTGCATTTTCTGTGTTTTTTCAATTTTCTGCATTTCTTGCGTTTTTTCAATTTCTGCATTTTCAATTTCTGCGTTTTCAATTTCTGCATTTCCTGCATTTAAAAAAGAATTTTTTTAAAAAAATTTTCGAAAAAAAATTTTGAAAAAAAAAATTTTGAAAAATAAAAACGCGGGTGAGGAAAACGTGAGGTATAAAAACGAACGGGTTGGTTTGTATAAAAGATAGATCGGGATCGGGATCATTTCCCCAAGCCCAAGCCCAAGCCCAGGCCCAGGCCCAGGCCTCAGTCCTATGATATATACTAGACTCACTCTTATATATATACCCTACTCCCTCAGAGAGAATGAGAGCATGTGGGACAAGTCCTCCACTCTCCTCCCTTCTCTTCCCACTTGCACCCTTAGACTTTCTAGTTTGGGCCTAGTTGCCTACTGGAAATTGACAGTTTTAGGGATTCCGAGGGCATAGAGTGACCAAACGGAGGGCTGTAAAGCACGGCACGACCCTCTGACCGAGACGCTCGTTTTGAGCTATCATACGCTCTATTCTATAGCCGGGTCAGAAAAAAAGGACCAAAAAGTCAAATTAAGGAAAGACTTGGGTTGCAAAACACCCAAAAATACTAGGTGAGCAGCCTTCACGGGCACTCATTGACACTTCTAGGGGATCAAGTCATATGAACCTACGCTCTGGATAAGTGTTAGAGCACGATCACATTGGTAGTGCCTCTGTTCATACGGACACCCATTACCCATCCACGATAAGCTCTAGACCCTCAACGGGGACACAAGGTAGCACCACCCAAGACCCTAAAATAGCCGCTAGTGATTCCTCCTCCGAGTCAGAAATCATGGAAGCATACCCTATCCAAAACACTGAGAGAGAAGGCCATGCACCTCCCGAAGCTCCACAGCCTAGTACTAGTATGTTTAGCCGTTTCATGGAAACATTAGGTAGAGCTACTCGCTTGGAACCTGATGCAAATGAAGCACACGAAGGGGGTGGGGAAATGGACTCTCCTTTCACATCGCACGTGGATCCCACACCCCCAAAGAGTGTCCATATGGATATCCTACCTGGGATGACTGAGTCGGACAATGTGGATTGGGTCCACCTAGCAGCAACCATATACACTTGGGGAAATAGGGGGACGACCTGGGTAACACTTGAGGGGGATGAAATGTCTGTACCCTTAAATATGCTACAAGCAATGCATATCGCTTCCGACAAGATTCATCCTAATGTAACGAAGAAAACATACAAGTGGGTCCCTAAAGCTTCCTTAGTGACCATAGCTAGTGCTAAAAAACAGAAGCCTTGTAAGAAACGTACCACTCGCTCCAAGAAAAGTAAGAAAATGTTGCGATGGATCCCTAAACGACTATTGGAAGCCCAAGGCTACTATCAAAGAAATGATCAAATCTGGGTGCCAAAACGTAGATTGTGCTCTTACCTATCACCTGACCCAAGTGAGCCCAATCCCGTAGCTCCAAAACGAATCAATGATCGTGGAAAGAAAAAAATCACAGAATGCTACACACCCGCTCCCGAGCTAGTTTGGGTGCCAAAGAAAGAACGATTTGTTCCACCTAGCTCAGGAAGGGGGGAGTCCCATGAAGCTTCTAGCTCCTCATGTAATACATCCATAGAGGTAAAAGCTTCTATATAGCCTCCATCTATAGTAGTGGACCTCCATGAAGCTACAAAAGAATCCACACCTCCCAGTGTTCAAGAATCACCTGATGAACCACTTCAAGTTCGATCCTAGGAGAGTACCTTACCACCCTTGCAACTTGACGAGGCACCTAGGGTAATAGAAAAATACTCGCAAAAATCCTCACCTATTACCAACTGGAACAATTGGTTTCAAAGGGTGACAAGCTCATTTCAAACGGTATGATTTACCCAAGGAAGGGGGGAGTGTTTGTGGACATCCATCATTCACTTGCTTCCCTCTCAACCTTTTTCCCTGACCTCTTAATCTCCGATCTTAGGGAATGTACATATAAAGCTTTATACTCACAAAAAACAAAAAAATAATAAAGAGCAAGAGCAATTAGCAAACGAGTATGCACATTAAAAGTCAAAACATTGACTCAGACCTACACATGTCACATCTGGTACAGTGAAACAGAAACCTATGCCATAAAACACATTTGATCCTCATCACTTGAGTGATGGAGGGTAGGTAAGATTAGTACGATAGGAGTGTTTCTGTTTTAGAGTTGAGAGATTAGCGATGTTCTCTTTTCCCACTAATGTGCCTCCTAGAGGTATTCCTTTTGTTTCCTAGTGTGTACAGGAACGTGTTGCTATTGATAGGATTTGGACCTTCATGGAACCTTTCTCTCGTTCACACTTCAAATCAAGCACAACCATTGACACAAACAGGTGTTTTATGACCATTAGCATTGCCCTTATCTTTTTGCATCCATGTTTGTCTGCTTTAATTGTGATTGGTAGCATAATATTCAGCGCATTTGCTTACTATCAAACATTTAGTTCAATGTAATGTTTTGTCATAATCACTTGTCTAGGTGTAAAAATCAAGCAGTCCGACTAAGCTAGTTTGACCAAGCTAGGTATTAGAAATCTTCTCTTAATACCGTGGGGAATGCCTTCCTAATAATTAATGGTTACTTAGGTTCTTAATCCTATTTAGGCAGCATTGTATGAAATGTACTAGGGCTTTCTAGTGGGCTTGACCCTATTGACCTTTAGCTTAAGTATTATAAAGGGAGTTTACTAATGTGATGGGCCTGGGGAGGGTAACATTGTTATATGACCCCCCAAAGTTACAAAATTTAAATGCTGAAAATGAACAAACAAAAAATCAAAGTGCCACAATGTAAAATTTTAAGCTGGAAGAGAAATCCCTGCTTAAATTGGTACTTCACTCACGTGTATCGCCTATGGTACTAGAGCCCTAGAGGTTCCCAGTGTGGGCGCTTTTCCTTGAAAAGCAAAAAACCCAAGGCATACAAAATAAGCACACACATCAAATTGAATCACTGTGAAAAGACCTTGGGGGGTCAACGAAAAGGTAATCAGTCAGGCGATGATTTCATGAGAAATTCCTTTTATGGTAGCTTAACTACAAGGTCTTCTAGATATAGCCTCTAGTCAGCCCTCGAACATGAATACTTGGCTCTCGCGATTAAACAACTTAATTGACCACTGAAAATTAAGAAGCTTACCCATGGTATTAACATTCGATCTCTAGTGCCTTTCGACCGTCAAATTAGCGACCCCAGACTTGTTTAATTTTTTACCTTTACATCTGTTTATGCATTTGATTACATTGAAATTTAATGTTCATTGCTAACAAATTGTTTGAAATTATTTTACCAATCAATTTGTCTACCTAAAACTGCATATGCTTTTTAAGAGAATGCCATTACTGTGCCAATGTTGTTGGATTTTGCAGTGACTGAAGAAGGCTAAGGACATTCATCTCAAATGCTCTTCCACCTCGACGAACCAGCTTCAACTCAATAGCTTCTGAGGACGGAATCTACATCAGGAAGGGGGGCATGTTAACCCTCACGGCTCACGGACACCCCATCACCTACGACGGACGTGTATTATGTATTTAGTAGAGTTAGGTACCGGGCTTGTCGGACCAATAGGAAAAGGGTAAGAGTGATCGCCGATGAGAGGCGCACTCTAACTGGGACATTCAAGGGATTAGTTGGCTAAGCATGGGCGCCCAAGTGTGAATGGGGTGAGCTCATATAAAAGCCAACTAAACCTAATTTTTACTCATTCTCTCATTTGTGCAATAGAAGAGTGCTCTTGCTCCATCTCCATCTCCATCTTCTTCTTCTTCACCTCCTTGTGTGTGTGTGTGTGTGTATGTGAGAGAGAGAGAGAGAGAGAGAGAGAGAGAGAGAGAGAGGGAGAGTGTGTGTGTGCGATCGAGCATTACGAAGGCACGACGGCGGCGAAGCGGTTGAGCGCGGCACGACTGCAGCTTCTTCTTCATCGCGGCGAGGAATCCACCACGAAGGCGAGCGTAGAGCGGTGAGTGACACACCCTTTGCTCTCTTGAGCTTGCTAGTTTAGGCTTGTTGTGTGCTTGGAGCCATTTGTGGCTCGCACACGGTGTATCGGCAAGTCCCTTGCTTCGACAGTGCGCCAAGGAGCGCACAGCTTAGGTTCTCCTTTTAATTGGACATAATTGTGTAACACACAACATGCTATCACTACTGTCGGTGCAAAAGGCAAATTCACATTGAGATCACGCAAGATGCACCAACGATTCTTCAAAATGCCAAACGCATTCTCTACCTTCCCCCTGCCCTTTGCAATTTGCTTATCAGATGCATTCTTTGAAGCCAAGTCTTGTCGGGCTTTTGACTTGAGTGCTTTCAGTAAGAAGCTTGTGTGGTTATATGCAGAGTCACCAAGAATGTAAGGTCTAATGGACACTTGATTCAAATCTATAATTGGTGCACTCAATACCTATCATGCTTTCATTTGTCTATAAACTAGAGAACCCTTGAAAATAGTTGAATCGTGTGAGCCTCCTGGTGCATTACACACAATGTCCCAAAACAGCTTTTTGGAGTCTACTATGCCTTGCAACAAAATACTGTGAAATATTAATCCATGGCGGCTAACGTACTGTGCAGGAAAATAATCCCGAATTCGTTTACGGGCAAGCTTGATGTGTGTGCCATCAATCGCACCACACATGTTGGGAAGGCCAGTGATAGCCTCAAGTTCACTAATGATTTGGGCTAGTCGTGCACCATGTGGAACCTCAATCTGACATCTACGCAACATTTCTTGTCTGCATAAAATACCCACTATTTCAAATGGGTGTACTTTTGGATAGTGGAGTCCCCAAGCCCGAACAATTGCAACAGTGTACGAGAAGAGTGACCGTGAGCAAAACGCCAAAGCACACATGCAAGGGCAAGGTTAGCTTGGATAGGCTCCCTACGAAACTCACGTACCTCTCCACATGGTAGATGGGGCAAAATGAGATCCTTCAACTCATGGAAGGCCTCATATGACATTCTATAATACATCCTGAATGTGGCTTGATTTTCAAGACAAGCTGCACTCCAAAAGCCAGAGTGAATTGCTTGCCAGAATGCCACTTGCCTAGGATAACACCACCATATGCGTGGCCGAATGGACAATAAACCATCTTCAATTAACATACATACAGATGATACAAGTAACAACATGCAAGATAAGAACAAGAAGTAGGTGTCTGGAGTGCTCCCAGCCGACCATGCAATATAGGAGAGGTCTTCATCAATAGGGCATATGCTATGCCAGTTAGACGATAGTAGCCAAAATATTTTTGCGGCCTCGTCCATCCTACACGTTAAATGCAAAGATAACAGAAATGAACATTTGCACATGAGCATAAACACACAATGTGCAATCTCCCTCTCTCTCTCAAATTTTTATATGGAAGGTGAAGAAGCATACCTTGGGTCGATTCACCAGTGCTTTTGCAATTTCAGCTTGAACCCGCATGTAGATCTCCATCTGTTTTGTGTCCTCCTCCTGCTTTAGCTTGAACATTCTCTCGCCATGGTCACGCAGGTCCTTCGCCATTCTCTCTTCATGTTCGCGTCTCTCTTTGTCAATAACCTTCATCGTGTCCGACATCCCTTTCCAACCATCCCCTAGAGTGCGAGCAAAGGTCTCCAATGAAGCACGCTTAGGCTCCTTCACTTTTTGTGCTTTAACGCCCTGCCCCAAATCCTCGTTGCTATTCTGAACTGTTGTGCCATCGATCCTCTCCCCTGTCGTGCCACCGACCTCCCCATCATCATCTAAATCCACCTTCTCCTGCCCTGCCTCTCCATCTCCCTCACCATCCTCCTCAGGCACCACTGGGTCTGTAAGCCAGAGAACTATCAAATGCACCTGGAATGCCCACACATCTTGGAGTTGTTGACCATAATGTGTCAAGCAACTCAAAATACTCCCAAGTTGAACGCACCCCTCCTATGACAGTCGTCTTTCCCTTTTCCTTTGTATATTTTTTTTCGCAAGGTGTCTATTTTGTTCTTTACTTGCTCGCAGGTATAGTCCATCTCCACCTCTTTATTCAATTGAGCAGTCACCTCATCCCAATCTTTTGGTCTCAGATTACCCTTCCTTACATGCACCCACCTCTCTTCGTAGTGCTTAATGCATGATGGAGTAGGAACATCTGACCACTTTGCATCGACTTGTCGGGCCCTCTCCCTTGTTTTGCGACCCAACGCTAGACAAAGGTGTTGTGCTTTGGCTAGACACATTAGCAGCTGGAGATGGTCTCACGGTAGCGGGAGGCACTATGGATGGAGCAACTAGGGGTGGTCTAACAGTAGGGGGAGATCCTATAGCCACAGTGGAAACGTGAGCAGCATGGGGTGTATGAGCTACAATAGAAGCACCTGAAGAACCGTATTAGAGCCTTGGGCAATGGGAGAGGGACCACGAACTGAACAAGTACGTGTGAAAGTACTGGCAATCGGTGAAGGGCTGACACCAAAAACCTGCACAAACGGAGCCGATCATGCACCAATAAGCAGTTGCATGGGAGCCCTAGGAGCTAAGAGTTGGGCATTTGGAGCAATAGGCTGCAAATTAGGGGGGCGACCAAGAGTCACAGCCACAGGGAGTGTATGGGGATCATAAAAAGTTGCACTATGGTCTTGGGAGTCCCCGATGGAATCATTAACTTGAGAATCTAGCCAGTTTTCGTCCTGAAGCATACTCATAAAGCTCGCATCACTCCCCACTCGCGGGCTCAAGATCACGTCCTCTTCCCTAGACTCACTCTCTTCGTGAACGCTATTTGGCCTAGTGCCCTCCCACGACCGTTTTGGAATGCGGACATTAAAATGGCTCATTGTTCACCATGGCACCCACACATCCGTCCAAGTCACAAAATGTTGTGCAATAAACCAATTTTTAATATTGAGTGTGTGTTTGTGAGAGACAATGAAACCAGACTTCATATTAAGATTTATTCATTGTGTGTGTGTGTGTGTAAGGTGCATAACAACTTAACAAATTGGCAAGCTGGTGGCAATACAATATCATGAAAAATGTATGTGTAACTGAGAGAATCCATTGCATTTTTAATAGAATTTGTTGAACAGCATGTATCCTTTAAGTATCACCAGAAATATTCAAATTGTGTATGAGAGACTTCATAACCATTTGGTAAGCAACTATGGAAAGCAAAAAGAATATCACCAATGAAGATTGTATTTGTGGATGTATATAAGCTTCATCTGTTAAACAATTCTAATGGGAGAAAACTTCAATGGAAACTTTAGTTAGTCTCTTGAAACGCAATGATAATATGCAGCTTGAAAATAAAGTGAGCTACTCACTAAAACAAGCACTCATAATAGGCAGCCAAATAACGACTGAAGACATGTTACGCCAAAAATATAAAATGAAGACAACAAATTGATTGAGATGAGTTGGTAACCTGGCGGCCCTGGCCTTGCAATCAGTGGGAGCTCGCAACGATGGATTGTGGGCGTTGCAGTAGGAGCAATATTCGTCCAATCCTCCTTGTTACAGGAAAACACAGAGCTGCGCTTATATGAGATCCTAATTACGACTTAAACCCTGAGCTAATAATCTACACTAGTAGGAAGGCTGAAATAAAACTGCTATAATGCTACTAAGGTATTGTAGTAGAATGAGCTTCAGGCTGACGACATGCAATCACAAAATTAATGCAAGCTGGAAATGGTGCGCTTTATATCGTAAGAGCTGTGCATGCAAGATAAAGCACTACCCTGGAAAAAGAAGCTTGACTTGCAATCACAGAACTGCACGAGCTGCATGCGCTATGGAAGGTTGACGAAGCTGGGGAAGAAAACAATTGCGGGTGCGCATGTGGAGTAGCCGCGAGAGGAGGGGAAGGCCGTTGGCAAGGCGCACGCTGATTGGTTGGAATGAATGCGCACGAGCTGGATGGAAGGGGTGAGGGTTGGGCTACAAAGGCTAGCCGGCCATTCCACGACCAAAAAAAGCATGCGCCACGTAGACACATGCTCCTGTAAGATTCTGTTTGGTTGGCTGGCCGTCGCCTTGTGCTGATGCTGTGTGTGTGTGTGTGTGTGTGTGAGAGAGAGAGAGAGAGAGAGAGAGAGAGAGAGAGCCAATACATATATGATATACTAGTAGTATGTCCTAACGATTTCAAAAAAATCTGAATTAAAGTGATCCAAGCGTTTGTTGTGGCTAATTAGATGCAAGGTTAAACTCTGTGACATTCTCTTCCAATCTCTTCCAATGCTCATAAAACACGTAATCTCACCTATAAATTTTAAGATTTACCTCTAAATTTTAAACTTGAATATGAGAAAATCTATAAAATTTAGTGTAAAAACTTTCAAATTTTGTCCATTTATTTTTAAAATTTCTCATAAATAGGTTTGTCAAGTTTTTGGAAAAAAGTTTTTTTTTGACAATGCTCTTCTCCCTCACTTTCTTCTCAAGGTGGCAATATTCTCTATGCATCCATAAGGTAGTGCCAAAAAACCACGGGGTTCTTTTATATGGAGCTTGGTCTACAAATGTAGCTAGGTGAACATGAGATTGAAAGTGAGGAAAAGCAAACATTGATGAGTTTCAACCATCCAACATGCTCATTGACTCTCAACTCTGTCTTTTCCTCTCTCTAAGATTTTGTGCGTATGTATGTGTGTGTGTGTGTATGTGTGAGAGAGAGAGAGAAAGAGAGAGAAGGGAGTATCATGTATGAGATACTAATCTTGAGATCCAAGATTGCATTTCACTACAAGAGGTTGTGTGCTCTTGTGACGCTATTAGCGACGGAAATACACTAGGTTTTTATAACCTCCGGCGTCGCTAATAGCGTCGCTACGAGAGCGTCGTTATATGCGTCGCTATAAACGTCGCTATATAGAGACGTTCATAACGACGGTTATAGCGACGTTTACACAGAAGTCTATAGCGACGTTACAGAGCCATAAATAGCGACGGTTATAGAGACGCCCGAGAGAATTTTTTTTTGGTGACAGGGCATTGAATGCCATGCTACCCATCAACCATATTGTACTTGATTCACTTTTTTAAAAAAGTGCAAGGGTAGATAATAGACCCAAAATAGTCACCCACAAAACGCATTGTTTGCAAAATTGACAAGCGTAAAATTGACAATTGTACACATCATAGGCAAAATGAATTGATTGGCAAATGTAATAATGACAATTGTACAACATCATAGGCATAAAGAATTGATTGGCAAAATGAACTGCGGTGACAAATGTACTAATATACATGATTCAAAAAGACGTATAAAATTCGTCTCATGATACATAAGCTATGAGAAACCCTAAACTAATGCTATCTAGCTACGGCTAAACTGACGTCGTCTAGTCAGACGTCTCATCGCGTCCAAGCGGTGTATTTGTCGGATTCTACAAAAAAGACAATAAGACAGCTTTCAGTAAGTATAAACATATAAGGACATTTATAAAACAATACAAAAAATAGAAAAGAGTAAACCCTAATACTAACCATGCCGCCGCGAGAACTGAGAATGTCCATCAGAGCGTTTAAGCCCTTCCTGCCTGCGTACTCGCGCTCGTACGGTGTGGGATCACGTCCTGTCATCGACCACTGTCAAAACATACAAAGAATTCATTATGTTAGAATTAAAAAACTCATAAACCCTAAACTATCGAACATAAAGAGCAATGTGAAAACACTTACAAAATCGACCTCAAATGATACCCATCCACCACTCCCCAAGTGGTGCGAGCTCCCTGCCTCTACTCGCGCTCTGGCTACATCCTTTTGTTGCTTCCACTTGTCGGGATTCTCGCGCGCTGCTTTCTTCGCATTCTTCCAATCTTCTTTGGCCAGCCAATCTGGCCTGTTCCACCCATGCTTGATTGCTTTTTGTACTTCGGAACGCTTGTGTTTGCAGTATTCGCGCATTTGAATCTTCATAAGGTCTTCATTGAAGCGCTGATCCCGTGTTGGAACGGAAAACTCATCATGAAGTATGCTGATGACTCTGTTTTTTAAATCACTTGATACTTCACTCCATTTGTTTAGTATGTAGTGTCTAAACAGCTGAGAGCAAAGACTACGCATGCACGAGATTACCTTCTTGCCGTCATCATCCATGATGATGCCGCCGCTGAAGTCGACGGAGTAAGGCAAGCCCTCTGGCCGGTGACGCGTGAACCTGGGTGTCCCGGCAGGGGTCTCTAGCGGCATGTCGATGGGGGTACGGACGTCAGGTGTCTCCACCGACGTCTGGGCCCCGAAGCGAGGAGTGTCGAGTGGGGTGGCTCCTAGCGGAGTAGGTAGAGGTGTGTAGCTGCTAGGAACAGTCAGCCGTGCAAAACCTGGCGTAGATGGCGATGCTGTGGCTGGTGTGGGGGCGGGCAAAGAAGGGGAGGGTAAAGAGCCTCGTCGAACATGAGGCGGTGTGGAGGCATTGGTGGCGGAATCCCCACAACAACCACCACCGCCACCACTAGAGCGCCGGTGTCTAGATGAGTGTGAAGCTCGTCTCGTCGACGCCGAAGCTTCGGAGCGCGCCGAAT
Source organism: Adiantum capillus-veneris (assembly GCF_014529385.1). Lineage (NCBI taxonomy): Eukaryota > Viridiplantae > Streptophyta > Polypodiopsida > Polypodiales > Pteridaceae > Adiantum > Adiantum capillus-veneris. Next base: position 23,736,051 of record NC_140940.1, on the reverse strand, counting down.
GCTCCGAAATAGAGGGAGATGCGGATGGAGTAGGAACGCGCGATGATGCGCCAGAGCGATGACGCTCCACGTACCACTGTCTCTGCTGCAGTGACAAAGAAGAAAGAAACTCCTCATCATCCATACCTGCATTAAACACACGAATATTTAAAATTAATATTGAATGAATAGAGTAGACAATGACGTAAAGACCATTAAATACAATGACGTAATGACGCATATAAATACAATGACGCAATGAATTGAGTGATAGAAGAGGCAAGTCAAAAACTCAGAATTTTCAATCAAAAGATGTGAGCGCGAGTAGAAAAGAGCGTTATACACCATGGAAGGTACTTAGAGAGCCAGAGCTTTTACAACACGGAGCAAAATTGTTCAAATACAATATTTGTGGCTTTAAGTGATCTCTCTCTCATCCTCGCATAACTCAGCATAACTTCCTATATCTATATAAAGCTCTCCATTTAAACACATATCCTCTGTTTCATTTTGTAGCTCCTTTGCATGCACCCCATATAAATTAGTAGCATCTTGATGCTCGTCTGGCACCACCGCAGCGGCTTCTGATTGAGCATCTTCTCTGATCTCCTCCATTGATGCAGTTGTGATTGGCACATGGTAGCCTTCATACGTCCTTGCACTACGAGGGGCTACCTCTATGACGTACCACCAGTTTGATGTAGACTTTGTAGGATGAAATATTACCTGCCAGAGCCACATAACTTACATGAGAGCTTTCAAGCACATAACTTGTAAAAGGGGGATGTTAACTATTTACATACTTACTTGTTCACAATGCTCGGGTAGTACGAAAGTGTCTCTTAGGTCAGTCCATTTCTTAGTAGAATCCACCTCAAGAAAACCAGACTCTCCTCTACGCACAATAGCGTTGTGACTCTCCATGATTATCTTGAACCATTGCACGTCGAACAAGTCGACAAAAAATCCTCTGTAATCGATCCTCAAAATCTCTTGCAGCGTGCCGAAGTAAGTGAGTTCCGCCACCACAGGATCTGCATCAGAGGAACGTCGTAGACTAGACTGTTCAAATTTTGCCATGATTCCACAATCTTGAGTAAAACGCTTTTTGTCGATTCGTTCCACCCTAAAATGTCGACCTTTACACCATGCTGCTGTGTATGACTTATACTACAACGAACAAAGGTTATGAGTGGCCGTTCAAATGTTTAGAAATAAAGTCACTAGCTAGTCGTACATTGCAAACTTACCTTGGTCGTGCAACCCCGAGAGTACTCCTACTCTTCCTCAGTCACTTCGTCACCGCATTGTTGTGCGCTTTTCAATTGGTTGTGCAACCATCTTAAGCTCATGAAGGTTGGTAGGCTCTCCAGAACCGTCGGATAGTGCATCGGTGGTCGTCTTCCCCGTCTCCACTCGATTCGTGCCCTTTGTCGCTCTTGCTTTGCATCCTCATATTGTGAAATCCACTTTTGCATCACTGGATTGTGAAGCATGCAAAATCGGTTGATTTTAGCCTCTAGATCTTCCGTCATCTTCTTCTCAACACCGAGATTGCACATGACAATCCCAGATATGCGCTCATCATCTATGGTTCGCCATAGCGTGTCCCGGGCTTTATCAAATCCGTCTAGCCACTCTCCAATGTACACTAGGGACTCTGATACCAACCAACTTTCTGCCATGCTACCCTCCGGACGTGCCTTTTGATGCACATATCCCTTAAGCGTTTTCATGAAACGTTCTAAGAAGAACATCCATCTGGAATGAACTGTGCCAGCTATTTCCACCTCACCAACTATGTGAACAAGAAGATGCACCTGAATGGTTAGCATGGTAGTAGGAAAATGTTTCTCAAACATGCACACAAGCTCCGCAGCATTTAGTTTGGCGAATGGTATGGAGTCTACGTTGATCTCCTTTTGTGAGATCCATTGCACCAGCTTTGCAAGTTTGTAGATTGTGTTACGGATGTCGAAAGACAAACATCCCTCAATGGCAACCGGTAAAATAAATTGTAAAGTATGTGCAGCATTAATGATATTAAAGTCCACATTTTATGCAATGATATTAAAGTCCACTATGAACGTACCTGACACATTTTATGCCAATCGTGTGACTTCAAACCGGTAAGCTTTCCTTCTTTAGTAAAACACGTTCGGAGCGAGTGCATTACGCCAGTGGGGGTCCGCAAGATCGAATGGTCTCTATTACTTTGCGTTCTTGGGCTCCTGTGAAAATCCATGGTGCTTTAGGGAGTTTTATCGATCCATCAGACGCTGTTTGCGGCCAATATTGCTCCATACGATCCACATTTCTAAGGTCAACTCTTGCTCCCAAAGTATCTTTCTTACCGGTCAGATGGTCCCATAGTAGATTACCCACATTCTTGAATATGTGCATTGGATCGAGCAAGTGATTGATCATGAGTCGGGGCCAGTATGGTAACTCGTACCATAGAGATAGTCTCTTCATCCCTGGAGGCAATCCTTCATCGCACATCTCCTTCTGCTCTAACCATGCTTGTGCAGACATCCTTGGTGGCTCTCTTCCCAAAAAGCCGTCGTGTAACACATGATTCTCTGGAAGATACGCTTGATGACCTTCGTAGATTTGCTTCTTCAGTGAGGGCGCCCTACGTGCATTCAGTCTAGGTCCACATGTGACACATGCTCTGTATCCGCTTGTTTGAAGCCCTGCATGTATACACATGATAATAGATCAACTATGGGAAAAAACAAGATTTACAGTGTCTAAGTGAGGAGTGTCAATAGATCACCTGAGCATTCTGTTAGCCCGGGATAGTCATGCATGGTCCACATTAGAATGCCTCTGATCAAAGCATTCTGTCGTCCTGTGTGTCGGCTCATATCCACCACCTCTATGCCAATCCACAATTGTTGTAGCTCTTCCAATAGTGGACGAAGATACACATCCATATTCCCCACTTTATATCGCCCTGGCACAATCAAGCTTAGCCATAGGTGCCCCTTCTTCGTAGTCAACCACGGGGGAATGTTGTAGTTGACGATGACAACGGGCCATACACTGTAAGATGTTGATCTTTGACCAAATGGATTTATGCCATCCATAGCCAGGCCTAAGCGCAAATTTCGAGCTTCCCTGGAAAAATCCGACCATGTTCCATCTATATGTTTCCAGGCTGCGCAATCTGCAGGAATTCGTAGCACACCATCCGAAGATTTATTCTCCTCATGCCATGATGCTAGGGCGGCCATGGACTTACATTCGAAGAAATGCTTGATGCGAGGAAGCAGAGGAAAATGTCGCAAAACCTTTTGTGGAATTTTTGTCCCGTGGAGATCTACTCGATATCTTTCGGAATCACATTTCGGACACTTCTCCATGTCTATGTATTCCCCTCTGAAAAGAATGTAGTCATTAGGACAAGCGTGGATAGAATTGTAATCCATCCCCAAGTTTTGCAAAATATTTCTTGCTTCATCTCGGGAATCTGGCATCACATTTTCAGCTGGTAGTATGTGCTCTTTAAGCAATCTACACAACATAAAAATACGATACAGTCATGTAAAAATCTATCAGATCATTATACATTTAGAGTTTTATTAAAGTAAACTAATTGTAATAGATCACCTGAAAAGCGCTGTGACGCTAGTGTCACTCTATCCAAACTTTGCCTGCATGTTGAGAAGAACCAGGAGTGCTTTCAATCTAGACATACGTGCTCCATTATACAATGGCGTATCGGCTTCACTTTTCATATCATCATAGATAAGCCTTTCTGAATCGATGATCGTCTCGATCATTTCATCAATCTCGGGCTCAAACATTGCCTCGTTGGGAATGTGCTCTGCATGATCATCCCCCGAGCTGTCAGAGGCTACATCTTGTGGCCTCACATATGCTGCTTGACCAAAGCACCTGCGAACACGTCTATTGGGTTGCAAGATTGCTGCTTGTTGGCCAGCGTCAGAGTCCGACGAGTTATAATTGGCAACAACTCGATCTATAATAGATGGATCGAACTCGCCAAATTCGTGAACGTGCTGCAAAGAAACACGTCTTGTCCGTCGCACAACATGCTTGCATTGATTACAAGGACATAAGACCCTCGTTGAGAGATAGGTGTTTCGGTTGGACGGTCCCACATCCTCGTCACTACTCATAATGAGGATAAAAATCTTATAACCTGGACAACAAATTTAATATTCTATTGGCATTCTTCGTCTTATCTCTCTCTCTCTCTCTCTCTCTCTCTCTCTCTCTCTCTCTCTCTCTCTCTCTCTCTCTACCTCACATTCTCTAGTCATGTCCAATCCCCGCACACCTCGGTCTAGAGGTGCACGGAGATCAGAACCACCGGGTTATAATCTCGTCTTTATTGGTCAATACCTATATTTGTGGGTACAAGAAATCTACAAACCCACGTCTACATGATACTGCATGTAGTGGACAAAACCCCTTTGCCTCTTCTCTAGCTGTAGCACTTCACAACATCTTAACATCTTTTCACAGTAGATCTTTTCACTGTTCGTCTAACTCTAAACCCTAAACCGTAATTAATTCTTGCGTGGACTCGATCTAACGTAAATAAGCGTAAATCTAAATAAACGTAAATCTAACTAAAAATAAACCTAAATCTAATTTAACGTAAGTCTACATCTAACCTAATCTTTAACGTCTTTTGGGATAGTTTCCTACGACGTTAAAACTCTCTTCTTCTTGTGTGTGTGTGTGTGTGTGTGTGTGTGTGGGTAAACCTAAATAAACCTAAGTCTAATCTAATATAACATAAATCTAAATCTAACGTAAATTATGTTATATTAAAAACAAAGAACTAAACTAACAGGGATTATAAGAACCTTAAAACTGATTTAACACATAATTTTTCACATAACTCGGCAAGAGTTGGCATTCTCATCACTAAAGATGTGAGAGTTAACTTCCGGCGGTGACGCTGCCTCATCTCCATCCACATCTGATGACAACAATTGGCCCTTTAGACCGTTCTTGCTCTTGTTACTAACTTTGAAGTTGTTGTTGAATGACTAGAGGTTGTCTAGATGGTCATTGTGTCGGGGATGTAGTGACTCTTGCCGCCCTGAAGATCCACCTTCTTCCCTATCTTCTGAAGACATTTCACCAGTACTTTTGGATCGACGGAGCCCACCATGAGTGAAGGCAGCAATACCCTATATTCCACTGAGGGCTTTCTTCACCCGCTTCATGCAGGCATCGCAGTCTATGGAGACCTAAATCTAATCTAATATAACGTAAATCTAAATCTAGCGTAAATAAACGTAAATCTAATAAAAAATAAACCTAAATCTAATCTAATTTAACTTAAATAAACCTAAATCTAATTTAACGTAAGTCTACATCTAACCTAATCTTTAACGTCTTTTAGGATAGTTTCCTACGACGTTATAACTCTCTTCTTCTTGTGTGTGTGCGCGTGTGTGGATGTGTGTGCCAATAAAAAGAGATAAATGGTATAACCTTTCTATCACCCATGCCAAGTATGATAGATTGGTTATGCCATTTCCCTCTTGAATAATAGGTCTTGAGTTCAACTCCTCGTCGGCTAGATCTTTAGGTCTTTTAATTTTAATTAGTTTCCTACGACGTTAAATTAGTTTCTCTCTCTTTCTCTCTCAATGTGTGTGTGTTTTTTTGTTTATGCATATTTTCTCTCTCTTTTCCTCTCTCAATGTGTGCGTTTTTTGTTTATGCATGTTCTCTCTCTCTTTTCCTCTCTCAATGTGTGCGTTTTTTGTTTATGCATGCTCTCTCTCTCTTTTCCTCTCTCAATGTGTGTGTGCATTCTTTGTTTATGTATGTGTGTGTGTGTTTTTGTTTATGTTTGTACTCTCTCTCTCTCTCTCTCTCTCTCTCTCTCTCTCTCTCTCTCAAAAACACTATCTGTGTGTGTGTATGTGTGTGTGTGAGAGAGAGAGAGAGGGAGAGAGAAAGAGGGGAAGGGAACATGAGAGTGAGGAGAGGGAAGGAGCATACCTGGCTCTCCTTCCTCTCCTCGTGTGTGTGTGTGTGTGTGGAGAAGGAAGAGAGAGAGAGAGAGAGAGAGAGAGAGAGAGAGAGAGAGAGAGAGAGGGAGCGAGAGCGTTACCTGCTCCTTGCTTGAGGGCGCCGAAAAACTCAGATCTGAGATCTGAGTTTTTGGGCGCTCTCTGTTATTTTTTTAGCCCAGTCGGCGTCGTTATGAGCGTCGCAAATTTCTTTGTAAATTTGCGACGCTCATAGCGACGTCGGGATTTTTTTTTTTGAGCGTCGCTGTGTGAGCGTCGCTAATATGAATAGCCTCTTGTAGTGTTTGTGATAGGTGCATTTGCAGTGGGAGCAATCAATTGTGCAGTGGTTGATATTGGCATGGATCATAGGGGCACTTTGCAACGTATGATGAGATACCTGTGGAATGTGTGCGGCTTTGGTGAGGAGTATGTGATCGATCGCTCTATACTTCCTTTACAATTCGATTTGGATGCACACAAATTTAGTAAGCCAGTGGGCGTTGACTGAGGTCATACTTGATGATGAACTTGTTCAAGTTTTGTATGGTTTCCTTTTGTTTCTCCCCTCACGATCACATTGGTCTACGTGGGAGGTTGTTGGGGTAAAGCCCCATGTGGCCGGTTAAGCTAGCGTCCACCCACTACACTTATTCTTTTATGTACATAATAGAATAAAGGGGCTCACATCCCGCTCACATATTCATAGTGAGTGTTTAACATTGAGTAGGGTTATGGTTTATAGTAGAGATTGTACTTGAATTTTTGCTCAGTTTTGAGGGAAACTATGCCACATTTTTCCCACATTCTCACCATGGTTTATGTGTATCCACAGTTTGCTCTTTGATGGTTTAGTGGTCGAGTTTACTCCCACTCTGGCAATTATCTGCAGTTTTTTGGTTTGCAGTTTGCGTTGAGTTTTTGGCTCATTTTGCAAAGGAAACTCTGTTCATTTCTCCCCGTCTTAAAAGTTTGCAGTGTTATGCCATCTTTTATAGTGGTCGATATATTCCCACTTTGAAAGTGATCGAGTGTTTACTCTCACTTTGACAGGTTTTGTCAGCTTGGACATAGTTTGGTGTTCTTGTAACCACTCTCACAGGATTGAGGATTGCGTATGCTTGTGTGGCTACAAATAGACAGTCACACATTTCACAAGTTTTTTGTAGGAAGTTTCTTTTGTGGGATGTGTTTTGGGCTACTTTTCTCTCTACTTGTGTACATGGTTATGCGCTTTACGCTCGGTTGAGCAGTTTGTCCCAGTTTATGCTTGTATATAGCAGATTGTGGAGTTGTTTTACGCATATATGAGCATCAGTTTTGATGTTTTTGTTCATGGTTTTCATGATTGTATAGTGGTTGAGTGATCTCCCACTTTGTTGCCACTTTGACATTTACTTATGGCAGCAGACATGTGTGACAGTGAGAGACGACGGTCTAGTTCTTGCAAATACTTGCGTTGTTGGCATTGTGGTCACACAAGGCACAATAGGCGCCGTTGTTTCATGCGTATGAGACAGTAGCAGAGATCTATGCATGGTGCACATGAGGTTTTGACACATGCTAGAGCAGTGGGCTCATATGCCAGTGATGGTGATGTCACATTTACCTTTAGCGTTCCTCCTGATTACATGTCTTTGAGCAGTGACACTTCTTCATGTTGCTTTTGAGATGAGGATGCAATTTTCCATGTCACATCGCATCGTGACTGGTTTAGCACCTTCTCTAGTGGGAGTTTTGGTTGTCTACACTTGGCCGATGGTTCGACGTTTGACATTGCAGGTGCAGGAGACGTTTGTTTGTCTTTGCCCAGTGGTGCATCATATACGCTACGACATGTGTGCTACATTTGACATTGCAGGTGCAAGAGACGTTTGTTTGTCTTTGCCCAGTGGTGCATCATATACGCTACGACATGTGTGCTACGTTCCTTAGCTTCGACAGAGCTTCATCTCAGTGAGACAGTTAGCAGACTTTGGGTGTTAGATACTACTTAGAGAGTAGTCTTTCCAAATGCATTGTGGTTCATTAGTGATTGCTAGAGGAGCCCGCAGAGGTCTGGATCATCCTATGCATGTGTCTGAGGTTCGAGACGACATAGTCTCGGTTTTGTTGCTGACATGCTTTGAGCAAGAGACGAGACGTGTCTCCTTCGCGAGTGAGCTCCACCATACTCACGAGACAAAGTATTTAGCTGTGCAGGGCATGCCAGTAGACTCTATAGAGACAGAGGTAGAGTGGTAGTGCTCTAGTGAGACACATCAGGTGTTGTCAGAGTTTGTGCAGGTAGAGGTACAACAGGTCTGTTTCCTAGAGACACAGACAATGATGACAGATATGGAGTTCTTTGATATGCTCATGCTAGAGACTGATGAGTTGATACCAGGGCACATGGTTCCACCTATAAGTGAGAGAGACATAGCCATCCTAGTGTCGGTGTTGACACATCCATATGCGCTGGGTAGTCCTAATGATGTATTGTTTGTCTTGCAGATAGCACAAGAGAGACGAGTACAACCAGGTTTGTGCAGATTTTGTCAGCGTTCGGGCGTCTCATGTTCGACTTGTTAGTATCGAGGCCTGATCTAGCAGCTACAGTGGGAGCATTTGCAGCAGGAATTGTCAGTCATGCGATGACTGACATTAGCATGATGCATAGTGGAGTTTTGCAGACCATACAGAGTAGTTTGCGAGATCTCCATGTAGACTCTAGTGTAGGTATGCACACTCTCTTGCCATGAGAGCCGATACGACTGCATGTAGATCAACTGAGCGAGCCAGTGGGTGTAGGTTGAGAGATTCTCTCACATGTTTTGTTATACATACTAGTAGTTTAGCTAGTAGGACCCACTTATCAACACATTCACCTTAAGTGGGAGATTGTTGGGCTATAGGCGTCTGTGCCTTGCCCGTCCACCCAGGCTATGGGTGTTCGCCCACTGATACCTTATTCTTGTGTACATATATGAAGAATAAGGGGCAGCTCATAGTAGAGTCTTGCTCCACCCACCCACTATGTACTCTCTCTTTCTCTCCTTCCCACATGCACACTACACTGTGCATGCATGCATCCACGTGTTTAGAGTCCTCTTTAGAATAGTTTAGTGATTTAGCGAGCTAGTGGCTGTAGGTTGAGAGAGTCTCTCACATGTTTTCTTGTACATACTAGTAGTTTAGCTAGTAGGACCCACTTATCAACACATTTGCCTTTAAGTGGGAGATTGTTGGGCTATAGGCTTCTGTGCCTTGCCCGTCCGTCCACTAATACCTTATTGTTGTGTACATATACAAAGAATAAGGGGCAGCTCATAGTAGAGTATTGATCCACCCACACACTGTGTACTCTCTCCTTCTCTCCTTCCCACATGCACATCACACTATGCATGCATGCATCCATGTACACACACTCTTCAATAGGCAAAACAGTTCTAACAACAACAATCCTTGCAGTGATACCTGCAACATCCTCAACATTGCCTACATCCTCAGAACCAGGATGTACATCAATGCCCTGCACAATATTCCAAACACCCTTTGACACAAGGACATGTTGCATCATATAAGCCCACATAGGGTAATTGTCCCCATCCAATCTATCCTCAACAACAAACATCTTGAACATATCTGTGTTGTTGTCAGCCATGGAAAATGCTACACCTGATATAAAAACTTCCCGAAAAAAGGGAAAACAAAGTTGGAACAACTGACACGTGCTAAATAGCACAAACCGTAGAAGAGACCTGTTATCAAAAAATGGCACTGATAGAAATTTTGCACAGAATTACAAAATAGCTTGCACAGTACTGCCTGGAGTGGAGATGAAGGCCGAAAATTGTTTGTTGACCTGCTTACGCTCGCCAAACCTCACAAAAATAAGAGAAAGTGAGCAAGCGTGTGCTGGAGCTATTGGCGACTAAGCCCGAGAGGACGCAACCTACTCTGATACCAATTGTTGGAATTAGGGTTGTAGGAAAACACACACAACATGGAGAAGACGAAGGAAGCCTAAGGCACACAACAGAGAGTGTATTACTTAGTGTACAATTGAAAGATAAGATATGTAATGGAATTTGCCTATTCAATTTGAGAATAGCGGAATTTAATGAGAGTACTTTCAAGAAATGATTTTGTGAGCATAGCGGGTAGACATAATTGAAGATAGCAACATAATCATAGCAATTAGTTAACTTGGCATAGACAATACTTTTGCAAGAGAGAGAGTTTAGAGAACATGACAACAGTTGAGGACCGGATTTATGTGGAGCCGGTCCCCCCTCCAATAGGCATTTGTATTATGATTTCTCCCATAAAGAGAGACTTGTTACAATACAGTCTTTGTGTTCCTTGTGACCTAGGTGATGCCATGAAGATGGAAGGCTTCATGCACCACAAACATAACATAAACTTGAAGAAAGCTTTAACTATCCCAAGCCTCAATCCCAAGACCTCAAACACCTTCGAAGGTGGAGAGAGCTAGCAAGGAATGAGGGTAGGGAAGAGGAAGAAGAAACATTTCGTAGGAGAAAGAATTAGTTCCTCACTTATCATACTCTTGTTGCTAGCATACATAATAGCATAGTAATGAAGAAGAAGGAGATGGAAAGCTTAAGCATTGAAGCATGGCTCTTGGTTGGATTTGCACTCCATAGCCAAGAGTGTTGGTGTAGGCTCTCAACCTCTACTTGCTTGGAGAGGGAGCTCTTGCACCTTGCATAGCACACAATGAGAGTGATTGTGAGTGTGTGTGGGTGAGTATACCCCTCAAGCAAGGCCCTAGCTAGCTTGGGTCAACCCCCCCTTGTAGCTCATGCTTGAAGCTCATTGGACCCCTCCAGGCCTAGCCAATCACAAGCAGGAGCCATTACAAGCAACATGGGTAGCCTTGGGACAAGTGTCCCCCTTTCCCCTTTGAGAGAGAGGACTTGATAAATGAAAAATCAATTAGATAATTCAAGTAATTTATCATTGGACCCCTTTGAAGCTTAGCCAATAGGCTTCAAGCAACACATGAAGGTAACATGGGTAGGGGCCTGACATGTGTCCTTGCTGCCTCTTCAAGTTGGGGCTTCCCTTGTGTGTGTGAGTGGGTGTTCTCTCTCTAGCTCCTAGGAAAAGGGCTCGCCCCCCCTCTTGTAGGAATGATTTTGACTTTAGGTGATCAAGCACCTTACTCATCAAGCATGACAAAGCACTTGAACTAGGGGGTGTTCCCACAAGCATCTCAGGCAAGCTTCTCAAGGCACCTCAAGTACCTTAATCATGCAGCAAGTCAAGCACCTCAAGCATGGAGCCAGTCAAGCACCTCAAGCATCTTAATCAAGAACCTCAAGCATGACAAACACCTCAAGCACGACAAGCACCTCGAGCTTGGGCCGGGTTCCCACCTCAAGCTCAGCCCTAGCTTACTTAAGGTCAAAGGACTTTTTACATACATTTATTGGAGGTATTCAATGAAGCTAACCCTAAGGTCTTATGCTCCATTGGTTAGCCTTGCTCTTTGATAGACCATCTCCCTTTTGGGCCCCTTTACCATTGGCCCCGTGTTGAGATAGATCTATAAGCACACACCTATATCTTAACACTTGTTCCCGTTTATTCTCCCATATTAAGTGATCAATTTAATATGAGAAAATCATTTGGGTTAGTTAGATATTAGATTTTATGACATTACCTCTCTCTTGAAATCATAGTCGTCCTCGACTATGAGGTAGAATAGATAAAGTCTTAGTCATTAGTCAATCGTACTTAGCGGGTAAAGGATCCCTTTTTACCCTACGACATCTTTCCAAGATGGATGACTAATCCATTTGGTGCTTGGGAGACATAGCTGCCGCAAGCATGTCTGCTCTTTTAGTCCATTTCATTCTCCCATAGTAGAGTGACAAATTCTACTTGTTGTTTGAGAGACGTCGTCATCACAAACATGATTCTAAGCATGCATACTAGTTAAATTTGTGCACAATTAAAAAGAGGACTAGTCATATAAGACAAAAACATGAGTTATTTAAAAGAAATTTGTACATTTGCTTACTCTAATGTAGCATTGTAAGCATTGACAAGGTTCATACTATCCTTAAGTTGTACTCCTTGCATCCATTTAGCATCTTCAAAAGGATAATTTTTGAACTTAATAAGATACCGTCGGATAATCTTACCATGTCGCAGTACTTTGTCTTCATGCCGAAGGATAGCTTCGGGTTGTAGCATTTCTTCTTGGTCTTCAACTTCGGGAGGGTCTTCAATAATTGGTTCAATTGGTGGCTCTCCTTTGTAGGGCTTAAGTAAGCTTACATGAAAGGCATTGTGTATAAGCCAATGGTTGGGCAACTTGAGTTGATAAGCCGTCTCATTGATAGGCTTCAAGATTTGGAAAGGACCATAGTATCTTTTTGCTAGTTTAGCATAATACTTTTGATGGCCCGTAGGATTTTTGCCCGTCGTTTGCCTTAATCGAGCCTTAGGAAACTTGAGTAAGACCCAATCATTTTCTTTGAACATTAAGGTTCTTCTGTGCTTATCAGCAGCAACTTTTTGCCTTTGTTGAGAGATGGCTATAGCCTCCCTAATCTTTTGAAAAGATTCTTGTAGGTCACGGCTATACTCATCGGCGGCGAAGATCTTCCCATGTACTTTCAGTAGCAAGGGACTTTTAGGTCTTCCTTCTATGATCTCGAAAGGTGCTTTGCCCGTAGAAGTATGTACAGTATTATTGTAGGCATACTCTACTAGCGGTAAATACTTTTCCCATTGTGAGCGTTGATCTACTTCGGTAACATAAGTATTGAGTAGATCGAGTATCGTAAGATTGGCTATCTCACTTTGGCCATCCGTTTGTGGGTGATAGGCCGAAGAGAAATTCAATCTTGTTCCTAGATTTTCAAAGAGACCTTTCCAGAAATTACTGGTCATTCTAGGATCTCTATCTGACACGATGGATGTGGGTAATCCATGGTGTTTGAAAATCTGAGATATGAAGAGAGTTGCCATTTGATGTGCCTTAATAGTCTTTTTGACAGGAATAAAATGTGCTTGCTTGCTAAACCTGTCGACTATTGTCCATATTCCTGTATTCCCATGGATAGACTTGGGTAATCCAAAGATGAAATCCATGGATATACTCTCCCATGGTGAATTTGGAATAGGCAATGGCTGGAGTAATCCAGGTTGCTTTCCTCTATCATACTTGGTCTTTTGGCATACTACACATTTTGAAACATACTCTTGTATGTCCACTTTCATGGTAGGCCAATAGAAATACGTCTCTACTCCTCGGAGAGTAGGTTGAATACCTCTATGCCCTGCATATGGGGGAGCATGGGATTCATACATAACCTTTTCACGAAGGGAATGGGTAACACATAGCCTATTGCCGTGGAGAAGATAACCATCCTGCAAGGTGAATGGTTCCTCTTTCTTCCCCAAAGCAAGGGCTGACATTATGTCTCTAAAGTCAGGGTCAGTAGCATACTCATCTATCATAGAGGATAGATCATTGTGAGTAGCTATAGACACCGCATTAACTTTTGGTCGTCGTGAAAGTGCATCGGCAACTTGATTGTGCTTACCAGCTATGTGAGCAATATGGAAATTAAATTGCGAAAGAAAATTTGCCCACCTCATTTGTTTGTCGGAAAGCTTGGTTTGCGTCATGAAATACTTGAGACTTTGGTGGTCGGTTCGTAGGATAAATGGAGTCCCCAATAGGTAGTGCTTCCATGTGTCTAGGGCATGTAGAACAGCTAAAAGCTCTTTCTCATAAATGCCCAAGACTCGTTCATCACCATTGAGCCTTCGGCTCTCATATGCTATGGCATGCCCTTCTTGAAGCAAAACCGCTCCAAGGCAATCACCACAAGCATCACATTGGACCTCAAATGGCTTTGAGAGATCCGGAAGCACGAGGACTGGTTGGGAAGTAAGCTTCTCTTTGAGTTTTTCAAAAGCATTTTGCTCCTTAGCAGTCCATACAAACTTAACGTTCTTCTTGGTTAAGTCGTGTAGTGGTCCTGCTACTTGAGAGAATTTTGCTATGAAGCGTCTATAGTATGCACACATACCAATAAAGCTTCTTAGCTCATGTAGATTCCTTGGGTTAGGCCATGATTTTATTACCTCTAACTTTGATGGATCCATACGAATACCATCGTGAGAGATAATATGGCCTAGGTATTGAATCTCTTGAAGGAAGAATTCACTTTTCTTTTGGTTGAGAAAAAGTTTGTTCTCCCTCAAGGCTTGAAAAATCACTTGGAGATGTTGCTTATGTTCCTCCAAAGACTTGGAGTAGATGATGATATCATCGAAGAAAACTCCAGTGAATTTTCGATATGGTCTAAAAATTTTCTCCATCAAACGATTGAACGTAGCTGGTGCATTAGTCAAGCCAAAAGGCATGACTAGATATTCATAAAGACCAAATGTTGTGCGAAACGCGGTCTTTAAGATATACTCATCCACTATCCTTATTTGATGATAGCCACTCTTAAGGTCAATCCTACCGAAGTAGGTAGAGCCTTGTAGCTTATCAAACAGATCTTCTACCCGAGGTACGGGAAATCTGTTTTTGATAGTGATATGGTTTAGTGCTCGATAGTCCACACACATACGGTCTGTACCATCTTTCTTTTGCACTAAAAGGACTGGAGAACAAAAGGGAGAGGAACTAGGCCTCACCATCCCTTTGTCTACCAGCTCTTGTACTTGCCTCATGATCTCCTCTTGTTGAGCTTGTGAGACTCGATAAGGAGGTTTGTTAGGCGGTGAGCTTCCTGGAAGGAGCTCAATACGATGGTCATCATCCCCTCGTTTTGGAGGTAGGTCCATAGGGATATCATCGATGAACACATCTTGGAATCCTTTTAGAAAAGTAGACAAGTCTAACTCTTCTTGATTCCTATCATTTTCATTTGATGAAACATTATTAGCTTTTAGAGACTCTTTGACATAAATCATGTACGCAGAAACTGAGCTCTTCATTGATTTATCAAAAGAAAGAGGATTTACAAGTGGAATAGTGCGACCACGCTCACTAGCATCTATATACATGTTCTTTCCCCTGTAGGTGAAGTAAATTCTCCTTTCAGGGAACTTCATGTTGGCAGCCATGCGATCAAACCATGGTGCCCCTAGGATAACATCCTGATGTTGGAGGGGAGAGATGAAGAAGTCTTCTTTGTCGACATAGCTTTGGACATGAAGCCTCAACTTCCCAATCAAGGGAGTAACGGAGGCTTGTTGTCCCTTGAAAGCTGCATCAGCTGCTACTATATCTCCCATCTCAAAAGCTTGAATGCCCAACTTGGTGGCCAACTCTATTGATATGAAGTTGAGAGTAGAGCCAGGGTCAAACAAGATGAAGGCATCATGCTCTCTTACCTTTCCCCAAGCATAGGAGAGTGATGATCCTTTGCAATGAGCATCCTCTTTTGGAGCTTCGATGGTGGAAGCCCTAGGAGTCTCATTGCGAGTATTCTTCTTGGGGCAAGAACGATAGCCATGTCCTTGCTCCCCACACTTGAAACACTTATGGTCCTTGAGAAAAGCTTCAAGCTCTTCAGGAGAGAGTTTGTTTTTACCTTTGTAAACTCCCTTCTCCTTGGACCGATTGTTGTTGTTGTTGTTGTTGGAAGTGCCTTGGGAATTATTTTGAGCATTGGATTTTCCCTTTGCATCATTTTTATCTTTGTTTTCCATGGGCTTGACATTACATCTAGCCCCTTGATGGAAATTGATGCGTGAAGCAACCATGGTGTGGTGGATTACTTCGGTAATAGTACCGGGCCGTTGAGAATTGATATATTCGGCCATCTCTTCAGGTAATCCCGCACAGAATTGCTGTCTTTGCTCGGCAAAGTCTATCTTTTGAAAGACAGTAGCTTTGAGATGTAAATCCCAAAACTTATCTACATATTTGTTGATAGACTCATGAGAGAGGAGCTTCAAGCCGCGCCATTCGGTAAGAACTTTATCTTTAGTATCGCTTGGAAGAAATTGCTTCATGATGGAAACTCGTAGAGTTTTCCATGTCTTTGGGGCTTCTCCATTGCCACGAAGGCTAGCCCACCATTGACGAGCTGATTTTTGGAAGTGCATAGCTACATGGCATAGCTTGGAGGACTCTGTGAAGCCCTCGTCCCCAAAGGCCGCATCAAATTGCTGGATGAAGGCCAACACTTTGTCGGTAGCACCAAAGGTGCCATCGTAGGTGAGAAAAGAGATACTCTTTCCTCCCTCCTTGAACTTCTTTAGCTTTTGTGACCTTCGCCATGCAGGAAATGATTTGCGATGTCCTCCCCTCTTGTATTCTCTAGGAGAATAGCCATAACTTTCATCGGAAGAGAAGGAAGGTGAAGAAGAAGTAGAAGAGGGTGACCTCTTCCTAGCCCTTTTCTTCCTTTGTTTCCTCTCTTGCCTTTGAGAGTGATGAGGAGAAGGACTATGGGTTGCTCTTTTCCTCTTGGGAGGAGTAGGCGATCGTCTAGACCGCCTTCTTCGTGGAGCCACATCTTCAGAAGAACTTAGACTTTCATTGCTTTCTTTCTCTTTGGATTCCTCCTCTCGAATGGGAGAGAGTCTTCTTTTGGGGGTCTCTTCAAGAGGCCTCCTAAGCTCTCTCTCCTCTTGGAGAGGAAGGGAAATTCCATAGGCACGAAGTTGTTGAGTAACTTCGGCTTGCAAGGTAGGGTTGCCCATAGCTTGTTGCAACCTAGTCACAAGATAATTCACAAACATGGGAGCATCATCATTAGCACCTTCATGTGCAAAGTCAAAGCTATCAATGTTCATTCTACTCTCTTGATTATTGTCAGCCATGTTAACAAAATTTTATGTATGTACTTAGTGTATGCTTTGGCAATTCAAAACCTTAGTTGCCACTCCTCTTAGCCTTTGAAAATCGGCTCTTAAGTATCTACACCCACGGCTCAAAGTGGTTAATTATAGAGAGTAGAGGAGTAGGTCTAACATAGCAGAGTTGCCAAGGGCTAGCTCCTTTCGGACTTCTTATGGCTCAATAATGGTAAAGCCGTAGGCAAGTCTAAAAAGATTCCATTATTAAGTCCAAAGCTCCTGAGGTGTGCACCATCCCCCACATAGTGGGCTTAACAAAACCGGTATTAGATCCCAGTTCCACTTACTCTATTATAATTAACAACATCAACCATTTATAGGCTACTTAAGGACCTCTCTTCTTAAGCAAGAAAAGAGAAACCAAATGCTCTGATACCAATGTAATGGAATTTGCCTATTCAATTTGAGAATAGCGGAATTTAATGAGAGTACTTTCAAGAAATGATTTTGTGAGCATAGCGGGTAGACATAATTGAAGATAGCAACATAATCATAGCAATTAGTTAACTTGGCATAGACAATACTTTTGCAAGAGAGAGAGTTTAGAGAACATGACAACAATTGAGGACCGGATTTATGTGGAGCCGGTCCCCCCTCCAATAGGCATTTGTATTATGATTTCTCCCATAAAGAGAGACTTGTTACAATACAGTCTTTGTGTTCCTTGTGACCAAGGTGATGCCATGAAGATGGAAGGCTTCATGCACCACAAACATAACATAAACTTGAAGAAAGCTTTAACTATCCCAAGCCTCAGTCCCAAGACCTCAAACACCTTCGAAGGTGGAGAGAGCTAGCAGGGAATGAGGGTAGGGAAGAGGAAGAAGAAACATTTCGTAGGAGAAAGAATTAGTTCCTCACTTATCATACTCTTGTTGCTAGCATACATAATAGCATAGTAATGAAGAAGAAGGAGATGGCAAGCTTAAGCATTGAAGCATGGCTCTTGGTTGGATTTGCACTCCATAGCCAAGAGTGTTGGTGTGGGCTCTCAACCTCTACTTGCTTGGAGAGGGAGCTCTTGCACCTTGCATAGCACACAATGAGAGTGATTGTGAGTGTGTGTGGGTGAGTATACCCCTCAAGCAAGGCCCTAGCTAGCTTGGGTCGACCCCCCCTTGTAGCTCATGCTTGAAGCTCATTGGACCCCTCCAGGCCTAGCCAATCACAAGCAGGAGCCATTACAAGCAACATGGGTAGCCTTGGGACAAGTGTCCCCCTTTCCCCTTTGAGAGAGAGGACTTGATAAATGAAAAATCAATTAGATAATTCAAGTAATTTATCATTGGACCCCTTTGAAGCTTAGCCAATAGGCTTCAAGCAACACATGAAGGTAACATGGGTAGGGGCCTGACATGTGTCCTTGCTGCCTCTTCAAGTTGGGGCTTCCCTTGTGTGTGTGAGTGGGTGTTCTCTCTCTAGCTCCTAGGAAAAGGGCTCGCCCCCCCTCTTGTAGGAATGATTTTGACTTTAGGTGATCAAGCACCTTACTCATCAAGCATGACAAAGCACTTGAACTAGGGGGTGTTCCCACAAGCATCTCAGGAAAGCTTCTCAAGGCACCTCAAGTACCTTAATCATGCAGCAAGTCAAGCACCTCAAGCATGGAGCCAGTCAAGCACCTCAAGCATCTTAATCAAGAACCTCAAGCATGACAAACACCTCAAGCACGACAAGCACCTCGAGCTTGGGCCGGGTTCCCACCTCAAGCTCAGCCCTAGCTTACTTAAGGTCAAAGGACTTTTTACATACATTTATTGGAGGTATTCAATGAAGCTAACCCTAAGGTCTTATGCTCCATTGGTTAGCCTTGCTCTTTGATAGACCATCTCCCTTTTGGGCCCCTTTACCATTGGCCCCGTGTTGAGATAGATCTATAAGCACACACCTATATCTTAACACTTGTTCCCGTTTATTCTCCCATATTAAGTGATCAATTTAATATGAGAAAATCATTTGGGTTAGTTAGATGTTAGATTTTATGACAAGATAGCCCTAGAGTGATGGACGTATATACAATGCACGGGGGAAAAAATCTCCTAGTGAGGGAAAAAATGTCCCGACAGTCCTAAGTGTGTTCACACACATCACTACCGCATGTACATGGTAACATATTTTTATGGCTTTTAATAATATTTTTTTGGCTTTAAAATTGAATTTTTGCCTATCCTAGCTCAAATGGGGCATCACAGTATTTTTCCACTTTGAAATGTATTGAATGTACGAGATACTATGTGTTGGCTCTAGGATCAATCCAAAGCTCGCCAGGCGTGGGCAAAGAAAATGACCTTGAAACAAAAGCTAAAGGAACTTCCATCCTACTAACTAGAGGAAGAATCCATAAGCATAGCGAAGAAGACATATGTTGGAGAAGCACAATGTGGTCATCTTTCATGGTAGATTTAGAAGTGCAGATAGCCTTGACAGTGGAGCTGCAATTGCTTCCCAAGGAAATTTATGACGTAGTTTGTTAACCACCGGCGTCCACTTCTAGTAATCATGGGCCGGGCTTGTTGGTCTAATAGGAAAAGGGTAAGAGTGATCATCGATGAGAGACGCGCTCTAACTGGAACATTCAAGGGTTAGTTGGCTAAGCATGGGTGTCCAAGTGTGAAGGGGCGAGCTCATATAAAAGTCACCTAGACCTAAAAATCACTCATTCTCTCATATGTGCAATTGAAGAGTGCTCTTGCTCCATCTCCATCTTCTTATTCATCTCCTTGTGTGTGTGTGTGTGTGCATGAGAGAGAGAGAGAGAGAGAGAGAGAGAGAGAGAGAGAGAGAGAGAGAGAGAGAGAGAGAGAGAGAGAGAGAGAGAGAGAGAGAGAGAGAGAGAGAGCATTGTGATGGCACGGCGGCAACGAGGCTTGAGTGCGGGATGGCGGTAGCTCCCTCTTCTTTGCGGTGAGGAATCCTCCACGAAGGCGAGCGTAGGGCGGTGAGTGACACACCCTCTCTCTCTTGAGCTTGCTAGATTAATCTGGTTGTGTGCTTGTAGGTATTTGTGGCTCACACATAGTGTACGACAAGTTTCTTGCTTTGACACGTGCAACAGACGCACACATTTTTGGTGCTGCTGTCAGGGAGATGCCGTGCACTAAGCTCGAATAACACTCTCTCCTCCTTTGTGGTGCAATTTGAGATGTAGGAAAGGTAGAGCAAGAAGGTGTGTGGCTGTTGAGAAGGATTTGTGAACTTTGTTTTTGCTGTAGTGTACTGTTTTCTATTAATAAGGTGTTGCAATGTAGTGTTTTCTGTTGATAAGGTGTTAGAATTAAGGTATTAGATCTATAATGTTAGATCTGTAAGGTGCAGTAAGTAGATATGTTAGTTGATTAGTTGCTGTAGTACTGTGTTAGTCAGTGTGTAACAGTAGCTCTGTTTGTTGTAAGTAGGTAAGTTAGGTGTGTGTGTGCGCGCACGCGCGGTGATCTTATCCCAAAAAAAAAATTTAAAAGGAAGGACCGGGATCGAAAACTTTCCTCAAAGCGGAGGCCTCAATCACCCTTTGTACTTACTTATTTTAGCCTCATGCCTAAGTAAAAATCGACCCTTTTGTGGACCATCGGAGCTTCAGGTAACCAAACGTTGTGCTGTAAAGCACACCACAACCCCCTAAGCGATACGCTTGTTTCGAGCTATCACAAGCTCTAATCCAAAAATCGATTGTCAAAAGACATAAAAAAACGAGTGAAAATGGGATGCAAAATGCCTAAAAAATCAAGCAGTTAACCTTCAAGGGTATTCACCGATGCTTGTAGGGTGCCAAAGGCACATGCATCTGTGCCCTGGTCGTGTGCTAGAGGCCGACCAGCTAGCGAGCACTTCGACTTACACGGGTTCTAATTACCCACCTACCTTAGGTTCCGGGCCCTCGGTGGGGACCCAAGGTAGTACAACCCAAGAACCAAACATAGTAGCGAGTGACTCTTCAATATTATGGAAGGGCATCGTACACCAAACCCAAGCAAGTAAACAAAAACGTACCTGTCTGGGCCCCACAGCCTAGATCTAGTCTGTTTAGTCGCTTTATAGAAACCTTTAGTAGAGCTACTAGCTCTGAACCTGCAGCAGCTGGTGAAGTTAACAAAGGTGAGGGAGAGGTAGATTCTCCTTTGGTATCTCGGGGGGAGCCTATACTCCCCAAGAGTTTCCATGTCAATATCTTGCCCCCTGCTTTCATGGAAAACCCTGCAAAGCAATCACTCCCCGAAGTTCTACTACCCGATGGTAGGAGTCTTGCGGAGGTGCAAGAGTTGAGCGCTACATGCAAGTGGCTAGGGAGAGGGAAACGGAGAGTTTCCTAGAACAATGCCGAGCCATGAAGGGAAAGACCCCTCGGCAACATGCATATCAATCGAGCAAGCGAGTGCTCGTGAGCTAGTAGGCAATGTGGGTCAAGCTGTGGGGAACAACAATACTTCCACCTCAAGGGAAACCTCTAGTACCTCGGGGCTAAAAGGGTTATTTATCAACAAAAATTGGGAATATGATCTACAAGCTGAAACCTTGACTGACCTGTACATGGGTTACACATACCATATAGGTTGGTTAGAAGTTGTACAATCTGAGCGGCAACAGATGGTCTGCAATGTCATCCATAGCATCATCCAATCGGAGAGGCAAAACTGAGGGATTAACATTCCTTCAACGGGCCTTATGAGATTCTTGGATACGGGCGAGGCCAGACAACCAACATTATCACAGATGGAAACTCCTTCAGTGAGTCCAATGGACCCTTCATATATTGTGTCGCCTGGAGTTTCAGTACAGTCGGAACCCACAAGTTGTAGTTTTACTTTTCCAAATCTAGCTCAGCTGTCTCTTGGAGACACTACAGCTACGATACCTACTCCGGTGATGAGTACAAAAATTACACCTTGGACCTCGTTTGTTAGCACTGCACTGCTACCTAGTAGCACAATGCCCTCAACAATACCTACAGGTGTGCATCAAGCCTATGTACCTGTCGCACCTCATGCCCATATAGCTCCCACACCCCCAATGATGCCAATGGCTCACACTCCATAATGGCAGTATCCGAGCTCTTAGTCAAGTGGAGCCATACCATTTAGCGATAACATGTCATATTCGGCATCGGCTATGCCTAGGGTCACACCTATGAACTTTGGACCATGTGCACTCCTTGCCGCACTGTCGAAGCAAGGGACTTGCCAATACACCGTGTGCGAGCCACAAACGGCTTCAAGCACACAACAAGCCTAAACTAGCAAGCTCAAGGAAACAAAGGGTGTGTCACTCACCGCTCTACGCTCGCCTTCGTGGTGGATTCCTCGCCGCGATGAAGAAGAAACTGCAGTCGTGCCGCGCTCAACCGCCTCGCCGCCGCCGTGCCTTCGTAATGCTCGATCGCACACACACTCTCCCCCTCTCTCTCTCTCTCACACACACACACAAGGAGGTGAAGAAGAAGAAGATGGAGATGGAGCAAGAGCACTCTTCAATTGCACAAATGAGAGAATGAGTAAAAATTAGGTTTAGTTGGCTTTTATAGGAGCTCACCCCATTCACACTTGGGCGCCCATGCTTAGCCAACTAATCCCTTGAATGTCCAAGTTAAAGTGCGCCTCTCATCGGCGATCACTCTACCTTTCCCTATTGGTCCGACAAGCCCGGTACCTGACTCTACCAAATACATAATACGCGTCCATCGTAGGTGATGGGTGTCCGTGAGCCGTGAGGGTTAACATGCCCCCCTTCCTGATGTAGATTCCGTCCCCAGAAGCTATTAAGTTGAAGCTGGTTCGTCGAGGTGGAAGAGCATTTGAGATGAATGTCCTTAGCCTTCTTCAGTCACTGCAAAATCAAACAACATTGGCACAGTAATTGCATTCTATTAAAAAGCATATGCAGTTTGAGGTAGACACATTGATTGGTCAAAGAATTTCAAACAATTTGATAGCAATGAACATTAAATTGCAATGTAATCAAATGCATAAACAGATGTAAAGGTAAAAAATTAAACAAGTCTGGGGTCACTAATTTGACGGTCGAAAGGCACTAGAGATCGAATATTAATACCATGGGTAAGCTTCTTAATTTTCTCTGGTCAATTAAGTTGTTTAATCGCGAGAGCCAAGTATTCATGTTCGAGGGCTGACTAGAGGCTATATCTAGAAGACTTTGTAGTTAAGCTACCATAAAAGGAATTTCTCATGAAATCATCGCCTGGCTGATTACTTTTTCTTTGACCCCCCAAAGTCTTTTCACATTGATTCAATTATGATGTGTGTGCTTATTTTGTATGCCTTGGGTTTTTTGCTTTTCAAGGAAAAGCGCCCACACTGGGAACCTCTAGGGCTCTAGTACCATAGGCGATACATGTGAGTGAAGTACCAATTCAAGCTGAGATTTCTCTTCCAGCTTAAAATTTTACATTGTGGCACTTTGATTTTTTGTTTGTTCATTTTCAGCATTTTAATTTTGTAACTTTGGGGGGCCATATAACACTGTTACCCTCAGGCTCATCACATTAGTAAACTCCCTTTATAATACTTAAGCTAAAGGTCACTAGGGTTAAGCCCACTAGAAAGCCCTAGTACATTTCATACAATGCTGCCTAAATCGGATTAAGAACCTAAGTAACCATTGTTTATTAGGAAGGCATTCCCCATGGTATTAAGAGAAGATTTCTAATACCTAGCTTGGTCAAACTAGCTTAGTCGGACTGCTTGATTTTTACACCTAAACAAGTGATTATGACAAAAGATTGCATTGAATTAAATGTTGGATACTAAGCCAATGCGCTGAATAGTATGCGACCAATCACAATCAAAGCAGACAAACATGGATGCAAAAAAGATAAGGGCAATGCTAATGGACAAGAAACACCTGTTTGTGTTGATGGTCGCGCTTGATTTGAAGTGTGAACGAGAGAAAGGTTCCATGAAGGTCCAAACCCTATCAATAGCAACACTCTCCAGTACACACTAGGAAACAAAAGGAATAACTCCAGGAGGCACATCAGTGGGAAAAATTAAAACTCCTAAAAAAAAAACTCAAAACACAATCTAGACCCCTAACCTACCTATCTGTCACCCCTTTTAGAATCAAGGAAAGAGGATATTATATAAACCGGGTGGCCACCCTAAGGCTAGGCCTCTATCCTCATCATCTAGATAAATAAAATCGTTGTCCGTGAGGCCATATTCTTCCTCGGTCTCTATTAGTTCCTCTTCATCATCCTCTTGTGCAAGCATGCTAATCAAGAACCTCGTGATGCGTGGATACTCATCTTGTGCAAAAGAATAAGCATGTGCCATTGGAGACACATTCGCTATTGGGTAGGGATCACTAGTTAGCCATAGACGTATCAGCCATTCTAACTCCTCAAAATTTCTCTCACATGCAAGGCTCTCTATCAAATCCCATTCGCAAGAAAGTATAGGGTAGCATACGTAGAACACTTGTTGAAAAGACAAGGGGTACCTTTCATCAAAAATAGAAGTGCATGCCTCTGGTGAAGTAGCCATTTCTGACAAGACAGATAGATTTGGTTAGGCCTTTAAAACATAAGAGTTGTTTTTGTGTGTTGCTTGAATTGACATGGTGAATTTGGACTTATATGTAAGATCTGATAGGGTGCTCTCTCATTGCTAGGCGCTCTTGCTCTTTACTATTTTTGTTTTTTTGTGAGTATAAGGCTATATATATACATTCCCTAAGATCGGAGATTGAGAGGTCAGGGAAAAAGGTTGAGAGGGAAACAAATGAATGATGACTGTCAGCAAACACTCCCCCCTTCCTTGGGTAGATCATACCGTTTGAAATGAGCTTGTCACCCTTTGAAACCAATTGTTCCAGTTGGTAATAGGTGAGGATTTTTGCCAGTAGTTTTCTATTACCCTAGGTGCCTCGTCAAGTTGCAAGGGTGGTAAGGTACTTTCCCAGGATCGAACTTGAAGTGGTTCATTAGGTGATTCTTGAACACTGGGAGGTGTGGATTCTTTTGTAGCTTCATGGAGGTCCACTACTATAGATGGAGGCTGTGTAGAAGCTTTTACCTCTATGGATGTATTACATGAGGAGCTAGAATCTTCATGGGACTCCCCCCTTCCTGAGCTAGGTGGAACAAATCGTTCTTTCTTTGGTACCAAAACTAGCTCGGGAGCGGGTGTGTAGCATTCTGTGATTTTTTTCTTTCCACGATCATTGATTCGTTTTGGAGCTACGGGATTGGGCTCACTTGGGTCAGGTGATAGGTAAGAGCACAATCTACGTTTTGGCACCCAGATTTGATCATTTCCTTGATAGTAGCCTTGGGCTTCCAATAGTCGTTTAGGGATCCATCGCAACATTTTCTTACTTTTCTTGGAGCGAGTGGTATGTTTCTTACAAGGCTTCTGTCTTTTAGCACTAGCTATGGTCAGTAAAGAAGCTTTAGGGACCCACTTGTATGTTTTCTTCGTTACATTAGGATGAGTCTTGTCGGAAGTGATATGCATTGATTGTAGCATATTTAAGGGTATATGCATTTCATCCCCCTCAGGTGTTACCCAGGTCGTCCCCCTATTTCCCCAAGTGTCTATGGTTGATGCTAGGTGGACCCAATCCACATTGTCCGACTCCGTCATACCCGGTAACACATCCATGTAAGGAGAATCTTGGCCAATGTCTGTATCCTTCTTACAAGTGTATCAATATTGTAGTGGGGCCGAGTGAACTGTGGTGTCAGAGCGATGATCAATAATGGTTTTACTCCCTAAGGGGTGTACCTTACCAGTCACCAAATCCACTCTAAGGACAGAGTCTTGGAATTGCAAATAGACATGATTTTTAGACCAATCGTGAACCATTTGTGCTTCCCTCATGAATGGTCGTCCTAAAATCATTTCATATGACATAAGGTGTTTAGAGAAATCCATTACAATGAACGTATGTCGTACCTTGTGTCCTAGAACTTTGATCTTAAGATCCTTGAGCATCCCCATAGGTTTGGCTATGGTACCATTTGCCATCTTTACCACAATGTTAGTAACACTGAGGTGGGGTTTTCCCATGGATTCCCAACAATCTTTTGTAACGATGCTAACTCCCGCACCACCATCAAGAATTCCCTTTATAGTTAATCCCTTGGTAGTGATGGGTAGGGTCGCATTAGACTCGTCGCCTTCAAAATACTGCCCTAATTCGTTAATGGGTACCTCGATCACAGACTCGTGTCCATCTAAGTCAAGTGATTGCACATGATTTTCCTTATCAATCATAATCGAGTCAGGCCTATTTGGTTGCGCAAACTGCGGTAATCCCGTTCGTAGCTCTCCGTTAAGGAATGCTCGAAGTGCAAGGAATAACTCAGGATCTCCATACAGCTTTGCTATGATCGTGGTTCGGACCTCAGAAGACATGAAGTCCACTAGTTTGGCAACATTCATTGGCGTTTTGCAGGGTGTAGGTCCTTGACTAGGAACTGGTGAGGATGGAATCTCATATTCCTCAATGGGATCAGGTATTCCTTCGTTAAACATCCTTTCCAACAAGAAAGGTGTATGCTCACTTTCTGATGTCCCGTCCTCACTCCCTTCTTGGATGATACTAGATATGGCTAACGGTCTATGGTTCATGTGGGGTGGATGAACTTGCGTGGGAAACACTGTGTCATGAATTTTGACCTGCATGGGTTCTGGTTCTAGTTTCCTTTGAGTCTCCTCCACTAAATCTCTTAGATGTTTCACCTGCTTAATCTCGTCTACAGGGTTTGGGTATGTCCCAATCTTCTTTTTACGATTCTTCCCTTTTTGCCCCTGCGGTTTATCTTGGGGGTCTTGGATTGGATTTGGAAACACTTGTGGTGTTTTCAGAGGCTCTTTATGGTTTTCTCTTATTCGGTTTTCATTTGGTTCCATGTTACGGTTTTCTTTGTCGGTCTTTCCCTTTGTGGTATTGGTTCTAGTCTCCATTGTCTCGACTGAATCTGAATCATCCTCGAGGTCATTCATATACACGGGGTCATCTCCTGTTCCTATGTTTGTTTTGGAACTTGGCTTTGAATTTTCCGTATTCTGCGACTTCTTCCTTCGTGTCTTCTTTTTCTTTGCTTGGATAACTGACGCGGTATCTCTGTCTTCGAGGATATGTCCTGGCCCTTGAAGCATGGACCGTGTAATCGCATAAGCGGGTGCGACGGGTGGTATTGGCGATGTCACACTAGCAATTTCGACCAAATTCAGGGGTGTGATTTTAGGTGCATTTGGGTTATAGGGGCATTGGGCAATCAAGTGATCTATGCCACAACGATTACATGTGAGTATTGGCATTGCAGACGTGCTCCCTTGATTCATTTGCATCTGTGCAACATTCTTTTGCAGCCTAATAGGGCACTCCGCTACTCGATGTGGTCCACCACACTCGTAGCATTGAAGAGGTGGCCTCCTAGCCTGGGTGTTGATATTTTGACCTCTGGATGCGAGAGCAGCAGCTTGATAAACCGGCTTGACTTGTCCCCAATAATCTTCCATGTAGTATATAGGACACTCTTCCACTGTATCAAGTCTGTAGGCAATACTAGTGTCTATTTCCTCCTCACAACCATCTGCATAAGCATTTGATGGCTCGCAACCCACTTGGTTCATAGGGGCGACTCTTGGATGCGGGGGCTGCGGTCCTAGCACAGGAGGTGGTAGCGGTGTAGCTTGTACAACATTTTGAGATCTAGGGACCATGTGTTGCGGTAGTTGCTCAACAGGTGGAGTAGGCATCAATACAGGAGCTCGAGGCGCATCCGTCCAGGCTACAGGTGGTCTATTTTCCATCATACGTTTGATCATTAAACAATCCTTAGCTTGGTGACCATACCTACCACATGCGTTGCAAGTTCCATTAAATTTTACTCTAAACGTAGGGCACTCACTAGTGCTATGTGGACCTAAGCAAATGGAACACCATTGTTGCTCCCTTCTTGGATACATGTGACTATTTTGAGGGGGTGGATTATCCTTAAGAGACTCTTGGATTGCCTTGGTGAGGTCTGTCAAGAATGTCTCAAATACCTTTGGCTCATTGGCAATGGGCTTTGCAGTCATGGGTTCATACTCAATGGCTTGTGAGCTAGTGGATCTCGTGTCAGTAGACACCCTCATGCCTGCTATCATCAAGTTGTCCTCTAATTGGATTGCATTGGCAGTGACATCTTCCCAGGTTGTGATACCTCTAATCACTAGTCCATTATAGATTCCTTCATTCCTCAACCCTCGAATGAATCGATCAAGCAGTTGGTTATTGTTGAAGCGCTCATTTACAGGGCAACGAGAGTTTAAGTGCTTGAGACGACTAATGAAGTCCCTTACTGACTCTCCTTCCTTACGTTCGGCCTTCTGTAGCTGAGATGCTACACCCCAAAGCACACCTTCTCGTATGTACTCCTTTAGAAACAACCTTCGAAGGGTAGGGTAGATTGTTTTCTCGGCCACCCTTAGGGTCCTATACCAATCTCCAGCCTTCCCACTTAATGTCAAGCTTAAGGCATTGCACTTATATAGTTCGTTGCGTTCCCCTAAGGAATCACATACTTGTTCAAACACTTCAATGTGTTTTCTAGCATCTTCGTCCCCATTGAATTTTTGCGTGAGTTTGGCAATTTGTACTGCCTTACTTCTAGGCTCTCTATCAGATGCATGACGCATATTTTCCGCGATAGATCGACCTATGGTTTGAGCAAACGCTGCCAAGTCACCTATGTGAGGAGGCAGGGCCGGTGGAGGTACTCTTGGAATCATATGTGGGAGAGGAACGGGTACCGGTCTTGGTATATGTGTGGATGATGCAGGATATGGAACATAACCGGGCATAGGTCCACTCGGATAAGAGCTAGGGAGCGGCACTCGAGGAGCATAAGCAAGTGGTACAATTGGAGGTGTGGGGGCCATGTGTGCATAAGGGGCTAGAGGCACATACGGTCGAGGCCCCATATTAGGTACTACGACACTAGGTAGTGGCACTGCGCTAACCGTAGATGTCATTGGTACATTTTCTGTCAGGCTTATCCCTGGAGTGAGCACTGTGTTTTCCTTAATAGAGGGTTGAGCCAAGTTAGGGAAGCTAAAGTTTTCGCTCGGAGGCTCAGATTGCATAGAGACCCCAGGTGAAATGACGTAAGATGGGTCCATGGGGCTCATTAGAGGAGTCTCCATTTGTGATAGAGTAGGCTGTTGAGCCTTGCTCGTATCCAGAAATCTCATGGGGCCAGTTGAGAGTATATTTACCCCTCGGTTTTGCCTTTCTGATTGAATAATGCCATGGATAACATTACAGATCATTTTCTGTTGATCTTCGATGCTCGTGGCACTAGAGGTGGATTGTACAATCTCTATCCATCCTACATGGTAGGCGTGGCCAGAGTGTAGATCCGTCAACACCTCAGTGTGGAGGTCATATGTCCAATGATCATTAATGAACAATCCTTCTAGAGTCGACGTGTTAACGGTTTCTTGTGAGGTAGAAGCAATGTTGCTCCCCGTGGTTTTACTTGTCACCAACGGTACTCTAGAGGGAACTTCTGAAGGAGGCAGCTCAACAGGACCTTCTTGGTAAGAAGTTGGTAGGATATCCACATGGACACTCTTTGGGGGTGTGGGGTCCACGTGCGATGTGAAAGGAGAGTCCACTTCCCCACCCCCTTCGTGTGCTTCATTTGCATCAGGTTCCGAGCGAGTAGCTCTACCTAATGTTTCCTTGAAACGGCTAAACATACTAGTACTAGGCTGTGGAGCTTCGGGAGGTGCATGGCCTTCTCTCTCAGTGTTTTGGTTAGGGTATGCTTCCATGATTTCTGAGTCGGAGGAGGAATCACTAGCGGCTATTTTAGGGTCTTGGGTGGTGCTACCTTGTGTCCCCGCTGAGGGTCTAGAGCTTATCGTGGATGGGTAATGGATGTCCGTATGAACAGAGGCACCCTCAATATGCTCGTGTTCTAGCACTCGCCCAGAGCGTAAGTGCATGTGCTTTTGATATCCTAAGGTGTCAAAAAGCTGCTCTAGGAGGCCTTGTGACTAGTTTTTAGCGTGTTTTTTGTTTGTTTTTTCGCTAGATTTTTTAGAGCGTGTCGTGGAATGGGTCGTGTGATAGCTCAAAACGAGCGTATCGGTCAGAGGGTCGTGTCGTGCTTTACAGCCCTCCGTTTGGTCACTCTATGCCCTCGGAATCCCTAAAACTGTCAATTTCCAGTAGGGAACTAAGCACAAACTAGAAAGTCTAAGGGTGCAAGTGGGAAGAGAAAGGAGGAGAGTGGAGGACTTGTCCCACATGCTCTCATCCTCTCTTGAGGGAGTAGGGTATATATATAAGAGTGAGTTTAGTATATATCATAAGACTGAGGGCTGAGGCCTGGGCCTGGGCTTGGGCTTGGGCTTGGGTCTCGATCCCGATCTATCTTTTATACAAACCAACCCGTCCGTTTTAAGAGTCACGTTTTTTATTTTCGAAAAATTCCGCCGCCTGCTCACTCGCGTTTTTAATTTACGATTTTCTTTTTTTTTTTTCTAGAAATTTTTTTTTTCTTTTTGGTGCAAAAAATACTGAAATTGAAAACGTAGATATGCAAAAAATGCAGAAAACGCAGATATGCAGAAATTTCAAAAAACGCAGAAATTCAGAAATTGCAGAAAATTGCAGAAATTGCAGAAAAAACGTAGAAATTGCAGAAAATGCAGAAATTGCAGAAAATTAAAAAAACGCAGAAAATTGCAGAAAATTGCAGAAATTGAAAACGCCGAGCTTGAAAATGCAAAAATTGCAGAAATTGAAAAAACGCAGACAATAGCAGAAATTGAAACTTGACAGCAAATGCAGAAAACGCAAAAAAACAGAAATCTCCACACACTCCTTCCCTGCCTTTCCTATGATAGAAATTGCACCACAAGGAAGCGTAAAGTGCTAACCGAGCTTAGTGTAGGGCATATCCCCGGCAGCGGCGCCAAAAATGTGCGCTCCTTGCCGCACTGTCGAAGCAAGGGACTTGCCAATACACCGTGTGCGAGCCACAAACGGCTTCAAGCACACAACAAGCCTAAACTAGCAAGCTCAAGGAAACAAAGGGTGTGTCACTCACCGCTCTACGCTCGCCTTCGTGGTGGATTCCTCGCCGCGATGAAGAAGAAGCTGCAGTCGTGCCGCGCTCAACCGCCTCGCCGCCGCCGTGCCTTCGTAATGCTCGATCGCACACACACTCTCCCCCTCTCTCTCTCTCTCTCACACACACACAAGGAGGTGAAGAAGAAGAAGATGGAGATGGAGCAAGAGCACTCTTCAATTGCACAAATGAGAGAATGAGTAAAAATTAGGTTTAGTTGGCTTTTATAGGAGCTCACCCCATTCACACTTGGGCGCCCATGTTTAGCCAACTAATCCCTTGAATGTCCAAGTTAAAGTGCGCCTCTCATCGACGATCACTCTACCTTTCCCTATTGGTCCGACAAGCCCGGTACCTGACTCTACCAAATACATAATACGCGTCCATCGTAGGTGATGGGTGTCCGTGAGCCGTGAGGGTTAACAGACCACCACGTGGTACACCTTTATACGAGGTATGGGACCCAAGGGCCGCGCGTATGCGAAGGCCAAGTCCAACTTCCATCCCACATGTAGTTCCAGGAGCGCCTGCACCTACGAGCACTATACCTTCTTATTTAGGAGATTTGGTAGCATTTCCTCATACCATCGGTCGATCTTTTGGTGAGAATATGTGTACCACACGTGATAGAGAGCTTAGAAGTAAGGCAGTACAAATAGCCAAGCTCACACAAAAATTTAGTGGAGACGGGGATGTGAGAAAGCATATCGAAGTGTTTGAACAAATATGGGATTCTCTAGGAGAACACAATGAGCTGCATAAGAGTAATGCTTTAAGACTAACCTTAAGTGGGAAGGCTGGGGATTGGTATAGAACCCTAAGGGTGGAAGAAAAAACGATTTACCCTAATCTTAGGAGATTGTTCTTAAAATAATACATACAAGAGGGAGTGCTTTGGGGTGTAGCCTCTCAGCTCCAGAAAGCCCAACGAGAGAAAGGAGAGTCTGTGAGAGACTTTATTAGTTGCTTGAAGCATTTGAATTCTCATTGTAATCCAAATGAGCGCTTCAATAATAATCAATTGCTTGATAGATTCATTAGGGGATTACGACATGAGGATATCTACAATAGCCTAGTCATTAGAGGTATCACCACTTGGGAAGCAGTCACCACCAATGCGATCCAATTGGAGGATAATTTAATGATTCAAGGAGAAAGAGTGTCTGTTGAGCCTAAATCTACTAGCTCGCAGGCATCGGGCCATCAGCCAATGACCCTAAAGCCTATTTCATGCTAAGGAGCCAAAGATATTTGAGATGACTTTAGCAGATCTCACCAAGGCCATTCAAGAGTCTTAGAGACAATTGTGCTCCGCAAAAGAATCATATGTATCCAAGAAGGGAGAAACAATGGTGCTTAGTATACAATGGTCTGCATAGTACCAGTGAATGCCCTACTTTTACAGTAAAATTCAATGGGAATTGCAATGCTTGTGGGAGGTATGGTCATCAAGCTAAGGATTGCATAGTATTTAAGCGCGCAATGGCCAATAGACCAACCTTAGCATGGATAGACACACCTCAAGTGCTTGCATTGATGCCGGCCCCACCTCTTGAACAAAAGTCACAACACATGGTCCCTAGGGCCCAAAATGTTGTTCAAACAACACCCTTACCACCTCCGTGCTAGGACTGCAACCACCACATCCGAGAAGCACCTATGTGAATCAAGTGGGTTGTGAGTCATCTATTTGTTGTTTGGAAGGCCGTGAGGATGATATAGACCCTATTATTGCCTATGGGATTGATGCGCTTGAAGAAAGTCCACAATACTACATGGAGGACTATTGGGGACAAGTCAAACCTGTCTAACAAGTAGCTGCTCTTGCTGTAAGAGGCCAAAATATCAATTACACTGCCAAGAGATCACCTCTTCAATGCTATGAGTGTGGAGGTCCACATCGTGTGGCCGAGTGTCCTATTAGGCTACAGAAGAATGGCACACTAATGGAAACCAATCAAGCAAGCACGTCTACAATGCCAATACTCATGTGTAATCGATGTGACATGGATCATTTGATTGCCCAATGTCCGAATAATCCAAATGCGTCGAAGATCATGCCATTAAACTTGATTGAGGTTACCAATGAGCCATCACAAAGTACACTTGTGGTACCAGTAAATGTACTCACACGATCGATGCTCCAAAAAGAAAAATATATTATTGAGGAAAGAGACACCGCATCAATTGCCCAATCTCAGAAAAAGAAGAAAACACAAAGGAAGAGACTGCAAAAAGCAGCGAAGTTAGACCCAAGTTCAAAGAACAACATAGGGACTGGTGACGACCCAATATATATGAACGACGATGAAGATGATTTTGATTCAGGTGAAACCATGGAGACCAAAATGACCACTAACAAAGAAACCAACAAGGAAGATTGTCATGAGCCACAATTGCCAGGATCCAAGAAAAAGATAGGAACTTATCTAAACCCTACAAAGGAGATCGAGCGAGTCAAGCAATTAATGAGTTTGATAGAAGATACCCAAAGGGATCTAGAACCAACACCTAGGCAGATCCAGATTACAGACACATTGTTCCCTACGCAGCAACAACCTCACAAAGTCCATAGACCCCTAGCCATACCTAGTGTCATCCAAGAAGAAAGTGACATAAAGTCATGGGAAAGTGGGCGTACTCACTTCTTGTTGGAAAGAATGTTTAGAGAGGAATAGAAGAAATGGAGATCCCATCTTCCCCACTTCAAGGGACTGAAGCCCAAAAGGTGCCGTTAAATATTGCCAAATTGATGGATTTCATGGCTTTAGAAGTTAGAACCACCATCATGTCCAAACTATTTGGAGACCCCGAGCTATTCTTAGCTCTTCGAGCTTTTCTCAATGGAGAACTGAAGGTCGGACTACCACAATTTGCACAGATGGATGGAGCCAGGGAGATGCCAATAGAGGAGGAACACTTAGATCCACAACCCAACCTAGATGAGAACCGTGTTGTAGAAATACCCGTTAACAACTTGGGACAATACTTCGAGGGTGATGAATCCAATGAGACCATACCACTACCATTAGGAAAAGTTTGGACTCAAATTTGGGCCTTGTAAGAAATGCCATGTCAGCATAGAGAGAGATAATATAAAATTCATTTTTAACCCTTTTTCATACCCGTTTTCTAAAATTTGGATATCTTATTCATGCAAGGTACGTTTATTAAAAAACCCAAAAAGTATTCCAGTCATGCTAACACTTCACTATACACGGTGGCTACTGAATTCAATGCCAAATATCTCAATCTTTTGCATTTTTGAAAACTAAGCTCTGTTTCCTTGCCTCCTTCTTTTCCCCATTCCCTCCTACGTTCTCTCTCACACGTGCGATATTCAAATTGCCATTCTCAATCGCCCCCACCTCCTTCTGCACACAGTTTCAATTAGTCATGTCTCAGTCAACACTTGTAGCTTCTCCACAAAGAACTTCTATGAGGAATAAGAGAGATGTATATCACATGCACATAGAGCTCTCATGAGAGTATGAACCCCCCTCTGCAAGGAAAATAAACAGCAAACGCTTTCTGAAGCTTCAAAAGAGAACTTAAGATCACAAGGCATGAAAAATGTGGACCTTTGGCTGGACGGTAGAATGTATCCAAAGAATCCCGTCACAAACTCCACTCAACCTTTTAAGGATATTACATCCTTAGTGAACTATGTCGGAGATGGCCACCATGGTTTGTATGGCTACACTAAGCAGTTGGCTACAAGAAATGACGTTTTGCAACAAGAGAGAGATATTGTATACATCGAGAATGTCCGCTTACACCAGAAAGTCGTGCAATGTGCTCAACAGGTTGAAGGTAGCAAGGAGACCATCAAGGAACTTACACAACAACTCAGAGAAAAAAAAACAGTGCTAGGTCTTTGCCAAAGGGAAAGAAAACTAAGAGACATTGAGGACTTGAAAGTTGGCTCAAGAGGAATTAAGAAAAGAGTGCAAGCCATCAAGTGAGTGCATCTATCCTTCTTAGGTTTATATTCATAAACTCTCACATCTCTTATTGCTAACATGCTTGCGCAGATCTTTGCTTCACCATGACAAGGAAGTGGAGCATAGCACAACCACCTCCTCGGCCCATTACGAGCTCATATTGAATCGCAAAAATGTAGCTGGCCTCTTGGATGATAAGAGCTATGGTAAGATCGTTGCTAAACAACTTGACAGCCTTTTAAAGGAGAACCAACTCCCTGCACAGAACGTTCAATCAATTTTGGATGAAGTTGGTATATCCAATAAGGGATATGTTGCTATTTTCAAGTATGTAGCATCATTTGTAGTGTTGTTCCACTAGAAAAGGGTTTTGCATCATTTGCAGTGCTGTTCCACTAGAGAAGGGTTTTGATTCTTAACTCCTCTTACTCAGGTATGTGCAAAGACAGGTCAAAAAGTTCCGCATCAAGCACACGCTTCTTCCAAACCCTTTCTCTATTAAAAAAACAAGACGGGAAGTCAATAAGGAGCTAATTACAAATCTAGGAAGTCCTTTCCACATTGAATTGACATACAGATTACCAAAAGGAGAAGAAATGGTCTATGACAATTTTAACAATATTTTTTATGATATCATCGCGCTGTAGTCATACATTGTGCAGTTGTTCGATGTCAGTGCTGAAGAATTCAATGGCGTCCTGAAGTTTGTCATCAAGCTAGATGAGAGCGAGCTTGTAAAGGAGACAAAGGTTGAGGGAGTCACAATCACACTTATGAATAGAGCTCTAGATGCAAGCATTGGATCAGATGATACTTGAAACTTTAGTGTGCAATCTGAGCACAACATTTTCCTTCTTGCGACATTCAAGGTTTGTAGAAGTTATGTTTATGATAATTTATCGTTATGTTTCAGTTAAATGCTTTCAAATGTGCATCATAAAAAGTTTAAAGTTATCCTTTCAGGTGTCCACTGAGAACTTTGATATATTGAATTGGGTTTTTCATCAAAAAAACATACCAGAAACAATAAGAGAACAGAGAAATGGAAAGAAATTGGATGTGGAGGGCATGGGATCCTACAATGTTGAGTGGCACATGGCTGGAGACCTAAAACCTTGAAATGCATGTACAACATTTCCAAAGGAGCAACAAGCAAAAGCCCTTGCATGTATTGCATGGGAGTGGTTCACATCCTTGACAAACCATTTTGGAGGAGAGCTCTGGATAGGCATCTGCGTGCGACCCTAACTTTCAACCCATTTTGGATATCCCACTATCTAGAGTACACATATGCACAATGCATGCACTTTGTAGAATAATAGAAAAACTAATGTTTCTCTACATCTATTTTCCCTGGACCACTCAACCGCTATCTGCAAAGCAAAGGGCAATCTTGGCTTTAGAGACGGCCTCCTCAGAAATGGGTTTTCACAGAGGACATGTTAAGATAGAGCAGGATGAGAAGAGATCTAAAAATGGCTGGGATGTTCCAAAGAAGCTATCCATTGGTGGTGTGAAAGCCCGACTCTTCCTTTTAGTACCCACAACTGGACAACAACGCAAAAGCCAAAGTACACAAGAAAGACAAGCATTAAGATACAACAGGTGGAAGAATCTGCACAATGCTATAGTTGACCATGCAGACGATGGTGCAGCAAGGACTCAGAAAGCGAAGGTATGGAAAACTATGGATGCAATATTCAGGTTCTGTGAATTGAATTCATGGACTGATGGCAACTATATAAATTTCCAAGAAGCCATGGAGACCTACCACAGAACATTCATAAGTGCATGGAAAAATCAACATATTACTCACTACATGGTACTGTAATTTGTTTGAAGACATGACAATCTTTTGAAATGCGCATACTCATCCTTATAATGTCTGCATGCTTTGTGTGCAACACATTATCTGTAACCACATGCCTTGGTTTGCAAGGCAATATGGCAACTTGGGTGTTTGGTCTACACAGGGCATGGAAAAAACCCACTACCAACCTCCTACTGGTTATTTCAGTCACAGTCAACATGGAGGTGGTGTGAACAAAGAAAATAGCTTAGAGGAGCTACACCAATGGACGTATCAAAAACTAATGCACAGGTCACATCGCAAGGAATAAAGTCAAACAAAGTGAGATTGGCCATGCGGTGAGATTAGCCAAAAAACGACGAAGAAAGGAGATATGGGAGTTATTATCTGCGAGGCTAGGCAACATGCGGATTGGAGGCTACAAAAACAACGCATCGAAAGGGTTTGGACAACACCGTTGCACGTTATGCCATAACTCTCAGCCATAGCAAGATTCAAACAACAAACTTAATGTATCTAGAAGAATTGATGTAATTTCAACTTTTCATATTGTGAATGATGGTTGCAACAAAAAAATACATTGCAAGACATTGTTGCATAATCAATCTAACTTTGATGCATACAACAAATACATTCTATTTATTTCTAGTCATCTGGAAATGATACATAATATTTTGGCCTTTTGCCCTTATCTAAAGGAGCCTCTTCCTCGTGCCTTGGTCTCTTTGAATGACGCGTTTTGTCATCAACATCTATCACAAGCACGTTGAGGTCGAGCAATTGGGTCTCCTTAGTTGCCTCAACCTGCGGGACCTCTTCTATAAGTTGAATGATTGGCTGCTTTTGTTTCAACAGGTCATGTTTTCCATATTGTGGCAATTGGCATGGGTCTGTGATTCCACAAGCCAGACCATACGCAGCGTGTGTCAAAAAGTAGCAACTGTGCAACCCATACATGCCAGGCCCTACACCAAAAATTGAGACCGCTGCTTGCTTGTCTAGTAGCATCACCTTGTCTGCGTTCCATCTGATGGCGGTGCCTTCTAGATATCTTGAGAGTGTTTTCAATACCAAAAGGGGAAATTCAGCCTTGTCTTCGGAGAAGCTGGAATGGAAGCAGAGGAAATTTGGAGCGTTCAAATTCTCCAAGTACTGAACAAGAGAGGAATTCTTTCCCAAGTCTCCTTTAGCTTGTCTACGGGGACGAGGAATGAACTTATCATCATAGACGATGAGCTACAAGAAATAAAAGCCAAGTGTTGGTATATACACATGAAACTCTCATACAGGGAAGCAAAAAAAATATTTATATAGGAGTATACCTTCTGATTTTTGTCTTCTTCAAGTAATGCATCATTCCATAAGTCAAGTGTACTCTCGTTTGCAGAGGATGAGGACGGCCTCAATGTCATTGATGGAGAACTTCTCCCCATCTCTGTGATTCCCAGCCTTTCCTGTATCGCCTGAACTCTGACTCCATTGGAAGCGTTGTGGCACATGCGGCTGCATCCTTGTATATCATTGCTAGTGCCTCTATTGGTTCGATAAACTCAGCCGCTATTACATGAGCATCCATGGTAGAATACTTGTCATCTGCAGGGTCAATTATACTACCATCCTCTTGTAGATTTTGAGTGACTATAGCAAGGCAGTAGTCCTCTCTCAAGTCAAATAGTTCCATAATGTCATTGAGCATTACATAATGATGATCACCGATGGGGACGGTAGGGAGCACATTTGTTGGAAAAGCTCCCTTTGGTAGGTGAACACCTTTTGAAACACACAAAGCACCACTAGGTGGTTGCTCCAATGACTAAATGGTGACTGCTCTCGGCCTCCTCTGGTGTGTCCCGGTGATCGTCCAGATTAACATTCAAAAAGAGTATGAACCCAGCATAGTATTTTGTAACTCGATACTTTCAATTATGTATGGGACATCTGATGTCATTCTTGCAAGACTGCAGTGGCAACTTGAGGCTGCTTCTGTAGAAAATATATTTCTTTAAATGATCAGAATTGATATCCTTCATATGAACATATCGACAACCCTCAAACTCAAATGTGCCGCTGATCGTCTGTTGATTGTATGTCTAATAAAACTCTAAAAGGAAATTTGATGCAAAAGCCAAAAACTCTTGCAATGAGAAGGCATGATTGAAAATAGATTTGAATTATTACTCCTGCTGAGCTGAAGCCCAATTCTATAGAGAAAATGGTACAGCTTGTCTTTGGGTGCCTCATTAGAGCAAGGTAGCTCCTCCTCTATCTCGATCTGAAAGGGATCCACTTATGGAGAGAGGTAAGAAAACTTGGGTTGTTGGTTAGGGTGAAGGTAGGAAGGCACTGGCTAACACTAAAGAGTACCAAGGGAGGAATAATTGGCCTCTTATATATAGACTCCTCAGGAACTCGACCACGCCATTTCAGCCACCCTTATGATTGCATTATAACCGGTGCAATGAATGTAGCACAAAGACCGAGGCAAGCTCCACCATCCCTATGACACGTGTCCTTCATGCGGTGAGTGCCGTAGCTATATAAAGCACCTTGACTGCACACTCCATAATTCGCTCACATCTACACAACGTAGGAAGTATG
Source organism: Adiantum capillus-veneris (assembly GCF_014529385.1). Classification (NCBI taxonomy): domain Eukaryota; kingdom Viridiplantae; phylum Streptophyta; class Polypodiopsida; order Polypodiales; family Pteridaceae; genus Adiantum; species Adiantum capillus-veneris. Next base: position 23,696,778 of record NC_140940.1, on the reverse strand, counting down.
GAGGACAAGAACAGAAGAAAGGTGAAGCTTTCTCAAAAGATGATGGCGGAAATGAAGGACGTAGAGAAGACAATAGCTGAAGCAAAAGCTCTTCGAAAGGAGCTGAAGAAGAAAACCCAAAAGGCAAAGACTGAGGAAAACAGCACCGTAAAGACCGAGGACGAGAAAACCACCAACGATAAAGAAGGAAAAAGAATAATTGAAATGGACAAACAAGATTGTGCTTTCTTGAAGTTGTAATGAAGTCCTTGAAGATAATGCAAATGTCTTCATATATTGTTCCTTTGTCTTTGCCTCTTTGTTTCTTTTTGGGTTAATATTATGAAGGAAGAGCTTTAATCAAAATGTTTTGCACAACAATGCGAAACATTGTTGACACACAGTCGTTGACTTGCATGCACTATGCATCGATGGAGAAATATCGCGACACAACGCGGTAGGGAGCTCTCTCCACGATATGCGTGGTCCCTATCGCGTTGTGACGCGATATCCAAATGTCGCGCCACAACATGATAGGAAGGCATGTCTAAGATATAAGTGGTCCCTATTGCGTTGTGACACAACATCCAAACGTCGTGTCACAATGCGATAGGGATGCATGTCCACGATTTTTGTGGTTCCTATCGCATTGTGACGCGACATCCAAATGTCGCGCCACAACGTGATAGGGAGGCATGTACACGATATGGGTGGTCGCTATCACATTGTGATGTGACATCCAAATGTTGCGCCACAACGTGATAGGTTAGTCCCTATCGCGCTATGACACGCCTTTAAGAGTATTGCACCACAACGCAATATGGAGGTCTGGCTGCGGTACACTCTCCCTACTCCCATGCCGTGAATTTTTTTCTTATCGTGACACAATGCGAGGAGGTGGTTTGGTCGAACAAGGTACATCCCCTATCGCGTCGTGTCGTGATAACCATATTGTCGACCTCGTGCCCCAGTCGACATGCAATATGCCACGTGTTGTTCATGCGGTGATGCACTCTTCCCAATGATGATGAGCGACTCAATTAATTGTGGCCGCCACACATTTGGTAATGATGATAATGTCCGATTATATAACGTTTCTATTTTTGAATACCCCACTGCTGTTTAACGACTGTCCTCACCTCTCAGAATCAGCTTTTGCGACGTAACCTTCTCATTGCTCAATCTTCTTCTTATCCTTCCCCACAACGCTTTCCAGGGTAAACACTTGTTTCTATGGCTTGCACAAAGCAGACCGCAAGGAAGGTTTACCGCCAAAACAACCAACCTTCATCCTCAAGAGTTGCAGGCAAAACCCTGCCTAATCTTCGGGCAACAATGCGTAGTCGGAGGTACGAGCAGAATCAAAGCGTTCTGCTTGAGCTGCACAAACTCTAGAGGCATGTTTCTCTTGCTATTCCTAAGTTACCCTTTCAAAGAGTAGTTCACCAAATTTGTGAGAGCGCAAATTTGGATTTTTGGTGGACCAGAAGTGCAATGGATTTCCTCCATGAGGCAGCTGAGGACTTTCTGATCAAGCTATTCCAAGAGCTCACAGCTCATGCCCACAGAGTGACAGTGATGCCTCGGGAAATCAATTATCTGAGGCTGCTACAATTTAGGTACAACAAGACACTTGCACCGGTCTATCTATCTGACAGGAGAATGGAATTTTTTTTGGCACTCCCTCCAATAACCAAAGTGAAGGTGAGAGATGTGAGCACCACACAACACACATACAACACACGTTTGAATGTGGAGCGGACCCAAGAGGCACTTGTGGAACAGCCTTTAGAGGAGTCAAATGAAAGGGAGATCTTGTTAGCAATTGACCAAGCTAATAATGACACCCTACATTTCCTCGGCCCAGCTTTTGACGTAGCACTTCTTGTATGGGGCCAAATTTTATACTTTCATTTCGGCCCTCACGAGATAGGTGGTTTTCAAAATAGTGGAAGAGAGCTTATGGACCAAATTATCAACTTCGGTCTCTGGTATGTTAAATTATTTTTGCAGAGGTATTTATCTAATTTTGGCTTATTAGATATTCTCATCAATTAATTTTCTCAATTCGCAGCATGTTGGTTTCGAACCTTGCATGGAATCTACAATCCAAGGTAGCCGTTTTGGACGCATAGCTATCAGTCGTGCTTACCTCGGAGGACACTTCCCTGATTGAAGTCATTGATGGGTTTCAACAAGTGAACATGGACACGACAAAAGTTTTATTTCTAGCTTACAACAAAAAATCTAGTCTTCACTATTTTGTATACTACTAATAGCAAACTCATTCCTTTTTTTGTGCAATCAATTCACATTGGAGCATTGTAGGCTTAAACATTGAGTGCAAGCATTGCTACCTTGCAAACTCTACCCATGGTTTTCATGGGAATGTCCGAAGGTACATAATTACTTGTTTCTTGATTTTGAATTTTCAATGCAACATGTGGTCATCATATGCTATTTATTGCAGGTCTGTTCAGAAGCTTGTTGCTGCATGGGAAGCATTGACCCAAGATAGTGTTTGGGAAGATATGTTGATTTTGAGTTGCAAGGTTCCAAAGCAAGACGATGCGCATTCTTGTGGATGGAGAGTTCTTGCAAATACGGAGCTTCTTCTGGAACGCATTTATACTGAGGAGCGTAGAAGTGTAAGTGCAATGTTTTGCTTTTGTAATCCTTGAACACATGATTTCTTTCAATTACATATAAAAGCTATGGAATTCATTTGTAGGCAAGGAACCTGGCAGATTATTTGAACTTGCATGTGGAGGCATTTAGGACGACGATCATCCAGAAATCTTGTGGAGACTCGTCTTGAAGGAGTCGTCGATGCATTTGTCGTGCCACCACCACGACCACAACTTCGGCCTCCACCGCGGAGGTACAAAGCAGCACCTCCACCAATGATAGACTAAGCTCCCGGACCTGCCTCCCCCCGTGTTTCTGACCACTTGACCTCTAGTCTTTTTGTAATACCCGATTTTACTGAGGAAGACAATGCCACTACACAATATTTTCCTCAACCGCAAGCCCATGACCCAACCCCCATTCCGTCTCATGAGTCTTTGCATCTTAATCATGATAATCAAGCTAGGGGGAGCTCCCCTCAATTGTAAATGAGAGCTACTAAGATTTAATTGGACTAAACGTAATGAAATGACAGCTTGAGTCGATTTTGAAAAGATAATTGTTCTTAGACTTTATTTGTAAGAAACTCCTTAACAATGCATTTTTGCATGAATGTAGATTGCAAGCTTGCTATCAACAACTTTCTATAATATTCGCAGTACAGAGCAATGTGATATATTGTGTGAGCTGCCTTCTTCAATCAAGAGTTGCATTGCACTAGAAACAGTCACTCATCCTTTATCTCTGCACACAATTTCTTCTTCTCCTTCCTCTGAGGCACCTGCACGACAAATAATCGAACACTTAGATTAGACCAATATTTTGTGATGATAACAAGCAGGGAAATAATTAATGTATCATTAATGTTTACATACAAAACATACTACCTTTCGCATGTTGCACTGGAAAAGAGATTTTGGAGGCAAGTTGAGGCCAACCTCATTCTCTAAATCCTCATGCACTTGTCGTAGTGTCACATTGCCTCGAATGCTAAGAACAGTTCGAAAATCAGGTCTACACCATACCTCAAGCATTGGTCCAAAGCTACCAGATGACCATTTACTCGATGCCACCTTATGTAGTGGAAGGAAGCTATGAAATTTTGAGAAGCTATCATGCACTTACACACAATAGACTTCTTATTTACCTTGCATAAGACGCCATCACAATCATGGACATCCCAGGATTCATCTAGAAAATCGAGGCATTTCTCTGTCTTACAGAGTAGCATAGTTCTTGTCTTCCTAATCTCTTCATCATGGAAAAAGTCGATGAACACATGCATGGGCATGAAGTTTGAAACATGTACCAACCGAATAGCAATATTTGGTCTTAAGCACTTTTGTATTTCCTGATGGAGCTTTAGTCTGAAACACTCAGAGGTTTCAGATGAAGGGACTGGCCACTTTGGACTGTCCTTCAAAGGAACCGGGAGATATTCTAGGGTGCCAAATCCAAGCGCAAAACACAGAGCATTATAAAAGTGATTGAAGAAAAAAACACCCCTTTCAGCCAACACTCTTCACGCGCTGGTGTTATAGAGTAGCTCTCCCACAATTGCATGTAATGCATCAAAAATGCCAATAATGCAATCCACCACCTGCCAGTCTTCTTTCTCAAAAGAATAAATATTTGCAACTGGCAAGTTAAACACACAATACACGAGTGACCATTATGGATGTAAAAAAACTTACAATTTGGTTGGTTTGTTGAAATCTTGTCAGCGTTGCTCGTAGACGCAACTCTGAGTGCATATAAACGTGTTCAATGAGAACCTCTTTGACTGTTTTGCCCATTTGTGACAAGCGAAAGTGTTTCACCCTACCTTGTTCACAAACTCGTTGCCTGTGTGCTTTCTCTTCCTCGTGTGCAAGAGAACCCAACTTCCAACTGTAATGGTGGTGGAAAGCCATCGACCGTTGTCCAATCGAAACTACTGAAAATTTTGACAGACTTCATACTTGCGGATGGTCGTCGAGGTCTTCTCTTCTCCATTAGTGATTCATCTATGTATGGCAAGATGTATAGCACATATGTGAGAGGGGGAGTGTTTTTGAGTGCAACACAATACAGTCAAATGCGAGCATAATAGTTAGTTAAGCGCAAATGAATGAGAATGAGCGGGAATACTGTGAAGTCTCTTCTATCAAAAAAGTGTGCACAACTGCATTGAGAGTGAGTTATGGTACATTTGTCCTATATTCGACCCTGATAAGAAAGATTCGAGCAAATCATAATGCAACTAAAAATAGTTTTTTGAAAATACCAAAATTTGAGATAAAAACAAAGAAAAGCCGAGCTACCGTCACGGAAGCCCGCCATCCATTGGTCATGTTGCATTCTCTCTCTAGTGCTAAAAGGACGAAATTTGAGTCCAAACTTTCCCTAATGCAAGGAATTAACTGTGAAGGGAATCGTGGATGGTGGCACTGGGGTTAGCAATGTGACTAAAAATTTCTAGGAAACTATGGTAAGACCTCACCTTGGGACCACAACCATAGTAGTAAAGATGGCCATGAAGGGGATCGGGGAGCATCACAGACGGAGAGTGAGAGAGAGAGAGAAGGAGACACACACACGATGTGGGTGGGGAGACTGTGAAGTGGCAGCTCCTCCTATACAATATACTCACTATAAGTATAGGGTAATAGTAGGCGGGCGCCCATGACCTGGGCGACCGGTCAAGGCACATAGGCCTTAACCCCAACAACCTTCCACTTAAAGGCCAATGTGCCTTTAAGCAAGATCTACTAGTGTACAACTAATAGAAGGTGAGATATTCTCTCAACCTATGCCCACTGACTCTCAATGAGCTAGTGCATCCGGCTCTACTGACAGACAAACATCCCGCTGCGAAAGCCACACAGAGCTAGCTCCAAGCTCTGCAAAGTGTCTACAAGAGCTCATGCACTCCTGCAAGTATCGGTCCAATACCTGCAAACCTCCCCTATGCTCTATGCCGAGATCAGTCATCGAACAACTAATCAAACTTGCTGCAAATGCTCCCACTGCAGTTGCTATATCGGGCCTCGAGATCAGCATCTCGTACATGAGGACACCGAAGGTTGATGCAACCCTGGCAATCTCTGCAACCTCCAACTCAGAACTCAACTCATGGCAATCCTGTCCCCTATCATAGAGACCATGGCACTCTGACTCCAAGCTCTGGAGTGACTCCTCGTGCCCACCACATATCACATGTGTACCAAGAGTATCCATCTGTCCTGAATCTGCATCAAGCTCTGGCATAAGCATGTCAAGAAATGACTCCACAATAGCCGACATCTCAGCATCCATGTGAGTCATCTCTGTCATCACCTCTGATGACTCATTCTGTTGTCACTCACTAGAGCTGCCCCGCTCTACCTGTGCATCCGTAGATGCAACCTGCACAACAAGGTCAATGCTCTGCACTCCATGCAAAGCATCCTGCAACCCACAAGCAAAAGAGACTCGCCTGCTCTCTCGCTCTCTACCTAGCTGCATGATCACAGAGACAACACCGTCTTTCCCGTGATCCACATGCAATGGGTAACCTGTACCACTTCTGGCACCTCTCGCAATCACTAGCGAACCCAAATGCATCACAAAATCTAGCTCTTGTAGCGAAATCTGACATCCACAATCTCTAAGCTGACCAATAGAGATCAAACTCACTGTCAAATCTGGTACATAGCTCACATGTCGTAACAAGTAAGATGCACCACTTGGTAATGACAGTCTCACATCTCCTGCACCTGCTATCGCATGCACCGATCCATCGGTCAAACGTACACTGTCAAGCATGCCGCTAGAATAGCTACAAAACCATTCACGATGCGACGTGACATGAAACATAGCATCTGCGTCTAGCAACCACTGCGAAGGGAGTGCACTATCCACATGTATAGCATCTCTTGCATAGCTTGAGGTAAAAGTGACATTCCCGTCACTAGTATACTCGGACACTATATCTGCCTCAATTGGCAAAGCAACTGAGTCCATGGCATCACTACATACATATTTGAGACTTCCATGTCTCCTACAATGTCGCATACGACGAAAACAGCGCCGTCTAACGTGTCCAGAATGACCACAATACCAACATGTCACCTGTCGGCGTGCTCGTGAATGTACATGTCTCACACGAGTCCGTGATGACTCAGATCTATCATACATATCATGTAATCTGCGCCAAAGTGCTCTCGAAGTAGTCTCATACATAACAAGAGCATATACAGATTTTGCAAGGTGCAAAGAGAGTGTAGATAGTGCCATCTCCTCTAGCTCCCACTGATCGTCAAACATGTTTGAAGGTCTACCTACATCACCACTCAATGGTCGATGCAACCCTTGCTGTGTCAGTGCATCAAGCATACAATCTCTCCATGTCGCAAAGTCTGACCCATCAAACACGCGCATCTGTGAGAGGTCACAATCTGATCGATCACTTGTCTCTGCCATGAGCACAAGTAGCAAGCTAGATAGCAAAACCACCTCACCAACAACACCTGGAAATTGTCTATAAATATGGCCAGAAACACAATGTAAAACCTGTGAGACACACTCCAAAATAGAGCTCCCGCAATGTCAATACAAGCCTCGCCTGCTCTAGTATCACACTGCAATTTGTGAGCTAATCACCAAGTCCACACTATGCGGTATCAACGCATACACACGCACAAATCTCCCACCTGCAGAGAACACCGCATGCAAATGCTGAGTGCAACCCGCAATCTCTACCTAGATCGCATAAGTGATACGCATAAAAATCCTGGGAAACTTTCGCCAGAGTTTCGACGCACAGTGGCTATCAACACAAAATAACCATTGTTTTGCAAGCTCAATACAATGAGCAATCAATGCACATCAAACTACACTCAACATACATGCATAAGCTCTGCAAAACTATGGCAAACAATGCTCGAGATCACAAGACTCTCCCACCTGAGAGCAAACCACTGTCTCAAGCAAAGAAAGATACACAACTCCTCACTCTTGCGAGAGTGGATACAAAAACACAAAACTGTGTCCAAACTGACAAAACCTGTCAAAGTGAGAGTAAACACTCAATCACAAACTATGGCGAGAATCTGGGAAAAATCCGACAGAATTTCCCCTGAAAATTGAGCAAAAACTCAAGTACAATCTCTACCATAAACCATAACACTACTCAATGCCAATGAGTAGAAATGCCAAAATGGCTCCACATTTTCATATACAATGGCAATCCGCACTCAACGTACATCAACGGAGTGACCGCGCATAAGCAAGCGCCAAAAGATTTGCAATCCGAAAACTTGATCAATGCGAAAACAATGCTCTCAAGAGATCTCACCAGCACTTGAAAGTGCTCGCCAAAATGCATGTATAATGGGCATCAACCATGCGCCATAACCATATGCAAACCATCCGCAAAGACCATGAATCCAAGCACAAAATCACTGCCAAAGTATCCTGTGAAAACTAGTGAAAGAAGCTCCACCTGTGTGCTCCAAAAAACTGCGTCTCTCAAGAGACCGCCTCGGTGGTGTGTAAACGCCTCCGTACTTCGTTGCCCAAATCTACCAAAAAACCCTCAAACCACAAGCTTAACACAATCTGCAATTGTATCTTCAGCTCATAATTTATGCACTCAATTTCAAGCATCTCCCGTGCTTCCAAAAGTGCATCAAACTCGCACACAATGCGACAACAGAAAATCTGGAATTTCTGTATACAGTCAGTCTGAGCTAAATATCAGCAACACGATGAGGAATTTGCAAAAAGTTTCTTTTGCAAAGTTGTAGACCATGTTGAAACGGATGGGCTTGTTAGACAGAATTCTCAGATCTGCATTCTACAAGGAGGAAAACGAATCTGAAAATAGTGCTGCTGCGCACACAGTTTTAGGGCAACACCTTCACTTACACACAATCTTCCACACTCCTTTCGGAGCTTCCACAAGAGCATACATCACTCTCAACTGAGCTCACAAGCTCCCATTGAATTCTCACAAAGCTTCCAAGCTTTCTTAATCTCTCTACCGTCGAGAGCGAGCGAGCTATCGCCTTGAAGCTCTCAAAGCCGTCATGCTCTCTACGGTCACCATAGCTCTGATACCAATTGAAGGGGATCGGGGAGCACCACAGACGGAGAGTGAGAGAGAGAGAAGGAGACACACACATGATGTGGGTGGGGAGACTGTGAAGTGGCAGCTCCCCCTATACAATATACTCACTATAAGTATAGGGTAACAGTAGGCGGGCGCCCATGACCTGGGCGACCGGTCAAGGCACATAGGCCTTAACCCGAACATGCCATTGGATCTATTGTTAAACCTATTGGGATGCTAGAAGATCTCAAGATCAAGGTCTTTGGACATAAAATAAGAAATACGTTCATTGTTATGGATTTCTCCAAGCACACTATGGCATCTGAGATGATCTTAGGACGTCCTTTCATGAGGGAAGCAAAAATGGTGCATGACAGGTCTAAAAACCATGTCTACTTGCAGTTCCAAGATTCTGTCATTCGAGTGGATCTTGTAACTAGTCGAGCACGTCCTCTAGGAAACAAGTTTGTAATTGATCATAGATCTGATACCACAATTCACTCGGCCCCATTGCAGTATTGTTACACATGTAAAGTGGACGCTGATGTTGGGGAAGATTCTCCTTATATGGATGTACTACCTGGGATGACTGAGTCGGACAATGTGGATTGGGTCCAGTTAGCAGCAACCATAGACACTTGGGGAAACAGGGGGACGACCTGGGTAACCTAAGGGGGATAAAATGCCACCACTCATATCCTTAAATATGCTAGAAGCAATGCATATAGCTTCTGATGACCTACAAGATGAAGGTTTGACTGGCATTGGAACCAGTAGCGTCTCACAAGACTATAGTCCACACGATTTAGGGTCAGAATCATCAATTGAAATTGACTCTGAGGACGAAGAATCTGAGTTAAATTTTAGTGCAAATGTGGGGACAAACCATTCAGGGCCCAACGGTACCCTAGATGACAATCTATCCAAGGGAGTAGAAGACACAAGTAGCGATTCATCTAGTGACTCTTCACTAGAGATCGACCGTAATCGAAAATTAGACAAGAAGAGTAAGAGATATAAGAGGCAACGATATCGAGCAAATGTGCCTGCTAGAATAAATGAAAAGAAATCTATCGTAGAATGGCTTGATTATATAGGGGAAGAGCTTAAAAGGTCCAAGCAAGAGTTGAGGCTTGAGAAAGACAACAACGTCTTAGATGCCAATGAGAGGCTAATCTGGGACTCACAAAAGCGTTTTATGAAGACACTGATGATGATTGGAATCCTACACACTCTTGTTATTTATGAAAATGGAACTGTGGTTCAAAGCTTTTTGGTCATGCCTCCTGAAACTATGGAAGGTAATATAAACCTGGGGTGCAAATGGATGTGTGCAGTCAAATGTAATATTGATTGGGAGATTGGAAGTATCATGATGTAGAAACCAAATCATGGCCCTACGGCTCAAGGAATAACACTGGAAATCTCACCTCTTCATAACAAAAAAAAACAACAAAATATTGCCAATCCAAAAAGTCACAACATCCTTACTAGTAGCACAACCCTCTAAAGCTTCAACTTCCATGGCTACGACAAATAGGCTCCACGTGATCTGACCAAGGGTACATATCAATGGGTCCCCAAGGTATTGTTATCAGACCCCCCTATGGTTCAAGTTAATTCACAAAGGAAACCTCGAAGGAAGGCGTCCACTCAGGTGAAGAAGGTGAAAACCAAATCATGTTGGATTCCCAAACAACTATCAGAAGCCCAAGGCTACTATGATGGAAATGATTGAATTTGGGTACCTAAGTGAAAATCATGTCCTTCCCTATCCACTACAAAACCATGTGATTCCAAATCCGATGGAAGACCGTGGGAAGGGAAAGACCACAGAATGCTACACAACGATTCCAGAGCTAGTTTGGGTTCCAAAGAAAAACCAATCTATTTAGCTTAGCTCAGGAAAGGGGGAGTTCCATGAAGCTTCTAGCTCCTCATATAATGCGTCCATAGAGGTAAAAGCTTTTACACAACCTCCATCTACCATAGGTAGCCTCCATGAAGTTACAAAAGATTTGACACCTCCCATTGGTCAATTATTACCTGATGCACTACTTCAAGTTCGTTCATGAGAGAGTACCTTACCACCCTTGCAACTTAATGAGGCACCCAAGGTAATAGAGAACTATTGGCTAAAATCCTCACCTATTACCAATTGGAATAACTGGTTCCAAAAGGTGATGACATCTTTTTAAAGTATGATCTACCCAAGGAAGGGGGGAGTCTTCATTCATGTGAGCCTATTGAAATATTTCCCTCTTAACCTTCTTTCCTTGATCCTTGAGCTTTCTGATTTTGGGGATTGTATATATATAGATATATAGTAACTAACCACCCTAGTTCAAAAAAGAAAAAAAGAAAAAAAAAAGTAAAGAGCAAGAGCAATTAGCAAACGAATGTGCACAATACTAGTCAAAATCATTGACCTAGACCTACACATGTCACATCAGGTACACTAAAATAGAAACCTATGTAATCAAACACCTAACCATCCTCTATTTGTGTTCACAGATATGGCCGATTCTTACAAATATTCTTTTTACCCGTCCTAAGTAATGCATTTATGTTATCCTCATATTTCTTTTGAATGGGATTCGGATGAAACACTGGCTTGTGAGAGAAATGTTGAGGAGTTAGAGTGGCTGGTCTGCCTCTTGACAACGAAGGATCCCTATTCTACACAGGAAGTTCGCCCAATTGCCCAAGGCTAAACTAGGCCACTTAATTGCTGGCTTTAATTCCTAAATAGTCTATTAATTGTAGTATCTTTAGTAATGTTTTAGGCTTATTCCACCTAAGTGTGATTTGTGTTGTTGAAGTCCATGTGTTAAGATGGTATTTGAGACCTCGAGTCTCTCGACTAGTTTATGCTCAAGCTGGTATTTGAGACCTCGAGTCCCCCAGCTACTTGTAGCAACTATGAAAAAAAAAAGAGAAAAGAGAAAGAAAATAGCACAAACGTCCTTGTATTTTATGTTGATCACACTTAAATGGTATAAGTGACAAGATCACTAGTCTTTAGAGCCCGATGAGCATTCCTAGGGTTAACTACTCTTTAGTCGACATTTTTTAATTAATGTTGGTCAATCTAATACTTACTTTCGTCCTAGCTCTTGTGTAGTTCTCTTAGAGTCAACATAATAGACCTTAACTCAATTGCATTTCATTCAGGTGCTACGCTTGTTCTAGTTGGCAATGTTACAATTCATGAATTTATTTTGCATTTCCTAGAATATCATGTATGCATCTCACTTATTGCACGCCTGCACATGCTGCCTTTGAGCTTTCACAATGTTGTTTTTCTTCTTCTACAAGTACTCCTATCGTGGATCCCGATACTGCACTATTATATTCTGAGGGCAGAATCTACATCAGGAAGGGGGCATGTTAACCATCGGCGTCCACTTCTAGTAGTCATGGGCCGCGCTTGTTGGTCCAATAGGAAAAGGGTAAGAGTGATCGTCGATGAGAGGTGCACTCTAACTAGAATATTCAAGGGTTAGTTGGCTAAGCATGGGCGCCCAAGTGTGAATGGGCGAGCCTATATATAAGTCACCTAAACCTAAAAATCACTCATTCTCTCATTTGTGCAATTGAAGAGTGCTCTTGCTCCATGTCCATCTTCTTTTTCATCTCCTTGTGTGTGTGTATGCGCGTGTGTGTATGTGTGTGTGTGTGTGTGTGTGTGTGTGTGTGTGTGTGTGTGTGTGTGTGTGTGTGTGTGTGTGTGTGTGTGTGTGTGTGTGTGAGAGAGAGAGAGAGAGAGAGAGAGAGAGAGAGAGAGAGAGAGAGAGAGAGAGAGAGAGAGAGAGAGAGAGAGATAATTGTGACAACGGCGAGGCGGTTAAGCTGAGCACAGTGGTAGCTCCCTCTTCTTCGCGGCGAGGAATCCCCACAAAGGCAAGCATAGGCCGGTGAGTGACACACCCTTGCTCACTTGAGCTTGCTAGATTAATCTGGTTGTGTGCTTGCAGCCATTTGTGGCTCACGCGTCCAAGTTGATGCCGGATAAGAAAGAATTTGGTTATAGTTTTCCTTGCGATGGCCCCGGCCGAGGGGAAACTTGCGACATTTCTGCCTGGGATGCTTTCTACTTAGCTGTCTTTTGGATGCTGAACACAATTGGATGGGTTACCTTCTATTGGCACTGGAAACACATCACTTTATGGCAGGGCAATGCTACAACAATGTACGGCAAGTCCCTTGCTTTGACACGTGCAACAGACATGCACATAGATCAAGATCCAAAGGTTAGAGAATCACAAACTTGGGATTGCTACCATTTTACCAATGGAGCCTTGTGGAGTTGACCTAAAAAAGGCATATGAGCACCTTAGCTCAATCCAAGAAGATGGCACAAAAAGGATTACATACTCCATTGGCCAAGCTACCAAGTTCAGTATAACAAAGGACATGGTAGAAGAAGCTTTAACACTATTGATAGAGGGTGAATCAATGTGGTCCAAGGAAAGGATTAAAGGATTACAGTCTCCATTAGCCAAGCTATCGAGGTCAATATAACAAAGGCCATAGTAGCAAAAGCTTTAAAACGTGAATCAATGTGGTTCAAGGAGAAGTAAAGACAAGCATTTTCACTAGGAATATGGATGCAACAATTTTCACTTATATGATTCATAAGCCAGTAGAACACCTCACCCGACCCTTCCACCAACGCTTCCACTTTTTAGCAAAAACACCACCAAGGTACACATGTCCGAACCATGCAGTGGCATCAGCTTTCATCATTGCATTGAAGATCAAGCTATTGATGCCCATAGGCCATGCCTCTCATGTGCTCTCAATATTTTAAAGAGTGTACCAAGAAAACTAGTGGCATTACATATTTGGGAGCTCTTGAAGTGCTCACTTGGAATGCCTACCATGCATTGGGTATGGCTCACCACATATCGCTTGCTCTTGATCACAATGCATGGTTGATAGGAAGTGTGAAGAATGAAGAATAAGAAGAAGAAGAGAAAGAAGCTTCACGAGAAGATAAAAAAGGAAACTAATGCAACCTTCTGAAGATGAGGATGATGAAGGCCCTATGGAAGAACAGGATGTTGATGACCAGCAATTAGTAGGAAGTGCTCTCAAGCCACCGGACACTAAGGAAGAGAAAAGAAGGGCTGCTAAAGTTAAACAAAAGGTGGGTGAAAGGATCTCTAAATGCCTTACAATTCCATCACAAGTTATAATAGAAAAACCTACCTATAGAGCTATAAGGCTAAAAAGAGAGTGTAACATTTAATGGCCTAGTAACTTAAGTGTAGCAGAAAATAACATAAACATAGTGAGCATTTCATTAGAATAGATTCCTTATGCGCATAGCAAGAGTGCTTGGATGGAGAGAGCAAAAAAACGCATAACACCTAGTTAGAAGGCATGAACAATACTTCAAAAGAGAGAGAAATTAAGATATTAACAACAGTTGAGGACCCAATTTTCATGAAGCCGGTCCCCCCTCCAAAAGGCTTTGTATTATAGGTTTCCCCCATCAAGGGAGACATTTTACAATACAATACTTCGTGTTCCTTCAATAACTTGCTGGTGCAATGATGATGGAAGCTTCAAGCACCATGCACACACTTATAAAACACAACATCGATTACCTCATGGTCTCAGACCCAAGACCTCACACACCTTCGAAGATGGTGAGAGCTAATGGAGTATGAGAGTAGATTGAGAGGAAGGAGTAGTCTTACGAGAAAGAAGTATGTATCCTCACATAATCACTCATAAAAGCTTAGCATACCTTAGTAATTAGCATGGTAGAGGAGATGAGCATGCATTGAAGCTTGGCTCTTGGTTGGATTTGCATCACAAAGCCAAGAGTTGTTGGTGTAGGCCTCCCTTTCACAAGTTTCGAGTAGATGATGAGCTTTCCATTAAAGCTTGAGAAGGGGAGAGAGAGAGTCTTCTTGCTTCACACATGAAATTGTGTGAGTGTGTGTGTGATAAATGCCTTGCCAAAATCATCCCCCTCTCTCTCTTGGTCAACCCCTCTTACATTTGAATTATGCTGGCACCCCATTGAACCCTGCAAAGCTTAGCCAATGATAATTGAGAAGCATAAGTGATAGCCTTTTAACATGTGTACCCCTTTACCCGTTTGTGAGAGATTTAGGTATTTAATTAATGCAATTAAACTCTCGTTGGACCCCTTTGTCTTCTGGCCAATAGGAATCAGGCAAGCCATTGGGCTGCTGAATGCTCATTGGACCCCTTGGGAGACTGTCCAATAGTCTTCTAGAGAGCTTAATTCTTATTGGTTCTTTTATCAAGTGTTTTTAAATGAATTAAACTAGACTTACTCTAGCCTAATTCTCATCGGTCCACCTATATGGCCATCCAATAGGATTTGAATGCACCTTGGGGGCAACTGGGCTAGGGAGCTGACATGTGTCCCCTATTCCCTTTGTGTAAAGGGAGCTTGTGAGTGTGTGTGTGTGTTTCTCTCTCATCCCCTACTAAAAGGGCTCGCCCCCTCCTATGTAGGGATGTAGGAAGACTTTGCGTACACTTGCAAAGCATCCAATAACCCTAAGGTTTGACCATTGGACTTTACATTGAATTTTGGAACCTTAGCATTTTGGAAGTCTTAATGGGCTGAACCTTAGGGTCTTGGAAGCCCATTGTTGCACATTGCTCTTTTGCAGATGCCCCCCCCTTTGGATCCCTACTATGGTCGGTCTGCTAGCTTAACCAATATTCTAGCTTTTTCTCCCTTGGTACTTCCCCATATTAAATGATCAGTTTAACATGAGAAAATTAGATATTAGTTATTATGACATTACCTCTCTGTTGAAATCATAGTCGTCCTTGCCTATGGGGTAGAGAAGATAAAGCCTATTCATTAGTCCTTTTTCTAGCGGGTAGAGGATCCCTATCTTACCTTACGACATCGTTCTAGAATGGATGACTAATCCATTCGATGCTTGAGAGCCTAAGCTGCCGCAAGCATGTCTAGGTATTAGTCCTATCAATCTTCCATAGCAGAGTGACAAGCTCTACTTGGTGTTTGGGAGATGTCGTTTCCACAAACTTGATATTAAGCATGCATACTACTTAACATTTGTGCACAATAAAGAAAAAGAGAGTCATATAAGACAAAAACTTTGTTCTTTAAACATTTGTACATTTGCCTACTCTAGGGAAGCATTGTAAACATTGACAAGGTTTAGGTTATCCTTTAATTGTATGCCTTGCATCCATCTAGCATCTTCAAAAGGATAGTTCTTAAACTTAATAAGATACCGTCGGATAATCTTACTGCCTCTCAATACCTTGTCTTCATGTCGGAGAATGGACTCGGGCTGCAGCATCTCTTCTTGGTCCTCAATCTCTGTTGGGTCTTCAATAGTTGGTTATGATGTGGCTCTCCTCTGTAAGGCTTTAATAGGCTTACATGGAAAGCATTGTGTATGAGCCAATAACTGGGAAACTTAAGTTGATAGGCCATCTCATTGATTGGTCTAAGAATTTGGAAGGGACCATAGTACCTTTTTGCTAACTTAGCATAGTACTTTTGGTGTCCCGTAGGATTCTTGCCCGTCGCGTGCCTTAATCGAGCCTTGGGAAAGTTAAGCAAGACCCAATCATTTTCTTTAAAGGCTTGGGCTCTTTGGTGCTCATCAACAATAGCCTTTTTCCTTTGTTGCGAGATAGAGATAGCATCCTTAATATTTTGGAAAGATTCTTGTAGGTCTTGGCTATACTCATCTACAGTGAAGATCTTCCCGTGTACCTTAAGTAGTAGGGGACTTTTTGATCTTCCCTCAATTAACTCAAAAGGTGATTTTCTCGTGGAGGTATGTACATTATTATTGTAGGCATACTCCACTAAGGGTAAGTACTTATCCCATTGGGACCTTTGATCTACTTCCGTTACGTAGGCTTTTAGTAGATCAAGAATTGTTAGTATAGCTATTTCACTTTGGCCATCCGTTTGCGAGTGATAGGTCAAAGAGAAGTTTAGCCTTGTCCCTAAATTCTCAAAGAGACCCATACAAACATTATTGGTCATTCTAGGATCTCTATCCGACACTATGGACATCGGAAAGCCTTGGTACTTGAAGATTTGTGATATGAAGAGGGTTGCCATTTGATGGGCCTTGATAGTATTTTTGACAATTATAAAATGAGCTTGTTTGTTGAACCTGTCTACTATCGTCTCTATTCTCGTATTCCCATGGATTGACTTAGGCAATCCAAAGATAAAATCCATGGATATGCTCTCCCATGGTGAATTAGGGATCGGCAAAGGTTGAAGCAATCCAGGTTGCTCCTTCTATCAAACTTCGTCTTTTGGCATACCACACATTTAGAAACATACTCTTGTATGTTTTCTTTCATGGCAGGCTAATAGAAATATGTTTCAATCCCTTTTAGGGTATTCTAAATCCCTCTATGCCCCGCATAAGGAGGAGCATGAGATTCATACATTACTTTCTCAAGTAGTGAGTTGGTAACGCATAGTCTATTGCCATAGAGAAAATAACCATCTTGTAAAGTAAATGGTTCCTCTTTTTTATTCCTAGTGAAAGGGCTGAAATCACATCTCTAAAATCGGGGATCAATAGCATACTCATCTATCACAGAAGATAGATAATTGTGAGTTGCTATGGAAACCGCATTCACTCTTGGCTGTCTTGAGAGTGCATCCGCTACTTGATTATGCTTGCCAGCAATGTGAGCAATATGAAAATGAAATTGTGAAAGGAAATTTGCCTATCTCATTTGTTTGTCGAAGAGCTTGGTCTGCGTTATGAAGTACTTAAGGCTTTGGTGATCTGTCCACAGAATGAAAGGAGTCCCCAATAAATAGTGCTTCCATGAGTCTAAGGCATGTAGAACTGTGAGGAGTTCCTTTTCATATATGCCTAGATCTTGCTCAACAGGGTCGAGCCTTTGACTTTCATAGGCTATGGCGTGCCCTTCTTGGAGCAGAAAAACTCCAAGGCAATCACCACAAGCGTCACATTGGACCTCAAATGGCTTTGAGAGATCTGACCATGTAAGCACAGGTTGAGAGATAAGCTTTTCTTTAAGATTTTCAAAAGCATTATTCTCCTTGGCAGACCATGTAAACCTAACATTTTTCTTTGTTAGTTCATGTAAGGTCCCGTGATTTGTGAGAACTTTTCTATGAAGCGTCTATAGTATGCGCACATACCTATAACGCTTCTTAATTCATGAAGATTCCTTGGATTAGACCATCCTTTTATTACCTCTCGCTTTGATGGATCCATTGGATGCCATCTTGAGAGATAATGTGGCTTAAATATTGAATCTCTTTCAAGAAAAACTCACTTTTCTTGCGATTAATATAAAGTTTATTCTCTTGTAAGACTTGAAATATTACTTGGAGGTGTTGCTTGTGTTCGTCTAATGAATTAGAGTAGATGATAATTCCATAAAAAAGAACACTCCAGTAAAGGTTTAGTGAGGAATAGCTTCTCCATCAAGCGGTTGAATGTAGTTGGTGCATTGGTCAATCCAAAAGGCATGACAATGTATTTGTAAAGACCAAACGTAGTGCGAAATGCGGTCTTTACAATGTCTTGATCAACTATCCTTATTTGATGGTAACCTCATTTTAGGTCAATCCTACTGAAGTAGGTCAATCCTTGTAGCTTATCAAATAGGTCTTCTACCCATGGAACATGAAACCTATTCTTGATAGTGATCCTATTTAGTGCTCTATAGTTGACACACATACGATATGTGCCATGTTTCTTTTGCACTAATAATACGGGTGAGAAAAATGGAGATGAGCTAGGCCTAACCATGCCCTTCTCAACTAACTCATGCACTTGCCGTATAATCTCCTCTTGTTGATCTTGAGAAACTCTATAAGGAGGTTTATTAGGCGGTGAACTTCCTTGAAGAAGTTCAATTGCATGGTCATCATTGCCTCGTTTAGGAGGTAGTCACAAGGGATGTCGTCAATAAAAACATCTTGAAATTCATTGAGAAAATTGGATAACTCTAATTCCTTGTGATTGTTTATATTTTCTTTTGCTAAAGCATTAGGTTCATTTTGAGAATCTTTAATAAAAATCGTGTACACAAAAATAGAGCTCTTTATTGACTTATTGAAAGCTTGCGTATGTACAGTGGGTATGGTGTTACCCATCTCTCTGGCATCTATGTACATATCCTTTTCCCTGAACTTTAAAGTAGATTTTCCTTTTAGGTAATTTAACATTGGCAGCCATGCGATCAAACCATGGTGCCCCTAGGATTACATCCTCATGCTTGAGAGGAGAGATAAAGATGTCCTCTTTGTCCACATAGCTTTGGACATGGAGCCTAAATTTCTTGATTAAATGAGTGACTCAAGATTCTTGCCCCTTGAAAGCACCATCTGTGGGTAGGACATCTCCCATCTCATAGGCTTGGATGCTTAGCTTGGTGGCCAACTCTTTGGACATGAAATTGTGAGTAGAACCAGGGTCAAAGAGAATAAAAGCATCATGTTCTCTTACCTTTTCCCAAGCATGGCATAGAGTAGACCCTTTGTGGTGAGCTTCCTCTTCTTGGATTTCGACCAAGGTATTTCTAGGAGGATCATGACGGGTGTTCTTTTGGGGGCAGGCACGGGCAAGCACGGTACGCATGCCCTTGCGTGCCGCATTAGAAACAATGGTTATCTTTACGATAATGCTAAAGCTCTTCAGGAGAGAGTTTATTTTTGCCTTTATAAAATCCCTTCTCCTTAGCTTTGTTGATGTTGGCGTTGCCTTTAGGAGACTTTTGGACATTTTCCTTCCCCTTAGGCTCATTGTTACGGTCCTTGTTCTCCGTGGGCTTAAGATTTCTCTTAGTCCCTGTTTGGAAATTGATTTGTAAAGCCACCATGGTATGGTGTATGACCGCATATATGGTGCGTGGCCTTTGGGAGTTGTCATACTCCGCCATATCTTCAGTTAAGCCTGCACAAAATTATTGTTTTTGCTCTCCAAAATCCGTCTTTTTGAAGACAGTGGATTTGAGATGTAAGCCCCAATACTTGTCTACATATTTGTGAATAGATTCGTAAGGAGAGAGCTTCAAGCTTCACCATTCTGTGAGTACTTTGTCTTTGGCATTGGTAGCCAAAAACTGCTTCATGATGGAAGCTCTTAAAGCTTTCCATGTTCGTGGAGCTTCACCATTTGCATGTAGGCTAGAACACGAATGCCTGGCGGACTTTTGAAAATGCATAGCTACATGGCATAGCTTAGAGGACTCCGTGAAGCCCTTATCTCCAAACGTCGCATCGAATTGTTGGATGAAAGCCAAGACTTTGTCCAAAGCACTAAAGGAGCCATCGTAGGTAAGGAAAGAGATGTTCTTTCCTCCCTCTTTGAACTTCTTGAGCTTGGATGACCTCTTCCACATGGCATAGGATTTCCTATGGCCTCTTTTTTTTGGTGGCTCAAAAGTTGCACCATCACTTTCTTCAGAAGATGAAGAATTTGAGGAAGATGGAGAAGAGGGTGACCTCTTTCTCACCTTTTTCTTGTCTGCACCATCACTTTCTTCATAAGAGGAAGAGGATGAAGAAGATGGAGAAGAGGGTGACCTCTTTCTCGCCTTTTTCTTCTCTTGTTTTTTATCATCTCTCTTTGAATTATGGTGTGGAGAGGTGTGCGATGGTCTTCTCCATTTAGGAGGTGATGGAGAGAATTTTGCCCGCCGTCTTCGTGGAGCCATCTCCATCGAGGTGGCATGAGACTCACTTCTTTCTCGTTCTTTTGATGGTGGATCTTGAGTTCTCCTCTAGGCAGGAGATGTGTCATCAAGAAGTAAATTTTTGAGCCCTTCGTACGGATCCTCTTCTTCTTTCCAAATCGGAGAGAGGCCTCTTTTGGAAGTCTCACAAGGAGGCTTCCTAGGCACTCTCTCTCTCTCTTCATGGTGGGGAATTTGGAGAATCCCATGAGCTCGTACGAAGCTACCGTTGCACTTCACTTTGGAGGGATGGATTGCCCATGGATTGTTGAAGCCTAGAAACAAGGTATTTAACAAGCATAAAGGAATTATTAGTAGCCTGATCATTAGCAAAATCAAAGCTATCAACATTAATTTCTCTCTCTTTACTATTGTCAGCCATTCTAACAATTTTTAGGTGTCCTTTGGCACTTCAAGCCCTAGTTACTGCTCCTCTGAACCCCTTTAGAAAAGCACTCAAGCTACTGTACCCGTGGCTCGAATATCATTAATTTCAAGGAATAAAGAGAGGGTCTTTCAACACCAAAACAGTACCGGCTCGTGACAAGCTTCTAATAGCTCAATAGTGGTTAAGCCATAGGCAAGCCCCATAGGACTCCACTATTAAGACCATAGCTCTCCAATTAATAATACTACCCATTTATAGCTAGCTTAAGGACCTCCCTTCTTGAGCAAGAAAAGAGAAACCTTGTGCTCTAATACCAATGTAACATTTAATGGCCTAGTAACTTGTGTGTAGCGGAAAATAGCATAAACATAGTGAGAATTTCATTAGAATAGATTCCTAATGAGCATAGCAAGGGTGCTTGGATGGAGAGAGCAACAAAAAGAATAACACCTAGGTAGATATGCATGAACAATACTTCAAAAGAGAGAGAAATTAAGATATTGACAACAGTTGAGGATCAGATTTTCATGGAGCCGGTCCCCCCTCCAAAAGGCTTTGTATTATAGGTTACCCCCATCAAGGGAGACATTTTACAATACAATACTTTGTTCTCCTTCAATAACTTGCTGGTGCAATGAAGATGGAAGCTTCAAGCACCATGAACACACTTATAAAACACAACATCAATTCCATCATGGTCTTAGACCCAAGACCTCACACACCTTCGAAGATGGTGAGAGCTAGCGGGGTATGAGAGTAGATTGAGAGGAAGGAGTAGTCTTACGAGAAAGAAGTATATCTCCTCACATAATCACTCATAAAATATAAGCATAGCTTAGTAATTAGCATGGTAGAGGAGATGAGCATGCATTGAAGCTTGGATCTTGGTTGGATTTGCATCACAAAGCCAAGAGTTGTTGGTGTAGGCCTCCCTTCTCACAAGCTTGGAGTAGATGACGAGCTTTCCATTAAAGGTTGAGAAGGAGAGAGAGAGGGTCTTCTTGCTTCACACATGAGATTGTGTGAGTGTGTGTGTGATAATGCCTTGCCAAAATCAGCCCCCTCTCTCTCTTGGTCGACCCCTCTTGCATTTTACTCATGTTGGCACCCTATTGGACCCTGCAAAGCTCAGCCAATGATAATTGAGAAGCATAGGTGATAGACTTTTGACATGTGTCCCCCTATCCCCTTTTATGAGAGATTTAGGTATTTAATTAATGCAATTAAACTCTTGTTGGACCCCTTTGTCTTCTGGCCAATAGGAATCAGGCAAGCCATTGGGCTGCTGAATGCTCATTGGACCCCTTGGGAGACTATCTAATAGTCTTCTAGAGTGCTTAATTCTTATTGGTTCTTTTATCAAGTGTTTTTAAATGAATTAAACTAGATTTACTCTAGCCTAATTCTCATTGGTCCACCTGTATGGCCACCCAATAGGATTTGAATGCACCTTGGGGGCAATTGGGCTAGGGTGCTTATATGTGTCCCCTATTCCCTTTGTGTAAAGGGAGCCTGTGAGTATGTGTGTGTGTTAATCTCTCATCCCCTACTAAAAGGGATCGCCCCCTCCTATGTAGGGATCTAGGAAGACTTTGTGTACACGTACAAAGCATCCAATATCCCTAAGGTTTGACCATTGGACTTTACATTGAATTTTGGAACCTTAGCATTTTGGAAGTCTTAATGGGCTGAACCTTAGGGTCTTTGAAGCCCATTGTTGCACACTGCTCTTTTGCAGATGGCCCCCCCCTTTTGGATCCCTATTTTCCCTCCTTTGGATCCCTACTGTGGCCGGTCTGCCAGCTTAACCAATATTCTAGCTTTTTCTCCCCTGGTACTTCCCCATATTAAATGATCAGTTTAACATGAGAAAATCATTTAGGAGAATAAGATATTAGTTATTATGACAGAGAGAAAGAAGCCTTCAAAAGGGAAACACGCTTGCAAGGTGGTTTTGAAGATTTTTGGCAGTCTAAACCCCGTAAGGTCAAACAAAGAACCCCATGTACCATAAAGTTGAGGGTACTCTCGTAGATCTAGAGTTTATCTATGGCTAGGAGGAAAGAGAGAGAATAGAAGGTGAAGTGGAGATGGAAGAAACCACAAGAAGAATTGAATCTGAGAGCACTTCTACCACTGTGTCAATTCCACAAACCAGAAACAATATCTCCTATCCCAAAATGGTCTCAAGAAAATATGCAAGAAGAAGCTACTGAAGAGATTCCCACCACGGAGACAAAAGTGGTAGAGATTGCTAAAGTTGAAGAAAAGATGAAAGAGCAAGTTCAACATGGAAGACAAGAACACATATACACCACTTGAATAGCGTTGAAGAGGTAAAGACAAAACAGAAGAAAGATGTCAAAGAACTTCCAAGGGAGATACCCAAAAATAAGAAGGGAGTGTAGAGGCTAGAGAGGTCAACACCTCTCAACCACATGCCATGAAGGACATTTAAGAATACTCTCAATTTTCCCATCATGTTATTGAGAAGATTAAGGCAAAAGTTTATACACATGAAAGCAAAAGCAAGAAAGTAGAAAGCTTGAACAAACACCCGACCCTATGTAATTAGTCCACAAAGGGGATTAAGCCCAAATCTTTTGGAAAGCTTCAAACTTCTCATGAAGGAAAAACCTGTGTGAAAATATCTGCAAGGTTATCGTGCATAGGTAAATAAGCTAGGCTGATCTCTCCTACATATAAAATTTTCCTATACGAACATAATGATTTATTCAAGCATGGAACATTGCGTTCCTCGCAACTGCCAAATCACTTTGATATCAATAAAAATGGTATTGGAGACTTTTGTCCAACACCCAAGTCAGAAATCAAAAGGTGTGGAGTCAAGCTTGCTCAATAGTAACTATCAAAGTAGCCCTATACTCAACCTCACAACTAGAAGGGGCCACTATAGAATGCTTCTTACTCAACCAAGATATGCATGAGCTTGCTTCTTGCTCAACCTATTTTCATAAGTGTAGCAATAGGCTTGTAATTCTCACGACTAAATCTATGCAACAATGTCTCAATATACATTGTCTGACACAAAGCACTACCTCCATCACCCTACTGAAATTGTATGCCCAAACAATGTGCAAAAGGGCCAAAGTTGATATCTCAAGAGAAGCATTCATATCAGCCTTGAAATTAGCAAGATGTCCTTCATTTGGTCTAGTGAGCAATATGCCATCCACATAAAGCAACATGATTAGAAATACATTGTTCTCAGGCTTGACATACAAATTTCTCTCAGGTGGATTATTTTGAAAATTATGTGTAGCCCAATAAGCATGAATCTTTTCATGTCAACCACATGGAGCTTGCTTCAAACCATACAATTCCTTCTTAAGCTTCGACACCTTGTTTTTGTGTCCTTTTTGAACAAAACCATGAGATCTGCAATACTTTGTTGTGACACTCCATGTCTATAAGGATAAATTCAAAGAAATGTTGATTTTGAGTTATGCTATTGAGGGAAACTTTCATGAATATCGATGCTTTGGCTGAAAATCATGCTCGATATTGCAATTGTCAAGGCTTTGATTGATATATATATTCTAACTAATGTACTTAGCAATGCTTTGGCCGATATTTATGTCCAATGTGGTACTGCATCTTGAGAAGCAAATCAAGGACATTTTGGTCAATAATGATGCTCAAAGAGAGCTATGGGATGGGGTTTTTTTAAATTAACTCTTAAGATCTTGGACACAATATTGTGGTGAGCAATGCTTTGGTTGATAGAAAAGCAAAATGTGGTGCACCTCCGAAAGCATGAGTAGTATATTTGAGCATCTTTTAAGACATATTGATTGCAAAATTATGTCCAACATGGCAAGTGGTCTAGAAAATGCCTTTGACATAGGCGTCGAGAGAGAATTAATGAAGAGATTGCAAGTTGGTACTATTAGGGAAGGTTGTGCTTGACAATGCTTTCATTGATATGTAAGCTATATATGGTGTATTTGAAGATGAACCATCCATGGGCTGCCCAAGGGACGACCATAACTAAAAATAAAATGAAGTTAAGCTATTTTAAAGAAGCTTTGAGGGGGCGATGATAAATTTCGAGCGGTGTTGCCTATGTGGCAGTAACCATTGCCATTAAAAAGCTCAACATTTTTTAAACCAACGACGTCTGCTAGTGCCACGTAGGGCACTAGCACTCAAAATTTAAGCGCAGATGCTTTGAGGAGCTATTAAAAAAAAAAGAAGACTGACGAGCAGCATTAAGATAGAGGGCGCCACCAAGACGAGCAGAGAACGAGTAGTTATAGGACGAGGTGGATAGAGCCGAGCAGCGAGCTAATAGAGGGGAGGATCAGGAGACTGTAGGCTGGCTAATGCACGTGATGAAGGCCGATGATGTGCAGTTATTAAAGAGCAGGAGTAGCATTTGAAAAAAAGGAAGCAAAGGGGAAAGAAAATAATGAGCAGGGGCAGAGAAGGCTTTTAATTTTTGGTGGTGGAGGTTGACAAGCAGATTCAAAAGCAGAGTGGCCGCTAGTGCATAAAACAAATCAATGAGTAGATCACCAGGCGGAAAGGGTGAGCTGTGGGAGATGAGAAAAGAAATTGCTAGAAACAGAGAGAGCGCTCTCACATTAAGGGGAAAGCCACATAGACTGGGATCCTTGCCATAAGGGATTTATTGGGCAACGAGGAGGTTTCAAGACAAAGGTTAAGGGCATGCAAGCCAATTGAGGCCTATGGAGGGTGTCTATGTGCATAAAGCTTGTCCTTGAGTGGAACCAAGGGAAACGGCGGCATCATCTTCCAAGTTGACGGGTAGCAAATATAATATAAGGTATTCTCGGTGGCTTCAAAATAAATACATTCACTAGCTACGTACAATGGAAGAAAACTCTAAAGAGAAGAAAACCATAAAGGAAAGACAAAGAAGAAAAGTACAAATGTACCTATGAGTCTTTTGCTTTCCATTTCCATGGAATTTTTCATTTCCTAAACTCACCCTTTACTTATACATTTAAGATGTTTGGAAAGGATTTTTATTTTTTCAAGGTTGGGGAGGCCTACTGGGTTCTCCATTTATTTATTCATTTTAAATAATTGTGTAAAATTTTGGGTGTGATTCAAGGGTTAGTTTATGTCTAATTTTGATCGAAGAAAATTCTAATTGAAGTAATGTTGTGCTTAAAATTTTAAAAATACCAAGAATGATTACTTTTATGATAAGGGTTTACCAAATTTAAACCCAATTTTCTTAAATAGGATCAGGACATAGTTGCCTTATTCTATAAAGGTGGAAACCTTATATTCATCCCAACTTGAAGAACATGAGGTGTTTTCTGTGTAAGGATCGAGAGGTGAAGGGAGCTTAAGGAGGCTCAAAGGTGAAAGGCTGCATTGCTACATAGTGAGCTGCACACACTTAATAAAAGATGCACGACCACTAAAGGGACAAATTAAGATACACACAAAAAAAGATATCATATTGCATAGCATATATTATATGTACAATACAAGGATTTATATAGAGCCTTGATATTACACGGCTGGCACAAATGCCTATACATGGCTTATTCTTGCCCATACAACACATATGCAAAGGTGTCAACATCATTAGGCTTAGGTGTAGAGAGATGTCCCATGCCTAAGTCAACAATCCTCCCCTTAGGCATGGACTATACTGAATGGAGCTGAATCCAGACCTAAAGCCACACAGGCTAATGGTCACACAGACCAAAGTAGTCACACAGAATGAGTGGTCTCATCATATGGTGTCACATAGAGCAAGAAATCCTCCCCTTAAACAAAGAAGGTGAAGACCATCCATATTTACAGTACATCAGTATACTCGCAAAAGTAGTTGGAGGCGGCACACACATGGAGACAATTCTCTTCCTGTTGAGCTGCATCTCCATCCTTTTCTTCTGCAAGATTGACTCTATTTTTGTTGCTTCCTTGGCACTTTGATGGTGGATGGCCTTTGATGCCGCAATTGCTACAATATTTGTTCTTGTAGCAGTCCTTGGAGAAGTGTCCAGGCTTGCCACATTCATAACACTTCTAATTGTTATTTAATCTAGGTGATGATGATGACGCCCTAGATGATGATGATGTAAAATAAGCTCCTCCCACTGATTCAAATTTCTTCTTATTTTTCTTTTCTTCTTCATGGATTGCCCCTGTAACATATTGCAGAGAAGGTATGGGTTCCTTTTGCTCTAAGACTGTTACTATGTTGTCAAAACTTTCAGGTAGAGCACTCAGCAGCACAACGACTTGATCTTCTTCCGGGACTTGGCATTGAATGTAAGTGAGCTGCGTGATTATACTCATTATTCTGTTAACGAGGCTTGAAACATCCTCCTCTTGAAGCATAGTAAGTTTGTAAAGATTTTTCTTTAAGCTAATCTTACTTTGCTTTTGTTTAGCACTGAAGTTATGTTCCAGAATATCCCATGCTTGGATTGCAGTGGTACAGCTATCTGTAAAATACACATAATTATCGTGCAGTGATGTGATAATTATGCCAAGTGCCTGTTCATCTTTAGCTTGTGCTTGTGCGATTTGGGCTCTAGTGAGAGTGCCTTCAACAAAAGTGGGTGGTTCGCTTATTCTCGATTTTACAACAGACCATAGTTTCTTTTTCATAAGATATCCTCGCAACTTGGTTTTCCAATTGTGGAAACCGTCTCCATTGAATTTTTCAATCCCCTTCCCTCCCATGATGCAAAGTGGTTCCAAACACAGAGGGTCTCGGTCTTACCAATAGAGATACTATCTCTATGGCAGTGTCTTGCCCTTTACAGGAGGTAATATGAATGCGCGATTATGCCTAATTTGTAAAGTCACTCTTTGCAAGTAGGATTTGCAAAGTTCCTCCCCACAAAAAGAAGGTTTAGCCCTGAAGTCGAGGGAGAGCTTTGAATATCTGCTTTGCACAAGCTGCTTGTAGGGAATTTACAAAAGCTTTAAAAAAAACTTTGTACAAAAAATCTTGTCGCTTGTTGCTATGTGTTGTGAAGAGTGTTGTCGATGTTGTCGAGTTGCCACGAGATGAGGATCCTATGGTGCTATGTGTATGCTTGCAGAGGATTTTTTATTTGTTTTTTATCTTTTAATTTTTAAAACTTTGCAATACGCAGTGCATGTGGGACATGCTGCTTAAAGGGGTTTAAAGGGGGCCAAGAGATGGGCGGTGGTATGAAAACAAAAAACTTTAAAAAAGCTTTATAAGAGGAAAACGATTTTGGTGAATTCGAAAAACAAACTATCGAAAGCAAGCAGATACCGTCGATAGAGGGGGTGATGGCGTTTTTCAGCTTTTGAATGATTTGAAGCTCCAGCTAAGGTTGCCTTGCTTCCATACTTACATCCATGAGGTTCGAATTGGATAGGGGCTACCAGAGGAGAGCCTTGAGCGGCCGCAAGTGTGTGTGTGTGTGTGTGTGAAGCAATCAAGCTCCTGCTCGCTGTCACTCCGACTCTAAGCTTGTGTGTGAACTTGAAAATCAGCGCTACACCAATAACCAATGCCGATGGCAAGGCCCTAGTGAATGCACTACGATGCTTATTAATGCTACTGATCGATGCTCCCACCGTTGCCCAGCAAGAACTTGATTTGGTTTGCAAGGTTAGCTCCTTTTCTTGATCAGAAGTTGCAAGACAAAGTGCCGCTCTTTGATATTCGCATCCGTGGACTCCGATTGGCGTAATTCCAAGTGAATAGGATAATTTTGCACAATTTAGGAGGGCGATTAAGGATGTTAATTGGTTTCTAATCGACTGTGTGATTAGTAGAAAGTGGGCAAGTGGGGTGTCTATGCAATGAGAAGAAAATTGCTAAGCTAATTATGGTGCTCACTGGCTGTGATACTAGTTGTAAGGATCGGGAGGTGAAGGGAGCTTAAGGAGGCTCAAAGGTGAAAGGCTCCATTGTTACACAGTGAGCTGCACACACTTGATAAAAGATGCATGACCACTAAAGGGACAAGTTAAGATACACACAAAAAAAGATATCATATTGCATAGCATATATTATATGTATAATACAAGGCTTTATATAGAGCCTTGATATTACACGGCTGGCACAAATGCGTATACATGGCTTATTCTTGGCCATACAACACATATGCAAAGGTGTCAACATCATTAGGCTTAGGTGTAGAGAGATGTCCCATGCCTATCTCCACATTTTCATCCCAACCAAAGTGAGGGAAGTCTTTACAAAGGGAGAATTTATATTTTTATGTATATATATATATATATATATATATATATATATTATTTTTTTTCTTTTCAGTATATACTATAAATACACTCTCAAAATAACTCAATCAATCTT
The DNA here is from genome assembly GCF_014529385.1 of Adiantum capillus-veneris. Classification (NCBI taxonomy): domain Eukaryota; kingdom Viridiplantae; phylum Streptophyta; class Polypodiopsida; order Polypodiales; family Pteridaceae; genus Adiantum; species Adiantum capillus-veneris. Next base: position 23,667,675 of record NC_140940.1, on the reverse strand, counting down.
TTAAAAAAAATGAAAGTGGAGGATTTCAAACAACACATGGCTCTCATACAAGGGTGAGGTCCTCAACCCACCGTGCCAAAAGTTGTGATAGGGTCCTTGATAGGTCTCTAGGCCTAATAAACAACGGTGTCCTTTAAAAGGAAAATCCACGGAATAGACTCTTATCATTAAAAACAGCTTGAATTTATAGGCTTAGAGAAAAAATCTAGTTCTAGCTTGATAACAAAAATGGGACAAAAAACTAGCAGAACTAAAACATTTTTGGCCCTATTACCTTTGTACAAGGGGCCAAGGAGTCATGTTCCAATGCTTTTTTCTCTCTATGTATGTGAGAGCACACAGGTCGGTCTGCCTGATCCCCTTCCACTGAGGAAGCCTAACAGACATTTATGCAACATGAATGGATAGTAGAGTTTCCATAATAGAGTTTCTTCAAAGTAGCCCTTGTCAACAACATTGCTAACATTCTTTATCGAACAAACATCTTAAGACTTAAGATAAGGTATTTTTAATAAATGTAACAATGAACAATACTTAATCTATTTCAAAATCACGTAAAGACATCACCCAAAAAGTTAGGGACCTAATAACCCATTGCCTATACAATTGAGCATCTTCCCTAGGATTAAAAATGGTATCGTAAGAAACACAGGCATGGATGGATTAAAGACTCATTATCCATGGGGTGGTCAACCCATCAATGGCCTCTAGCCAATTGTAACTCTTCATCTAAAGAGAAAAACATATCAAAGAATCAAACCTGATCTTGAGACAAGCTATCTTAAGGATAATCATACAATTCCATCCTAACTCATTGAGAATGCCTACATCTTTTCTCTTCTAATTTCAATCAAGTGCACGGTGTTTCTTGGAAGTTAACCTTCCATTTTCTTTCAGATTTATCACTTATAAGGTATTTATGATAATATAATAGGTACAATGTATTAACTTTAAATAATTTACACTAAATGCAAAATTTCTTAGAGTAATGATCCACTTGGGGCTAATCCAGAGCTGGCCATTTTTTGCTCTCAATGGTAGGGACACTACTCGGATGAGTCTCATGATTGTGTGTGGCCCTAGCCCTCTTCAGAGTGACCTCCTCCTCTACTTGGAAACTTGAATGTGTTTTTTTTGAAGCCATATCTACTATCCTTTAATAAAAGGATAATTATTTGGTAAACTATGAAACCTTATAGAAATTTCCATGGGAATTCAAGCTATTAAGTTTTTGATTAAATATACCCTTTTTTTTAAATCTAAGTAATTTTCTTCTTAATAGTGTGTTCGAACTTTGAAAATTATCTCATAAACTTCTAACTTATTTTGATGATTTTCTCTTTTCATTTACTATCTAAATTGTAGAGTTTTAGGTATAATAAATATTTGAACTACATATCTATCAATGCTATTTTCTCAACTTTCTAACAGTGTCTTAAAATTTTGAAAATTATTTCAAAGGTTTCTAACTTAATTTGATAATGATTCCTTACAATCTACTATAAAAATTTTAAAAAAAATAATGGCCCTAATAACTATTTTATTTTAATATCTTATTATAAAATTTTCATTCCAACTTAAAACATTTTCTCATAAATTCCCAAGTTGATTTAATATATATTTCTTTGATTTAAGGTTATAATCAAACAGCTTCAGGTCTAATAATTATCAAAATTATAAAGATAAATTTAATATAACTACTATGGTTTGGTAATAATGTGTGATAACTTTGAAAGTTATCTCATAATTTTCTAAGTTGATTTAGCATATCTTCCATACAGCATAAATTTAAAATCACCTTTTTTATTCTAATAATTAGTAGTACCACTAGAAAATCTTCTAATTAAAAAATCAAAATAGCTTAACATAGCTACAACACTAAAAACTACTTTTGTCACTAACTTAGTAAACCTCTAATTTCTTATAAATTTTTAGCTTAATAAAATCTAATAATCAATATAATTAATATTTCTAACTAAAGAATTAATATTTCAATATGTAGAATATATAGAATGAAGTTAATTTACCACATATAATGTTTCAATCCTTTTTAATGTAAAATATAATTGTATAGAAATAGACTTAGATTAACTTATCTTTCACCAATCTAAATAACTTATGCTTAATTTAATCCTAATCGGTTTAGATTAATTTTCCTTTCATTGATCTAAATGGTTTAAGGCCGTTAATGACCTAGATTATCTCACTAGAGTTTTTTCTCTCGTAGTGACTTTGAGTAGACTCTCTAAAGATAGAGAGGATATTCAATAGGGTCTTTGAATCTAAGTGAATTAATGAGAGCCGGCGGTCTTTTATAGGCTTTTTTTGGCAAGCTATGGCTGAACTTAAGCAGCCTCCTAGTTCTACAGGTCCCCGATGTTTCTAAATCTAGTGTAAAAATGATCTACTAATATTCCCTAGTATCTATCTAGCTTGAAAATGAAGCTATACTATCTTGGTTGTTGCATTCCCTACATTAACTAGGAAATATTTGCCTATGTGGTTAGGCCATGTGACACCTTGTTTAGGCCATGTGATACAATATCTACTAGGGTCTCAAGTTATTTATTCATTTTAAGTAATCGTATAAACATTTGGGTGTGATTCAAAAATCAATTTACAATCCATTTGATTCAAAAAATTTATAAGTGAAGTAATGCTATGTTTTTAAGCTTCTAAAAATACCAAGAACGAGTACTTTTTATGATAAGGGTTTACCAATTTATAAAAATTTGATTCTTTTAAATAGGATTAGGACATAGTTGCCTTATTTTGCAAAGGTGGAAACTTACAATCATGATTCGTTCACTTCTCTTGAGATTGTCCCTAATTAATGGGAATACTATCATGTGTATCAACAATGCCTCTTATCTAGCTCAGAGAATTAGCGAGATTGTTCCTATTGTTGCAAGTGGTTTCTCTTTTATACTTTTGGATGCTTTGCATGTTCTTTTTTTGTATCTATTTTGGTGATACTATTGTGGTATCCCTTAATCTGTTTTGTGGTTGTATAAGCTCAATGCATACAAGAAATTTATGGAAGATTTAGCATATATAATTTTAATTGAATGCTATTTCAGATGCAAAAATTTGGCATGCTTGTTTTGGTCATCTTAATTTTCCAATTTATGATGCTTGCTGAAATATGGTTGCTTTGTTGTTCCCTATTGAGGCATCATTGAAACATGTATGTCAAACCTATATTTTGGAAAAAACACAACATCCTAAGTTTCCAAAGGATAATTTCGTGTGGACTACTCACAAATTGCAGTTTGAACAATGTGATATTTATGGTCCAAATTTATAGTCCTTCTTTTTGGAATTATATGTACTTTGTGACTTTCTTTGATGTGATTGCTCTAGGCATGCAATATGGGTGTATGTGCTTATGGCAAAGCCCAAAATATTTACATGCTTTATGTAATTTCTACTTATGGTTGAATACATATCTGGTTGTAGTGTGGGCATCCTCCAATCTAATCGAGGGGAAGAGTATATGTCTAAAGAGTTCATTCTAAAGAATTAAATGCAATTTTGGCTAGTCATGGGAAAAACCTCCAATGTACGGTGCCATATACCCTTAGAAAAATGACATTGCAAAAAGGAAAAATAAGTCACTTATGGAGATGACTTGATGTATGGTCAAAAGCCAAGCTTCACCACATGCATTTTGGCTTGAGGTTTTCACATGTGCTATGTATGTACTAAATAAGTTTCCCATCAAAATTTTACAGTGTATCACTTCTTATGAGGCATGGCATGGCAAGAAGCCATCCACTACTCATTTGCATGTATTTGATTGTGCGGATTACGATTTGGTGTCTAAGAAACAATGCAAAAAATTTGATGATAATGTCGTGATTTTTTTTTTTGGTTACAGTTCAAAAATAAATGTTATAGGTTGTATCATTTCGTGAAGTAAAAAATCCAAAATTTTGGTTGGTTGCAATGCAATCTGAGTATGAATGTATTGTAAAGAATGGCATATGGTTTTGTGTCACTTGCCCCTTGGCAAAAAGGCCATTGGTAGTAAGTAGCTTTTCAAGTTGAAACGCAAACTTGATGGTATTGCTGAATGCAATAAGGCTAGATTTATGGCAAAAGTGTATTCTTAAGAGAAGGGCATTGATTTGATGAGACTTTTTCTCCCACTGAATATATGGGTACCATCTGTAGAATTTCTGTATTAATAGCTCATAATGGTTGTCATGTATTGTTACCATACATATGTGGTAGTGATGTGTATGAACACACTTAGGACCACCAAGGAATTTTTCCCCTCACTAGGAGGTTTTACCCCCCATGCATTGTAATGCGCCTATCATTCTAGGGATAACTTATCTTTCATTGCACACTAAGTAATACTACTCTCTGTTGTGTGCCTTGAGCTTTCTCCGTCTTCCCCAAGCTATGTGTGTTTCCTTGCAACCCTATTTCTAATAATTGGTATAAGAACAGGTTGCATCCTCCCAAACTTATTCGTCAGCATTGCCAACATAAGATTGCTCTTTTTTTCAAATTTTGAGCTTTAGTGAGCATTGGTGAGCGTTAACAGCTCATATTTTCCATACGAGCTCATTTCGGCCTCCGTTTCCATTGTAGATAATATTGCACAAGCAATTTTGTCATTTTGTGCAAAAAAATCTGTCACTGTCGTTTTTTGCATAACAGGTCCCTCACAGTCTTCTACGGGTTGTGCGATATAGCATGTGTTGGTCTCGCTTTGTTTCTCCTATTTTTGGGAAGTTTTCACATCAGGTGCAAGCTTTCGCCATGGCTGACAACAACATAGATGTGTTCAAGATGTTTGTTGTTGATGATAAATTGGATGGGAATAATTACCCAATGTTGTGGGCTTACATGATGCAACATGTTCTTGTGTCAAAGGACATTTGAAATGTTGTGCAAGGAATTCATGTACACCTTGGTTCTAAGCATGCATGCGATGTTGAGAATATTGTAGGTTTTGGTGGTAGGGTTGCTGTTGCCAGAGCTATTTTTCCTACGACTGAGCAAGATCGTTGGGATATTAGAGATGCACAATCTCATGCATTTATTGTGTTATCCATGAAGTATACTATTACTCCTCACATTTGTTCAGCTAAATCTGCAAAACAGGCTTCGGATATTCTGGCTGGTCTTTATGCAAGTCGCAATGAGGCTAAAATTGCACTGCTGCATAAAGAGCTAGGGTCCAAGATTATGCATGAGGAAGATGAAATGGACACTCTCCTTGTTGGTATCAAGGATATCAATGAGCAACTTATTTCTGCAAGTGAAATCATTTTTGATAGTTCCCTTGTGCAGATTGTTCTTGATACTTTTTCTAGTTCTTGCAGACTTGTGACCCAAGGAAATCCAGAAGTTGCCAAGTTTGATACATTATGCACATTGCTATTGCAAGAGTCGTAAAACAAAAAAAACAAGGCTAAACAAAGTGCAGTTGAAAAGGCTTTTATACTTGCTCAGAGAAAAAGTGGTAACAACAATGTAGCCACTTCTCATGGTACTTCGGCAAGTGGTAAATCACCTGTTTCCAATGCTTCTACTGGCAACACCTCGTCTGGGAATTTTGGTGAAAAGGGGGAAAAAAATATGTGTTGTCATTATTGTAAAGCTAATGATCACTTGATCAAGCAGTGTTTGAAATTGAAGGGAAAGACACTGGTTCCACTACAAGTGCAACAATTGTAGAGTCTTCTGTGAAAGGAGATTGTGATGTTGATGTAGATGCAGAATGGGCTTTTAGTACAAAGTGCACTTATGATCCTTCTGCCCATGATGCATGTATGTTAGTTGTTGTAGATTCTCATGTGTGGTACTTTGACAGTGGTGTTACAAACTTAAGCACATTACCTCTCATCGTGACTTGTTTTCCTCTCTCAAGGATGTCCCTCATGGGAAATCACTTGTGCCCACAATGCCTCTTATCCGGTCAAGGGAGTTAGAAAGATTGTGCTGACTACTGCGAATGGAAATTCTTTCACACTTGTTGATGCACTTTATGTACCTGGGATTAAAAAAAACCTTTTGTCTGTATCTACACTTGCTAGACTTGGTCTCGTTGTCAAATTTGTGGATGACAGATGTACAGTTCATGATCTCAATTTTGGTGATGAAATTGTTGCATATGGTATTTTATGTCGTAGGTTGTATAAACTCACTTTGTATGACAAGTGTGGACAAAAGTTTGCAAATGCAGTTGCGGATTCAAAGGCTGTTTTAGATGAAAAACTTTGGCGTGCAAGTTTTGGGCATTTGAATGTTGTCAATTTACTGTGTTTGCAAAAAAATGATATGATTGCTTCTTTTCCGCCTCTTGAAACACCTATGCCAGTATCTTTGTGAAGGATGTATTTATGGTAAGATGCAGCGTTCAAAGATGGTTCAGTAAGAGCTGCATGCAGGTTGCAGCTTGTGCATAGTGATGTTTGTGGATCTATGCAAACTCCGCCCTTAGGCAATTACCTGTGCTTCATGACTTTCATTGATGTTTGTGGATCCATGCAAACTCTGCCCTTAGGCAATTACCTGTGCTTTATGAATTTCATTGATGATTACTCTAGGCATGCATGGGTGTATCCACTTAAAGCTAAGTCCAAAGTGTTTATGTGCTTCAAGAAATTTCTGGCTATGGCTAAAAATGTCTCTAAATGTACTATGGACACCCTCCGTTTAGATCGGCGGGGGGAGTATATGTCTCTTGAGTTTAATGTATTTTTGGCTAGGCGTGGGATAAAACATCAATGTACAATGCTGTATACACCTCATGAAAACGACTTCCAAACTGTCAAAAATGTCCGATGAGCAAGAAACTATCATAAATGTCTTGTGAGCTTACATTATTGTCTTTAGAACATGACAACAAAAGCTTCCAATCAAATCATAATTTTTGAGTCTTCTCAATGCATGTACAAAGCCCTCATAGCTACATGTACTCAAGCCCCTCAATGATTGTAGACTAGCCCTTAATCCAAGCATCGGCACAACTATCCATCAGCTATCGAGCTATTTTCCCAAAGCCATCATCAACCAACAAGCCTTGTACTGCATTTAATCTACATGTGAGGGAAAAAACCTTAGATACTATCCAAAATTACCTTCAGTATTTACCCATCTTCAACGCTAATTTACCTCAGCACTATTAGAGTGCTCACAGGAGCAAAAACGCTAGTGAGATAATCCAAGTGATTAACCCTAAAACATTTAGATTAGTGAAAGGTAAATTAACCTAGATCTATTAGATTCAGGTTAATTAATCTTGAACCGTTCAAATGAGTGAAAGAAAAATTAACCTAAGCCGATTTCTATACATTTATATTTTAAATTAGGAAGGATTCAGACATTCTATAGAGTAAATTAATCTCATTGGTATATTAAAAATATTGAAATGTCAATTCTATGATTAGGAATATTAATTACATGACTATTAAATTATTTTATTCTAAAATTTTTATATTTTTAATTACAAAAAATCACTAAAATACCCCTCTAATTTGTGGAAATTCCCAAAATACCCCTCAAATTTCAAAAATTCCCAAAGTACCCCCATAATTTGTCATAAATTCCCAAATTGCCCTTGAAATTTTCGAAAATTCCCAAAATACCCCTGGTTGTGAGAGTAAATTTCTTGAAAGACAAAAGCTTTTGTAGCTTTTCATAAGAAGAGTGATTGTCTACCATACAGGATGCTAAAACTAAAATTTGAGTTGGTTATGTAGGCTTTGGAGATGAATTCCTTCATTATTTTTAGACATAATTGCCTTTTTTTTGGGAGGTAATTTACAAAAAATTATATGCTAGCACTCAAAAACTGATCTCAATTGTCAAAGAATAATAAAGATTAGGAAATCTTGAAGATCCAAGAAAAATAGATACAAGGGTATTTTGTGAACTTTTGAAATTTGAAGGGCATATTGGGAATTACCACAAATTAGAGGGGTATCTTGGTAATTTTCCCTTAATTAAGAAAACTAGAGGGTACTAAGTAGTGACAAAAGTAATTTTTAGAGTTATAATTTATGTTTAGAAATTTATTTTTTTTAATAATTTTCTAATGACACAACTAATTATTAGAATAGAGCAAAGGTTATTTTAATCTTAAATTAAATGAGAAATATGCTAAATCAGCCTGGAAAAGTATGAGATAACTTTAAAAGTTTTCATACACTATTAATAAGCCATGGTAGCAATATCAAAATTATATTCACAATTTTGATCATCAATAGAGCTGAAGTTATCTGATCATAATCTTATCTTAAAAGAAAAATATACTAAACTAGCTAATTTTTTTATCAAAACAAAATAAAAATATCATAATTAAAGTTTTAGTTTAAATAATTATTAGGGGCCAAATTTCTTGAATTTGATTGCAAATTAAAAGGATAAATTATCAAAATATTGTAGAAACTTAACAAATAATTCTTAGACTTCAAAGATGCTATTACAAAGTTGAAAAAAATATCATGAAGAGATTTTCAATTGAAATAGGTATTACAACCAAAACCCCCTAATATTGGTAGTAAATTAGAAAAAACCATCAAAATAAAAGAAGGAGAAAATTAAAAGCTAAAATCATCAAAATAACTTAAAAACTTCTGAGATTGTTTTGAGATTTCAAACACACTATTAGGAAGCCTAAACAATTAAATTTCTAGTTTAAATAGTTACTAGGCTCAAAATTCCTTGATTTTGAGAGTACATAAAAAGTGAAATTGATCAAAATAACTTGGAAACTTATGAAATAGCTTTTAGAGTTTAAAAGCCCTTGTAAGAAATCAAGATAAAAAGATCATAGCCTAATTTTTAGTTTAAACATTTATTAGGGCCAAAATTTCCTATTTTTGGCTATAAATCAAAGAAGAAAATTTGTTGAATAGGTTAGACAATCAAACGTTAGATACCATAGCTAGAATAGAGTATTACAAAACCATAATAACAATATCATAGCAAGAATTACTATATGTAGAGCTATAATCAAATATAAGAGTTAGATTCTGGAGCATTTGGAAAAGAAAATGGTAAATTTACTTGGAAACTATCATTTGAACTTCTATGAAATTTCCATAATTTTTCATACTTTACTTAATGATAAGGGAACCTGTTCTTATAGCATATCCTAGCACATTGGTGAAGTTATTTTCTAGTTTGAACAGGTTTCTCTCCAATGCACCCAATTTTCCAAGTTATGGACTAGTTTGGTCCGACTTTGCCATATTCGGATTTGGTTGGTAGCTTTGATCTTTGATTGTGATCAATCTATTTGGCATTTGGCTCTTTTGAAGATTTGGAGTCGGGGAAGAACCCCAATCCCCAATTGTCTATTGAATTCCATCCCATTTGGAGTTTGTTTGGACTCTCCAAGCCCTCTGGCAAGTTTGACTCGTTTCTCAGGCACTTTCTGGCCTTTCTTTAGTTACAACAAGTTCAAAAACTTCTTTTGCTGCCACAACTTTGCCCAAGACCAAAGTTCTATATTTGACACTCTGACTTTGCTAAATTTGACAATTGAAGAACTTGAAATGTCAAACACAAAAAATGGAACACATTTTCCAACTAAAGACCACTGCACACAATTTGTATCCATTTTCTGACCAATCTGTTTCAGGGAGTCATGGATTGTGATCCATGTTTTGACACCATTTTGCACAAAAATATAGGGTAGTTGCCAGGCATCTTCCCTAAAGCTATTGGTGCACCTTTTACTAAATTTGGGTCAAACTTTCCCATACATGGGTGAATATGTCCATTTGGAGAGTGAAATCCCAAATTTCATTGAGTTTTGATGTCTTCAATGTCCATTTTATGTCAAATTTATAGGGCACATTTTCGTAGGCAATATTAAATTGAGTGTATTGAAATTTCCTTGTTATGCCATGTTGGGGAACATGGATCGCGATCCATGTTCATCAACATTTTATATTTGTGATCATACAGTGTATAGATGCTTCCAATAGCAATATTTTGCACCCCTTATTTTTGCAAATTTAGATGGGGGGTCATGGATCATGATCCATGTTTCAACCCATTTGGTAAGTGTGATTGCTTAGCATGTTTCTGCCTAGTAAAAGGAGTCTTTTGGTGGAAAAAATATTGATTTTGGACTTCATTTTCTCTCGCAAAATTCTTTTGACTATTTTGGGATTTTTTGCTTTTGATTTGATTGATTCAGTTTCTATAATTGTTGTTGTGCACATTTGACCATACATGACTGTTTATGTGTTAACCCTCACGGCTCACGGACACCCTATCACCTACGACGGACGTTGTAACCTACGACAGACATTGTATTATTTACTTGGTACAGTCAGGTACCGGGCTTGTCGGTCCAATAGGAAAAGGGTAAGAGTGATCGTCGATGAGAGGCGCACTCTAACTGGAACATTCCAGGGATTCATTGGCTAAGGATGGGCACCCAAGTGTGAATGGGGAGAGCTCATATAAAAGTCAACTAAACCTAAAATTCACTCATTCTCTCATCTGTGCAATTGAAGAGTGCTCTTGCTCCATCTCCATCTTCTTCTTCTTCATCTCCTTGTGTGTGCGTGTGTGTGTGTATGTGTGTATGCGTGAGAGAGAGAGAGAGAGAGAGAGAGAGAGAGAGAGAGAGAGAGAGAGAGAGAGAGAGAGAGAGAGAGAGAGAGAGAGCAATCAAGCATTGTGGCGGCACGACGGCAGCGAGGCGTTTGAGCGCGGCGTAGCGGCGTCTCCCTCTTCTTTGCGACGAGGAATCCTCCACAACAGCGAGCGTAGAGCGGTGAGTGACACACCATCGCCATCTTTGAGCTTACTAGTTTAGGCTTGTTGTGTGCTTGGAGCCATTTGTGGCCCGCCCACAGTGTATCGGCAAGTTCCTTGCATAGACACGTGCGACATACGTGCACATTTTTGGTGCCGTTGCTGGGGAATTTGTGGTGCAATTTCAATTGTAGGAAAGGTAAGGAAGGAGGGTGTGTGTGTTGAGAAGAAGGATTTTGTGTTGCTACTGTGTATTTCTTTGTTAATGGAGTTTTCAAAGGTATTGTGTTTTTTCTCTATGTAAGGTAGTAGTATTAAGGTTGTTAGTTCTGTGTAATGCAATGTACAGTAAGTAGGAAGTAGATCTGTGAGAGCTAATAGAGTGTGTTAGTGTGTAACAATATGTGTATTAGTTGTAAATGGGTAGGTAGAGTGTGTGTGTGTGCTCTCGCGCAGGCTGCGGCCTTTAAAAATTAAAAAAATTAAAAAAATAATAATTAAATAATAATAATAATTTTAAAGGTAGGATCAGGATCAGGATCGGGATCGGGAATATCTTCCAGACCCAAGCTAGACCCAAGCCCAAGCTCACGCTCAGGCGTAGGCATCTATCGCCCTTTTAGCTTCACACTGTAAGGTTTCCAGTTTTCGAAACCTTAAAGATTGTACAAAGCTTGCAAAACTTAATAGAAAACACTATTGAAGGATTCCAAACACTATTAAGTTTGGTATTTTTGGAATCATAAGCAGAGCTTTACTATGTTTAGTAATTTTCAGACTCTGAATCTGATAAAAACTAGAAAAGTTACCGGCCCTAGAAGATTACAATAGAAATTCAATTATTAACAAAAATTGGATGGTTTCAGTATTAATCATTAACAAAGACTTTTTACACTAAGGTTCTAGAATTAGCTAGAAATTTCAATTTTCATCATTAAGGATCTGCAAAAATCAACCAAGTAAATTCTGGAAGGTATGGGGGGAGTGTGGAAGCTGGAAACCTCCCAAGGACAGTGATAACAGCAAATGGCACAAAATGCAAGCTGGGGGATGCTTGGAATGTGGGAAAACTGCCAGAAACTGCCCGGTGCCCAGAAAAAGCTATAAAAGACCCCTTCTCTTCATAATTTCTTAGACTCGGAGCCTTCATACTCTCTCTCTCATCTAGAGAGAACACTACGCAGAAATCATTAGAGATTAATCTCTAATTGATTAATCTAAATGGTAATTAGCCTAGTCCTTCTTAATTAGCAAGGTTAGATTAAACTATTGTGTTAATAAATCAAAGATTAGGCCTAGGTATACTCATAATACCTCTCTTAATTAATTAATCTCTCCTGATTATTGTAATTAAGCTTAGTAATAGTAAGCTAATTAATTATCCTATCATATTAAGGCTGAAATTAGCCAAATTAACCATGAATTAATGGTAAATATATTAATTAAGCTTAGATTAAGTTGAGGTAATTATCAGAGCTACATTTTCCTAATTAATTAGGCAGAATTACTCTATTTTTTGAGAAAATTAAATAGGGAAAATTAGTAAATTGATTTCAAATGCTGTGATATATTTACCAGTGGTTAACTAGGTGTTAAGGAATCCGTGATAATTAGGAGAAGCTCAAATAATTAATCTAGATAATTACTTTAGCAGAAATACTCTGTTTCTTGAGCAATTTAAATAGAGGAAATTAGTAAAGTGATTTTAAATGCTGTGATACATTTATCAGTGGTTAATTAGGTGTTAAAAAACCCATGGTAATTAGGAGAAGCTCAGATAATTAATCTAGCTAATTACTTTAGCAGAAATACTGTGTTTTTTTGAGCAATTTAAATAGGGAAAATTAGTAAATTGATTTCAAATGCTGTGATATATTTATTAGTGGTTAATTAGGTGTTAAAAAAATTGTGATAATTAGGAGAAGCTCAGATAATTAATCTAGATAATTACTTTAACAAAAATACTATGTTTTTTATGCAATTTAAATAGGGGAAATTAGTAAATTCATTTCAAATGCTGTGATATATTTATTAGTGGTTAATTAGGTGTTAGGAAACCCATGATAATTAGAAGAAGCTCAGATAATAAATCTAGCTAATTACTTTAGCAGAAATACTCTGTTTTTTGAGAAATTTAAATAAAGGAAATTAGTAAATTGATTTCAAATGCTATGATATATTTATCAATGGTTAATTAGGTGTTACAAAACCCATGATAATTAGGAGAAGCTCAGACAATAAATTTAGCTAATTACTTTAGTAGAAATACTCTGTTTTTTGAGCAATTTAAATAGGGGAAATTAGTAAATTGATTTAAAATGCTGTGATATATTTATTAGCGATTAATTAGGTATTAAAAAACCCATGATAATTAGAAGAATCTCAGATAATTAATCTAGCTAATTACTTTAATAGAAATACTCTATTTTTTGAGTAATTTAAATAGGGGAAATTAGTAAATTGATTTCAAATGTTGCGATATATTTATCAGTGGTTAATTAGATGTTAAGAAACTTGTGATAATTAGGAAAATCTCAGATAATAAATCTAGCTAATTACTTTAGCAGAAATACTATGTTTTTTGAGTAATTTAAATAGGGGAAATTAGTAAACTGACATCAAATGCTGCGATATATTTATTGTGGTTGATTAGGTGTTAAAAAACCCATGATAATTAGGAGAAGTTTAGATAATTAATCTAGCTAATTACTTTAGTATAAATACTCCATTTTGTGAGTAATTTAAATAAGGGAAAATAGTATATTGATTTCAAATGCTGTGATATATTTATCAGGGGTTAATTAGGTGTTAAGGGACCCATGATAATTAGGAGAAGCTCAGATAATTAATCTAGTTAATTACTTTAGCAGAAAAACTCTATTTTTTAGACAAATTAAATAGGGGAAATTAGAAAATAGATTTAAATGAAATTGAGATATTTATCAAGGGTTTATTAGACCTTAGGAAATCCGTGGTAATTATTCTACCATTAAGAAAGTATTTTAACTATATATCCCAATAAAATTACATTAAATTTTGGGAAAAATAAAAAGAGAAATATAGTAAATTAAACCGAAAACCTTTGATATCAATACCAGAGAAGGAATACACCTTGAGGAATCTATGATAAATATCCCAACCTTAATTAAATAGTTTAGGTACGTATCTTGATCAAAAGTAACCGATTTTTGTATAAAATGGACAAGAAAAAGTAGAAAATAAATTTATCTAATTGCCAAATAAATAACCGAGGTCCAAAATCCTTATGGAAGAGTGGGAAAAAAATTACTTATAGCATAATTAAGTTATAGCAGGAATAACTTATCAAATCGACTATTAAAGATCCCTATTTATTCCAAAAATCCTTATTTTTGGGTAAACAAGGAAAATGAAGGCTATTCAATTAAGCTTCTAATGGATTAAGTCTTTTTATAAGGTTGCCGAAATGGCTCCCAAGAGAACCAGGGGAAATCCTCTGACTGAAGAAGAGGATATTAGTAACAAGCGCAACAAAGCAACTAATGACCATGAAGCAGGGCCTACCCATAGGTCAACAGAGGAGAGTCTACGGGCACCTGCCCCACAACACATGGACGAGCAGTCCCAGGTGGATTTCTATTATGTTCACTAATATCTTTTAAAGTTCATTTTAAAGTTAAGCATTGCATACGTAAGGTTAAGAATGATAAAACTGGCTGTAAATGGAAGGTAACTTCCTCGAAACCCACTAGCAATGACTATAACTAGGAAATAAATGATTGGGTTATGACTGATTGACCTAGGAAAGAAATGTTTGACCATCCTTAAGATAGCTTGTCTCAAGACACCTCTGATTCCTTGGAAATATTTTACTCCAGGTAATGAGTAATGATGGAGATACCATCATGGAAGAGTCGGTTACCTCGGCACGTATGGAGTCTTTACCCCGTGCTTGTTTATGTTTATGGATAGTACTTTCAAGTTTATCCTAGAGGAACCGCCCGGTTGTATGGGCAACTGGTGTTGGCGTATGGGCGCCCGGACTTTGGGTGAAGACTTTTACCACCCCGGTTTATATAAATAAGGAATGGGTGTCGTTTTTCACCCTTGTATAGGTGGTCTTGAGACAAGTTAGTACTGGTCAGTGATACTTCAGAATGACAGTACCTTGTCTTAAGTCTAAGATGTTTATTTTATGAAAGAATGTCTTCAATACTGTTTTCAAAGGTTGTCTTAAGGAAATGCCGTTTTGAAAGTTAAAAGGAATCATTGTTTTAATTGTGAAAAGAATGTGGTAGTAATTAAACAACACAGAAATCATGTGTGAGTGCGGGGTGGTAAGTGGGGATTGACTAAGGTTGTCAATCATGGACGGGTGGACCTGATTAGTCAGATAACTATCCATTCCCACGCACTAAAACGTTTAGAAACTTCTTCACTTGGACGAGGAATCCACCAACGGCTGTGCCCTCACATATGCTAGGGGGAAAAAAGCGTTGGCTAAGGAAACCTTAATCTAAAGGATAAAGATATAGGGCCGGAGATTTTTTTATAGAGTCCCGTTTCCACTGCGAGACAGGACTGGGTCTCTTCTAGGGCTATAAACCTAAACCATTGCCAATGGTAAGGGTGAATTCCCCGGAAATTTTCTTGTGTAAGGACTTTGAATTTAGTAGGCCTAGAGACCTATCAATGGTACCATCCCGCTTTTGGTGTTAGCGGGGTTGGGGACTATTACACACACATAGCTAAAAATCGACTTTTTTGAGGACCAACGGAGCTTCATGTGACCGAACGTTGTGTTGTAAAGCACACCGCGACCCGTTGAGTGATACACTCGTTTTGAGCTATCACACACTTTCACCAAAAAAATCAATCGTTAAAAAAACGTTAAAAAGGTAAAAAACACGAGTGAAAACGGAAGCGGTTAACCTTCGAGGTTATTCGCCGACTCTTGTAGGGTGTTGAAGGCACATGCATCTGCGCTTTGGTCATGTGCTAGAGACGGAGCAACTAGAGAGAATTTCGACTTACGCGAGTTCTCAATATCCACCTACTTTAGGTTCCGGGCCCTCGACGGGGACCCAAGGTAGCACAAACCAAGACCCGAACATAGCGGCTATTGACTCTTCCTCTGACTACGACGTCATGGAGGGTTCCCAATGCCTAATCCCGATAGCTCAAGCCAAGACATGCATGCCAAATACTTCCAAAATGCTAAGGTTCCAAAATTCAAACGTAAAGTCCAAATGGTCAAGCTAAAGAGAATTGGATGCTTTTGTGAAGACCATAAAGTCTTCACATATCCCTAGATGTGGAGGGGTGAGCCCTAAAGGTAGGGGAAGAGAGAGAAGAGGTGAGGGAACACACACACACATACACACACTCAAGGCTTCACTTTACACAAATGGAATAGTGGACACATGTCAGATTCCTAGCCCAGTTGTCCCCAGAATGCATTCAAATCCTATTGGATGGCCATAGAGATGGACCAATGAGAATTAGGCTAGAGTAAATTTATTTTAATTCATTTAAAAACACTTGATAAAAGAACCAATAAAAATTAATCTCTCTAGAAGACTATTGGATAGTCTCCCAAGGGGTCCAATGAGCATTAGCAGCCTAATGGCTTGCCTAATTCCTATTGGCCAGAAGACCAAGAGGTCCAATGAGAGATTAATTGAATTATTTAAATACCTAAAGCTCTCACAAAAGGAGAAAGGGGGACACATGTCATAAGGCTAGGAATTATGCTTCTAATTTCCTATTGGATAAGCTTGGCATGAGCCAATGAGGGGCCAGCAAGAGGAAATAGCAAGAGGGGTCGACCAAGAGAGAGAGGGGGCTGATTTTTGCAAGGCATTATCACACACACACACACACACACACACACACACACACACACACACACACACACACACACACACACACTCACACAAGCTCATGTGTGAAGTAAAGAAGACTATTTCCTTCTCAAGCCTTAATGGAAAGCTCATCATCCACTCCAAGTTTGTGAGAAGGGAGGCCTACACCAACAACTCTTAGCTTTGTGATGCAAATCCAACCAAGAGCCAAGCTCCAATGCATGCTCATCTCCTCTACCATGCTAATTAGTAAGCTATGCTAAGCTATTGAGAGTGATTATGTGAGTAGAAATACTTCTTTCTTGTAAGAATACTTCTTCTTCCTCTAGATCTACTCTCATATCCCGCTAGCTCTCACCATCTTCAAAGGTGTGTGAGGTCTTGGGTCTAAGACCGTGAGGGAATTGATGTTGTGCTTTTTCAAGTGTAAGCTTGGTGCTTGAGGCTTCCATCTTCATTGCACTAGCAAATTATTGAAGGAACACAAAGTATAGTATTGTAAAATGTCTCCCTTGATGGGGGAAACCTATAATACAAAGCCTTTTGGAGGGGGGACCATCGACTCCATGTAAATCCGGTCCTCAACTATTGTCAATAGCTTAATTTCTCTCTCTTTTTGAAGTATTGTTCATGCCTATCTAACTAGGTGTTATGCTTTTGTTGCTCTCTCCATCCAAGCACTCTTGCTATGCTCATTAGGTATATATTCTTAATGAAATGCTCACTATGTCTATGTTATTTTTCGCTACACACAAGTTACTAGACCATTGAATGTTACATTGGTATCAGATCACAATGTTTCTCTTTTTGCTCAAGAAGAGAGGTCCTCAACCTGACTATAAATGGTTGGTATTATTAATTGCAATTGAGTAAGAAGAATAGGGATTTTTTAGCCTTGCAGTGCGCTTGCTTCGTGTAGATAACGGGGCATCACCGTCGAAAGCTATGGTCTTAATAGTGGAGTCCTATGGGGCTTGCTTACAGCTTAACCACTATTGAGCTATTAGAAGATTGACATGAGTCGGTGCTATTTTGGTGGTGAAAGACCCTCTCTTCTATTCCTTGCAATTAATGATATTCAAGCCACGGGTACTTGAGTGCTTTTCTAAAGGGTTAAGAGGAGTAGCAACTAGGGCTTGAAGTGCCAAAGTACACTTAAAAATTTTACACCTAAATTTGTTAGAATGGCTGACAATAGTAAAGAGAGTGAGATTAATGTTGATAGCTTTGATTTTTCTAATGAACAGGCTACTAATGATGCCCCTATGCTTGTTAATTACCTGGTTACCAGGCTTCAATAAGCCATGGGCAATCCATCCCTCCAAGGTGAAGTGCAACGGCAACTATGTACTCATGGGATTCTCCAAACTCCCCACCAAGAAGAGAGAGTACCTAGGAAGCCTCCTTGTGAGACTTCCAAAAGAGGCCTCTATCCGATATGGGAAGAAGAAGAGGATCCATACGAAGGGCTAAAAAATCTACAACTTGACGACGCATCTCCTTCCAAAAGGAGAACTCAAGTTTCAATGGTAAAGCCCCCATCAAAAGAATGAGAAAGAAGTGAGTCTCCTGCCACCTCGGTGGAGATGGATCCACAAAGATGGCGCGGCAAACACTCTCCAGCACCCCTTGAACGAAGAAGACCATCGCACACTTCTCTACACCATAATTCAAAGAGGGATTAGAGAAAACAAGAGAAGAAAAAGGCGAGAAAGAGGTCAACCTCTTCTCCATCTTCTTCATCCTCTTCCTATTTTGAAGAAAGTGATGGTGCAAACAAGGAGGCTCAAGGGAAGAAAAAGGCGAGAAAGAGGTCACCCTCTTCTCCGACCTCCTCATACTCTTCCTCTTCTGAAGAAAGTGATGGTGCAGCTCTTAAACCACCTAAAAGAAGAGGCCATAGGAAATCCTAAGCTGTGTGGACGAGGTCGTCCAAGCTCAAAAATTTCAAAGAGGGAGGAAAGAACATCTCTTTCCTTACCTATGATGGCACCTTTGGTGCTACAGACAAAGTATTGGCCTTCATCCAACAATTTGATGCGGCGTTTGGAGATGAGGGCTTCACAAAGTCCTCTAAGCTACGTCATGTAGCTATGCATTTTCAAAAGTCCGCCACGCAATGGTGGTCTAGCCTACAGGAAAACGGTGAAGCTCCACGAACATGGAAAGCTTTAAGAGCCTCCGTCATGAAGCACTTTTTGGCTACTTATGCCAAAGACAAAGTACTCACTGAATGGAGATGCTTGAAGCTCTCTCCCTACGAATCTATTCACAAATATGTAGACAAGTTTTGGGACTTACATCTCAAAGCCACTGTCTTCAAAGAGATGGATTTTGGAGAACAAAAACAACAATTTTGTGTGGGTTTAACTAAAGATATGGCGGAGTATGTCAACTCCCAAAGGCCACGCACCATATCCGCAGTCATGCACCATACCATGGTGGATTCATGAATCAATTTCCAACAAGGGGCTAAGAGAAATCTTAAGCCCACGGAGAACAAGGACCGTAATAACAAGCCTAAGGGGAAGGACCATGTCCAATTAAAGGGCTCCCAAAGGCAACGCCAACAACAACAAAGCTAAGGAGAAGGGAGTTTATAAAGGCAAAAATAAACTTTCTCCTAAAGAGCTAGAGCATTATTGTAAAGATAACCATTGTTTCAAGTGCGAGGAGCAAGGGGATGCTTATCGTGCTTGTCCCCACAAGAATACACGAAATGGGCCTCCTAGATCTACCTTGGTCAAAATCCAAGAAGAGGATGCTCACCACAAAGGATATCCTCTATGCCATGCTTGGGGAAAGGTAAGAGAACCTGATGCTTTTATCCTCTTTCACCCTGGTTCTACTCACATTTTCATATCCACAGAGTTGGCCACTAAGCTAGGCATCCAAAACTATGAGATGGGAGATGTCCTACCTACTGATGGTGCTTTCAAGGGGAAAGAAGCCTCAGTCACTCCCTAAATTGGGAAATTGATGCTCCATGTCCAAAGCTATGTGGACAAGGAGGATTTCTTTATCTTTCCTCTCAAGCACAAGGATGTAATCCTAGGGGCACCAGGGTTTGATCCCATGGTTGCCAATGTTAAATTCCCTGAAAGACAAATCTACTTTAGGTTCAGGGAAAAATATATGTACATAGATGCTAAGGAGTTGGGTAACACCATACCCATTGTACATACACAACCTTTCAATAAGTCAATAAAGAGCTCTGTTTCCGTGTACATGATTTTTGTTAAAGATTCTCAAAATGAACCTAATGTTTTAGCAAAAGAAAATATAAACAATCACAAGGGATTAGAGTTATCCAATTTTCTCAAGGGATTTCAAGATGTTTTTATTGATGAAATCCCTTGTGAACTACTCCCTATACGAGGCATTGATGACCATGCAATTGAACTTCTTCTAGGAAGTTCACCACCTAATAAACCTCCTTATAGAGTTTCTCAAGCTCCACAAGAGCAGATTATGTGGCAAGTACATGAGTTAGTTGAGAAAGGCATGGTTAGGCCTAGCTCATCTCCATTTTGTTCACCAGTGTTATTAGTGCAAACGAAAGACGGCACATATCATATGTGTGTCGACTATAGGGCACTAAATAGGATCACTATAAAAAATAGGTTTCCTGTTCCATGGGTAGAATACCTATTTGATAAGCTACAGGGGTTGACCTACTTCAATAGGATTGACCTAAAAAGTGGCTACCATCAAGACATTGTAAAGACCACATTTTGCACTACGTTTGGTCTTTTAAATTACGAGTACATTGTCATGCCTTTTGGATTGACCAATGCACCAGCCACATTTAACCGCTTGTTGATGGAGAAGCTATTTAGTCCTCACAGAACCTTTACTGGACTGGTCTTGATATAATCATCTACTCTAACTCACTAGACAAACACAAGCAACACCTCCATGTAATATTTCAAGTCTTACAAGAGAATATATTGATTGAAAGAAAAGTGAGTTTTTCTTACAAGAGATTCAATATTTAGGTCACATTATGTCTCAAGAGGGCATCCAAATCGATCCATCAAAGCTAGAGGTAATAAAAGGATGGCCTAATCCAAGAAATCTACATGAATTAAGAAGCTTTATAGGTATGTGTGCATAGTATAGATGCTTCATAGAAAAGTTCTCACAAATCGCAGGACCATTACATGACCTAACAAAGAAAAAGGTTAGGTATATATGGTCCACCAAGGAGAACAATGCTTTCAAAAAGCTTATCTCTCAACCTGTGCTTACACTACTGGATCTCTCAAAGCCATTTGAGGTCCAATGTGACGCCTGTGGTGATTGCCTTGGAGCTTTTTGGCTCCAAGAAGGGCACGCCATAGCCTACAAAAGTCAAAGGCTCGACCCTCTTGAGCCAGCTCTAGGCATATATGAGAAGGAACTCTTAGCAATTGTACATGCTCTAGACTCGTGGAAGCACTATTTATTGGGGACTCCTTTCATTCTGCAGACATATCACCAAAGACTTAAGTACTTCATGACACAGACCAAGCTCTTTGACAAACAAATGAGGTGGGCGAATTTTCTTTTCCAGTTTCATTTTTATATTGCTCGCATTGCTGACAAGCATAATTAAGTAACCGATGCGCTCTCAAGACGACCGAGAGTGAATGCGGTTTGCATAGCAACTCACAATGATCTATCTTCCATGATGAGTACGCTATTGATCCCAATTTTAGAGATGTGATTTCAGCCCTTGCACTAAGCAAGAAAGAAGAACCATTTACCCTACAAGATGGTTATATTCTCTATGGCAATAGACTATGCGTTACTAACTCACTACATGAGAAAGTAATGTATGAATCTCATGCTCCTCCTTATGCGGGGCATAGAGGGATCGAGTCTACCCTAAAAGAGATAGAAACATATTTCTATTGGCTTGCCCTGAAAGAAAACATACAAGAGTATGTTTCAAAATGTGTGGTATGCCAAAAGACGAAGTTTGATAGAGGGAAGAAACTTGGATTGCTTCAACCTTTGCCAATCCCTAATTCACCATGGGAGAGCATATCCATGGATTTTATCTTTGGATTGCCTAAGTCTATCCATGGGAATATGGACGATAGTAGAGACAGGTTCAACAAACAAGCTCATTTTATACTTGTCAAAAAGACTATCAAAGCCCATCAAATGGCAACCCTCTTCATATCACAAATCTTCAAGTACCATGGCTTGCCAATGTCCATAGTGTTGGATAGAGATCCTAGAATGACCACTAATTTCTGGAAGGGTCTCTTTGAGAATTTTTGGATAAGGATAAACTTCTCTTTGGCCTATCACCCACAACGGATGGCCAAAGTGAAATAGCTAACCTAACAATTCTTGATTTACTAAAAGCCTATGTAACAGAAGTAGATCATCGGTCCCAATAAGAGAAGTACTTACCGTTGGTGGAGTATGCCTATAATAATATTGTACATACCTCCACGGGAAAAGAACCTTTTGAGGTAATTGAGGGAAGATGCAAAAGTCCCCTGCTACTTAAGGTACACGGGAAGATCTTCGCTGTAGATGAGTATAGCCGAGACCTACAAGAATATTTTCAAAAGATTAAGGATGCTATCTCTATCTCACAGCAAAGGCAAAAGGCTGTTGCTGTTACCATATACATGTGGTAGTGATGTGTGTGAACACACTAGGACCGCCGGGGCATTTTTTCCCTCTTTAGGAGGTTTTTTCCCTCGAGCATGGTATATACGCCCATCACTCTAGGGCTATCTATCTTTCCATTGCACACTAAGTAACACACTATCTATTGTGTGCCTTGAGATTCCTTCGTCTTCTCCAAGCTGT
The DNA here is from genome assembly GCF_014529385.1 of Adiantum capillus-veneris. Classification (NCBI taxonomy): domain Eukaryota; kingdom Viridiplantae; phylum Streptophyta; class Polypodiopsida; order Polypodiales; family Pteridaceae; genus Adiantum; species Adiantum capillus-veneris. The sequence continues at coordinate 23,645,281 of NC_140940.1, read as the reverse complement.
GTACATTTCTCCGCAACCCTAATTCCAACAATTGGTATTCGAGTAGGTTACGTCCTCTCGGGCTTAGTCGCCAGCTGCTCCACCACATGCTTGCTCACTTTCTTTGATTATAGAGAGGTTTGGCGAGTGTTTGCAGGTCGTCAAATATTTTGGGAGAACTTGTAGAGATCAGTCTGCTCAGACTCTTGATTCGGGCTCATTTCGGCCTCCGTTTCCACTACAGGTAGGTCTTCACATGCAACTTTGTCATTTTGTGCAGAATTTCTGTCAGTGCCGTTTTTTTGCATAATAGGTGCCTTACAGTCTTCTACGGTTTGTGCTAATATAGCACGTGTTGTTCCCGCTTCATTTCTCCTATCTTTGGGCAGTTTTCACATTAGGTGCAACATTTACCATGGCTGACAACAACACAGATGTGTTCAAGATGTTTGTTGCTGAGGACAGGTTGGATGGGGAAAATTACCCTATGTGGGCTTATATGATGCAACACGTTCTTGTGTCAAAGTGCATCTAGAATATTGTGTAGGTCATTGATGTACGTCCTGGTTCTAAGGATGTAGGCGATGCTAAGGATGTTGCAGGTCTTGTTGCAAGGATTGCTGCTATTAGAGTTGTTTTGCCTACGGTAGAACAAGCTCATTGGGATGTAAAGGATCTGTAGGCTCATGCATTGATTGCATTGTCTGTGAAGCGCACCATTGTTCCTCACATCCGCTCAACAAAATCTGCAAAACAGGCTTGGGATATTCTAGCAGGTCTTTATGCAAGCCGCAATGAGGCTAAAATTTCTTTGCTGCGTAAAGAGCTGGAGTCAAAGATTATGCATGAGGAGGATGATATGGACACTTTTCTTGCTGGTGTTAAGGATATCAATGAGCAACTTATTTCTGCAGGTGAAGTCATTTCAGACAATTCTCTTTTGCAGACTGTTCTTGATGCCTTACCAGATTCTTACCAGACTTTTGGAGACTTATGACCCAAGAAGTTGTAAAGTTTGATGCATTATGCACATTGCTGTTGCAAGATTCACTTTCCAGAAAAAACGGGACTAGACAGCGTGCAGTTGAACAAGCTTTTATTGCTTCTCAAAGAAAGGGTGGTAACAGTAATGCAGCCACTTCTTATCGTTCTGCTGCGAGTGGCAAAACTTCTCTTCCTAATGCTTTTGCTGGCAATAATTCGTCTGGAAATTCTGGTGATCAGGGAAAAAAGAAGATGCGTTGCCATTATTGTAAAGCTAATGATCACTTGATCAAGCAGTGTCCTAAGGTTAAGGCCAAAGAGTCTAAGAAGAAAGAGGTTGGTTCCACTGCAAATGCTGGTTCCACTACAAATGCAGCCATTGTTGAGTCTTCTTTGAAAGGAGACTGTGTTGCTGATGTTGATGCAAAATGGGCTTTTAGCGCAGAGTGCACTTACAATCCTGATGTCCATGATGCATGCTTGTCAGTTGCTTCAGATTCACATGTGTGGTATTTCGACAGTGGTGCTACAAAGCACATTACCTCACATCGTGAATAGTTCACCTCGCTCGAGTCTGTCCCTCATGGGAATTCAGTCACTTGTGCAACAATGCCTCTAATACGGTTCAGGGAGTTGGAAATATTGTGCTTACTGCTGCAAATGGTAGTTCCTTCACACTTGTTGATGCACTTTATGTACCTGGGATCAAGAAGAATCTCTTGTCTGTATATGCACTTGCTAGACTTGAACTTGTAGTCAAATTTGTGGATGATAGATGTACAATTCATGATCTCAGTTTTGGTGATGAAATTGTTGCATCTGGGCTTTTGTGCCGTGGTCTGTATAAGCTCACTTTGTATGACAAGTGTGGAGAAAATTTTGCAAATGTAGTTGCAGATTCAAGGGCTATTTCAGATGCAAAACTTTGGCATGCACATTTTGGTCATCTGAATTTTGCCAGTTTGTTGCGTTTGCAGAAATCTGATATGGTTGATTCTTTGCCACCTCTTGAAGCACCTGTCAAACATGTTTGTGAAGGCTGTATTTTGGGTAAGATGCAGCCTTCTAAGTTTCCAAAGGACGGTTCAGTTTGGGCCACATGCAGGTTGCAGCTTGTGCATAGTGATGTTTGTGGGCCCATGCAAACTCCGTTCTTGGGCAATTACCTTTACTTTGTGACTTTCATTGATGATTACTCCAGGCATGCATGGGTATTTCTGCTTAAAGCGAAGTCCAAAGTTTTTATGTGCTTCAAACAATTTCTAGCTATGGCTGAAAATGTCTCGAAATGTACTATGGGCACCCTCCGTTTCGATCAAGGGGGGGAGTATATGTCTCATGAATACAATGCATTTCTGGCTAGTCGTGGGATAAAACACCAATGTACAGTTCCTTATACACCTCAGCAAAATGGTGTTGTTGAGAGGAAAAACAGAGTCACTTACGGAAATGGCACGATGTATAGTCAAAAGTCAAGCTTTGCCGCATTCTTTTTGGCTTGAGGCTGGCTTGAGGCCATCATGCATGCCACTTATGTACTAAACAGGTGTCCTACGAAAGCTTTGCAGTCTATTACTCCATATGAATCATGGCATGATAGAAAGCCTTCTATTGAGCGCATGTGTGTTTTTGGCTATTTGGCATATGCTTTGGTGCCACAAGTGCAGTGCAAAAAAGTAGAAGATAAGGCTGTCAAATGTATTTTTGTTGGTTATAGTGCTGAAAGCAAAGTTTATAGGTTGTATCATCCACAAACAAAACGTATTTTGGTTTCATGGAATGTAGTGTTTGTGGAAGATTCTGTTCAGCCCTTTCTATCATGTACTAGAGACATTAATGTAAGCTCACAGGACATTTATGACACTTTGTTGCCTCTTTTTAGTGGTGGAAGTTCAAATGTAAATTCCAATGAGGCAAATGTACAGCCTATGGGGGTTTTCAAAAATGTTATAGATCAGCCTATTACTGATGTAGATGTACATGATGTACTTGATAAGGAAAGGGCTGAAAATAAGCAGGCTAGAGGTATGCCAAAATGGCTAGTGCACACTTTGCGTGACAGTAAATTGGATGCACATTTGTTTAGTTGTACTCATTCAGGCTCTTGCCATGCATCTTATGCATCAGATTGTTATGCTTTGATGTTGAGGAGCCTCTGTCTTTTGATGAAGCACAAAATTCAAAAAATTGGATGGCTGCCATGCAATCAGATTATGATGCACTTATAGAAAATGACACATGGACTTTATATGATTTGCCTCTTGGCAAAAAGGCTATTGGTACAAAGTGGGTTTACAAGTTGAAACGGCCGGATGGTGAGATCGATCGCCACAAGGCTTGACTTGTTGCAAAGGATTATGCATAGCAAAAAGGCATATATTATGAAGAGAATTTTTCTCCCACTTGTCGTATGACTACTGTGCATTTTCTATGTGCATTGGCAGCTCATTTTGGTTGGGATGTACATCAATCAGACATTGACACTGCTTTCTTGAATGGTGACATATTTGAGGAAGTTTATGTAACGCAGCCTCGCGGTTTTGTCATAAAAGGACAAGAGGACAAAGTGTGCAGATGTAAGAAGGCTTTGTATGGGTTGAAACAATCTCCTTGTGCTTGGTATGAGAAAGCTGTCACTCATTTGGTCAAACGAGGCTTTTGTAACAGTCCAATAGAAAGCACATTGTATGTAAAACATGAGGGTGATGTACTTCTCATTGTGGTTCTTTATGTAGATAATTTGTTGATCACTGGACCAAATGAGAGACATATTGCTAAATTTAAGACTGATTTGAATGCTACTTTCAAGATGAAAGATTTGGGGCTGTTGCATCATTACTTGGGTATACAGTTTAAGCAGTGTGATGGTGGTATTGCCTTGTGTCAGAAAAGTTCCATAGAGACATTGCTATGTAAGTTTGGACTTGGGGATTTCAAACCTATTGCCACTCCCATGGAAATAGGTTTGAAGTTGAGTCTACATGATGTTGGAAATCTTGTTGATGTCACTCTTTACCAAACTGCTATTGGTTGCCTCATTTATGTATGCAACACGAGGCCGGATATTTAGTTTTCAGTCTCACAAGTCAGCAGATTTATGCATAGCCCAGGGTCTAAGATTTGACAGGCTGTCAAGAGGATTTTCTGCTACCTTAGTGGCACTTTACATCTTGGCTTGTTTTATCCCAAGGGGGGATCATTGCTGCTAGACTTATATGGCTTTTCGGACTCAGATTCGACTGGTTGTTTTGAAACGCGAGTATCCACAAGTGGTTTTTATTTCATGCTTGGCAGTTCATGTATATCATGGTTGAGCAAGAAGAAACCTACTGTGGCCACTTTGAGTTGTGAGGCTGAGTATAGGGAAGTCTTCACATCAGCTACCGTTGAGTGTGTATGGCTCAGACGCCTTATGGTTGATTTGGGTGTTGGACAGGACACTGCCAACACTATCTACACTGACAGTTAGAGCGCATTGGCAGTTGCGAGGAACCCAGTTTTTCATGCTCGCATGAAGCACATTGAGGAGCATTACCACTATCTTAGGGAGAGGCTCTCAGCAAGAGAGATAAGCTTGGCTTATGTGCCAACACAAGACAACCTTGCAGATCTTTTCACAAAGGCATTGTCTTGTGAGAAGCTTGAAGCTTTTCGCAAAGCTTTGGGCTTACTCCCCTTTGGGGACTGATCATGTCCTCAGGGCATGGCACTTCCCTTTACTCATGTGCCAGCTCTTGTTCACCGCATCACTCCAAGGGGGATTTGTTACCATATACATGTGGTAGTGATGTGTGTGAACACACTAGGACCGCCGGGGCATTTTTTCCCTCTTTACGAGGTTTTTTCCCTCGAGCATGGTATATACGCCCATCACTCTAGGGCTATCTATCTTTCCATTTCACACTAAGTAACACACTATCTATTGTGTGCCTTGAGCTTCCTTGGTCTTCTCCAAGCTGTGTGCGTTTCTCTGCAACCCTAATTCCAACAGCTGCTAATAAGCACAGAAGAGCTTAAGCCTTTAAACAAAATGATTGGGTCTTGCTTAAGTTTCTGGCAAGGCTTGATTAAGGCACACAACGGGCAAGAATCCTATGGGACACCAAAACTACTATGCTAAGTTAACAAAAAGGTACTACGGTCCCTTCCAGATTCTTAGACCAATCAATGAGATGGCCTATCAATTCAAGTTGCCCAGTTATTGGCTCATACACAATGCTTTCCATGTGAGCCTACTAAAGACTTACAAAGGAGAGCCACCTCAAGAACCAACTATTGAAGACCCACCGGAGATCAAGGACCAAGAAGAGGTGATGCAGCCCGAGTCCCAGCCCGAGTCCATTCTTCGACATGAAGACAAGGTATTGAGAGGCGATAAGATTATTTGACGGTATCTTATTAAGTTTAAGAACTATCCTTGAAGATGCTAGATGGATGCAAGGTATACACTTAGAGGATAACCTAAACCTTATCAATGCTTACAATGCTTCCCAAGAGTAAGAAAATGTAAAACTATTCAAATGAACAAATTTTTTGTCTTATAAGACTCTCTTTTTTTATTTATTGTGCACAAATATTAAGAAGTATGCATGCTTAGGATCAAGTTTGCGGGAAGATGACGTCTCCCAAACACCAAGTAGAGCTTGTGACTCTACTATGGAAGATTGATAGCACTAATGTGCAGACATGATTGCAACAGCTTAGGCTCTCAAACACCAAATGGATTAGTCATCCATTCTAGAACGATGTTGTAGGGTAAAATAGGGATCCTCTACCTGCTAGCAAAAGGACTAATGACTAGACTTTATCATCTCTTATTCATAGTTGAGTATGACTATGATTTCAAGACAGAGGTTATGTCATAATAACTAATATATAATTCTCCTAAATGATTTTCTCATGTTAAACTGATCATTTAATATGGGGAAGTACTAGGGGAGAAAAAGCTAGAATATTGGTAAGGCTAGCATATTGATCACAATAGGGATCCAAAGGAGGGAAAATAGGGATTCAAAGGGGGCCATCAACAAAAGAGAAATGTGCATAAATGGTGCTTCAAAGACCTTAGGGTTTAGCCCATTAAGACTTCCAAAATTTAAAGGTAAAGTCCAAATGGTCAAGCTAAACAGAATTGGATGCTTTTGTGAAGACCATAAAGTCTTCACATATCCCTAGATGTGAAGGGGTGAGCCCTAAAGGTAGGGGAAGAGAGAGAAGAGGTGAGGGAACACACACACACACACACACACACACACACACACACACACACTCAAGGCTTCGCTTTACACAAAGGGCATAGTGGACACATGTCAAATTCCTAGCCCAGTTGCCCCCAAAATGCATTCAAATCCTATTGGATGGCCAGAGGTGGACCAATGAGAATTAGGCTAGATTAAATTTAGTTTAATTCATTTAAACATTGATAAAAGAATGATAGAAATTAATCTCTCTAGAAGACTATTGGACAGTCTCCCAAGGGGTCCAATGAGCATTCAACAGCCCAATGGCTTACCTGATTCCTATTGGCCAGAAGACCAAACGGTCCAATGAGAGATTAATTGAATTATTTAAATACTTAAAGCTCTCAAAAAAGGGGAAAGGGGGACAAATGTCACAAGGCTAGCAATTATGCTTCTAATTTCCTATTGGCTAAGCTTGGCATGAGCCAATGAGGGGCCAGCAAGAGAAAATAGCAAGAGGGGTCGACCAAGAGAAGAGAGAGGGGGCTGATTTTTGCAAGGCATTATCACACACACACACACACACACACACACACACACACACACAGCTCATGTGTGAAGTAAATAAGACTATCTCCTTCTCAAGCTTTAATGGAAAGCTCATCATCTACTCCAAGCTTGTGAGAAGGGAGGCCTACACCAACAACTCTTGGCTTTGTGATGCAAATCAACCCAAGAGCCAGGCTCCAATGCATGCTCATGTCCTCTACCATGCTAATTACTAAGCTATTCTAAGATATTAAGAGTGATTATGTGAGGAGAAATACTTCATTCTCGTAAGAATACTTCTTCTTCCTCTAGATCTACTCTCATACCCTGCTAGCTCTCACCATCTTTGAAGGTGTGTGAGGTCTTGGGTCTGAGACCATGATGGAATTGATGTTGTGATTTTTCAAGTGTAAGCTTGGTGCTTGAATCTTCCATCTTCATTGCACCAGTTGGTTATTGAAGGAATACAAAGTATAGTATTGTAAAATGTATCCCTTGATGGGGGAAACCTATAATACAAATCCTTCTAGAGGGGGGACCGGCTCCATGCAAATCTGGTCCTCAACTATTGTCAATAGCTTAATTTTTCTCTCTTTTTGAAGTATCGTTTATGCCTATCTAACTAGGTGTTATGATTTTGTTGCTCTCTCCATCCAAGCACTCTTGCTATGCTCATTAGGAATCTATTCATAATGAAATGCTCACTATGTCTATGTTATTTTCCACTACACACAAGTTACTAGACCATTAACTGTTACAATACCTCTCCGTTAAAAAGCAACTATCCTTAATTGCAAAGATAGGAATATGCAAACCATTATTAGTATATTCCAGGTTATGTCAAGTCAACACTCTTTGTTGGTTTATGTATTGTTTTTTACTCAGATTTTGTTAAGACTTTGATCTTTTGCAGAGGAGACTTTGCCCAAAGTTTCCCATGAGTCCTCTAGTTTTCTTACCACACACTTTTGCATTAACATTGGAATGTTTTTTTGCTAAGTTTTTAGTTGAGATTTTTTATCTCCAAACAGTAGTTACTTTTGGCAGTTGAGACTTGAATTAGTATGACAATTGTAGAGCATAGTGTCCTTACACTACTACAGAAGATCCTTTTAGTTTAGGTTTGGTGCAATTATCTTTGGCATTGGTTTATGAATATTTCCCTTGTACATGTTGTAGAGCCATAAAAACCATAGCTCTTGTGTATCCCATTTTGACGGCCATTGTTTTGGTGATAGTGATTGAGTTATAGAGTACACTCATTGTGGCTACAGATGATAAGTTATGCACTATTTTCTATCGATGTATATTTTGATTGTGAGTCTATTGCTTAAATGTTATAGGTAGTCATAGGTTATCAATTCTATATGCTTCTTTAGCAGCACTATGCTAAGCTAAATGTTGCATATATGTTGATCATAGTTATGATTGTGTAGTGGTTGAGTTGATCTTCCACTTTGAAATTCATTTATGGCAGTTGATATGGTGACAATTTGGAGTCTATGATGACAACTCATATGAGACAACAATCTCATTCATGTTGACATCTGAGATGTTGGCATTGTGGTCACACAGGGGCACATTCAACATCGTTGCTTTAGACACATGAGGGGCAACGGTGTAGATGTAGGCAAGATGTAGATGTGGCTTTGAAACTTGTTAGAGATTTAGTTGCAATGATGGTATATTATAGTAATGGTGATGTCATTATTGCCTCAAGTATACCTCTTGTAGATATGTCTATGGATAGCACACTTTCTCCACTATGATTACTAGATGGTGATGCCATGCTTGCCTCGAGTATACCTCTTGCATATATGTCTATGTATAGCACACTTTCTCCACTATTATTACTAGATGGTGATGCTACTTTCCATGTCACACGATGTCGTGAGTGATTTAGTGGGAGACTTGGTTGCGTGAGACTTGTTGATGGTTCAACATGTGACATAGAGGATGTAGGAGACATATTCGTCATTGTCCAGTGGTGCATCATACACATTTTGTCATGTGTAAAATGTTCCTCAACCAAGACATAGTTTGATCTTGAAGAGACACAGTGAGAGATAGTAGATGTTAGGTAGTTCTTAGAGAGCACTCTTTCCAGATGCATTGCAATTTTCTAGTCATTGTGAGAGGAGCCATGATTGGCTTGTTCTACCCTATTCATGTATTTGAGGTGTGAGACAGCATAGTCTTGATTACATTACAATGGGTTAGCGAGAGACTAGACACATATCTTTCATGGATGAGCTCTAGAGTGATGTGCATGACATGTCTATAGTTGCAAAGTTAGAGTGGGCATGCTCTAGCAATACACAAAAAATTGATCCTCTTTGGACAGAGCTATCTCCTACCATGGAGATGAGTGATACGGAGTTCTTTGACATGCTCATGCTAGAGGCTGATATGGTGATGCTAGAACATGTGGATACAAACCCTATGGACAATGAGGGAGTGATGACTACACTAGAGTCAAGATTGTTGGGTCCATGCATGACTAGTTTTGGTGGTGATGCAGTGAGGGTTGAGATACCTACTCCAAATATATTGGTAGAGGTCACTGTACACAACATTGATACAATTGGCATGGATATGTTGGTAGAGATTACACATTTTTCATCAGTCTTTGGGACTCTTATGTACGACCTCTTAGTATTGAGATCCAATATAGTAGCTGCAGTGGGAACATTTGTAGTTGGGGCTGTTTGTTGAGCGATGGATGACATCAACATGATGCATCATGGAGCACTATAGATTGTTACATCATACATATAGGGTGTACATGCTGATTCTAGCAAGGATATACATTTTTGCACATTGCTAGAGTCTACACAATGGCATGCATCAACTTTGAGAGAGCTGGTGGGTATAGATTGAGACTAGATTCCTCCCTATACCTCTTGTACATACTACTATGTCCTATAGTAGTACCAATTATTGGCACATTTTCCTTTAGTTGGGAGATTGTTGGGGTGAAGTTGGTGTGCATCTTACCTTGGTTGGACACATCAAGGGCATTTGACCGCCGCCCATCACTTGTACACACTTTATTCTTTACTAGATAAAAGAATAAGGGGCTCTCTTACATTCACATTTCGGTAAGCTATTCCATCCACATCTTGCATTCTCTCTCTCTCTCTCTCTCTCTCTCTCTCTCCTCCACACATGCGCTGCATTTGTGCACTCACAACATCCTTGCTTCCTTTGTTATGTGAGATGTGCATCCTATCTTCCATCTTCAGCTTGTCTTCTTGTAGCCTTCATGTAAAAAACACATCATTGTGGTTACTTCTTCTCTTCCTCAAGGTTATCTTTGATAAAGGCACAAGTGGCATCTCTTTCCACACTTCATGGAGGAAAGAGAGGTTGATCTTTCCTTGCCTTTGATTGCAAAAAATATTGTGATCTCCATGTCCTTTGAAGAGTTGTCCTTGCCTCTTCCATGGATGGTCTTTTCCATGATTTGTGACCTTCATGTGGAATTTGTTGAGCTTGATTGTCTCCTCTTTGAAGACTATTGACTTTTCAGGTTGAGAAACTCCATCTCCATGCAGATAGGTGGTTGATTGTATGTGAAAATCAGCCTTTTTCCACTTTCTTCACAAGATTTTTGCAGTCTTCTTACTCTCGATCCTTCATGTGGTGATTATGTATCACCATGTCCTCCACGATTTATACAAAAGCATAGGTTCTTTTTTTGTGAGCTTCTTTATCTCATCCCAATACTAGCTTTTCTTCATAGGTAGTATCTTTGGCTTCTAACAAACAATGTGATGAAGGGGGATTTTTACACTCACTTAAACTTACTCAAACTCTCTCTACCTAGGCACAACAACATGCTCTAATACCATGTGAAAATAGGTAGAAGTGTGTGGATCTTTGTGCCAAGATATATGAGAAGGAGAATCAATATGTAATCAAATGTATAAGAGAGACAATGGTATAGTGAGAGGAATAACTTTATTCACAAGAAGCCCACTTTGGATGCAATTTTGGTACTCTCGAGTATCAAAATTGGTACTACAGAACACCAAAACTTGATAGTATAAAATAGTACCAAAAATAGAGATTTAATAGCACCAAAAAGATAATTTGGTACTTTGGAAGTACCAAAATTTGGTACTATCAATACTAAAGCAGGTACTGTGAACCACCCACATACACAGTATTAGTGCTGAGAGAGAGAGAGAGAGAGAGAGAGAGAGAGAGAGAGAGAGAGGGATGATCCCTAAATCCAATGTTAAGGCTATAGATCCAAGGACAAGTAGTGTATTTCCCAGCAACAACAACAATCTAAACAAGATGTTCCAATGCCTCATAATGTCTCTCAATTGTCTACTCTCTGTACTCTCTCATTGCGTTGAGGGCGAGCTTTTTGAAATGGGGCCTCTAAACCCAAACCAATGGGCCTACCCTCACAAAATGTTCGTAAAGAGGTACGCACACTACTTGGGGCACCACCTTCTTTTGGGAGTGGAGAAGGAAACCAATCAAAATAACACTTGCACTCATCCACTCAAGCAACACACTTTGAAAATCCCCTTACTCTATATACACTTTGGACACTTGAACGCCATCAACGATTATGCAACCCAATGTCGTGCATCAAAATGAAATATGCAATTTGTGGAATAGCATTCACCTTCTCCCCATAAGAATACCCATAATACATCCAAACTCTTCCTCTCTCAAGCACTCATCAAAAAATCACGCGCACAAGACTTGCCTCTCAAACACACAAGAGAATCACTTACATCAAACTAACACACTTTGCATAGAGAGCTCATCTCCATCTATGCAATGCCGTGATACAAATAAAATCACCATGAGAGGTAGCCACATGCATATGTAATGAAGCAAAAGATATTTGGAGTGAGAAATTTCTTTAGACCAATTGAATAAGTGTGGAGAAACAAACCAATGGTAAATTGAGAATAGAACACTTACTTGATTTCTCGCACACCTTTTAAGGGGAGGACAGACGCTGGCTAACCATCACGAATTGAGACACTTGAAAGTTTTGAAGATGATTTCATGATCATTAACATAACCATGAGAGAGATCATGATGTATTTACAAGTTATTGAGGTGCTACAAATGATTTATTGCGTTGATGGAGTAGGAGATTGTAGAATGGAAAGAGTCACGGAGAATAGAGTTGCACTTCCTCCAAAGAGGAGGGTTAGGAGGGAGGATGTGAAAGAGGGAGAGTTGGGGTTTTCTCTACTATTGATCAAGAAACAACATGAAGTTGAAAAAATAGGTGTGTGTCCTTGAGTCTCTCCAAGGGGGGCTATTTATAGTTGTGTAGGAGTGGGATTATGCTACACTTAATTAGAGTAAGTGATTAGACCTAATTAAGTGTCCTTTGACCACTCATTGAATATTGGACATAAAAGGGACTATTTATTTACCAAAAATATCATTTTAGACCGTGAAGGCTCCATAGGGGTGCATAATGTAGGTGGGCCCCACCATGAGGCCCTACGGGTGGCTCCTGCGAGGTATCTCAACTTGTCTGTCTTGGCATTTAGAAAGCATCTTTAGGTTGGTCCCATCACATGCAAGTGACCTTGAACACTCATTGCTATTCTAGAAGATGAGTAGGGAAAAAATAAGATCTCACCCTCTTGATTTACTTGATTTACAGTTCCCTTTTGCTGCGAATCTGACAGATTTACACTATTTTGACCATAACTTTTTACCTGTAGCTCGAAATGACATGCTTCAAAAGGCAAAATTGACCTTCTCAACATGTTTGATATGAATTTGGACTATTATTCATGCCCATGCACCAAGGAATTCGGTTTGGAAGGTCCACACTAGGCTAGGGAACCTTTTGCTTCCAAGTCTTCTTGTATGGGCCCTTTGCTTGTATGCATCCAAGGGGAATCATGCTTTTTCAAAAGGCTATGATGCTTAAACAAATAGAGGAGGGCCCAATATTATTTTCTTGTGAAAATAATATACAATTGGAGTCTTTTTGAAAGGAGAGAAACTATATGTATATTCTTAAGAGATATTGGGCCACCTATGTAGGGGGCATAGAAGACTTGTAGAGAGGGACCATAATCTTTGGTAAAGACAAGTGGAGAGTTGATTTCCATGGTAATTTATCTATATGGGGTGGAAGATGGATATATTATTTTTCTACTACTAATTCACAAGAGGTAAGAAAGTTTGGGGGTATATAGTTGGTTATTGTATGCTTATTCTATTTACAAAGCAAAAAAGAAAAGGGTGGTAATATAAATATATGACTAAGGTGACATTTTTGGGAAGAGTATAATGTATGTGTCGCCACAAAGGTTAAACGAAGAGGGGGAATTTACTCTAGATAACTTAATAGCGTAGAAAAATATATACACATATGAGGAAGAGGACGTTGACTAAGCTGACAAATGTTGCAAAAAGATGGTTACCATTTTGTGCCACTCAGCGTCTCTCTTTTTCCCAACTCTAAGATGTGAGTGTGCTTCATAGTAGAACCACTTCACAACCTTGCTAATATTGCTACCTAGAGTGTACTTTCTCTAGCCCAATATCATATTGGAACTAGGCACCATTACTAGGCTCTAGGTACTGGGGTACACCTGGTACAAATTTTGTACAAAGTGGCTGCTACAGCCTTCTCTGCTGCACTCTTTATACATATTGTAGATGACTCCTCCAAGTGGTTTCTAGGGATTTGTTTGGTAGATAGATCCTCCATGATATGGAAAACATTTCTTCTTCACACTTCATCAAGGAATCATGGCTATATCTCTTGGAAGATAGTTTCCAAATTGGTGTGCTGGCCCTTCTCTACCGTCTGTTACTCTGGAGACAACCAATTTGGTACCTTCACCAAAAATGGTAGGAGTGGAATTAGGATGAACCCTTTGAGAAAATTGTATGCCATATTGGGTAGATCAACTTCTCTTTGTACTTCTCCACAAGATCATGGATATAGGTGATTGAAAGCACCTCTACAATCTGCTTGCTAGACCTCCTAAAGCTTTTATTGACTTTTATGTACTTTTGGTACTTTACCACACAATTTTTTGGTAATCATTGTAGACTCTTCCTATGCCTAGATTTGATGATGTAGATGATTTGACCATCCAAAGTGATGTACGTATATATATATATATATATATATATATATATATATATATATATATATATATATATATATATATATATATATGTGTGTGTGTGTGTGTGTGTGTGTGTGTGTGTGTGTGTGTGTGTGTGTGTGTGTGTGTATAAAAAGGCTTTAACTACATGAACCTTTTCCTTTTGCAATCCTACTGCATAGGAGCTCTAGTTTGAAACCCATATATTAACAAGAATGGGCCATATCTAGTTGTGCGTGTCTATCACACGTGTCAATGCAAGGGACTTGTCGATAAACTGTGTGCGAGCCACAAATGGCTCCAAGCACGCAACTAGCCTAAACTAGTTATCTCAAAGATGACGATGATGTGTCACTCGCCGCTCTATGCTTGCTGTCGTGGAGGATTCCTCGCCGTGAAGAAGAGGGAGATGCCGCTACACCACGCTCAACCGCCTCGCCGCCGTCATGTCGCCATCTCAATGCTCGATCACTCTCTCTCTCTCTCTCTCTCTCTCTCTCTCTCTCTCTCTCTCTCTCTCTCTCTCTCACTCATACACACACAAGGAGATGAAGAAGAAGAAGATGGAGATGGAGCAAGAGCACCCTTCAATTGCAAAAATGAGAGAATGAGTGAATTTTAGGATTAGTTGACTTTTATATGAGCTCACCCCATTCACACTTGGGTGCCCATAATTAGCCAGCTAATCCCTTGAATGTTTGAGTTAGAGTGTGCCTCTCATCGGCGATCACTCTTATTCTTTTCCTATTGGACCGACAAGCCCGATACCTGACTCTACCCAATAAATAATACGGCGTCCGTCTTTGGTGATAGGAATGTGCGTGAGGGTTAACATGGCCCCCTTCCTGACGTAGATTCCCTCCTCGAAAGCTATTGAGTTGAAGCTCATTCGTTGAGGTGGAAGAGAATTTGAGATGAATGTCCTTAGCCTTCTTCATTCACACTGCAAAATCAAACAACATTGGCACAGTAATTGCATTCTCATATACAATTAAAAGCATATACAGTTGTAGACAGACAGTTTGATTGGTAACAGAATTTTAAACAATTTTTCAACAATAAACATTAAATCAAACGCATAAACAATTGTAAAGGTAAAAAATTAAACAAGTCTGGGGTCGCTAATTTAACGATCGAAAGGCACTTGAGATCGACTAATAATACCATGGCAAGCTTCTCAAATTTCTCTGGTCAATTAAGTTGTTTATGTCCGAGTATTAAGTTGTTTAAGTTGTTTTTCTCAGGAGAGCCAAGTATTTCATGTCCGAGGGCTGACTAGAGACTATACCTAGAAGACCTCATAGTTAAGCTATGATAAAAGGAATTCTCATGAAATCATCGCCTGAGTTATTTACTTTTCTTTAACCCCCCAAAGTCTTTTCACAGTGATTCAATTTTGATGTGTGTGCTTATTTTGTATGCCTTGGGTTTTTTGCTTTTCAAGGAAAATCGCCCACACTGGGAACCTCTAGGGATCTAGTACCATACACGATACATGTGAGTGGAGTACCAAATCAAGCTGAGATTTCTCTTCTAGCTTAGGATTTTACAGGGTTAATTTTATTTGCGAGTTAATCAATTCATGTTTTTTTGCTACAGGTGATGCTTTTTCGAGTTTATAGAAGCATGGATTCCAGTCATATGTATGCTCTCTAAGGTGGCGTTGTGGTATGTTAAATAAGTACCGAGGGAAGGAGAGAGAAGAAGGATTAGACGGAGAGAGAAAAACATACTTGTGAAATAGAGATAGGATCGGGGTGTGAGAGTACCGACAACGAGAGAGAGAGAGAGAGAGAGAGAGAGAGAGAGAGAGAGAGAGAGAGTGGGAGAGAGGAAAGATAGGTTCAAAATGAAAAAAGTCCGGGTAAAGTTTGGGCAAGAAGGTTCTCAAGCCGGTTCAAATAATTTCATTTAGTAACTTGGTATAGAATTTTTTATGTGTTGGTTTAATGTATATATTTTATAAATATCCTACATTTTAATTGAGATGAAAGTGGAGTTAAGTAAAAGTGGATTTTTGTTGTGAAGAAGGAGGTTGTGTGCACGTTTTCTACTCACATGTGTGTGTGTGTGTGTGTGTGTGTGTGTGTGTGTGAGAGAGAGAGAGAGAGAGAGAGAGAGAGAGAGTGGGAGATGAGGGGGAGAGAGGAAAGATAGGTTCAAAATGAAAAAAGTCCGGCTCAAGTTTGGGCAAGAAGGTTCTCAAGCCGGTTCAAATTATTTCATTTAGTATCTTGGTATAGAATTGTTTATGTGTTGGTTTAATTTATATATTTTATAAATATCCCACATTTTAATTGAGATGAAAGTGGAGTTTTGTTGTGAAGAAGGAGGTTGTGTGCACGTTTTCTACTCACGTGTGTGTGTGTGTGTGTGTGTGTGTGTGTGTGTGTGTGTGTGTGTGTGTGTGTGTGTGTGTGTGAGAGAGAGAGAGAGAGAGAGAGAGAGAGAGAGAGAGAGAGAGATTTCTTGTTCATATGCGTGTGAAAAGGTTCCAAATCTGGGTCCACAAATAATGTTTTCCGAGCCCTTAGAGAGGCAGTTTGTGGTGGTTACTCATTGCACTATTATATGCCTATAGTATTCATAGAAGAATAATAATCATAGTGTTTCCCGAGCCCTTAGAGAGGCAGTTAGTGTTGTCTACTCATTGCACTTTTAGATGCTTATAAATCTTATAGGGGAATAATAATCGTAGTGACAAATCATGCATATTTTATTGCAGACCCCACTTTAAAAGTTAGTGGTGGAGTAGTAGACGATTATAATATTCATATTGACAAATCATGCATATATTATTGCACGTTCCAATTTAGCAGTTAGCATATGCTGCGTGGGACCCCTCATGTCACTAACACATGCCACTCTTCCATCACTATCAATGCTTTTTGAGAGCATGGTGCTTTAGCCTATATATAAATGTTACAAGGCAAGCACCATATGCTGCACAAGTGAATCGGAGGTGCTAATCAAGAGAGATTTTTTCATTTTCCCTGTACTTATACAATGCCTATAGGATATGCTAGTACTGGTAATGAGGTAGTTGCAAAAATCCATGAAGAGCTTCACAAACTCCCCCCCAACGCACCCCTTGAAGAAAAGAAGACGTTTACACAAAGAGAGCGTGACACAAAAAAGGCGATCCGGATGTTCAACCACCTTAATCGCACTCGCAACACCGGAGACCAGGAACTCAATGATGGCTTTGAGACAATGCGAGAAGCTCTGGGCAAGTGGGAGACATGGGGGTACATAGATAGCTCTCGAAGGGCCGCTTTACAGGCGGAGATTGACCATTTGCTTGTCTGCAAACGCACAATCAACCTGGTCGACATCTCTGGCTCTAATGTGGTAGAAGATTGAGGCAAGATTTAAATAATTATGCACTAAATAATATAGTTAAATAAATATGCACTAGCACATGATAAATTGTACTAGTGTGATGCAAGTTGTACTGTGTGTGTGTGTGTGTGTGTGTGTGTGTGTGCGTGCAGGTTTGATTCCCTACGTAATCATGTAAACAACTTATTTTAATTATATGATGCTTATTTTAACTATATGATGGTGTTCCACTCTTCAGTGCCTTGGCGAGAATAATTCATATGTCTCTGTCTGACTTATTATTATTGAAGTAGCTGTGATACTTTTAATCGGCCTGGTCTACTAACACATCTTCAAGATCTGTCATAATTTAGGGTATTGTTGATATCTTGTAGCTAAACTAAACCGTCAAATGTAACTACAAGCTGTTTGAAAGCCAAAAATGTAAAGAAAATCTATGTGAGTTTTTTATATAATGCAAGAAAAAGATGAGCATGTCTTTAGTATTTACCCTACTTTTAGTAGAATATACTTTCCTGTCCATGTAGGTGTTGTTGCAAACAAGGATGAATGCCTAATAAGCCAATTTGAAACTAGGAATCTAAAAAATATTGATGGTTGTACTTGTTTGGGCGAATAACTCAAAGTAATGAAACACGCATAGACTCTTGCATATAAAATAGTAATTAAGAACACTTTACTGAGTTGAAGAACTGCATACATACATAAACACACACGTATAAATAACTATATATATATTGTATAAACAAGTACTTAAAAACACTTTACCGAGTTGAAGATCTCCTTACGTACATAAACACACACATATAAATAAATAAATAAAAAGATATTATATATATAATATAAATATTATATATAAAACTATATATATTCTTAGACCGACAGTGTAAAGAAATACTGACAAGCAAATGAAATTTTGACAGCATAACAATGTGAAAAATAAAAGTAAAACTATTCCATACTTGCTTCTGTGAAAGCTTGCCAGCTAACTTTTGTTAAGCTTTCCTATTCTATACTTGCTTCCGTGAAGCTTGCCTAACTTTTGTGTATACATGAAACCATGATTATGTTTCTAAACATGAACAAAAAGCATGATTATATTCACAAGCAATCAAAATTTCGATAGCATAACGGCGCGAAAATACAAACAACAAAATTTTCCATTCCATACTTGCTTCCGTGAAGCTTGACTAACTTTTCTGTATACGTGAAATCATGATTATGTTTTCAAACATGAACAAAAAGCATGATGATATTGATAAGCAATCAAAATTTCGATAGCATAACGGTATGAAAATTCAAACTAAAAAAATTCCCATTCCATACTTGCTTCCGTGCAACAACGAATGCTCACGGGAAGAAGAAATAACATAAGCAAAAAAGCATATGCTGGTATATTACTTTGGTAAATCCAAAGCTCTCAACAAACTTCTATCTAGTGTAATAAATATGAAATCATGGCTGAATTGATAAGGACGATCAACACCAACAACATGTCTTCAGTAATACCAAAAAAGTGGCACCCAAACACCATGGTCACACATAGTTCCATAAAAATCACAAACTAGAAAAAATGATAGATAATACCAATGTTGATGTCAATCAAGGGCAATGTGATCCGGGCTCATATTGTTGCCAATCAGTCTCCTCATCACTATCTGCATCAAGTGCTGAAATAGCACGTACACATGGAGCCTTGAAGCGTGAAAGATGTTGATGGAAGACCTCTGGATCACTATCTATGCAGAGACAATGTCTAGACAACTCAACGCAAACATTGCCCAAGCCACCACATCCAGAAAACATATCAACAATGTAGGTGTGCTCCGCAGTAAATGTCCGCACAAGCCAGCTAAAAAAAGCAAAAAATATGCGTATTTTTACTTTATGTAACATAGTCCAATAACGCATAGTAGGAAGCATATATTCTTACCGAAAGAAGTCAAGGCTACGCTCGGTGGCACCTCTAAGAGCGTGTCCTCCAATGTACTCTCCGTCGACGCGCTCCACCAGTATTCCGGACTTGGCATCGAAAGAGTTGTTGTCCACGCTCTCTCCATCTCGTCGATCGTAGATAGGACGTTGACCCTTACGATAAAACAATCCTAGCAATATTGTTTCCACCTACAAATTACAACTAGAATGTGATCTAATTGAAGAAAACTACAAGCATGCTTTTCAATCAACAAATAAATTTACTTACTCTCTCAATCTCAATGGTCTTTCGCACATAACCATCGGGGATCAAAATAAGGATGGTGTGCATCATTTTGAATCCCATCTGGATGGTTGGTGGTCAAATAGTCAACCGCGACATTCAGTTGAAGGGTAACTCATTGTTGCTTAGTGCTTACTATTTGCAGAGTTTGCTGCCTCCATCTTGCTATTTTCAGTCACTATCTGCTCTTATTGAAAGTGATTGTGGCCTAACAAAAGTCTTGCTGCAACCACAGTGGGATATAGAAGGTCATCAGCATTTCTTAATAGATGGTTCTTTTTCGAGCTTGTTTGAAATGCTTCATTCACAAACATTTATACAGGTATCTGACAATGAGAAAGGAAATGACAAAGAGATATCTGAAGATGTTTTAAGCATTGTGCATCTTGAAAGTAGTGGTGACGATATAGGACAGCTCAAAACTCTTTCAATCGTCATTTGGATTCAACAAAATCCAGGGGCAAAAAAGTTAAATGATCTGTTAACATTATGTGGAGCTCCTTTGCAAGTTGCTGAACTTCCACAACATTATGATGGAAATTTGTGTTTTGAGTTACCTGCGACTCAGGATAAAACAAAACGAATGACAGGGATGGAACAACGCTTTGATGGTCACTTGTGGACTCGCCCATCTGTGACAACCATGGCAATAGCATGCACAATTCATCTAAGCCACTGTTTGGGATTCATGTAGTGTAATTATTCAACGTGTCCTCATTATATTAAGGAATAAGAATTCAATAGTAGAGATTTTCATGGATATTTGGACAGACAGGTGAAAAAGGACTACCTTGCAATGGAAGAGAATACAACAATAACTTGTCATTATTGTCAGAAGGTTGTTACTTGTGTTGCTGCTTGTCCCTGCAAAATCTATTATGTTTTGCCTAGAGATGGTACAATGTTGCGACTGGCAATACATGTTGGTAAACATTGTCATAATGTTAAGGCAGGTACCTCTAGGGCTGCTATTTCAAGAGTGCGGAAACTGGTAGGTACAGTACTAAAAATAGAAAAGGGTGGCCCAAGAAAAATTCAAATGTTGGTGGCTCAACAACTTGTTCTTCACTCCTTGATTGGTGAGGAAGCTGAAGCTACATCCGATGTACAATTCAATGATTTTTTGGAAGAAATGATGCCACTGGTTCAAACCAAAGGGTAAGAAAACTCAATTTGGTTCCTTGAATTTGTTAATTTTTTAACTATTATAAATTTAGCCTTCTTGTGATG
Source organism: Adiantum capillus-veneris (assembly GCF_014529385.1). Classification (NCBI taxonomy): domain Eukaryota; kingdom Viridiplantae; phylum Streptophyta; class Polypodiopsida; order Polypodiales; family Pteridaceae; genus Adiantum; species Adiantum capillus-veneris. Next base: position 23,624,678 of record NC_140940.1, on the reverse strand, counting down.
CATCGTGTAGGTTTTCTTCAATTGTTTCAAAGGAGAGAAAGAGTCAAGGTGCTGTTATTGGGGATGGATATGATAATATTTTATTGCTTCAAAAAAAGTGCATGTTTCCTTTTTTTCATGGGAGTAGATTTCCTGGACAGGGTGAAGAGGATGACAAGTGCTTCCTATTTAAAATGTCCACTAAAGGACCAGGTTCTGGGATTGATCTAGTAAATCGGATGAAAAGAACTGAAACTGGTGACTTGAGAAATGCGTGGGTACATTTTGATTTTACCCATAGAATAGACGGATGGGAAACAATGTCATGCTCAATTTATGATCCAAGGTAATCTTTAAGTATTTAAATATCTCGTATTTTTTTATCATTAAATAAAAGAAGATGTGTGAAAATGTTTATGTTGAATATCTTGCAGCATACGATCACTACAAATAATTGCTATATGTGAAACTAAAGAGGAGGATGCAAAGACTCAAGTTATTTTTTGGGAGAGCCTTAATTCAACAATGGAAAAGTACGGACATGGTGCAGTTGACTTTGCAGGTTTTATGTCTGATGAAGCTGGTGCAAATTGGAATGCTATTCGAACAGTCTTCAATGGCGGGCCAGATAATATCATGGAGGGACGTGAACGATCATGCCTATTTCATTGGGAGCAGAGTCTCCACAAATATGCTAAAAAGTGGATATCTCAACATCTAACAAATCAACACATTGATATGTGTGAGGACTGGAGAGCTTGTAAGACCATTGTGCTTGCATCTCAAAAGGCACTTTCAATTCAAAAGTGGTGGAGACAACATCTATCTACAGAGAGCATCACAAGAGTGAGCAGATGGTTTAAATGGTGGGAGCAACGAATTTCACACTGGGGAGGAATTGGAACAGATGTAAGTACCTTTATGACAATCTATATTTTTAGAAAAAATTCTTTTCATACATGAAATTTATAAATTTTAATTCATGTTTTTTTGCATTTCATAGGGTGGTCTAAGTCCGTGGGAGCGGGCACAAATTCCCAATGTTAATTTATCAGAAAGTGTACATGCCAGTTGGTTAGCAGGTGAAGGTGGAAAGGGAAAAATATCCTTGTATGATGCATGTGTAACAGATGTTATATGTTATAAACTCATATATTCAATGTGCAAAGCATTTGGGATATACTACTGGGCATTATATAGGAACGGGTCCCACAATGGAGACCTTGCTTTCTCGAGTTGAATCTCAGCAAACTCCAACTCCAACCAACGTGGCCCATCTATTACACGAGGCTGTTGCAGGGACTCCCATGTATGCGCAACCAATTTTGCATGGAGACAAAGAAACAGTACAACGCAAAAAGAGGGGCAGAACAGGAACAAGTAGCTCCCATCGGCCGGAATATGTCATGGAATCTAAGCAACAAAACCATCGCGGTCGACCAAAAAAAATCAAGTTTGATACCCAAGGACCAGGTATTTCTAACATTCCGCTGCAAATTAGTGACAGTGATGATAATATTGGATCTCAAAAAGAAACAACCACACCTTTGTCATCTAAAACAAACAATGTGTTTGAGAGTGATGTGCCACGCACTCAGTGGGCCCTCAGGAGAATGCCCATTCAAAGTCAAAGAAAATGTTTTGGAACAGTAGGGAGAAAAAATTGTGACAATATCTTGCATAGTCGCTCAATTGGTCTTGTTGCTCCATGTATATGGTCCGAAAGAATGTTCAAGGGTAAAACAATCGAGCAATGGTTATGGTTTTGTAATCATGATATTTTTCATACCCAATCAATCAAAAGACAAGTCAAAGATTTACCTCCTGCTCCAAATGTTTGGCCAGTAGCAAGAGGGACAGATATCTCTACACAGGAACTTGCCGCGCTGCATCAGAGTGGATTTCGGACAGAGAATTCAATGGTAAATCCACAACCTCTTGTTGGCGACTGCAAAGAAGGTGGTGGCAACTCGAGGAAGAAAAAGTGGAGGCATGGAATCTCTAAAGAGGCCGTGAAGAAATTGGAAGCATGTAATAGTATGACAATTATATTTTTGGATGAAGTGAAAAGGTCTCAAGAGCATATAATTTTCCGAGTTCTCACTGAAAATAGTTATGAGATTCATATAAAACAGAGTCCATCATGCACGTGTCCGGATTTTCAGAAGCGAGAGAATACCAACAAATCCTTTTTGGCATGCAAACATATGTACTATGTGTACACAAAAGTGCTCGAACTTGAACCTAAGGAGCACATGATTATTCATCAGCCAACCCTCTCACCAATGGACATCGCTTTTATTCTTGGACAACCAAGGATGATTTCTCCCTCCATTTAATTACAACTGGTTTGGTATGCTTCTTTCACTCAACTAGAATATTGATCTATGATATGAAAGTGTTTTTCTGTATTTATTTTGGTTTATTATACTTGTGATTATTTATCTTGAAAAAACATTGTTTATGCAGCAAAGGATTTCAAATTTCAAGCAAAAGATATGAAGCATCTTGCAAGCTATTTGGGAGCAAATTACTTGCCTTTTAGAGTGACCATTACATTTATGGCGACTATCCTTTTTTGTACTCTAATTTTGATCTTATCCTGTGGTAGTTTTGCGAATGTACTTACATCCTCAAACTTATGTTGTTTCAAAAAGCAATTGCTTGGGAAAAATAGTATTGCCTCTATCTAGCATTATTTTTTACTTCATCACATTTATATATGCTGTGGATTATATTTAACTCTGAAATTAGTGTTGTCTCTATTTCGCATGATTTTTTACTTTATCGCATGTTTATATGCTGTGGATTATTTGACTCTGATCACATGCGTTGCGAGCATATTTGACTCTAATGGCATGAGTTGTGAAATGGTGATTTTATTTGTTTACATTTTTTCCGTCGTTATACCCTCTCGGTCTCTCTCTCTCTCTCTCTCTCTCTCTCTCTCTCTCTCTCTCTCTCTTTCTCTGCGTAGTGATATACAACTCTATGATTTTACTTTCTCTCTCTAGAAGAGAAGTCACTCTCTCTCTCTCTCAAGGATTTATGATCTCTTCTTCCAATGGTAACTCGCATAAATACTATCTCTCTAGAATTTATACTTTCTCTCTCCGTCAACCACACATATATGGAGTCTTATGACGATTGAAAATTACATTAAATAGATACTTTATGCTATGACACATATTTGGTTAAAAAAACTCTAAAGATTGCTAAAATTGTCAAAAAAACTTGAAATGAAAAACTCGCAAATGTTAAATCCCCGATTTGACATTGTGGTACTTTGATTTTTTTGTTTGTTCATTTTCAACATTTTAATTTTTTAACTTTTGGGGGTCATATAACATTGTTACCCTCCCTGGGCTCATCACATTAGTAAACTCCCTTTATAATACTTAAGCTAAAGGTCAATAGGGACTAAGCCCACTAGAAAGCCCTAGTACAGTTTACACAATGCTGCTTAAATTGGATTAAGAACCTAAGTAACCATTGATTATTAGGAAGGCATTCCCCTATGAAGACAAGATCTGTAACACCTAGCTTGGTCAGACTAGCTTAGTTAGACTGCTTGATTTTTAAACCTAGACAAGTGCTTATGACAAAAAATTACATTTAATTTTTGTTTGATACTAAGCAAATGCGCTGAATATTATGCTACCAATCACAATTAAAGCAGATAAACATAGATGCAAAAAAGATAAGGGGCCATGCTAATGGACAATAAACACCTATTTGTGTTTATGATCACGCTTGATTTGAAAAGTGGATGAGAGAAAGATTCCATAAAGGTCCAAGTCCCAACCACAACAACACATTCCTGTACACACGAGGAAACACAAAGAATACCTCTAGGAGGCACATCAGTGGGAAGAAAGAACTTTGCTAATCACTAAACTCTAAAACAGAAACACTCCTATCGTACTAATCCTACCTACCCTCCATCACTTGAGTGATGAGGATCAAAGGTGTTTTTTGACATAGGTTTTTGTTTCAGTGTACCGGATGTGAATGTGTAGGTCTGGGTCAATGTTTTGACTTTTATTGTGCATACTTCTTTGCTAATTGCACTTGCTCTTTATTATTTTTGTTGTTTGTGAGTATAAGGCTTTATATATACATTCCCTAGGATTGGAGATTGAGAGGTCAGGGAGGAAGGTTGAGAGGGGAGTGAGTGAATGATGACTATCAGAAAACACTCCCCCCTTCCTCGGGTAGATCATATTGTTTGAAATGTGCTCGTCACCCTTTGAAACCAATTGTTCCAGTTGGTAATAGGTGAGGATTTTTGCTAGTAGTTTTCTCTTACCTTAGGTGCCTCGTCGAGTTGCAAGGGTGGTAAGGTACTCTCCCAGGATCAAACTTGAAGTGGTTCATCAGGTGATTCTTGAACACTGGGAGGTGTGGATTCCTTTGTAGCTTTATGGAGATCCACTATTGTAGGTGGAGGCTATGGAGAAGCTTTTATTTCCTTATAGGAACTACATGAAGAGCAAGAAGCTTCATTTGACTTCCTTGTTCTCGAGCTAGGTGGAACAAATTGTTCTTTCTTTGGTACCCAAACTAGCTCTGGAGCGGGTGTGTAGCATTCTGTGATTTTTTCTTTCCACGATTGTTGATTCATTTTGGAGCTACCAGATTGGGCTCACATGGGTTGGGTGACAATTAAGAACACAATCTACATTTTGGAACCCAGATTTGATCATTTCCTTGATAGTAGACTTGGGATTCCAATAGTCGTTTAGGAATCCACCACCATGTTTCCTTACATTTCTTGGACCGAGTGGGATGTTTCTTACAAGGTGCCAAAAATGTGGGCGTCTATTTTTTAGCATCAACCATGGTCGCTAAAGAAGATTTAGGGACCCACTTGTATGTTTTATTTTTTATATGAGGATGAGTCTTGTCAGAAGCTATATGCATTGCTTCTAGCATATTTAAGGGTACGGGCATTTCATCCACCGCAAGTGTTTCCTAGGTCGTCCCCCTATTTACCCAAGTATCTATGTTGCTGCTAGGTGGGACCCAATCCACATTGTCCGACTCAGTCATCCCAGGTAGTACATCCATATAAGGAGAATCTTCCCCAACATCAGTGTATGCTTTACACGTGTAACAATACTGCAATGGGGCCGAGTGAATTGTGGTGTCAGATCTATGATCAATTATAAACCTGTTTCCTAGAGGATGTGCTCGACCAATTACAAGATCCACGTCAATCATAAACCTGTTTCCTAGAGGATGTGCTCGACCAGTTATTAGATCCACTCAAATGCCAGAATCTTGGAATTCAAAGTAGACATGGTTTTTAGACCAGTCGTGCACCATTTTTGCTTCCCTCATGAAAGGATGTCATAAGATCATCTCTGATGCCATAGTGTGCTTGGAGGAATCCATAACAATGAAGGTAACTCTTATTTTATGTCCAAAGACCTTGATATTGAGATCTTCTAGCATCCCAATAGGTTTAACAATAGACCCATTGGCCATCTTCACTACTATGGTTGTTGTCGCAAGGTGAGGTCTTCCCATAGTTTCCCAGCAATTTTTAGTCACAATGCTAACCCCAGTGCCACCATCAAGGATTCCCTTCATAGTTAATCCCTTAGTAGTGATTGGTATGGTCGCATTGGATTCATCACCCTCAAAGTATTGTCCCAACTTGTTAACATGTATTTCTATACCAGGTTCTCATCTATGCTGGGTTGTGGATCTAAGTGTTCCTCCTCTATTGACATCTCCCCAGCTCCATCTATCTGTGCAAATTGTGGTAGCCCAAACTTCAGTTCTCCATTGAGGAAGGCTCAAAGAGATGAGACTAGCTCAGGGTCTTTATATAGTTTGGACATGATGGTGGTTCTAACTTCTGAAGACATGAAATCCATCAATTTGGCAATGTTTAATGGCAACTTTTGGGCTTCAGCCCCTTAACGTGGGGAAGATGGGATCTCCATTTCTTTGATAGGATGAGGTAGTCCCTTTGTAAACATTCTTTCCATCAAGAAGTGAGTACGCCCACTTTCCCATGACTTTGAGTCACTTTCTTCTTGGATGACACTAGGTATGGCTAAGGGTCTATGGACTTGGTGAGCTTGTTGTTGTGTAGGAAACACTGTGTCTGTAATCTAGATCTGCCTAGCTACTGGCTCTAGATCCCTTTGGGTATCTTCTACTGTGGGACGCATGTCTAACCTCACCATCCTATCTTATTGTAGTATTAGCAAGAACCACGATTAATTTTTCAAACCATGGGTCGAAGCTGAATCGACTAGTGCATAGAGGATACAAGAGGTTGTCAATCTCTTGGAAAACAACTAACAACTCGCATCTAACTCAAGCTACACTCAAGTGACTGAAATCACCAAAAGCCAATCGCTCATCGACAAGAAAATCACATCCGTTACAGCATCAAATGACATCCAAACGTAACGAAACTTCTAGGACAAAGTTTATAAGACCTAAGCACACATGCCTATGGCCTCAAAACCCACTTTAGGTCAAGTTCCAAAATCGTGATTATATATAGCAGTGGATTTTTGACCTATTCGTTTTTGACTCAGAATGCATCTAAATGCTTAGCAATGATGCCCCAATACTCTGTCTATGCTTAGTTTTTGATTTAAAAGTGTAAATTCCTAGTTATGATGAGATTAGGCCACGGGTCGGTGACGCCAAAAGCTACGAAATACTGTGAATGGCTTACATCAATGCATAGAGCTCTTACTTGCGGTTGCAATGCAACAAACGCATTCGCAATGTGACAATCAAAGAGGGAGTAGGAAGCGCGAGAAGGAGAGAAGTGAGCGCCGTTAGCTCACACTGTGCATTTCTTATCCAAAAACATGATAAAATCTTACAAAAATTGGCTTTTATACCTTAGCCAAGGTTTTTGAGTGGTCAAAACTAATAATCTGGAGTTCTACCAAAGCTAGGAATTTTGACTGGCTGATACAATCTGGAAGCTTGATCTCCGGCTCATTAATTACAAAGTTTACTAAGAAAATAGGAGCTACAATATTCCCGATTTATCAAAATAATAATTGTTTTACAAGGAGAACTCCGAAAAATGGTGTCCGCATTAGCTTGTTGCTAGCATTCCCCCCCTCCTCGCTTGTGTCGTCCCTTGACATAGCTTTATGGTCTGAAATAGTCTTTGGGTTGACGGCGGGCGAGGCGGTCTTTTAATGCTTCTAGTGCCTTTTGGTATCTGATTCTGCGTTCTTTGTCAGGCACTTGCAAAAATTGCATAGTGACTTGGTTTTTCAGTTCCAACACTAAATAGCCTACAAATCTGGATGTGAGGTTGCTTATCACCGGTGCAACTATCCTCGTTCGACAGGTGAAGAATCCAGTGTAGAATGATTATTCAAAAGCTAGCATATTATGTGATGGCAAGAACATGCATCTGGCATATAATCCATAAAGGATTTCTTCTGAAGGCTTCCCGCTCAGATCATAACATAAGCCTTTGTTTCCTTCCAAGAATGAGTGCCATGGGGCTCCTGTCTGCTCAGGCTCATTGAGAACCTGTATGCATGTAGGTAGCATTTTGCAGATCTTATATAGCATTGCACAGGAGAGATCTGGCAGACTCTTGAAGAATTTCATGGCGCCAGTTAGGGTTTTCACCATGTATTCTTCCATCACTTGGCCTCTCTTTGGAGCTGGCAGCCTGGGGAAATTGAGCCATGTTGGCCTCTTCTTCTACAGTGCTTCATATGCTAGCCATGTCCTTACTCTGGGTACATGACAGAATGTTGGATCTTTCTGTAAGGCTGCAAGTGCTCTTGTGAACAGAATCAGGTATCTCAGATTCTTGTTCATCCAACTTAACCTTTCTTTTACCTGTAAGAGTTCTACCTTGATGAGAGGCAGGGATAGATGGTGCCATTGAGCGTTGATTTGATTGGGAGTGAGTTGAGTGACGTTGACAAAGTGTAAAACTCTCAACTCCCAATCCATAGCGGCATTCCACTCCTTATCCACCTCTAAGGTGATCTTTTCCTTCAATGCATCTTCTTTAGCTTTTGACAGTTGGATCATTGGCACTGTATCTTCGTCTATAATATGGACCTGAAAGTCTTAATCACTATTCGACTCTGCTATAGACTGCGTCTCAAATTCAGCAAGCGAGACCGAGGGAATGTCAATTTGGGGCGGCTTTGAAGTGCCTGCCTCTTCTTGTGTGTCGAGCTTTCCATCTCTGAGGAGTTGATTCATCCGCTTCAGTTCTGTAATCTCCTTTAGGAGCTCCTCCTCTTTTTGGACCCTCATCAGTGCCAGGTCTCTGCGCTGTGATTGTTCAAACTTTAATTCCAGCTCTAAATCCTTGTTTTTCTTTTCAAGTTCCTTGTACACTTCGTCTATTCCCTTGATCGAGGCCACGACTGGATTTTATCAAATTTGCCTCAAGAAAATGGCCTGATCATTGATTCTTTGTTCATAATATTGCAGAGAAGTGTTGGCTACATCTAACTGCACTTGAATTTTCGGAGCTGACAGACAGGTGGTAAGAAGTTCATTTTTCACTTCTGTCAGCTGCTCGTCTTTTACCTTGCAAGCATCAGATAACTTAGTGAGGAGGTCACCTAACTCCTCCATTTCCTTTTGTTGTTTGTCCCTGGCTATGTGATGTTAATCTGCTTCTGTCTTTAGCTCCTGCAGTTTCCTTTAGAGATCAGTGATAGTAATCATCCTATCTTTGAGTTGTCCTTGAAGAGCATCGATGACCATTTCTTGTTCCTTGGCCTTTGTGCTATGGTTTAAGGCTGCTGAGCGGAGTTTCTCCGTCATGTCTTGCATCTACCTTGCATACTCGTTTACTTGTAAAATTACTTCATCATTGGACTGCCACTCCTCCTGTCTTGCTAGTTGGGATGTACTTGCAGCCTCCTGTGTTGCTTCTTGTTGTGTTGTAAGTGTTGGTGGCACTGTAGAGGTGAATGGTTGTTCTTTTCCTTGGCCATCTTGCAGCTTTGATGACTCGGCAATTTTTGGCTGAGTGGAAATAGCTGTTGTGGTCTCAACCCTTACAGTCTCTTCAGGTGATGGCCTTTCTGCCTTCTTCGACTCGGGCTCTTTTTCATGTGTAGTGGTATGCTCTTTTTCTGTACCTACCTCCTTATCAGTTTCTTTCGCCGGCTTTTGAGTTTCTTTGGCTACTTGCTCCGGTTCTGGCTCGGATTCCTTTTCCTCATGTCCTTTGGTGTGGTCAGGTGGTCTCTAAAGGAAACTGCAGGAGCTAAAGACAGAAGCAGAACAACATCAGATAGCCACGGACAAACAACAAAAGGAAATGGAGGAGTTAGGTGACCTCCTCACTAAGTTATCCGATGCCTGCAAGGTAAAAGACGAGCAGCTGACAGAAGTGAAAAATGAACTTCTTACTACCTGTCTGTCAGCTCAAAAAATTCAAGTGCAGTTAGATGTAGCCAACACTTCTCTGCAATATTCTGAACAAAGAATCAATAATCAGGTCATTTTCTTGAGGCAAATCTGAGAAAATCCAGTCGTGGCCTCGATCAAGGGAATAGACGAAGTGTACAAGGCACTTGAAAAGAAAAACAAGGATTTAGAGTTGGAATTAAAGTTTGAACAGTCACAGCGCAGAGACCTGGCACTGATGCGGGTCCAAAAAGAGGAGGAGCTCCTAAAGGAGATTGCAGAACTGAAGCATATGAATCAACTCCTCAGAGATGGAAAGCCCGCCACACAAGAAGAGGCAGGCACAAAGGCCAAGGAACAAGAAATGGTCATCGATGCTCTTCAAGGAAAGCTCAAAGATAGGATGATTACTATCTGATGTTGTTCTGCTTCTGTCTTTAGCTCCTGCAGTTGCCTTTTGAGTTTCTTTGGTTGCTTGCTCCGGTTCTGTCTCGAATTCAGTTGCCAGGTCAACTTTTTGTGTGGCTTCGGTTTGGTGGGTGAATTCAGAATCTTTTTCTTTTTTGGTCTTGGCTTCTTCATTGGTATCTTGGCCTGGCGGTGATGGTGGTGGACTAGGCATGGGGTGGTCCTGTTGTTCCGGCTGCGGTGAGGTGGGTCGGAGAGATGCCTGGCTTTGCTCTTGGGTAGCCGTTTCCTCAGCTTTCTTTGCTGCTTCTTCGGCCTCGTTCAGCTTTAGGGCCTCGGCCTCTTGATACATTCTTTCTAAATATTCATTTGGATCCTCTGCCTCTTTTCTTGTATGATGCTTTGTTCAAGGTCCTTTCAGGCCTGTGGGTACCCACTTTTCTGGGTCCTTTCCTTGTGCTTACTGCTTGCATTGGTAAGCCTGTTTTTCTCTTTTGAATCGTGCTTGTTTTTGAGCTGGCTCCTCTTGGTGGGCAACCACAGCTTTCCTCTTCATCTCTTCCCTTCTAGCTTTCTTTTCTTCATTGTCAGAGATTTCGTTGCTGTGCCGCTCTGATGAGCTATCATCTGATTCATCACCTAATTTAAAAGATCTTTTACCCAATCTTGTAGCTCTTGGAGAGGGTTGTGCTACCAAGATCCATGTATTTTGATTAGGGCCAGGCGGTAGGTTATCAGCCATGCCGATGGCAAGCTAGGCTATTCTTGTCAACACTTCTGGTGCATCCAAGTGTGTTATTTTACCCTCCTTCTTGGTGGCCTTGAATGTTGTCAAGACATACTGCACGTGGTCCACAGGCTGCCTTGTTGTTGACTTCAGAGCTTGAGTAAAGGTGGTGGCCGCGGCGTGATTTGGTGTCGTGTACCTTGGTGGCCTTTTGCCAGGAAATGGAAGTGTTGGTGGTACAGACGCGCTGACTCTTCCACCTGTTTGTGGATGAGATCGGCGAATGTAGCCGCAACTATCTCCTTGGTAAATGTGCCTGAGGTTTTCTTGTCTCTTGCCCGCATGGTCATTCCTTCAGTGGGTAGTCTGAGTGCCTCTGCCACTATTTCTTTTGTAATTACTACCTCGACCTTGTTTCCTTGGGTGTCTCATATCTGGGCGGTTCTGTCTTCTTTGAGTGTGGACAAAAGCTCCTGTTCAGTGAATAGAGTGCGAAGTTAGCAGATTTGTCGTATTTTTCTCTGGAATGTCCTTTTAGACTGAAATGCTGATAATCTGGTCCAAATTGCTTCAAATCAATATTTGAACAAGCAAAGGTGCATGAAATCAAGCAAGGAACAAAACTGTATGGTCAAAACAAAAATTTGCAACCAAAGTAAATAATCGCGATTATCTACAGCTGAGGAAAATTTTCAACTTTTTGCAAACTTGGCTTTATAGGCTTGAATTATATGCCAATTACATGCTCTGGGTGAAATATGGGCTCATTTGGATGCACAGGGTGAAAATGGTATCAGATTTTGGCTTTAGGTCTCTGAAATAATAGATATAAAGAAAAATTGAGATTTTGAAATCCAAATTGATTCAAAATTGGCTAGTGGGCTTATCACAACATGTACTTTGGATATATGATGACAAAATATCCAAATTGCCCAATTTTGACCAAAAAGTAAATAATCGTGATTATTAACTTTTCTTCCAAAATTGACATTTTTTGGCACAAATTGGTTCTAGGCATGGTATAGACCTTGGGTATGAGATATGAGGTGATTTGGATCAACATATTTTGGCTTGCAAAGTCTTCTTTGCGGTTTTTGGCAATTTTACAAGTAATGGGTGGTCATTTTGGCTCATACTTGATTTTTGGCATGTAATAGGTGTGTACACATGATAGGTGTGTACACATGATAATAGGTGTGTACACATAATAGGTGAGGTGATTTGACAATTTCCAAGCAAAAATCATGCAAAAGTAAATAATTGCGATTATTTACAACAATGACAAAAACTTTGCAAATCTCACAAATTTTGACCTAAACATGTTTCATACACCTAATATAAGTCCTAAATTGAATTTGGTCAAGTTTGATCATGCCGTCATCACTTTGTGCTCTGTCGACTCTGATATCACCGTTTTTTGTGATTACTTTGCCTATTGGGTTGGTCGGTCAACTTTGAGGCTTTGGACTTGTCCGTAACATAGTCGTGAAGCTGCCTGTCCAATTCAGGCTCATTCGGAGTCAATTTGGCCTCGTATGTCAAATTTGACACTTTGTAACCTTCGAGCCATTTTTTGCTTTTCAAGGGCTTTGCTTGATGGATTTCACCAAACCAATCATATACATTGTATATGGACCTCATTAGCAAGCCATCTGTGGAGTCAGGTCGGAATTCTGGCATTTGCCAAAAACCCTAACTTTTCTACTGGGGACCCCCTTGACCCCAACCGAATTGTCATCTGATGGTATAGAAAGGTTCTATTATGTTAGGGAATGCTATGGTTCAAATCCCATCCAATTTGGTCAAGTTGGCAGGCCGCTATGGTCAGTTTTAGGTCGTAGGTCTTCGTGCACTGCTCGGTTTCTAGGGTTTTTTTCTAAGGCTTTAGACTAGCTACCGGCCATACAAAATGGATCATTATTGAGTAAAGAACTTACCCCTCATGTCTCGTGTGAGACGGCGCTGAAAAAGGTCAATTGTGGGTCCGGAAATGTCGCACGAAAGAGGTTGAAATCTCTCTTTGCAAAGGCTCCAAGTGGAAATGAGGTAGTTTTAGCCTACCCTGGATATCTATACCTGGACTTTCCGAACCAAATTTTCCCTGATTCCCCCGTTAGTCCTACTAGGCCGTGAAATCTATGTTAGACTCAAAAATTTTCCTGATCGGATTCCTGTAGCTCATTCTGCAAGAATTTTGCAAAAGTAGGCCTGGTCGCCTAATTTAGGCTTCCCGCTTCCATCTTCTGATTTCATTGGAAATTTTTGTGCTTGTCCGCCTTGTCCTTCTAATCACCATCATGTCTTCCATTTTTCCACTTATTTATTTAAAAAAACCAAAGAAAATAGCAAAATTCTCTTAAAAAGTAAAGTAAAAATCCGATAATTAAAAAAATCACTTGAAAAACATAGCTTTATTGTTTTTTGTCGGATTTCTCCATTTTCAGGCCTCCTTATCAACAAAAATGATGAAAAATATCCAAAAAAGGACCTTTTTAATGATTTTCTGATAGTATATACACTATTTACACTCATCGGGAAGATATCATCGGTGAATTTTTCCTTGTCGATGAATTATAAAGGCATTATTAGGTAATTTTGCAAAAATTGACACGTTAACATGAAACTTTTTCCTCCCTCTTCAAACATTGCCCTTAATTACTTAATACTTAGTGCCCTTCCACCCCTCCTAGATGGCGTACTCCATGACGACTGCGTGCATGGGTTGAACAATTGTGTCTATGTATAGCCGTGATTGGCTCTACTATGATAGGAAGATCAATGCAATTCAAACCAATATGGTGTGCAAGAGCTGGGTATTGAGTAAATAACTCAAGCGTTTCCGATGTCGAGGTTTGCTGTTGATGTCTTTTAAAGAGCAAATCCTGTAGCTTTTGTGCTCTCTGTTTGATTGTACCATCAGGGTGTTTTAGCACGTTGATTGCTTGAGCTGCTGGTAGCACGTTAGACTGTTATCGAGCTTTTTCTCTCCATTGGTAGCTTGGTCGGCTTGGTGTCGCATGGTGTGCTGGAGTCTGTTTAGATTTAACTCGCCACTGCTTGATTGGTTTCGCGGTGTGTGGAGAAGATAAGTGCTCTTTTTTCTTCCAAACCCTTTTCCTGTTAGGTTCCTTGCTCGTAGATGCTTGATTTTGTGTTCGAATCCGTGGAACTGTCTTATGTTTCTTCGGTGAAGTTTTAGGCACCCAGATCTCAATCGGCTTATCCTTACGTTGTGCTTTTGGTTCCCAAATTTTCCTGACTCCCTGCATGCTACTTGTAGCATTTGATTGTCAAGGAGATGGAGAAGATTTGCTTCGTAGGTTGGTCTTCTGATTGCATCTTTTCCATTCCTCCTTTCTTGGTGCAATTGGAGCAATGAGTTGCCCTCCTTTAGGTGATAGCTTTAGCTGATTCGTATTCCAATCTGGTATTGCTTTGTATGTACGTATCCAAGGAATGCCAAGAATCATCGTCTCATTCATGTGTTCATCTGGCAAGCATACAAAATGATGTGGATATGAACATCCATGTTAGTACCACGTTCAGGTTGACTACTCCCAATGTTGGAGTTGGATTCTTGTTGCATCCTTTGATTGTCGTTATTCCTATGGTCAATGCTTGAGTTGTTGCCTTCTTGTATGTGGAATAACTGACTGCATTCACTCTAGCTCCTGTGTCTACCAAAGCATTGGTGATATGATTGTTGAGCTGTACTTTGATGCGTAGATCCATTCCATCTAACCAGTCGTTTTCTGTTGAAACTGCGTCTTTAGGTAATTCCCATTGTCAAACTAGTTCCAACGTGTTGATGGGAATCGGTATCTGTTGATTCTTGAGAGCATCTTTACGCTTGCCCGAAGTCTAGCTTCCTCTTGGGCTTCATCAATTATAACCCGTTGTCGCTTGATCTTCCTTTGTTTGGTTGCATGCATTCTCTCTAGCAATTCATTGGTTAGTGGCAAATTGTATTTCTTTAAACGACATCCATTAATCCAATTAGCCATTGGTTCACCATCTAGGGTGGACAATTTTACTGCTCCACTTGGAGATACATCTTCAATGATAAATGGCCCGTTTCCTTTTTTCTTAAACTTGGGAATGTGTTGTTTAAGGGAATAGACTAGAACTAAGTCCCCTTTTTTGAAGATTTTGGTGATTAAATGGGAATCAAAAAACTATTTTTGTTTCCGCTTTTGTGCATAGATATGATCTACAGCAGTTAGCTTTTGCTCATCCAGCTTTTCCAAATCTTTAAGTCTTTCTGAGAATTCATGTCCAGTCCACTCAAGATTCTGTGCTACCCTTAATGTTGGCAATAGAAATTCTATTGGGAGTATGGCATCAAGACCATAAACAAGGTTAAAGGGTGTAGCATTTAGAGCTGTTTTGAATGAAACTCGATAAGCCCATAGAGCAGCATGGAGATTCATTTCCCAGTCTGTCCTTCTTGAACTAACCACTTTGGTCAGTACCGAGCTAAGAATTTTATTCGTGTGCTCAGCTTGTCCGTTTGCTTGTGGGTGATAGAGAGCTGATTTTTTATGGATAACCATAAACTCATTAAGCACATACTCTATTACCTCGTTGAGGAAATGAGTTCTCCGATCACTGACAATCTCTATTGGTAGTCCATATCTTGTGAATACATACTCATATGAGAATGCAGTAGTGGTTCTAGCATCATTCTTTTGAGTCGCTTTAGCCTCGGCCCTCGGCCCACTTAGTCAAATAGTCCGTAGCTACAATGATATATTGAGCTTGGGTTTTATAAGCAGGTGGCTGTATCGGTCCAACAAAATCTATACCCCATTTTGCGAAGGCTCTAGCCCCCATCATTGGTCTTAAGGGCATGCTGTCTACTCGTGTTGGCAATTTTGCTCATTGACGAGCATCACACCTTCGAACATATTCTTTGGCATCTGCAAAAAGTGTTGGCCACCATATGCCTGCCATCAAGATTGCTCTTGCAGTGGTCTCACTAGAAAAGTGACCTCCAACTAATCCAGCATGTGCTTGTTCCATAATCGAAATATACTCGTTTTCATTTGCACAAAGACGCAAATGTTGATCTTTACCTCTCCGATACAATTGGTTCCCAATAAGAGCATAGTCTCTTGCTTCAGTTTCAATTGCTCTTTGACGGCATTTACTCATATCCTCAGGAAATGTTCGGCTCGATAAGTAAGTAACCAAATAATTACTCCAATTAAGAACATGTGACATTTGAAACAATGTTACATGAGGAATGGGTGGTTTTTTTTGTACATTGAGGGCAATTTTTTACAAAAGATCTAACATCTCTCCTCATAGTTGGCCAAAATACTCCAAGTCTCAAGATTCGTTGCATAGTTTGGTCTTCCGCAAAGTGAAGGCCTACTATGGTAATATGTGCTTGACTTAGGTATTGATCCTTTTCTTCAAGGTTAATGCATAAAAGCAATATCCCTTCTCAATTTCTTTTATATAGCCTTCCAACTAGTAATTGATACATAACCGATTGCTCGATTAAATCAATTGTGATAGGAAGTGGTGAATCCACTTGAGCTATTGTCATCAATGACACAATTTTTTCCGACCATCTAGGTATCATTTCCACGGAGAACAAATAGGCATCTGGTAGATCATTGTCTACCCCTTTAGGTGATTCCCTTGAAACAATCCTTGACAAATGATCTGCTCGTTGATGTGTAGTGCCTTTGTTTACAACCACACTGAAATCAAATTCGAGAAGAATGATGAGCCATCTCACTATTCTCCCTGTGCTGCATGGCTTGTTGACTAAATATAACAAGGCTTGGTGGTCCACAAACTTGTTGGCTAATAGGTAATGTCTATACTTTTTAACATCATAGATCATTCCTAGTCCTTCTCTTTCAGTGGTGGTGTAATTATTTTCTGCCATGTTCAATTGTCGGCTAGCATAAGAAATACGAAAGTCAATTTTCTCATCTCCTGGTTGGGCTAGTATACAACCAATAGAAAAGTTTGAAGCATCTACATGTACGTGGAATACCTTATCCCAATCGGGTGCTTTCAATATTGGAGGTGAGGTGAGAGCTTGCTTAAGCTTCATGAAGAATTCTTCACATGCCTCAGTCCATTCAAAGTGCGTAACCAAGCTATACATGGGTTTGCGATTATAGCGTACATGTAGATGAACCGTCGGTAATATCCACAATGTCCCATGAAGGCTTGTACCCCCTTGACTGTTGTTGGTATAGGCAAATCAGCAATGACATGAATCTTTTTGATATCGGTAGCTATGCCATTTTTAAACACTATATGTCCAAGAATTTTCCCTTGTCTTCCCATGAACGTGCACTTTTCAGGGTTTAAGCAAATCTTGTAAAGTCTACATTTCTCGAATACCTTTTTGAGGTGTTCAAAATGATCAGCCCGGATTGATGAATGTACACATAGATCATCCATGTATACTTCTAAGAATTTCCGAAGAAACTCTTTGAAAGCATGGATCATCAATCTCTAAAATGTGGCTAGAGCATTAGTTAACCCAAACGGCATAGCCCGGTAGGCAGATATACCCCATTTTGTTGCAAAAGCAATTTTATGCTGATCTTTTGGGTCAACCAAAAGTTGATTGTATCCCAAAAAACCATCTAAGAAGCTGTAGGCTTCTTTTCCTGCCACTCGTTCTAAAACATGCTCAGTTATTGGAAGAGGAAAGTTGTCTCGAATGGTAGCTGCATTCACTTTTTTGAGATTAAAACACACTCGTAATGTCCCATTCTTCTTAGGTACTACCACAATTGGAGACACCCAATCTGTGTGTTCAATTTCGTAAATGAATTTGGCTTCCTTCAGTTATCAATCTCTTCTTTGATCTTTCTGGCAAATGTTTCGTTATAAGTGTATGGTCTCTGTCTACTTGGTTTTGCATCATCTCTCATAGATATAGTATGTTGACAAATTTTTGGATCGACACCCTTGAGATCCTTGTAAGACCAAACGAAGATATCTCAATATTCCTTTAACAAGCTCAGCAAAATCTTTTCTTCTTCTTCTGTTAGGTCATTTGCAATGTAAGCCGGTCTAGGCCCTTCTCCTGGTTCAGCCAAGTCTACCCTTTTAGCGTTTTCAGGTCCTTTGTAAGACTCGCCTTGTTTCCGTAGTTCCCTAACAGGTTGTTCGATTATGATTTTCCGATCTTGGAGAGTATACTTTTTGTAATGGGATGGAACATGCATTACATCCTTACCATCCTCTTCTGTGGTTTCCATTTCGGTTGTGTATATCTCCTGTAGAGCTTTTTTCAACTCTTGATATTTTTTTTCCACTCGACTCTAGTCATGAGTGGTTTTTTATCCTGAGATTTTTCGTGAGTATCCTTCCTTGCTTTTCTCAATGTCTGAGACATTTCTGAGTTTCTTTTTGAAGGATATCTGCCCGTTATTTTGTCCTTGACACAATCATTAGCATCTATTTGCATCAAGTTCTATGTTTTACTAGAAACCGATGGCATAGGTCGTGTTTCCACGATTTTGGTGTCTCTCTTTCTTCTATACCATTTTTGTCTTCTTGATTGTTGGTTTGGAAAGTCAAATTTTTTTTCCTCCCCTCCCTTTAAGAGTAACTAAGCTCTCGTATGCTCTTTTTCTGACCCCGAATCTTCTAAGGTAGCTGAGTGTTCATCTAACTCATCAGTTGCATCGTAATAGAGGTCAAAAAAGACTTGTTGAGCTTTCATCAAGTCCTTTGTTTTCAATGTTAAGGACTGGCATCATTTGGATGGGAATTATGTCATAGCCATCCTCATTGCAAAATTGAGTAGGCATAGACGTATTCACACATACATCCATTATCGCTAAAATTTGAGTCCACTCGAATGGTTCGAATAAATGCTCTCGAAAGGGTTCAGGTATATAGGCTTTGTCTGTACAGTCCCTTTCTAGGATACATTCCTCTCGTCTTAAGCTTCCATTTTTTGAAGCTCCGCATATCCAAATAGGAGTGTTTTTGTTTAACCAGGATGGGAGTTTAGTTTCAGCCGAAGAGACTGAATCAAACTCTTGGATGGGTGTTTTCAAGACATCTCTATAAGTGTGATCTTTTAGATTGACTCTTGTTATAGATCCCACCTACTTCAAGTATAGATAGTCGTTTTCCCAATCTTGGATAAGCTGTACTTGTCGCATGAAAGGTCTTCCCAATATGATTTCATAGTTGAGTTTTTCCCCAAAGTCTACTATGGCAAAAGTGTGTTGATATTCAATTCCACAGGAGTGGACTATCACTTTTTCTAGTAGCCCTAGTGGTCTCTCAATGTGTTCGTCAGCCAACTGTAATTTCATTTGCGTTTGTCTAATGGTTGGTTGTCCCTAGGATTCCCATACTGCTATAGTGGCTATGGCTATGTCCGCTCCAGTATCCAGTATTGCCATGGTTTCAATGTCATTATATTTCACTGGGAGGGTAGTGTTTCCTTCTTCCCCTTCATAATATTCTTCGACCTTGTTCAAATGAAATGATCCAATCTCTTTGTTTTCCATTTCATTTTTCAATTTTCCCAAATTCTTAGGGATTAACCCCGTTATCCCCACCTTCTCTAGGGTTTTTTGTAAATCGTTCCATAAGTATGACCTGAGTTTCAACAGTTCTCCCAAAGTAAGAGTGCATTGGATATGTGTAGACATGATTGAGTGAATGTTGTCTACTTCTAGGGTCTGTTTGGCTCTTTTTACTTGAGTGGTCTGGAAAATGATGGATTTCTCTTCGTTATCTCCCAAGTAAGAAGGTAATGTCTCTAATGTCAACAGTTTAGATATTCCTGAAGCCTCCGATCCGCAATCCCCATACAAGGATTGTAAATCTATGTTCATATCAGATGGTAGGTTATCCAACCAGACTTCCTCTATAAGAGCTGACTTTAAAGTTAGGCTCCCATTATTGATCTCTCTTACCCTTTCCCATAAGTGTCCTGGCGAGTCTTCCTCTACGAATGGAATTCCGTCTAAGGCATCTTCGCTGACCGGCACTATAAGATCTGGTTCATTTGTTTTAGGGTGGGGTTCTTCCACCACATTGGATTTTGATTTCATTTCTTCTACCGCAAGATCTTCCAGTTTTGCAATATTTTCAAGCTTGGGTTTTTGTTTATCCAGCATTTCTTGCATGATTCTTACCAAGTTTTGATAAGCCTCTTTGCTACTTCCATATCTAGAGATGGATAGTTTTTCCATTTGTTTTCCATGTTTTGGCCTGCTTTAAGTCCTTCTAGGTAAGCTTCCAAGGTAGCATTAATAGGCTCAAAAATTTTATCAACCAAAATGGATGCTCCAGATTTCATGGTTGTTTTCTTGAATTCACTGCCAGTTTCTTTCAACTTGTCCTGGACTAGCGTTTTTGCTTTCTCTTCGTTTTCAACACGTTGTTTTTGTTTTCTTATCTCATATCTTTTTCTTCTACTCCTTTTGATTCTTTGAGAAGAAACTTTCGTGTTCTCCGAATCATCAGAGGAATTGTGTTTCTTTTTCTTTGCCTGGGCTCTAGTGATTACCTTGATTGGAACAATTGGTTTGCTCTCTGATGAGCTACTACGCATCACTTGGACTACATTTAGGACAGTTTTTCCCTTGTTCAAATGATTCTTAGGACAATCTTTCGGAAAGTGTCCTCCCTTTTTGCAACATTGTATTCAATAAGCTTCAATTGGTTTGAGGTTTTTGTCAGGATCTGGACATTCGTTCTTCCAATGGTCATCAGCACCACAATTATGACAACTTCCTGTTCTGGGCTTCATCATGGGTCTTCCCATGGGAGGTATGACACCTTGATTAGCTACATAATACATTGGTGCGAGCTCTGGTGGAGCATAAGTCATGGTTTCCTCCATTGGTGGTGGATGTGGAGTATACCAATCTCCCTCTACCATTACTGTAGATGGACTCTGCATAGGGTGTAAAAGGCACTAATGCTTGTTCATCTATGACTCCTTCCGAGTGTATATACTTTGCAGGCACCGCATTATGTCCAGGATATGGAGGTTGTTGTCCCAACACATGTTGAGGTCTTTTCATACCCATTGGTGGTCTTTGAGCTTGGGCCATATTAGGCTGATATCTGTACATGTGTTGTCCCTGTGGCCTCATGGGCACGTACTGAACATTCCCATCATACTTTGGTCTAAAGTAACACTCGTGGGTCTCATGGTTGGTCCATTTACCCTCGATTGCACACCCATTTTGTGACCTAATTGGTTGTCCCTGTGGAGGTATCCCTTGTCCTGGTCCTTTCATAGGCGCTTTTTGCATATTGTTCATCATGTCGTTCATCCTTTTTAGCATATCTTCTATGGTTGACAGTGGTGTCACAACAATTGTTCCCACTTGTGATGGTTTTGTGGATGTTGTCTTCCCGCTTTGGTTATCCTTAGGGACATCCTGTTCATTGAAGATCTTGCAATTGTCTCCTAGGTCAATAGCATCAGACACACACGCTTCTAGGGTTGTATGCTTTTTACTATAGAGTACAGCATGAATTTCTTTGTTTAGTAGTCCCTCCAGAAACAATGATACCAGTCATTCTTTTGCAGGTATCTCCATCTCTAGGCATTTAGCGATGTACTGTTTCATTCGAGTTGCACAATCCCTAACAAACTCACCATGTTTCTGTTTAAAGCTGTAGATTTGAGCTACCGTATTATGTTTAATCCCCGTTTTAGAACAAGCAGCTACAAATCCTTGAGCTAATGTGTTCAAGTCCATGATTGAACTTGGTGAAATGTTTTGGAACCATGTCAAATATTTTCCTTCTTGTGTCTAAACACCTATAGCAACAATCTCAACCCAATAACAATGAGGCATGTTCTTCTCATTCATTAACTCTCTAGCAACTTTTGGTATTTGCACGCTATTTCACTTAGCAACACCATTTTTTAATGAATTATACCTGCATGAAGATTGCCTCTAATTTCTATGCTTTTTAGGAAACCATTGAAATCATTGAAGAAGTATTCTTCTCCTCCATCCTCTAATATCAGGTACTTTGCATGTTTCCAGCCAAAAACTTACAATTCTAAAAATTCATGAACACCTCACATTTTTACTTCATGAAGTAGACCCATACCTTCCTTGTATGTGTTAGGGTTCGTGACATATTTTGTACCACTTATGGAGACCCCCCCTAAGTCCACATGTAAATTAGAGATATCAAATGATTCCCATATATGTATACATGACCCATGGATCTTTGTAGACATAGTACACTTGCACATGAAGCCAATAGATAGGTCAAAAATATCCCCAAAAAAATGTACATGAGTTTTCCTACTTGATACCATTATCTTGGGCTGATTTGAATGATCTCTCACACCTCACTAATGATGCAAGTAAGATACCTATTTCTTCTCCCATATAAGGAGCTCATTTGTACTCATTTGTTAATGAATTGAGAGGCTACATTATGCACCTTCCAATCATGAATGGATCACTTTTGTTTCCACCATAACCTTTCATGTGGCATCGGAGCTTATGGTGTAATTAGCATCTCCTATTACTACCTTCAATCCTAGCCTACTCTCTATCTCTATGCTAGACCTAGTGCACACACACACACACACACACACACACACACACACACACACTCTGGTCATCATTCAATTTGCTTTTTTTTCTTCTCTCCTAGAATAATCCTTAATCAACCCTATGCTCATTGAAGGCACTCCCATGGACCATTACCTTGACTAGTTTATTAGGGATTGATCAAAATTAGATTTAGTGCGTGTTAATTAGACATAGTCCATTTCCCCGGGTTTTAATTTCTCAAGAATAAATTCCCATCTTGATTCATTGAGTACATCCCTTCATAGCCTTTTGCAAGATCTCTCCAAAGCACTCTCAAGATCTTCAGTTGGTCGAGATTAAGCTCCTCTAATTGTTTTTCCATTAGTAGGTGTGTGTGGAGCTTTGCTAAGCTTAATTATTATTTCCTATTTTTGACACAAGAAGGTCATGGGGCTTGGTGGTTTACATGGATGATTCCTCTTGGAGAGAAACCCACATGGTCGGAGGTTCAAGTATTCTAATTTTAGTGTGGGCACCTTGGGTAACTATGAATGCTGTGGTAAACATTCCTAAAGGAGACCGTCAGGTTTGCAAGGGAAAATTTCCCATGCCGCACGCGCACCAATTTTTTCCAAGCAAGGAGAGGTATCATGAAAAGGTATCAATGAAAATAAAAAATAGTCAAAGATGAAGATGAAACAAACAATGGTAGCCACAAAAGGTCTTTGGTCAACATAAAGACAAAGAAAATTTTGAAGGCGACATTGACAAACAACTTTGGAAATTTGAAGATGGCATCAACAACACATTTGGCCTTTCGACACTTTTTGAAAACACCAGGTTTATTAGACCTACCACCTAGTTGCCTACCATTCTCTAAGGGAGGTATACTTAACCTATACCCTTCTATTAGATTCTCAAGTGATAGGCTGTCATGCCAAGGGTAATGCCCTGTGGTCAAGGACCACGCCCATGGGGCCGGCTCTAGTGTGGATAGGGAATGAGGCCCAACGGGCTATTTAATGGGTGGTTGGGAGGATCATTCTTAGGGAAGTTCCCCAAGGGTCTTACATTGGTGCTATTTAATGGGTGGTTGGGAGGATCATTCTCAGGGTAGTTCCCCAAGGGTCTTACATTGGTAACAAGAGTCTCAGGTGTTTTTCAGGGCAAGGCATGGTCCTCATCTTTTTTTGGCATGTTCATGCAAGTAAGGAAGGCCGAAAAAGTCTCACAAGCAGGCATGGCCGCTTAGCAGGGAGAGTGGAAGACGTTTGGGCTTACGGGACCCGACCCTAACAAGGAGGGAGAGGCGGGGAGAGTTCTGCAGATATGCTTGCGCTCAGGCTCAGGAGGTGCGCAAGGGGACGGAGGACAAAGTCCGTCATGTTCGCTACAGCCACGGAGCTTAAGACCGTGCACTCTCTGTCTTTGCCTGGCAATCGATGCCTCTGCTCGCCATCGCCAGAGCTTGGAAGTGTTTGCCTTTCCATACTTGGCTGCCCAAGGCCTTAGGGCATATTCAATTTAATTTATTAGAGTAAGTATCTACGGAAGCCGCAGTTTTCCGTCGCTTCGAGGACATACTCGACCACCCATCGGCAAAGGGCGGGGCTTTCTGCAGTAATCTTGCCGGGCCTTCTTCAACAATCTTCAGCAACCACCAATCCGCTACATAAATTCAAGCATTTCAAAATTTTGATGATTGGATACAATGTCCGTACAACCATTGCATTCAAGAAATCGACATTGGCAGATACGTTTTTTTTCCAACTGTTTCGCTTGTGGCTAGGTAACAAGATTTTCCACCTTTTTGCCTCCGACGTACCGAATCAATTGGCATGGTTAATTGATTGCGGCCGTGGCGGTTTCTGACCTCTTCAAATTCCTATTTGTTAAGCCACGAGCTTGGCATAGATAATTACTATTTGTCAAGACACGCACTTAGCAACGCTAATTTGCGGTGCTTCACGGTACCAAGCAACATCGTCATGGATACCTCAATTGATTTTTTGGATACGGAACTTGCCGATAATCATCTTTTTGACTTTGAACTTCCTTCTCAGGCATCTACTCCTCCTCCTCAAAGTGTACTTGAAATTTTGCAGGATACTAGCAATCTCCTCGATGACAAAGAGTACGTTACACGACATGAATTTCAAATATTTAAAGAACGGTTTCACAAATTTGCGATTCGCATCCAATTACTGGCTACACAGGTGGATCACCTTACAGAGCTGGTCATCTCGTGCATCCCAGAGGCTACCGTATCTACACATGTGGCAGTAGTCAAAACAGTCTCCACCAAGGTGGCAAAGAGGAGACTTTCCCCAGTAGACTTTCAGAAAGCCAAATTGCAAAAGTTATGTTTCAATTGTATGGGACAGCATCAACAGAAACATTGTCCCCAGGTACTGGATTCTTACGACTTTTTGATGGATTTTACAGCTAAGTAGTCAATAAATTTCTTGCATGCTCTTTAGTGGTTATCTCCTCTTTCAGATAATCCCTTTTGGTTGGTTGTATATGATACACTACCTTGCTTAGTATAGCATATTCCGTCACGATAAACTACATCATGCTTGCTTCTTTAAGCAATTTGGACACGTTCGATTCCTCTCCACTTGGACACATGTGTGTCAAAGGGAGCATACCTGAGCATCATCACTATATGAGCACATGAGCATTAATGTGAAGCATGGCTTCTTTATGACATTTTTGGAACATGGCTTCCACAGGTTTCAAATATGTTACATAACAAGTTTTTGCATCACAAGACCCTGTATATGGTGCATGTAATGACATCTTTTTCATACCAGATATGGCTATGAGCCACATTGCAAAGAGTTTTGCCAAACTCCATACACTTGCCACAACTAGGCGACTAACATACACATTTTTTTAGTTTTCTTTTAGGTTGGCAATGCTTGCCTATTGCGACAGCAACGTGCTTTAACAATTTACTTAAGACAACGGAAAATTGAGTTGTATCCTTGCTCGATAGTGCAAGGCACTTTGGATGTCAATTGGTCGAGCCCGTCAATGTCCCCCAGGGCTTACACCTCTGTGTGCATGGCATGCCAATGAGATTGGTATAACCCCATATCATTCTTATTCTGCTTTTGCCATAACACTAAAATCTCTGTCAAGGCCAAGGTAAGTCGCTAATATCTTCAAACATTTTTTGTGTTATTCACAGGCAAAGCTACCCTAATACAGTCACGGTTCCATACACGGTCTGTGGGACATGATATGACTTCGGGTACCTATCTCTACAAGGGAGTGGTACAAGTACACAGTTGTACGCTTATAGGATAAGCTAAACCTCTCTCTCCAAGGAAGTGTAGTTGTATGCTTATAGGATAAAACACAGACATGGTCTGGCATACAACACATTCGCATAAGAGGGTTTTTCCTCAGCCCAGTACTCTCTCTCTCTCTCTCTCTCTCTCTCTCTCTCTCTCTCTCTCTCTCTCCCACTTTCTATGCGGGAAAGGTGAAACTAGACACAATTTTCTTAAACTCTTTCTAACATAATACGGTAACAAGACCGGCTATGAGCAAACAGGAAGGGCTACGAGCCATCACTTACCATCTCTTTGTAAACGGATAAGCACGAGTCTTGCCATTAGTAATTTTTTGGACATTATTTTTGCACGCCACACTTTAAGTGTGACAGTCAAGTAGCGTTTTTTAACGTCTTAAACTCGTAAGGGATTATCTTATCTACCAAGGTGTATGGATGAAGCCAGTATTTCAAACTGCACGACTACTCACAAAAACCTCATATGGATTTTTGGGTGTGAAAAAGATCTAGTTGTGCATACAACTCCAATTTTAGTAGAGCTCCTATTAGCACTAAGAGTGCCTATAGGAGTAAAGGTTTGGGGTAAGACCTACCTCGTGATTACTAAATCACTTAGTAGGGTTGATGTTCAATTGTTGGACCCTTCACCCTTGTATTTTCAAGGAAAGAAGTCCACAAACTACCATGGGGTAGTGAAAAAGTTTTGACTTTCAATGGAATGTACTACCATGACCAACCCAAGGGGGATCACGGACATAGTTCATGGGCCGGTTGCTAGTAAAGCAATTTTCCTACAAAGTTTAACCACGGGGTTTGGATTGCAAAAGGCATCCCAAGGTTATTTGTGAAATATTAATTGCATTTCACTTCGTGTTCCTAGACCGCTGCAGGCAGGACAAATTGGACAGGTGCTTTTCACTTCGGATAAGTGAACACGATGTTTAACCTACAGATACGCATCTGTTTTGGTTTTGTTTTTTGGTTTTTTTTGTAGAATGCATGAACTATGTTTTCATCCATTTTTGTTCTTATGAGAAATGACACGGTCATCTAAGAGCCAAGGAGTTTGGGTTGTAGTGTCCAACATAAGTTCCTGCATGATGTAGTTATAGACCCACTTGTTGGGTTTATTTGGCACATGTTGTCACATGGGATGCAACATGGTCTAGGAACTCAAGGAGTTCGGTTTAGCCAGTGTGGAGCAAGGCTAATGAGGGTCCCTCTCACTCCCGACGTAGAGTGTTTGCAGTTACCTCCACACACAAGTACATCTTGTACTTGTAGGATGTTCTTTTCTCAGACATCCTTAGTTGAGACATATTCCACATGTGGCAAATATGAGTCTCTGGGACTGACACTGGCGCCCACTATTTCAAGTATGTGTCACGACAAGGTCCCTATGTGTTGGTCAAATCTATTTTCTAGACCATTTTTTGCACGATGTATCAGGAGCAATTTCGGTGGCAAAAAATTGTCGGATACTTAGCATGACTTGTTACGGTACAAGTGCAGCTAAACAACATGACAGATGGTTGTTTTAGCATATAGCAAGGCTATGAGTTGTTAATGAAAAAGTTACATTGTTTGCACCTAGAAGTGACTTCTGTTTCACCTTCTATTATGGTTCAAACGTTTCAACAAAGATTTCAAAAGATTGCAACTGAAAGTATTTAGTTTCTTTTCAAAACTATTTAGATTCCTTTTAATGTGTGCTAGCGTATCACATTTGCCATAATTATTGGCAAGAATTACCATGGATATACAGGTTCGGATCTATTTTTTGCTAAATGCATGCACACTAGGTGTTATGGGACCCAGTGTTTAGCAAAGGATAATTTGGAACGGCATGCATATTCCTCAAGTTGTTGCTTATGAAGCATTTTGCACTCTATGTGCAGTATCTCTAGGAGATTACTATTGGGTCTACTAATCACCAATAGAGGTCATGGATCGGTTTGAGTGTTTGTGAATTTTTCAAGTTAACCACGATGATTATTCCGGACATTGTTTATTCCTCAACAATGTTACACGATATTGTGATTCCCATTTACCAGTCATCTGGGATGACTGTCTGTACACCGTGAGGAAAACACACCTCAGTACTGTCAGTTATCCAAGGGGATAGGAAGATTACAAAGTGTAATCTTGGGCTAAAGCATATGCAAAGTGCGTACATTAGCACCAAGCATATCCAATTAATAAGCATTTATTGATCTCCTTGGAGTTTACTTACTATCAGTTAAAGCATGTTAGTCTGTTTATGTATACGTAAGGTTCTCAACTTTGAACATTAGTTATGGTGGGGTTGTTTATTGATGAAATTTGAGAACAAGTCAAGGACTTAAACTTGGCCGATGAGTTATGTCAGCAAGTCACTTTCAAGGAAACTGAAAAAAGGTACTCTTTGGGTACATCTTAGTTATCATTACTCATTTAAGCTATCTATGCGACGGTTACACCAAGATGGTTGCAACTGGATAACAATATGGAAAATCAAGATGTTACTCTTGATTTCATTGAACCTCCTACTGAACTGTGTTGTGGTCAAGCAAACAGCTGCATTCTTGCTGCTGCAAAATGCCCCTGTGAAAAGAATTAGTGCATTATCACTCTTATTTTCGAGGACGAAAACACTTCTTTAAGGGGGAGTAATGTCATGACAAGGGTAATGCCCGGTGGTCAAGAACCAGGCCCAACGGGCCGACTGCTAGTGTGGATAGGGAACGAGGCCCAAGGGGCTATTTAATGGGTGGTTAGGAGGATCATTCTCAGGGCATTTCCCCAAGGGTCTTACATAGGCATCTTTGATCCTACACCTAGTTGAAAATTCTCTAGGGAGGATGCTTTGTACTTTTGGGTGCTACATATGCCACTCACGAGGAGGTTTGTTAGGGTGCATGGCATACTCTGCACCACTTATGGAGACTCCCCCTAAGTCCACATGCATGAATATATATCCCAAATGATGCCATAGATGTATACATGAGCCATGGACCTTTCTAGACATAGTACACTTGCATATGAAGCCAATAAATAGGTCAAAAAATCCCCAAAAAAGTGTACACGAGTTTTCCCACTTGATACTATCCCTTGGGCTGATTTGAATGATCTCTCACACCTCATTGATGATGCAAGAAAGATGCCTCTTCCTTCTCCTATATAAGGAGATTGTTTGTACTCATTTGTTAATGAATTAAGAAGCTACATTATGCAATTTCCAATCATGAATGGCTCACTAGTGTTTCCACCACAACCTTTTAACATGGTCATCAATGAAGCTCACATAGTACCTGCTTCCACCTAGAAAAGTGGTCTTTGCTAGACCCTATACATCCATATGTACTAAATTCAATACATTTTGTCTTATATACATGTCATGACAAAACGATCCTTTTGCCTCACAATTTTATACATTTTAGCAGCCAGCTTCATAAGTTGGAAAACCTGCAGCCATCTTCAGTTTGCATTTCTTCAGTCTTTGCAAGTTTACATGACCAATGCATTTGTGCATAATCTCAATATCTAATACAACTCTTTCACCTTGTGCAAACATGGCACCATCCACCTCAGACACATTTACATTTAGAGTAAACATTCTACCCACTTTATTTCCTTGTGTAACCAACTTTCAATCCTTCTTAGGCTCTTTTCTAAAGAGATAATCAAAGTTAAACCTGACCTGCAAACCCTGCTCACCCATCTATCCAGCAAAAACCAAACTCCTTGTGATCATAAGGAAAAATATGAACCCTCTAGGGGCCCTTTAGGATTAAGGTTAATTAGAGGCCATCCAATGAGAAGAGGGTGATGGACACACTCTATGCTCTCAAAAAAGTAGGGGGACAAAGTAGTCTTACACTTCTTAATGGTCTCTTACCTATTGCGAAGGTGTGGGGAGGCGGGCGGGGGAGGGGGTTGGTGGGCCACCTGGAACCTCCACCTTCCCTTCATTTGATCCGGTTCCCAAAATTTTGGATTTTTCAAAAAATTTAAAACTCAAATCTTATCTTCTTGAAAACTCCCTAAACCTATTTTATGGTCAAAAAGGTATTTTTTGACCCCTAAAACCCTAAAATTAAAATTTTAAAAACCTTAAAACATTGTTTTTTACTATCCAAAGCCCCCCCAAAACTATTCCTCACTCAAAAAATGATTTTCTCTCTCTAGAACCCCTTTTCCAACCCCTCCTTGGTTGCAACCTTCACACTCAACCTCTACTCCAACACTCTCTCTCTACACTATCTCCATTGCTGCTACAGCAGCAAGAAAGGTTCTCTCTCCTCCCCTCCCACCTCCCATTGCCACACCAAGCAAGGGTTATCCACCTTCTCCTATCTCGATTTCCACAACACTCCTCCCCCCCTCTGTCACTACCACCTCCCATTGGCACACCAAGCAAAGTCATTCACTTTCTCCCACCTACATTGTAGCAACAAGCAAGGTCCTCCTCCTCCTCCTAATTTTCTTTGTTCACCCATGGCCATCTCTACTGTGCAAAGGCAGCCAAAGCATGAGGTCACATCACTTGCATGCCACAACACAAGAGGTATAGATGATGAGTGGGTGCCACAAGAGTTCACCAAAGGTGCTTGGGTATACATGCATCTATCTAATATTGGCCCTCACCGTGTGCGAAATCATGCAAACTTGGATCATCATTGGAAAGGAAAGCTCCTTGGCTTCAAGAATTGCAAAGACAAGGGGACCGTAGCCATTGTGAAACATGTTTTCTCAATGTCAAGCATGCAATTGACACAACCAACTCAATTTCCAACACATTGTAAGTACATGCTTTGAGAATACAAAGCTAGGTGTGAAATGATAGTGGAATGTTTTTATGGATTCATAGTTAAGATTTTCCATGCATTTATAGTCATATTTTCATCCACATTGGTGGAGGAGCAACGCTACATAGCCTCTCCGACACATTCAATGATATACATGCGGATATTGGAGCAATAATTTTTGCACATCTTTACCAAGCCAAACTGGTTCAAATAAAGATTTTTTTTCTATTCTCACTCCTATATTGTGCCTACTTCTACACAAGGGTTTGAAAATCTTGAAGCCATCAAAGTATTTTCTTTATTTAGTGTGGAGTGTCTACAACCAGATTTGTGGTCGATAGCATCTTTCAAGCAGAAGATGATAATAGATGTCCGAAACTCCTTGAAACATTCTAAATCTTCTAGATCTGTGGGCTTCAGTTGGTGTTTGCCTATTCATTGTTTCGTGCATATGTTTAAAGAGTTTGGATTTTTAGAGACTACCACAATGCTTGTATGTAAAGATGTGCATTATGAGGATTTAGGGATGCTTTTAGAAGAGGACTGTGTTTTGTGGAGAGCATGCACAATGGAGATAGGTACCATTGTTGTAAGGTTGGAGCTTCAGGTATTGGGATGCGCTATTTAAAATCCCGCACCTCCTTGTACATACAATTTCACTATGATCATTGGATGTGCAATCTTGGAGTGTGGACTCCCTTACAAAGTGTAGATGGCGCTATTGCAAGCTTTGACATTGCAGTGAGGATGCCCAATTATGCTTTGGAGGCTATTCAAGTGAACAAGCATTGGACTCTCAATAATGTGCGAGAACATTTGGCTATTATGGGTTTTGAGAACCTTCAACAAGTGAAATTTCATTTACAAGGTCACAAGGTGAGAATCCTTCCACCACATTTTCACTCCATCATAGTTTGACAATCATTGGCTACTTATTGTAATGAATGTCTGTAGATTGGGAAGAGAATCGAAGACAAACTGAAGGTCCAGGAGGAATGGGGCATGGATGGAACTATCCTATCGCTCTTATAGCTTGGTAACTCTTGCAGTTTTGGAAACAATCCCCTATGTAAGCAATATGATTTTCTTCGATAAATTAATACTTTGAATATAATTTTTCACTCTACAATGGCCATCTTACAACTCGTTTTAGAACTATCTTTAGTTACTATTGAAATCTAACCGTTACATTGAGGTGAAAGCTCATTTTTTATGAGAGTACTTTTTTTTTTGGGAAAAGTGCCTTCTTTAAAAAAGGGACCATTATAAAAAGGGGGATGTATAACTCATTCAAATCTTTCACTTTCGCAACCCTTGAGCTCCTCCGCTTTCTGTCTACACCCCGGGCTAGATATGGATACATCCACAGCCTCGGCATCTGCACCCATATCCACCCCTTTGTCACGCTTCACCCTCTTCCTCAAGGACACCAACTACAAGGGGAAGTTGGACCTCCACACCTCCTTTACT
Source organism: Adiantum capillus-veneris (assembly GCF_014529385.1). Taxonomy (NCBI): domain Eukaryota; kingdom Viridiplantae; phylum Streptophyta; class Polypodiopsida; order Polypodiales; family Pteridaceae; genus Adiantum; species Adiantum capillus-veneris. Next base: position 23,593,100 of record NC_140940.1, on the reverse strand, counting down.
CATCTCCTTGACCTTGATGCCACAATTATCCTCCACATGGATGCATTTTCTAAGATTTCAATGTTCATGGAGGAGCACATCATAAAATATTCTATATCTATCTCCCCACATGAAGGGATCTGGGTGCCTTGCAATCTCTTGCACTACATACACAAAGGTGATCTCCCATTCTCTAAGCGGTTGAGACGGCTCCAAGAAATTGCCACCGATGCGGGCCATTTTGGACGAGAAAGCCCCAGGGGTGCTAGCGCTCAAGAAGCGCAAGTTGGGGGTGGAGTACCTTTCTTGACTGGAACCATTCATCTTCTTTGTGAGCGAGGAACCTGATTTGGAGGAGGTTTGCATACCACACCTTCAGGTTGGGTCCTTTATCAAGGACGCTAAGGAGCAGGATGGTGTCCCCATGAACCTTGTAGCGGAAGGCCATGCACTTCGGCTTGAGTACCCCAGAGGGCTCAAGGAGGTGGTTGAGAAATCCATCGTTGTGGCTGGCACTAGTCAAACTCTAGTGGATGCACCACTAATGGATGAGGCTATCCTAGAGGTAGAAATCAGTCGCTTCTCATCAGTGGTAGTGGATGGGGAGGAGTATGTCTTTATGCATGACTTGGAGAAAGAATTTGGTATGCGCATGGATGAGTGCTTGAGCGTGCTATGCACCAGTGCCCGATTTCCCTTAGATCGTGTGCCACATTCCCTTGAAAGAAAGCTCTTGCCACTTGGGGACTCTGTTATTGACACTATTCTAGTTGTGTTTGCGGAGGTCCTAGAAGTAGAGCAATTGCACGTGGCCAAGGAAGAATTCCAGGCCACACAAGCCAAGGTTGTGGGTGCTAGGATGCCTACTCCACTGCAAAACCCCCCCTTTGATGATCCAAAGCTTGTACTAATGCGATGAAATCAAGCGTCAACTTGGGTGGAAAGGGCAATAGGGAGAAGGAGGACAAAGAGTAGGAGGTAAACTCTATCCTAATTTCCATGTTGTTTTATCTGCCCTTCATTGTATTTTTCTTACGCTTGACTGGTTTATGACATTGTTGGGTTTCCAAGCCCGTGGTAAACTCCCCTTATGACATGCAAGAAAGCTCGGTTAAAAGTGGAGTTTTGCATGGTTAAATGCTTAATATTTTAAGGTGTTTATAAAGAAATAGATACATAGAGTTACTTTGTTATTTCTATGTCGACTCTATGCTTTTTCTCTTGTTCAATCTCTTCTGTACCTTCTCTCTCACCATGGCCTGCCCAAGGTGGCACCCACCATAGCTCTACAGCCTAACACTGGTATCAGAGCCCCATGTCGGCTAGGGTGTTGGCCAATGAAGGCATAACAACCTCTCAAAACGTTGTTGTTTTGGGGCGTTGATGAGGCCTAGGCATAGCAAGCGGCAGTTGAAGTCCCTACGTAAAGCATTTAAATACGCCGCAGGAGGTCAAGGAGCTCGTCAAGGCCACAGTTGACGCTGCGGGCAGGGTTGCTGCATCTTACGGCATTTTGGTTGTGAGAGAACCTAAAACTCACGGTTGATGAGTATAGAAAAAATTCGAGGTATCATGAGAGTGGTCTGTCTAGTTCGGGCTTGAGGGGGCATTGTTGGGTTTCTAAGCCCGTGGGAGACTCCACTTATGGCATGAAAGCAAGCTCAGTTAAAAGTGGAGTTTTGAATGGTTAAAAGATTTATATCGTAAGGTGTTCACAAAGAAATAGATACATAGCATTACTTTGTTACTGTTGTGTCGACTCTCTCTGCTTTTTCTCTCGTTCAATCTCTTCTGTATCTTCTCTCTTGCCGTGGCCTGCCCAAGGTGGCATCCACCAAGCTCCGTAGCCTAACAGACAGGACGTTGTCGAGAAATTTGCGGTCTTGCCAGCAAAGCACCGGGCTTATGGCTGTGAGAGTTTGTGAGAGAACTCAACAAAAACTATATGAAGGAGTTAAACCATAGATGCCATGAAGACTAGGGTTTGGAAATAAGTGCAATCAAAGAAGACTCACTCTTTCTCTCTTGCATTCACACACACAAAGAAAGAACGCAAAATAGAATGTCAAAACAATACGAAGATGAAAACATCAAGGCTATGGTCATATCGTATCATGGGTAATATGAAAGGGTTAATGGATGAGTTAATGGCATTCAATCTTGGCTGACCAAATAGGCTACGAATTGTTCTTTGGAATTGTAGTTTTGTGCTTACCATAATATATATATTTTGTCTAGTGATTGGGATTAATTGTGCGTACAAATCCTCTTGGTTCGTAGCAAGATAACTACGCTTACATCAAAAGAAAAATTATAGTCTATGAGAGGTAGTATGATGGGATCTGGTGATAGAAGTATTTCATTGAGCCTTTCAGGGCCGAAGAGAAACACTATACGTTGTTGAAAGTGTATTTTACGGCTAATCCATACGTTAATTCTAATAGATCGTACAGAGTGAAAGCGATAGAAATGATCATCATGTGGGTTATTCATCTAGGATAGTATCTGAGAAATGTAGATATGAGAGAAGTGAAGAGATGAGAAGTTTCCCTCCCAAGCCCTATTCTTGCCCGTAGGCAATAAGGATACTGCGAGGAGAGATGTACGTGTAGCAAAGAGAACCTAGAGAGGATGAATTACTAAGAATGAGAGAGATAGGTTTGGTTAAGGAGATGAGATTAGATACATATATATATGTTGGATTAAAGATGAAAATGAAAACAACAAGAAATCAAGAAAACATCAATGTAGAACACATCTTACTTGAAACCCTTCGGCACCATTATTGATGGGAGAGAAGAAGAGTGGATAATTTCACTTTGATTTATACACCAAGTGCAAGACCTTCTTTGATTAGAGTTGATCTTCCAAGTTTAGCTTGTTGCAAGAATGGCTAGTCTCCCTCTAGGAGAAAGTGTAGGCTTGGGCTTATGTTAATGGCTAAGTACAATTAGGCATTACCACTCACTCCCTCAAGAATTCCTCTCATCAATGGCTTGAATGCTTGAGTTCTTTTCAAGGAAGAAGAGGTCCCCTTTTATAGGTGAAGAGAACCCTCAAGGGTTTACACAAGAAGAGAGGAGCCAGTGTGAACATGAATTGGAAAAGTTGAAAATGAGCTGTCCTTGCATGATGTGCGCAGATTGGGGTCCAGTATTTTGATCATATCTCCTCAACCGTGGCTCCAAATAAAAAAGTAAAAATATGGGCAAAAACCTCAGCTCATTAGCTACGATTTTCATTTTGAAATTGTTTTCCAATTCGGATTGGAACCTTGTGTAAAAAATTCATCAAAATAGGGTCCATTTATGGCAGCAAAAGTCTTCATGTGGTCTCCTTAGCCTAGACTTTCATTTAATTCACAAGGACACCTCATGCCATATGAAACCCTGACATTGCTCCTTGACAAAGTTTTGTAATCATGCTTACAATAATGCATTAAAATAAGTGTATCTTTGAAATCATGCCACCTAGTGTCCCACTAGGATTTGATTCTCTCCTAGTAGCTATTTAAAAAGAAATCTAAGAAAAGTATAAAGAATACGTAGAATATATATATATTGGAGTTTACCCTAGATATAGGATCTAGCTAGGGTGTGAGATGGTAATGAAATAGTAGAAATAAAGAATCAATGCTTTTTGCCTCAAGTTAAAGAGGCGGAGCTATTGATGGTTTTCCCATAGTATTTTCTGATGGTAAAGTAAGGATAGGTTACCCTTGAGAAAAATAATAGGATGAGATAGAAGGCTTATTATTATACTTAAATATGCATATGTACACTATAGGAAATATAATTATGTATTTAAAAAAATACAAGATAGATCTTGTAGCATGCGTTTCCACTATGTACATGTCACAACACGACATCCACCCCCTCTAAACCTGCACATCCTTCCGTATGTGCCACATTGTCTTTTTGTAAGATTAGACCTCTTGTACATCTTCCTTGTCTTCTTCTTCACTGGATGATTCCAGATCTTCATGTTCACTTTGATCTTCACCTGTGTTTTTCTCTTCTTCCTCATCAATATCTTCTAGATCATTGTCTCCTCTTCTCTTAAACATTTTAATCCTTTTTCCTGCAATGGGAATCTTTACTTCTGTACCATCTAGTTCAAACAAGCTGTAAGTAGCATTTTCATGCACATGCTTTACAACATACGGTCCAAACCATCTTTTTGAGAACTTACGCATGACTGTGTGCTGGTTATCAAGGCTACTATCATACACTAAAACCCAGTCACCTTTGTCAATTGCTTTGCTTCTGAGTCGATGTCGCTTATCAAAATAGTCCTTGTTTTTCAACCTTGCATTTTTGAGTCGTTCTTTTGCAGCTTCAATGTCTCCAGGTCTTCTCTCTAGCTGCCTTATACGCAGTGCAAGGAGATCTTCCCTACTAAGCCCCTCTTGCCAAGGTAGTACATTCCATGTGGGAATTGTATCCTCAATCGGCATCACTGGATTTTGACCATGCATTAGCTCCGCAGGCATGTAGCCAGTTACTGAGCTATGCGTTGTACGATCAGCCCATAAAGCATATGGTAACAATTTTGGCCACTTACTAACTCTTCCTTCGCAAGCCTTGGCCAAAGCTTTGATGATAGGAGGATGCCCTCTTTCACTCTTTCCATTGCCTTCAGGGTTGTAAGCTGTAGTAAGAGAAAGCTTGATCCCTAATCTAGAAAAGAACTCCCTTGCTTCTTCGGCATCCAGTTCACCTCGATCTGCAGTGATTTTTCCCACACAACTATAAGGGCAAATCACCTCATCAAGAAGGAATTTGCACACAGCTTCTGTGGTCTTAGCTCTTAATGCTCTTCCTTCAGCCTGGTTAGTTAGGTCCTCTCGTGCAAGAACCAAGTATCTCATCTTCCAGAGTCCTAAAGGCATCGTGACTAGATCCACAACCCATTTATAGTGCATGGATAGTGGATATGTAGGGTGCAATCCATCACGATGTCGAACATTTGAATACATTTGACAAGTTACACATGACTCTACAAACTGAGATACATCTTTATACATACCCTTCCACCAGTATTTTTCTTTCAACTTGGAGAAGGTTGCCCACACACCCCTGTGTCCAGCCCATAGACTCTCATGAAACTCTTGCATGAGCTTTACTTGAGTCTCTTTTTTACATATAACCCGTTGTGGTGTAGCACCCTTTTGTTTAGGATGCTTCCACAAGTAACCATCCCTTAAAAAGTACCCATATGCTTTCCTGCGTATCCTCTTGAATTCTTGTTCAGACCAATCATCCTGTTTTGTTAGAGTACTCAAGTACCTTCCAATAGAAATCCAATCACCTTCATAAAGATCTTTCAAGAACAATTCAAGTGAATTAGTCATGCAGACATTGTTACCTTTGACATGAGAGATAGAATAGAATTTTGTGCCTATATCATCTCCCTCATCAATCATTTGTGACTCATCTTCATAACTTGCCCTTGATAGCATATCTGCCACTGTATTGTCTTTACCTGCAATGTGCTTAAACTCGAGATTTAAGGACTTAATGTAGGCAATCCACTGCAACATAGCAATGTCTGGTGTTGAGCAGCTTGTAATCATCCCAAGAAGTGGTAGACAATCTGTTTCTACAACCACACATGCACCAATTAGGTACTCTTTCCCACTTTTCAAGGGTGTAACCATACCCCATAACTCTCTCTTTATCTGTGAATAGTTTCTTTGGCGAGCACTTAGTACCTTTGCTCCAAATCTTACCACATACCTGTGTCCTTCTTTGTCATCTTGCCCTATTGCCCATCCAATCCCTGTAGGACTGGTATCTACTGTCACAATCACTGGCCTTTGACACTCATAGTCTACCTTTCTCAAAGTCGTTGCTGACTGGAGTAACTCCTTTAGCTTTTTCATGGATTTTACATGTGCTTCTGTCCATTTAAACTTTTGATTCTTTCTAAGCAGCTGATAAAGAGGATCATCTACATGTGCATAATGTGGAATCCAAATAACATAGAAGACACATGCTCCCAGAAACCTTCTAACCTCAGTGATGCTAGTGCATGTTTCTTTCATTCTTTGGATGGCATCTACCTTTGATGGACAAGGTTTCCTACCATATGGCCCGCACATGTGCCCCACAATGAGCACTTCTTTGACACCAAACATAGACTTTTTCCCTGACAATGTAAGATTCACTTCTTCCAACCTAGACAAAATTTTATCACAATCATTTATGTGATTTACCACAAACCTACGACATCCCTTGAGATCCAAAGCTTCATCTTTGTCACTTTCTTCACATCCTTTGATAGGCAAATCATCAATGAAAGGCATTGTGATTTGAGGAATAAAGTCACGTAAGACCTTATTCATCCCATTCATCATATGTGCAACCGAGTTGGTTGCTCCATGTGGCAAGGTACACATCCTTACCAAACCCAAAGGTGTCCTCATGGTTGTCAAGTCTCTGATTTTGATTGCAAGCTGAAATTGATCATACCCTGAGTAGAGATCCCCCATTGAGTAGATTGCCCTCCCTGCAAACGCCTCTGCAAATTCATCCACAATTGGACCTGTACCTACATTTCTAATTGTCACCTTGTTCACTGGTTGCATATCTTGGATGAAGCATAGAGAACCATTCTTCTTTGGAACTGTGAACCACCTGTTTGAGTATGGAGCACAAGAAGGCTCCAAGATTCCCATTTTGATTTTCTCATTCAGTAGCTCTACTAACTTTGGCAAATGAGCCTTTGGAACCGGACTAGGCCGCAGATTCCAAGGCACATGAGGTATTGTGAAAATTACCATAGGAGCTACAATATAAGGGTCAACACATCCTATCTCATGTGGCTCAAATGCAAAAGCCTTACCATGCTTTGAAAGCATTTCTTTGAAGCACTTTGTCTCCTCCTGTGTTAGAAACTCCTCGCAACCAATCTGCAACTCTTGAAAAGACTCCTTTGTGAAGGTATGCCCGATCTTTTTAGGATTCCGCAAACTTGGTTGTAAAGAAGCCTGTTCAATCTTTTCCCTATTGTTGGGTGGTAAGGGTGAAGCTACTGGTTTCACCTTCTTTGCTACACTCTTGTATTTAGTTTCAACATGGACTTCTGGGCCAACTGTTTGGCTTTCTTTAAAGGCTTCTATTACTTGATACATTTCCATAGAGCAAACTTCCACAAATTCATTTTCAAGATGCAAACTAGACCTCATTATAGCATCAAGCTCACCCATAGTATCTACAAAAGAAACTTGTTCACAAAAACCCAAAACATTTTCAGTAGGCTTTAGCAACCCACTCTTTTTCATGCCTATTTGTACATTATGCACATATTGCCTCTCATATCTCTTCAAATCTTCAAGTTTTGTAAAACATACTGATCCATTCCTTGTTACCAAGGAGCTCATCGAGAAAGTTTCACCTATTTTTTGATCAAGCGAGACCCTTTTTCTTTCTGTACCACTGCAATCCCACTTTACAATGGTACTTCGCCAAAACCCATCATTTCTCTATGATCATGAAACTCTTTGCTTACCTTTGGTAGAGGATGTTCTCTGAGGTTGTCACGATTTCTTTCATGGTTTACACAGACTGTGAGAAATTGGACAGCTCGTTTACCATCTTTGCTACATATTCTAGCATATGTTGAACCATCATCCATTACCTTTGTTTCCATTCGAACTCCCACAATGTAGGGTTGTCCAAGGATGAGATGATATGAAGATGTATCCTGTACAAAGAAGTTTTGGTCAATCTTTACATCACCTATTATTACCTTCACACCTGGACATGCTGCATACAATTCACCGGATGAATTGTTTGCCACTTTTACCATCCAGCCATGATCTGTGTCCATCGGCCATTTGCACTTGTTGTAGATACTCTTTGACATTATGTTTATTTCTAAACCATGGTCAATCAAGGCAACAAATGGCTCTTCAAGATCACCTACCTTGACCAAAGTTTCTGTAGTAGCCCTTGCCCAATGACTTCGTGAATAGTAATTCCTAGGAATATCTTCAACTTCTTCATCATCATTTGAGAAATACACTTGCTTCACTCTTCCACTAGATTGGTAGCATACTACCACAGCTCCATCATTATCCTTATTTTGCAGTTGCATCCCTTGTGTCTTTGAGGTTTCCCCTTCAACCTGTGGACGAGAAACTTCAGCAAGGGTTTGCCTCTTTCTCTTGATGATGTCAATGATATCCTCATGGAATTCACGCTTTGCAATGCCAAGAACTTCTCCTAGAGTAAACTCAATCTTTCTATTCAAGATCCTTTCCTCCAAGACTTTCTTTAAATCTGTAGCAACCTCAATATCAGATTGTAGTTTATAAGTTGGGCCTTTTGTCTTACCTTTCGTTGGCTCTTTCTTCTTTCCTGTTGTAGACTCCTCCATGAGTACTTCAGGTGGAGATGCTCCTTGTGTTGAGGGTGTTTTAGAAGGCATTGAGTCGCTTCTTCCCCCACTTCTAGAAGCTCTTTTTGATGGTCCTTCATCAGCATTCTCACGTCTGCGCTTCTCTTCTACAATTGCCTCATTTTGTTGGCATTTTGTAATGTAGGCATGCACTGACAATGAGTCCACTGGATCATTCCATCCTGTTTCTAGACGTATGCAATCACCTGCTTCATGTAGAATCTCTTTTGTAAGCTTTCCCTTTTTAGCTAATTGCATGACATTTGGCCAAATTTGACAATGATGGTCACTCACCTCTTCATCACAAAAATGTTCAATTTTTACTCCATAAGTAGCTGCCTCAACTGAAGAGGTGGCATGCTTGGTTGCCATATCTTCAACTAAGGTTTGCATTCCCCCCTTCCCAAAGTTAGTTCTCAAGGGTAGACCTGTCTCTCTTAAGTGGATTTTACCATCCTTAAAAAAGACAACATCTTTTGACAAAGCATCACTAAAATCATCACAATCCCTTCTTACATGGTCTGTACTATCACACCAAATACATCTATTAACAAACCCTTCTTTGGGCTGTTGTCTTTGCCTAGGAAGTGGCCCTGATGGTTGGCCTTTTTCTTCAAGCTTTGCAAACTTCACCTTCAAGTCACGCATTCCCTTCACAAGCTCATCTAGCATGCACTCATCAAACTTAGGAGCGATAAAAGTAGGCTTTACCATTTTGTCAGAAGTTGAGGTGGAAGGACTTGTAGTGTTTACTACCATCTTGTCCCTTCTTCTTTGTCGTTTGGCAAGCAGTGAGACAGCACCTTCAACCTCATTCCAGCCGGTCTTTAGTCCTTGTTCAGCATCTTTATCTTCAAGAAGAAGCTCCAAATTTTCTTGAAACTCTTTACTTGCAGCTTGTAAGAAAAGATATGTCTTCTCTGCATCTAGTGTGGCCCTTTCTGTCCTTGTGAGTTGTGCATAGCGCGGCTCAAATTCCCTAATTAGTTCTGTTATTGATAGTCCTTGCTTTGGCTTGACTACCCATTCTAAGAATGTCCTTTTGGTCACTCTCTCAGAGTCCTCCATGAAATATTCCTCCTTTAAAGCTACTTTGAGTTCTTCCCAATTTCTCCCATGCCCGTCTTTAATTGCCCTAACATGCTCCCTAATTTCTGGAGCAACAACTAGCTAAAAGCTTTGAATCATCTCACCTTCTGATCCGCGATGCAGCTCCATCTCCTTCACATACTCGCGTAAGTACTTGGTTACATCTTTGCCATTGAACTGATCCATTCTGTTGACGACCGCTTGTATGGCCTTCGTTGCTGAAATCTCCCTTCTTTCAGTAGCATGTTGTTGTTGCATGAACATTACAAATGCTTAAAACATTTGCATTGTTGCTGGGTCAAAATGCATACCCTGTTGCTCAACATGATCACCCATGGTTACCCACAAACTATCACCCTAGCAGATTCACGTCGGGTTCACCAAAAATATATCGAGAAATTTGCGGTCTTGCCAGGAAAGCACTGGGCTTATGGCTGTGAGAGTTTGTGAGAGAACTCAACAAAAACTATATGAAGGAGTTAAACCATAGATGCCATGAAGACTAGGGTTTGGAAAGAAGTGTAATCAAAGAAGACTCACTCTTTCTCTCTTGCATTCACACACACAAAGAAAGAACGCAAAAGAGAATGTCAAAACACTACGAAGATGAAAACATCAAGGCTATGGTCATATCGTATCATGGGTAATATGAAAGGGTTAATGGATGAGTTAATGGCATTCAATCTTGGCTGACCAAATAGGCTACGAATTGTTCTTTGGAATTGTAGTTTTGTGCTTACCATAATATATATATTTTTTCTAGTGATTAGGATTAATTGTGTGTACAAATCCTCTTGGTTCGTAGCAAGATAACTATGCTTACATCAAAAGAAAAATTATAGTCTATGAGAGGTAGTATGATGGGATCTGGTGATAGAAGTATTTCATTGAGCCTTTCAGGGCCGAAGAGAAACACTATACGTTGTTGAAAGTGTATTTTACGGCTAATCCATACGTTAATTCTAATAGATCGTACAGAGTGAAAGCGATAGAAACGATCATCATGTGGGTTATTCATCTAGGATAGTATGTGAGAAATGTAGATATGAGAGAAGTGAAGAGATGAGAAGTTTCCCTCCCAAGCCCTATTCTTGCCCGTAGGCAATAAGGATACTGCGGGGAGAGATGTACGTGTAGCAAAGAGAATCTAGAGAGGATGAATTACTAAGAATGAGAGAGATAGGTTTGGTTAAGGAGATGAGATTATATACATATATATATGTTGGATTAGAGATGAAAATGAAAACAACAAGAAATAAAGAAAACATCAATGTAGAACACATCTTACTTGAAACCCTTCGGCACCATTATTGATGGGAGAGAGAAGAAGAGTGAATAATTCCACTTTGATTGATACACCAAGTGCAAGACCTTCTTTGATTAGAGTTGATATTCCAAGGTTAGCTTGTTGCAAGAATGGCTAGTCTCCCTCTAGGAGAAAGTGTAGGCTTGGGCTTATGTTAATGGCTAAGTACAATTAGGCATTACTACTCACTCCCTCAAGAATTCCTCTCATCAATGGCTTGAATGCTTGAGTTCTTTCCAAGGAAGAAGCGGTCCCCTTTTATAGGTGAAGGGAACCCCCAAGGGTTTACACAAGAAGAGAGGAGCCAGTGTGAACATGAATCGGAAAAGTTGGAAATGAGTTGTCCTTGCATGATGTGGGCAGACTGGGGTCCAGTATTTTGATCATATCTCCTCAACCGTGGCTCCAATTAAAAAAGTAAAAATATGGGCAAAAACTTCAGCTCATTAGCTACGATTTTCATTTTAAAATTGTTTTCCAATTCGGATTGTAACCTTGTGTAAAAAATTCATCAAAATAGGGTCCATTTATGGCAGCAAAAGTCTTCATGTGGTCTCCTTAGCTTAGACTTTCATTTAATTCACAAGGACACCTCATGCCATATGAAAGCATGACATTGCTCCTTGACAAATTTTTGTAATCATGCTTGCAATAATGCATTAAAATAAGTGTATCTTTGAAATCATGCCACCTAGTGTCCCACTAGGATTTGATTCTCTCCTAGTAGCTATTTAAAAAGAAATATAAGAAAAGTATAAAAAATACGTAGAATATATATATATATTGGAGTTTACCCTAGATATAGGATCTAGATAGGGTGTGAGATGATAATGAAATAGTAGAAATAAAGAATCAATGCTTTTTGCACCAAGTTAAAGAGGCGGAGCTATTGATGCTTTTCCCATAGTATTTTCTGATGGTAAAGTAAGGATAGGTTACCCTTGAGAAAAATAATAGGATGAGATAGAAGGCTTATTATTATACTTAAATATGCATATGTACACTATAGGAAATATAATTATGTATCTAAAAAAATACAAGATAGATCTTGTAGCATGCGTTTCCACTATGTACGTGTCATAGCACGACAACGTCTTGGAGGTTGATGAGTTTGCAGCAAGGACGGTAGGCGGCTGCCTTGGACCTCAGTCTTCCCTTGCACATTACATAGGACAACTCCCCCCTGGTGATGTTGCCATTGTACATAATGAATTTACTCCCCAAGTCCATTTCATGACATGGTTGTTGAAAGATCGGAGCAAGGTTTTGTGTGTGAGGTCCCCACCCCGCCGTATCAAACGGTAGATCTGATGGTGAACATGGTGGCCACTAGATCTATAGCTGAAGCAAACAAAGTGGTTCAAGGTTCAACTAGCAGGACGATCTCTCATCATCACAAAGTGAGTCGAGTTCGAGCCTACTAGTAATGAGATCTAGCTCCACCTCACAGGGGAAGCGTACTTAACCTATCTAGCGATCCTAAGACCCACCTTCCAAGAGGAGAGAAACCTCGAGTGCCTATTTCCCCATGTTTCAGAGGCATGTACACTTGAGACTTCGCCGCTCTAGGGGCAATGAGTATAAACACTATGGGGACAGAGAGTTCCCGACCAATCGGGACCACCCTTCTCATAGGCTTTGGCAACCTGAGCCAAGTCCCCACTTTCCACCCCCACACTCACACTTCCTTATGTGTCCTAATTACTACCACAATGGTTGTTCAACATAAAAATTCCTTGATTAGATTCCGAATCACAACGTTCGTTAAGACAGCCCTTCAACCAGTATTGCAAGCGACACCAAGACAATATTTTAGTAAAAATTCAGCTCAAACTTATTCATTAAAATTCCAATGTTCTGGAGGTACAACATCCCCCCTCCAGCGAGAGTTTACTCCTCTCGTTGTTGCCTAGCTGCCCATACAACTCGGTATGTCCACCGCATTGAAAGCACGACATGGACATTCCCACCACATAGAAAGCAAGACGTGGGTTCCCACCGCATAGAAAGCAAGTCGTGGATATCCACCGCATAGAAAGCAAGTCGTAGATTCAAGAGCCCTTAACCGGGAACTCTGTCCCCTATGATCAAAAGGGCGTTCAGGACTAGTTCAACATTGGAAATAGAATGAACAGGCCGAGCTAAATTGTCCCTAGCAGACATTCTTTCCTATTGCAAACAGTATATCCATCAACCATTCTTTCCTATTTAAACTTTAATATACAATTGTATCCAAATACCGAGGTTTACGATGGATTTCTCCAACATGTTTGGGGGTATGTTCTTTCCTAGCTAAACGTGTGTAATGTTACATTAAACAACTTGAATGAAATTGTGACTACCTCTTCCATTTCTTTGTCAATGGCTCGTGAGATGGCCGGTGTTTGTTCGTCCATGGTAGCTTTTCCTTTCCCATTCACATTGCTCGTTCCCGCCTCACGGTCGTGGGCAACAACGAAGCCAGTTCTCTTAACCGGTGCCATTTTATACTCACTACTTTAAATGATAAACTTGAAGAAAAAGAGCTAAGGTCCGAGAGAATCATAACAAACCAAATGGCTGATTAGAATCAATAAAGAATCCTCCTTATGCAAGAGGGTTAGATTTTTCCTTCGAGACCTAGCAATTATATGGGAATACTTTACTTGTCCTATGGGAGCTGGCTCTAAAGTTAATCACTTGGCTTAGATGATTAAGAATTTCAGAATTTTACTAATTAAGTTACAAAAGAGATGAATTAAGTAAGCTCAATCACTTTCCTAGTGCAATTAGAAAGATGCAGAGTTACCGCATGCATAGGTGAGAGAAAATTCTCTTCTTAGTGGCCTAATGACGGATTAATTTTTGTCTTAATCACATTTTAATGTGTGAGAAAAATTTAATCTAACTTACTTACATTACTATTGAGTGGTAAAAGGGTGAATTTCATCAAATCTACATTATTACTGTGGCGGACAATTAATTACTATGCTGCCTAGACAGAGAAATCTCTCCTAATCATCTATTAATCATTGATTAAGAGTGATGAATGGCTGCATAAATTAGCTAATTGGATGATGATTATGTAGTGGAGTATAGATATGTAAAATTAGAGAGCAGCTATTGGGAATTATAGCTAGGATTAAGCATAGTAGACGAGGAATTTGGAGAATAATGAAGAGAATTAAGAAGAGTAGGAATTAAACCATGATTACCGTGATTAGGGGTTGAGAATCCTCTTGATTTTCGGATCCAAATGAGTTCTCAAGATGAGAATTTTGGAAGCACCTCCCTCCTTGCTTCTCCTTCAAAAACTGTGTGTGCCGGCAGCACCTCCCCAAGGTGTGTGTGTAGGTGTGTGTGTGTGTACTGGGTGTGTGTGTGAGCATGTGTGTGTGTGTGTGTGTGTGTGTGTGTGTGTGTGTGTGTGTGTGTGTGTGTGTGTGAGAGAGCATACCTTTAAATAGGCTCCTCAGGGCTGAAAATCGATCTGGGTTGCTATAAGCATCTGAGTGAGCACTCAGTTAATGCATTGGCAAGTCTAGTTGCCTACCCACCAAGTGTCCAGTTGGTTAATTTAACTGGCTCTCACACCCACTCTCTAGCTTGGAAACTTCCCTACAACTCCCACAAGGCAAGAGGGCACCCCCTAGCTGCTAAAGCTGGCTCAGAGTGGCCTAGAACCTGCTCCCACACAGCCTCGAGCCATGGTGCCTCCCCGGACAACTTTAGGAAAAATTGGTTTTAGGCTAAAATGGCCCATACGAGTCGAAATTTAATGCCGTAAATTGCTATACTAAGCTGTAACTAAGGTGTACTGGTCCGATTACATGGAACTGAAAGAATTCAGAAAATTGCTAAAAATAGTAACTTTTTTCCTTATGTTCATTTCATGGTACAATGGTGATCTTTTTGGGTCGGGTCAGAGACCTTACAACCTCCCCCCAACGTGAAAAATTTGAGATGTCCTCATCTCAAGAATGTGTTTGGGTAATATTTTATGAGCGTTGATTCGTCCTCCCAAGTTGCATCTTGTTCAGGGTAATCCTTCCACTTTACTAGATGCTCCTTGATAGTTTTGTTGCGAACTTTCTTTCCCTTGTTTCAAGTACATAGTCAGGTTGGAGCTCGAGAACTCCTTGAGCTGGCATGACTATCTGATATGAGTCCAAGAATTGATCAGGATTAGGAATATAGGGTTTGAGTAAGCTGATGTGGAATACATCATGAACCTTCAAGTTTGCAGGTAACCTTAGCTTGTAGGCCTGATCACTCACAACCTGAACGATCTCAAATGGTCCACAATACCTTGGGCTTAGCTTCTTATATCTACCTAGTGATAATTTGCTTTTCTTCGGTCGACAGACTCGCAGAAAAACCTTATCCCCTTCTTTGAAAGTTCTTTCCGAATGGTTCTTATCTGCATAGTGCTTCTGTCTATCCTGCGCGGCCTGAATGTCTTGGCGAATAGCTCTAGTCTGAGCTTCCATATCTTCTAACATCTTCCTAGAGGCTTCTACCCTGATGGTTGGATTTGAGAAGTTCAGTGGTGCTAAACAGTCTTGTCCATTAAGAGCTTTGAAGGGTGACATTCCGATGCTTCTGTGTTCGGAAGAATTATAAGCATACTCCACCAAAGGTAGATATTGTAACCACTTCTTTGGTTCTTGCGAACAATAGGCTCTGAAATGTCCTGAATGACTTGATTAACCCTTTCAGTTTGCCCATCTGTCTGTGGATGATACACTGTACTGAGGCTAATTGTGACCCATAGATTGGAAAAGAGAACTCCAAAATTTTGATGTAAACTTGGCATCTCTATCACTGACGATGCACTTGGGTAGACCATGTAACCTAAAAATATCCTTGATAAATATCCGGCTAATATCTGAAGCAGTAAAGGTTGTCTTTACAGGTATTAGATGAGCCACTTTTGTGAGCATATCAACAACCACGAAAACAGAATCATAACCTCTTGTAGAAGGTAATCCTATAACGAAGTCCATACTGATGCATTCCCATTTCATCTGGGGTATGTTAAGAGGTTGAAGTTGCCTTGGTAACTTGATTCTTTCGGCTTTTATCCGCTGACAAGAAAGACATTTCCTCACATAGCAAAGTATGTCTCCTTTCATTCCAGACCAAAAATAACTCCCTCTGACAGCATGAAGAGTCTTAGCATAGCCTGGGTGTCCATATGTAGGGCTATCGTGTGCTTCATATAGAATAGCCTTGTTTAGAGCTGGGTCTCTGGGTACACAAAGTCTATGTCTGTAGTAAAGACATCCTCCCATAAGAGAGTAATATTTAGCTTCAGGCATCTTATTCTGTTGGACTAATGATACTATTTGCTGGTACTCTGGATCTACCAAAGATGCTTCTTTGATTCTGTCCCAGATAGGGTTATTTGGAATAGAGATAGCTCCGAGAAAAGATTTTCGGCTAAGTCCATCTGCAACTGCATTTTCCTTCCCCGGTCTATACTTTATGTCAAGGTCATATTCTTGTAATAGCTCTATCCATCGCCATTGTCGCATGTTGAGAATAGGCTGAGTAAAAATCCATTTTAAGCTCTTGTGGTCTGTAACCAACTGAAACTTAATGCCATATTAGAGAGTTTGAGACTATAGAGACAATTTGGGAACTTCACTAGTTTCTTGAAGATTTGGCCATATGGACAAATCTCAAACTATTTTTAAAGATCAAAGCCTTTCACAAGGTAGTACTTGAAAAGATCTTCCAAGACATGCTCTCAAAATTTTGGCTAACATTTGACCATGTGGTCAAATCTTAAGCTCTTGCGAAAATTGGGAATTGGAAAAGTTCCAAATTCACTAATATGGTGTTACTTGCGTCCGAGAAGATAATGTCTCCATAACTTCAGCGCATGTATAACCACTAAAAGTTCCAAATCATGAGTAGGATAGTTCTTCTCGTGATCCCTCAGCTTTCGTGAAGTATACGCCACCGGTCTTCCTTCTTGAGTAAGAACTCCGCCTAGAGCAAATTTGCTAGCATCTGTCGCTACTTCAAATTCTTTACTGAATTCTAGAAGCTTTAAAATAGGAGCTGAGACCAAGAATTCTTTTAGCTTAGCAAAGCTAGACTCGTGCTCGGTCTTCCATTCGATCCTCATTCCTTTCTTCAGGAGTTCCATCAAAGGTGCAACAATACGTGCATAATCCTTGACAAAAATCTTGTACCATCCCGTTATCCCAAGAAATCCTCTTACTTCGCTAACTGACGGTAGATGGTTGAGGCCAATCAACGATATCCTTGACTTTGTCTGGGTCCACTGAAATTCCTTCAGCCGGTATGAAAAATCCAAGATAATTGACCTTTGGTGAGCAAAAGGTGCACTTGCTCTCTTTAGCGTAAAGTTGGTGTTCCCGAAGAAGATCAAGTACTTTACGAACATGTTCTTCGTGATCTGCCTCGTTCTTAGAATAGATCAGAATGTCATCAAAGAAAACCAAGACAAAATCATCCAGGTAAGGTCTGAAAATATCTTGCATAAGTCGATTGAAGCTTGCAGGAGCATTCATTAGACCAAAAGACATTATTGTGAATTCGTAGTGTCCATACCTAGTGTTGAAATCCGTCTTTGGAATATCTAATTCTTTGATCCTGATTTGGTAATATCCTGGCCTTAGATCAATCTTTGTAAACATTTTGGCACCGTGGAGTCTATCCAAGAGTTCTTCAATACTAGGAATTGGATACTTGTTCTTGACAGTTACCTGGTTCAGTCCACGGAAGTCTATGCATAACCTTAAGGTTCCATCCTTCTTCTTCAGAAAAAGAACTGGAGCACCCCAAGGAGAAGTACTGGGTCGAATGAATCCTTGCTCAATGAGTTTCCTAAGTTGTTCCTTGAGTTCAATGGCCTCTGGAAGTGACATTTTATAAGGTCTTTTTGAGATAGGTTCACATCCAGGGATAGTCTCAATCTCATGATCTACCTCTCTATGTGGCGGAAGATTCGTAAGGTCTTCGAGAAATACATCATCATACTCACTCAACCAGTTTGGACGAAGTGAGGTATCTGATTGGTCCACCTTGTTGAGTTTTACCGCATAAATTTTCTGCCCTTTTCTTAGTCCCTTCAAAAGTCTGCTGGCCTTAACTAGAGTAGCCCTAGGTCTCCCATTTCCCCCCTGGATTAAGGCTTCATTACCCAAGTTATCTGTAAAGGTAAAGTTTCCTTGTGCACAATGGATGTGGGCCTTATTTTGCTTTAGCCAGTCCATCCCTAGTATCCCATCAAAGAATCCTAAGGGTAGGGTTCGAAATTGGGCAGAAGTTGGGTGTCCCCCTAAATCAAAGTCAATTTTTCCTGCAGAATGTTGAGATACTACTTCCTTGCCGTTTTCTAACTCTACAACTAGCTTGCTTGTTAGATACTGTTAAGGTGGTTACGCCGCTAGTGGAAGCTAAATAGCGAGAACTCAACCAACAACAGAATTTGTCAGACGAGGACGGAGCTTGACCCGCAGGAGCATGGAAACAACTAGGTGGGTGTCAAATCACCTACTCGACCTTCTAATGACAATCACTACTAAGGAAATCAAATCTAAGTTCTAAAATACGCAAGTGACTGAAATCCGTACTACGAACGAATGCTATATGAAACAGGATCTAGAATCATTGAATCGATCTCAAACTCAAGGGGAAGTCTATACACTAGGTAAGAACAACACCCTAAAGACTTGAACTACAAAATCAACCTATAATCACTCCGTGCGGTAAACGCATATGAAGACAGGCCGAAAAATACAGGTGATCAAAACTTGACCCTGATGGTACTAATGCGTAGCTCTACTCGTTGTGGTTCTATAGATATGCTGCACGCTCTATTCCAACACACGAGTTGGAAGAAAAATCACACCTAAGCTCGTAGGAACTTACCACACATAGAAGCCGATAGCGCGCACTCTTGGTATCTGTGCGTAGCTCTCGCCGTTGCTAACACAATGACGGTGTCGCTTCTCCAATGGCGGCTCCGTAGCTCGCGTAGCAAGTAGATAAGACTCTCTCTCTCTCTCTCTCTCTCTCTCTCTCTCTCTCTCTCAGACACAGTCACGGCACTCAAAAAATCACCTTGATTAATAATCTGAATCCCCCCTTAGGTTACAAAAACTTTGGCTTATATACCTCAGCCTTGGAAGTGAGAACATCTCTAACTAGTTACATCAGCAAGTGAAATTACTTCGGAATTACAAGCTGGAAACTCAATTGAGTCCCGTTACTTAATGAATGGCTCAAATCAAAATTAATGTCGGAAAGACATTTATTACAATCAATGGTTACAAAAATGATGAGTGTGAGCAAAAATGTGGGTGTGATCCTCTGCTGGCTCAACAGATACTTATCTAGCTTAAGCTTCCGCATGCATCTGGGTGAAAGAAATGAAAGAGTACTACCACAATCTATAAGGAAGTTAACTTTTTCAACTTTGAGAGATCCTGGCATATGAATGACTGTGTATTGCTCGCAACCATTGGGGTTGCCAATTGCAGCATGCAAGGTTGCTCTCTCCACTGCTTCATCACCCACAGTTGGTTGTACCACTGCGGGATTCACTCCAGCGGTAGCTCCACGCCCTCGCCCTCTGTTCATCCTTCCACGTCCTCCTCTTCCATTAGCTCGACCACGCCCATGGGCATTCAAGGGTATGGCATTGGCACTGGTTGCCTGAGTGTTCCTAGGGCACTTGGATCTGTAATGTCCAAACTCGCTGCAACCATAGCATCGAACATTTGGGAACTCCATGGTTGTGGTGGTAGCCACAATAGGACGCTGGTCATATGCTTGGTTGGCTGGTCTGTTATTCCAAGCATTTGTCCTTGTCCTCTTTGCCCAATGATTCCTCCTATTTTGATTAACCTTTTGTACTTCAAGAGCTAGAGGTTTGGCCCTCAATAAGGCATCCTGTAGTGTTGTCGGCCTGAGAGCTTCCAATCGAGTATTCCAAGGGTCGATTAGCCCTTGGCAGAACCTCGCTACCTGTTGTTCCAAGGTCATCTTAGGAGCATATCTCCGAAGAGTGACAAACCTTGCATAATATTCTTCGACAGATGAAGTCAGCTGCCTACCGAAGTGAAAATAACTCATTCATCTTCAAGGTTTTATAGGCGGCTGGTAAATAACCTCGAGTGCCTTTTTCCCCATGTTTCAGAGGCACGTACACTTGAGACTTCGCCACTCTAGGGACAATGAGTATTAACACTATGGGGACAGAGAGTTCCCGACCAATAGGGACCACCCTTCTCATAGGCTTTGGCAACCTGAGCCAAGCCCCCACTTTCCACCCCCATACTCACACTTCCTTGTGTGTCCTAATTACTACCACAATGGTTGTTCAACATAAAAATACCTTGATTAGATTCCGAATCACAACGTTCGTTAAGACAGCCCTTCAACCAGTATTGCAAGCGGCACCAAGACAGTATTCTAGTAAAAATTCTACTCAAACTTATTCATTAAAATTCCAATGTTCTGGAGGTACAACATCCCCCCTCTAGCGAGAGTTTACTCCTCCCGTCGTCACCTAGCTGCCCATACAATTAGGTATGTCCACCGCATAGAAAGCATGACATGGATATTCCCACCGCATAGAAAGAAAGACCTGGGTTCCCACCGCATAGAAATCAAGTCATGGGTATCCACCGCATAGAAATCAAGTCGTGGATTCAAGAGCCCTTAACCGGGAACTCTGCCCCCTGTGATCAAGAGGGGGTTTAGGACTAGTTCAACATTGGAAATAGAATGAACAGGCCGAGCTAAATTTTCCCTAGCCCAGACATTCTTTCCTATTGCAAACAGTATATCCATCAACCATTCTTTCCTACTTAAACTTTAATATACAATTGTATTCAAATGCCGAGGTTTCTGTCGGATTTCTCCAACATGTTTGGGGGTATGTTCTTTCCTAGCTAGACGTGTGAAATGTTAAATTAAACAACTTGAATGGAATTGTGACTACCTCTTCCATTTCTTCATCAATGGCTCGTGAGATGGCCGGTGCTTGTTCGTCCATGGGAGATTTTCCTTTCCCATTCACATTGCTCGTTCCCGCCTCACGGTCGTGGGCACCACCGAAGCGAGTTCTCTTAACCGGTGCCATTTTATACTCACTAATTTAAATGATAAACTTGAAAAAAAAGAGCTAAGGTCCAAGAGAATCATAACAAACCAAATGGCTGATTAGAATCATTAAAGAATCCTCCTTATGCAAGAGGGTTAGATTTTTCCTTCGAGACCTAGCAATTTTATGGATAATACTTTACTTGTCCTATGGGAACTGGCTCTAAAGTTAATCACTTGGCTTAGATGATTAAGAAGTTCAGAATTTTACTAATTAAATTACAAAAGAAATGAATGAAGCAAGCTCAATCACTTTCCTAGTGCAATTAGAAAGATGCAGAGTTACCGCATGCATAGGTGAGAGAAAATTCTCTTCTTAGTGGCCTAATGACGGATTAATTTTTGTCTTAATCACATCTTAATGTGTGAGAAAAATTGAATCTAACTTAATTACATTACTATTGAGTGGTAAAAGGGTGAATTTCCTCAAATCTACATTATTACTGGCTGACAATTAATTACTATGCTGCCTAGAGAGAGAAATCTCTCCTAATGATGTATTAATCATTGATTAAGAGTGATGAATGGCTGCATCAATTAGCTAATTGGATGATAATTATGTAATGGAGTATAGCTATGTAAAATTAGAGAGAAGCTTATAGCTAGGATTAAGCATAGTAGACTAGGAATTTGGAGAATAATGAAGAGAATAAAGAAGAGCAGGAATTAAACCATGATTACCATGATTAGGGGCTGAGAATCCTCTTGCTTTTTTGATCCAAATGAGTTCTCAAGATGAGAATTTCAGCAGCACCTCCCTCCTTGCTTCTCCTTCAAAACCTGTGTGTGCCGGCAGCACCTCCCCAAGGTGTGTGTGTAGGTGCGTGTGTGTGTACTAGGTGTGTGTGTGTGAGCATGTGTGTGTGTGTGTGTGTGTGTGTGTGTGTGTGTGTGTGTGTGTGTGTGTGTGTGTGTGTGTGTGTGTGTGTGTGTGTGTGTGTGTGTGTGAGAGAGAGAGCATACCTTTAAATAGGCTCCTTAAGGCTGAAAATAGATTTGGGTTGCTATAAGCATTTGAGTGAGCCGAAAAATACAGGTGATCAAAACTTGACCCCGATGGTACTAATGCGTAGCTCTACTCGTTGTGGTTCTATAGATATGCTGCACGCTCTATTCCGACACACGAGTTGGAAGAAAAATCACACCTAAGCTCGTAGGAACTTACCACACATAGAAGCCGATAGCGCGCACTCTTGGTATCTGTGCGTAGCTCTCGCCGTTGCTAACACAATGACGGTGTCGCTTCTCCAATGGCGGCTCCGTAGCTCGCGTAGCAAGTAGATAAGACTCTCTCTCTCTCTCTCTCTCTCTCTCTCAGACACAGTCACGGCGCTCAAAAAATCACCTTGATTAATAATCTGAATCCCCCCTTAGGTTACAAAAACTTTGGCTTATATACCTCAGCCTTGGAAGTGAGAACATCTCTAACTAGTTACATCAGCAAGTGAAATTACTTCGGAATTACAAGCTGGAAACTCAATTGAGTCCCGTTACTTAATGAATGGCTCAAATCAAAATTAATGTCGGAAAGACATTTATTACAATCAATGGTTACAAAAATGATGAGTGTGAGCAAAAATGTGGGTGTGATCCTCTGCTGGCTCAACAGATACTTATCTAGCTTAAGCTTCCGCATGCATCTGGGTGAAAGAAATGAAAGAGTACTACCACAATCTATAAGGAAGTTAACTTTTTCAACTTTGAGAGATCCTGGCATATGAATGACTGCGTATTGCTCGCAACCATTGGGGTTGCCAATTGCAGCATGCAAGGTTGCTCTCTCCACTGCTTCATCACCCACAGTTGGTTGTACCACTGCGGGATTCACTCCAGCGGTAGCTCCACGCCCTCGCCCTCTGTTCATCCTTCCACGTCCTCCTCTTCCATTAGCTCGACCACGCCCATGGGCATTCAAGGGTATGGCATTGGCACTGGTTGCCTGAGTGTTCCTAGGGCACTTGGATCTGTAATGTCCAAACTCGCTGCAACCATAGCATCGAACATTTGGGAACTCCATGGTTGTGGTGGTAGCCACAATAGGACGCTGGTCATATGCTTGGTTGGCTGGTCTGTTATTCCAAGCATTTGTCCTTGTCCTCTTTGCCCAATGATTCCTCCTATTTTGATTAACCTTTTGTACTTCAAGAGCTAGAGGTTTGGCCCTCAATAAGGCATCCTGTAGTGTTGTCGGCCTGAGAGCTTCCAATCGAGTATTCCAAGGGTCGATTAGCCCTTGGCAGAACCTCGCTACCTGTTGTTCCAAGGTCATCTTAGGAGCATATCTCCGAAGAGTGACAAACCTTGCATAATATTCTTCGACAGATGAAGTCAGCTGCCTACCAAAGTGAAAATAACTCATTCATCTTCAAGGTTTTATAGGCGGCTGGTAAATAACCTCGAGTGCCTTTTTCCCCATGTTTCAGAGGCACGTACACTTGAGACTTCGCCACTCTAGGGGCAATGAGTATTAACACTATGGGGACAGAGAGTTCCCGACCAATAGGGACCAGCCTTCTCATAGGGCTTTGGCAACCTGAGCCAAGCCCCCACTTTCCACCCCCATACTCACACTTCCTTGTGTGTCCTAATTACTACCACAATGGTTGTTCAACATAAAAATTCCTTGATTAGATTCCGAATCACAACGTTCGTTAAGACAGCCCTTCAACCAGTATTGCAAGCGGCACCAAGACAGTATTCTAGTAAAAATTCTACTCAAACTTATTCATTAAAATTCCAATGTTCTGGAGGTACAACATCCCCCCTCTAGCGAGAGTTTACTCCTCCCGTCGTCACCTAGCTGCCCATACAATTAGGTATGTCCACCGCATAGAAAGCACGACATGGATATTCCCACCGCATAGAAAGAAAGACGTGGGTTCCCACCGCATAGAAATCAAGTCGTGGGTATCCACCGCATAGAAATCAAGTCGTGGATTCAAGAGCCCTTAACCAGGAACTCTGCCCCCTGTGATCAAGAGGGGGTTTAGGACTAGTTCAACATTGGAAATAGAATGAACAGGCCGAGCTAAATTTTCCCTAGCCCAGACATTCTTTCCTATTGCAAACAGTATATCCATCAACCATTCTTTCCTACTTAAACTTTAATATACAATTGTATTCAAATGCCGAGGTTTCTGTCGGATTTCTCCAACATGTTTGGGGGTATGTTCTTTCCTAGCTAAACGTGTGCAATGTTAAATTAAACAACTTGAATGGAATTGTGACTACCTCTTCCATTTCTTCATCAATGGCTCGTGAGATGGCCGGTGTTTGTTCGCCCATGGGAGATTTTCCTTTCCCATTCACATTGCTCATTCCCGCCTCGCGGTCGTGGGCACCACCGAAGCGAGTTCTCTTAACCGGTGCCATTTTATACTCACTACTTTAAATGATAAACTTGAAGAAAAAGAGCTAAGGTCCAAGAGAATCATAACAAACCAAATGGCTGATTAGAATCATTAAAGAATCCTCCTTATGCAAGAGGGTTAGATTTTTCCTTCGAGACCTAGCAATTTTATGGATAATACTTTACTTGTCCTATGGGAACTGGCTCTAAAGTTAATCACTTGGCTTAGATTATTAAGAAGTTCAGAATTTTACTAATTAAATTACAAAAGAGATGAATGAAGCAAGCTCAATCACTTTCCTAGTGCAATTAGAAAGATGCAGAGTTACCGAATGCATAGGTGAGAGAAAATTCTCTTCTTAGTGGCCTAATGACGGATTAATTTTTGTCTTAATCACATCTTAATGTGTGATAAAAATTGAATCTAACTTAATTACATTACTATTGAGTGGTAAAAGGGTGAATTTCCTCAAATCTACATTATTACTGGCTGACAATTAATTACTATGCTGCCTAGAGAGAGAAATCTCTCCTAATGATGTATTAATCATTGATGAAGAGTGATGAATGGCTGCATCAATTAGCTAATTGGATAATAATTATGTAATGGAGTATAGCTATGTAAAATTAGAGAGAAGCTTATAGCTAGGATTAAGCATAGTAGACTAGGAATTTGGAGAATAATGAAGAGAATAAAGAAGAGCAGGAATTAAACCATGATTACCATGATTAGGGGCTGAGAATCCTCTTGCTTTTTTGATCCAAATGAGTTCTCAAGATGAGAATTTCAGCAGCACCTCCCTCCTTGCTTCTCCTTCAAAAACTGTGTGTGCCGGCAGCACCTCCCCAAGGTGTGTGTGTAGGTGCGTGTGTGTGTACTAGGTGTGTGTGTGAGAGCATGTGTGTGTGTGTGTGTGTGTGTGTGTGTGTGTGTGTGTGTGTGTGTGTGTGTGTGTGTGTGTGTGTGTGTGTGTGTGTGTGTGTGTGTGTGTGTGTGTGTGAGAGCATACCTTTAAATAGGCTCCTTAAGGCTGAAAATAGATTTGGGTTGCTATAAGCATCTGAGTGAGCACTCAATTAATGCATTGGCAAGTCTAGTTGCCTACCCACCAAGTTTCCAGTTGGTTAGTTTAACTGGCTCTCACACCCACTCTGTAGCTTGGAAACTTCCCTACAACTCCCACAAGGCAAGAGGGCACCCCCTAGCTGCTAAAGCTGGCTCAGAGTGGCCTGGAACATGCTCACACACAGCCACGAGCCATGGTGCCTCCCCGGACAATTTTAGGAAAAATTGGTTTTAGGCTTAAACGGCCCATACGAGTCGGAATTTAATGCGGTAAATTGCTATACTAAGCTCTAACTAAGGCGTACTGGTCCGAGTACCTGCAATATTTAGCAGCCCCCGGGGTCCGAAAATGCATTTTTTTCAAATTCGGAGTATGGGTGCATTTTTTCGAGACGGTCAAAACTGGACGGGTCGGGTGACCAAAAACTTATTATTTTTGGTTGGGCTGAATATTTTGCTTTCGTGGGTGAAAAAGCCGGTGTAGAAAGCTTCTTCGAATGTTTGCATGTGGAAGCTAGGCAAAAACATAATCCTTTGATATAGGAGGTGCAACACTTTTGGAGAAGGCTGCAATGAAAGATCATATATCATATCAGTCACTGTGTCGGCCGTTGATAGTAGACTCGAGGTCGTGGCTTTATCTGGCGCGAACACTTCAATGCAAGCTAAGAGAGTCCTGCAGATTTTCCTGAGCATCTGACACGAAAGGTCAAGAGAGCCAGTAAAGAGCTTGATGGTGCCCGTTAGGGTTTTCACCATGTAGGCTTTACCTATTCTCTCTCCTGCCTTTGGTCCTGGCATCCTGGGATAATTAAGCCAATTTGGCTTCTTTTCTGCAATCTTGCCATGCTCTTTCTAGTTTCTGACTCTTGGCACCGGGCAGAAGGTTGCATTCTCCCGAATCTCCTTTGGTGCCTCCACCAAGTAGATGAGGTAGGCTGGGTATTTGTTCAACCAACCTTTCCTCCATCTAGGTTGTGAATCTACTATCCTCTTTGACTGTTCCTCCTTTGTGATGTCGCCTTCGTAAAGAGCGACATACTGCTCCTCCTCTATTCTCTTTTTCGTCTTTAGCACTTCAAATTTCATCAAAGGGAAAGGCAGGCTGGGTTGCATCCACTCTTTCATGGAGCACTTTGTCTGTCCTAGTCCTGAATGAAGTCTATGGAAATTAGGAGTCTCCTCTCCATTCCATTTCCGCCTTGGCACTCTCCTCTGTTGACTTTCTATTTGGTCATGGAGCCTTTGTTCTTCTTCTTCAGAGATTCTTGAAGTCGAGGCCACCTCTTGAGCTGGGGCTGGATCTTCAATTGTGGTTGCCTCTCCAGTTTCTGGTAGCTCTATGGCTGCTCCACCTGATTCTTCGTGTGGTGTCTCTGTCTCTCTTCTTTGTTGCTCTTGTAGATCTTGGAGCTGTTTGCGGAGGGCCTCATTCTCTGTCCGTAGTGTTTGATTTTCTAATGTGAGCCTCTCCTCTGCGGCCAATGATCCCTCCGCAATGTGCAACCTTTGCACTTGCTCTAATCTCAGCTCTCTTTGTAAGCTTCGGATCTGGTCTTCTAAAGCTGGTATGATAACTCCCTCTTGTTCGGTTCCTGCTCTGCTAGCTCTAGGGGTAGTCCTGAGTCTAGTGATTGTTCTTTCTTGGAGCTCGACTCTTTCCCTTAGCTCAATGAGCTCATCCTTGGCTGCCTCCAACTCACCTTCTATCCGCTCCTTTGCTTCCTATGAACTTGTTACCTCTCTTGAAGCCTCGGCTAGCTGGAGTATCAAGCCGTCTCTCTCGTTTTCCGCGTCATAGAGTGATGCTTTATGACTTTCAGATTCAGTCATAGCATTCTCTAATTTCCTCTGCAACTCTGCTTCCCTTTGTTTGGCTGTCTCAATCTCTACTTCCTTTGCCTGGATCTTTCTTTGATCTTGCTGAGCAGTTCATGCACCATGTGCATGTCTTTTTCATCTTCATCTGTCAACTCTAAAGCTCTTTCTGCCACCACCTCCACTGGCTTCGGCTCTTCTAGTACATTGTTCGTCCAGTTCTCTTCACACTCTCTTTTGTACTCTTTGTTTTTCCTCCGTCCCTCTCCGATCATCTTGTTTTTGTAGGGTGATCCCATAAACTGCCTCAAGGGCCTCTTCTTCAGTGTATCCTATCGCTACCAGATCCTCATAATCTTTCTCTTTTGCTGAACTGGATCTATCTCCTTTTCTTTGGTCTCGGCCTTGGCTTTTCCAAATCATCTGTGTCCATCTCTATTGTGGTCTCTTCCACATATTTTTCGTCTTCTTCGGGCTTGGTACATCAGTCATAGAGGGATATCTGTCCTCAGCTTCCTTGGCTTTCCCCTTGTCGGCTTGCCCGTCTTTCTCTTGAGATTTAGTAGACTCATCTACTTTCCCTTTCCCCTTGTCGTCCTTTTTCAGCTCAGCTTTTAAAAGCTGTACCTCCTCTTCAGTGTATGGCTCGACAGGTTGCTGCTCCAGTATAGCCTCTGACTCCTCATAAGCTTTAATATATTGATCGTATTGATCAAATGTGGCCTGGCTGAGCTAGTTCCGACTTTGGTGGGGTCTGGCACCCACTTTTCTTCAAAGTCACCCTTTAGAGCTCTTTCCGCTCTAAACTGCTCCACTAGTCTTTCAATTCTTGCCATTTTCTGACTTTTGGTTTGCTTGGGAGCAACCTTCTTCTTTACTTTCTTCTTAAGCGGCTCGTCCACATCCTCTTCAGGTTCTGAAACTATTTCTAGTTTCCGGCGTGCTCTTGTGGACGCCCCTCTTGGATACTTCGGGCTGTTCTTCCTCCTCATCGGCTTCTCTAAGCCACTCATTCTGGGAGGGAACCTTTGGCACTGATCTCTATCCAATAGCTTCATAAGCTATTCTTGTCAGAATTTCCGCTCCTCCTATGTACTTGGCTTCTCGTTGTGCATGGCAATTACTTGCTCGTGGATGTGTTGAGCGTAATTCACCTCTTTTGGCATATTGCTCTTTAATGCCCATGTGATGGGGTCGCAATGGCATGGGGCGGTGTCGTATACTTTTGCGGTCTTTTACTGCAAACATGGAGAAACTGGTTGTACAGTCGGCAAAGGGTTGCCGCTCTTTGGTCCGCCATATCTCCATAGGTTGCATTCTGTTTCTTGGATCCATAGACCTCTATGGCCTCCCTTCTTTCCTGACAGAGCTCCCTTTGTTGTGCAGCTTCAATGCGTCTGCAATGAGCTGTGGAGTGATCTGTACTTCTACTTTCTCTCCATCCATGGCTGTCAATGTGGCTTTCCCATCCTTCTGAATGGATGTTGCCAACTCGTACACTCTTCTTGTATCCACACCTGATGGTCTCGAGGTGAAGAAACTGTGCAAGTCTGCCCTTTCCAGGTACCTGCTGATGTCTTCTGACCTGCTATAATCTACCAATTCTTGTGGGATCATCGGTACATCCACCGCTTGCCCTTGAGGATCTCTGAAAGTCCCCTGGTAGATCTTTATTCCCTCTTTCTCCAATACTGCTTCCTCCACCCAAGTTTTGGTTGGCTTGAGGGTTTCTGCTGGAATGTCAAAGGGTTCGCTTCTGCAAGAGCATCTTTGATTGTCGGTCTTTTTCTCTTCGTTGCCGATGACTTGGCGGAATCCATGGATCCTGTAACTCCAATTTCAGAAGTTAGCGTCTTTTTAGTACTGAAAGCCGAAATGAATCTTTTAACTATTCCAAATGACTTGAAAATTGAAACATGAGCTATTCAGGGCCTAAGGATGCAAGGTAGGTGAAAAAATATGCAAAATGGGCTCAAAATCATGCTGGAGACATCATACGCGTATGATGTCTTTTGTGTCAAAATGACTTCATATTGGTTGTGCTTGTAGCTGATAGTGTATACATGAGTATCATATGCTTGGATTTGAGTTTGGATCCCATTTGGTCAAGTTTTGGCCAGTTTAGTCCAGTTCGGCTCTTGGCAAAATTTTGAAAGGGGGATTTGGATTTTATGATCCAAATTGGATAAAACTTGGTGGTTCACTTTCAAATGGCATGTAGATCACTTCTGTTTGGTGGTTGAAGCCCTGAGGTGCCAAAATCACATAGTGAGACATCATACGCGTATGATGTCTTTTAGTGTATTTTTGGACCAAATTTCTCTATAAGCTTGGATTTGGCTTTAGATAGGCTTATTCAGTGGATTTATGAAGTTTGGATAGATTTTGGGCTAAAAATGGCTCTGGAGACATCATACGCGTATGATGTCTTTTTCATCAATTTTTCATGGGATTGGTTCTGTGGACTCCCCATGTACTAGTGAAGGACTATATCTACTCAAATCTTGGTTTGGACTTGAGTATGTTGGATTTGGGCCAAAAATAGGCTTTAGGTGAAGGATTTTCCTTCAATTGGGCTAATGGGGTGATCCACTTGACCAAATGGTTCCAAATTTCATATGTAGCATGTATTAGATATATATAATGGATGTATGATGACAAATGAGCAGTTTTGGCTCTGTAAGTGCAAATAGACATCATACGCGTATGATGTCTTTTGTGTCAAAATGGTGCTTTTTGGTTCCAGATAGCTTGTAGATGTGTTAATCAACAATCCTACAAAGTTTCAATGAGTTTGGAGTTATTTTGACAAAATTAGGACCAAAAATCAATTTTATGGCCTACTTTGCGTCTTTTTGGTTTTCCTTGGGTTTTTCTAACTCCAATTCTCATGATACTTGGTTCATAGGATGTGATTAACATGTGGAATGAGGCTATGCACTCAAATGTTGAAATGGATGTGAAATTCATGCTGTGAGACATCATACGCGTATGATGTCTTTTCTTGAAATGTTGGTCTTTTTGTGCAAAGAATGCTTTGTGCTAGTGCCCTAAGCCCTGCTAACTAGTTTTCAACTTAAAAAGTCATCAGTTTAGCTAAAAAGCCCCCTTATAGGCATTTCAGTCTCCGAAGTCGTCTTTTTGCCTTGGAGTTGAATTTCTTCAACTTTTCTTCTCGAGAGTTGCATTTCCAGCTCATTGGATATGTTGTGAAGCCATCTATTTGGTTGAACTTGACTTTGGCTCCCCGTTCTCCATCTTTCTCCATTTGGTTGCCCGAAAGCGTCTTTTTCACCATCGGTAAGTGAATCAGCTTTCTTTTGGGTTTTGCTTGCAAACATAAGTCATCCATGTATATTTGAAGCTGCTTGTGAAGTTTCATTTCATTCGGTCGTCAATTTCAGCCGTTATGCCAAAATGACGCTTTGTGTGTCCGCAGCCGAATCGGTTGTTTTGACCTACTTTTGGTGGTCCAAACCTGGAGATACTCCATGGTTGCATTGCCCTCGATGTTGTTAAGCTTCCTGAGAAGTTTTGTGTCGTTTCGACAACTTTTTCCTGTTTGCCTCTTGCAGGCTCTGTTGACCTAGGGTTTTTCCAGTCGTTCTTTCTCGAGCTTTGAGTGTTAGAAACCCATCTTCTATACTAGGGTAACCCACCTCTATAAGTTCTTGCAAGGTTTGGTTAGGCGTTGTGCCCTACCTAGCATTCTTCCCCATTCCCCGTCTGCTCTTGTTTCTTGGTTTTGGTCAGTTTTCACGACAAAAGTTAACGATAAGCATCAAAAGCTTATGGCAACGAGTCTACCTCTCATGTCTGGTGTCCTCTGAGCTCTCGTAGCAGTCGTAGAAGGCTGTAGAAGGTTGGATGCTCCTGTGTGCTCTTTGCTCTCTCCAAGAAGGTAATAGTGGAAATGAGCTTGAAAGTGAAGTGAAAAATACTTAACTTCGGACTTCCTGGATCACTTGTTACCAAATTTGACATGTGCTCCTATCTCGTCGTGAAATGCACTTTAGGATTTGAAATTTCTCAATTTGGACTCCGTTTGACCTGTTGCTGAGAAATCTGTCCACTTTACCAAAATTCTGTCATTTCGGGCTTTCCGCAACTTTTTCAGAATTGTACCCAATTTTTACCATGGGTTTCCCTTGTCATTAGGACCATCACCGTCTATTCTTTTCTTTTTTCCAATCTTGTTTCACCTGCTTTTTTTTTAAAAAAAAAAATTAAGAAAATCATAAAAAATAAAGGAAAACAGCAAATTGAAGCCAAAAATTTCCAAACATACACGATAAATAGCTGGTAACCCTGTGTATATGAATATACACTTATTTGTGATTTATGGACTTGGATTACCACTTTTTTTCACTTTTTAGCTCCAAAAACACTCTTATTTAGTGATATTTACACGTCTAGAGACCCAAATTCATCATTTGATCTCTTCTTGTTGCAAAAAAAGGTATATAAGGGCATAAATATTATCAATATCCGCAATCAAACATAAAAATTGCAAAATCATGTAAGACACTGCCCTTGTAATATAATTTTTGTTTTTCTTTGTTTTTGGCGCTTGTAGCTGCTTTGTAACTCCTGTATACCTGTATACCTCCCCCCCTCCTAGTCTGAGTCCTCCCGGACGACTATGAAGTGTCTGTGGGCGAAGCATTGTAGTTGTTTTGGTCATAAGTTCCCAATGCAATTGTAGAGCGATGATACAACAGTCTTTCCAATAAAGCTGCTCTTTGTTTGATTGAAGGATTGGTGGTCGGGTTTTGGGTTGGTTTTGGCACTTTGGTAGTAGAATCAGTAGATGGATTCTTCTTTACTTTGTTGTTCTTTTTTACAATCCAAATCTGCTTCCGCTTCACTTGTGCTTGCCACAAACTCTTTGCGACCCAAACCTGCTTTGTTCTTTGTGTTGATTTCCTCGCCTTGAAATACCTAGGAGTTTCCGTTGATTGTACTGAAGGGAGTTTTGTTTACAAATCTTTGGGATCCAAATTTGCTTGCTATAGCTTTGTGCCGTCATGAACTTCTTTGGAATCCAGATCTGTTTCACTGTCCTTGATTGTCTGGAATCACTCTGTTGTCTGGTATTGAAGACTCTGTTTTCCACCTTTGTGTTCTCTGGCACAACCTTTTTTGGTCTCCATACCAACTTTGACTCCGTTTTTTCCCAAGGTTGAGCTGTTATATTATTGCTTGTCTTCCTTATCCACTGTTGAGAATTCCTCGTCGAAGAGCAATCCAGTTGTATAGAAACTTTTGGTTGCCATTGCTTCTTCTTTTTCTCTGGTTGTTGTTTACCTTTGTTCTTGGATTCTTCCTTTGGAGTTGGCTCTGATCCTTTGGTGAACTTAACTGATTGACTTTCACCTTCGTATTTGATAAGCACTGATTTAGAACTCCAGTCAATCATTGCATTGTATTGCTTCTGCCATGGTTGTCCTAGCAATAATGGATGTTGTGTAGCTTGGTCTTCAACCACGTAAAACATATGAGGATACACATACTGGTTAATCTGTATATGTAAAACTGTGCATCCGACAGTTTTGATTGAATTCTCAGAGTAACTCTTTAACTCTTGCTTGGCAGTTTGTAGTTTAGTGTCATTTGTCAATTGTCTATACAAACTGAGTGAAAGTAGGTTATTGAGCTCCTGAATCCAATAGTGCTCTGGCTTTGATTTGGTTGGTTCCTACTTTGCATTCAATGATGGGTTCTTCTTTGTCATTATCCATTTCTGTTATACTGACTGCGTTTATTCGTATTGCTCCTTCATTGCGCTGTTTCTGACGTAGTAGTCTTCTTTTCTCCATTCTTTCCTTCGCCTCGGCTTGCGCTTCCTCCACAATCTTTTTCTTTTTCTGGACACGCAGCTTTTCTTGATGTATTTTGAGAAGCATGTCTTGGGTTAGCGGCAAAAGATACTTTTTCACTCTGCATCCACTAATCCAATTGGGCATTTCTTCTCCGTCTAATGTAGCAAGCTTGACGGCTCCACTTGGTGATAGATCTTTAATCACCAGAGGTCCCATCCCTCGCTTTTTAAGCTTCTTAGCATGCTGTTTCAGAGTGTAAACTAGGACATAGTCCCCAACCTTAAACTCTTTAGTCCGCACATGCTTATCAAAAAATTCCTTTTGTCGCCTTTTTTGAGCGTAGATAGAAGCTACTGCTTTTAGGCGAAGCTCGTCTAGCTTTTCCAGGTCATCTATTCTATCAGAAAGCTCGTGCCCTGTCCACTCTAGATCCTTAGCCACCCTTAAGGTTGAAATCAAGAATTCTATTGGTAAGATAGCATTTAGCCCAAAAACCATGTTATATGGGGTCGTTCCTATTGATGTTTTATATGCTACCCTATATGCCCATAATGTTGAATGCAACTTCTGGTCCCAGTCAGTTCTCGACTCAGATACAATCTTCGTAAGGACCGTGCATATGGTTTTGTTTGTTGCTTCAGCTTGTCCGTTTGCTTGTGGATGATACGGGGCTGATTTCCTATGGATTACCATGAATTCATCTAGAAGGATCTCTATCACTTCATTTATAAAATGTGTGCCTCGATCACTCACAATTTCTATTGGCAATCCATATCGTACAAAGACGTATTCATATAGAAATTGTGCCGTGGTCCTGGCATCTGCTTTTTGAGTTGCCTTTGCTTCGACCCACTTTGTTAGATAGTCTGTAGCCACAACGATGTATTGTGCATGAGTCTTATATGCAGGAGGTGAAATGGGTCCGACATAATCAATCCCCCATTTTGCAAAAGCTCTTGCCCCCATCATTGGTCTAAGCGGCATATCATCTCTTTTAAGTGGTACTTTGGTCCGCTGACAGTCATCACACCGTTTAACGTATTCCTCAGCGTCCATATGTAATGTTGGCCACCATATTCCTGCGGCTAAGACAAGTTTTGTTGTCTTATCACCTGAGAAATGGCCTCCACCTACTCCTCCATGAGCTTGCTCCAGTATTATCACATACTCAGTCTCTGATGCGCAAATCCTAAGCTGGTTGTCTTTACCTCTCTTATAGAGTTGATCTCCTATTAAAGCGTAATCTCTAGCTTCTGTCTCTACAGATTTTGACGAGCTTTTGACGTTCCTTCTGGGAAAGTTCTATTTGTGAGATATTCAACAATATACTGACTCCATTCTGGAGCGATCATTATCTGATATAATGTCGAATACTCTGCTGGCGGTTTTGATGAACATACAATACATACAGTGACATATTCATGTACGCTTTCTTTCATTCCTGGCCAATAGACTCCCAATTGTAACAAATTCCTATATGTGTTCCTTCTTGAACAATGAAATGCACATTCCTGAACATGTGCTTCGCGCAGATATATATTATATTCCTCAGGATTGATGCATAGTCGTAAAACATGATCATTTCCCAATTGATACAACCTTCCTGCAACCAATTGAAGATTCTTGGATTGCTGAATAGCAATATGTTTCTGGTTGTATTCTCTTCTATCGAAATCTCCTCCATAGGTTAATAGGTTAACGACATTTTGAGACCACTTCGGTATCATTTCTATGTTGAACAAGTACGCGTCTGGCATGTCGTCATCTACTCCTATAGGGTCTTCTCCATTCGTCAATCGCGAAAGATGATCAGCTCTAAGATGTGTTTTTCCTTTCTTTACTACTACCGTGAAGTCGAATTCCAGTAAGATAATGAACCATCTCACTATTCTCCCGGTATTGCATGGTTTATTCACTAGGTAGAGCAAGGCTTGGTGATCCGTAAAAAACACAAACTTGTTGGCTAGAAGATAATGCCGAAATTTCTTCACAGCATATATCATTCCTAATCCTTCTCGCTCTGTTGTGGTGTAATTCTTCTCTGCATTGTTGAGCTGTCGACTGGCGTAACAGATAGGAAAATCCATGTTTCCTTCTTCTGGCTGAGCCAGAATGCATCCTATTGCATATGCCGAAGCATCTATATGCACATGGAATATCTTCTCCCAATCTGGTGATTTCAAGACTGGAGCAGTAATGAGTGCCTCTTTCAATTTCTTGAATGATTCCTCACACTCCTCTGTCCATTCAAAGTTCACTATTAGCCTGTAAAGTGGTTGGCCTATTATAGCGTACATGTAAATGAATCGTCTATAATATCCGCAATGTCCCATAAAGCTCTGTACTTGTTTCGCATTGGTTGGTCTAGGCATATCCACTATAACTTTTATCTTCTCTAAATCCGTGGATATTCCGTTTTGTGAGACAATATGTCCCAGAATTCTGCCCTGTCGGACCATAAACACACATTTCTCAGGATTGAGACAAATGCGATATGTCCTACATTTCTCAAATACTTTTCTTAGGTGTTCTAGATGCTCATCTCTCAGAAGAGAATGTACACATAAGTCATCCATGTATATTTCTAAAAACAACCTTAAGTATTCTTTGAAAGCATGCGTCATCAGCCTCTGGAAGGTTGCGGGAGCATTGGTTAGACCAAAAGGCATAACCCGATAAGCATAAATTCCCCACTCCGTTGCAAAAGTTGTTTTATGTTGATCTTCCAGTGCTATGGCTAGCTGGTTATATCCTGAAAAACCATCAAGAAAAGAGTATGCTGTTTTCCCTGATACACGCTCTAGAACATGATCAGTTATCGGCAGGGGATAATTGTCCCTGATTGTTGCAGCATTCACTTTCTTTAAGTTGACACACACTCGGAGTTTTCCGTTCTTCTTGGGTACTACCACAATCGGAGATACCCAATCGGTGTGTTCAATCTCGTATATGAATTCAGCTTCCATTAGCTTATCTATCTCTTCTTTGATTCGCTTAGCAAATGTATCATTATATGTATATGGTCTCTGTCTGCTAGGCTTTGCGTCTTGTTTCAGTGGGATTGTGTGTTGGCATATCGATGGGTCAACTCCCTTTAAGTCCTTATAAGACCATGCAAACACATCCCTATACTCTCTGAGAAGACTCAAAAGTCTCTCTTCCTCGCCTGGAGACAAATCTGTGGCTATGTACACCGGTCTAGGTGTCTCACCTGGAGCTGCTAAATCAACTTTTTTTGCATCCTCGGTCCGTCATAAGATTCGTTCTCCCTTCTCTCTCGAATAGGTTGGGTTAATACCACCTTCCTATCCTCTATTGTGAATTTCCTATAGTGAGAGGGAACATCCATGTTTTCCTTGATTTTGGCGTTTTCGTCCTCTCCACTCTCAATTTCTGTTGTCCAAACTTCTTTCAGAGTTTTCTTGACCTCTCTGTACTTGTTTCTACGTTCTAACTTGGACTCCGTGTGTTCTCTGTTGCGCTTGTTCTTTTCTGATTTTTCTGTTTCTGTTTTCGTTCCATTCCTTTGAACTTGATTTCTTGAGCCTTTTTTGTCTTTTCGTAAGCTCTTTTGATCATTGCCTCTCATTATTCCAGAAATCTTGTCCTTAACACAATCTTCCGCCTTTACTAGCATTAGGAATTGATTTTTTCCTCTTATTCTATGCATCGGATTGGTTCTAACCCCCTTTGTTTTTCTCTTTGCTCTATAGCGTTTCTGGCGTGGTTTAGTTTGGTTCGGAAAATCATAAAATCTGACATCCGTTATAGTTTCTTCGTTTCCGCTTGAATTGTCCGTTGACTCGTTGTCTGCTTCATTTCCCCACTCTGGATGATCGGGAATGTCGTGAAACACCTCTTCTTCATCTTCCTTTTCCAGTGTATCGTTCTTTTCAGTTTCTTTTTTGAGTACAGTTCTCAACATGAAGTACGGAACCACGTCGTACCCGTCCTTGTCGCAAAATTTTGTTGTGGGACCATCCGGAATTGCACAAACATCTAGGGTTGCTAGAATGTGTGTCCATTCTAATGGTTCAAGCGTGTCCTCTGGAAAGGGTTCTCCTATATAAGTTTCGTCTTCGATAGCCCTTTCTAAAACACATTCTTCTCGCCTCAGACTTCCACATTTCGAGGCTCCACACATCCATAACTCCTTGGGCTTACCTAACCAAGCTGGAAATTCGGATCCCGCCAAAGTAGCTGAATCAAACTCCTCTACCGGTGTTCGGTTCACATCTTTGTAGCTATGGTCTCTCAGGTTCACACGTGTAGTGGTTTCCATATTTCTCAGGTATATGTGATCGTAGCCCCAATCTTGGACCATTTTCAACTGTCTCATGAATGGTCTTCCCAATATGATATCATAGTTATTCTCCTTGCCAAAATCGACAATAGCAAAAGTATGTTCGTATTCAATGCCGCAAGAAGTCACTACGACTTTCTCTAATAACCCCATAGGTTTCTCCATGTGTCCATCTGCTAATTGGAGTTTCAACCTAGTCTTCCTTATTGCTGGTTTCCCCCATTTTTTCCAGATTTCTTTTGTAGCAATGGCTACCCCAGCTCCGCTGTCTAGTATTGCCATCGTGTTCACTCCTTGGAATTCAACTGGTAGGGTTGTATTCCCCTCTTCACCTTCGCAATACTCTCCGACCTTGTTTAAGGGTACAGGCTTAGCGTTCTTTTGTGGTTTGCTCAGCTCTTGTATACCCTCTTGCAGTCTCGATGTTGGGTCTTTTATCCCAAATTTCTCCAAGCATTTTCCTACAGTGGTCCACATATGTGGTCTTAGCCTCAAAAGCTCAGCTAGAGTGATAGTGCATGTCACTGGTGTTGACAAGATCTCTATCAATCCTTGCGAGTCCATGACTTTTTCTGATGAGATTCTTCGTGAGGGAAGTGCTCTAGTCTTGGATTTTGCTTCATACTCTCCTAAGTATGAAGGTAAGGTATTCAGTGAGTGAGGTTTGCTTTCCATTGTTCTAACAGAGCCCCCATCTCCACAGTAAGATTGCAGATCCAAGTCCACTTGAGATCCTGCCTCAAATTCCACTATGGGAGGATTCCTGATGTCCTTTTCCCAATTTGTCTGATTAGCTTGGCAACTTAGCTCGTTTGCAAAGTTTGCCTCTCTCACTTGTTTCCAAAATTCATTGTAATCCTCATCTCTTCCGTAAGACCTCTGTATGACTGGATGAAAACTCTCTATCTCCTGATCGGTTGTGTTCAATACTATGCGGTCATCCTTGTGTGTATTTTCAGGCTTTTGTGCACTGGGAGTCTTTTCAGCTACCCGTGAAACGACAGTCTCTTGCTGAATTGGGTTTTCCGTTCCATAATTCATTGTTTCTTTTGGTGGTTCTAATAAGGCTTGTGCAGTCTCGATCATTCTCTGGCACATTTCAAGTCTCTGATTTTCCAATTCCGCGTTTGGGTATGTCATCCACCTCTGTTCTTGTGTTTGGTTGTTCTTTAACCTAGCTTCGTAAGCTCTCATCAGTGCGTCCAATGGTTCGTGTACTTTGTCGACTAGCACTGATGCCCCTGAGATTAAGCTCGTTGTTTCTTTGATACTCTTTTGTTTCGTTCTTTCAGGGCTCATCTCTCGTTTCCTGTTTTGACTCTCAAGTTTTTCTAATCTATCTTTAGTTCGCTTTAGTTCCTCAGCTAGAATAGCGTCTTCACGTTCTTTTCTCAACTTCATGCGTGCTTTTCTAGCTTTCCATGTGTTTCTCTGACTCCGTGGTCCTTGACTAACCACTTCAGTCGCTAACTTTCCATTCTCAGGTTCTCTAGTGGTTTTCTTAGCTTGAGCTCTAGTAACAACTTGCGTTGGTATCAGAGTTTCATTTTCAGACCCACTGCTGGTAGGAATAGTTTCTAGCATATTCAATGTCGTCTTTTGCACTTTGTTTGGATTCTTTAAACAATCCTCAATGAAGTGAGTAACCCCACACTCAGTGCAATAAGCGTTAATTCTAATGATTTCCGTATGTGGACAAACATTCATCAGATGGTCACCTCCACACTTGTAACAGGGTCCTAGTGCCGGTCTTGGTCCCATTTGATTCGTCCTTTGTGGATAGGATGGTCTTTGTCCTGTTAACCCTCCATGAGCTATGAACATCAATGTTCTTGCGTCCAAATTGTATCTCTCTTCATCAGAAGCACTTATAACTGTTGGTATTCCAACATTCCCAATCATGCCCCATGGTTCTGGTTGTTTGGGTTCTTCTGGTGGGTAATACACAGTTGGAGACATGTGTGCACCAGATTCTTCATAATAGGCTTGAATAGGCACTAAGACTTGTTCTTCCTGATTCTCTAAGGTTGGTGCATATCTAATGCCCACTGGTCTTGCTCCTGGTAAAGGTGGTTGTTGTCCCAATACTGGTTGTGGCCTTTCTATCCCCATAGGTCCTGGTACATTTCCCGTTGGGTATCGAGGTACTGGATGTACTTGAGGTGGTGCTAACTTAGCAGGAGGTGCATACTGACGCTCCCTTACATACCCTTTGTTATAATAGCACTCCTTTGTTGGATGGTTTGTCCATTTTTGTTCAATAGCACACCATTTCAGTGGTTTTGGCAATGGTTTTTGGTATGGTGCCATCCTTTTTAGAGCCTCTTCTATCATTTTCTCTACATTTGGCATGGTTGTTGTTTGAACATTCTTTTTAGTGGTAGTCTCGCTCACTACGGAGGAAGAGCTACTGGATGCAAAATCTGTATCCGCTGACACCTCTCCATAAACCGTACAGTTATCCACTAAGTACAATGCCTCTCTCGTTACTTGCTCGAAACTTGTACAAGCTTTCAAGTGCAAGTCCTTCTTGAGAGTGTCTTTTCTCAGTCCCTCAATAAAGAGAATAGATAGTCTGTCATCTTGTGGTCGCTCACGTACTGGACATCTCTCAATGTATTGTTTGAAGCGAAGTGAAGCTTCCTTCACTTTTTCGTATTCTCTCTGTTTAAAAGCATATATTTGTGAGACCGTATTGTGCTTAATCCCTCGTTTTGAGAATTCCTCAGCAAACTCTCTTAGCAAATGGTCAATGTCATGGAATCCCCCTATGTTCAGTGGTTGAAACCATGTCAATGCCGTACCTTCTAGAGTAAGACCAAATCCTTCGTATTGTGTATGGAAATCTGTTATCTGCTCAGCTCTTAAGACTTGCTTAAAGAGTGACACATGTGCATACGGATCTCCTGAACCACCATACTTCTTTGGCATACACTTTGCTACTTGAGATGGTCTCATACGTCTATGGTCTGCTACCAATCTCATTGCTCCTGTGTCCCGGCTAAATCTTTCTCTAGCATCATGGACTTCATGGGTTACCCTTGTCGGTTCCCCTGCCCTGAATCTACTACTAGGAGGTAAATGTGATGGTTCCGCTTCGAACCTTGGACCTGGAGTGGTATATGTGGGGATTGGAACTGCACTACCTCGATTCGTATCCATTGACTCTCTGGAATGTAATGATCCCATTGGTCCGGGCTTCGAGTACTGAGGTTGACTGAAAGAGTCAGCAGCCTGAGTTCTTTGTCCTCCTGTCGTCATTGGGTTTTGCACTCCATTTGTTGGTGCTGGTCTTTGTGAGCTAGAAGTAACATAATACTGATGTAGTGGTCCCCCAAAGTATGTATATCCTTCTAATTCTTTCTTGCCCATTGTTGAGTATTGCCTCCCATACTTGTCGTAAGCAGCAATTTTCACTTCCGATCTCTCTGTGTAGGTAAAGACATAAAGTCTTTTTTGGTCTGTCAACTCTTCGGTGTAGGGTTCTTCACATCTATAATAGAGATCTTGCTCCCCATTATTATATTTGTATAGCCCCACATAGATGTTATCAGTGTTGATCCTTGTAGTTTCATTCTCTCTTCTTAACCTCGCATTAGGGAAGTTCATTATTGGTGCCTTCTCCTCAAGTTCTTCATCTACTTTGGCTTTGGTGCCCATCAATCCCCACTTGTCCACAATGTTAGGGTTTAGGACTACCAAGTACATGGTACCCTTGTCATCTAGATATCTATCTCCGCTATAGCTCACAGGCACTAAGTCCTTGAACTCACTAGGTCTCTCTTCTATCTTTACACAATAGCGGTCCATTCCATCTTTGTAGATCTTGGCACCTTGCTCATTGTCGTACTGGTATTTTATGAACAATAGCTTCATTGTGGCGGAAGGGTTTGATGATCCTGCTGCCATATTTTCTCTGTTGTTCAGGTTCAAGTGTTCCAAGTGTTCGGTGAAAATCTCGTAAGATCTCTCCGAAGAAGTATCAGAAACACTTCCTTCAAAGATTGGCTCTATTGGTTGCACCCAACTTTGGTTTACACTTCCCTCGGTTGATATGACACTTGCTTGTTCTCCTTGTCTTGGTTGGTTATTCTGGAGATTCCTGCCCGATGTCAAATTCATCAATTCCCCTAAAGGACTTTAACTTTTCCGTCTCGGCAATTTGTTTTCCCCAAGTTTTTGTGGTCAGAATTGATCTAAACTGATTGATACTTGGTCAATTGTTTAATCTTGTCAGTTGGACAACTTCTGTTTCATCAAGTGAGAATTTTGTTGTAGTTATGCTGAAAAAGATATTATACGCGTATGATGTCTTTTTTCACAGATTTGGACTATTTTGGTTATGCTCACTCTCAATAGCCCCCTTATGCTCTTTCCACTCACAAAATTCAGTTTGAACTCTGTTTGAGCAAGTTATGGCTAATTTAGGCTTTTCTTGGCAATTTTCCGCTTTTGACTTGTTTTGGGTCAATTGTGATCCAAATGGGATGAAACTTGAAATATAACCTCTAGACGGCTATTACAATGGATCTGTGTTGGCAAAGTATCAAAATATGTCCAAAATTAGGTAAAAGACATCATACGCGTATGATGTCTTTTTCATCAATTTGGGTCAAGACTTGATATTTATGCTTTCTACAGTGTTTGTAACAATCTTGTCAGGTCAGATATCAAAAATAAGCAGTGGATGTGCTAAAAGACATTATACGCGTATGATGTCTTTTTTCACAGATTTGGACTATTCTTGGTTTTAAGCCTTCTCCAATGTTTATAATTGAGTTTCAAGTGTTTTTGTCAGGTTTGAATGTAAAAACAAGATCTGAATTCAAAATTTCCTATTCTTTGCGTTTCTTGGACTCCGACTTGTCTTTTTGGGTTTCTTTGAGTGTTAATGCTCTTGTTTTAAGTTGAAATTAGGGTATAACTCCCCTTTTGAACACTCTGGTAAAGTCAAAATTTCTGTTTTGGTCTCTGTTTGGTCATTTAGACATCATACGCGTATGATGTCTAAAGTTGCAGATTTCCAGTTTTTTGGCACAGAATCCTTCCTAAAGCTTTCTCAAGTACTCAGCAACTCCCAGATACACAGAAAATTTCTCTGACTTTTGTTTATTGCAAGTTTCACTACTAACTCGATGGTTTAGTGATCTAACATGCAATCAAACATATCAATCAAATACTCCAATGATTACTAGCTCTAGATCAGGATCAAATGAAGTCCTACCTAAGCTATTCCTAATCATAAAATGGGTTTGGTAATTGTGATTTTAAAGAGATCCACTGCCACTCACGGACTAGCAAATTCTTCTTCTATCAACAACTACTCAACACCAACAAAACAACAAACAAATCTAAGCTAAACTAAAAATACTGTCAACACGGAAGACCCAGGAATACCCCACTTCCTAGTATCTCTCGAGATCTTCGGAGTCCACCACTCCTAAATCTTTTCTAACTAAAGTATACAAAGTAGTTTATACGACTCACCTCGTAGGATTAGTCTAAGGTCACCTACTTAGGGCTCTCGTCCCCGGTAGCGGCGCCAAATGTTAAGGCGGTTACGCCGCTAGCGGAAGCTAAATAGCGAGAACTCAACCAACAACAGAATTTGTCAGACGAGGACGGAGCTTGACCCACAGGTGCATGGAAACAACTAGGTGGGTGTCAAATCACCTACTCAACCTTCTAATGACAATCACTACTAAGAAAAT
Organism: Adiantum capillus-veneris; assembly: GCF_014529385.1. Classification (NCBI taxonomy): domain Eukaryota; kingdom Viridiplantae; phylum Streptophyta; class Polypodiopsida; order Polypodiales; family Pteridaceae; genus Adiantum; species Adiantum capillus-veneris. The sequence goes on along the minus strand of NC_140940.1, from coordinate 23,550,129 downwards.
CAAATCTAAGTTCTAAAATACGCAAGTGACTGAAATCCGTACTACGAACGAATGCTATACGAAACAGGATCTAGAATCATTGAATCGATCTCAAACTCAAGGGGAAGTCTATACACTAGGTAAGAACAACACCCTAAAGACTTGAACTGCAAAATCAACCTATAATCACTCCGTGCGATAAACGCGTATGAAGACAGGCCGAAAAATATAGGTGACTGAAACTTGACCCCGATGGTACTAATGCGTAGCTCTACTCGTTGTGGTTCTATAGATATGCTGCACGCTCCATTCCGACACACGAGTTGGAAGAAAACTCACACCTACGCTCGTAGGAACTTACCACACATAGAAGCCGATAGCGCGCACTCTTGGTATCTGTGCGTAGCTCTCGCCGTTGCTAACACAATGACGGTGTCGCTTCTCCAATGGAGGCTCCGTAGCTCGCGTAGCAAGTAGATAAGACTCTCTCTCACACACACTCTCTCTCAGACACAGTCACGGCGCTCAAAAACTCACCTTGATTAATAATCTGAATCCCCCCTTAGGTTACAAAAACTTTGGCTTATATACCTCAGCCTTGGAGGTGAGAACATCTCTAACTAATTACATCAGCAAGTGAAATTACTTCGAAATTACAAGCTGGAAACTCAATTGAGTCCCGTTACTTAATGAATGGCTCAAATCAAAATTAATGTCGGAAAGACATTTATTACAATCAATGGTTACAAAAATGATGAGTGTGAGCAAAAATGTGGGTGTGATCCTCTGCTGGCTCAACAGATACTTATCTAGCTTAAGCTTCCGCATGCATCTGGATGAAAGAAATGAAAGAGTACTACCACAATCTATAAGGAAGTTAACTTTTTCACCTTTGAGAGATCCTGGCATATGAATGACTGTGTATTGCTCGCAACCATTGGGGTTGTCAATTGCAGCATGCAAGGTTGCTCTCTCCACTGCTTCATCACCCACAGTTGGTTGTACCACTGCGGGATTCACTCCAGCGGTAGCTCCACGCCCTCGCCCTCTGTTCATCCTTCCACGTCCTCCTCTTCCATTAGCTCGGCCACGCCCATGGGCATTCAAGGGTATGGCATTGGCACTGGTTGCCTGAGTGTTCCTAGGGCACTTGGATCTGTAATGTCCAAACTCGCTGCAACCATAGCATCGAACATTTGGGAACTCCATGGTTGTGGTGGTAGCCACAATAGGACGCTGGTCATATGCTTGGTTGGCTGGTCTGTTATTCCAAGCATTTGTCCTTGTCCTCTTTGCCCAATGATTCCTCCTATTTTGATTAACCTTTTGTACTTCAAGAGCTAGAGGTTTGGCCCTCAATAAGGCATCCTGTAGTGTTGTCGGCCTGAGAGCTTCCAATCGAGTATTCAAAGGGTCGATTAGCCCTTGGCAGAACCTCGCTACCTGTTGTTCCAAGGTCATCTTAGGAGCATATCTCCGAAGAGTGACAAACCTTGCATAATATTCTTCGACAGATGAAGTCAGCTGCCTACCAAAGTGAAAATAACTCATTCATCTTCAAGGTTTTATAGGCGGCTGGTAAATAACCTCGAGTGCCTTTTTCCCCATGTTTCAGAGGCACGTACACTTGAGACTTCGCCACTCTAGGGGCAATGAGTATTAACACTATGGGGACAGAGAGTTCCCGACCAATAGGGACCAGCCTTCTCATAGGGCTTTGGCAACCTGAGCCAAGCCCCCACTTTCCACCCCCATACTCACACTTCCTTGTGTGTCCTAATTACTACCACAATGGTTGTTCAACATAAAAATTCCTTGATTAGATTCCGAATCACAACGTTCGTTAAGACAGCCCTTCAACCAGTATTGCAAGCGGCACCAAGACAGTATTCTAGTAAAAATTCTACTCAAACTTATTCATTAAAATTCCAATGTTCTGGAGGTACAACATCCCCCCTCTAGCGAGAGTTTACTCCTCCCGTCGTCACCTAGCTGCCCATACAATTAGGTATGTCCACCGCATAGAAAGCACGACATGGATATTCCCACCGCATAGAAAGAAAGACGTGGGTTCCCACCGCATAGAAATCAAGTCGTGGGTATCCACCGCATAGAAATCAAGTCGTGGATTCAAGAGCCCTTAACCAGGAACTCTGCCCCCTGTGATCAAGAGGGGGTTTAGGACTAGTTCAACATTGGAAATAGAATGAACAGGCCGAGCTAAATTTTCCCTAGCCCAGACATTCTTTCCTATTGCAAACAGTATATCCATCAACCATTCTTTCCTACTTAAACTTTAATATACAATTGTATTCAAATGCCGAGGTTTCTGTCGGATTTCTCCAACATGTTTGGGGGTATGTTCTTTCCTAGCTAAACGTGTGCAATGTTAAATTAAACAACTTGAATGGAATTGTGACTACCTCTTCCATTTCTTCATCAATGGCTCGTGAGATGGCCGGTGTTTGTTCGCCCATGGGAGATTTTCCTTTCCCATTCACATTGCTCATTCCCGCCTCGCGGTCGTGGGCACCACCGAAGCGAGTTCTCTTAACCGGTGTCATTTTATACTCACTACTTTAAATGATAAACTTGAAGAAAAAGAGCTAAGGTCCAAGAGAATCATAACAAACCAAATGGCTGATTAGAATCATTAAAGAATCCTCCTTATGCAAGAGGGTTAGATTTTTCCTTCGAGACCTAGCAATTTTATGGATAATACTTTACTTGTCCTATGGGAACTGGCTCTAAAGTTAATCACTTGGCTTAGATTATTAAGAAGTTCAGAATTTTACTAATTAAATTACAAAAGAGATGAATGAAGCAAGCTCAATCACTTTCCTAGTGCAATTAGAAAGATGCAGAGTTACCGAATGCATAGGTGAGAGAAAATTCTCTTCTTAGTGGCCTAATGACGGATTAATTTTTGTCTTAATCACATCTTAATGTGTGAGAAAAATTGAATCTAACTTAATTACATTACTATTGAGTGGTAAAAGGGTGAATTTCCTCAAATCTACATTATTACTGGCTGACAATTAATTACTATGCTGCCTAGAGAGAGAAATCTCTCCTAATGATGTATTAATCATTGATGAAGAGTGATGAATGGCTGCATCAATTAGCTAATTGGATAATAATTATGTAATGGAGTATAGCTATGTAAAATTAGAGAGAAGCTTATAGCTAGGATTAAGCATAGTAGACTAGGAATTTGGAGAATAATGAAGAGAATAAAGAAGAGCAGGAATTAAACCATGATTACCATGATTAGGGGCTGAGAATCCTCTTGCTTTTTTGATCCAAATGAGTTCTCAAGATGAGAATTTCAGCAGCACCTCCCTCCTTGCTTCTCCTTCAAAAACTGTGTGTGCCGGCAGCACCTCCCCAAGGTGTGTGTGTAGGTGCGTGTGTGTGTACTAGGTGTGTGTGTGTGAGCATGTGTGTGTGTGTGTGTGTGTGTGTGTGTGTGTGTGTGAGCATACCTTTAAATAGGCTCCTCAAGGCGGAAAATAGATTTGGGTTGCTATAAGCATCTGAGTGAGCACTCAATTAATGCATTGGCAAGTCTAGTTGCCTACCCACCAAGTTTCCAGTTGGTTAGTTTAACTGGCTCTCACACCCACTCTGTAGCTTGGAAACTTCCCTACAACTCCCACAAGGCAAGAGGGCACCCCCTAGCTGCTAAAGCTGGCTCAGAGTGGCCTGGAACCTGCTCCCACACAGCCTCGAGCCATGGTGCCTCCCCGGACAACTTTAGGAAAAATTGGTTTTATGCTAAAACGGCCCATACGAGTCGGAATTTAATGCCGTAAATTGCTATACTAAGCTCTAACTAAGGCGTACTGGTCCGAGTACCTGCAATATTTAGCAACCCCCGGGGTCCGAAAATGCATTTTTTTCAAATTCGGAGTATGGGTGCAGTTTTTCGAGACGGTCAAAACTAAACGGGTCGGGTGACCAAAAACTTACTATTTTTGGATTTTTTTTACAAAAATTATTTTAATTCACATTTCAAAGCTTTAAAAAATTCTAAACATCATGGCACTGACAGAATTCAGAAAATTACTAAAAATAGTAACTTTTTTTCTTATGTTCATTTCATGGTACAATGGTGCTCTTTTTGGGTCGGGTTAGAGACCTGACATTGTGTTTGTGCACCATTGCTCAAATTGTGCACTTGTGTTCCTAGTGCGTAGATCCCTTGTATGCATAGCATTTGGCACTCGCTTCTATGGCAAAGTGCTTGCCCCGATAGGGAAACACGCATTCGTTGGCTCAATTGACCCTCAGGTGATAGCGTACTCCCTCCTGGCGGGGGATTTGTCTTATGCGCAAAAGAGGTGCCAGGAAATGGCAAAGAAAATTATGAGCTCCTCAGATGTATGATGTATGTTCAACTTTTCAAAAGTAATAAAATATATTCTGAGTTGCCTCTCTATCTTGTACATTCTTTTCAATGTGATCTTTCAATCTTGTAAATTACAGAAATTGGTAATGAGTTTTAATAAGCAATGTCCTTTTTGCTTAAAGCAACAACTCAACATAAGTGGGATACACATGATCACTCCTTCAACTTAACTTAATACATTAAGAAACCAAAAACGCAAGTCATTTTGCAGATAGTAGAAAAATTATCTGAGTGAAAAGAAGTGGAATTTCTAATGTCATGTTGTATAAACATCTGCGTTCACTAAATATTAACATTTTTATCCTAAAAGGCATACAAGGACAAAAAATGGCAAAAAGGGGGTGGCCACAAGGGCACACAGATGGCCCAAACAGAAGTCCTGGATGGCTCATTTGTGCGCCCTTGTGGCCACCCCATTGTTGGCATTTTTTGACCTTTTTTGCACTTCAGGACCCTAGAAAATGGTGAGAAAAACTTTAAATTTAGATTTTAATGCACATGATCACTCCCTTCTACTTAACTTAATACATTAAGAAACCAAAAAGGAAAATCATTTTCGGGACATTATAAAAATCATCTGAGTGAAAAGTGTTAAGTATGCAGCCTGATTTACCCTTGTAATTTTCTGTGGTAAAAGCGCACATTTGTAAGGCCCCCCTTATGAGGAGAAGCCATCGTGCGTGAAGGAAAATCACTCACCGGAAACCAAAATTTTCAAAGTCAAGAATCATGGGCAACTTTTTTTTCCCTCGCCGGAATATTCCTTTTCGTCGGGATATTATGGCCGGACGACGGTCGCAAAGTGGTCGGAAAACAACTGTCGGTTGCCGGTAGTCAATGACCGGTGGCCGGTGGTCGGAAGTCAATGGCCGGTGGCCAGTGGCCGAAGTCAATGGCCGGTGGCCGAATTCAAAAGCGGACTTGTCTTCTCAACGGCGGCCACACATGGGCGGATTGGAGGGTCCGCCGATTTGGACTTATTCGCACAAGGGCGGCTACACATGGCTGCCTCTCATGAGAGAGGGCAGCCCTTTTGGCCTATAAAAGGAGGCCATTTCTACACACATTTCATAGTGTGAAGTTGATGCAACAAGGTGAGTGTGAGGTGGTGAGAGTGAAGCAAGGCGGGAGCTCTATTAAGGGTTTAATCCCTTTGTAAACTACTTCTTCTTTTGAAGTGTTATTCCCGTGGACGTAGCCCACATTGGGTGAACCATGTATATCGTGTGTACTCTCTCTCTCTCTCTCTCTATAATCTCTTGTGTGTGAAATCTATCTCTCTCCATTCAGTAATCTACTCAAATATCTATTTAGCTACGTCTTATTTCCTAAAAACTGGTATCAGAGCAAGGTTTGCTCGTAGCTAAATTATCTCAAGGAAAGGATTCTTTGAATTGAGTGGGAGTTATGGCGGAGGAAGAAAGGATGAAGATTGAGAAGTTCAACGGCAAAAACTACCAACATTGGAAGATGCAGATTGAAGACTATCTCTACCAGAAGGATCTCTATTTGCCACTAAGCGGTCTTGCGAACAAGCCCGCAGCAATGGCAAATGAAGCATGGATTGTCCTTGATTGAAAGGCACTGGGAACAATCCGGTTAAGCTTGGCGTCAACGGTGGCCTTCAATGTTTCGGAGATGAAGACCACGGAGGACTTGATGAAGTCACTTGATGACTTCTACGAGAAACCATCGGCATCCAATAAGGTATTTCTTATGAAGCGCTTGTTCAATCTAAAGATGGTAGAGAATGGTTCAGTTGCAGAACACCTAAATGACTTTAACACAAACATAAGTCAACTTCGATCGGTGAAAATCAATTTCGATGATGAAGTGCGAGCTCTGCTTATACTATCATCTCTACCAGATAGTTGGGACAGCCTTGTGATGGCTGTAAGTAATTCTATTTTTGGTACAAATAATCTTAAGTTTGATGATGTTGTGGGTGTTCTCCTAAGCAAGGAAATACGAAGGATAACCACAGGGGAATCATCAAGTGCTGCACTGTCAGTGGAAACAAGAGGAAGGCCTAAGGAGAGTTTCCAAAACCAAAAGGGTCGTGATCGCTCAAGGCGGAGCAAGTCACGCACAAAGCCAGTTCTTGAATGTTGGAACTGCGGCAAGAAGGGCCACGTCAAGAAGGATTTTTGGTCCAAGAAGAAGAAGGAGACAGAGTCTCAAGACAACAAGCCAACATCGGAGGCCAATGTGGCAAGTAAATTAGAGCAAGATGCTCTAATTCTCTCATTAGACAATGTGTCTAATTCTTGGATAGTAGATTCCGGGGCTTCATTCCATGCGACACCACACAAGCAACATTTCCAAGACTACACCAAAGGTAATTTTGGATATGTATACTTGGGAGATGATGAAGCTTGTGAAATTGTCGGCAAAGGTACAGTTTCTGTCAAAATTGCTAATGGAAATGAGTGGAGCTTAAAGATGTTAGGCATGTTCCTTCTCTTCGCAAAAAATTGATCTCTACAGGACAATTGGATGATGAAGGTCACAACATTGCATTCGGAAACAAAATGTGGAAGATCTCAAAGGGATCTTTGGTGGTTGACAAGGGAGAAAAAGTCGCTACACTTTACTTGTGTACTGTTAGCACGCAACCTTCAGCTTGTGCAGCAACTACAGAAGTTGACAGTGTGGTGTGGCACTACCGACTTGGGCATATGAGTTCCAAAGGAATGCAAATCCTTCAAACAAAGAAGCTTCTACCAGGTTTGAAAGAAGTGGACTTAGAGTTCTGTGAAGATTGTGTTTATGGTAAACAAAAGAGGATAAAATTTCAAAAATCAGGAAATGAAAGAAAAAATAAAAAACTTGAGTTGGTTCATTCTGATGTTTGGGGTCCTGCAAGTACACCATCACTTGGTAGCTCATTGTAATATGTAACATTCATAGACGATGCAACTAGAAAAACATGGGTTTATGTCATGAAGAATAAATCCGATGTATTTTCCATATTTCAAAGGTCGAAAGCCTTTGTGGAGAATGAAACAGGTACCAAGGTTAAATGCCTCAGATCCGACAATGGAGGCGAATATTGCAGCCAAGCTTTTGAAAGCTTTTGTGCTAGCAATGGAATTTGGATGCAAAGGACAACCCCAAGGACACCTCAACAAAATGGGATTTTGCAAAGGATGAACAGGACAATCATGGAGCGAGCACGAAACATGCGGCTACATGCAGGCCTACCGCTTGATCTTTGGGCGAAAGCTGTAAGTACGGTTGTGTAATTAATCAATCGGTCACCCTCAATGGCATTGGATGGGGGAGTTCCAGAAGAGGCATAGACAGGTAAACCGGTGAATTATGCATTTCTCAAAGTGTTTGGGTGTGAGGCTTTCATGCACATAGATAGAAGCCTAAGATCAAAGCTAGATGCAAAGTCCAAAAAGTGTTTCTTCATTGTCTATGGAGAAGGTGACTTTGGGTATCGCCTATGGAATCCTGAAGATGGTAAAATCTTAAGGAGTAGGGATGTAATTTCTAACGAGAAAAATATGTAGAAAGATTACTTGGAAAGAAAACAAACAAAAGAAACAGGTGATGAGTACATGGAGCTTGAGGACGGTGAAGACTCAAGGACTGCAAACGGTGACAATGTGCAACAACATCAACCAAATGAGGAGCCTCAACCTATTCCCCGAAGATCTACAAAAGCAAGTAGACCTCCAGAACGGTTTGTTCCTTCCTTCAACCATCTCTTGATCTCAGATTTTGGAGAGCCGGAATCATACGAAGAAGCTATGCAACATGAATCCAAAGAAGAATGGACGAAGAGCATGCAAGTGGAGATGGAGGTCACTACATCGCAACCAAACATGGGAATTGGTTGAGTTGCCTAAAGGTAAGCGGGCACTTCAAAACAAATGGGTGTACAAGGTGAACGAAGAAGAAGGTGGGAAAAAAAGGTACAAGTCTAGGCTTGTGGTAAAAGGTTTTTCTCAAAAGAAAGGTATTGACTTCAATGAAATATTTTCTCCTGTTGTAAAAATGAACTCAATTAGGCTTGTCTTAAGCCTTGTGGCTGCTCATGATCTAAATCTCAAGCAAATGGATGTTAAATACGGCATTCCCTCATGGTGACTTAGAGGAGGAAATTTACATGCTTCAACTAAAGGGGTATGAAGTAAAAGGTAAGGAGAAAATGGTTTGCAGATTAAAGAAGAGCTTGTATGGTTTAAATCAAGCATCAAGACAATGGTACTTGAAGTTTGATCGATGGATGCTGGATCATGGATTCACAAGATGCAACTCGGATCACTGCGTCTACACGAAGAATTTGGGAGATGGGAAATTCATCATCCTAATGTTGTATGTTGATGACATGTTGATTGCAAGTGCTAACATGCAGGACATCAAAGACCTAAAAGAGGAGTTGTCTAAATCTTTTTCAATGAAAGGTTTAGGTGCTGCAAAGAGGATACTTGGTATGAAAATATCAAGGGACAGGACGAAGAAGACAATAAAGCTATCTCAAGAAGATTACATCAAGAAGGTACTAGAAAGGTTTGCAATGCAAAATGCAAAACCAGTTTCTACACCTTTGGCTGGTCACTTTAAACTAACGAACGATATGTGTCCAAAGACACAAGAGGAGATAGCCTATATGTCTAAAGTTCCATATGCTGCAGCGGTAGGTTCTCTAATGTATGCTATGGTCTGTTGGACAAGGCCAGACATTGCACATGCAGTGGGAGTTGTGAGTAGGTTCATGGAAAACCCAGGTAAAGAGCATTGGCAAGCTGTGAAGTGGATACTTAGGTATCTAAAAGGGACAACAACAAATGCTTTGTATTTTGGAGAAACTAATATTTTTCTAGAAGGTTATGCTAATGCAGATATGGCAGGTGACAAAGATACTCGAAGGATCACTACTAGCTATGTGTTCATGGTTGGAGGCACATCAATAAGCTGGGCTTCAAAGCTGCAGAAAGTGGTTTCACTTTCTACCACGAAAGCAGAGTATGCAGAAATGACGGAGGCAAGCAAAGAAATTCTGTGGCTTCACAGATTCTTAGAAGAGCTTGGATTCAAACAAGACAATTGTGTCTTGTACAGTGATAGCCAAAGCGCTATCCATCTTATGAAGAACTCAGCCTTTCATTCAAGGACAAAGCACATTGAGGTGAGATATCACTTCATACGCACTCTTTTGGAAGAGGGACAACTAAAGCTAGGAAAGGTGCATACAAGTGAAAATCTTGCAGACAAGTTTACAAAGGTGGTCAACAAGGAGAAGTTGAGCTTTTGCTCATCTTTAATCGGCATTCAAGGATAAGAAGCCAGACTGGAAATCAGTCACAGGTTTGGTTTGGAGATCAGTCTCCAAGTGGGAGATTGTTAAGTATGGAGCCTGATTTACCCTTGTAATTTTCTGTGGTAAAAGCGCACATTTGTAAGGCCCCCATTATGAGGAGAAGCCATCGTGTGTGAAGGAAAATCACTCACCGGAAACCAAAATTTTCAAAGTCAAGAATCAGGGGCAACTTTTTTTCGTTCGCCAGAATATTATGGCCGGAAGGCGGCCAGAAAATGGTCAAAAAACAACCGTCGGTTGGCCGGTGGCCGGTGGTCGGAAGTCAATGGCCGGTGGCCGGTGGCCGAATTCAAAAGCGGACTCGTCTTCTCAAGGGTGGCCACACATGGGCGGATTGGAGGGTCTGATTTGGATTATTCGCACAAGGGCAGCTACACATGGCTGCCTCTTATAAGAGAGGGCGACCCTTTTGGCCTATAAAAGGAGGCCATTTCTACACACATTTCATTGTGTGAAGTTGATGCAGCAAGGTGAGTGTAAGGTGGTGAGAGTGAAGCAAGGCGGGAGCTCTATTAAGGGTTTAATCCCTTTGTAAACTATTTCTTCTTTTGAAGTGCTAAAGCCATTGAGTGGCTGCTTTCCCGTGGATGTAGCCCACATTGGGTGAACCACGTATATCATGTGTACTCTCTCTCTCTCTCTCTCTACTCTATAATCTCTTGTGTGTGAAATCTATCTCTCTCCATTAAGTAATCTACTCAAATATCTATTTAGCTACGTCTTATTTCCTAACAAAAAGAAGCAGAATTAATATTGTCATGTTGCATAAACATCTGCTTTCACTGAATTTAAAATTTTTTTGGTATCTTAGAGGGCATACTAGGGTACATAAGGCCAAAAAGGGCATGACCACAAGGGCCCGAAGATGAGCCATCCAGGACTTTTGTTTGGTCCATCTCCACGTCCTTGTGGCTGTTAAGTATGGAGCCTGATTTACCCCTTGTAATTTTTTGTATTAAAAATGCACATTTGTAAGGACCCCATTATGAGGAGAAGCCATTGTGCGTGAAGAAAAATCACTCGCCGAAAACCAAAATTTTCACGGCTAGTCTTAGAGGGCATACAAGGGTATATAAGGTCAAAAAGGGGGTAGCCACAAGGGCGCACAGATGAGCCATCTAGGACTTCTGTCTAGGCCATTTGTGCATCCTTGTGGCTGTTAAGTATGGAGCCTGATTTACCCCTTGTAATTTTTTGTATTAAAAACGCACATTTATAAGACCCCCATTATGAGGAGAATCCATCGTGCGAGAAGAAAAATCACTCACCAAAAAACAAAATCACTCGCCGGAAACCAAAATTTTAACAATCGAAACAAAATTTTTGTTGAAATATTTATTTTCACCGGAATATTATGGCCACGGCGGTCGGAAAGTGGTCAAAAAACAGTCGGTCATTTGGCTACTTTGCCGGTGTGGCTGGTGGTCGAAAGTCAATGGCCGGTGGCCGATTTCAAAGGAGGACTTGTCTTCTTAAGGACGGACACACATGGGCGGATTGGAGAGTCCAATTTGGACTTATCTACACAAGTACAGCCACACATGGCTGCCTCTCATGAGAGAGGGCAGCCCTTTTGGCCTATAAAAGGAGGCCATTTCTACACACATTCACAGTGTGAAGTTGATGCAACAAGGTGGGTGTGAGGTGGTGAGAGTGAAGCAAGGTGGGAGCTCTATTAAGGGTATAATCCCTTTGTAACCTACTTCTTGTTTGAAGTACTAAAGCCATTAAGTGGCTGCTTTCCCGTAAATCTAGCCCACAATTGGGTGAACCACGTATATCGTGTGTAATCTCTCTCTCTCTCTCTCTCTCTCTCTCTCTCTCTCTCTACTCTATAATCTCTTGTGTGTGAAAATTATCTCTCCATTAAGTAATCTACTCAATTATCCACTTAGCTACAACGTATTTCCTAACAAAACTGGTATCAGAGCAAGGTTTGCTCGTAGCTAAATTATTTCAAGGAAAGGATTCCTTGAATTGAGTGGGAGTAATGGCGGAGGAAGGGAAGCTGAAGATCGAGAAGTTCAACGGCAAAAACTACCAACATTGGAAGATGAAAATTGAGAGACGATCTCTACTAGAAGGACCTCTATTTGCCACTAGGAGGTCTTGCAAAGAAGCTGGCAACGATGGCAGATGAAACATGGATTTTCCTTCATCGAAAGGCACTAGGAACAATCCGGTTAAGCTTGGCATCAACGATGTCCTTCAACATTTTGGAGATGAAGACTACAGAGGACTTGATGAAGTCACTTGATGACTTCTACGAGAAACCATCGGCATCCAATAAGGTATTTCTCATGAAGCGCTTGTTCAATCTAAAGATGACAGAGAATGGTTCAAATGCAGAACATCGAAATGATGTTTACACCAGCATAAGTTAACTTTGATCGGGTGAAAATAAATTTTGATGACAAAGTGCGAGCTCTCCTTATACTATCGTCTTTACCGGATAATTGGGATAGCCTTGTGATAGCTGTAAGTAATTCTATTTTTGGCACAAATACTCTTAAGTTTGATGATGTTGTGGGTATTCTCCTAAGCGAGGAAATGCGAAGGAGAAGCACAGGAGAATCATCAAGTGCTACACTGTCAGTGGAAACAAGAGGAAGGCCTAAGGAGAGGTTCAAAAGGCAAAAGGATTGTGATTGCTCAAGATGGAGCAAGTCACGCACAAAGTCAGTTCTTGAATGTTGGAACTATGGCAAGAAGGGCCACGTCAAGAAGGATTGCTGGTCCAAGAAGAAGAAAAAGTTGGAGTCTCAAGACAACAAGCCAGCATTGGAGGCTAATGTGGCAGGTAAAGTATAGCAAGATGCTGTAATTCTCTCATTAGACAATGTGTCTAATTCCTGGATAGTAGATTCTAGAGCTTCATTCCATGCGACACCACACAAGTAACATTTCCAAGACTACACCAAAGGTAATTTTGGGTATGTATACTTGGGAGATGATGAAGCTTGTGAAATTGTCGGCAAAGGTACAGTTTGTGTCAAAACTGCTAACGAAAATGAATGGAAGCTTAAAGATGTTAGGCATGTTCCTTCTCTGCGCAAAAAATTGATCTCTATAGGACAATTGGATGATGAAGGTCACAACATTGCGTTCGGAAGCAAACAATGAAAGATCTCAAAGGGATCTTTGGTGGTTTCCAAGGGAGAAAAGGTCGGTACACTTTACTTGTGTACTATTAGCATGCAATCTTCAACTTGTACAATAGCTACGGAAGTTAATAGTGTGGTGTGGCACTATCGGCTTGGGCATATGCGTGCCAAAGGAATGCAAATCCTTCAAACAAATAAGATTCTACCAGGTTTGAAAGAAGTGGACTTAGAGTTATGTGAAGATTGTGTTTATGTTAAACAAAAGAGGGTAAAATTTCAAAAATCAGGAAATGAAAGAAAAAATAAAAACTTGAGTTGGTTCATTCTGATGTTTGGGGTGCTACAAGTACACCATCACTTGGTGGCTCATTGTATTATGTAACATTCATAGGTGATGCAACTAGGAAAACATGGGTTTAAGTCATGAAAAATAAATCCAATGTGTTTTTCATAATTCAAAGGTGGAAAGTCTTTGTGGAGAATGATGTAGGTACCAAGGTTAAATGCCTCAGATCCGACAATGGAGGTGAATATTGCAGCCAAGCTTTTGAAAGCTTTTGTGCTAGCAATGGCATTTGGAGGCAAAAGACAACCCCAAGGACACCTGAACAAAATGGGATTTTAGAAAGGAAGAATAGGACAATCATGGAGCGAGCACAAAGCATGCGGCTACATGCAGGCCTAACGCTTGAGCTTTGGGCGGAAGCTGTAAGTACGTTGTGTACTTAATCAACCGGTCACCCTCAACGGCATTGGATGGGGGAGTTCCAGAAGAGGCATGGACATGCAAAGTCCAAAATGTGTTTCTTGATTGGCTATGGAGAAGGTGACTTTGGGTATCACCTATGGAATCCTGAAGATGGTAAAATATTTAGGATTAGGGATGTAATTTCAACGAACAAAATACGTACAAAGATTACTTGGAAAGAAAACAAACAAAAGAAACAAGTGATGAATACATGGAGCTTAAGGACGGTGAAGACTCAAGGACTACAAATGGTGACAATGTGCAACAGTGTCAACCAAAGGAGGAGCCTCAACCTATTCCCCAAAGATCTACAAGAGCAAGTAGACCTCCAGAAAGGTTCATTCCTTCCTTCAACCATCTCTTGATCTCAGATTCTAGAGCCGGAATCATACAAAGAAGCTATGCAATAAAAATCCAAAGAAGAATGGATGAAGAGCATGCAAGTGGAGATGGACTCATTACATTGCAACCAAACATTGGAGTTGGTTGAGTTGCCTAAAGGTAAGTGGGCACTTTAGAACAAATGGGTGTATAAGCTGAAGGAAGAAGAAGGTGGGAAGAAAAGGTACAAGTCTAAGCTTGTGGTAAAAGGATTTTCTCAAAAGAAAGGTATTGACTTCAATGAAATACTTTCTCCTATTGTAAAATTAACTCAATTAGGCTTTTGTTAAGGCTTGTGGTTGCTCATGATCTAGATCTTGAGCAAATGGATGTAAATACGGCATTCCCTCATGGTGACTTAGAGGAGGAAATTTACATGCTTCAACCAAAGGGGTATGAAGTAAAATGTTAACAAAGGTGGTCAATAAGTAGAAGCTGAGCATTCAGGAATAAAAAGCGAGGATGGAAAGTAGTCACATGTTTGGTTTGGAGATCAGTCTCCAAGTGGGAGATTGTTAAGTATGGAGCCTGATTTACCCCTTGTAATTTTTTGTATTAAAAATGCACATTTGTAGGGCCCCCATTATGAAGAGAAACCATCGTGCGTGAAGAGAAATCACTCGCCGAAAAACAAAATCATCGCCGGAAACCAAAATTTTCATGGCCAGTCTTAGAGGGCATACAAGGGTAGATAAGATCAAAAAGGGGGTGGCCATAAGGGCGCACAGATGAGCCATCCAATACTTTTGTATGGGCCATCTGCACGTCCTTGTGGCTATTAAGTATGGAGCCTAATTTATCCCTTGTAATTTTTTGTATTAATAATGCACATTTGTAAGGCCCCATTATGAGGAGAATCCATCATGCGGTGAAGAAAAATCACTCGCCAGTAAAAAAAATCACTCGTCGGAAACCAAAATTTTCACGAGCGACCAAAATAGAATTTTTGTCAAAATATTCCTTTTTGTCGCAATATTATGGCCGGACGACGGTCGAAAAGTGGTCGAAAAACGGCCGGTCTTTTGGCCGATGGTGGCTGATAGTCAATGGTCGATGGCTGGTGGTCAGAAGTCAATGGCCGGTGGCCGGTGGTGGACGAATTCAAAGGAGGACTTGTCTTCTCAAGGGCGACCACACATGGGCGGATTAGAGGGTCCGATTGGGACTTATCTACACAAGGGTGGCTACACATGGCTGCCTCTCATGAGAGAGGGCATCCATTTTGGCCTATAAAAGGAGGCCATTTCTACACACATTCAGAGCGTGAAGTTGATGCAACAAGGTGGGTGTGAGGTGGGGAGAGTGAAGCAAGGTGAGAGCTCTATTAAGGGTATCATCCCTTTGTAACCTACTTCTTGTCTGAAGTGCTAAAGCCATTACTTGTGGCTGCTTTCCCGTGGATGTAGCCCACATTGGGTGAACCACGTATATTGTGTGTACTCTCTCTCTCGCTCTCTCTCTCTCTCTACTCTATAATCTCTTATGTGTGAAAATTATCTCTCTCCATTAAGTATCTACTCAATTATCTACTTAGCTACATCATATTTCCTAACAGTGGCCACCCCCTTTTTGGCATTTTTTGACCTTGTATGCCCTCTAGGATACCAAAAAATGTTAGTATTTGATTTAAATTTAATTGTTCATGCTGCACAAAATCACTTAAATTAAAACACATGAAGAAGAAATAAAGGCAAATGAATTTGGAGACAGTAGTAGACACAAAACTCTCAATCATTTTGTCATTGGAATGTCATCTGAGTATAAAAAGAAGGGTGTGCAATACAAAAAGGGATGTGTAACTTCAGATAATTCCCAAAGTCCCGTCCTAATCTCTGTGCAAGTTGTATGTCCTTTGGTTGTATTGTCACTCTCTTTGCATGTATGGTGCATATGTTGGTATCTTCCAACACCGAAATAATGTGGGCCTCTGCAACTTCTTGAATAGCCTCCAACGCCATTGCTTGCATTCTCTATTGATTTCCATAACTTTGAAGCACCTCCTTCATCGTGCGAGCAAAGGGGGCTTGTCAAATTAGAAGCTCGCTAATCTTCTCGTAGTGTAGGATTTTAAAAAATGCCCTTCTTATTTTACGACGCCGCTGAGGTTGTCTAGGGAGCACTTGCATATTTGCTGCTGGGAAGCGTTTCGAATTCTTAAAAAACTTATATTTGTGCCTATTTACATGCTTTGGTGCTAGGATTTCTGCCTTTTTTGAGGCATCCTCTTCCCGTGCCTCCCAATCTTGTGTTGTGGGGAGAGCTCCCTGGCCACGGGGCATTGTCTTCCCTCGCACTAGCACCCCAATGTGTGCACGATATCTGAGCTCGCTGCCATGGTGGTTCTTTCTTTGTATCTGTATGGACAACCGGAGCTCTGGATGATCTTGCTTGCAATTGGTGGCGTGGTGGCTCCTCCCTGTTAAACTCTGATGTATGATGTCCCTCCTCTTATCACTAGAACTCGGCACATTGCTTCACTCTATGTTGAGGTGTTTGTTGTTGTGCACGTACAGAATCTTCTACCCTTGATGACTATTGGGCCCAACTAACATGCCCACTGCTTGAAGAGTGCCTAGAATGGCCAGGTGTTTGTGGCTGTTTTCTTGTGCCTTTAAGCCACACCAACGTCTTACATCCTTGGAGGGTGTTTCTGTTGGCAAGCGGATGCTCTTTGGCGATTTTTTTGGTGCACGCCATTGGGTATCGTAAGAGCTCACCTGTACTGAAGAAATAATTGGTTTATGAGAGAATCCAATATTTATAAGGGCCCATTTTAAAAGGGTGATAGTAGGTTGGACAAGTGGTGGAGCTTTACCCCAAACCATCCATGGTAATGAACATAGTAGCTACACCCATTCACACATAGGTTTTTTCAATAATCTAGCTTGGATAGGTGGTGGACCTTCAAACCGCCCTAGGTTAGAACCTCCATAACACAATGGATAGTAGGTTGGACAAGTGTTGGACCTTAGCCAAAACCATCCACTCTATGAGAGTAGAGATATGACTATTCAATAGAGCGATCTTGAAAAGGTGGTGGACCTTCAAACCACATAGTGCTAAAACCTGTATAAAACAATGGCTAGTAGATTGGACAAGTGATGGTTCTCTACCCAAATTATCTATGGTAGTAAACATAGTAGCTACACTCCATTCACACATTGAAATTCAAACAAAAGAGATAGCTTTTTTCAATAGATCTAGCTTGGATAGGTGGTGGAACTTCAAACCAACCTGAGCTAAAACCTCCATAACACAACGGAAAGTAGGTTGGATAAGTGGTGGACCTCTACCCGAAACCATCCATGGTAGTAAGCCTAGTAGCTACACTCCATTGGCACATTTACCTTCAAACAATAGAGGTAGGAATTTTCAATACAGCTAGCTTGGACAGGTGGTGGACCTTCAAACCACCTTGGGCTAAAACCTCCAAAACCCAATGGTTAGTAGGCTGGACAAGTGGTGGATCTCTACCCCAAACCATCCATGGTAGTAAACATAATAGCTACACTCCATTCACACATTGAACTTCAAACAATAGCGATAGCTTCTTTCAATAGATCTAGCTTGGATAGGTGGTGGACCTTCAAACCGCCTTGGGCTAAAACCTCCATAGCACAATGGATAGTAGGTTGGACAAGAGCTGGACCTCTAGCCAAAACTATCCACGCTATCAGAGTAGAGATAGGACTATTCAATAGAGCGATTTTGGACAGGTTGTGGACCTTCAAACCACATAGGGCTAAAACCTGCATAACACAATGGCTAGTAGGTTGGACAAGTGATGGTCCTCTGCCCAAACCATCCATGGTAGTAAACAAGGTAGTTACACTCCATTCACACATTGTCCTTCAAACAATAGAGATAAATTCTTTCAATAGAGCTAGCTTGGATAGGTGGTGGACCTTCAAACCACATTGGGCTAGAACCTCAATTACACAATGCAAAGTAGTTTGGACAAGTGTTAGAGGTCTACCCCAAACCATACACGCTATGAGAGTAGAGATAGGAATATTCAATCGAGCTATCTTGGACAAGTGGTGGACCTTCAAACCACCGTGGTCTAAAACCTCCATAGCACAATGGTTAGTAGGTTGGACAAGTGATAGACCTCTGTCCAAAACCCTTCATGGTAGTAAACATAGTGGCTAGACTCGATTCACACTTTAACCATCAAACAATAGTGATAGATTCTTTCAATAGAGCTAGCTTGTATAGGTGGTGGATCTTCAAACAACCTTGGGCTAAAACCTCCATTACACAATGGTTAGTAGGTTGGAAAAGTGGTGGACCTCTATCCCAAACCATGAATGGTAGTAAACATAGTAGCTCTACTCCATTCACACATTGACCTTCAAACAATAGAGAGAGATTTTTTCAATAGATCTATCTTGGATAGGTAGTGGACCTTCAAACCACCTTGGGCTAAAACCTCAATAACACAATGGATAGTAGGTTGGAAAAGTGCTGGACCTCTACCCCAAACCATCCACGTTTGAGAGGGGGAATGGGGGAACACGCCTATCACCAACACAAAGGCCTCTCTATAGCTCAGGGTATTCATAGCACCCCTATTCTCTCAGAAAACACCTTCAAACACACAACTCACACTAGCAGAGCACCGCCTGCTTGATTTCTATTGCTCATGCACTCCACAAAACCACCACACAAGGTACACCTACTACCACTGCCTATCTCCACCCTTACACACACTCACAAGACCTCAATCTCACTCTCTCACACAACACCCCGTCGGTCCGGGAAGGCACACACTTCCACACAGTCGGCACCGAGGAGGAACATGAAAGCAGGAGAAAGAGAAGGGGGGAAGGGGAAACAATAGCATGGGAGGCAACTCTGGCTTGATTGCACTTCAAAAAACATCTACACAATCTGGCAATGCCATCACCATGGCCATTTTCAAGCAAAAGTTACAAAGGGGCTAGCTTGTTAGAGAACTCCAATTTTCAGGCTTCAAACGGCACCTCAAAAGGCCAAAAAAAGCCATTAATTTGATCCATTTTTGACTTTTATAGGGGGGACCTTTATTCTGGGAATTTACAATTCAATTGGTCCACCTGGCATCTTGAATTGGCAACTTTTGGGAAAGGGAGCACCGCTTTGCTCTATCTCTCTCTTCTACTCTTTGTACTTTGGGGGGGGCATTAGCGATGTCGCTATTGCCCCTGGGTATTTTTATTTTTGTATCTTTTATTCTTCATTTTTTACCCTTATAGCCTCAACCTTATACAACACAATTTGCTTGACTTTGACTTATCCTCTCTATCCGACTCCTCTTGCTCCCTTTTGGCCTTCGCCTACTTGGCCTTGCTTTGGTTTCTCTTGCCCCAACTGGTCCTTCGGACTTTTGCTCATCCCATTTGGCCTTCACTTTGGCCGCCCTTGGCTCTGCTTCACACCCTTGTCCGCCCTCGGGCTCTGACTCTCTCTCTCTCTCTCTGGCTCGCTGTGGGACTTTCCTCTTAGCTGAGGGGGGGAGGCAATAGCAATGTCGCTATTGCCCCCTCCTCTCTCCTTAAAAATCTAGGGCTTTTAAGCGCCAAGGGACCATCCCCTTAGTGGCCATGTCATCTGCCGACAACACACCCATGCGGGCGCGCACCTCCTGCACCGCCCCCTCACCATTTGCCACCAAAACCGGCCAGTCTCTACCTGCGTAGCGCCCGCCAACGAGCGGGCCATCGCCAGCGAGCTCCCAAGGAGCCCACTCTCCCTCTCTCGTGTACTTCCCAAGGAGCCCACTCTCCCTCTCTCGTGTACTTTCCAAGGGGGCTACGCCCCATCCTATATACTGCTCAACCTTGGATCTGTTCTGCGCATGTGGGACTTGTCCCAGTGCCACATGGCACTCCTTTGCTTGAGAGGCTTCCAAGGCCTCAAAAAAAACCCTTTTGAACTTGGAAACCCCCCCCCTTTTTTTTTGCATTGGTTCTCTGCTTTGCCTTGCCCAGTTGGTCTATGCACCGGCGGTAAAACCCGACCGAGAGAGCCAGTTCCGGACTTCAAATTTCCCCGCGCTCACTGCACTCCAAGTTCCTGGGCTCGCTAAAAAAGCCAAAAAGCATCTGCCAATTCTTCTCTTGGCAATACCTCCCAACTTCACCCTGCTACATCTAGCTGACCGAGTATTCGATTGACGTACCGTAGACTCGTGATGACTTCACATGGTGCACACTTCCACTGACAACCTTGGCGAGGGCGAAACAATGCCAGATGGTGCATTTTCCAGTGCGGTCAAATGAGCTCAGACCCGGCCCCCCAAAAATCTTCTAATTGCCATAACTTGCTTTCCAGAGCTCCAATTCGCAATCCGAGAACACAGGCATGCTCCATAACTTGAGCTCTACACATGTATGCGCTGACACCAGCCCGGGCCACCTGTCCCCAGCTGCTCTGTCCCCGTCGGGGATCTGCTCCACACTCTTTCTTTAAATTGCAATATCTTGCACACCGGGGCTCGGTTTGATGAGCCGTCTGGACCAGCTTCTAGAGCACATTGAACACTAAATTGTAGAGCTTTGATTTGGCATTCTGGACATCTTCATCTGTCATCCCATCTGGACTATCCTGTTGCACTTTTGGCCTAAAAAGCTGCTTCAAGCATACATTCCCACTACCCTTTGACTGCGAAGGGCCTTAGCACCTGCCCTAGCCTTCTGCATTGCACTCGATTGTTACCTCTGCCTGGCATATACCTTCTCTTTGCTTCGACCAACTTTAGCTGCACCCTCATTGCCGAGCCCCCTCGTCGAAAATTTATGTTCGACCAAAAGCATATGTACATAACTTTAAAACTGGCACACCAAACCATGATTGAAAGAACTCACAAAACCACAACTGTATGTACAGACTATGTACAAAAGCTTCATCTTCTTTCTCTCACACAGTGCATGCTCTAGGTGGGTTGCCCACCCCCCTTGACTATAATTTGATGCACTTCGGGCACTAAATCCCTCTCGAAATACAGTTTGAGCCACACACCATTCACCCTGTTTCTAAGAAGCTTTCCATTTGCTCTTACCAGTTGATACATCCCATTCGAAAAGGCCTTCTGCACTTTATACGGACCTGTCCACTTATTCTGGAATGTGAAATCCAGGTAGCTTTTGTACTTCATGAGTAGGTCTCCTTCCTCTATCTTCTTATCCGTTGGTAGGTTTTGATTGAACTTAGCAACCCGCTTCTCTCTCTGCTTCACATAGTAGTCTGCCGCGCTGCCTCTCTGTCCATCTGCAAAGCCTCTAAACTCGCTATACGATCTTGTATAACCCCTTGTTGGGTGGCATTGACATGCCACATACCCTTTAAATCACCTAGCTGTGCATGCACTGGCAACACCGCCTCCTTACCATAGACAAGCTTGAATGGAGTGAAGTTTGTAGCCACTTTATAGGACGTCCTATACGCCCACAGACACTTCTCTAGATTTTCTTCCCACTCAGCTTCCTGCTTATACACATACTTCGCTAACATCTTGACGATTTGACCATTAGCACTCTCGACTAGACCATTGCATTGGGGGTGATAGGGTGAGGAAAACCTATGCTGAATCTTTAACTTTTCCACTAATGCTCTCATGAGCTTGCTTCTAAACTCCTGACCCCTATCAGAAACTAATACCCATGGAATACCAAAACGGAAACATATATTATCAAGCACAAACTGAGCCACCACATTAGCATTTACTTCTTTCACTGCTTTGGCCTCAACCCACCTTGTAAGGTAGTCAATGGCTACCACCACGTGCTTCTTACCACTAGTAGACTTTGGGAGAGGGCCTATTGCATCCAGACCCCACTTCTCAAAGGCGCTTTGTGTGATGATGGCGCCCTGTGACTCCGCTACCAATCGTCTTTCACCTATAGTCTGACACTCGTGCCACGTCTTGCACCAGTAATGCACATCTTTCACAATGGAAGGCCACCAAAAGCCTGCTCTAAGCACTCGAAATAGAAACTGATCTTTGCCCTAGTGTCCGCTCTCTTCATGGCATTGCTCCAGCACCATTCCTATCTCCTCTTTGTACAATACCCTTCTAAGCACTCCGTCACGCCCATAGTTCATGAGATCTTCACCTACCATAGTTCATGAGATCTTCAGGAGATAGGAATGGTGCTGGCATTGCTCCAGCACCATTCCTATCTCCTCTTTGTACAATACCCTTCTAAGCACTCCGTCACGCCCATAGTTCATGAGATCTTCACCTACCATTGTGATTTTGCGGGCCTTTTGCACCACTCTTCTTTTTTGTAGCTTGGACAAACCTTTTGAACATTGCCCTGTTCTCAAAAAGCCTTCAATCTCTTTAAGAGTCTCCCTACTTGCATAAGTGGCTGGGGCCACATATAGACCAGCAACATGCATCTGTACTTTGCTGCTAGCTAGTTGATCTGCCTCTTGGTTCTACTCTCTCCTCACATGCTTGAATTGGAATTATTCAAAAGACTTCAACATCTTCTTGATGGAAAATAACCAATGCTTCAAAAAATCGCGCTTTACCTGTCATTGGCCTAACAGTTGCTTGATGACTAGCAATGCATCTCCCTTCACCACCAACCTTGAAATGCCGAACTCTATGCACTACTTCAAACCCAAATGCAGAGTGAGATACTCTGCCTCTCTATTGGTGTGGACATCCTCTAGATCATATGCCTTTGAGAATATCATTTTGTCGTGTGGGGTCGTGTATCACTACACCTCCTCCTGCTTTGTGCACTACCCTTCGATATGCTCCATCAAACCACATTGTAAAAGCATCTTCCAAGTCGGGTTCCTCCTTAGCTTCATCTCGTACCACTCTTGGATAGGCCGGCAAATCGATGGCCTTGCTGACAAGAATGTCTACCAGGTGAGACCTACACATGTGATCTACCTTGAACTCGAACTCGAACTCGAACTCCTGTAGCTCCAACACCCACTTCATAATCTTCCTTCTTGGCTTCAAATATAGCACTACCTCTGGCAATAGATTATTAGCTGTCAACGCAAAAAACTTACGCACAATCAAATGGACTTTGAACTTCCTGCAAGTGAAGACTAGAGCCATCACCCACTGCTAAGCCTCGGTGTAAGTAGCCTCTCCTGGGCTAATTACCTTGCTCTCGAAGTATATCGGCTTGTAGCTTCTCCCTACCTTTTGTAGTAGAACCGCTCCAATAGCAACTGTGCCCATGGTCATAGACACATAAAATTCATCCTCTCGATTGGGAGGACACACCGCTGGCAAGTGACCCAAAACCTCCTTAACCCTATCAAAAGCCTCCTGAGCTTCCTCATCCCATTCATAGCCATGCACTTGATGAGCCCTCTTTTGAATAGGATGCACATATTGTGACAGCATCCAAAAGAAACGTGACAAATACTTCAACTTGTGAACAAATGAAACCAAACCTTGAGCGTCTGATGGCAGCTCCATCAACACTAATGCCTTCACCTTCTCGGGATCAGCCTCTATACCATTTTGCGACACCACATGACCCAATAGTTGCTCTCGAGGCTGTGCTAGCTTGCACTTCTTGGGGTTCAGCTGACCTCCTTCTTCATCAAGCCTTTGAAAGCATAATTGGAGCTTCGATAGGTGCTCTGACCTTGAACTGTAGCAGCCGATATCATCCATGAAGACCCTAATAAAACGGCCCAAGTATGGACCAAATACCTTGTTCATCCAACCTTGGAAGGTGGCATATGCATTCACTAAGCCGAATGGCATCATGCGATAAGCGAAACAACCCCATGGAGATAGGAACGTGGTCTTCAACTGGTCTTCAAGCGCAATTCCTATTTGAAAATACCTCGAAAAGCCATCCATAATCGAGTATCTTTCATGCCCAGCCACCTGGTTTAGGATTTTGTCTTGGAATGGCAAGGGATAGTGATTCCTCTTAGTCACAACATTCAATGGCTTGTAGTCAACACACACTCTCCACTTCCCATTCTTCTTACGGGTTATGACCCCACTGGCGAAACCCACTCAGACTCTTTCACGGGATACATGATGCCTGCATCCAACAACTTATTGATCTCCTGCCAAAGGGCTTCTTTTTTTAATTTCCCCTAGTCTTCTCAGCTTCTTTGCTTTAGGTTTATGTCCCTCCTTAAGAACAATCTTGTGCTCCACCCCCTTTGCACCTCACAAATGCTTGTACTCCATTGCAAACAGATTTGGATAGGACTCACACAGTTGAACATAGCCCTCCTTTTCACCCTTGGTTAAATCTTTACTCAACATGCTTGAAACCTTCTCTAGGCTTAAACCATGAGCTTGAGGCTGCATACCTTCTTCTTTAGGTGGAGAGTCGTCTATGGTGACTCTGAATAAGTCTGCATCTATCTTCAGCATTTCATCCTCGCTCTCCTCTTCCTCTGTGCTAGTATAGCCTTCATCATAGCCCGTGTCGATCTCGTACTCATAGCTTGTCGTGTCACCCTCATCTTTAACTGCCATAGGATGAGAACTGCTCCCCTTGGTCTTCAAATCAAGCACAATTTGTCTACCTTTCTCTTTGTCTGGAAAAGTGAACACTTTGCTTTCCCAATCCTGCTTTGCACCTATTGTCAAAAGTCATGGCCTACCCAAAATGATTGGATAAGCATTGTCCCCTGCCTTCATCACAAAAAAGTCAACCAAGCACTCTATGCCCATCACCTTGACCTTCAAATCCTGTGCCACACCCAGACACTTGGCTTTGGTATGGTTGGCCATCCTTATGCATACATTTGGCTTGACTACTACCTTGACTCATGTCTCTTTCATGGCTGCTTCCGTCATGACACAAACCTGTGCTCCACCGTCTATGTAAGCTTGTACCTGCATCCTCTTCTCTATAATTGCATCTACCAACGGAAGAGCATCAGTGAGGCTACCTACCCTCAAAGCCATGTTTTGCACTGCTTGCACATTTCCCTTGGCTCTTGGCAGCTTGGTGCTAACACTTGTGGACCACTACCTTCTTAACTTTGAATTTAAAGCTAACAACTGACCAAACGTAATATTTGCTTTTTGATTTTGAACATCACTCACCAGATTGTACTCGGGATAGCCACGTCCTAGCTGGAAATCCGTTTGCTTGATCTTGCAACGCCTCCTTCTTTTGCTAGGCTCAGGCTACTCTCTACCTTCGTACACCTTCTCTTTACCCTTGCAAGCTCTAGTTTCCCATTCTGTCTCTATCTCCCTCTCAGCTCTTGCCCTCTTATTGGCCAAAACTTTGACATCCTGCTTATCCACCCCTATGATGTTTACTCTTGGAACTTCACTTCCGTTTTGCGGAGCCGGCTGCACAGGATTCTCTATCGCTTGCTCTCTTGGACCATTGTACTGCCCTTGACCTCGACCTCTACCAAACAGCGAGTACATACCTCCTCTTTCTCTCTGTAGTTGAGGACAATCAGGTGCATAGTGCCCTTCTTCTCCACAATTATAACACCTACCTAGCAGTGGTTGTGCCCTACCCCTTGCTCCTCTTGGCTGTCCTCTATCCATCACATTGAGTCAAAATTCCTGCATTTTCTCAGATAAATCTTGCACTGTGCGCACCCAATTTTGCGGCACAACAGCTACACCTCGGTTTCCATGATTATCTTCGTGTACAACTTCTCTTGGACTCTGCGGTTGAACATGGGCCATCGTCTCGTAGCGTGACACGCCCTTCTCTATCTTCTTCTTTATCTTTCTGCTCTTCGTTCCGCACCATTGTAATTCTCTGGGCTCTCAAAATCAACTTTGTCTCTCACCTTGGGATGCAGACACGCCATGAATTTTTCCAGCTTGAAGTAGTCTCCATTAGCCAATTGCATGGCTGCCGCTAGTTCTGCCCAACACTCTTCAAAATGACCAAAAAAACAGATTGAACTCTTCACTTACATCTTGCTTAAGCGCCTTCAGCTTGGCATCCATTTCGACTGGGGAAGTCTCCTTGCTAAAGTCATGAAGAAACCTCGCCCGTAGAGCCGGCCATGCTTGCTTTGGCTCACCTTCCAATGCATCGTACCATGCTTTATCTCTACCACGCATCACCAAAGGAGAAGTCTGCATTTTGCTATCCTCATTTGGCATACGCAATGATAGCATGTACAACTCGAATCTGACATCCAATCGTCAGGGATCTCTTCTCCTGTGAAAATCGGTCCATAGCTTCTAGCTGCCATGACTTCCAACGCGTTAAACCGGTTCTTTTCGATCAACTAGGAGCAATCAGTGTGCTCCTCCGTAGGGGCACCAGAAGACGGAGAGGGGGAATGGGGGAACACGCCCAACACCAACACAAAGGCCTCTCTATAGCTCCGGGTATTCACAACACCCCTATCCTCTCAGAAAACAACTTCAAACACACAACTCACACTAGCAGACCACCGCCTGATTGATTTCTATTGCTCACGCACTCCACAAAACCACCACACACGGTACACCTACTACCACTGCCTGTCTCCACCCTTACACACACTAACAACACCTCAATCTCACTCTCTCACACAACACACCGTCGTATTAAGTATGGAGCTTGATTTACCCTCGTAATTTCCTCTGGTAAAAGCGCACATTTGTAAGGCCCCCATTATGAAGGAGAATCCATCGTGCGTGAAGGAAAATCACTCGCCGGAAACCAAAATTTTCACGGCCAAAAATCAGGGGCAACTTTAGGGGCCTCGGGGGCAAGTAGACCTCCAGAAAGGTTTGTTCCTTCCTTCAACCATCTCTTGATCTGAGATTCTGTAGAGTCGGAATCATACGAAGAAGCTATGCAACATGAATCCAAAGAAGAATGGACGAAGAGCATGCAAGTGGAGATGGACTCACTACATCGCAACCAAACATGGGAGATGGTTGAGTTTCCTAAAGGTAAGTGGGCACTTCAAAACAAATGGGTGTACACGGTGAAGGAAGAAGAAGGTGGGAAGAAAAGGTACAAGTATAGGCTTGTGGTAAAAGGTTTTTCTCAAAAGAAAGGTATTGACTTCAATGAAATATTTTCTCCTGTTGTAAAACTGAACTCAATTAGGCTTGTCTTAAGCCTTGTGTCTGCTCATGATCTAAATCTCGAGTAAATGGATGTAAATACGGAATTCCCTCATGGTGACTTAGAGGAGGAAATCTACATGCTTCAACCAAAGGGGTATGAAGTAAAAGGTAAGGAGAAAATGGTTTGCAGATTAAAGAAGAGCTTGTATGGTTTAAAGCAAGCATCAAGACAATGGTACTTGAAGTTTGATCGATGGATGTTGGATCATGGATTCACAAGATGCAACTCGAATCACTGCGTCTACACGAAGAATTTGGGAGATGGGAAATTCATCATCCTAATGTTGTATGTTGATGACATGTTGGTTGCAAGTGCTAACATGCAAGACATCAAAGACCTAAAACAGGAGCCGTCTAAATCTTTCTCAATGAAAGATTTAGGCGTTGCAAAGAGGATACTTGGTATAAAAATATCAAGGGACAGGACGAAGAAGACAATAATGCTATCTCAAGAAGATTACATCAAGAAGGTACTAGAAAGGTTTGCAATGCAAAATGCAAAACCAGTTTCTACACCTTTGGCTGGTCACTTTAAACTAATGATAGATATGTGTCCAAAGACACAAGAGGAGATAGCCTATATGTCTAAAGTTCCATATGCTGCAGCGGTAGGTTCTCTAATGTATGCTATGGTCTGGACAAGGCCAGACATTGCACATGCAGTGGGAGTTGTGAGTAGGTTCATGGACAACCCAGGTAAAGAGCATTGACAAGCTGTGAAGTGGATACTTAGGTATCTAAAAGGGACAACAACAAATGCTTTGTATTTTGGAGGAACTGATATTTTTCTAGAAGGTTATGCTGATGAAGATATGGCAGGTGACAAAGATACTCGAAGGAGAACTACTGGCTATGTGTTCACGGTTGGAGGCACAGGAGTAAGCTGGGCTTCAAAGTTGTAGAAAGTGGTTTCACTTTCTACCACGGAAGCAGAGTATGTAGAAATGACGGAGGCAAGCAAAGAAATTCTGTGGCTTCACAGATTCTTAGAAGAGCTTGGATTCAAACAAGACAATTGTGTCTTGTACAGTGATAGCCAAAGAGCTATCCATCTTGCAAAGAACTTAGCCTTTCATTCAAGGACAAAGCACATTGAGGTGAGATATCACTTCATAGCACTCTTTTGGAACAGGGGCAGCTAAAGCTAGGAAAGGTGCATACAAGTGAAAATCCTGCAGACATGTTTACAACGGTGGTCAACAAGGAGAAGTTGAGCTTTTGCTCATCTTCAATCGGCGTTCAAGGATAAGAAGCCAGGATGGAAAGCAGTCTCATAGGTTTGGTTTGGAGATCAGTCTCCAAGTGGGAGATTGTTAAGTATGGAGCCTGATTTACCCTTGTAGTTTTCTGTGGTAAAAGCGCACATTTGTAAGGCCCCTATTATGAAGGAGAAGCCATCGTGCGTGAAGGAAAATCACTCGCCGGAAACCAAAATTTTCACGGCCAAAAACCAAGGGCAACCTCGCAGAATATTATGGTCGAACGGCCGGAAAGTGGTCGGAAAACAAACGTCGGTTGGCCGATGGTCGGTAGTCAATGGCCGGTGGGCCGGTGGTCGGAAGTCAATGGCCGGTGGGGCTGGTGGCCAAATTCAATGGCCGGTGGCCGAATTCAAAAGCGGGTTTGTCTTCTCAAGGACGGCCACACATGGGCAGATTGGAGGGTCTGATTTGGGCTTATCTACACAAGGGCGGCTACACATGGCTGCCTCTCATGAGAGAGGGCAGCCCTTTTGGCCTATAAAAGGAGGCCATTTCTACACACATGTCATAGTGTGAAGTTGATGCAACAAGGTGAGTGTGAGGTGGTGAGATTGAAGCAACGCGGGAACTCCATTAAGGGTATAATCCCTTTGTAAACTACTTCTTGTTTTGAAGTACTAAAGCCATTGAGTGGCTCCTTTCCCATGGACGTAGCCCACATTGGGTGAACCACATATATCGTGTGTACTCTCTCTCTCTCTCTCTACTCTATAATCTTGTGTATGTAAATTTGTCTCTCTCCGTTAAGTAATCTACTTAATAATCTATTTAGCTATGTCTTATTTCCTAATACGTCGGTCCGGGGGGGCACACACTTCCACACAGCTGGCATCGAGGAGGAACATGAAAGCAGGAGAAAGAGAAGGGGGAAAGGGTAAACAAGAGCACGGAGGCAACTATCGCTTGATTGCACTTCAAAAAACATCTACACAATCTTGCAATGCCATCACCATGGCCATTTTCAAGCAAAAGTTACAAAGGGGCTAGCTTGTTAGAGAACTCCACTTTTCAAGCTTCAACGACACCTCAAAAGGCCAAAAAAAGCCATTAATTTGATCCATTTTTTACTTTTATAGGGGGGGCCTTTAATTTGGGAATTTACAATTCAATTGGTCCACCTGGCATCTTGAATTGGCAACTTCTGGGAAAGGGAGCACCGCTTTGCTCTATCCCTCTCTTCTACTCTTTGTACTTTCGGGGGGGCATTAGCGATGTCGCTATTGCCCCTGGTTATTTTTATTTTTTTATCTTTTATCCTTCATTTTTTACCCTTATAGCCTCAACCTTATACAACACAATTGGCTTGACTTTGACTTATCCTCTCTATCCGACTCCTCTTGCTCCCTTTTGGCCTTGGCCTACTTGGCCTTGCTTTGGTTTATCTTGCCCCAACTGGTCCTTCGGACTTTTGCTCATCCCATTTGGCCTTCACTTTGGCCGCCCTTGGCTCTGCTTCACACCCTTGTCCGCCCTCAGGCTCTCTCTCTCTCTCTCTCTCTCTCTCTCTCTCTCTCTCTCTCTCTCTCTCTCTCTCTCTCTCTCTCTCTCTCTCTCTCTCTCTCTCTCTCTCTCTCTCTCTCTCTCTCTCTCTCTCTCTCTCTCTGGCTCGCTGTGGGACTTTCCTCTTACCTGATGGGGGGAGGCAATAGCAATGTCGCTATTGCCCCCTCTCCTCTCCTTCAAAATCTGGGGCTTTTAAGTGCCGCGGGACCATCTCCTTAGTGGCCACGTCATCTACCGACAACACACCCACGCGGGCGCGCACCTCCTGCGCCGCCCCTCGCCAACTACCACCAAAACCGGCCAGTCTCCGCCTAGGGAGCGCCCGCCAACAAGTGCCATCGCCAGCGAGCTCCCAAGGAGCCCACTCTCCCTCTCTCATGTACTTTCCAAGGGGGCTACGCCCCAGCCTATATACTGCTCAACCTTTGCTCTGTTCTGCTCAGCCTTGGCTCTGTACTGCTCAACCCAGCCTATATACTGCTCAACCTTGGCATTGGGTTCTCTGCTTTGCCTTGCCCAGTTGGTCTATGCACCGGCTGTCAAACCCGACCGATAGAGCCGGTTTCGGACTTCAAATTTCCACGTGCTCACTATTCGAGGCCGCAAAAAAAAGCCAAAAAGCATCTGCCAATTCTTCTCTTGGCATTACTCCCAACTTCACCCTGATGCATCTAGCTGACCGAGTATCTGATTGACGTACCGTCAACTCGTGCTAACTTCACATGATGCACACTTCCACTGAGAACCTTGGCGAGGCCGAAACAATGCCAGATGGTGCATTTTCCAGTGCGGTCAAATGAGCTCAGACCCGGCCCCCGAAAAATCTTCTAATTGCCATAACTTGCCATCTAGACCTCCAATTCGCAATCCGAGAAGACATGCATGCTCCATAACTTGAGCTCTACACATGTATGCACTAACACCAGCCCGAGCCACCTGTCCCCAGCTGCTCTGTCCGTCGGGGATCTGCTCTGCACTCTTTCTTTTAATTGCAATATCTTGCACACGGGGGCTCCGTTTGACGAGCTGTCTAGACCGACTTGTAGAGCACACTAAACACTACATTCTAAAGCTTTCACTTGGCATTCTGGACATCTTCATATGCCATCCCATCTGGACTATCCTGCTGCACTTTTGTCCTAAAAAGCCGCTTCAAGCATACATTCCCACTACCCTTTGGCTGCCAAGGGCCTTAGCGCCTGTCCTAGCCTTCTACACTGCACTTGATTGTTGCCTCTGCATGGCATATACCTTCTCTTTGCTTCGACCAACTTTAGCTGCACCAACGTCATCAAACTAGAGATATGACTATTCAGTAGAGATAGCTTGGACAGGTGATGGATCTTCAAACCACCATAAGATAAAACCTCCATAGCACAATTCTTAGTAGGTTGGACAAGTGGTGGACCTCTACTCCAAACCATCCACGTGATCATACTAGAGATAGCACTATTCAATAGAGCTAGCTTGGCCAGGTGGTGGACCTTCAAACAAGCTTGGTCTAAAACCTCAATAACACAATAGATAGTAGGTTGTACAAGTGGTGGAACTCTGCATCCATGGTATGAAAAAAAGTACCTACATTCAATTCACACATTGACCTTGAAACAATAGAGATAGCTTCTTTCAAAGGAGCTAGCCTGGATAGGCGGTGGATCTTCAAACAATCTTGGGCTAAAACCTCCATAGTACAATGGATAGTAGGTTGGAAAAGTGTTGGAGATTTCCCCCAAACCATCCATGGTCCTAAAAAAAGTAGCTACACTCCATTCACACACTGACTTTGAAGCAATAGAGATAGCTTTGTTCAATAGATCTAGGTCTGATAGGCGGTGGATCTTCAAACCAACCTGGGCTAAAACATTTAGAACACAATGGAAAGTAGGTGGGACAAGTGGTACCTCTACCCCCAACCATCCATGGTAGTAAACATAGTATCTACACTCCATTCACAAATTGACCTTCAAACAATAGAGATAGTGTTTTCAATAGAGCTAGCTTGGAGAGGTGGTGGACTTTCAAACCACCTTGTACTTAAACCTCCATAACACAATGGATAGTAGGTTGGACATGTGGTGGATATCTACCCCAAACCATCCATGGTAGTAAACATAGTAGCTACACTCCATTCAACCATAGTATTTTTCAACAATCTTGCTTGGATAGGTGGTGGACCTTCAAACCGCCTTGGGAGAAAACCTCTATAATGCAATAGATAGTAGGTTGGACAAGGGCTGGACCTCTAGCCAAAACCATCCACTCTATGAGAGTAGAGATATGACTTTCAATAGAGAGATCTTGGACAAGTGGTCGACCTTGAAACCACATAGGTCCAAAACCTACCTAACAAAATGGCTAGTAGGTTGGACAAGTGATGGTCCTCTACCCAAACCATCTATGGTAGTAAACATAGTAGCTACACTCCATTTGCACATTGAACTTCAAACAAAATAGATAGCTTTGTTCAATATATCTAGCCTGGATAAGTGATGGACCTTCAAAACAACCTGGGCTAAACCTCCATAACACAATGGAAAGTAGGTTGGACAAGTGGTGGACCTCTGCCCCAAACCATCCATGGTAGTAAACATAGCAGCTCTACCCATTCACACATTGACCTTCAAACAATAGAGATAGATTCTTTCAATAGATCTAACTTGTATAGGTGGTGGATCTTCAAAAAAGCTTGGGCTAAAACCTCCATAATACAATAATTAGTAGGTTGGTCAAGTGGTGGATCTCTACCCCAAACGATCCATGATAGTAAACATAATAGCTACACTTCATTCACACATTGAACTTCAAACAATAGAGATAGATTCTTTCAATAGATCTAGCTTGGATAGGTAGTGTACCTTCAAACGGCCTTGGGCTAAAACCTCCATAACACAATGGATAGTAGGTTGGACAAGAGTTGGACCTCTAGCCAAAACCATCCTCGCTATGAGAGTAGAGATAGGACTATTCAATAGAGCGAGCTTGGACAGGTTGTGGACCTTCAAAACACATAGGGCTAAAACCTGCATAACACAATGGCTAGTAGGCTGGACAAGTGATGGTCCTCTGCCCAAACCATCCATGGTAGTAAACAAGGTAGTTACACTCCATTTACATATTGACCTTCAAACAATAGAGATAGCTTGGATAGGTGGTGGAGCTTCAAACCCCTTGGGCCAAAACCTCAATAACACAATGGACAGTAGGTTGGACAAGTGTTAGACGTCTAGCCGAAACCATCCACGCTATGAGAGTAGAGATAGGACTATTCAATGGTGCTAGCGTGGACAAGTGGTGGACCTTGAAACCACCTTGGGCTAAAACCTCCATAACACAATGGCTAGTAGGTTGGAAAAGTGATAGACATTTGTCCCAAACCCTTCATGGTAGTAAACATAGTAGCTAGACTTAATTCACACTTTAACCTTCAAACAATAGTGATAGATTCTTTAAATAGAGAGAGCTTGGATAGTTGGTGGATCTTAAAACCGCCTTGGGCTAAAACCTCCATAAGGCAATGATTTGTAGGTTGGGCAAGTGGTGGACCTTTGTCGCAAACCATCAACCATAGTAAACATAGTAGCTCTACTCCATTCACACATTGACCTTGAAACAATAGAGATAGATTCTTTCAATAGATCTATCTTGGACAGGTGGTGGACCTTCAAACCACCTTGGGCTAAAAGCTCAATAACACAAATGGATCATAGGTTGGAAAAGTGACGGACCTCTACCCCAAATCATCCACCTCATCATGCTAGAGATAGGACTACTCAATAGAGATAGCCGTTGGACATGTGATAGACCTTCAAACCACCATGGGAGAAAACCTCCCTAGCACACTTCTTCGTAGGTTGGACAAGTGGTGGACCTCTACCCCAAACCATCCACGTGATCATACTAGAGATAGCACTATTCAATAGAGCTAGCTTGGACAGGTGGTGGACCTTCAAACAACCTTGGGCTAAAACCTCGATAATAGAATAGATAGTAGTTTGGACAAGTGGTGAACCTCTGCATCCATGGTAGGAAAAAAAAGTAGCTACACTCAATTCACACATTGACCTTCAAACAATAGAGATAGCTTCTTTCAAAGGAGTTAGCTTGGATAGGCGGTTGACCTTCAAACAATCTTGGGCTAAAACCTCCATAACACAATGGATAATAGGTTGGACAAGTGGTGGATCTTTCCCCCAAACCATCAATGGTAGTAAACAAAGTAGCTATACTCCATTCACACACTGACTTTGAAACAATAGAGATAGATTTGTTCAATAGGTCTAGCTTGGATAGGTGGTGGATCTTCAAACCAACGTGGGCTAAAACATTTAGAACACAATGGAAAGTAGGTGGTACAAGTGGTACCTCTACCCCAAACCATCCATGTTAGTACACATAGTAGCTACACTCTATCCACAAAGTGACATTGAAACAATACAGATAGTGTTTTTCTATAGAGCTAGCTTGGACACGTGGTGGACCTTCAAACCACCTTGGACTTAAACTTCCATAACACAATGGATAGTAGGTTGGACAAGTGGTGGAGATCTACCCCAAACCATCCATGGTAGTAAACATAGTAGCTACACTCCATTCAACCATAGCATTTTTCAATAATCTTGCTTGGATAGGTGGTGGACCCTCAAACCGCCTTGGGCAAAAACCTCTAAAACGCAATGGATAGTAGGTTGGACAAGGGCTAGACCTCTAGCCAAAACCATCCACTCTATGAGAGTAGAGATATGACTATTCAATAGAGAGATCTTGGATAGGTGGTGGACCTTGAAACCACATAGGGCCAAAACCTACCTAACACAATGGCTAGTAGGTTGGACAAGTGATGGTCCTCTACCCAAACCATCTATGGTAGTAAACATAGTAGCTACACTCCATTTGCACATTGAACTTCAACTAAAAGAGATAGCTTTGTTCAATAGATCTAGCCTGGATAAGTGATGGACCTTCAAACCAACCTGGGCTAAACCTCCATAACACAATGGAAAGTAGGTTGGACAAGTGGTGGACCTCTGCCCCAAACCATCCATGGTAGTAAGCCTAGTAGCTACAATCCATTCACACATTTACCTTCAAACAATAGAGGTAGAAATTTTCAATAGATCTAGCTTGTACATGTGGTGGACCTTCAAACAACCTTGGGCTAAAACCTCCATAACACAATGATTAGTAGGTTGGACAAGTGGTGGATCTCTACCCCGAACGATCCATGGTAGTAAACATAATAGCTACACTCCATTCACACATTGAACTTCAAACAATAGAGATAGCTTCTTTCAATAGATCTAGCTTGGATAGGTGGTGGACCTTCAAACCTCCTTGGGCTAAAACCTCCATAACACAATGGATAGTAGGTTGGACAAGAGCTGGACCTATAGCGGAAACATCCACTGAGAGCAGAGATAGGACTATTCAATAGAGCGAGCTTGGACAGGTTGTGCACCTTCAAACCACATAGGGCTAAAACCTGCATAACACAATGGCTACTAGGTTGGACAAGTGATGGTCCTCTGCCCAAACCATCCAAACAAGGTAGTTACACTCCATTTACATATTGACTTTCAAACAATAGAGATAACTTATTTCAATAGAGCTAGCTTGGATAGGTGGTGGACCTTCAAACCCCTTGGGCCAAAACCTCAATAACACAATGGATAGTAGTTTGGACAAGTGTTAGACATCTACTAGCCCAAACCATCCATGCTATGAGAGTAGAGATAGGACTATTCAATAGAGCTAGCTTGGATAGGTGGTGGACCTTGAAACCACCTAGGCTAAAACCTACATAACACAATGATTAGTAGGTTGGACAAGTGATGGACCTTTGTCCCAAACCCTTCATGGTACTAAACATAGTACCTATACTCTATTCACACTTTAACCTTCAAACAATAGTGATAGATTCTTTCAATAGAGCTAGCTTGGATAGTTGGTGGATCTTCAAACCACCTTGGACTAAAACCTTCATAAGGCAATGATTAGTAGGTTAGACAAGTGGTGGACCTCTGTCAAACCATCAATGGTAGTAAACATAGTAGCTCTACTCCATTCACACATTCACCTTTAAACAATAAAGATAGCTTCTTTCAATAGATCTAGCTTGGACAGGTGGTGGACCTTCAAACCACCTTGGGCTAAAAGCTCAATAACACAATGGATAGTAGGTTGGAAAAGTGACGAACCTCTACCCCAAACCATCCACGTCATTCGGCTAGAGATAGGACTATTCAATAGAGATAGCTTGGACATGTGATGGACCTTCAAACCAATATGGTCTAAAACCTCCATAGCACAGTTCTTAGTAGGTTGGACAAGTGGTGGACCTCTACTCCAAACCATCCACGTGATCATACTAGAGATAGCACTATTCAATAGAGCTAGCTTGGACAGGTGGTGGACCTTCAAACAACCTTGGGCTAAAACCTGAATAACACAGTAGATAGTAGGTTGGAAAAGTGGTGGACCTCTGCATCCATGGTAGGAAAAAAAAGTAGCTACACTCAATTCACACATTGACCTTGAAACAATAGAGATAGCTTCTTTCAAAGGAGCTAGCTTGGATAGGCAGTGGACCTTCAAACAATTTTGGGCTAAAACCTCCATAACACAATGGATAATAGGTTGGACAAGTGGTGGAGCTTTCCCCCAAACCATCCATGGTCCTAAAAAAAAGTAGCTACACTCCATTCACACACTGACTTTGAAACAATAGAGATAGCTTTGTTGAATAGATCTAGCTTGGATAGGCGATGGATCTTCAAAACAACCTAGGCTAAAATATTTAGAACACAATGGAAAGTATGTTGGACAAGTGGTACCTCTACCCCAAACCATCCATGGTAGTAAACATAGTAGCTACACTCCATTCACAAATTGACCTTCAAACAATAGAGATAGTGTTTTTTGATAGAGCTAGCTTGAACAGCTGGTGGACCTTCAAACCACCTTGGACTTAAACCTCCATAACACAATGGATAGAAGGTTGAACAAGTGGTGGAGATCTACCCCAAACCATCCATGGTAGTAAGCATAGTAGCTACACTCCGTCCACACATAGCTTTTTTCAATAATTTTGCTTGGATAGGTGGTCGACATGTGATGGTCCTCTTCCCAAACCATCCATGGTAGTAAACAAGGTAGTTACACTCCATTCACACATTGTCCTTCAAATAGAGATAACTTCTTTCAATAGAGATAACTTGGATAGGTGGTGGACCTTCAAACCACATTGGGCTAGAACTTCAATTACACAATGCATAGTAGTTTGGACAAGAGCTGGACCTCTAGCCAAAACCATCCATGCTATTAGAGTAGATATAGGACTATTCAATAGAGCGAGCTTGGACATGTTGTGGACCTTCAAACCACATTGGGTCAAAACCTGCATAACACAATGGCTAGTAGGTTGGACAAGTTAGTAGGTTTTAGCCCAAGGTTGTTTTAGACCAAGGTGGTGGACCTTCAAACCACATTGGGCTAGAACCTCCATTACACAATGGTTAGTAGTTTGAAAAAGTGGTGGACCTCTACCCAAACCATCAATGGTAGTAAACATAGTAGATCTACTCCATTCACACATTGATCTTCAAACAATAGAGATAGATTCTTTCAATAGAGCTAGCTTGTATAGGTGGTGGATCTTCAACCAACCTTGGGCTAAAACGTCCATAGTACAATAGTTAGTAGGTTGGACAAGTGGTGGATCTCTACCCCAAACGATCTATGGTAGTAAACATAATAGCTACACTCCATTCACACATTGAACTTCAAACAATAGAGATAGCTTCTTTCAATAGATCTAGCTTGGATAGGTGGTGGACCTTCAAACCTCCTTGGGCTAAAACCTCCATAACACAATGGATAGTAGGTTGGACAAGAGCTAGACCTCTACCCAAAACCATCCATGCTATCAGAGTAGATATAGGACTATTCAATAGAGCGAGCTTGGACATGTTGTGGACCTTCAAACCACATTGGGTTAAAACCTACATAACACAATGGCTAGTAGGTTGGACAAGTGATGGTCCTCTGTCCAAACCATCCATGGTAGTAAACAAGGTAGTTACACTCCATTGACACAGAGCGGAAGTGCGATGCGAGAGAGAGTGCGAGAAGAAGAGCACGACGATATGGTGAACTCGCTCTACTGTAATGTGTAGAGCATAATGAGTTCTTATTAGGTTTTTACAAAAGAATATGTGTACATACCTGGCAGCCCGCCCACTTACCTGGGCGACCACATTGGGCTTTATACACCAACAACCTCCCACTTAAAGTCCAATGTGGTACTTTAAGTGTGAGAGAAGATACTATACAAGCTAATATACAAGAGATGTAGAGAAGTGATGTACTACCCTACACCTAACTTCTTGCAAAAGTGCGCAAAGCTCTCTGAGGGAAGTCCTTTTGTAAGTAGATCAGCAGGATTTTCTGTGGTGTGAACTTTGACAAGCTGAATTTGCTTATCCTCGAGCATTTCCCTGATGAAATGATACTTCACATCCACATGCTTTGTCTTTGAGTGATAAACTGGATTGCGAGCCAGTTGTATAGCACTCTGACTATCACAATATAACACGGGCATCTCTTCTTTGATTCCCAAATCTGTTACTAGTCGATTAAGCCAATTTGATTCTTTGCATGCCTCTGATGCTGCAACATATTCAACCTCTGTAGTAGACTGAGTAACACAATCTTGTAATCTAGAACGCCATGATACTGCTCCACCAGCCAATGTAAAGACATACCCTGACGTAGAACTTCGGTTGTCTAAGTCACCTGCATAATCTGAGTCTGTAAAACCCTTTACACTTAGCTCCTGACTCCCATAGCATATACACATACTCTTTGTAGCTTTTAGGTATCTCAATATTCCTTTCACTTCCTCCCAATGTTTCTTGCCTGGGTTTGACATGTATCGACTTACTACTCCCACTGCAAATGCAATGTCTGGGTGATTAGCAATCATTGCATACATCAAACTACCCACTATAGAAGCATATGGAATCTTATCCATTTCAGCCTGTTCTTCCTCAAACACAGGACAATCTTGTTTGCTAAGTTTCACATATGGTGGAAATGGAACACTCAATGCCATTCCCTTCTCCATATTGAAACGTTTCAAAACCTTGTCAATATACTCTGTTTGAGATAACCAAATCAACTTCTTTGATCTGTCTCTCTCAATGCGCATACCAAGTATATGACTTGCCTCACCCATTGTCTTTCATGTCAAACGATTTTTCCATCTTTGACTTCAAAGCTGAAATTTCTTCCAAGTGCTTGCCAGCAATCAGCATGTCATCCACATACAAAATAAGGATCAGCCAACTACCATCCTTATCATTCTTTGTATATAGACAGTGATCGAACTCACTACGTTTGTATCCTTGAGAAAGCATAAACTTGTGGAATTTATGGTACCATGCCCTCGGTGATTGTTTTAAGCTATAAAGACTCTTTAACAACTGGCATACCAAATCTTCCTTGCCTTTCTCAACAAACCCTTCTGGCTGCTGCATGTAAATTTCCACATCTAATCACCATGCAAGAACGTTGTCTTGACATCCATTTGGTGCAACACCAAATCTAATATGGAAACCAATGCAAGAAAGCATCTCAATGTAGTCATCTTGACCACCGGAGAGAAGACTTCATCAAAGTCAATGCCTTGTTCTTGCTTAAAGCCCTTGGCAACAAGCCTTGCTTTGTACTTTGGTTGACTATCATGAGCGGTGATCTTATACCTGTAAACCCATTTACAAGGTAGAGCCTTTTTGCCCTGTGGTAATTTAACTAGCTTCCATGTCTGGTTTTTATGCAGAGCTGTCATCTCTGACTGCATGGCCAATTGCCAATTCCCGGAGTCCTTCATTTGCACTGCTTCCTTGTAACATGAAGGTTGATTGCAATCAGTCAACATGACATAGTTCATAGATGGAAAAAACCGATCAGGAGGTCGTGTGATACGTCCAGATCTACGCAAAATAGGTGGCTCAGGCTCAGCCACAACCTGTGGTTCCATTCTATCCTTTCCTTGCTCCTCTTGAGCCTTGACATTTTGTCTTGCACGTGCAGGTCCGTCTTCTTGGAAGACAACTCTTCTAATCTCCTCAACCCTCTCTGGTTTAGAATGATATTTGGATTCATTAAAGTGAACATCATTGCTGCGGATAACTTTCTAGATTTGGGATCCCAAAGTCTGTACCCCATCTCACCAGAATTACCATAGCCTAGAAAGATGCACTTTCTACTCTTTGGCTCAAGTTTGTTCCTAAATTCCTTTGGAACGTGAGTATATGCCTCACAGCCAAAGACTCTGAGATGCTTGTATGAGGGCATTTTGCCTGACCATACCATCTCCGGAACTGAATCCTTCTGCAAAACCTTGCTAGGAGATCTATTTATAAGATGAACAGCTGTTGATACAGCTTCAACCCAAAACCCATTTGGCAGTTGTGCATTAGACAACATACTTCTGACCTTCTCTTGTATGGTCCTATTCATCCTCTCAGCAACACCATTTTGAGGAGGATTGTAAGGAGCAGTAATTTCACGTTTTATACCTTTTGACTCACAAAAGTCCTGAAACGCCTTTGAAACATACTCTCCACCATTGTCAGTGCGTAAGCATTTAAGCTTCTTGCCACTCTGATTCTCCACAAGTGTCACAAACGTTTTGAAAACACTAAACGCTTCATCCTTGTGCTTGAGAAAGTAAACCCATACTTTCCTCGAGTAATCATCTATAAATGTCATAAAGTAAGAAGCTCCCCCTAGAGATAGGTTAGGCATAGGTCCACACAAATCACTATGAACAAGTGCCAACTGTGTATCTCTTCTACTGCTTCTATGCGTATGTGGCTGTTGTGTTTGCTTACCATACAGACAATGCTCACAGAATTCAAAATCATTAAATTAAAAGCCGGGCAAATAGCCAGAATGAGACAAGATTTCCATTCCCTTCTTGGACATATGTCCTAACCGGCTATGCCACAAAGAAACGTTCGGCTGCTCGGTTACATTGATTACATTTTTAGAGAAATTTGATACATAAATCATGTAAAGTCCTCCAGACTTTACTCCATGTGCTACTGTCATTGAACCCTTGGATATCTTCCACATGTTTTGTCCATAAGTGGTGACGTAGCCAGCATCATCAAATAAACCTGTGCCGATCAAGCTCTTTGTAATTGCGGGAACATGTCTCACATTCTTCAGCGTGAAAGAAGAGCCATTCTGAAACTTCAATTGAACATCTCCAACAACTAAGATCTCACATGTCTGCCCATTTCCTAGCCGAACATGATCTTTAGTGGTCACATAAGAGGTAAACCACTCCTTGTTTGGAGACACATGAAGTGATGCCCCTGAGTCTATAATCCAGTCACTCAGTGCATTTCCATCAGATGTTGTAAGAAGAGCTGAGTCCATTGTATTCTTTAAGAAGTAGATGTCTCCTGACACTAGACTGTCATCCTTTGCAACAGTGTTTGTCACATTTATTTCTTGAATCTTCATTGAGGACTTGTTCTTCTCACCATGGTCTTTAGCTTTCTCTTTGCCTTTTTTCTCTGCAGTCTCTTTTCATGTGACCCTTCTTGCCACAATGGTAGCATTCTATGTCACTCTTGCCTTTAGCACTGCGGGACTTGCTACGAGACTGATTCCTCTTTCCACCTTTGTACTTTTCTTTGGTCCTTCCCCTAACAACTAAGGTTGTTCCTTTGCCTTTGTCCATTGTCTTTCTATTGGTTTCTTCAGTAAGCAGACCTCTTTCTACACCTGCTATGTTCAAACCATCTGGAGGTGCAGAATTACTCAAAGCTGTGCGAAAAGTGTCCCAACTTTCCGGCAATGTGATCAACAGGAACATAGCTCTAACAGGTTCATCAAACTTGACACCTTGAGCTGACAACTTACTGTAGATGGTGTTGAATTCATTCAGATGATTGGACATAGGTGTCCCTTCTTTCACCTTCAAGTCAACAAGCTTCTTAAGCCAGTATACATGTGAAGCTGCACTCTGCTTCTCATAAAGATCACTCAGCTTTGTCCATGCTTCATAAGCCAACATCTCGTCTGCTACATTGAAGTAAACGCTTTCTGCCAAAGTCAGCATAATGGTAGAAAGTGCCAATTCATCCATTTCGCTCCATTCATCTTCGTCCATATCTTGTGGTTTTATCCCCTTGAGCTTTAT
The DNA here is from genome assembly GCF_014529385.1 of Adiantum capillus-veneris. Lineage (NCBI taxonomy): Eukaryota > Viridiplantae > Streptophyta > Polypodiopsida > Polypodiales > Pteridaceae > Adiantum > Adiantum capillus-veneris. Next base: position 23,508,156 of record NC_140940.1, on the reverse strand, counting down.
AGGTTTTATCTGCTTCTTTTGTACCAACACGTGCCAAATCTGCTTCTTCCACAATGGGAAAGTGGTTCCATCCATCTTCTTGATATTGTAAAGAGCAGTGTCCTGTGATCCAACCATAGCTACGCTTCACAGTAGTTTACTTTCCTGGGAAAAATTCGACAGAGTTTCCCCTGTAAACTGACCTCTGAACCAATATCAACCTGTCAAATAAACCAAGAAAACTTCAGATTCTGCAAAAATTTCGGTAGAGTCTCCTTTGTAAAATGGCTCTGGTGTACTCAAAAACAGACCAAAAAACAGCTCAAAAACATTGTCTCTCTGACACTGTAAGCTGCGGGTAAACCTGTCCTGCACCTGTACTGTCTCTCACTATCTTGTCACTGTCCTGTAAGCATAGACTACGACAATGCCTCAACGGCAGTAAAGCAAAGATGCAATCCCAACTGTCTAACTCACAGTCAATACATCCTAGCTGCCTATCTAAGGGTGCTCGAGGGATCGCTCCAAGACCTGTATCACCGAAAGGATCTCAACATTCGAGAATCCCCCAGCTCAATAAAACCTCACTCGACCCTCAACAAAGGCTGCAGTGAATCTGACAATGCATAGACTTCCCACAAAATCATACATCCACAAATTTCCCACTATATGCTGTAACCGCTGCGGCGGTTGTTTGTTGTGTGACTCACAACCAGCAAACCATCAACAGACATACATCATCTCTGACAATACATCCCATGTGGAAGTGTCTGCAATGTCAGGATGAAATCTGGAATATCAAGCAGCAAACACAAGCTACCTGATGAACTAGTGGATGTCGCCTAGAGTCTGTGTGTAGATGCACCCGTGTCGTATGTGACACGCCTCCAAGAACTGTGAGCCGTCCTTCAATGTGTAGACAGCCACAAATCAACACTCTCGGAGTGTCGATATCCTGTCGAATTTCACTCCAATCTGAGCAGGTGACTCTGGCTACCTGCAAATTCTGCCCCGAGCCTCGATCTGAGCTCTGATACCAGTTGAAGGAGTACGAGCGGAAGTGCGACGCGAGAGAGAGTGCGAGAAGAAGAGCACGACGATATGGTGAACTCGCTCTACTGTAATGTGTAGAGCATAGTGAGTTCTTATTAGGTTTTTACAAAAGAATATGTCTACATACCTGGCAGCCCGCCCACTTACCTGGGCGACCACATTGGGCTTTATACCCCAACAACATTGACCTTCAAACAATAGAGATAGCTTCTTTCAATACAGCTAGCTTGGATAGGTGATGGACCTTCAAACCACCTTGGGCGAGAACCTCAATAACACAATGGATAGTAGGTTGGACAAGTGTCAGACGTCTACCCCAAACCATCCACGCATTGAGAGTAGCGATAGGACTATTGATAGAGATAGCTTGGAGAGATGGTGGACCTTTAAAGCACCTTGGGCTAAACCCTCCATAACACAATGATTAGTAGGTTGTACAAGTGATAGACCTCTGTCCAAAACCCTTCATGCTAGTAAACATAGTAGCTAAACTCCATTCACACTTTAACCTTCAAACAATAGTGATAGATGCCTTCAAGAGAGCTAGCTTGTATCGGTGGTGCATCTTCAAACAACCTTGGGCTAAAACCTCAATTACACAATGGTTAGTAGGTTGGAAAAGTGGTGGACCTCTATCCCAAACCATCAATGGTAGTAAACATAGTAGCTCTACTCCATTCACACATTGACCTTCAAACAGTAGAGATAGATTTTTTCAATAGATCTATCTTGGACAGGTGGTGGACCTTCTGTTGCGGGATCGACTCACACACCCATGAAGTGCATGCAAACACTACCTAGATCAACATAATGTCAATCTAGGACACAGATGACACGATAGGCACACGGAGGAAATCTCTTTAGCTTGTCAGGCTGAGACCATCCTACACATACAACACTCTGGAAGGCCAACTATACCACAATCAAGAACCTCACTGCTGTCAACTACACAACCTAGCCACATACACACATACGGAAGGTAACTCACCTTATCATGTCAGATTCGTACGAAACTTAAGGAACACCATCCCCTCACTAGGATACACCTGTCCTTAAGCTTCTACACTCAAAACCCTCACTCTAAACCCGTCTGCGGAAAACGCGTAGGATGACAGAGCAGAATTTTGAAAGTGCCCGAAACTGAAACTTATGAGTACCTATGCGTAGCTTATGTCGCCACGATTCTATAGACTACTAGCACGCAGAAAAAAGACATCTTTTGATACACTTATGGCCACAAATAGCTCGTAGATGCATCAGCGTGTGCGCTTCGTCTCGTGTGGAATGCTTGGCGTTGTTGCGTAGCTCTCCTCGAGCCTACAGCAATGGTGCAGTCGGATCTCCAATGTGTTGAGCGAGCCGGGAATAGCGAGAGGATAAAGCTGACGCTCACTCTCTTTCTCTCTCACACACATTAGACGGCAGCGCTAAAGTTTTGATTATGATTAAAGTCTCTCCTTTACAAAATGACCTAGGTACCTTATATACTAAGTCTACCTTAGGTTTAACCAAAAATGGGGTTGAAAGGTTCAAATGGCTTTGTATTTACAATCTGGAAGTGCCATTGCACCCCAGCTTCTGAAACTAGAATAACTACTCATTACAAATGACGTTTATAGCCATAATCCGCAACATTTCATAACTCGCAAAAGATAATAATTTGGTACGAAACTTGAGTTATGTTGTGTTGTTGACCCAGCGGTCAACACTCCCCCCTTCCGCATTCATGTCGTCCCCGACATGACCTGATTGTCGATGGTGGTGTGGTCTTTGCTGTCATTTTGGCTTCATCTGTTACACTGCTTGTAACTTTGTCGAACCACAACAAGAACTATGATCCATTAGAGCAGACATCTATCATCATAACCATTCATCTTTTGAGATACTCTGATTACTTTTATGTCTGCTCTTCTTCATTGGGGACTTCTTTGTTCCTGTGCAATCATGTTGTTAGTGTTGTCTGCAGTATTGTCATTGTAGGCCATTCTTCGACTCGCCATTGAGGAGAAGTATGCTATGATATGAAATTAGTGCTCCGATTCATTTGTCAATTGATTTGAGTAGCATTTTCTTATCGTTGATGTAGAAGGAATATGTACAAGAGGATGGTGATAGGTGTCATTAGATTAGGGTCTAAAACCTGGATGACCAAAGGGGAAAAACCCTGTGGGAAAAAAAATGCCTTTGGTATACGATCTTATTAGAGTTGAGCAGTTAAACGTGAAGTACATGTTCATGAAAGGTGAGTGCTTGGGTGAAACACGAAAAGAGTGCCTGATGCAAGTGCCAATTATGGGACACTCTATATGCATATAAGAAATTTGTCACCAAAAGCATGCAATGTGAAAGAAGGAGATGATGGGTGTTTCGAGGAATAAATGTAGCACATGTGACATCAAAAAATGTCTCAATAGCTTCCACCTTTCCAAGAAGATTTGTCAATGTAGAAGTTTCTCCACTCGTATCTCACTATGCTCAGTACGTGAGTGTCTTTTGGACCTTCTCCTTCACTTCACCAGACTTAAGTACTTAGACTTCGACTCTTTTGCTCACCTATACCAGCATGAGCGACACAATGTAAATATGCTCAACTCTTCCAGCTTGAGGAGTACCTAGAATACCTAAGATGCTTAGACCACAAAGAATATTACTTGAATCTTTGGGACTAACACCTCACTCATTTTGTAGCTTAGCTACTCGACTCTGACTTTTATGACTTGTCGGTTGCCTGTTGACACTGCTTTGTGACAAGTTCTTGGGCTGTTGTAGTGGTTGCTGAGACATACTTCGTGAAGTTTCATCGTTTCCCTGTACCTTCTTCTCTTTGTAGTGCTCAGGAATCTTGTCAATCTTTTCTTCATGTGGATTATGGATTTTTTTAATTTTTTCTTAATAATAAACAAAGAAAATCTTAAAAAAACTTAACAAAAGAAAAATCATTCAAATAGAAATCTAAATGCTATGTACACTATACACATGTCCCTAGGGGCTCATATATGGATTTTGTCCCCATACTCCTCTGTAACACTACTATGAGGGCATATACTCTAACTTTCGTCAAAATATTATCACAATAAAACGCAAAAATTCAATGCCTCTCACAAAACATTGCCCTCTAATAGTCATAATGTTAGGTCTGCATTTAGAATGCCTCCCCCCTTCCTATTTGGAGTCATCTTTTACGACAGGGTATCGCAAAGGGTATGTGTTGTGCTTGGGCAATTAAAAGTTGTGCCTATGCAGGCCTTGTAATGTAGCCGTATTATGCATACACAGTCAATGCATGGAAAAGATTTATGTTGTGCAAGATGTGGGTATAAGCAATTTTCTTATTGGCATTTGTTGGAGAGGCTTCCTATTGTAAGCAATGTAATGGTCTTTGAAGCTCCTGTATCGTTGCTTGATTAAAGCGACTTGCTCTCTTCTAACTGCACTGTAATCGTAGGAAGAATTGTAAGAATTAAAGCGGCGGTGCACTGACAGCAGTTTTGTTGTTCTTCTTTGGGACCCATTTCTTTGCGATTCTTGGCTGTTTTGTTGCTGACCCTCGTTTGGGAACCCATACTTGCCCGTGCTTCGTTTGTGTTTGAAGAGACTTCTTTGGGATCCACCTTTTTGTTGTGTGAGTCGACAGTGGTCTTTGCTTCAGCCCTTGTACGCTTGGTTGGTGACGAGATTCGGGCTTTTAAAGTTGATAATGTGGTTGTTTTGGAATCCAAATGAATTCCTGACTTTTTTGTGCTTGAATCAACTTCTTTGGAGCCCAAACCTGAGTTGTGAAAGCTTGCGACATTGTGATATTCTTACCCGTTCGTGCACGCTTTCCTTGTTTTTGTTTTGGTGTTGGATCTTGTGATTTGTCATTAGAGATCTTTGTCTTCTTGATCCATATCTGTTTTTGGCCGATCTGCCTTTTGGTATCCAGATTTGTCGAGCTTTTTGGCTTTGACTTGTTGTCTTCTTCTTTTGACCTGTCATGGTTGTTGTTGAAGGGGTTGGTGATAGTGATGGCCTGAGTTGATGATGGGGGATGTCGTAAGATTCATCACTATCACTACTATCCTCAGCAAGGTTGACTTTTTGTACTTTCCCTTGATTTTTTGGGTCTTAGTGGAAAGTTACTATCTGTTTGCTCGTGGGTGGTAGTTTCTTGGAGGACTTTTCTAGCCCATTGATTAGAGCATTGTTGGCTTGTTGCTATGGTCATATTCCTCCTAGCTGAGTCTTTGCATCCTTATTAGGAGCCATGTATGAGGATGCTTGTGGTGGCTGTGTCTTCACTGAGGACTTTGGAATCCACTTTTGATGCACTTTATTCGTGTAGCGATGACATTGATTCCCGGGTCGTTGATCTTCTTGAAGCTCGAAGTGTTCTACAGAGTCATAGAACTCGTCGTCTTCTTCATCTTTTGATTCTCCACATTTATTTGTTTTCTCCTTATGTTGAGAGCTTGTTGATTTCTGGTTCTCTTCGTTTTCCTGGATTACACTCACTGCAAAATAAGGAACGACATCATAGCCATTTTCATCACAAAACTTTGTTGTGGGAGCATCCTCCATGACGCACACGTCTAGAGTAGCCAAGATGTGTTCCCATCCGAAAGGCTCTAACTCTTCTTCAGGAAATGGTTCTGGGATATAGTCCATATCCTCTATAACCCGCTCTAGGATACATTCCTCACATTTCAAGCTACCACATTGTGAAGCTCCACACATCAACAGTTCTTTAGGCTTACCTGACCAAACCGGAAGTTCTGATCTTGCTACTGTGGCGGAATCCATCTCCTCAACCGGTGTTCTCGTCACATCCCTATAGCTATGGTCCCTCAAGTTTATCTTGTTATGGTTTCCATATGTCTCATGTATATATGGTCATAACCCCAATCTTGGACCATTTTCAATTGTCGCATGAATGGTCTTCCCAAAATGATGTCATAGTTGTTCTTCATGCCAAAGTCAACAACAACAAAAGTGTGTTCATATTCAATGCCACAAGAAGTAACCAGTACTTTTTCTAGCAGTCCTAGGGGCTTTTCCTTGTGTCCGTCTGCAAGCTGCTGGGTCATTCGTGTGGATATCAAGGCAGGTTTTCCCCATTTTTTCAAAACCTCTTTGGTTGCAATGGCCACACCAGCTCCACTGTCAAGGATTGCCATGGTTTTTACACCATTAAATTCCACAGGAAGGGTGGTGTTTCCAACTTCTCCCTCGTAATACTCGCCTACCTTGTTTAATGGCACTGGCCTAGTATTTAGTTGAGGCATTTCAAGATCTTTGATGCCTTCCTCGATTTGAGTCATTGGGGTTTTTACACCAAATTTCTCTAGACATTTACCCACATTAGCCCACATGTTTGTTCTTATTCTGAGCAGCTTGGCTAACATTATTGTACAGGTGACTGGGGTAGATAGAATATCTACTAGCCCCTTTGAATCGATGGCCTTGTTGGGAGACAGTCTCTGTGATGGGACTGCAACCACATCTGACTTGGTCTCGTACTCTCCTATGTAGGACGGTAGTGTTCTTAGCAAATGGGGTTGACTATCCATAGATTGTACAGATCCTTTGTCGCCCCAATACTATCGCATGTCTAGATTCATTTGAGATCCAGTCTCAAATTCCTCTATTGGTGGTAGAAACACTCCTCATTCATGAGTCTTGTCTACTCGTCTTCTTAGGTCATCGGCTTCATTGGCCTCTCTGACTTGTTTCCACAATTCGTCAAGACCATTTATCTCTTTACAATCCTCAAGTATAGCTTGGTGAAATCCCTCGGAAGAGTTATCCGTGGTATTCACTACTATCCTTGGTTCTAATGTTGGGTCTTTGAGGTTTGGTCTATGCTCATGACTAGAATCTGGCTCTTTTAGTTGCTGGTTTGGTGGGATTACTTGTGTAGGCATGACATGGATCACATCCTCAGGTTTTGCAACTGGTGGTTCTAGTAAATCTTGGGTTGTTTGAATCATTTTCTTACACATTTCAAACCTTTGCTTTTCTAGCTCCGCATAGGGATATGTCATCCACCTGTGTTCTTTCGTTTGGTTGTTTTTTAGCCTCACATCATAGGCTTTCAAGAGGGCATCTAATGTCTCATTAACCTTCTCTGCCAACATAGATCCTCCTGAACTAACACTTCTCCGTTTCTCATCCGTGGATGGTTCTTCTAGAGGTTTAACCATCTGTGTAAGAGAAGGTGCCTCCTTTTCCTCATGTTGTTTTATCTTCTCCTCAGCTTCGGTAAGCTTCTCAACTAGGGATTTTTGCTCTCGTGCCCTGTGTGCTATCATCCTAGTCTTTCTAGCTTTCCAACTATTTCGTTTGCTCTTAGTTTTCTGACTAGGTGCGTCTGTCTTTGGTCCATCATCTGTCTTTGGACTCATGTCACTTTCCGTGTTCTTTGTCTATAGATTCTCATCAGCTTTCTTTTGAGCTTGTGCTCTCGTAACTACTTGAACTGGTACGACATTTTCATTTTCTGAGCTACTAGGGAGCTGAATAATCCCTAATACATTTGTCGTGATTTTCCTGATTGAGTGATGCCACACTCAAGACAATAGGCATTTACTTCAGTGATCTCCGTATGAGGACATTGTTTGACCAAGTGGTTGTCACGACTTTTGTGACAATCTGTCTCTGGTTGAGGAGATTCTTTTAGCATTTCCTCTTGGCTATAAGCAAGCTTTGACCTAGATAAGCTGCTATTTTCAATGAATCGCAATGTCCTTTCGTCCATTTCATACCTTCTTTCTTCTGGCTGAGACCCAGGAGGTGGAGGTTGTACCGGCCTCACCACTCCATGTGTTTCTCTCACATTTTGTTGCTCCGAAGGGTAGTACTCACTTTGGTTGCTATACCACATTGTAGCTGGTACTAGCGTTGGTTTATTTGATGCTTTCATCATTGGCATGTATCTCATGTCTACCGGCATTCTAGCACCTGGCAGCGGAGGTTGTTGTCCTAAGACAAGTTGTGGCCTTAAAACTCCTACTGGTCCTGGCACATTCCCCGTAATGTATCTAGGTGGAGTAGGTGCTTCTGGAACAGGTTGTACATACCTCTACCTAGCATTTTCCATGCTATAATAGCACTCTTCCTCCGTATGGTTCGTCCATTTTCTCTCAATTTCACACCACTTCGGCTCTCCCAAAGCATACCTTACAAGAGGAATCAACCTCTTGACCAAGTCGTCGACGATAAGCTTTTCTTGATCAATAGGTGCGGTTGGCTTGGCAATGGACTCACTTATCTGTGAAACACTGTGCTGAGAGGATGTGTCATCTTCTTGACTCTTTAAGTCCTTTTCTTTGTAAGCCTCACAGTTATCCACTAGATAAAGAGCTTCTTTGATCAACTCGTTTAGCGTCATCCTCCTTATCATATGCAGATCCTTATGAAGGCCCACATGTCTCATTCCCTGGATAAAGATCAGCATCAGTCGTGCTTGCGTAGGTAATTCCGCTCTCGGACAGAGCTTAACATATCTCTTGAGCCGTAATGATGCTTTGCGTACTGATTCATTCTCTTTCTGTTTGAATCTATGGATTTGCGAGACCGTGTTGTGAGCAATGCCTTTTGGCGAGAATTCTTCAATAAACTCCTCAAACAGCTCATCTAGGGTCTCAAAATCCCATTTTTCCACCGAGTCGAACCATGTAGCTGCATCATCTTCTAGAGTCAATCCAAATCCCGCAAACTGTGTCGCAAAATCTGAAACTTCTTCTGCTCTAATCACTCTTCTAAAATCCGTTACGTGATCTCTCGGATCTTTATCTCCGGAGTATTTTCTGTTTACCCATTTCTCGACCTGGGATGTGGTCTAACTCGTCGATTGTCTACAAGTCTAACCAGAGACTCTCCCAATCCTTCTCTCGTTATCGCTCTTGAAGGGAATCCTGGTGGCTCTCTTCTTGGAATTCCTATAGGAATTCTCGTGTTTGGTGGAGGCATTTGCGGTCCTTCATTGACCAAATATCCACCTCTTTCTAGTACAGAGTCTGTGGATTTGTGCTTTCTACAACTCTGTATTCTCGTCCATACTTGTCGACAACTATAGATCTCCATTGACAGTCGACTCTGTATGTGTAGACATATAAGCAAGGATTTCAAAATGACGTGATCACACTATAATTTCAGGTTAATAACAACAGAAATGCAAAATAACAAATATTATGTTAATTGACATTCATCTTTTTTGACCTGCAAGGAGACTTGGAGACCGGCTCGAGGCCCGCCGGGCTAAGTAGTTGGCCCGTCGGGCCCGCCGGGAAAAGCAATTTCCCTGCCGGGCCCGTCGTGGCTATATAAAGGCAACGCCGGTGCTTGTCTTTTTCACAAGAGAGGTACATTGAAAAGTTTTCTTCACCAAACTTTCTGGCAGCTTTCCACATTCTCAAAGCAGTGTAGCAGTAATTTTTTAATCCCTTCCTTATTTTATTGATGTTTTTTTGAGTTTTTTGCGTTAAAACTTAAAGGTATAAAATTTCTTTTATCAAATCATCGTACATGGATGCACTGGCATATGGTTGCAATTGCAGCTAGGTGTGTCATTGCAAAAGCGTACGATGATTATGTTTTATATTGCTCCCAGTCATTCATGATTCGGCACATGGTTGCAATTGCGACTAGGTGTGTTGCTGCTAGAATGACAGGAGCATCTGTTTGAAAGAAGTCACCGTGCGTGAATGCACTAGCACATGGTTGCAATTGCGGCTAGGTGTGTCATTGCAAAAGCGTAGGGTGACTATGTTTTATGTTGCTCCCAGTCATTCATGCTTTGGCACATGGTTGCAAATGCGACTAGGTGTGTTGCTGCTAGAATGACAGGAGCATCTGTTTGAAAGAAGTCACCGTGCGTGGATGCACTGGCACATGGTTGCAATTGCGGCTGGGTGTGTCATTGCAAAAACGCAAGATGACTATGTTTTATGTTGCTTCCCGTCATTCATGCTTCGGCACATGGTTGCAATTGCGACTAGGTGTGTTGCTGCTAGATTGACGGGAGCATCTAATGCATGAACGTGTGCTCAAATAATTTCATAATGTTTCATATGCTTGAATCTTGAAATACGACATCGTGCGTGGATGCACTGGCACATGGTTGCAATTGCAACTAGGTGTGTCATTGCAAAAGCGTAGGATGACTATGTTTTATGTTGCTCCCAGTCATTCATGCTTCAGCACATGGATGCAATTGCAACTAGGTGTGTTGCTGCTAGAATGACAGGAGCATCTATTAGAAAGAAGTCACCGTGCGTGAATGCACTGGCACATGGTTGCAATTGCGACTAGGTGTGTCATTGCAAAAGCGTAGGGTGACTATGTTTTATGTTGCTCCCAGTCATTCATGCTTCGGCACATGGTTGCAATTGCGACTAGGTGTGTTGCTGCTAGAATGACAGGAGCATCTGTTTGCAAGAAGTCACCGTGCGTGGATGCACTGGCACATGGTTGCAATTGCGGCTAGGTGTGTCATTGCAAAAGCGTAGGGTGACTATGTTTTATGTTGCTCCTAGTCATTCATGCTTCGGCACATGGTTGCAATTGCGACTAGGTGTGTTGCTGCTAGAATGACAGGAGCATCTGTTTGTAAGTTGTTGTACAGTGAGACATTGGCACATGGTTGCAATTGCGATTAGGTGTGTCACTGCAAAAGCGTACGAGATCTATGGTCTATACTGCACTTTTTCTTTCACGTAGAAAAGATCCAAATGCAGTGGCACATAGTTATATTTCACAATGTGTTGTTTGCAATAATACCATTGCAGGCAAAATGGATCCTTCTGCTACTTCAATGATAGAGTTCAAAAAGAAAATTAGACAATTGTTGATTACAATCGTCAGTGCACTAGATCCCGACGATATAGCGCAGATTGATGAGTCTAGATTGCAATCATTATACAGTGAGATTGCCCGCAAAATGTTGTTGTTATATCCAGACAAAACAACCGAATCAATAATCTCATTACTGAGTTGTTGGGTGGGCAATTTGCCCAAGGTGGCCTCTGATTTTGAAAGAGGAATGCCCTCAAGAAGTAGACAAGGGTAAGCTAGAGCATTGGAACGCGAGATGGAGAGCTGAAAAGGAGAGGTCAAGGCGAGCATCCCACATAGACACACAGTTTGGCCTAAGCAAGAAAATGCGCATGGCTATCACCAGAGTTATGGGGAGCAGCCAAGTTGGAGAACCGTTTATTGAGGAGGCTTCCATTGAGGGAACATCGGGTTCTACTGCTTCTGCCAGTCACATGGAGAGCAATAAATACAATTCTGAATGTAGTATGACTTTGCGCATTCCAAATAAGTCCATTAAGAAGATCAAGAAACTTGGGTCAGGGGCTTATGGCACAGGGTGGCAAGTTCAAATCAAAGGGATCAATTTCCTTCCTGCAACGAATCTTATTGTGCCAAGGAGTTCAAAGGACAGGCCAAGCATCAGTGGAAAAGCTTTGCATCAGAAAGTGGGGTAGATCTCAACCATAGAGGGATTGTGAGGAGTATTGCCCACTCTGTAACGTTGCTATGGTTTTTGATATTCCCCTACTTCAATGGGGGAACTTTAGGTGATCTTATGGAGACAGTGCCCCTTCCACATGGCTCTTTCACAATGCTTGTAGCGCATCAAGAGGGGAAAGGAAAGATCCCTGAAGACTTTAAATGGGAGCAGCCCTCTGAAGACAAGAAAACACGTATCAAGAGCCTGTACAATCATGCACCCTAGTTGATCCATTCCTTGGTGAAGGCATTGCGTTTCGCACATGACGAGGGAGTCATCCACAATGGTCTCCATCCATGGAACATCATGTTGGACTTTACCAAGGATCTCACTCCCCGTATTGGAATAATTGATTGGGGATTGGCTCTGCGTGTTGGCTTAGAGACACAAAAGACCAACAATATCGATGAAAACTGGCAAAAGCTTCATCCTTGGCGAGCTCCTGAGTTACTAGATGGCAAGAATTTATGCCCATGGACCAAGGCCACATATGTGTATGCCATAGGATGGGTGATATGGCAATTTTGTAAGTTTTGTGGAGAGTTCTCTAACTACTACAGCACAGATTGGTTCAAACATAAGGTTTCAGTGGAGGTACAAGCCATATCTAGGATTGTTGTGGAAGGTTGGGTGAGGAAGAAATCCACAGACAGAAAGACCTTGGCACTTTTGGACGAAGAATTAGAAAGATTTGAAGCCCAGCCAGAACGATGCTTACGCCCTCCCTCTGAAATGAGTGTACATATTTATATGTACTCCAGTTTCTCTCAGAACTTGAATTGGATGCACATTGGGCTAGGATTCTAATAGCTAGGCGTTTAAGGGTGGGTGCACTACCACCATAATCATCCACCACTTCCACGCTGGTTGCTCTGTGGCAAGTTTCTGCACAAATTCTGTACCAAACTTACCCTCTTTGAGTTTAAACTTCGTAAGATCAGTAACAGCTGATGCATGCTCATTAGGATCATCATAAAATCTGCCTATCACATCATAAAAGTCTTCCGGCACCTCCTCATCAAGTTTGTCTATTTCCATTGCCCAATACTCTGGATCCAATAAGAAAGCTACGCTGTGTAGTGGACTATGTGCTCCAACCCATCGACCATGCACATACTTTCTCAAAATTTCTCTCCTCTTTTGAGTGAATGGTGTCTTCCAAGGCTTCACAATTGGCTCCTGGGGCTCCTCTGGATTTGCAAGGCTTTCTTGAACAGTCCACCAAGCCATCCACACCTTACCTATGTTAGGCAAGGCAGAATCCAGTTGGCGTAATACGAGCATAATTGGCATCATGAAATTGTGCACATCCACCACATCATCCCAGAAGTGGCGATCAGCTAGTAGATCTCTGATCACCCCTATTTTTCTTTTTATCTTCTCCCTTTGACCAGCCTCCCATATTGAAAAAGTGGCACAAACAAATGTCTCCATCACAGCATTCTTATTTTTTATTAGTGATTCTACCGTAGAGTAGTTGGTACAAAATCTAGTTTCGCACGGCAGTTTTAACATAGTAGACATCCTCTGACGGTACATGTCAAGAACCCTCTGATGCTTCAAAACAAACTTGACTATAAAGCGAGCATTGTCTACTATCCATTTGAACCACTCTGTGTCCTCTCTCTTGTACCAATCTTGCAATACCAAGTTCAAGCTGTGTGTACTGCAACCAGCACTATATAGGTGAGAGAAGCGACTTTCAAGTATCCTACCTGCAGCCCTGCAATTTTTGGCATTGTCCATGATTACTTGGACAACATTTTCTTTTCCAAGTTCCTCAACTACGTCGCCAATGATGTCAGCTATAAAACTACCAGACTTTATTTGACCAAAGCTATCCACAGCTTTGATAAAACATTCACCACGAGGACATACAAGCATGATGTTGTTCAATGGCCGCCTTTGAATGTTGGACCAACCATCACTAACTATGGTGTATCCAGATTGTTCTGTTGCATTTAATATTACCCTTTGAATATCCTATTGTGTGTTTGTGTAACATTTATCCAACAGTTGGTTTCTCATATGGTGATATGTTGGAGGGGTAAATCCATCACCATACTCCCCAATGCGTTTCCAAGCTGACTTCCATGCATCACGGGTGACAATGGCCAATGATCCCCCAGTGAAATAGACGGCTTTAGCTAGTGCAAGTTGTGCTTCTTCTAAGGTAAGTGTTTTGAAGCTCGTCTGTAAGCTAACATGTCTACTTTTTGACGATCCTACCTGAAAGTCAGGAGATCCATGGTTTGGAGGTGTAGTTCCATCGATATGAGAAGTTGGTTCCCTGCTTTGAGTGCTTCCATTGGTGGGTGTTACACCCAATGATCCCTCATACTGGTTTGATCTTATTGATACCGGGGTGTGATGGTCGAAAGTAGAGAGTTTTGATCTTTTGCTCTTGGAAATTAGCTTACCAATTAAAGCTTTTAAGCGCATAGCTGCTTCTTCTGCACCTAAGTCCTTGCACTTTCCTCCTTGGATTCTGGTATTGCCACCTAGCAAATGATCCCTTATTCTTGGTGCTCCTCCAGATTTCTCTTTGCCACAAAAGTTACATTTCCAATCTTGATACTTATTTAAATTTGTGGCAAAATTCCACTCGGGTCCTGGACTTTTTCCACCTGCCTTTCGCTTGCCCTATGAAGTGGTGCCTTGCGAAGCAGAACCTGGCATCGAGGTAGGAGGTCTCCTCAAGGAAGCCAAGCTTGAGACACCAACATCACCGCTCACATTCCCGGTGGAAGACATACTTATTGGATGCCTGCAATACCAATAAACATAGCTCAGTATGCTTTCTCTTCTTTCAAGTATTATTCAAACCAAACATTAGTGTTATAATCAATATCACACACAAGCGTAGTAGTGAAGCCTGAAGGGAATAAACCTCTCTACTCAAACATGAACAAGAAAATACAACGATGAATCAAATATGTGATCAGTCCATCCCGAAAGTAGAGATATCGACCCAAAGATTCACCTTCCTACCCCTTTCATGAATCAGTCCAGTCCAAAAAAGAACTAATGATCCATGATTGGAGCTCTAATCGAAATAGCAAGTAAATACAGCGGTGAATCAAACATGTGATCAGTCCATCCTAAAAGTAGAGATATCGACCCAAAGATTCACCTTCCTACCTCCTTTCATGAATCAGTCCAGTCCAAAAAAGAACTAATGACCCATGATTGGAGCTCTAATCGAAATAGCAAGCAAATACAGCGGTGAATCAAACATGTGATCAGTCCATCCCAAAAGTAGAGATATCGACCCAAAGATTCACTTTCCTACCTCCTTTCATGAATCAATCCAGTCCAAAAAAGAACTAATGACCCATGATTGGAGCTCTAATCGGAATAGCAAGCAAATACAATGGTGAATCAAACATGTGATCAGTCCATCCCAAAAGTAGAGATATCGACCCAAAGATTCACCTTTCTATCTCTTTTCAAGAATCAGTTCAGTCCAAAAAAGAACTAATGACCCATGATAGAAGTTCTAATCAATATAGGAATCAATTTAGCAAATATAACGATGAACCAAACATGAGATTAGTCCATCCCAAATGTAGAGATACCGACCCAAAGATTCACCTTTCTACCTCCTTTCAAGAATCAGTTCAGTCCAAAAAAGAACTAATGATCCATGATCAGAGTTTCATTAAGTTTTTTTTTTTTTTAAAGACTATTCATTTTTTTACCTTTAGTTTTTCTTCTAAATTTTAAAGGATGACCAAATTTAGAGGAAGCGGTGATGTGATGTGATGTATACTACAGGGTTATATAGAGCTGCCAAATATGGAGGGGGTACATGACGGGGCCGGCGGAATTCTTGCTTTTCCCGCCGGGCCCGCCGGGTTTCATAATAAGCCCGCCGGGCCTGTCGGGGTTTGTTGGTTGCCCTACCGGTTCTACATTTTCTACCGGTTTTCATAGGTCATGACATTAGATATGTTATTAACATGAAAAAAATAGTGATAATAACAACAATAATTAACATTTAACAAAATACGTCATCGCGTAATTAAAATCCCTACATATAAGAGCTTGTAATACGTTATCTCTTCTAGGTATGGATCTGAGCACCTATAAATATTGACCTCATTGTCGTCAATGTATCTATATAGTCCTTCACTCTCATGACCAATCATCCAAACTCTCTCAACAAGATGGATCTTTATCAATTGCAAGTTTGGAAGATCCATTGTGGGAGGATATTCCTCTATCGTCGAGATCTCCAAGCTTGTGTAAGCTGCATTTGAATCTAGGGTAGACATGATTTCTGGGCTTAAAAGCTTTTGAGATATTACTATTCAATAGAGATAGCTTGGAGAGGTGATGGATCTTCAAACCACCATGGGCTAAAATTTCCATAGCACAATTCTTAGTAGGTTGGACAAGTGGTGGACCTCTACCCCAAACCATCCACATGATTAGACTAGAGAGAGCACTATTCAATAGAGCTAGCTTGGACAGGTGGTGGACCTCAAACAACCTTGGGCTAAAACCTAAATAACACAATGGATAGTAGGTTGGACAAGTGGTGGACTTCTGCATCCATGGTACGAAAAAAGTAACTGCACTCCATCACACATTGACCTTGAAACAAAGAGATAGCTTCTTCCAAAGGAGTTGGCTTGGATAGGTGGTGGACCGTAAATACAATATTGGGCTAAAACCTCCATAACACAATGCATAGTAGGTTTGACAAGTGGAGGAGATTTCCCCCAAACCATCCATGGTAGTAAACAAAGTAGCTACACTCCATTCACACACTAACTTTGAAACAATAGAGATAGCTTTGTTCAATAGATCTAGCTTTGATAGGTGGTGGATCTTCAAACCAACCTAGGCTAAAAGCTTTAGAACACAATGGAAAGTAGGTTGGACAAGTGGTGGACCTCTACCCAAACCATCTATGGTAGTAAACATAGTAGTCCAAGCTATCTCTATTGAATAGTCCTATCTCTAGTCTGATGACGTGGATGGTTTGGGGTAGAGGTCCATCACTTGTCGAACCTACTAACCATTTTGTTATGGAGGTTTTAATCCAAGGTGGTTTGAAATTCCACCACCTGGCCAAGCTAGCTCTATTGAATAGTCCTATCTCTACTCTCATAGCGTGGATGGTTTGGGGTAGACGTCTAACACTTGTCCAACCTGCTGTCCATTGTGTTATTGAGGTTCTAGCCCAAGGGGTTTGAAGGTCCACCACCTATCCAAGCTAGCTCTATTGAAAGAAATTATCTCTATTATTTGAAGATCAATGTGTGAATGGAGTGTAACTACCTTGTTTACTACCATGGATGGTTTGGGCAGAGGACCATCACTTGTCCAACCTTCTAGCCATTGTGTTATGCAGGTTTTATCCCTATGTGGTTTGAAGGTCCACAACCTGTCCAAGCTCACTCTATTGAATAGTCCTATCTCTACTCTGATAGTGTGGATGGTTTTGGCTAGAGGTCCTGCTCTTGTCCAACCTACTATCTATTGTGTTATGGAGGTTTTAGCCCAAGGCGGCTTGAAGGTCGAGAACCTATCGAAGCTCGATCTATCGAAAGAAGCTAGATTCTCTATTGTTTGAAGTTGAATGTGTGAATGGAGTGTAGCTATTATGTTTACTACCATGGATGGTTTGGGGTAGAGATCCACCACTTGTCCAACCTACTAACCATTGTGTTATGGAGTCTTTAGCCCAATGTTGTTTGAATGTCCACCACATGTCCAAGCTAGCTCTATTGAAAATTCCTACCTCTATTGTTTGAAGGTAAATGTGCGGATGGAGTGTAGCTAGTAGGCTTACTACCATGGATGGTTTGGGGCAGAGGTCCACCACTTGTCCAACCTACTTTCCATTGTGTTCTGGAGGTTTAGCCCAGGTTGGTTTAAAGGTCCACCACCTATCCAAGCTAGATCTATTGAACAAATCTATCTCTTTTGTTTGAAGTTCAATGTGTGAATAGAGTGTAGCTACTACGTTTACTACCATTGATGGTATGGGTAGAGGACCATCACTTGTCCAACCTACTAGCCATTGTGTTATGCAGGTTTTAGCCCTATGTGGTTTGAAGGTCCACCACCTGTCCAAGATCGCTCTATTGAATAGCCATATCTCTACTCTCATAGAGTGGATGGTTTTGGCTAGAGGTCCAACACTTGTCCAACCTTCTATCCATTGTGTTATCGAGGTTCTAGCCCAAGGCCATTAGGGCCAAACACGACTCAAAAAGGGCTTTGTAAGGAATTGGTTAAATTACTAATTAGCAAAGCCGTTTGTGGTCAAAACGGCTCCAAATTTGTCTGTTTTGGTCATTTAAAGCATATCTACGCAATCTAAAGCGTATCTAGGTACATATCTCTAAATATTCAAAAAGATATCGTTTTCTTCACATTCCTTTGTGGCTCACCTCGAAATTTATTTTCATTTACTTCACTCGGCAGCAAATAGTTGTTTCCACTTTTGAATCTCTCTTTTTTCTCTCACCTTTCGCGAGCTTTATCTCTTCTTCTCTGATGCACCTTGTTCTGATGCTACGTTATTTCCATTATACTTTCTGCTCCTTCATTACTTACAATGACTAATACATCTTCCATTAGTGATAACCGCAAGTTTCACTTGAACATTAAGCTAAGCCAGGAATATGCTACTACGCGGAGTGTCTATCAAAGACCAGTTACAACTGTAAATGAAGCACAACAACTTCACAATGAGGGGGAAAAACACACTGATATATGGACAGATGGGAGTTTGTATCCACCGGATGCTAGCACTAGAAGGTATCCATCTTTTCACACACCTCATGATTTGATGAGATTTGTTGGTGATGGGGTTGATGGCTTACTAGGATATAGTTCTAGGTTATCTCATTTACACATTGATCATACACATTCCATTCAATATCTCAAAACTGTTTTGTCTTCAAATGCAACAAGAATTTTAGATCTTGAAAACCAAATAGCATCTCTAAAACAAGAAAATCACCAGCTTCGGAATTTAAAAGAAACTCCAATAGAATTAAGAGCACGAGTAAAACGAATGAGAGATGTAGTAAACTTAACAGAAGGTTCTGGACAAAGAAAAAAAAGATTAAAGATTACTAGAGAACATGTGACTAGTCTTTTAGGATTTGATATGTCCAATGTTCAAGAAAGGGTGAGATTTTTGAATGAGGTAATGAACAAAAGTGATATTCTTAAACTTTTGAAACTTCTTGAAAATCAAACTCAGAAGAAATTGGTATTTCAAAATTTACTGAAAGATATGGTTTTACTGGTCAAACCTTCTCAAATGCAAGAAGTTTGTGACACAGTGGGGGTGAGTAGAAGGGGTTACAGGGCCATCTCTAAAACCTGGTTTCAGGTTTTAAAGTATTACAAGATTAAAGTTTTTGGGTTGCCTAGGCCTCACAATGTTGGGAAAGTTAGGACTCTATTAAACGAAGAAATACCCGAACATTTTGGAGAGTACTATCATATAAAAGGAACGATGCCATATGAAAAACAGAAAAAAAAATCTTCTTTTGAGTATAATGTTTTTAATAACATTTGGATGAGTATAAAAAATGTTCAATGTGCTATGGTGAGATACTATAATATGCAAGAAGTAGATTGTGAAGGAAAACTTATATTTGTTCTGAAATTGGATGAAGCTCAAATTCAAAAATGTCAAAAAATGGAAAGAGTATCCATATCCCTTATGAATAGAGAATTGGACTATAGCCAAGGTAAGCTTGATTCCCCATACCACAAAACTCAATCATAAATGAAGCTTTGGTGGATCGGAGCAGCTCAAATACCAGTAGAAAATCACGATACATTGAAATGGCTGTTTTTGCAGACCGATATCCCTTCTGTTATACAAGACCAAAATGCAGGTGAAAAACTCTGTGTAGATGGCATGGGTGACTTTTTTGTAGAATGGCACTTGAGTGCCGACCTAAAAGCATTAAAGTGCATGTTTGGTGTATGTGGAGGTGCCAATACCAAGTATCCATGTCTATATTGCATGCAAGCACTGGAACAAAATGATTGCTTGCAGAACACGAGGTTGGAAAACCACCATCAAGAAATAGGGTGAACGTCATCGACTACCCATCATCTTCTATAATTTGGGATCCAATTCTAACAATAGATTTAAAAAATGTACATATATGCACAATGCATGCAGAGCTTAGAATCTTGGACAAATTGCTTCGACTCCATCTTGACTATGCATATTCTATTAAGCCAACTAAACTTGCAAAGGAGTGCATAGAAAAATGCGAGGCTTTGCTCTCTCAAATGGGTTTTCATGGTGGTCAAGTGCATCGAAAAAAAGATCCCACTCTTTCAAAAGGAACCGGTGATGTTTTGCAAGATGTTTCAATGGGTGGAGCAAAAGCCAGAAGATTTTTGAGTAACCATGACAACAAACAAGTTGATGCTATGTGGAACTGCTGAAAGGATATTTGTGTTATAACAACCAATGTCAAAAGTAGACCAGATGTAGCCAACAAACGCATGGAAGTGTGGAAGAAGCTCGACAATGTTTTGAAAGTTTTGAGACAACAAGTTAGCTCTGCTACTTATGCAGATGAGTTAAAAGGGACAATAAAGCTTTTAATAACTGCTATTACAGATGCTTGGGGAGCAAAAGACATCACATATTACTTGGTGAGTATTCAATTACTTTCTAAAGTCTGGATAGTATTTTACTTTGCATCCTATTGAGTTCAACTAACTTTTTTTTATTTTTAGCATATTATGTACCTGCATGGACCATATTTTGCAAAACAAGGACCCCTTGCAACATGGAATACTCAGGGAATGGAAAAATCTCACTATCAAGCGAGGACTTCTTTTTCAAATGTACAAGAAAGGGAGGGGGACAAAGAAGGAGCAATGCACTAAAGGAATTATTCAATTGGTTCTATAGGAGGAAATTACAACGGATGAGATCAAACAACCATGCTGCTCAACCACAGATGGAGATTAATACTTCACTTTGAAACTTTGTACCGAATCTTTCTAAAGAGATCCAAATTCCAAAAAGATATTTTGGTGCAAAAAATTATCAAATTTACATCACTTTTTATTTTTTTTTATATCTCTAGGCATGTCACCCCTATATCTCAAAAACTTTTTTCTTTTATAGCCCCCAAGAAGGTTGACATTTGTCTTCTCAGCTGCTGCTGCCACTGCATAGCTAGAGTAGCAAAGAAAGTATCCTGCTCTTGAGGCATTGAATCCTCCAGCATATCCAAATATTTGAAGTGCTGCTACTCTCTCAAGTAGCATGATCTTGTTTGCATTGATTTGAAGGGGAGTGTACCCTAAAAACCGTGACAATATCTGCAGTGCAAACATTGGCAACTCAAGATCTTCAGAATACTGCATGTGAAAAGCACAGAAGGTGGCACTATCCAATGTAGGCATGTAGTGCATGAGAGAGGAGGCATCCCTTCTTGAAGATCCGTGAACTGCTTTCCCTCTCGAGCCTTTAGCTCTCCCAAGAAAATTGTCTCTGTTAAGGAGTTCAATCTGCAAAACAAGACAGAATGAGTTATTAAAAAAACTTGAAAAAAAAGAAATATTTCAGAAGGGAGGTCACCTTTTGCAACTCATCTTCGGCAATGACTTTTTCTTGAAGGAGATTGCATGATACGGTCATCTCTTTTAAGTCAACTTCCTTTCCAATTTTTTTCAGCTTAAAGTCTCTGCCAAAAGATTGGATGCCAAGCTCAACAAGTCTCTTCTCAAAATTCTCATCTTTGAGGGAAGGTTTCTCCTCTTCCACTCTTCTCATGCATAGAGCAAGTGCATCAGGACTAGGCAAAAAATCTTTATTGGATATCTGAAGATCAAGTGCCAAAAACTCCTCTTTTGACTCTTCTTCTATCTCAATAAAATCTTTGGCCACCTCAGAAGCTTCAGAAATGGTTGCAATACAGTAGTCCTCCCTCATATTAAGCAGACACTAGATATGATGGAGAGGTATATACTCTTTCCCATTGATATAGAAGTAGGGAAGGTTTGGAATAGTAAGGGAAGCTTCAGACACCTCTACCTCATCTGTTGGCTCATCAATGACAGTACTAGCTCTAAATTGAGCCACATCAAAATTTGCACTCTCCTGCTCCTCAGTTGCAACATCAACTTCCTCCTCTTCTAGAATTTCAAATTTTCTCAAGCTGCAAAACTGTGGAAACATTTTTATTTTTCGCCTCTTCATCTGTATCTTTCACTTCATCAACTTTGCCTTACATGTCAACTTTAAGGAACAAAAAGAAAAGAAATGCAACTTCTTTTGGAACAAGGTTGCAAGGCTTTAAATGTAATTGACAAGAAATGGTAGGTGGACAAACAAAGGAAGTCTTCTTACAAAATCTTCCAAACCTCCTTGTTACTTTGTCTTTCTCAATTGAGTTGGTAGTAAATTCGGTTAGATGGCAATAAGTCTTTCCATCTAAAACCAAACACTTGCCTTCAACTGCCTCTTCAAAATCTTTGAATTCTTTTGACAAGAAGTCCCTCAAATGGTCTAACAAAGCTGCAAGATCAAACACAGGGTTGAATATTTCATATGCTTTGGTGTACAATTCCATGTCACCACCATCCATCACAACACAACCAATAGCTTCTCACTGGACTCTCCTCCAAACTATCCTCCCGACCTTCGTTCATGGTAGAGGAAAAATCGAACCTATGAAGCTACCTAGACACAGGGTGAAGGTCGATATATAGAGCGATAAGGGGGGAGGATTACACGATGAGCAAAGCACTTCAGGCACTGGGTCTAAGAACCTAACTAGCACGCCCAAACAAATCGATAGGGGAGGGTTCCATGATGTGCAATCTACTCGGATCGCACCGTGCTGGAGCTGCCAACTAGAATCCCGAGTCACTACTCGGATCGCGTCATGCAGGTGTCCATTCATTCATTGTCGAGGCTTAGCAGGTTCACATGGGACGTGATCCTGCCCTTGTTGGACGGATACGCCGCGACGATCGTCAGCACAGCGAGAACTCACCTAACAAGATTTATCAGCTAAGGACGAAGCTCTACCCGCAGGCGCGTGGAAGCAAGCATAGGGTGTCAATCTACACTCAACCGACTCCTAACAAATTCCTACAGAGGTCTCTACCCAATGTCTAAGCTACAGCCTTCAGGAGTGCATAAGAAGAAACTTCCTACAACGCTTCCTAGAGCCGAATATCCATCCAAACAATCTCGAAACACCACAGAAGGAGACCCTACTAACACCAATAGGTCGCTGTCCCTAAGGTCTAAGAACCCAAACCCCAACGCAAAACACACGGTGCAAAATCACCCAGGATGTCTGGCCAAAATTTGTAGGTCGTAGTTTCCAAAAATTGAAGTGCCTAATGTGTAGCTCTACTCAATGCGAACGCGTGGATATGCTGCAATGCAAAAACGGACAACGTATGCTCACCGAATCACCACATGAACCTCCTAGAAGGAGCTCGCAAAACCGGACAATACGTGCGCAATGTAGGTATTGGTGCATAGCTCTCGTTGGGGGCAACATGCTGCACTTCTCCGCACTCGATTTTGATCATCGGTGTGCGTGTATCGTCAAGATGAAGCTCTCACTCTCTCTCGTACACAGTACGCTCACTCACAGACTTCAAACTTTTTAAAATGACAAAAGGTTTTTCATTAAGGTCAAAAAGTGGTATAAATACCTTACAATCTCAATCCCTAATGTTCCAATTTAACCATCTACTCAATCTAAATGTCAAAACTAGGATACAATCCGGAAACTTCTGTAAGCCCCAATATTTACAAAGGTGAGGTGTAGGGTTTTCTCAAAAATGAATAATTACAAAAAATAATAATCCGCCGAGCAGTCATTTTCCATAGGGTGTGTCCAGCTTCTAACACTTCGCCCCTCCTTGTTCATGTCATCCCCGACATGGCTGTTGAGCTGCTTCTTCATTTTAGGCTTTCTCTCATCTTGAGAAGTGACTCATATCTTGCATGTTGAGCCAATAGCATCGAGCCGAGTATATCTGTGCTAATTGTGAAGAAGCCGGTGTAGAAAGATTCTTCAAAGGCCTGGAGGTGATAGGATGGCAAAACCATGATCCTTTGATACAATGCATGTATCACCTCCTTAGAAGGCTGACCAGACAGATCGTATGCACATCTGTATGTATCTTGAAAGAAAAAGATATTGTCTGTCGCCTGGCCTGGTTTGAACTTCTCGAAGACTGCCAAAAGTGTTTTGCAAATCTTTCTCATCATAATGCAAGATAGGTTAGGCGAGCCAGTGAATAATTTGATGGCGCCCGTTAGGGTTTTCACCATCTATTGAACACTTATTCTCTCGCTTGCCTTCAAGCCTGGCAGCTTCGGATAATTTAGCCAAGTAGGTTGGCTTCTTTGCAATAGCTCATGGGCCTTCCACGTCCGCATCCTTGGTAGAGGGCAAAAAATGAGGTTATCTCTGATGGCTTTGGGTGCCTCTACCATATGGATTACATACTATGGATACTTTGTCAGCCATGCCTTTCTCCACCTGGGTTGAGAGTCGACTATCAACTTTACCCCTTCAGGTTTGGAGATGTTTGCTTTGTACATTGGCACTGTTGGCTCCTCTCTGATTCGCTTGTTGATTGTGCCAGCTTCATATTTCAGCAGAGGATATGGGAGAGAGTGCAGTAGCCATTCACGCCGAAGGTTGATGGCATCTATTTTTTGAATAGTCATTGATTTAAAGACCCTCTACTCCCATTCCAAGGCTTCTTTGGCGGTTTCTCTGACTGCTGCTTCTATTGCCTTTTGTAGCTTCTCTTCTTCTTCTTGTGTCAGATCTTGTGTCTCTAGAGAGGGTCCTACAAGGATTTCCTCTTGTATGGTGGTGTCCACTGGATCTATCACATTCTCTAAGTCTATTCCCTCCATAGCTGCTGGCCCAGTGTTAAATTACTGTTCTTCTATTTTCTGTTGCTGGCCTCTCAGCTCTTCTATTTGCTTCTGAAATTTCTTCTGTTCTGCTGCAGCTTGTCTCCCATATTCACAAGGAGGTCATTTAGATCTAATTTTATCTTTTCCACCTCCTCGAGCTTCCTCTTGATGGTTTCTAGCTCCTTCTTCATAGCTGTGTTTTCTTCTTCCATGATGTTTTGCATAACCACTGAGCCCTCATCCATCATCAACCTCTGCTTTTTCTCTAAGGTTAAATCCTTTTGGAGTTCTTTCATTTGTTCTTCATAAAGCTCCGTCTCTGAAGTGGTGTGAGTGGAGCTAGTATCTCTGACTCTGGTAGGAGATGCCCATAGCCATTGGATGGTTTGATCTTTGACTTTAATCTGGTCTTTTAGCTTGATGACCTCATCCTGGCTGGCTTCTTGCTCTATCTCTGCCTTCTCTTTGGCATTCCTCATGGCTTCCACTTCCTTGGATTCTTCAACAAGTTGTAGGGTTAGGTTATCCCTTTCCCTCTCTGCATCTGTCAATGCCTTGCTGAGTTTTCTATATTCGTCTTCAGCTCCTTGCAGTCTTTGAGCTGTTGCCTGATTCTCTCGTTCCATCTCTTGGCATCTTTATAATGTCATGGCCAGACTGGCTTGCAGCTCTGCTTCTTTCTTTGTATGCTCTTGGTTCTGTTTTTTAAGAGATTCAACTTCCGATTTGATAAGAATTTCAGTGTTTTTGAGATTAGCAATCTCGCTCTCCGTGGCCAATTGTTTGCCATGAACCCGGTTAGCTTGTTCATCACCACATCCCAATCATTGGTGGGTGGATGCAGGTCCACTGTATCAGTGGCCATCTCTTTTAGTTCCACTAACCATAGGCTATGCATCTGTTCTTTGGGCCTTGTGCTTGCCAAGTCAAATGCTACTGTAGTTGCCTCTTCTCTTGAATATCCCGCAGCTAGGAGATCACGAAATGTGTTAAACCTTCTTTCCTCTGGATATTTCTTTTCCTCTTTATGTTCATCTTCTTCTTGCTGCTCTTGCTCTTGGCTCTTTTCTTGCTGAAAATCTTCTTATTCCTCCTCCTTTTGTTGGGTTTGTGGAGGGATACGAGGAGGTGGTGATGATGGTGGGCTGGATTCCAGGCTTGACGATGGAGTTGGTGGCTTCTTCTTGAAGTCTCGGTCCGCCTTGGTCTTCCACTCTCTTTCCTGGCCTTCCTGCTCTTCTAGCAGTTGCCATCGTACTTCATCCACTTCTTCTTTTGTAAATGGGATGTTAGGGATGTTTTCTGCCTCCAGGATCTCAAAATTTTTGATGTAATCTTCAAACCTATCTCTATGCACCCTTTGGAATGATCCCGACATGGCTTCCAGGGACGGCTTCCATAACTCACTCAAATCTCCCTTGAGTGCTCTTTCCACTCTGAATCTTTCCATTAATCTTTCTAACCGTGCCGTTTTCTGTGATTTTGTCTCTTTGACCGGCACTTGTACAATTTCCTTCTTTTCCTTCTTCAATTCTGGTTGCTCCTCTTGCACGGTCTTTAACAAGTGCTTCAATCGTGTGGCAACTCTGGGTGCTTTGGGCGGTTCATCCTCGTTATCTTCTTTGAGCCTTAGCGAGTCATTCTATGATGGAGGGTCAGGCCATCTTCCTTTGGCGTGCAATGCCCCATAAACCACTTTTGTTATTAGTTCACCCGGCACAATGTAGGTGGGGTTCTTATTGCCCATCTTCACCAAATTATCATGGATATAGGCAACATAGTTGATCACCGTTGGCTTGCTCTTCTACATTGCCCAAGTGAATGTGGTGGCAATGGCTCCAGGCGGAATTATGTACTTCTGTGGCCGCTTTGTACACATATGGAAGTACTGGTTATAAAGCTGGCTCATGATAGCCACTTTCGGGTTTGCAATATCTTCAAAGGTGTAGTTGTTTCTCTTTTCTGAGTACACCTTGACTTCATCTCTTCTCTTTGTCACACTATCCCCTTTGTTGGAGAGGTCTAGTGCGGCTGCCACTACTCTCTCTGTGATTACAATCACAGTGTCCGGCTTGCCTTGCAGATTAGTAACTCTAGCCACTCTATCTTCTTTGATAGTGGTCACAAACTCCTATACTTTTTTTATGTCAATTCCAGCTGGCACAGCTTCAAAATATTTATGGAGATCTATCTTCTCCGGGTACTCTTCAATCTTGCTGTTGACAAACTCATTGAGCTCCCGAGGTAGCATTGGTAGCTCTATTGCATTTCCTTCAGTACCTTTGAACACATCTTGGTAGATCTTCAAGTCATTAGACTCTAGCAAGTCCTCCTGAATCCACGTGCTGGTTGGCTTCAGAGTTCCTTCTGGTATGACAAACTGCTCCACTTCTTCCAAGTAATCTTTTATCGTCATCCTCTTCTTCTTTGCCGGTGATTTTGCAGCTGCCATAGATCATGTTGCACTCAATAGTCCGAAGTTAGCGTTTTTTCCATATCAGCTGAGAAACTGAGTTTGAACTATCCAAATGACTTGAAAATTGAAAATAAAACTTAAAAGGAACTTGGGAAACCCTGCATGTGCTCACAGTATCATTCTGGCCAAAATTTATCATTTAGACATCCTACGCATAGGATGTCTTTTTCATCAGTTTTTGGTGAAACTTGACATGCTGGTGGTCCTTGGCCTGTGCAACATGGCTATATGATTGGAATTGGGTTTGGGCATCAAAAAGTGATTTTTTGTGCAGATTCAGGCTTTAAGCTCACAAATTGGTAGGATGTCCACAACAGGTGGCAAATGATATTCAAATGGGTTGAATTTTGATATATGAGCTCCTTGCACTATGGTAATGGCTCCCATGATGTCATTCTTTGCACGGAAGTTCAAAATTGAGTTGGAGACATCCTACTTGTAGGATGTCTTTTTCATCAAAATTTCTTGAGATTTGTTCTGTGGGTAGCTCTTAGCATGTGGAACATGGCCTTGTTCTTGGATTTTGATTTGGACAAGAATTGGTGTTGGTAAGACCATGTGTAGTGTTTTTCAGGCTCATAAAGTGTATCTTGGAGGTGTTGGGGGTCAAAAGTGATGGGAATGGCTTGAAACTTAATATATGAGCTCTTGAAGGTGATATGAAGAGATATGGAATTGAAAAACACCTTTTGTGGGCCAAAAATGTCATTTAGACATCCTACGCGTAGGATGTCTATTTCATCATTCTTTGCATGTGACCACACAAATAGCTTGGCAATGTGCTCATGAATGTATTGTGCAAGTTTCATGTGATTTGAACAAGTTTTGGTAGGTCTATGGCCCATTATTGCCTTTATGCCCTGACTTTGCATTTTTTGGTGCATATGAGGTCAATTTTTGCCCAAATGTGATGAAACTTGGTAGCTAGCATGTAAAGGCTATTCAAAAACTTTGTGTGATGAGAGGTGTTGGGGTTGGTGCCCAGAATTGGCCTTGAGACATCCTACACGTAGGATGTCCCCTGATAAAATTTTTACTGAAGATGCTACTGGTGTCTACCCTGAGCCCCCCTGAGTCCCTTTTAAGCCCTATTTCAACAAAAAAGTCAACTAGATAGAAAGAAACTCCCTCTGTGGATTTCATAGCCTCCGAGCCGTTTTCTGACTTTTGGAGTGCTTTTCGGCGATGAAATTTCTTGATGTTGGTCTCCATAGCTTCCGGATCCCTTGGGAATCCTTGCCGTATGGTTTTTGTCGACTTTGGCTTCACCGGAGCTTCGTTTGGCAATTTGTCACTCTAGAAGCACCCGTGGTTGCCTTTACATGCCTTCGATGACTTGTGGTGGTCTACTACCATAGGACTTGGTTGTTGATGGTATAGGAAAGCCGCTCGTGAAGTTTGGTGGCAAACGGACATGCGGTTTGGCCGCAAGAGCTATTTGACGCTTTGTGTGTCAGATGCCGGTTCTGAAGTTTAGTGCCGCTTCCGGTCACCTTCTGGTCATGTGGGCTATATAGACTTGTTGAGCATGTCGAGATGCTCATACCCATGAATTTTGGTAGCATTTGGGCGCCTCTCCGTCAATTTCCCATTTGGTGACCTCTTGCAGGGCTCTAGGAATTAGGGTTTTTCCAGTTGGTTTACTATTGCGGGAGTGACTCACACACCCATGAAGTGCATGCAAACACTACCTAGATCAACATAATGTCAATCGAGGACACAGATGACACGATAGGCACACGGAGGAAATCTCTTTATCTTGTCAGGCTGAGACCAGCCTACACATACAACACTCTGAAAGGCCAACTAAACCACAATCAAGAACCTCACTGCTCTCAACTACACCACCTAGCCACATACACACACACGGAAGGTAACTCACCTAATCATGTCAGATTCGTACGAAACTTAAGGAACACCATCCCCTCACTAGGATACACCTGTCCTTAAGCTTCTACACTCAAAACCCTCACTCTAAACCCATCTGCAGAAAACGCGTAGGATGACAGAGTAGAATTTTGAAAGTGCCCGAAACTGAAATTTATGAGTACCTATGCGTAGCTTATGTCACCATGCTTTTATAGACTACTAGCACGTAGAAAACAGACATCGTTTGATACACTTACGGCCACAAATAGCTCGTAGATGCATCGGTGTGTGCGCTTCGTCTCGCGCGGAATGCTTGGCGTTGTCAAGTAGCTCTCCTCAAGCCTACAGCAATGGTGCAGTCGGATCTCCAATGTGTTGAGCGAGCCGGGCGTAGCTAGAGGATAAAGCTCACGCTCACTCTCTTTCGATCTCACACACAGTAGACGGCAGCGCTAAAATTTTGATTATGATTAAAAGACTCCTTTTACAAAATGACCTAGGTACCTTATATACTAAGGCTAACCAAAAATGGGGTTGAAAGGGTCAAATGGCTTTGTATTTACAATCTGGAAGTGCCATTGCACCCCGGCTTCTGAAACTAGAATAATTACTCATTACAAATGATGTTTATAGCCATAATCCGCAGCATTTCATAACTCGCAAAAGATAATACCTTGGTACGAAACTTGAGTTATGTTGTGTTGTTGACCCAGCGGTCAATATTCCCCCCTTCCGCGTTCATGTCGTCCCCGACATGACCTGGTTCTCGATGGCAATGTGGTCTTTGCTGTCATTTTGGCTTCATCTGTTGCACTACTTGTAACTTTGTCGAACCACAACAAGAACTATGATCCATTAGAGCAGACATCTATCATCATAACCATTCATCTTTTGAGATCCTCTTATTACTTTTATGTCTGCTCTTCTTCATTTGGGACTTCTTTGTTCCTGTGCAATCATGTTGTTAGTGTTGTCTGCAGCTTTGTCATCGTAGGCCATTTTTCGACTCGCCATTGAGGAGAAGTATGCTATGATCTGAAATTGGTTCTCCAATTCATTTGTCAATTGATATTAGTAGCATTTCCTTATTGTTGATGTAGAAGGAATATGTACAAGAGGATGGTGATAGGTGTCTTTAGAATAGGGTCTAAAACCTGGATGACCAAAGGGAAAAAACCCTGTGGGAACAAAAATGCCTTTGGTATACGCTCTTATTGGAGTTGAGCAGTTAAACGTGAAGTACATGTTCATGAAAGGTGAGTGCTTGGGTGAACACAGAAAGAGTGCCTGATGCAAGTGCCAATTATGGGACACTCTATATGCATATGAGAAATTTGTCACCAAAAGCATGCAATGTGAAAGAAGGAGATGATGGGTGTTTCGAGGAATAAATGTAGCACATGTGATAGCAAAAGATGTCTCAATAGCTTCCACCTTTCCAAGAAGGGTTGTTGATGTAGAAGCTTCTCCACTCATGTCTCACTGTGCTCAGTACGTGAGTGTCTTTTGGACCTTCTCCTTCACTTCACCAGACTTAAGTACTTAGACTTCGACTCTTTTGCTCACCTATACCAGCATGAGTGACACAACGTAAATATGCTCAACTCTTCCAGCTTGAGCAGTACCTAGAATAGCTAAGACGCTTAGACCACAGAGAATATTACTTGAAGCTTTGGGACTAACACCTCACTCATTTTGTGGCTTAGCTACTCGACTCTGACTTGTATGACTTTTCGGTTGCATGTTGACACTGCTTTGTGACAAGTTCTTCGGCTGTTGTAGTTGTTGCTGAGACATACTTCGTGAAGTTTCATCGTTTTCCTTCTTCTCTTTGTAGTGGTCAGGCCTCTCGTCAGTCTTTTTTTCAAGTGGATTATGGAGTTTTTTTATTTTTTTCTTAATAATAATCAAAGAAAATCTTAAAACAACTCAACAAAAGAAAAATCATTCAAATAGAAATCTAAATGCTATGTACACTATACACATGTCCCTAGGGGCTCATATATGGATTTTGTCCCCATACTCCTCTGTAACACTACTATGAGGGCATATACTCTAAATTTCGTCAAAATATTATCACAATAAAACGCAAAAATTCAATGCCTCTCACAAAACATTGCCCTCTAATAGTCATAATGTTAGGTCCGTATTCAGAATGCCTCCCCCTTTCCTATTTGGAGTCATCCTTTACGACAGGGTATCGCAAAGGGTATGTGTTGTGCTTGGGCAATTAAAAGTTGTGCCTATGCAAGCCTTGTAATGTAGCCCTATTATGCATACACAGTCAATGCATGGAAAAGATTTATGTTGTGCAAGATGTGGGTATAAGCAATTTTCTTATTGGCATTTGTTTGTGAGGCTTCATATTCTAAGCAATGTAATGGTCTTTGAAGCTCCTGTATCGTTGCTTGATTGAAGCGACTTGCTCTCTTCTAATTGCACTGTAATCGTAGGAAGAATTGTAAGAATTAAAGCGGCGATGCACTGACAGCAGTTTTGTTGTTCTTCTTCGGGACCCATTTCTTTGCGATTCTTGGCTGTTTTGTTGGCTAGCTCTAGTTTGGGAACCCATACTTGCCCGTGCTTCTTTTGTGTTCGAAGAGACTTCTTTGGGATCCACCTTCTTGTTATGTGAGTCAACAGTGGTCTTTGTTGCAGCCCTTGTACGCTTGGTTGGGGATAGGATTCAAGCTTTGAAAGTTGATACTGTGGTTGTTTTGGAATCCAAATGAATTCCTGACTTTTTCGTGCTTGAATCAACTTCGTTGGAGCCCAAACCTGAGTTGTGAAAGCTTCCAATTTTGTGATATTCTTACCCATTCGTGCACGGTTTCCTTGCTTTTGTTTTGGTATTGGATCTTGTGATTTGTCATTAGAGATCTTTGTCTTCTTGATCCATATCTGTTTTTGGCCGATTTGGCTTTTTGGTATCTAGATTTGTCGAGCTTTTTGGCTTTGACTTGTTGTCCTGTTATTTTGACTTGTCATGGTTATTGCTGAAGGGTTGGTGATAGTGATAGCGTGAGTTGATGATAGGGGATGTCGTAACATTCATCACTATTTCTACTATCCTCAGCAAGGTTGACTTCTTGTACTTTCCCTTGATTTTGGCTGGTAGTGGAAAGTTACTGTCTGTTTTCTCGTGGGTGGTAGTTTCTTGGAGGACTTTTCTAGCCCATTGATTAGAGATTTGTTAGCTCCTTGCTCTGGTCGTATTCCTCCTAGCTGAGTCTTTGCATCCTTATTAGGAGCCATGTATGAGGATGCTTGTGGTGGCTGTGTCTTCACCAAGGACTTTGGAATCCACTTTTGATGCACTTTATTCGTGTAGCGATGACATTGATTCCCGGGTTGTTGATCTTCTTGAAACTAGAAGTGGTCTACAGAGTCATAGAACTCGTCGTCTTCTTCATCTTTTGATTCTCCACATTTCTTTGTTTGCTCCTTATGTCGAGAGCTTGTTGATGTCTGGTTCTCTTCGTTTTCTTGGATTACACTCACTGCAAAATAAGGAACGACATCATAGCCATTTTCATCACAAAACTTTGTTGTGGGAGCATCCTCCACGACGCACACGTCTAGAGTAGCCAAGATGTGTTCCCATCCGAAAGGCTCTAACTCTTCTTCAGGAAATGGTTCTGGGATATAGTCCATATCCTCTATAACCCGCTCTAGGATACATTCCTCACATTTCAAGCTACCACATTGTGAAGCTCCACACATCAACAGTTCTTTAGGCTTACCTAACCAAACTGGAAGTTCTGATCCTGCTACTGTGGCGGAATCCATCTCCTCAACCGGTGTTCTCGTCACATCCCTATAGCTATGGTCCCTCAAGTTTATCTTGTTATGGTTTCCATATGTCTCAGGTATATATGGTCATAACCCCAATCTTGGACCATTTTCAATTGTCGCATGAATGGTCTTCCCAAAATGATGTCATAGTTGTTCTTCTTGCCAAAGTCAACAACAACAAAAGTGTGTTCATATTCAATGCCACATGAAGTAACCAGTACTTTTTCTAGCAGTCCTAGGGGCTTTTCCTTGTGTCCGTCTGCAAGCTGCTGGGTCATTCGTGTGGATATCAAGGCAGGTTTTCCCCATTTTTTCAAAACCTCTTTGGTTGCAATGGCCACACCAGCTCCACTGTCAAGGATTTCCATGGTTTTTACACCATTAAATTCCACAGGAAGGGTGGTGTTTCCAGCTTCTCCCTCGTAATACTCGCCTACCTTGTTTAATGGCACTGGCCTAGTATTTAGTTGAGGCATTTCAAGCTCTTTGATGCCTTTCTCGATTTGATTCATTGGGGTTTTTACACCAAATTTCTCTAGAAATTTACCCACATTAGCCCACATGTTTGGTCTTATTCTAAGAAACTCGGCTAACATTATTGTACAGGTGACTGGGGTAGATAGAATATCTACTAGCCCCTTTGAATCGATGTCCTTGTTGGGAGACAGTCTCTGTGATGGGACTGCAACCACATCTGACTTGGTCTCGTACTCTCCCATGTAGGACGGTAGTGTTCTTAGCGAATGGGGTTGACTATCCATAGATTGTACAGATCCTTTGTCGCCCCAATACTATCGCATGTCTAGATTCATTTGAGATCCAGTCTCAAATTCCTCTATTGGTGGTAGAAACACTCCTCATTCATGAGTCTTGTCTACTCGTCTTCTTAGGTCATCGGCTTCATTGGCCTCTCTGACTTGTTTCCACAATTCTTCAAGACCATTTATCTCTTTACAATCCTCAGGTATAGCTTGGTGAAATCCCTCGGAAGAGTTATCCGTGGTATTCAGTACTATCCTTAGTTCTAATGCTGGGTCTTTGAGGTTTGGTCTATGCTCATGACTAGAATCTGGCTCTTTTAGTTCCAGGTTTGGTGGGATTACTTGTGTAGGCATGACACGGATCACATCCTCAAGTTTTGTAACTGGTGGTTCTAGTAAAGCTTGGGATGTTTGAATCATTTTCTGGCACATTTCAAACCTTTGCTTTTCTAGTTCCGCATAGCGATATGTCATCCACCTGTGTTCTTGGGTTTGGTTGTTTTTTAGCCTCACATCATAGGCTTTCAAGAGGGCATCTAATGTCTCATTAACCTTCTCTGCCAACACAGATCCTCCTGAACTAGCACTTCTCGATTTCTCATCCGTGGATGGTTCTTCTAGAGGTTTAACCATCTATGTAAGAGAAGGTGCCTCCTTTTCCTCATGTTGTTTTATCTTCTCCTCAGCTTCGGTAAGCTTCTCAGCTAGATTTTTTCTCTCGTTTTCTCGGTTTCTCATCCGTGGATGGTTCTTCTAGAGGTTTAACCATCTGTGTAAGAGAAGGTGCCTCCTTTTCCTCATGTTGTTTTATCTTCTCCTCAGCTTCGGTAAGCTTCTCAGCTAGGGATTTTTTCTCTCGTTCCCTGTGTGCTTTCATCCTAGTCTTTCTAGCTTTCCAACTATTTCGTTTGCTGTTGGTTTTCTGACTAGGTGCATCTCTCTTTGGTCCATCATCTGTCTTTGGACTCATGTCACTTTCCGTGTTCTTTGTCTTTGGATTCTCATCATCTTTCTTTTGAGCTTGTGCTCTCGTAACCACTTGAACTGGTACGACATTTTCATTTTCTGAGCTACTAGGTAGCTGAACAATCCCTAATACATTTGTCGTGATTTTCCTGATTTGGTTTGGGTTTTTCGGGCAATCGGGGATCAAGTGATTCATGCCACACTCAAGACAATAGAAATTTACTTCAGTGATCTCCGTATGAGGACATTGTTTGACCAAGTGGTTGTCACGACTTTTGTGACAATCTGTCTCTGGTTGAGGAGATCCTTTTAGCATTTCCTCTTGGCTATAAGCAAGCTTTGACCTAGATAAGCCGCTATTTGCAATGAATCGCAATGTCCTTTCATCCATTTCATACCTTCTTTCTCTCGATTGAAACCCACGAGGTGGAGGTTGTACCGGCCTCACCACTCCTTGTGTTTCTCTCACATTTTGTTGCTCCGAATGGTCGTACTCACTTTGGTTGCTATACCACATTGTAGCTGGTACTGGCGTTGGTTTATTTGATGCTTCCATCATTGGCATGTATCTCATGTCTACTGCATTCTAGCACCTGGCACAGTGGAGGTTGTTGTCCTAAGACAAGCTGTGGCCTTAAAACTGCTACTGGTACTGGCGCATTCCCCGTACTGTATCTAGGTGGAGTAGGCGCCTCTGGAACAGGTTGTACATACCTCTCCCTAGCATTTTCCATGCTATAATAGCACTCTTCCTCCATATGGTTCGTCCATTTTCTCTCAATTTCACACCACTTCGGCTCTCCCAAATCAGACCTTACAAGAGGAATCAACCTCTTGACCAAGTAGGCTTTTCTTGATCAATAGGTGCCGTTGGCTTGGCAATGGACTAACTTATCTATGAAACACTGTGCTGAGAGGATGTGTCATCTCCTTGACTCTTTAAGTCCTTTTCTTTGTATGTCTCACAGTTATCCACTAGATAAAGAGCTTCTTTGATCAGCTCGTTTAGCGTCATCCTCCTTATCATATGCAGATTTGCTCATGCTACCCTCTCATTGGACCTCCCTAGGGCTAGCCAATGACAATTAAGCAGCATAAGTGATAGCCTTCTGACATGTGTCCCCCTTTCCCTTTTTGTGAGAGCTTTAGGTAATTTAATAATTCAACTAAACTCTGATTGGACCCCTTTGCCCCCTGGCCAATAGGAATCAGGCAAGCCATTAGGCTGTTGAATGATCATTGGACCCCTTGGGAGACTGTCCAATAGTCTTCTAGAGGACTTAATTCTCATTGGTTCTTTTATTAAGTGTTTTTAAATTAATTAAACTAGATTTACTCTAGCCTAATTCCCATTTGTCCACCTCCAAGGCCATCCAATAGGAATTGGGTACACCTTGGGCTAGGGAGCTGACATGTGTCCCTCATTCCCTTTGTGTAAAGGGAGCTTGTGTGTGTGTGTGTGTGTGTGTGTGTGTGTGTGTGTGTGTGTGTGTGTGTGTGTGTGTGTGTGTGTGTGTGTGTGTGTGTGTGTGTGTGTGTGTGTGTGTGTGTGTGACCTTCTCTCTCATCCCCTACAAGCAAGGCTCTCCCCCTCCTATGTAGGGATTTGTAAAGACTTTTGGGACACACACAAAGCATCCAATTCCCCCCATGGTTGACCTTTGGACACAACCTTTGAATTTTGGAACCTTAGCATTTTGGAAGTCTTAATGGGCTGAACCTTAGGGTATTTTTAGCCCATTGTTGCACATGGCTCTTTTGCAGATGGCCCCCCCTTTGGATCCCTATTTTCCCTCCTTTGGATCCCTATTGTGGTCAGTCTGCTAGCTTAACCAATATTCTAGCTTTTTCTCCCCTGACACTTTCCCATATTAAATGATCAGTTTAACATGAGAAAATCATTTAGGAGAATTAGATATTGATGCTTATGAAATTACCTCTCTCTTGAAATCATAGTCGTCCTCAACTATGGTGTAGAGAAGATAAAGCATATTCATGAGTCCTTTTCTTAGCGGGTAGAGGATCCCTATGTTACCCTACGAAATCATTCCACAATGGATGACTAGTCCATTTCGTGTTTGAGAGCCTGAGGCTACCACAAGCATGTCTGCACATTAGTCCTATCAATCTTCCATAGTAGAGTGACAAGCTCTACTTGGTGTTTGGGAGACGTCGTCTCCGCAAACTTGATTCAAGCATGCATACTACTTCATTTTTGTGCACAATAAAGAAAAACAGAGTCTTATAAGACAAAAACTTTGTTCATTTTTAGCATTTTGTACATTTTGCTTACTCTTGGGAAGCATTGTAAGCATTGACAAGGTATAAAATGAGCTTGTTTACTGAACCTTTTTCCTTTTTCCTTTGCTTTGAGATAGAGATACAAGAGATGCTATCTCTATCTCGGCAAAAGATTAAAGATGCTATCTCTATCTCCCAAGAGTAGCCTTTTGCCTTTGCTGTGAGATAGAGATAGCATCTTCAATCTTTTGAAAAGATTCTTGTAGGTCCCGGCTATACTCATCTGCAGCAAAGATCTTCCCATGTACCTTAAGTAGCAAGGGACTTTTTGATCTTTCCTCAATTACCTCGAAAGGTGCTTTTCCCGTGGAAGTATGTACAGTGTTATTGTAAGCATACTCCACTAAGGGTAAGTACTTCTCCCATTGGGATCTTTGATCTACTTCCATTACATAGGCTTTTAGTAGATCGAGAATTGTTAGGTTAGCTATTTCACTTTGGCCATCCGTTTGTGGATGATAGGCCAAAGAGAAGCTTAGCCTTGTCCCTAAATTCTCAAAGAGACCCTTCCAGCAATTATTGGTCATTCTAGGACCTCTATCTGACACTATGGACATTGGCAAGCCATGGTACTTGAAAATTTGTGAAATGAAGAGAGTTGCCATTTGATGGGCTTTGATAGTCTTTTTGACAGGTATAAAATGAGCTTGTTTACTGAACATGTCTACTATCATCCATATTCCCGTATTCCCATGGATAGACTTAGGAAATCCAAAGATAAAATCCATGGATATGCTCTCCCATGGTGAATTAGGGATTGGCAAGGGTTGAAGCAATCCAAGTTGCTTCCCTCTATCAAATTTTGTCTTTTGGAATACCACACATTTAGAAACATACTCTTGTATGTTCACTTACATGGTAGGCCAATAGAAATATGTTTCCATTCCCTTTAAGGTAGACTGAATCCCTCTATGCCCCGCATAAGGAGGAGCATGAGATTCATACATTACTTTCTCACGTAGTGAGTTAGTAACACATAGTCTATTGCCGTAGAAAAGATAACCATATTGTAAAGTAAATGGTTCTTCTTTCTTTCCTAATGCAAGGGCTGAAATCACATCTCTAAAATCGGGATCAATAGCATACTCATCTATCATTGAAGATAGATCATTGTGAGTTGCTATGGAAACCGCATTCACTCTCTGCCATCTTGAGAGTGCATCACCTACTTGATTATGCTTGCCAACAATGTGAGCAATATGAAAATGAAATTGCGAAAGGAAATTTGCCCACCTCATTTGTTTGTTGGAGAGCTTGGTCTGCGTCATGAAGTACTTAAGACTTTGGTGATCCGTTCTGCAGAATTAAAGGAGTCCCCAATAAATAGTGCTTCCATGAGTCTAAGGCATGTAGAGCTGCAAGGAGTTCCTTTTTATATATGCCTAGAGCTTTCTCAATAGGGTCGAACCTTCGACTTTCATAGCCTATGGCGTGCCCTTCTTGAATCAAAACAGCTCCAAGGCAATCACCACAAGCATCACATTGGACCTCAAATGGTTTTGAGAGATCCAAGAGTGTAAGCACATGTTGAGAGATAAGCTTTTCAAAATCATTGTTCTCCTTAGCAGACCATGTATACCTAACTTTTTTCTTTGTTAGGTCATGTAATGGTCCCACAATTTGTGAGAAATTTTCTATGAAGCATCTATAGTATGCACACATACCTATGAAGCTTCTTAGTTCATGAAGATTCTTTGGTTTAGGCCATCCTTTTATTACCTCTAACTTTGATGGATCCATTTGGATGCCATCTTGAGAGATAACGTGACCTAAATACTAAATCTCTTGCAAGAAAAATTCACTTTTCTTTCGATTAACATAAAGTTTATTCTCTCTTAAAACTTGAAATATTACCTGGAGGTGTTGCTTGTGTTCGTCTA
This sequence comes from Adiantum capillus-veneris, assembly GCF_014529385.1. Taxonomy (NCBI): domain Eukaryota; kingdom Viridiplantae; phylum Streptophyta; class Polypodiopsida; order Polypodiales; family Pteridaceae; genus Adiantum; species Adiantum capillus-veneris. Next base: position 23,469,671 of record NC_140940.1, on the reverse strand, counting down.
ATGAATTTGAGTAGATGATAATGTCATCAAAGAACACTCCAGTGAAGTTTCGATGAGGCCTGAACAGCTTCTCCATCAAGTCGTTGAATGTTGTTGTTGCATTAGTCACGCCAAACGGCATGACAATGTATTCGTAAAGACCAAATGTGGTGCGAAATGCGGTCTTTACAATGTCTTGATCAACTATCCTTATTTGATGATAGCCACTTTTTAGGTCAATCCTATTGACGTAGGTCGACCCTTGTAGCTTATCAAACAGGTCTTCTACCCGTGGAACGGGAAACCTATTTTTGATAGTGATCCTATTTAGTGCTCTATAGTCGACACACATACGATATGTTCCGTCTTTCTTTTGCACTAATAGCACAGGTGAGAAAAATGGAGATGAGCTAGGCCTAACCATGCCCTTCTCAACTAAGTCATGCACTTGCCGCATAATCTCCTCTTGTTGAGCTTGAGAAACTCTATAAGGAGGTTTGTTAGGCAGTGAACTTCCTGGAAGAAGTTCAATTGTATGGTCATCATTACCTCATTTAGGAGGTAGCTCACAAGGGATGTCATCAATAAAGACATCTTGAAACCCCTTGAGAAAATTGGATAACTCTAATTCCTTTTGGTTGCTTTTATTTTCTTTCGCTAAAGCATTAGGTTCATTTTGAGAATCTTTAGCAAAAATCATGTACACAGAAATAGAGCTCTTTATTGACTTGTTGAAAGCTGGTATATGTACAATGGGGATAGTGTTACCCATTTCCTTAGCATCTATATACATGTCTTTTTCCGTAAACTTAAAGGAGATTCTCCTTTCAGGGAATTTAACATTGGCAGCCAGGTGGTCAAACCATGGTGCCCCTAGGATTACATCCTCATTCTTGAGAGGAGAGATAAAGAAGTCCTCTTTGTCCACATAGCTTTGGACATGAAGCCTCAATTTCCTGATTAAGGGAGTGGTTGAAGCTTCTTGCCCCTTGAAAGCACTGTCTGCGGCGACGGGTAGGACATCTCCCATCTTGTAGTCTTGTATGCCTAGCTTGGTGGCCAACTCTATAGATATAAAATTGTGAGTAGAACCAGGGTCAAAGAGAATAAAAGCATCATGTTCTCTTACCTTTCCCCAAGCATGGCATAGAGGAGATCCTTTGTGGTGAGTTTTGTGAGTCTCCTACTCTTGGATTTCAACCAAGGTAGCTCAAGGAGGATCTTGGCGGTTGTTCTTTTAGGGACAAGCGCGGTATACATGCCCTTGTTCGCCGCACTTGAAACACCGGTTATCCTTGCGATAACGCTCAAGCTCTTCAAGAGAGAATTTGTTTTTACCTTTGTAAACTCCCTTCTCTTTAGCTTTGTTGGAGTTGCCCTTAGGAGACTTTTGGACATTGTCCTTCCCCTTAGGCTCGTTGGAACCCTTGTTTTTCGTGGGCTTATTATTTCTTTTAGCCCCCATTTGGAAATTGATTTGAGAGGCCACCATAGTATGGTGTATTACTGCTGATATGGTACGTGGCCTTTGGGAGTTGACATACTCCGCCATTTCTTCTGTTAAGCCTGCACAAAATTGTTGCTTTTGCTCTCCAAAATCCAACTTTTTGAAGACAGTGGCTTTGAGTTGTAGGTCCCAAAACTTTTCTACATATTTGTGGATGGATTCATAGGGAGAGAGCTTTAAGCTTCGCCATTCGGTGAGTACTTTGTCTTTGGCATCGGTGACCAAAAACTGCTTCATAATGGAATCTCTTAAAGCTTTCCATGTTCGCGGAGCTTCACCGTTGGCTCGTAGGCTAGAACACCATCGCCTGGCGGAATTTTGAAAGTGCATAGCTACATGGCGTAGCTTAGAGGACTCTGTGAAGCCCTCATCTCCGAATGCCACATCAAATTGTTGGATAAAGGCCAAGACTTTGTCCGTAGCACCAAAGGTGCCATCATAGGTAAGGAAAGAGATGCTCTTCCCTCCCTCTTTTAACTTCTTGAGCTTAGAAGACCTCTTCCACGCGGCATAGGATTTCCTATGGCCTCTTCTTTTTGATGGTTCAAAGGTTGCACCATCACTTTCTTCAAAAGGTGATGAATTTGAGGAAGGTGGAGAAGAGGGTGACCTCTTTCTCACCTTTTTCTTGTCTTGATCTTTGTCGTCTTCACCGTCACTTTCATAAGAGGAAGAGGATGAAGAAGATGGAGAAGAGGGTGTCCTCTTTCTCGCCTTTTTCTTCTCTTGCTTTTTATCATCCCTCTTTGAATTATGGTGTGGAAAAGGGTGTGATGGTCTTCTCCGCTTTGGTGGTGATGGAGAGCATTTAGCCCGCCGTCTTCGTGGAGCCATCTCAGTCGAGGTGGCGGGAGACTCATTTCTTTCTCGTCCTCGGTGGAGGCTCTTGAGTTCTCCTTTGGGAAGAAGATGCTTCATCAAGAAGTAAATTCTTGAGCCCTTCGTATGGATTCTCTTCTTCTTCCCAAATCGGAGAGAGACCTCTTTTGGAAGTCTCACAAGGAGGCTTCCTAGGTGTTCTCTCATCATGGTGATGATCTTGGAGAATCCCATGAGCACAGAGCTGCCGTTGCACTTCACTTTGGAGAGATGGATTGCCCATGGCTTGTTGAAGCCTAGAAACAAGATAGTTAACAAGCATCGGGGCATCATTAGTAGCTTGCTCATTAGCAAAATCAAAGTTATCAACATTAATTTCACTCTCTTTACTATTGTCAGCCATTCTAACAACTTTTAGGTGTAAACTTTTAGGGTGTACTTTGGCACTTCAAGCCCTAGTTGCTACTCCTCTTTACCCCTTTAGAAAAAGCACTCAAGCTACTGTACTCATGGCTCAAATACCATTAATTGCAAGGAATAGAAGAGAGGGTCGTTCAACACCAAAACAGCACCGGCTCCTTTCAAGCTTCTAATAGCTCAATAGTGGTTAAGTCGTAGGCAAGCCCCGTAGGACTCCACTATTAAGACCATAGCTCTCGACGGTGATGGCCCGTTAACTGCACGAAGGCAGGCGCACTGCAAGGCTGAAAATTCCCTATTCTACTTACTCACAGGCAATTAATAATACCAACCATGTATAGCTAGCTTGAGGACCTCCCTTCTTGAGCAAGAAAAGAGAAACCTTGTGCTCTAATACCAATGTAACATTTAATGGCCTAAAAACTTGTGTGTAGCGGAAATTAGCATGAACATAGTGGGCATTTCATTAGAATAGATTCCTAATGAGAATTACAAGAGTGCTCGGGTGGAGAGAGCAACAAAAATCATAACACCTAGTTAGATAGCATGAACAATACTTTCAAAAGAGAGAGAAATTAAACTACTGACAACAGTTGAGGACCGGATTTACATGGAGCCTATACCCCCTCCAAAAGGCTTTGTATTATGGTTTCTCCCATCAAGAGAGACATTGTACATTACAATTCTTTGTGTTCCTTCAAGACTAGCTAGTGCAATGAAGATGAAAGCTTCATGCACCAAGCAAAACACTTCTCAAACACAACATCAATTATCTTCGGTCTCAGACCCAAGACCTCACACACCTTCGAAGATGGTGAGAGCTAGCGGGGTATGAGAGTAGATTGAGAGGAAGTAGGAGTATTCTTACGATAAATATGTACATCTCCACTCATATTAGCATAGCTTAGATTAGTAATTAGCATAGTAGAGGATATGAGCATGCATTGAAGCCTGGCTCTTGGTTGGATTTGCATCACAAAGCCAAGAGTTGTTGGTGTAGGCCTCCCTTCTCACAAGCTTAGAGTAGGTGATAAGCTTTCCATTACATCTTGACAAGGAGAGAGATTCTTCTTTACTTCACACATGAGATTGTGTGAGTCTGTGTGTCAATAATGCCTTCCAAAAATCAGCCCCCTCTCTCTCTTGGTCGACCCCTCTTGCTATTTGCTCATGCTACCCTCTCATTGGACCTCCCTAGGGCTAGCCAATGACAATTAAGAAACATAAGTGATAGCCTTTTGACATGTGTCCCCCTTTCCCCTTTTGTGAGAGCTTTAGGTAATATAATAATTCAACTAAACTCTGATTGGACCCCTTTGCCCCCTAGCCAATAGGAATCAGGCAAGCCATTGGGCTGCTGAATGCTCATTGGACCCCTTGGGAGACTATCCAATAGTCTTCTAGAGGACTTAATTCTCGTTGGTTCTTTTATTAATTAAACTAGATTTACTCTAGCCTAATTCTCGTTGGTCCACCTCGATGGCCATCCAATAGGAATTGGGTACACCTTGTGGGCATCTGGGCTAGGGAGCTGACATGTGTCCCTCATTCCCTTTGTGTAAAGGGAGCTTGTGTGTGTGTGTGTGTGTATGTGACTTTCTCTCTCAACCCCTACAAGCAAGGCTCGCCCCCTCCTATGTAGGGATTTGTAAAGACTTTTGGGACACACACAAAGCATCCAATTCCCCCCATGGTTGACCTTTGGACACAACCTTTGAATTTTGGAACCTTAGCATTTTGGAAGTCTTAATGGGCTGAACCTTAGGGTCTTTTTAGCCCATTGTTGCACATGGATCTTTTGCAAATGGCCCCCTCTTTGGATCCCTATTTTCCCTCCTTTGGATCCCTATTGTGGTCGGTCTGCTAGCTTAACCAATATTCTAGCTTTTTCTCCCCTGGCACTTTCCCATATTAAATGATCAATTTAACATGAGAAAATCATTTAGGAGACTTAGATATTGATTATTATGACATAGTGGATGAAAGAATGTGAGAAGAATTTTCACAAATTGAAGCAAGGATTAATTTTTGCTCCAATTTTGCAAGCAATGACTGGAACAAGATCTTCCATGTCCATGTGGATGCATCAGCCTATGCCATAGGATGCATATGAGCTCAACTGGAGAGAGAAAAATGGATTTTTCCCTTTGTTACTCTAGTAGGCATCTAAATTGTGCAGAGAATAATTATACCACTATGGAAAGAGAAGGCCTAGGAATAATATATGCCATCAAAAAGTTAAGACACTACCTTCTCACGACAAGTTTTTTTTCTTCGTAGACCACCAAGCACTATTGTACCTAGTAAACAAACCTTGAAATATGGGAAGGATTACTTTTTGGTTTATCATATTGCTTGAATCTGATTTCACTGTGGTCATCAAGAAAGGCACAATGCACAAAAGAGTAGACCATCTTTTGAGAATGTTCCATGGAGAAGCACTCGGAGGTATTGATGATGAGCTTCCAGATTCTTATCTGTTCAACATTGAAATGGCTCCAAAGTGGAGTGAAGAGGTCATTCCTCTACTCACCGTAGGATGATTACACGTAGAAAGACAACCATCAATCATTAATTAGACCAAAAATCTCCAGCTTTTAGCTAGACGGCTATACAAGAAAGGTAATGATAATATCTTGAGATTATGTGTATAGTTAAACCAAAACAATACTACCTAAGACTTGCTCATATACAACACACAGGGTTTCATATTGGGAAAACACAAACATTCCAAAGATTGATGAGACTTGGTGTCTACTGGCTAAACATGGAAAAAAGTATCCATGATTCCATAAAATCATGTGAAGCCTGTAAGCCAACCACCACTTTTAGAAAATTCAGCCTCTTTAAAGAAAACCTAAACCTACACCTTAGCGTTCAACCAAGGCAATCAGAAAGATTTGGGTCAGGGAGACTGTGATGTAGTCAACTCCTAAAGAATTATGAATTCCCAAAAGCAATTTTACCCACTTTCAAACACGGCTAATCAAATCTACTTCTTCAAACACAAAGCCTGCTCATTCTAAAGAACACAAATCTTCCAATGCCCAATCAATCACTTCTCCTTGGGTATCAAAGCCAATCTGGAAAAACCAAAAGCAACCAGCACCAACAACATGGAAATGGAGACCAAAACAACATCGATAATAGCATGGATCATAGTCTCTATGCCACCTATCAAAGAAACTCAAATGGATTCCAAAACAAACCAAACCAAAACAACAAGATATCATGTCAAGGTTACAAGCCTTTACCATCAAAGAACATGCACATCTTATCCAAATTCTTTTATTTGTGCCTGATAGCTTCAAAGAAACCTTGCCAACAAAAGCCATTGAACAGATAGTTCAAGACTCATATCTTGCACAACATGTCCTAACCCCATGCATCTCTTCAATTTGCATGATAGGGCCACATTACATGTCCTTGCATGGACACCTAATTCGCGCCCATGCACCACGTCATATCTTTGTCACGGATGACTCAGAATGGGAATGGGGGAGTAACACAAACTAGCAGCAAGATGATCATAACTTTGTATATAATGTTTTCTTGTTAATTGTTTGCCTTTTCATGAGCTCTTTTAGGCATATTTCTGAGCCGTATTGCAAATTCATGAGAAGAGAGATGATAGACTGAGAATATGTATATATGAGTGAACATAATAATTTTGGCAAATTTTTTGCCAAATAATAATAATTATTGGTAATTTTCTTTTGGTTTTAAGCTAAAAATTAGCTAAAAAGCTAAAAAATTAATAAGTTGAACTAGGACAACCAAAATTGAGTTCTAAAAGAAAACACCAAATCTACAAAGCAAGGGCTTCAGACATGAAAATTTGGAAAGGTTTGGCACCTATCAAATTTTGGGCCAACCTGTGAGGGATCAAAACTGCATATTAGAAGCCATTTGGTGACTGAATGTCCAAATGATGAACCGTTTGAACCGCAAGTGGTTTGACAAAACAATATGAGCAATCAAGGTAAGTATGCATAAGGCCTTCCGTGTAGGTGAGGAACATATAGTCAGAATAGGGTATTGGATTTGGATTTCAAAGATTCACACACACACACACACACACACACACACAGCTGAAAACCTAGAGTTCTCTGCCACATCTTTGTCTACTGTAACCACCACAGTAGCTCTTACAGCACAAGACTTGTGAGGTATGATCATTAACCCAGCAAGAACAATTGTGCATATGCTACTTTGCACCAGAAACATCAAACCAAAATAACTAATTAAATCAAAGACGCGAAATCTACAAACTGTCAGGGCCAACTGCGGCAGCTACACATGTCAAAACCACAAACCTTTTCACTAGTAGACTCGTGACACTTGGCAAAATCAGCCTAACTAATCACAATTGCTAAAGGATGATGAACATGGATCGTGATCCATGTTCCCAAAACCCTAATCTCAAAAAAAATTAGACAGTAGACTCCCCATAAACCCAGAAACACACTATGCTACTTGGATTTTCAAACCATGCTCCAACATGGATCGCAATCCATATACCCTAATGACAGATTCCGTATAAAAAACTCAGCCTATGGTTAGAGGTACCAAGGAGGACCTGCCATGAAAATTGGGAACAAAAAGGATCACCAAATCACCACAAACCAAGAGATCTAGCAGTTTCTGTTTGCAAATGGTCATTTTAGGCCTAACATGTGCTAAAGTGATCATAAATATTAAATTTTGTGTCAAATGTCTTAGAATATGTGTCAAACACAAACCCACCAAGTTTGGTAGAATTTGACCTCAGAACATGGATCACGATCCATGTATCTCTCAGAAAAATTGTAACAAAGTTCAAATTTACAATTACTAGTTCTATAGAGGAGAAATACATGGCAAATAATGTCAGGATAGTACATAAATGTTGATTTTGAAGTTCAAAGTAGATGTGTGAGAAACCAAAGTGCCAAAGAGAAACATTCAAATTTCAAAGTTTGTAAAATCTAGCTAAAAGTGTTGTCAAAGTCCTTGCATTTGCTCAGCTAGATCTCCAGCCTCAATGGAATCAGAGTATATTGAAAATTGATAGACAAATGGGCAGTAAGGAGATTCTTGGAGACAAATAACCAAAAGATAAGGAAACATCAGACGCTAACCAAGGGAATTGATCAAAAAGGGGTCAAGAAAATAGACATGGTCAACTTCGGAAAAATATGGCCATAAATTGAGAAATGGAGTAAACTTGGAAAAAACATGCCCAAACTTGAAAAACTTTCACCAGTGTGCTAAGATGGACTATAGGAACATTTGTGCCAAATGGCATTCCAAAACCCTTTTCAAACATGAATCATGATCCATGTACCTTTTGCACCCATCATCATCTGGTCCAAGATACTCTACAAAGTTTAGCCCTCAAGTACCAATTCATTGGATCTCAAATCCCAACCAAAGAGCTCAAATTCTCTAAGCTTGTCAAATGGATTCCAAAACAAACCAAACCAAACAACAAGATATCATGTCAAGGTTACAAGCCTTTACCATCAAAGAACATGCACATCTTATCCAAATCCTTTTATTTGGGCCTAATAGCTTCAAAGCAACCTTGCCAACAAAAGCCAATGGATAGATAGTTCAAGACTCATATCTTGCATAGCATGTCATAACCCCATGCATCTCTTCAATTTGAATGATAGGGCCACATTACATGGCCTTGCATAGACACCTAATTCGTGCCCATGCACCACGTCATATATTTGTCAGGGATGACTCAGAATGGGAAGGGGGGAGTAACACAAACTAGCAGCAAGATGATCATAACTTTGTATATAATGTTTTCTTGTTAATTGTTTTCCTTTTCATGAGCTCTTTTAGGCATATTTCTGAGCCATATTGCAAATTCATGAGAAGAGAGATGCTAGACTGAGAGTATGTATATATGAGTGAGCATAATAATTTTGGCAAGTTTTTTGCCAAATAAGAATAATTATTGGTAATTTTCTTTTAGTTTTAAGCTAAAAATTAGCTAAAAAGCTAATAAGTTGAGCTAGGACAGTCAAATTGAGTTCTAAAAGCAAACACCAATCCATAAAGCAAGGGCTTCAGACATGGAAAATTTGGAAAGGTTTGGCACCTATCAAATTTTGGGCTAACCTGTGAGGGATCAAAACTGTAGATTAGAAGCCATTTGGTGACCAAATGTCCAAATGATAACCCGTTTAAACTGCAAGTGGTTTGACAAAAAAATGTGAGCAATCAAGGTAAGTATGCATAAGGCCTTCCAGGTAGGTCAGGAACATATAGTCGGAATAGGGTATTGGATTTGGATTTTAAAGATTTAGAGAGAGAGAGAGAGAGAGAGAGAGAGAGAGAGAGCTCGAAAACCTAGAGTTCTCTGCCACAATTTATGCCTACTCCAACCACCACAGTAGCTCTTACTGCACCAGACTTCTCAGGTATGATCATTAACCCAGTAAGAACAATTGTGCACGTGCTACTTTGCACCAGAAACATCAAATAGACAGAACTAATTAAATCAAAGAAGCAAAATCTACAAACTGTAAGGGCCCAATTGGGGCAGCTACACATGTCAAAACCACAAACCTTTTCACCACCACTAGACTCCTGACATTTGGCAAAATCAGCCTAGCTAATCACAATTGCAAAAGGATGAGGAACATGGATCACGATCCATGTTCCCAAAACCCTAATCTCAAAAAAAATTGGAGAGTAGACTCCCCATAAGCCCAGAAACACACTGTGCTACTCGGACTTTCAAACCATGCTCAATGACAGATTCCGTATAAAAAACTAAGTCTATGGTTAAAGGTAGCAATGAGGATCATGCCATGCAAATTGGGAACAAAATGGATCACCAAATCACCACAAACCAAGAGATCTAGCAGTTTCTGTTTGCAAATGGTCATTTTAGGTCTAACATGTGCTAAAGTGATCATAAATCTTAAATTTTGTGTCAAATGGCTTAGAATATGTGCCAAAATCAAACCCACCAAGTCTGGTTGCATTTGACCTCAGAACATGGATCACGATCCATGTACCTCTTAGAAAAATTGTAACAAAGTTCAAATTTACAATAAGTAGTTCTATACAGGAGAAATACAGGGCAAATGATGTCAGGATAGTACATAAATGTTGATTTTGAACCTCAAATCAAATGTGTGAGAAACCAAAGTGCCAAAGAGAAACATTCAAATTTCAAAGTTTGTGAAATGTAGCTAAAAGTGCTTTCAAAGTCTTTGAATTTGCTTAGCTAGATCTTCAGCCTCAAATGAAATCAAAGAGTATTGAAAATTGATAGGCACATGGGTAGTAAGGAGATCCTTGGACACAAATCACCAAAAGGTAAGGAAACATCAGATGCTAACCAAGGGAATTGATCAAAAAGGGGTCAACAAAATAATATGGTCAAATTCGAAAAAATATGGCCATAAATTGAGAAATGGAGTAAACTTGGGAAAAACATGCCCAAAATTGAAAAAATTTCACCAATGTGCTAGGATGGACTATAGGAACATGTGTGCCAAATGGCATTCCAAAACCCTGTCAAACATAAGTCATGATCCATGTACCTTTTTCACCCATCATCATCTAGTCCAAGATACTCTACAAAGTCTAGCCCTCAAGTACCAAGTCATTTGGATCTCAAATCCCAACCAAAGAGCTCAAATTCTCTAAGTTTGTCAAATTTTCCAAAATTTGACATAAAATCTTAACCAATGATCCAAACCCCAAACTTTCTGGACCAAAGCATCACCTTGATGTGCCCAGTAAGGTGGTATGATCAAATCATCAAAATGGGCTCCAACATGGATCATGATCCATGTACCTCTCAGAGCCATATTTCATATGTGATCTCTTTCCATTGTGGCTATAGTTGTCATACATGCACCGGTGAAGTTTGGTCAAATTTGGAGTAGTTTTGATAGAGTTATGCTCATTTCTCATTTTATGGTCAAAGTTTGTATTTTTCTCGTTTCCTGACAACCTTTTGATCATCTCCTAACTCTAAAATCAGCTTGAAACTAGTTCTAGGATGCCCTGCAAGAAAGCACAAAAGGAGGTGCAGGGTGGCACCTTATGAGATCACCAAGATATAATCAAAAGAGAAAGTTCACATCACTAATCGAGAGCTAGAATCAATAACCGTAAACATCTTCACATCACTAATCAGGAGCTAGAAGCTAATCAGGTCTACTCCTTCAAACACAAAGCCTGCTTATTCCAAAGAACACAAAGCTTCCAATGCCCAATCAGTCACTTCTCCTTGGATATCAAAGTCAATCCAACAAAACCAAAAGCACAGCAACTCAAATGGATTCCAAAACAAATCAAACCAAAACAACAAGATGTCATGTCAAGGTTACCAACATTTACCATAAAGAACGTGCACAAGTTATCCAAATTCTTTTATTTGGGCATAATAGCTTCAAAGCAACCTCGCCAACAAAAGCCACTGAACAAAGAGTTCAAGACCCATATCTTGCATAGCATGTCCTAACCCCATGCATCTCTTCAATTTGCATGATAGGGCCACATTACATGGCCTTGCATAGACACCTACTTTGCGTCCATGCACCATGTCATATCTTTGTCAAGGATGACTCAGAATGGGAAGGGGAGAGTAACACAAACTAGCAGCAAGATGATCATAACTTTGTATATAATGTTTTTTGTTAATTGTTTGCCTTTTCATGAGCTTTTTTAGGCATTTTTGAGCCGCATTGCGATTTCATGAGAAGAGATGCTAGACAGAGAGTGTGTATATATGAGTGAACATAATAATTTTCATAAAAATAATAATAATAATAATAATTGATAATTTTCTTTTAATTTTAAGCTAGAAAATAGCTAAAAAGCTAAAAATTTAATAAGTTGAGCTAGGACAGACAAAATTGAGTTCTAAAAGCAAACACCAAATCTACAAAGCAAGGGCTTCAGACATGAAAAAGTTTGGCACCTATCCAATTTTGGGCCAACCTGTGATGGATCAAAATTGTAGATAAGAAGCACTTTGGTGACGGAATGTCCAAATGATGAACCGTTTGAACCACAAGTGGTTTGACAAAAAAATATCAACAATCAAGGTAAGTATGCATAAGGCCTTCCGGGTAGGTCAAGAACATATAGTCAGAATACGGTATTGGATTTGAATTTTAGAGATTCAGAGAGAGAGAGAGAGAGAGAGAGAGAGAGAGAGAGAGAGAGAGAGAGAGAGAGAGAGAGAGAGAGAGAGAGAGAGAGAGAGAGAGAGAGAGAGAGAGAGAGAGAGAGAGAGAGAGAGAGCTGGGAAACCTAGAATTCTCTGCCGCATTTTTGCCTACTGCAACCACCATAGTAGCTCTTACTGCACCAGACTTCTCGGGTATGATCATTAACCCAGCAAGAACAATTGTGCATATGCTACTTTGCACCAGAAACATCAAATCGACAGAACTAATTAAATCAAAGATGCAAAATCTACAAACTGTCGGGGCCCATTTGGGGTAGCTACACATGTCAAAACCACAAACCTTTTCACTAGTAGACTCATGACACTTAGCAAAATCAGCCCAGCTAATCACAATTGCAAAAGAATGAGGAACATGGATCGCGATCCATGTTCCCAAAAACCTAATCTCAAAAAAAATTAGACAATAGACTCCCCATAAACCCAGAAACACACTGTGCTACTTGGATTTGCAAACCATGCTCCAACATGGATCGCAATCCATATACCCTAATGATAGATTCTGTATGAAAAACTCAGCATGTGGTTAGAGGTAGAAAGGAGGAACATGCCATGCAAATTGGGCACAAAATGGATCACCAAATCACCATAAACCAAGAGATCTAGCAATTTCTGTTTGAAAATTGTCATTTTAGGTCTAACATGTGCTAAAGTGATCATAAAGCTTAAATTTTGTGTCAAATGGCTTAGAATATGTGTCAAACACAAACCCACCAAGTTTGGTAGAATTTGACCTCAGAACATGGATCACGATTCATGTACCTCTTAGAAAAATTGTAACAGAGTTAAAATTTACAACAATCAGTAGTCCTATACAAGAGAAATACAGGGCAAATGATGTCAGGATAGTACATAAATGTTGATTTTGAACTCAAAGCAGATGTGGGAGAAATTAAAGTGCCAAAGAGAGACATTCAAATTTCAAAGTTTCTGAAACCTTTCAAAGTCCTTGCATTTGCTCAACTAGATCTCCACCCTCAAATGGAATCATTGAGTATTGAAAATTGATAGGCAAATGGGTAGTAAGCAGTTCCTTGGACACAAATCACCAAAAGGTAAGGAAACATCAGATGCTAACCAAGGGAATTGATCAAAAAGGGGTCAAGAAAATAGATATGGTCAAATTCAAAAAAATATGGCCATAAATTGAGAAATGGAGTAAACTTGGGAAAAACATGCCCAAACTTGAAAAAATTTCACCAATTTTCTAGGATGGACTATAGGAACATGTGTGCCAAATGGCATTTTAAAACCCTGTCAAATATGAATCATGATCCATGTACCTTTATCACCCATCATCATCTAGTCCAACATACTCTACAAAGTCTAGCCCTCAAATACCAAGTCATTTGGATCTCAAATCCCAATTAAAGAGCTCAAATTCTCTAAGTTTGTCAAATTTCCAAAATTTGACCTAAAACCTTAACCAATGATCCAAACCCCAAAATTTTTGGACCAAAGCATCACCTTGATGTGCCCACTAGGTGGTATGATCAAATCATCAAAATGGGCTCCAACATGGATCATGATCCATGTACCTCAGAGCCATATTTCATATATGATCTCTTGCCCTTGTGATTATAGTTGGCATACATGCATTGGTGAACTTTGGTCAAATTTGGAGTAGTTTTGATATAGTTATGCTCATTTCTCTTTTTATGGTCAGAGTTTGCATTTTTGTCATTTCCCGACAACCTTTTGATCATCTCCCAACTCTAAAATTAGCTTGAAACTAGTTCTAGGATGCCCTGCAAGAAAGCACAGAAGGAGTGCGGGGTGACACCTTATGAGATCACCGAGATATCATCAAATGAGAAAGCTCACATCACCAATAAGGAGCTAGAAGCAATAACCATAAACGTCTTCACATCACTAATCAAGAGCTACAAGCTAATCAGATCTACTTCTTCAAACACAAAGCCTGCTCATTCCAAAGAACACAAAGCTTCCAATGCCCAATCAGTCACTTCTCCTTGGATATCAAAACCAATCTGACAAAACCAAAAGCAACCAGCACCAACAACATGAAAATGGAGACCAAAACAACATCAACAATAGCATGGATCATAGTCTCTATGCCACCAATCAAAGCAACTCAAATGGATTCCAAAACAAACCAAACCAAAACAACAAGATATCATGCCATGGTTAGCAGCCTTTACCATCAAAGAACGTGCACAAGTTATCCAAATTCTTTTATTTAGGCCTAATAGCTTCAAAGCAACCTCACCAACAAAATCCATTGAACGAACAGTTCAAGACCCATATCTTGCATAGCATGTCCTAACCCCATGCATCTCTTCAATTTGCATGATAGGGCCACATTACATGGCCTTGCATAGACACCTAATTCGCGCCCATGCACCAGTCATATCTATGTCAAAGATGACTTAGAATGGGAATGGGGAGTAACACAAACTAGCAGCAAGATGATCATGACTTTGTATATAATGTTTTCTTGTTAATTGTTTGCCTTTTCATGAGCTCTTTTAGGCATATTTCTGAGCCGTATTGCAAATTTATGAGAAGCGAGACGCTAGACTGAGAGTATGTATATATGAGTGAACATAATAATTTTGGAATTTTTTTTACCAAATAATAATAATTATTGGTAAATTTCTTTTAGTTTTAAGCTAAAAATTCACTAAAAAGCTAAAAAACTAATAAGTTCAGCAAGGAGAGCCAAAATTGAGTTCCAAAAGAAAACACCAAATCTACAAAGCAAGGGCTTCCGACACGGAAAATTTGGAAAGGTTTGGCACCAATCAAGTTTTGGGCCAACCTCTGAGGGATCAAAACTGCATATTAGAAGCCATTTGGTGATCGAATGTCCAAATGATGAACCGTTTGAACCACAGGTGGTTTGAAAGAAAAATATGAGCAATCAAGGTAAGTATGCATAAGGCCTTTCGGGTAGGTCAGGGACATATAGTCAGAATAGGGTATTGGATTTGGATTTCAAAGATTCAGAGAGAGAGAGAGAGAGAGAGAGAGAGAGAGAGAGAGAGAGAGAGAGAGAGAGAGAGAGAGAGAGAGAGAGAGAGAGAGAGAGAGAGAGAGAGAGAGAGAGAGAGAGAGAGAGAGAGCGAGCTGGGAAACCTAGAGTTCTTTGTCGCATTTTTTCCTACTACAACCACCACAATAGCTCTTACAGCACAATACTTGTCAGGTATGATCATTAACCCAGCAAGAACAATTGTGCATATGCTACTTTGCACCAGAAACATCAAACCAAAAGAACTAATTAAATCAAATACGCGAAATCTACAAACTGTCAGGGCCCAATTGGGGCAGCTACACATGTCAAAACCACAAACCTTTTCACTAGTAGACTCGTGACACTTGGCAAAATCGGCCTAACTAATCAAAATTGAAAAAAGGATGAGGAACATGGATCATGATCTATGTTCCCAAAACTCTAATCTCAAAAACAATTGGACAGTAGACTCCCCATAAACCCAGAAACACACTATGCTACTTGGATTTGCAAACCATGCTCCAACATGGATCGCATACATGTACCCTAATGACACATTCCGTATAAAAAACTCAGCCTATGGTTAGAGGTACCAAGGAGGATCATGCCATGCAAATTGGGAACAAAATGGATCACCAAATCACCACAAACCAAGAGATCTAGCAGTTTCTGTTTGCAAATGGTCATTTTAGGTCTAACATGTGCTAAAGTGATCATAAATCTTAAATTTTGTGTCAAATGGCTTTGTATATGTGTCAAACACAAACCCACCAAGTCTGGTTTCATTTGACCTCAGAACATGGATCACGATCTATGTACCTCTTCAACAAATTGTAACAGAGTTCAAATTTACAATCAGTAGTCCTATACAGGAGAAATACAGGGCAAATGATGTCAGGATAGTACATAAATGTTGATTTTGAACCTCAAAGCAAATGTGTGAGAAACCAAAGTGCCAAAGAGAAACATTCAAATTTCAAAGTTTGTGAAATCTAGCTAAAAGTGCTTTCAAAGTTCTTGCATTTTCTCAGCTAGATCTCTAGCCTCAAATGGAATCAGAGAGTATTGAAAATTGATAGGCAAAAGGGTAGTAACGAGATCCTTGGACACAAATCACCAAAAGGTAAGAAAACACCAGATGCTAACCAAGGGAATTGATCAAAAAGGGGTCAACAAAATAGATATTGTCAAATTCGGAAAAATATGGACATAAATTGAGAAATGGAGTAAACTTGGGAAAAACATGCCCAAACTTGAAAAAAATTCACCAGTGTGCTAGGATGGACTATAGGAACATGTGTGCCAAATGGCATTCCAAACCCCTGTCAAACTTAAATCATGATCCATGTACCTTTTCCACCCATCATCATCTAGTCCAAGATACTCTACAAAGTCTAGCCCTCAAGTACCAAGTCATTTGGATCTCAAATCCCAACCAAAGAGCTCAAATTCTCTAAGTTTGTCAAATTTTCCAAAATTTGACCTAAAATCTTAACCAATGATCCAAACCCCAAACTTTCTGGACCAAAGCATCACCTTGATGTGCCCAGTAAGGTGGTATGATCAAATCATCAAAATGGGCTCCAACATGGATCATGATCCATGTACCTCTCAGAGCCATATTTCATATGTGATCTCTTGCCCTTGTGACTATAGTTGTCATACATGCACCGGTGAAGTTTGGTCAAATTTGGAGTAGTTTTGATAGAGTTATGCTCATTTCTCTTTTCATGGTCAAAGTTTGCATTTTTTTCGTTTCTCGACAACCTTTTGATTGTCTCCTAACTTTAAAATCAGCTTGAAAGTAGTTCTAGGATGCCCTGCAAGAAAGCACAGAAGGAGTGCGGGGTGGTACTTTTTTGAGATCATCGAGATATCATCAAATGAGAAAGCTCACATCATTATTCAGGAGCTAGAAGCAATAACCATAAACATCTTCACATCACTAAAAAAGAACTAGAAGCAATAAGTGTAAACATCTTCATTGAAAACTTCCAAGCGGTTGATGGAATGATAGTCAAGACCACCACATATCCCAAGGAATTATGGACGATACACAAAAAATCTGAAGTACTAGAAGGGGCTAGATGCTTACACTTGGATAGCTTCTTCATATTACCACCATGGGGAACAAATTTTTGGAGATCCCATGAACTAATCAGCTCCATTCAATACAATTGGGAGATAACAATAATAGACAAAGATGGGGTTGCAATCAAAGTGAAGATCACCGTGGAGATCACCAATGAAGCTCTACACTTGCAGCAAAGAACCCACAACCTATTGCGCAAGACCAAGGTAATAGATAATGACAAGGCCTTCTTGAAGCAGAGGGGCCACAAATTGACCTATCAAGATCTAATCTACTCCATGACGGAGCTCCATCTATAGTTAATATCACCACACTTCAAAGTGAAAAAGCCACCTTGTTACACTGAACCAATGTTTCATATGGTAGTAGTCATGGCCATGGGGTTGGCAGAAAGAAGGGTAGTCAGCTACGAATTTGGAACTCACATCCTTGAAAATTTAGTGGAAGCAAACATCAAAAGGAGTGATAAAAGCAAATCATATATGAATGTTGGACCAGTGCTGACCAGAACTTACTACCAAGCCTTAGACATGATTGATGAGTTACCAACTGCAGAAACACAGTTGGATTTAATTCATAAATCTAAAAGAGCGGTGAATTCGGTGGCCGGACCATCTATATTACAACCCTCAAAGACAAAGAAAATTGGGAAAGGCTCAAAAAAACCTAAGTTTGACAGTGAAGAGATAGAATCAGATGTGCCGTCCAATGATGAAGTTAAATCAAAGAACAGAGATATTCCCTCAGAGTATCAATCTTTGGAGAAGGAATAAGATGATGAATTTACACTTAGGAAAACAAAAATAAAAGTACGGTCAAGCAGAGATACTAAAACAGCACTCATTACACAAGCACGGAGGTCTTTGGAAGAAGCGCAAGCCCAAAGACAAAACTCCGTCAACAAAGACATGAGGAAAAAGGAACCTTGGAACTGAAGCAGACGATAAAAGAGAGGATGAGGAGAACATGCCACTAAAACACAGGAAGGTTGAAGCTCTAGAAAGGCTCAAACAGTGAAGAAGAAAAGAAGCAGCAAAAAATTGAATATTGCGAGTGACATGTGGCATCAAATTTAGATTAAGCTTAAACGCAAGGCAGAACAAACGGAAAGAGAAGAATCCAAGTGCCAACACGTCGATGATCTTGAATCATCTGACGAATCTACTAAATCAGAGGAGGCGAATAAAACTGACATGAAAGGATTAAATCAAGAGGAGTAAGGTGGTTTAGAATAGTTTGAAAGTCATACAAAAAATATTCCATCAATGATAGATACAAATGCACCTCCCCCTACTCAAGAATCAGTTGACCAAGCAGTTGAGAAGCAACAAAAAGAGCACACAACGGATGTGCCCTCTAAGACCCAGGAGCTGTGTTATGAGGATTCTCCGCCCAACCCCCCATTTATATAGCCCTTGGCTACTGTAACAGAATCCCGTTATCCGCCTTTAGCAGCCGGCCGGCCCTTGGCCCTGTGGCCCGAGTCCTACTCGCCTGGGTTTGCCCTTGGCCTAACATTACTCCCCCCTTGGAGAAGCGTTTTCGTCCTCGAAAACACAAGTGGTGGTATCTTCATAAGAACAGTGATGTTTTCCACCATGGCATCTCGGCCCTTGGCCCTGTGGCCCGAGTCCTACTCGCCTGGGTTTGCCCTTGGCCTGACATTACTCCCCCCTTGGAGAAGCGTTTTCGTCCTCGAAAACACAAGTGGTGGTATCTTCGTAAGAACACTAATGTTTTCCACTGTGGCGTCCCTCATGGATCCAACGGTTTGTTGGATCGAAACCCGGTTCAGTAGGAGGCTCAATGAAATCAAGAATAACATCTGGATTTTCTACATTGTTGTTCCTATGCAACCCTCTTGGTTAACCGACCCATAATCAAAAGAGCGCGAAGACTCCATTTAGAACTCACTTGAGAATGTTAAACGAGTTATCACAACTAAGAGGTGTCTAAATGCATACCCAGGTTTCAGACTTTCTGAAGGTACTAGAATGTGCCATACAACCTCGGCTCATCTTTCCATGAAAGTACTATGCTGACATAATCATCAGCAGCAACCAAGTCCTTGACTTGCTGTTGTTTCTTGCCAGTAGCCAACCTCATCAAAACTGATGATTAAGGTTGATAACTTGAGAATAACAAGTAGAGACTAAAACTAGTCGTAACATGCCTTTCATCATATGAAGCAAACTCCAAACCAGAAAGGTAACCGATCCAGTTGTTTCGCTTCTTGCTAACGTATGCACTTAGCATATCCTTTAGCGTGGTTTACTAATGTATGCACTTTGCATATCCTTTAGCACTAAATAGAATGCTTGTAAGCTGCCCATCCTACGCGAGATGAATAACAGCAGTAAGGGTGAGGTACTTCCCCCAACCACTTACAGACAGTCTTCCACGACTGACGATAAACCATGACTCAAACATTGAGTAACCAGCCATATACTCGATATGGAATGGAGACAACCAACTAGGTTGAAAGCAGATTGGAGTTTCAAGCATCCAATCACTAACACCCATACTTAGCCATCACCTTGTATGGCAAGGTGTAAACTCATACTAAATCTGCAAGAGAAATTGCACTGACATTGCAAAAAATTGCAGAAACAATAAAGTCCATGAATTTTCATGCCGCTCCGAAGAAATTTGTGTTAAACACTAGGGCCCATAACACCTAGTGTGCATGCATTTAACACAAACATATCCGAACCGCAATTCCATGGCGAGACTTTCCACTATACTTACATGAAAATCTTGCAACAAAAGTTGAACCATAATAGAATGTGACAACCCGGTCACACCTAGGAACCAACCATGAGACCTTCTCATGAACGTAGCATACTTTGCTATATGTAGAAACAACCCTTCGTTTAGGTGGTTTCACAGCACTTGTAATCACAACAAGTCTGTACTTAGTACCCGACAATTTCTGGCCATTGAAATTGTACCTGATACTATGTGCTTCAAATGGTCTAATGAACGGATGCGACCAGTACCTAGGGACTTCTTCGTGACACATCATTAAGAATTGGGCGCCAGTGTCAGTCCCAGAGACTCATATTCTCCACATGTGGAATATGTCTCAAGTAAGGATGTCAGGAAAAGTGACATCCATCAAGTACGAGTTGTACTTGTGTGTGGAGGTAACTGATAACATTTTGCGACAAGAGTGAGAGGGACCCTCATTATCATGCTCCACACTGGCTAAACCGAACTCCTTGAGTTCCTAGACCATGTTGTATCCCATGTCATGTGCCAAATCGAACCCTACAAGTAGGTTCGTAACATCATAAGGCAGAAAGGTAGATTGAACACTTGGTCCAAAATACTTTGTGCCAACATGCCCTTGGCATGGCTCTGTAACATTCAAGCGTTCTTATACGTCTTGAAAAAAAAAAAACCAAGCAAAGCATACAAAAAATGGAATAACACCAAATCAATAGATGCATACCTGGAGATTTGAACGTAATGTTCACTTACTCATATGCAAACGGAGAGGAGCACATCTCCTACCTGAACAAACAAACAATATTGCAATGGGAACCGTGGGTGTTGCCTTCGCAATCCAACCCCTTTGGTTAAAATCTATGTAGTCAAACCCCTTGGAAAGACCCTGTATAGAAACTGCTCAAGTAGTAGTTAACGGTGATTGGAATCAACTTGAAAAGTTGAGTTTGTCTGCTACCGCGTGGTAGATTGCGGAATTCTTTCCTTGAAAGTCTAACTGGAAGAGATCAAACTGTGATCCTCAAGGCAGATCAACTGTGATCCTCAATGCCTATGGGATGATGTAGCAGTCACCCGTCGCCGGGTCGTACCCCAAAACACTATGTCCATAGACACTCCGTAGTGCTATAGAGAGAGCAGGAAATCCACACAAGTGAACTTCCTAGCTCCTGTGGACAGCCATACTATCTCAATTGATTGCTGCATCTATACTTCCTTGTAGAGATCAGCTACTGTGAGTTGAAGATTTTCAAAAACTCAACTTGAGTGTCGCACTGAGAACAAGTAGTGCAAAAATGACACCCTAAAAATCCGTAATGACAAGACTCTTGCTTGTCCATTAACGTCGAGGTGTACTCCCCTGGGTAGATCTGTTCGATCTTGAGAACAATCACCCAAGGAATGCCAATAGTTGGGTCGTACCCTTGGCTTAACAATGGCTCTTAGCCTGCGTGGCTCATAGCCCTTGTGCAAATTAGTGTTCAATGGACGAACCGGTGAAGACTAATTTGAGTAGCATCTTATCCACGAGCTAGCTGAGAGTTAGAGCACCTTGACTCAGACTGACTCTCCAGCAAAACACGTATCAAAAGCTTCTTAGAAGATGTTCATTATTCCCTTAAAGAGAGAGAGAGAGAGAGAAGAAGAGCATGCTGGGTTGAGGAACTTTCCTTAAGTTTTTAGAGTGTACCAAAGCTGTGTCCTCTGACGCATCTTATGCCTGACTTGCAGCTTATCCTATAAGAATTCCACAGTTTTCAGGTATGACTCTCTCATCGAGAGAGGTAACATCCAAACACAAACACATCTTGACCTACCTTCCTTGTAGGGGTCGTATTTGTATGAAAATGACTTAGGAATTGGCACTTTGCCTATAAATTAAGTCCAAATTCTAGGTTCCTTTTAGTGTTGTTGTGTGGTGACAGTAACCAACAATCAGGTGAAACAATCCATCATGTATTCTGTCCTTGACAGAGTTACGAGTGTGATAGCGGAAGTGTAATGCATGAAGCGGTAGAATCGAATCTATCTCGCTAGTATACCTTGCCGAGAGTGATGGCCTCAAACGTGAGAACCAAAACCATAAGTGCCTTGCACAGTGTAAACTGGTAGGGATTGTGTGAGCTAATATTCCCTATTTTGCCATTTCCTCAAACTTGTGTGCCAATGCCCTTGACTCCAAGTCATTGGGCAATACCTGGGCACAATGGAGAAGCCTTGTTTCATGTAAAATTTCCAAAGCACTTTGCTTTGCACAATGACAGTAATGGCCAAGTACAATGTAAACATGGAAAAAACAAGCAAAACTTAAACTTGGCTAACATGGTCGTTGCTGGAACCAGTTGTCTCGAGATTTTGTGGAAGGAAACTCGCTTAACAATGGCTCTTAGTCATATTGGCTGCACGGGTGGGAGCTATCGTGTGTACATATACGTCCCTTGTATCATATACGCCCTCTGGCACATAATGAAGCTAGCCTAGAAACATATTGGCAAAGCCTTCCCAAGTTTGTATGCTCATAGCATATGCCAAACGTGAGCATTCGCAATGCCAAATGCCCAAATTGAATCCTTGCTTCACAAAAGTACGTTAGTTTTAACAGCCAACAGATGATGGTACCTACGTACAAGATCATGGCAAACGAATATTGACCTTGTCAAGCAATTTCAAATGAAATTGACTAGTGTTGTGTGGCGAGCATCTTTGCCGGCTTCTAGAAGCAGTGACAAAAGTCGGCCATGCCGAGCTTTGTGCACCCTTCATGAAGTCGAGCAATACATGATGCCGATCATCTCCTTGAGATGCCATTTACATCAAAAGTAAACTGGTAATGAGCTATGCTCTACCAAGGTATGCATTAGAAGCCATGCTTCTGATCGTGACTATGTATAATCAAGCCGTGCTTGCTGTGGGTTTACAACAAATCAGTGGCCCTTCCAAGCCATGTATACAAGCCGTGCTTGTTCTCGGGGTGCTGAAAGTGCACGCACCGTTGTTGCCTGATAAAAATATGCAGCATGAGCCAAACAAACTGAAATAAACTATGCACACCTGATGAAGCACCTGTTGTGCTAGCGTGCTCGTGCATGATGCGGGAGCATGCATGCCAAGTTGTCCATATCGTTGCTGATGTCCTCTGTTGACTCTCGAGTCGTGCTCGAGGATGGAAGAGTTAGTTTCACTTGTAAGCACCGATCAATGGGGACTTGCCACCGACCTGGTTTGCATTGTATGCAATACACCAGATTAACTGGAAACTTGCCGACCAATTTCACAGCGGACGAGAAGCGTGAACACCTGAGGCAATTTTCAGCCGCGTCACCGTGGCTGGCAGCATATGGAAGCGCCAAATCGGTTGAAACGTTGTGATGAATTGGCAGCTTTTAAGAACTGCAAAAACTGGTTTGCAGCAGGCTGAGACCGCTGAAGTGGCACGAATCACAGCAAGTAGTGCTGGTTGACAGTCATGGAGTCGAGGAGGAAAGCAAGAGAAGGTATAGAAAACATGTCGGTAAATACTGTGTGGGCACCACCGTGTAGCAAGGCCACTAGGGTTGGCCAAGTTCAAGGGAAAAAAAAATTTAACGAAAATTCTGAGATCTGAATGTCGCTGACAGCGCGTGGAGAAGAAGAGGCTGCAACTCGCGATGGCGAGGTCCTTTGAGGCCATCCCAAGCACGGTATCCTGCTATTTTTCCACAACGCTCCCAGCGAGCCCACTTTCGACCAATTCCATGCAGATCAAAATTTCCTCCCTTCCCGACTTAGAGTTCCTGCACGCGTTGACCTCGGCCTTCGTCTTCCCCAAACTTGCCTGCTTGCATGCAACATGCATGACAAGTAAAAACGTGCCCTTAGTTCTATTCTTAGCCTGAGGCTCTGATACCAATCTAACACCCAGGAGCTGTGTTATGAGGATTCTCCACCCAACCCCCCGTTTATATAGCCCTTGGCCACTGTAACAGAATCCCCCTATCCGCCTTTAGCAGCCCTTAGCCCTGTGGCCCGAGTCCTACTCGCCTGGGTTTGCCCTTGGCCTGACATGCCCAAACCATTAGGAAGAGAATGTGGTCTAGGAGGGCCTCTTTATTTGGTAGTTTAAGGAAGTCAAACCTTTAGTATTAAGAAAGTAATCAAAGGACACCTTTTCAATTCAAACATACAAAACGGCTAGTTTATTTGAATTCAAATTTCCCCCCCAAAATGGAATTTAAAATCTAAGGTAAAACCATATCATGTAGCATATCTATGGAAAGATCTTGACACAAAGATTGCAGATCTATGATCTTTGCTCAAATCAAAGGTCATATGTGAGAGTTATGAAAGGCCGAAAATCATAAAATTGTCCACCTTCTTTTTTGGGAGAAAAGTGCATCCTTTGACCACTCTTACACATCTCTTACACACCCACCATTCTTGCACACATGGCGTACACCTATTTGTCAAAATGTTAATCACCTCCATAAGCTCATGGTGGAAAATAAACAGGCCCTCCTAGACCCCATCCTCTTCCTAATGCAAACAATAGAAAAAGTGTTGCCAACAACACATACAGTTCAAGAGGAGAAGGTGGAAGATCCAAAAATCCACCGGACAACTAATCAAGAAGCACAACAGATAAAGGTCACATAGAAATTAGCACTTCCGACCAAGCTCAAGGACACCACAATGGCTAAGGTTGCCCCGTTCGCAGGTAGCGGTAGATGAAGGGACACAACCGATCAAGTCCTTTGACATTGATGCACATTTGAAACAAATCAAGCTACAATTATAATGTCAAAGGTCACTCTACAACCTCTCTGACTTGGAATTAAAAGATACCAAGAAAGAGACAGCTAAAGCAGTTAAAGACGATCTCAAACTAGAACAAAAGATCAAGGGATTACAAATAGTTCAAGCACAACTCTAGTCAGAACTAATGAGAGAACAAGAAAATGCTGCATATTACTACAAGGAAGTTCAACCTTCAATGAGGTAATTACAAATTTGCAGGTAGAGCAGCAGTAGCTAGAAGAAGAGTTAGCCAAAGATAAGCACAAGAATGCAAAACTTGGAGAATCATATGTAGTGGTGAGAAAAACACTTACACAGCTCTTATCCATGCAAGAGATGCCAACATTTGCGAGTACATCATCTCAACCAACACAAGAACTATAGGATCTCAAGGCTACCCTAGCTCAAGGACAGTATGATAGACAAATCCTAACAGCAAGGCATCGAGCAATACAAGATGAGGAGATTGAACAGCTCCAAAGACAACTTGCCAAAGAAAATGAGGATATGGCTGCTCAAAGCGTGGCACATCATGTAACATTACAACAAAAAGGTCAATTTACAGGTATTTCATCACCACCTCATGAAGAAATGGAAAGAAATATCAGCTAAGCTCAAAAGAAAAATTAATCAATATGCTTGATATCGCGTTATACATGGGGAGAGTGTGGAGCATTGTTTCTCCACCACATGGATACACAAATGGAAGTTGAATAATCGGGCCAAAAATGGCAAGCAGAGCAAAAGGGGCCAAAAAATGAGGTTTTTGAGTTTTTTGTGGTGAGTTTTTGGACCATGGGGGAGCTTGGAGGGAGGATCCGGTGTTGTCGCCATGTGGCAGCAGCATAAACCCAATGCGGGCAAGCAAGACGGGTCCACAAGCTATATAGGTTGCAACGTGCCCCCATTGGGGGTATTGAGTTGCAATGGGGAGCTCTCTAGAGTGGGCTATGGTGAGGGCGCCTGTGGCACTATGCGATGGCGCATTCGACGTCTGCCGGCGGCTTTGGGTGGTGCTTGGTGTGATGCAAATGATGACATGGCAGGGATTTTCATGGGCTCGATCGGGCCAAAACTTTTGAAGGCATAATGGGGGTGCACGAACGGTGCCATCGGTGCCCCGCTTGGAAGGAGAGGATTCTCACAAAGGTGTGGAGCTCAAGGCAGGCCCGTGAGGGGGCGCTCTCACATGCAAAAGAAAAGATGGCTTAAAATAGAGACGCTAAATTGGAGGCTCTCGGACGCCCAAAGGCCCTATTTTTGGCAGTTTTGAAAAAACGACGTTTTGCATGAGGGGAGAGTTTTTGGAGAAGAAAGAGAGAGGAGGAAGAAGCTTTCGGGGCACAGAAGGAGGAGCTTTTTTGGGGGGCATATGTTTGCGGAGAAGGCCTCTGACGATTGTGTAGAGGAGTTCTCGAGGGCATCCAGTGCAGATGAAGGTCCTTTTGTTTGTGTTCCCAAGAAGGAGGCCAAGCCGAGGCGGCACCAATGATTTTCCAAACCTCTTGTTGCTCGCTGTATTGGAGACGGCTAAGTCGTGTGCTAGCAGGGGATTCTCGGAGTTGTAGTCATATATTTTTTGTTGATAATTGAAGAAAGACATAGCCAAGTTTGGTGTTACCTCTTTTCCCTTTTTCCCCCTTCTTCTCTTTGCTCTGTTCCGACAATCCGGTGCCAGTGTTGGAGATGTGTGTACCTTCCCGAGCCTCTTTGTGTGTGAGAGAGATAGAGATAGTGGTGTGTATTGCGGCACGGTTCTAAACGGGCCAAATTGGTGTGGATTGTTGTCGATTGTGTGAGTTTTGAAGGTGAAACCTAGTGGATCAGGGTGCAGTGATTATCTTGGGCTATAGAGAGGCAAATTGTTTGGGTTCCAAGTGTGTTTCCCTTTCCCCCATTCATCTTTGGGTGCCCCCACAAAGGAGCGCTGATGCTCCAATTTGAAGGTTGAAGCAGGTGTTTGAAAGCTGATGAGAAATTGGCGGATGGTCGATCTTTTTTGTGGTTGTGTTGGAAGATAATAGAGATGATGGAGTCGAGCTTTGGCCCCATATTTACAAGTGTTAAAGACCCTGAAGGCCGGTTAGCAGATTTTTAATTGTGGCTGCTATCAATGCCTATGTTGGTGGATGTGAATAAGTTGCAAACGGTGCTGCTGCTGATGCGCAGATGTGCAAAGATTTGGTATGATGATTTGAAGTCTGATGGTCGAGGTTCATGGTAAGAATTGCAAAGGCAATTTTAGGAGCGGTTTCGAGAAGTGATCACCCCGACAGGGGTTGGTGCGAAGCTAAAAGCGGTACACCAAGACGTAAGTAGAGATTTTTTTTCATTTTTCTTGAGCAGTTTGAAGTCTGTTGGAAGCAGTTAGAGGTCTCCACTGGGATGAAAGGCAATCAGTTTATGAATCTTTCAAAGTTACTTGAGTGCTTGCATCCGAGGATCAGAGATAAGGTGGAAGATGGTGCTGAGACCTATGATGACATGGTGTATCTAGCCAAGATGAAGAGTAGAAAGGTGAAGTGGAAGCTGGAGCTGAGCTTGCTGAAGCCTGCAGATTATTTTCCTGTTGCAAGACTAGAAGAATATTCCATGGTTCAATCGAAGGTAGTGCCAATGGTGCGAAATGCAAAGCCAATTGAGGTAAGGCCAACAATAGATTATGTTCCTTGGAAGTTTCCAGTTTATGATGTGCATGTGCTAGTGATGGACAAGCTCAAAAAGGATAAGCCCCTTGTTGAAGTGAGATAGTGTGCCAAAGAGAAAGCACGTGCTAGGTTTTTACAGCATATTAAAATGGTAGAGCCTGTTCTTGCGAAAAGCTTGCATGAGAAGGTAGCGGATAGCAACCAAGTTGCAAAAATCGAGGATTCAGAAGGAGATGAGGAAAGTGTACAAAGCCTAGACAATGGTCAAGATTTTGTGGAGTGGCAGGTAGTTGAAGTTGTTGAAAGTGAGTCGTTGTATGATGCTGATGAAGATGGAGAGTCTAGTTCCAGTTTCTGGGGGGCAAGTGATGAAGATGGACTGGATGAGCCCTCATCCTATGACAAGAAGACTGAGTCTAATATGTCGGTGATGGTAAGAGTAAATTTGCCTGATTATGTATCTGATGATGTGGTTGTATCCAAGGTGTGAAGTGCCCAAGCAAGTGAGAGAGGATATGCTATCAAAGGTGGCATGCAGTGCTCTATTGGCAGCCATGCTGATGAAAGTAGCAGTGGAAATGGCTATGGCGGTGCAATTGGTTCAAAGATTTGCAAAGAAGGATAAGTTTGAGTCTATAGGTATCCAAGCTAGCCTACCAAATCGGCAAGGGGATCATGATAATGCAAAAAACGAGGGGATTAGGCATATTTTTGAAGCTCATGAGGTGATCGGAGTTGACCAAGTTGAAGAGTAGTTCGAGGTGCCTATGGATTGCTATGATGATGATATAGATGCAAGAATTTTGGATCAGATATGTTGTGGAAGTGAAGCTGATTGGGGCTTTGATAATGCCGAGGATGCCATGGATGAAGAGATGCAAGTGCTTGTGGATAAGGCTTTGACCAGAGTGCAAGTGATGCGAGGGTTGATCCCTTTACATGTGGAGATTCCAGTGAAGCAGGCTTGTCATACGGCAAAAGAAGGAGCTTTTCTAGTGAGGTCCAAGCTGTCTAAAGAGGTATGAAGTACCTAGTTGAAGTGTATGCTTGTGAGTGGAGCGGTGAGGTATGTTATCTGCCAGATACGAAGTTCCAGGGAGATGAACTCTGCTTTACATGGTTGGGAGGGAGGGTCATAATTGTTGGTCGAAACAGGTGGTGTGATTGAAGTGCCAGGTGTATTGGTTGGTACAAGTGGTATGCTTGCAAAGCCAGGTATGTTGATGAGGCAGTTAAAGGTGAGAAAAAGTGCTAAGGTGCTTTGGGCATACAGTGTGCATGGCTGGTTGCGGACATGGATGAAGCATTATTGGAGGGTGGGTGCTACAAATGGATGGAAGAAGTCAATGCCAGTTTTTTGATCCAGGTGGAAGCTTTGTGAAGCAGGGGGTTGGGGAACCTACATGAGGGTTGACATGAATAAAACTCTTACCTATGGTTTTTATGTTCGCACAGTGTTCTCTAGATGTTATAGTTTGTAGCTGAATAAAGGCTTCTTTTGGTTGAACATAAATGTTCAGCAAGGCGTTGGGCAATGATGGTGCAGCCAAAGTGTGTCAACCCTAGCAGAGGGCACAGACAATGATGTGTATGCTTATAGATGCATGGCAAAGGGCTAGAGCAGATGGGAAGAACAGGCAAGTGGCAGCGGAGATGTATGTTTTATGTGGTTTTCCAAGCCAAACAGGCTCCAAATAGGACCTGACAGGGTGGAAGATCAAGGGTTATGAAAGTGCTATTTTTTGGCCCAAATGTGTAGAGCTTGAATTGCTGAAGGAGCAGGTCCAGATGGCTCATCAAACCGTGCTACGGAGCCCAAGATATTGGAGTTTGAAGGTGCAGTGTGTTGCAGATCATCCTTGCCGGACAGGATAACTGAGGACAGGTGGCCCAAGAGGATGTCAGTGTATGGATTCATAGTGCCAAATTTATGGAGCATACCCATCTTTTCAGATTGCAGATTGGAGCTACGGATTGCAGTTCATGGTCAGTCAAAGTTTTGTCGAGGGCTAGGTTGGTGTCGGGGTGGCCGCCTCCGGAAATGTGCAATCTAATGATTTTGGATTTTGGCTAGGAATTTTATGTGTTCTATGTAGCAAGTGAAGATCATAGAAAGCTGCAGTGCGTCAAATGGGTTTTAGATAATGGAGTTATTGCAAGTTGAAGTTGGTACCAGTTACCTACGAGGAGCTGTTAGATAAAGGTTGTCGGTTTTGATGGCCTCAGATTGTGGTTTCAAAAAATGTGATGTGCAAATCAAACAAGTGGGGTGCAGTTGGGGATGTGGTCTACTATCATGGCTTTACAGCTAGATAGTTGAATAACCGGGCCATAAATGGCAAGAAAATAAAAATGGGCAAAAAACTGAGGTTTTTGAGTTTTTTGTGGTGAGTTTTTGGACCATGAGGGATCTTGGAGGGGAGATCCGGTGGCGCCGCCACATGGCAGCAGTGTAAACCCACATGCGAGGAAGCAGGATAGGTCCACGGACTATATAGGCTGCAACGTGCCCCCATTGGGGGTATTGAGTTGAAATGGTGAGCTCTCTAGCGTGGGCTATGGTGCGGGTGCCTATGGCGCTATGCGGTGGCGCGTTTGGCGTCCATCGGCAGCCCTAGGCGGTGCTTGGTGCAATGACATGGCAGGGATGTTCACGCGCTAGGCCAGGCCAAAATTGGGCCAAAACTTTTGAAGGCATGATGGGGGTGCACCGTCGGTGCCGTCGGTGCCTCGCTTGTTGGAAGGAGAGGATTCTCACAAAGGCGTGGGGCTCAAGGCAGCAGGCCCGTGAGGGGGCCCTATCACATGCAAAGAAAAGGCTTCTTAAAATAGAGGTGCTAAATTGGGAGGCTCTCGCCCAAAGGCCCAGCTTTTGGCAGTTTTGAAAAAACAATGTTTTTCATAAGGGGAGAGTTCTTGGAGAAGAAAGAGAGAGGAGGAAGAAGCTTCCGGGGCACAGAAGGAGGAGCTTTTTTGGGGGGCATATGTTTGTGGAGAAGGCCTCTGATGATTGTGTAGAGGAGTTCTCGAGGGCATCCGGTGCAGATGAAGGTCCTTTTGTTTGCATCCCCAAGAAGGAGGCAGGCCGAGGCGGCACCAGTGATTTTCCAAACCTCTTGTTTCTCGTCGTATTGGAGACGGCTAAGTCGTGTGCTAGCAGGGGATTATCGGAAATTTAGTCATCTGTCTTTTGTTGTTATTTCAAGAAATCCATAGCCGAATTTGGTGGTACCTCTTTCCCCTATTCCCCCCTTCTCATGTTTTCTCTATCCGTACTGTGTGGTGCCAGTTTGAGAAGTGTGTGCCTCTCCGGACCTGCGTTGTGAGGGAAAGAGAGAGAGAGAGAGAGAGAGAGAGAGAGAGAGAGAGAGAGAGAGAGAGAGAGAGAGAGAGAGAGAGAGAGAGAGAGAGTGGTTTGTGTTGTGTGCGAGCTGACAGCACGTTGTGCTAAGTACAAAGGTTGTGTTTTCATGGTTGTGTGCAAGAGTTGTAGACAAATTGTGCGAATTTTGAAGGTGAACTCTAGTGGGTCGGGGTGCAGTGATTATCCTGGGCTATAGAGAGGCAAATTGTTTGGGTTCCGGGTGTGTTCCCCTTCCCTCC
The DNA here is from genome assembly GCF_014529385.1 of Adiantum capillus-veneris. Lineage (NCBI taxonomy): Eukaryota > Viridiplantae > Streptophyta > Polypodiopsida > Polypodiales > Pteridaceae > Adiantum > Adiantum capillus-veneris. The sequence goes on along the minus strand of NC_140940.1, from coordinate 23,438,915 downwards.
ATCCAACATTCAGAATCTGACACAGCGAGTGAATCCTCCACATGTACAAGGGACACACATCAATCACCTTGTCCTGCATCCAGATTTGATCCCCTCATTACTTCCGATGCATCTTCATCTTCCCAATATCTAGTTTGCTACAAGAATTTTGATGGATGGAGTGGATACTATACATTGACATGTGGTCATTATTATTTGTCTGTTTGATTTTTTTTATGCATAATAGTAGCTGATGTGCAATCTGTTCACAAGATATTCCACAAGGAATATATGTTATGTTTGGCATGGCAAATGAGTATAAATTCAAGCAAGCCCACCAAGATACCCCTAGCACAATTAAAAATCTGTTTGGTGATCAAGATGCTGGTTCTGAGTATATCAATTGAGATCAAGAAACTATGTATAATTACGAATATGAAGCATTGTATATGATCAAAACACATTTAATACAAGCTCTTTCATAATGGTTTTTGACACAATCTTTCTTCTACTCTCAAGCTATATTGAATCTGTGAAGTTGTTATCTGGTTCTAAATCTGAGTGTTGTGGGTCTCCTTGTAATTCAACTTTCACATCTATTACTAGATTCTCTTCTATTTCATCTATAGTGCATTGAGATACACCAACATTGAACTCTTCTTCGTCTTCCAGTTGACAATCATACAACCAGGTTGGCATTTCCTCCTCATAGCCAGCACTTTTGATGTGATGCAATATCTTTCTATTGCAAAACATATATACTAATTATTTTGCTCTGTCTGCTAATAGTTTGTTGCGATTAGTTCTATGAACATACTTGTACATACTCCAGTTTCTCTCTGAACTTGAGTTTGCTGCACATTATGCCAGTACTTTCATTGAAAGGGGACGTAAGGTCGAGTAATGCTCTCCACCATTCATCATCCACCACTTCCATGCAGGTTGCTCTTTTGCCATTGATTGTACAACATCGTTCGCAAATGGACCTTCTTTTAATCTAAATGCATTCATTTCTTTGATACAGTCATCGAGCATGTAAGCCACACTATGGAGTGAACTATGAGTGTTCTTCCATCTTGCATGAAAAAATTTGGCCAAAATTTGTCACTGTTTGCCAAAGAATGGTAGTCACCACTCCTTCTCTACTACAGACTCTTTCAGCTCCTCATTTTCAAGACTCTATTGGACTGACCACCATGTCATCCACACTTTGCCCATATTTGGTGCCTTTTGATCAAGGTTACAAATCGCGAACATAACGGGCATCATTACATGGTATGCATCCATTACACTCCTCGACCAAGCAGCCTTGTGTATGTTGCCACATAGACATGTAATTTTCTCTTTCACTTTTTCTTTCTGCTCAAGTTGCCATTCATCGAAGGCCATGCAATTGAAGGTGTCAATCACAGCGTACTTATTGCGGAGAAGTGGTTCCAATGTATAAAAATGCATGAAAAATCGAGTTTCAGCATGAAGCTTTAACATCACTGACATGCGCATTCTATACAAATTGAGCACTCTTTGTCGTTTTAAGATAATTTCACAACCTGATGCGCTGTGTCAATTATTTTGGAGAACCATGTGGTTTCTTCACTACTGTATCAATTCTTCAGCACCAAGTTTAAGCTGTGCGTATTACAACCATTGGCAAAAATGTGTGGAAAGCACTTCTTCATTAATTTACCAGCATTTTTATAATTCTTTGCGTTGTCCATGACTACTTGAATGACATGTTCAGCACCAATCTCTTTAATTACATTAATCAAGACCTCAAAAATATAATTGCCACTTTTAATTGCACCAAAACTGTCAATCGCCTTTATGAACGTTTCTCCCCTTGGGCAAACCATCATAACATTGATCAATGGTCTTCTTTGAACATTTGACCGACCATCACTCACAATTGTGTATCCTGAAAGCGAAATATTTTCCAAGTATTATTTTGCCAACATGCTCTTTGACTTCGATGTAGCATTTGTCCCTTGCCACCTTTTTTGGCGATCTCTTCTCTCAAACGCTTTGCAATTGCAGGTGCCTAAGGATGTTCACATTTTTTAGAAGTCTTTTTAACTCTACCCAAAAAATGGTCCCTAATACGTGGTGCACCACCTGATTTTGTTGTGAAGCAAAATTTACATTGCAACTCTATATATCGACCGCATATGTTGTGAGCATAATCCCACTCTTTACCAGAAGCTTTTTTATTCTTTGGCTTCTTCATACCACTTGTGTCGATATTTTGCTCCATTGCTTTTAAATTAAAATTGAAGACAAAAGAACTGGATGTTCAGTTTTTAAAACATTTTTTTTCTTTTCAATATATATTAAAAAACCATTCACTAGGAAAGTAATCAAATCTACACGATATGAGATTTGCAATGCACACAAGTCAATCCACATATCAATCACCTACGTGGTGAGCAAACATGCACGTTGCAATACACTCTCTGCACGGCATAATAAATACAACAATGCTATGAATTTCTCAATGCAATTATTATTATGATGATTATTTATACGTCCTCTTTGATTTTCAAACAATAAGAAACATCTAATTTCAAATGTTGTAAAGAATAATCAACTTTTACACTAAACGATCCGTTTCTTTGGAAAAAAAAACACAAAAGCAATAAAATCTATGATTGGTCACGTCATAGAGTAATAATCTTTCATAATACATAATGCAATCTTTGTATTGGGCAATTCATGAAATAACGCAAATAAATCTTCAATATAATCACACAATTGAGGACTACTTATACCCACTCAAGGATTGTAGCCCCCTTATGCAACCAACTCAATATATAAAAGCTATTTTCACCCAATTAACGATTATAGCTCTTATATTGTGCAGTAACAATGTATATCAAATCAAATCTATGATGGTGAAAAATGCAAGACTTTAATGATCATTATATGCCCATTACACTAGTACAGGACATCCAACCCTTGACTATCGACTCGTCATTTACATATTCTCATCTTCTAAAACCATTTACATCCCTCATTTAGACCAATGGCTTTGTCGCAATGAGCATGACTCTCCAAATTTTCAATTGTTTTGGTTTCATACCTTTATGTTTGGTAAAGGAATTAAATATTTTTAGAAGTGGTTACCAAATTAAGAATCATGTTCAGCCCAAAAAAAGGACATGTGACTCTGTAACCTTAGGTCAATTCACAAGGAGATGACAATACCCGGCACTCGGATACACTCCCCAGGGATTTTCCTAGTCAAAGCACCATGGTAAGCACGATGTTTACTTTATATAATTACGCCCGCCGAGGATTTTTATTTTCTCGGCACGCCCGCCGGGTAAAAGGAATTTCTTGGCAAGCCCGTCGAGAAAATAAAAAACTACAAAAGTACACAACCTTACATACTAGAACAACCTATTGGATATCTCTTGAAGTCTTTTCAATTGAAGTCAAGAGAGACTTCGAAAGAAAGTACACAAAGAAAGTAGATGCCAGCAAGGCCAGGTAAAGTGAGCTATAGTGGTGAGTAGGGTGACCAAGTTGTCAATGACAGGAAACAACGTGGTTGAGGATGGTAGCCTTGATGGGATAACTTGGGACACACCTTCCTACACTTAAAATTAACACAGAAGTGGCTTGTTGCTTGGCATGCAGTTGCAGGATTATGGACAGCCTTACATCTTCACACAAATGGGAGCATTCACTTACCTTTGTCATAACCCAAATGTAGGCTCCAAATCTTTTACTACTACTCTTCCTCTTCCATTTTGATCCCCTCACTGCTCAGTTGCAAGGGTTTGGTTTGTCAAATAGGGCTTGTTTATTATTCATTGATTTTGGCAACAACAACATGGGACTATGATATTTTACATGCTAGCAAAAACATTGAATCCAACATAAGCTAGATAATCACTATGTTTTGGGAAATTTGCACTTGAAATGGAAGGTGGATGCGGAGACTTGTCATTCAAATTTGGCGATATCGATAGAGTTGAAAAGTGGATTTCTTTGTTTTTTGGAGTGAGCTAGTGGTAGATCTTATGCTCAAAAGTTCCAAGGGGATGGAGTATCTTCATGGCGATATCGATAGAGTTGAAAAGTGGATTTCTTTGTTTTTTGGAGTGAGCTAGTGGTAGATCTTATGCTCGAAAGTTCCAAGGGGATGGAGTATCTTCATGGCTTGCACATTATGCACTACAATTTGAAGTCTAAACATTTTCTAGTTTGCAACCATGTTTCTTGTAATGGCACTCGAGGATATGGTGACATGCAAGTGAAGGTAGCACAATTTGAAATGCCAAAGAAAAGTACACTAGTTGCAAGTACACAACCTTGGATACTAGCACAACCTATGGGAGAGCTCCTAAAGTCTTTAAAGTTGAAGGCAAGAGAGACTCCAAGAGAAAGGATGCAAAAAAGTAGATATTTAATTTTGTGTACTATGAAAAACTCATTGTCAAGGTTCCATTTGATAGTGATGGCAAGCTTAAAGATCTTCACAATGATTACTGATGAATAACAGCTTTACCAAGTACTTAGCCCCGGTATCTAGCCCTTCTTTTGAACAAATTTCACAAACATAAACGATTTCAAACCATGTTTCTTTCTATGGGAATTTACTACCCCACATTGATATGCATAATGAGGAGGGAGGCTACCAAGATTCTTTGAAGGAGGTACTTCACAATAAAGGTAAGCAGGAGGTACTTCACAGTAAAGGTGAGCAATGGGGTGCAGGTACATATGGGTCTCATCTCATGGGGTCCAAGGGACAAGGATAAGGAGAGAGAGGAAATGGGGTAAGGTACAAGAGTGATGGGGTGTACAAAGAAAGGGAAGGACTTGACTCTAGGATAGCAAGCTGATGAACTAGATACCTAGTTGGGCCTATGGGATGGTGATGCTTGCAAGGCCAGTCAAAGCTTTGTCACGACCCAAATGTAGGCTCCAAAGCTTTTACTACTACTCTTACTCTTCCATCTTGATGCCCTCACTTTCAAGGGTTTGGTTAATAGAATAGGAATCTTTTATTATTCATTCATTTTGATAACAACAACATGGGACTAGGAGGACTCATTAGCTTATTTGCATGTTGGAAGCAACATTGTGCGCTCCTTGCCGCACTGTCGAAGCAAGGGACTTGCCAATACACCGTGTGCGAGCCACAGACGGCTCCAAGCACACAACAAGCCTAAACTAGCAAGCTCAAGAAAACAAAGGGTGTGTCACTCACCGCTCTACGCTCGCCTTCGTGGTGGATTCCTCGCCGCGATGAAGAAGAAGCTGCAGTCGTGCCGCGCTCAACCGCTTCGCCACCGTCGTGCCTTCGTAATGCTCGATCGCACACACACTCTCCCTCTCTCTCTCTCTCTCTCACACACACACACACACACAAGGAGGTGAAGAAGAAGAAGATGGAGATGGAGCAAGAGCACTCTTCAATTGCACAAATGAGAGAATGAGTAAAAATTAGGTTTAGTTGGCTTTTATAGGAGCTCACCCCATTCACACTTGGGCGCCCATGCTTAACCAACTAATCCCTTGAATGTCCAAGTTAAAGTGCGCCTCTCATCGGCGATCACTCTACCTTTCCCTATTGGTCCGACAAGCCCGGTACCTGACTCTACCAAATACATAATACGCGTCCATCGTAGGTGATGGGTGTCCGTGTGCCGTGAGGGTTAACATGCCCCCCTTCCTGATGTAGATTCCGTCCTCGGAAGCTATTGAGTTGAAGCTGGATCGTCGAGGTGGAAGAGCATTTGAGATGAATGTCCTTAGCCTTCTTCAGTCACTGCAAAATCAAACAACATTGGCACAGTAATTGCATTCTCTTAAAAAGCATATGCAGTTTTAGATAGAAAAATTGATTGGTAAAAGAATTTCAAACAATTTGTTAGCAATGAACATTAAATTGCAATGTAATCAAATGCATAAACAGATGTAAAGGAAAAAAATTAAACAAGTCTAGGGTCGCTAATTTGACGGTCGAAAAGCACTAGAGATCGAATATTAATACCATGGGTAAGCTTCTTAATTTTCTGTGGTCAATTAAGTTGTTTAATCGCGAGAGCCAAGTATTCATGTTCAAGGGCTGACTAGAGGCTATATCTAGAAAACCTTGTAGTTAAGCTACCATAAAAGGAATTTCTCATGAAATCATCGCCTGACTGATTACTTTTTCTTTGACCCCCCAAGGTCTTTTCACAGTGATTCAATTATGATGTGCGTGCTTATTTTGTATGCCTTGGGTTTTTTGCTTTTCAAGGAAAAGCGCCCACACTGGGAACCTCTAGGGCTCTAGTACCATAGGCAATACATGTGAGTGAAGTACCAAATCAAGCTGAGATTTCTCTTCCAGCTTAAAATCTTACATTGTGGCACTTTGATTTTTTGTTTGTTCATTTTCATCATTTTAATTTTGTAACTTTGGGGGGTCATATAACACTGTTACCCTCCCCAGGCTCATCACATTAGTAAACTCCCTTTATAATACTTACGCTAAAGGTCAATAGGGTTAAGCCCACTAGAAAGCCCTAGTACATTTCATACAATGCTGCCTAAATCGGATTAAGAACCTAAGTAACCATTGTTTATTAGGAAGGCATTCCCCATGGTATTAAGAGAAGATTTCTAATACCTAGCTTGGTCAAACTAGCTTAGTCGGACTGCTTGATTTTTAAACCTAGACAAGTGATTATGACAAAACATTACATTGAATTAAATGTTTGATACTAAGCCAATGCGCTGAATATTATGCTACCAATCACAATCAAAGCAGACAAACATGGATGCAAAAAAGATAAGGGCAATGCTAATGGATAAGAAACACCTGTTTGTGTTGATGGTCGCGCTTGATTTGAAGTGTGAACGAGAGAAAGGTTCCATGAAGGTCCAAATCCTATCAATAGCAACACGCTCCTGTACACACTAGGAAACAAAAGGAATACCTCCAGGAGGCACATCAGTGGGAAAAATTAAAACTCCTAAAAAACAAACTCAAAACACAATCTAGACCCCTAACCTACCTATCTGTCACCCCTTTTAGAATCAAGGAAAGAGGATATTATATAAACCGGGTGGCCACCCTAAGGCTAGGCCTCTATCCTCATCATCTAGATAAATAAAATCGTTGTCCGTGAGGCCATAGTCTTCCTCGGTCTCTATTAGTTCCTCTTCATCATCCTCTTGTGCAAGCATGCTAATCAAGAACCTCGTGATGCGTGGATACTCATCTTGTGCAAAAGAATAAGCATGTGCCATTGGAGACACATTCGCTACTGGGTAGGGATCACTAGTTAGCCATAGACGTATCAGCCATTCTAACTCCTCAAAATTTCTCTCACATGCAAGGCTCTCTATCAAATCCCATTCGCAAGAAAGTATAGGGTAGCATACGTAGAACACTTGTTGAAAAGACAAGGGGTACCTTTCATCAAAAATAGAAGTGCATGCCTCTGGTGAAGTAGCCATTTCTGACAAGACAGATAGATTTGGTTAGGCCTTTAAAACATAAGAGTTGTTTTTGTGTGTTGCTTGACTTGACACGGTGAATTTGGACTTATATGTAAGATCTGATAGGGTGCTCTCTCATTGCTAGGCGCTCTTGCTCTTTACTATTTGTGTTTTTTTTGCGAGTATAAGGCTATATATATACATTCCCTAAGATCGGAGATTGAGAGGTCAGGGAAAAAGGTTGAGAGGGAAACAAATGAATGATGACTGTCAGCAAACACTCCCCCCTTCCTTGGGTAGATCATACCGTTTGAAATGAGCTTGTCACCCTTTGAAACCAATTGTTCCAGTTGGTAATAGGTGAGGATTTTTGCCAGTAGTTTTCTATTACCCTAGGTGCCTCGTCAAGCTGCAAGGGTGGTAAGGTACTCTCCCAGGATTTTATTTGCAACGTTGTTGTAGGTGGTGAACTTACCCCGGAAGGTGCAAACTCTTTCGTGCTTGGATGGATATGTACAGTGGTAGGTGGAGGTTGTGTCGAAGCTTCTATTTGCGTATAGGAACTACATGAAGAGCAAGAAGCTTCATTTGATTTCCCTGTTCCTGAGCTAGGTGGGACAAATCGTTCTTTCTTTGGTACCCAAACTAGCTCTAGAACGGGTGTGTAACGTTCCATGATTTTTTCCTTTCCGCAATTTTCAATTTGTTTTGGAGCCACAGGATTGGGTTTACATGGGCCAGGTGACAGGTAAGAGTACACTTTACGTTTGGGCACCCAGATTTGATCATTTCCTTCATAGTATCCTTGGGCTTCCAATAGTCGTTTAGGAATCCAACGCAGCGTTTCTTTACATTTCTTGGAGTGAGTGGTACGGTTCTTACTAGGTTTCCGTTTTTTTGCATCAACCATGCTCACTACAGAGGTTTTAGGGACCCACTTGTATGTTTTCTCTGTTATATTAGGATGGTTCTTGTGTGTCTCAAGCTTTCTTTCAACTACATTAGTTGAAGCTCTAGAGAGTTGGGCTATGGGGACGTATGGTTCAACCTCCTGGACATGCAATGTCTTGGGTTTTATTTCCTTGGGCAATATCTCAGGGACTATGGCTTGAGTGGTAGGGCTAAGAGTTGGTTTTTGCGTTGTAACACCCCCAGTCCCCCAATCAATAGTGCATTTGGTGGCTATCATCCACGTGCGGCCTAGGTTTATATTACCCTCCATAGTTCCAGTAGGCATGACCAAAAAGTCTTGAGCTACCACCCCATTGTCATAACTGACAGAAGTGTGTCAGATTCCAAAAACCGCAGTTTTTTTCTTGTTGACACCCTTGACTTGGATAATACTCTCAGATAGAGGTGGCTTCCCTAACTGACACCCACCCCATAGGATAGCAGATTGTATTTAGCACCCGTGTCCAATAAGGCGTTATATAGCACTTTTCCATAGGCACTATTTGACTCAATGGGGTATCGTAGAGGTGTGTCAGAGTCCAACCCATCCTCTTCGATTTCCACGTGGAATGCATTTGTGACCCCAAGGTTAGCCTCTCGTTTTGGTCTTATACGTTGTTGTCGCTCCTTAGCCTCAGCTTGAGCTTGTATCTTGTTTAACTCGGTTTGTGCTTTGGCGGCCTTCTTTTGATGAATGGCCCGTAGTTCTTCTTGGCTTAAAGGATCATAATATCTTTTGAATTTACTCCCATTGAGGAATCCAATGGTTTCAACTCCATCAAGAGTTTCCACACGAAGGGTACCTTGTGGGGTAATTTCACATACTCTATATGGTCCTTTACCAGCATATTTCAACTTTTTCTTCTCTTTACGTACTCCATACATAAGGACTTTATCACCAACTTTGATATCCTTGTCCTTCACATGGCGATCAAACCACTTCTTTCTCCTATCCTTTTCCACAAGAGCATTTTGCACAGCCAACTGTCTCTCTTCGTCTAGTTTTTCTAAGATAAACAAACGCTCGGTTAAGGGGTTACCATTCCATCCTTCTTGCGAAGCTACCCTAAGACTAGGAATGACAAACTCCCAAGGCATAACCGCTTCTTGGCCGTATACCATTTTGAATGGCGTACAATTAATAGCCACTTTATAAGCAGTACGATAAGCCCATAGAGCAGATGTCAACTTCAAATCCCAATCAGTGCGATGAGCTTCTACCGTCTTGGTTAAAATAGAGATTAGAGTCTTGTTGGTGCTCTCGGCTTGTCCATTAGCTTGCGGGTAATAAGGTGTAGACTTATGGTGGGATATCATAAAGGTCGTGGTAAGCTCTCTTATTACCTCATTTATAAAATGGGTACCATTATCACTAACAATTTCAAAAGGGCAACCAAATCTTGTGATAATGTTCTCAAAAAGAAACTTAGCTGTTGTCCTCGCGTCAGCTTTTTGTGAAGCCTTAGCTTCAGCCCACTTTGTTACATAGTCCGTAGCAACTAGAATATATCGAGATTGAGTGTTGCGAGCTGCGGGACTAATTGGACCTACAAAGTCTAAGCCCCATTTTTCAAATGGTTGGGTTACTTTAATAGGATGTAAGGGCATTCTGTCCTTGCGCTGTGTGGTCTTGTAACGTTGGCACTCATCACACCCTTTTGTAAAAAGTGATGCATCCTTAAATAAAGTTGGCCACCAATAGCCTGATTGCAGCACCTTTCTAGCAGTCAGGTCCCCTGAAAAATGTCCTCCTGCTATGCCCATATGTGCTTCTTGCAAGATATACAAATATTCATCCTCGCGGGCACAACGCCTAAGAATATCGTCCTTGCCTAATCTATACAGGGTTCCGGCAATCAAACAATAGGGTTCACATTCTTTTACTAGCCTTCGAGCGATATCCTTACGAAGTTCCTTGGGTGGAAAACCATTAACTAAAAAGTTAACAATGTTCTCACTCCATTCAGGCATAGTCTCAACTATGAATAGGGAAGTATCGGGTAATTCATCATCAACTCCTATAGGGGCTTCACCATTGGGTATGCGAGACAAATGATCAGCCATGACGTGCCTTTTACCGGGTCTCACTACAATCGTGAAATCAAACTCAAGAAGAATTAACAACCATCGTGTGATTCTTCCTGTGGAGCATGGCTTGTTTACCAGATACAGCAACGCTTGATGATCCACATAAAATACAAACTTGTTTGCCAGAAGGTAGTAGCGAAATTTCTTTACTGCATAAACCATTGCCAAACCTTCTCGCTCTGTAGTGGTGTAGTTCCTTTCAGCATCGTTCAATTGACGGCTTGCAAAGCTAATGGGATAGTCCAATTTATGTTCTCCTGGTTGAGTGAGAACACACCCAATAGCAAAGTTTGATGCATCAATATGCACATGGAAAATGACATCCCAGTTAGGTGTCCTTAAAATTGGAGCACTTGCTAGTGTTTTCTTCAATTGTTCATAGGCCTGGTCACACTCTTCAGTCCATTTAAATTCAATGAGAAGCTTGTACAAAGGACGTGCTATCTCAGCGAAAAATAAAATAAACCGTCGATAATAACCCACGTGTCCCATGAACCTTTGAACTCCCTTGTAATTGGTTGGTGGTGGTAACTCTAGAATCACTTTAATTTTGCTCTCATCGGTTGAGATACCATTCTTGGATACTATATGCCCTAAAATAACTCCATGCTTGACCCAAAATTGGCATTTGAACGGGTTCAATGAGATACGATATAACCTACATTTTTCAAACACCTTCCGCAAACATGATAGATGTTCTTTCCAAGAAGAGTAAACACAAAGGTCGTCTAAGAAAGCTTCACAAAACTCTCTCAAATATTCTTTAAAAGCAGTGTTTATTAATCGTTGGAATGTAGCAGGGGCATTTGTTAAGCCAAAAGCCATCACACGAAATGCAAACACGCCAAATTCTGTGATGAAGGCAGTTTTAGCTTGGTCCTCTAGCGCTATCGTGATTTGGTTGTAGCCTGAGTACCCATCTAGAAAGCTATAAGCTTCCTTGCCTGCAACTCTTTCGAGTACATGTTCGGAATATGGTAGGGGGTAATGGTCTCTTCTAGTAGCTGCATTAACTTTTTTGAGGTCCACGCACACCCTGAGTTTCCCATTCTTTTTTGGCACGATAACTATTGGCGACACCCATTCAGAGTGTTCAATAGGATATATGAACCCACATTTGATAAGCTTTTCTAGTTCTTCTTGAATGATCTTTGCGTACTTAGGATTCATCGGGTAGGGTCTTTGTTGTACGGGCTTCGCAGTGCTAATCATAGGGATTGTATGTTGGACCACAGAAGGCGGAACACCTTTCATATCATGGTATGTCCAAGCGAATACGTCCTTGAATTCCTTGAGAAGCTCTTTGAGGACCGCCTCTTCAACTTCTGTGAGGTCTTGGGCAATAAAAACAGGTTTTGATTCTTCACCGGGGTCAGCTAATTCTATTTCTTTAACTATTGCCGGACCATCATAGATTCCATTATTCCCATCGATAGGTATTCTTTGGGCTTTTGTGTACACAACCTTTGCTTCCCCTGTGGTGTAAGATTTGAAATGTTCTGGTGCAGGATGCAAGTCTGTGGATTCTGGTTGTGCGTTGGTTTGTGCTTCCATTTCTGCTTTCTTGTGTTGTCGAGCTAACTCTTGGTTTTGACGCCTCCTTGCAGTGCGGCTCAACTTTGGCTTGTCTATGATCTCTAATTGGGCTATGTCATGGGGTCGTGGTCTACACCACATAACATTTTGGAGATATTCACCCCAATTGTCTACCAATTTTCGATGAGCATCACATGCTCCTATATAACTGAGCCATTCTGCTGAGGATCTCTTCTTGTTTATCCTAGCACGTACATTGGCTCGATATCGACGCCTCTTAAGGTTTTTCTTTTTCTTATTTGAGACCTGCTTTTGATTTGCATTTAGATCTGGCTCACTAAAGGAGTCCTCGTTGGTGTCCTCTTCACTCTCGGAGGAGCTATCATCGGTTGATGTGCTCGATCCTTCCGAATGTTTTGACTGTGAACTTGCTCCACTCTCTAATTCATGAGATTCAGAATCCGTTTCACTCTGGGAGTCAGTGTCCAAGTCGTGTTGGTCAAAGTCTTCTATTGAGCTATCAGTGTCACTGTCAGATTGGTCCACAATTGCCTTGCCCTTAGAAGATGCATGTATGGCACTTATCATGTTCAGAGGTGCAATTTGTGGTACCTCTTCCCCCTCTGGTGTGACCCAAGTGGTTCCTCTATTTCCCCAGGTACCTATGGTTGCAGCTAGGTGTACCCAATCCACATTGTCCGACTCAGTCATCCCAGGTAGGATATCCATATAAGGAGAATCTTGGCCAATGTCTGTATCCTTCTTACAAGTGTAACAATATTGTAGTGGGGCCGAGTGAACTGTGGTGTCAGAGCGATGATCAATAATGGTTTTACTCCCTAAGGGGTGTACCTTACCAGTCACCAAATCCACTCTAAGGACAGAGTCTTGGAATTGAAAATAGACATGATTTTTAGACCAATCGTGAACCATTTGTGCTTCCCTCATGAATGGTCGTCCTAAAATCATTTCATATGACATAAGGTGTTTAGAGAAATCCATTACAATGAACGTATGTCGTACCTTGTGTCCTAGAACTTTGATCTTAAGATCCTTGAGCATCCCCATAGGTTTGGCTATGGTACCATTTGCCATCTTTACCACAATGTTAGTAACACTGAGGCGGGGTTTTCCCATGGATTCCCAACAATCTTTTGTAACGATGCTAACTCCCGCACCACCATCAAGAATTCCCTTTATAGTTAATCCCTTGGTAGTGATGGGTAGGGTCGCATTAGACTCGTCGCCTTCAAAATACTGCCTAATTCGTTAATGGTAACCTCGATCACAGACTCGTGTCCATCTAAGTCAAGTGATTGCACATGATTTTCCTCATCAATCATAATCGAGTCAGGCCTATTTGGTTGCGCAAACTGCGGTAATCCCGTTCGTAGCTCTCCGTTAAGGAATGCTCGAAGTGCAAGGAATAACTCAGGATCTCCATACAGCTTTGCTATGATCGTGGTTCGGACCTCAGAAGACATGAAGTCCACTAGTTTGGCAACATTCATTGGCGTTTTGCAGGGTGTAGGTCCTTGACTAGGAACTGGTGAGGATGGAATCTCATATTCCTCAATGGGATCAGGTATTCCTTCGTTAAACATCCTTTCCAACAAGAAGGGTGTATGCTCACTTTCTGATGTCCTGTCCTCACTCCCTTCTTGGATGATACTAGATATGCCTAACGGTCTATGGTTCATGTGGGGTGGATGAACTTGCGTGGGAAACACTGTGTCATGAATTTTGACATGCATGGCTTCTGGTTCTAGTTTCCTTTGAGTCTCCTCCACTAAACCTCTTAGATGTTTCACCTGCTTAATCTCGTCTACAGGGTTTGGGTACGTCCCAATCTTCTTTTTACGATTCTTCCCTTTTTGCCCCTGCGGTTTATCTTGGGGGTCTTGGATTGGATTTGGAAACACTTGTGGTGTTTTCAGAGGCTCTTTATGGTTTTCTCTCATTCGGTTTTCATTTGGTTCCATGTTACGGTTTTCTTTGTCGGTCTTTCCCTTTGTGGTATTGGTTCTAGTCTCCATTGTCTCGACTGAATCTGGATCATCCTCGAGGTCATTCATATACACGGGGTCATCTCCTGTTCCTATGTTTGTTTTGGAACTTGGCTTTGAATTTTCCGTATTCTGCGACTTCTTCCTTCGTGTCTTCTTTTTCTTTGCTTGGATAATTGACGCGGTATCTCTCTCTTCGAGGATATGTCCTGGCCCTTGAAGCATGGACCGTGTAATCGCATAAGCGGGTGCGACGGGTGGTATTGGCGATGTCACACTAGCAATTTCGACCAAATTTAGGGGTGTGATTTTAGGTGCATTTGGGTTATAGGGGCATTGGGCAATCAAGTGATCTATGCCACAACGATTACATGTGAGTATTGGCATTGCAGACGTGCTCCCTTGATTCATTTGCATCTGTGCAGCATTCTTTTGCAGCCTAATAGGGCACTCGGCTACTCGATGTGGTCCCCCACACTCGTAGCATTGAAGAGGTGGCGTCCTAAGCCTGGGTGTTGATATTTTGACCTCTGGATGCGAGAGCAGCAGCTTGATAAACCGGCTTGACTTGTCCCCAACAATCTTCCATGTAGTATATAGGACATTCTTCCAATGTATCAAGTCCGTAGGCAATACTAGTGTCTATTTCCTCCTCACAACCATCTGCATAAGCATTAGATGGCTCGCAACCCACTTGGTTCATAGGGGCGACTCTTGGATGCGGGGGCTGCGGTCCTAGCACAGGAGGTGGTAACGGTGTAGCTTGTACAACATTTTGAGGTCTAGGGACCATGTGTTGCGGTAGTTGCTCAACAGGTGGAGTAGGCATCAATACAGGAGCTCGAGGCGCATCCGTCCAGGCTACAGGTGGTCTATTTGCCATCATACGTTTGATCATTAAACAATCCTTAGCTTGGTGACCATACCTACCACATGCGTTGCAAGTTCCATTAAATTTTACTCTAAACGTAGGGCACTCACTAGTGCTATGTGGACCTAAGCAAATGGAACACCATTGTTGCTCCCTTCTTCGATACATGTGACTATTTTGAGGGGGTCGATTATCCTTAAGAGACTCTTGGATTGCCTTGGTGAGGTCTGTCAAGAATGTCTCAAATACCTTTGGCTCATTGGCAATGGGCTTTGCAGTCATGGGTTCATACTCAATGGCTTGTGAGCTAGTGGATCTCGTGTCAGTAGACACCCTCATGCCTGCTATCATCAAGTTGTCCTCTAATTGGATTGCATTGGCAGTGACATCTTCCCAGGTTGTGATACCTCTAATCACTAGTCCATTATAGATTTCTTCATTCCTCAACCCTCGAATGAATCGATCAAGCAGTTGGTTATTGTTGAATCGCTCATTTATAGGGCAGCGAGAGTTTAAGTGCTTTAGACGACTAATGAAGTCCCTTACTGACTCTCCTTCCTTACGTTCGGCCTTCTGTAGCTGAGATGCTACACCCCAAAGCACACCTTCTCGTATGTACTCCTTTAGAAACAACCTTCGAAGGGTAGGGTAGATTGTTTTCTCGTCCACCCTTAGGGTCCTATACCAATCTCCAGCCTTCCCACTTAATGTCAAGCTTAAGGCATTGCACTAATGTAGTTCGTTGCGTTCCCCTAAGGAATCACATACTTGTTCAAACACTTCAATGTGTTTCCTAGCATCTTCGTCCCCATTGAATTTTTGCGTGAGTTTGGCAATTTGTACTGCCTTACTTCTAGGCTCTCTATCAGATGCATGACGCATATTTTCCGCGATAGATCGACCTATGGTTTGAGCAAACGCTGCCAAGTCACCTATGTGAGGAGGCAGGGCCGGTGGAGGTACTCTTGGAATCATATGTGGGAGAGGAACGGGTACCGGTCTTGGCATATGTGTGGATGATGCAGGATATGGAACATAACCGGGCATAGGTCCACTCGGATAAGAGCTAGGGAGCGGCACTCGAGGAGCATAAGCAAGTGGTACAATTGGAGGTGTGGGGACCATGTGTGCATAAGGGGCTAGAGGCACATATGGTCGAGGCCCCATATTAGGTACTACGACACTAGGTAGTGGCACTGCACTAACCGTAGATGTCATCGGTACATTCTCTGTCAGGCTTATCCCTGGAGTGAGCACTGTGTTTTCCTTGATAGAGGGTTGAGCCAAGTTAGGGAAGCTAAAGTTTTCGCTCGGAGGCTCAGATTGCATAGAGACCCCAGGTGAAATGACGTAAGATGGGTCCATGGGGCTCATTAGAGGAGTCTCCATTTGAGATAGAGTAGGGTGTTGAGCCTTGCTCGTATCCAGAAATCTCATGGGGCCAGTTGAGAGTATATTCACCCCTCGGTTTTGCCTTTCTGATTGAATAATGCCATGGATAACATTACAGATCATTTTCTGTTGATCTTCGATGCTCGTGGCACTAGAGGTGGATTGTACAATCTCTATCCACCCTACATGGTAGGCATGGCCAGAGTGTAGATCCGTCAACACCTCAGTGTGGAGGTCGTATGTCCAATGATCATTAATGAACAATCCTTCTAGAGTCGACGTGTTAACGGTTTCTCGTGAGGTAGAAGCAATGTTGCTCCCCGTGGTTTTACTTGCCACCAACGGTACTCTAGAGGGAACTTCTGAAGGAGGCAGCTCAACAGGGCCTTTTTGGTAAGAAGTTGGTAGGATATCCACATGGACACTCTTTGGGGGTGTGGGGTCCACGTGCGATGTGAAAGGAGATTCCACTTCCCCACCCCCTTCGCGTGCTTCATCTGCATCAGGTTCCGAGCGAGTAGCTCTACCTAATGTTTCCATGAAACGGCTAAACATACTAGTACTAGGCTGTGGAGCTTCGGGAGGTGCATGGCCTTCTCTCTCAGTGTTTTGGGTAGGGTATGCTTCCATGATTTCTGAGTCGGAGGAGGAATCACTAGCGGCTATTTTAGGGTCTTGGGTGGTGCTACCTTGTGTCCCCGCTGAGGGTCTAGAGCTTATCGTGGATGGGTAATGGGTGTCCGTATGAACAGAGGCACCCTCAATATGCTCGTGTTCTAGCACCCGCCCAGAGCATAAGTGCATGTGCTTTTGATACCCTAAGGTGTCAAAAAGCTGCTCTAGGAGGCCTTGTGACTAGTTTTTACCGTGTTTTTTGTTTGTTTTTTTGCTAGATTTTTTAGAGCGTGTCGTGGAATGGGCCGTGTGATAGCTCAAAACGAGCGTATCGGTCAGAGGGTCGTGCCGTGCTTTACAGCCCTCCGTTTGGTCACTCTATGCCCTCGGAATCCCTAAAACTGTCAATTTCCATTAGGGAACTAGGCCCAAACTAGAAAGTCTAAGGGTGCAAGTGGGAAGAGAAAGGAGGAGAGTGGAGGACTTGTCCCACATGCTCTCATTCTCTCTTGAGGGAGTAGGGTATATATATAAGAGTGAGTCTAGTATATATCATAAGATTGAGGACTGAGGCCTAGGCTCGGGCTCGGGCCTGGGCTTGGGCTTGGGCTTGGGAAAATGATCCCGATCTATCTTTTATACAAACCAACCCGTCCGTTTTAAGAGTCACGTTTTTTATTTTCGAAAAATTTCGCCGCCCGCTCACTCGCGTTTTTTTATTTCCGAATTTTTATTTTATTTTTTATTTTTTTCATTTTTTATTTTTTTTTGGCAGAAAATACAGAAATTGAAAACGCAGGTATGCAAAAAATACAGAAATTGCAGAAAATTACAGAAATTGCAGGAAAAAACGCAGAAATTGCAGGAAAAAACGCAGAAATTGCAGAAATTGCAGAAAATTAAAAAAACGCAGAAATGCAGAAAATTGCAGAAATTGAAAACGCCGAACTTGAAAATGCAGAAATTGCGGAAATTGAAAAACGCAGACAATAGCAGAAATTGAAACTTGACAGCAATTGCAGAAAACGCAAAAAACAGAAATCTCCACACACTCCTTCCCTGCCTTTCCTATGATAGAAATTGCACCACAAGGAAGCGTAAAGTGCTAACCGAGCTTAGTGTAGGGCATATCCCCGGCAGCGGCGCCAAAAATGTGCGCTCCTTGCCGCACTGTCGAAGCAAGGGACTTGCCAATACACCGTGTGCGAGCCACAGACGGCTCCAAGCACACAACAAGCCTAAACTAGCAAGCTCAAGAAAACAAAGGGTGTGTCACTCACCGCTCTACGCTCGCCTTCGTGGTGGATTCTTTGCCGCGATGAAGAAGAAGCTGCAGTCGTGCCGCGCTCAACCGCTTCGCCGCCGTCGTGCCTTCGTAATGCTCGATCGCACACACACTCTCCCTCTCTCTCTCTCTCTCTCTCTCTCTCTCACACACACACAAGGAGGTGAAGAAGAAGAAGATGGAGATGGAGCAAGAGCACTCTTCAATTGCACAAATGAGAGAATGAGTAAAAATTAGGTTTAGTTGGCTTTTATAGGAGCTCACCCCATTCACACTTGGGCGCCCATGCTTAACCAACTAATCCCTTGAATGTCCAAGTTAAAGTGCGCCTCTCATCGGCGATCACTCTACCTTTCCCTATTGGTCCGACAAGCCCGGTACCTGACTCTACCAAATACATAATACGCGTCCATCGTAGGTGATGGGTGTCCGTGTGCCGTGAGGGTTAACAAACATTGAATCCCACCCATGTAAGCTAGATAGTCACTATGTTGTTTTTATACAACAAAAATTTATTAGATTAAAAAGAAAAATATAAATATTACAAGGGCCTCAAAGGATGGGAAAGAGGCATCCCAAAAAAGGGGAGGTAAAGTATATCACCAAACATGAGAAGCCTTAGAGTACAAGGCAATCATCTTGCTCCTCCAAGGTTTCCATTTAGAGAATTTTTGTATCAAGTGAAGAGGGGCTTCTTGAGCTTCTTCTATACTTGGAAGACAGACTCTGGAGAGCCTTTTAAGCTCAAAACGTAAAGGTTCATGGGGGAAATGACTAGTTCTCATGTGTGATGCATCATTCCTTTGTCTCCAATAGTGCCACAGATAACTACACCTCCGCATATTCCACACAAGAAGGTCCACATGCCTACATTCTCCTAATAGAATCTCTTTGACTATGAATTAATGAGGATGGAGTGACTTGCAGCCATGTTGTATGCATTGGAGTAAATTTTCCTCCCCAGTCTTGTGTTGTATTTCTTGGCTTTGGTTGTTGTAGTCTATACCCCCTTGGTGAATAACTAGCTAGCAAAGGAAAATATGATTGATAGCTATAAGGAATGCTCACAAGCTCTTGAATCTATAGATTCACTCCTTACTGCTCCATTGCACTTTCCACTTGGAGTTGAGCTTGTACTTGAAGTCCTCAAAAAAAATGGTAATCTTAAGTTTTTACAGACTTTATCTGCAAAATATTTCAAGGAGGCTCCCTTCTTGAGGCCATATATGCAATTAGTTGCCAGCACACTGAATTGTTTTAACCTACACAACACCTCAGAGAGACATCTAATAGTGAGATGAAACTTGTTGATGATCTTGTCAGCTATCATGGGTTGGGCATTTAAGATCAAATATCCCTAGCTTTTACTATACCATCCTTAATGAACTTATAAGCTTTGATGTTAGGTTATAGATTTTCTTGAGATGGCAAATGTCCATACTAGATAGAGTCTTGCACTAGAAAGTTGTATCTGGCTACAATTTTCTTGGGAACAATCCACTTGGATTTCAATTCAAACCAAGCTTACAAGAACCTCTTGGTTAGAGTTGAACCTAGGGGGTAATTATAGTTAGCGCAGTGATGAGATCCCAATAAGAAAGGTTATTCCAAGCTTTGTAGCTCTGTAGGTGAAAGCTGGTTGTACTTCTCATCACAACAGACATGTCCAATAATCATGTGAATCAATGGATCTAGTAATCTACTTTGTAGACATTTTGGTTGCCAAATTCTCTATCATGTCTAGTATCCCTAATCCACCTCTTTCCTTATTTTGGTAGCAGGTTGTTCTTTAGCAAAATCTACACCAGAACCTCTTGGTTAGAGTTGAACCTAGGGGGTAATTATAGTTAGCGTAGTGATGAGATCCCAATAAGAAATGTTATTCCAAGCTTTGTAGCTTTGTAGGTGAAAGATGGTTGTATTTCTCGTCAACATGCATGTCCAATAATCATGTGAAGGTTATTCCAAGCTTTGTAGTGAAAGCTGGTTGTATTTCTCGTCATCATACATGTCCAATAATCATGTGAATCAATGGATCTAGTAATCCACTTTGTAGACATTTTGGTTGCCAAATTCTCTATCATGTCTAGTATCCCTAATCCACCTCTTTCCTTATTTCGGTAACAAGTTGTTCTTTAGCAAATTCTCTATCATGTCTAGTATTCCTAATCCATCTCTTTCCTTATTTCAGTAGCAGGTTGTTCTTTAGCCAAATTCTCTATCATGTCTAGTATCCCTAATCCACCTCTTCCCTTATTTTGGTAGCAGGTTGTTCTTTAGCGAATTCTCTATCATGTCTAGTATCCCTAATCCACCTCTTTCCTTATTTCAATAGCAGGTTGTTCTTGAGGTTGACATGTCCTTCTGGAGGGCTTTAGATGACTTCTTTATCCTCCTCAGAAGAGTCCAAATCAGAGGATATGCCGCTTGCTTGATCTTTAGGTATATCATGAATACTAGTGCCTGTGTTACTTGGTTGGGATTGATTGTCCTTCGGATTTGTAGCCTCCTCTCTTTGAGGGTTTTGTGAGAGTTGTTCTTTCTAAGAGGGTTCTAGAGCAAAGGGGTCAAAGACATCTTCCAGTAGCACATCAAATATGTTTCTAGATTTGGAGCTGGAAGCCTTTCTTTGTTGATTCTTGAATGGGTTTCTCTTGTTAACTTGCTAGAACTGCTTATTTTTGGAATTTCTCTCTTATTGTTTAAGCTTGTTGATAGCAAGACAGTCCTTAATTTGATTCCCTTGCTGCTAATAGTTAAAACAAGAATTACAAAGATTCCTATAGAGCACTTTTTGGGAGTGTAGTAGAATTCATGTAGAGTCTTTAATTGGTACATTTTATGTTAACTCCTGACTCAAATCCACCTCAATCAAAAGTTGGGGATCCCATTTTGGGTTTATACCACCTCTAGCTTTCTATCCCACTACTTTTCCTACTATTCCCCAAATTTCAATTAGCGAGGGGTAAAGTTCCATGGGTAGATTTGGCAAGTCCATCCAAATAGAGATTTTAGTGGGTTTATCCCCTTTGGGATTAAATCCCTTAAACCACTTGACAAATGAAATGGGGGTGCTTTTAATCAGCGATTATTCCTCAAACATCACTTGCAAGGCCCTACTAGCATCTTCAAATAAGAACAGCTAGGAATTGTCATGGATACGTTGGGAGAACAGGTTTTTGATTTCCCAATTACCGAAGATTCAGAATTGATAAGCCTTCAAAGAAGTTCTAGGTCCATGGTAGAGTCCTATTAACACTATGTATCTCTCTCTCTCTCTCTCTCTCTCTCTCTCTCTCTCTCTCTCTCTCTCTCTCTCTCTCTCTCTCTCTCTCTCTCTCTCTCTCTCTCTCTCTCTCTCTCTCTCTCTCTCTCTCTCTCTCTGTGTGTGTGTGTGTGTGTGTGTGTGTGTGTGTGTGTGTGTGTGTGTGTGTGTGTGTGTGTGTGTGTGTGTGTGTGTGTGTGTGTGTGTGTGTGTGTGTGTGTGTGTGTGTGTGTGTGTGTGTGTGTGTGTGTGTGTGTGTGCACATTATGCTCACTGCAAGTTCGAGAGTCTGAGTACCACACACTACTAGAGTGCTCAGCTTTTGATCACATCCGAACTTGCTTCTCTCACATTTTCAGCCATAACTTAGACCTACACACTTTCCTCTCCCAGCCAAAGTGTGGGCTCTCCATTGCGACTCTCATCACTACAATTTTGGAGCATCGAGAGTCACTCATCAGCCATACACATACTACATCACATGTAACTTTGGTCCCATAGGTCATATTTGACCTCCGAGGACGATAATAAAATCTATCTATCTATCTCTCTCTCTCGCTCTCTCTCTCTCTCTCTCTCTCTCTCTCTCTCTCTCTCTCTCTCTCTCTCTCTCTCTCTCTCTCTCTCTCTCTCTCTCTCTCTCTCTCTCTCGCTCTGTGTGTGTGTGTGTGTGTGTGTGTGTGTGTGTGTGTGTGTGTGTGTGTGTGTGTCCTTTCCAATGGATAATACCATTGATGATCATAGCTTGTGTGATAGCCAGTTACTCTATTTTGAGGTGTTGGAAGGTGAGCTCAGTATTGGTTATGCACAAACATTCATCCCCGTTTTCACTAAGCCATGTCCTACCAATCAAGCATTCATCCAAAAGTGTTGGGCTACCAATAAACACAAATAAAGAAAGAAAGAAAGGAATTGTTCTCTTGATGTGCAATTACCAAAAGTGAGGTGAACGAAGAACATATGCTTGTTTGTGTCATGGTGTTGGCACAAGCAAACAGCAGGGCCTCTAATGAATGAACAAAAAGAAATATTACAGCAACTCTAGAACCATGAAATGTTCTTCCAACTGCAAAATTTAGGTTGCAACAATGTCTAAACCGTAATTTTGTGGGGTGTACACAGCATATTAAGCCAACATAAGGTCCCTCGCTTAGCAAGCAAGATTTTTGTCAAGAGGACCTCTTTGAAAATTATTTTGAAAAATGCCTTGGTTGCATCTATCAGCCAAAGAAAAATTACCAATGTGTTAGGTATTCATTGAAGGAACATAGCTAGTACAAGTTCTTGGTTGGAGAAGAAAGATGAGGATGAATTTCTACCATTGAGTTCTTGTGAGAGACAACTACCTCAAGGCAGCATTATCACCAACGAATCAAGAGACTTGGTGTATGCATTTTGGACATCTGATACTAGAGTTTCATCTAACAAGAAATACATGCAAGAAGAGACTAGGAAACAAAAGCATTGTGAAACATCTTATGCATCTTCTTGATGGTAATCACAATTCTTTGCAATTGCAATTTCTTCCATACATCCTATGGAAACTATACAAATTTATTGCTTTTATCCTTGGTGTATACAATACAAAATTGCGACTATGATTCTATATTGTATCGAGCTAATCCTATGCAGTGCCAAACCTATTGTATTTTAGTATGGTATAGTACAATACCAAATATGGTATTTTGTTGCATAGCAATGATACCAAAGTCTTTTTGTAGAATACCAAATCCTTTTCCCATTATCAATTCCTTTTTGTATACTCTCAAAGTACCAAAGCCTCACTATAGAGTATTGATCAAGCCCTTTTCCAATAGTTTCATAGTAATTGTGTAGAATCAAATTTAGTGATCTAAATGGTAAAGCATCTATATAGTACAAAAGATAAACCATTGTGGAGTACCAAAGCCTCATTGCACACTACCAAAGACTTTTTGTAGAGCACCAAAACCTCCTTGTACAATGCCAAAGCGTTTTTGTAGAGACCCAAACCTTAATGTAAAGTACCAATGTCCTTTTGTAGAGTACCAAAACCTCATTGTATAGTGCCAAAAACTTTTTGTAGATACAATAGGTAATACTAATGAATCTCTTTTGGAAGTCCACAACAAAACCACTCTACCTTCTCCTAAAGGTTGGCCTCAGCCCCAATCCCCTTTACATTGGATGCACCACATCATTCCTTGGATTCCTTTGTCCCTTCCCCATTATTGGCCTCAAGAACACCTCCTTTTGCAATGGTTGCGCCACATCCTTATTTGGCTTTCACTGCTCATTCCCCATTATTGGCCTCTACCCCTTCCTTTGTCTTTGTGTCCTCAATCCCTTTCCCCTTCTTTGCATCCTCTACCCTTTGTGCCCTTTTGGCCTCTGCCCTTCCCCACTGCCAACCTTCGCATCCTCCATCCCTTCCCCATTTTTTTCCTTCACACCAAATGCATTAGCTATGTCCCTCGCTTTGTTGTGGGGGGTGTTGCAACCCTCACTCACACAATTCCTTCCCCTTATCCTTGAATCACCAAACAAGTCATCTAGGACAACCTTTACCTTCCTAAATCTTTCTTCGGCATCAAACACACATTTCGCATCATACATAAAAAGGTCAACCCCATCCTTTCTCTTCTCTTGACCTTTACCACCTGTGCTTGCATCAGTAGCATACTCCTCATCTACAACTCACCAAGTGACAAAACACATCTACCAATAGAGTGACAACAAACATAGAGCAAGTTCCAGCATGCAATCACTAACATACTTACTCTTCACAGCGTATATTCCACTGACCCAAGATTAAGTCACCTCGGGAGTGATATTGATGTCGTCATTTAAGTATAAATGTCCCAACAACATGGGCAAATTCTAGAAGCTTACCACACGCAATGCAGGACCCAAACACATGGATTGTCTTGTCTGAATCCACAATGTGGGGCCTCGGGAATAACAAAGTCCTCTTGCCATTCTTCAGCTCCTTAATCATCTGCTCCACAAAATTGGTATGGCCTTGAGCTTCCTTCCATGTTTTCTTCAAAAATCCAAATACAACCAAATCACCAAGATGCACCAAGAACAACTAAACCACCAAAATGCCTATAACAAGGATCCAAAAGTTTCCACTCACTACCAAAAGCAAATCAGACATCACCACAAACTACCAAACCAAATTAAAATAACAAATCTCCAAAAGACTACGAGTCAGCAAGAACTACCTACCAATAGAATCCACATGTTGCCAAGATCCTATCTTTAGAGATTTGTCATTTTGATTTGGTTTGGAGGCACTCAAACACATCGGAGGCACTCTCTCAACAATACTCTCTAGATATGAAACATATCTATTATTTGAATTGTACGTGACAGAGGGTTAGCCTCTATTCATATGTTGCTACCACTAAGCATCCAGCGGGTCTTCTTAACAGATAATGGCATGCTTCTATTTTTTTGTACTCCATTTTATTGGGGGACATAGGTTCTGTTCTTAGTGCTAATATTCTTTGACACATATAACTACCTTATGCATCATTGGCCCTCCACAAGGTTTCAACCTTGCGCTTCAGTCCTCCTTTCCAGCTTCCACACATAGTCAATACGCTCTCTCCGAACCCCGCCCATGCCACCGTATGAGCTACTAACTTTTTGGTCGTTGGCATAGTTGCGCACAAACTTTGTGGTGATTTCCCCACAAGATGGTGGGTCTTGAAAGACCACAGCAGCGTGAAATCTTTGACCAATTGTGGTTTCACATGGTTCATCTTGATCCCCTTCTTGTGCAATTGTTTAAAAACTATTAGCCACTGGTCATTGGAAAGGTCTTTGTCACCAATGCCCTTTGAAAGGACCCCTTTCATACTAAGGCCATACTCCTCATGGAGCTCCTCAGTTGTATAACAGAACCTAGTAAGTTGAGGGTATTCCTCCATTTTATTCTTTTCTGCAATGTGAAATCTACAAAAGCAATCAAAAACATCTTATCTTATGCTTTTTTATGGTAGGAAAACATTTAGACAATCTCAAACATAATGTGGACACTACACACCTGCTTAGTAGTATTCATTATTGGGTAGTACCAAATTTGGTGTTGTACAGTACCAAAGTTAAAGCTTTACAGTACCAAATTTGAAGCTTTACATTACAAAATTTGAAGCTTTATAGAACCAAATTTGGTGTTGCACACATCTATGCTCGTAGTTTAGGCTTTTACAGCTAATGTTTGTTCATGTTTAATAGACAATGGGGCATGCACCCATGCACAATAGCTATTGATGCATTGAAAGTTTGCAAAGCTCTTAAGATAGAGCACAAATATTGCTTGCATGCAATTCAAAATAAAGATACAAAACATACTTTGCATGTATGCAATGCAAATAAAAGAAAACATTCCATGCATGCACAAATAACAAAGCACAAACAATCCAGGCCACAATGAAGGCACAAACCTCGGCTCTGTTTTGTGGTAGATCTGTGTTCATCATCAACAAAAGACCTTTTTGAATAATCGACAACCTTGGGGCTCTTGCTTGCTTTTTGTCTTTGGGGATCTTCTTTCCTCCTTCGGATTACCCTCTCTTTAATTGATGTTGCGAGGAGATTTTATCTCCATGCGGTGTTTTTGAAGGTGTGTTCTTCATCTTGCTCTTCATTTCAAAGCTAGTCTTGGCAGCAGTCTTTCTTACAAGAGTCCTCATATCAACAGCCCTCACACAGAAAATGGCACAAGAAAAAGAGAGAGTAGGAGCACACCAAATGCAGATGGATCAAGGAGATGGTAATTCCTCGTCTCACATGCGTGAACCTGCAACCCACCCACAACTAGACGAATCTATACAGTTCACGATCTCTCCATTCCTAGTCATGATAGACACCCCACGTACATCTTCTTTCACAGGAGTGGTAGTGACCTTTTCATTTCAAAATTAACTCATCAATAGCTTTGTTTCTATTAAAATTGCATTCAAATAACCATTGAAATATTGTTGAAGCACCAAACATGTAGATTCAAAAAATGTCCTTTTTGTACCACCAAGCATACTTTCAGCCACAAGGCTATCATAATATAATTATGTTACAAATACAAGGTAATTCTGTTATTGTACTATTTCTTTTTTTGGGTTTCCATTTGGACCATCATTTATGTAATGTTGGAGGCCTCTCCTCTTGCAAAAATGATACAATCAATTTGCTATTACAACTTATGATGCATGAGTCTCTATTGGCAATTACTTTCAATAGTATGACTAACAAGTAAGACCAAACCTTGTTTCAAAATGTGCATTTGGCATACTTCTCACCGAATTTTTATCTAGCAAGGATTTCTTGGAATGCATCCAATGAAAAGGAGGTGAAGAAGAATAGGTTGTACAATGGCACGTTCTTATGTTTAGTTGATCTAGATGATGATAGCACGTGACCAAGAAGATTTTTTGTAAGAGAAGCTTTGCAAGGTAGAAGCATTGTTGAATCCCATGTAAGTTATCTAGTCGCTAAGCTGTTGGCAATGTTTAGTTACAAAAGTTGCACTCGATGGGAAGGTGAGGGTAGAAGACTAATTTCCCTATCTTTCCAATAGTGGCAAAGTAGAGAAATGAGAGTCTTCATTTTTTTGAGGTGAGCTAGCGAGCATGAAGCCCTACTCGTGCAAACCTCCTCTAACATGTGAAAAAATGTGGGCACCTATTGCCAATAGTAGTAATTTGGATCTAGAAAGGAAACCTTGCATGAGACTCAGTCGGTGTTCCATGCCACATGATGAGTTTGAAGATTAAACTCAACCTCTTAATGACTCTATATAGCTAAATTATCATTACCTCCCATTCGCTCTCTCATTTCTTGTTTGCATTATGTCCAATGTCTCAGATAGGACTTTTGAGGTTGAATCCTAATCAATGGTGATAACTAGTGCCAATAATTGTCCCTTTACCTCCTTTCTCGTTGCATGCATTCTATATCCACACTAGATAAAATAGCAATATGCAAAAGCTAGCACTGTAAGAATCCAACATAGGCAAACAAAACTTTATACGTTTTCCAAGCATAGCAAAGACATCCATGCACAACAATAGGGTAACGAAAGAAATATGTTGATGGAACCCTTGTACTCAAATTCATTAGAAATACCTAATCATCTTCACCTTGCAATGACAAATGGCGCTCAATTCTCAAAAAGCAAATCCAATTTGGACCCTCTCGGACGTCATGCTCTTGTTCAAAATAGATAAAGCCTTTTAAATCAGCACCAAAAACAATTACAAACATCAAATATTCCATCTGTAAGTTGGTTTGTCTGCATTAAGTTAAACTTAACCCAAAAGCTATAAAGTTTAAGCTTTCCTTCTTGTTTGCAGCATTATAGGGATGTGAGTGTGAGCTTGCAAATGAGCTTCGTTCTGTTGGAGTTTGACTAGTAATCTACTTGAATAAGGTACTTAGGCTACAATTTTGTCTCAAAACAAATGCATTCACTGCTTGTAAAGTTGCGTATACAAAAAAATTGCCCTTGTTTTTTCTCCAAACATAGAGCAAATGACACATTAGGGGTCACCGAAGGGTTGGTACATGAATTGCAAAGCATGCAACCTCTTTCACTTATTGAAGGGAAACTTGGAAGATTTCCCTCCCTGCGAAATATAATCATACCTATGAATGAACAATCTTAAAATCATTCATGTTAATATGAAAGTTGGTAGATGTCTAATTACTTACTTGCTTAAGAGCCCTATAATCAACACAATAGCAGCTCTATTGGCACCCAACAATTTGTTTTACAAACGAGTGCACCAAAGTGAAATATTTATCAAGTTGCCTAGAGGATACAAGTGAGCTAAAACATTGCAATTTGAAGGCACTCTATTGTTGTGATGCTATTGTTGTCTATTGTTGTGATGCTGCAACATGGGTTTTAACAGCACTTTGTTTGAACAATTGAAACTTGTACTACAAACTGCTTATATTCACACCATGGAGTGTTCGCACAATGTTCACAACGAAAACTTTGTTCTGATTTTTTATTGATAGTTACATAACTAATTTCTTTCCAGTAAAGGGATTTAATACCAAACTCACCATCAAAACCAAACTTTGTGCAATTCTCACCTTTTCATCCATCACCAATAAAAAGATAATACACCTTTGTGCATTCGTGATCACCTTTTGTATATTTTTGTCACACAGTTACAATAACGGACGTCGTTCCATATGATGCAACGTTTACAACATTCAACAGTAAAATAGTTTAGGTGAGCTAAACAGAATCCCTCTCTCTCTACTACGAGATACGAGGCCGCTTCCATTGCTTGTTCAAGGAGGGTTTTGGACCACTCTCAAGAGTCATGGGATACGAAGACCAGAGATGTCTGGGTTTGTTCTTACTCGAGCTACACAGACACAGAGATAGCTTGATGAATGGCGAGGCTAGCCAATTTCAAAGTCGGATCAGAGACTTCTTCAGAGCAGACACGGGACAGCCACGAGAGCCACTCCCACAGCGGAGCTCCCCCTCGTCTCACACCAAAGACACACTGATTGACCGAGCGATTGAACTAGGGAAATCCAGGCGCCCGCGACTGCGAAGAACTACACAGCATCGACAAAGGCTACGACAGAAAATTCAGAGCACGCTGGCCAAGCATGCATGACGCACGGTCATACTACTAACCATGGAGGAAATTGATGAGATTCGCCAACGACCGATGCTAGATTTCTTGTGATTCTGCTATCCCAACAAGCCGCCCATTTTTTGCTTAGTTATTGCGCATGCACGACGCACGATCATACTACTAACCATGGAGGAAATTGATGAGATTCGCCAACGACCGATGCTAGATTTCTTGTGATTGTACTATCCCAACAAGCCGCCCATTTTTTGCTTAGTTATTGCTTGGCTCACACCGACCTACCTACTTAGGACCCCATAGTATACATCTTTGTTTTGTACTGTTGTTAGGTTATTTTGTTACTCTAACTCTGTATCAAATCCACCACTTTGTGACTTTCAGGTCTCTTAGGTCATTATGGCCTTTTGAAGACGTTAATATAACATTTCATTTCATTTCTCTCTCTCTCTCTCTCTCTCTCTCTCTCTCTCTCTCTCTCTCAAGATATCTACCAAATTCTGACCAATTTTTAGAGGAGACCGAAGACCCTCCTTATTGCATCTTCTGTGCATAAAAGTCCAATTGTAGCTAGCCTTACCATTCTCTGAGTTTATGAGGCATCCACAAATCTTGGGCTATGCATGCTTTTCACAGTACTCTTTCCTCCGAAGACCTGAAAACAGATTTCACATACATTACCACAAACATTGCTTCAATCCATGAAATAGAATTCGAGTTGCACACGCACGATATGTATATATCGGTCCATACGATCACAGGGGTGAATACATATTATTGATGTAGGATATGCAAAAAGAATGTTTATGCTTTAGTTACAGGCACCACCGTCTTCAGTGTAGTAGAAGCAACGATTTGGCGTACTATACAGAAATTGCTCCTGTACTCAAATAGTGATGCTGATATACACATTAGCTAGTCCCTTGTGATGTGATTCCCGATGATTCAAATTGAATAGCCTGTGAAGGAATACAGGAAAATGGAGGCTTGGAGTACTCAATCCTAGCCGAAGACTCGTTACGTTATTCCCAGGCTGGATGTAGTATAAATGCCGCACCAATGCATTGCTATAGGCTTTTTCCTCAATGCTATTAGCTTACAAGAGGATGTCCCAACCGTGTTTACTGCTTGATTGTCGTGTTAGGAGAGCTTGACCTATGTTGCATCAATGAAGGAGCATGATTCCATTTGCATGGGAAAAACAACCACTCATGTCTGAGAGCTTTAGATACAGGCGAGTGTGTAGCTTCACAAGCACTCATACTTAGGTTTCGATACACCATCATAGATTAACTCGGGCTGGCAGAAACCCACTAAACAGTTTCCCCAAAAGTGATGGTGCATGAGGACTTGACGTTTGCATTTTGGAGTATACCCCAGAGGTACTGTCTATCATCCCAGCCTGACAACACAAGAGACAATAAATAAATAGCCAATTTGAGTTAAAGCTTTGTCATTCTAGAGAACACAAGTAGGCCTTACACCGATCTGCTTCAGGCAGTAAATGGGAGGGGAAAATGAGCAGCTGAAAAAAGTCCATGCTTGTCCTAAGAGCCAGGTCATTAGCAACCAAGCGATCAAGTAATGGCTTGTACCAAGTATCATGACTGCACAGCAAAACCCCAAGTTAAGGCGTGACAACATCCTACTGCCAAACTCAGACACCACAAACTGAGATATTCTTTATTTAAGACCAACCATTCCATGTCCACAGGAAAGAAGTATACACCGATGCTGCTACTTGTTGGGGGTCGATTTTGCAATGACCTTGGCCACGTGCCTGTTTCCACTCCCCTCTTCAATTCTTCTAGGCGAAGCTCAAATGGCAAGCTCTTCATCGCTTCAGAAATCCTCGGATCAGCCTTAGTAGAAGCATGAGCTTGCATTCCATTATATGCTGTTAAGCACGTGCTAGATATGCTGAAACAGCCACTGCAGATCGGATACAAAAAAGAAACACAGATCACAACACTCTCTAGCCTAACATGGCTCCAAGAGGGGTAAAAAGGAATACCTCCAAAGAATTTGAACGCACGGCTCAGCTAGACTCTCAAGCTGAGCTTGAGAAAATGAGTCAACTGCCAATCCAGTTTCTCTTAATGGTAACGCACCACTACCAACACCATTGCCTGGAGGCGACACTGGGTTGCTCCCGCCTTGCAATTGCTCATAATTCCTGGCGTCGACACCTTGAGCTTGTTGCACTGTGGCACTTCCTTGAACACAATCCGCATGACCCTGAAGAGAATCATGAGTGACAATTCTCCTTTTTGGACTATGCAATTGTCCTCTCTTGTGTTTATCATTAGGTGATTTACTCTCACATGGTTGTGGAGGGGGTTGACGACCCACATTCATGTCACCAAACATGGCCAGCCTCTCTTTCCCACTAATTTGAGTCTGATTGGATGCTAGCTTGAAGCTAGGTACACTATTTTTAGAATTCCACTGTGTGCTTTTCTTTGGACTGCACAATTCTTTTTCTTTCTGGAGGCTCAACGGAGTCTCAGAAACTGAACGGTTGGTAGGACTTGCCTTGTCAAAGCTTGCTGGTGCTTTCCATGCTTCACGTACTCTAAGATTGCTACTGCTCAAGTATGTGCACTGTGCAGCAATATGGCCTACCTGATCACATTTGAAACAGCGGCGAGGTCCCTTCGAATGTTGAAAAACGATTTCTTTTCCGCTACGCCCATGAGATTGCAAGGCATCTGAATCCCGCGAAGACCAGTCGTACTGCTGCTTCTTGAATTCACCTGTTCAGTAACACAGCTGTTAGTAACACAACACACAAATTTGCCTATAGCACGTTAAAGTGTTTGAGACAGCACATTTTCATGAGCGGAACAAAAGTTGGACTTGCACCAAGACACTGAAGTGGCCTACCGTGAACTTTTGGTCCAACCGCTGATGTTGACTTGATGCTCTCCATCTTATGAGAAGCTCCATGCATAGCACATCCATGAGTGGCATGGGTCAATCCCTTAGTGTACACATCTTTTTTAGCAAGGGTAGAATTCTCATCTCTGTTTGAAGACTTGATGTTTGAATTGTCAGTCCAAGTAGTGGTGAGCCTTACAACTGTACTCTTACTCCTTTTGAGATCCTTCGGCCTAGACGGCAGCAAAAATGTCAGCTTGTCATCCCCAACAGGAAAAGAAGAGGATCTAGAAAATACATGTTTTGTGCGTGACAAAGGCCTATCTGCAAGAGACTTCGATGGATATGTGACATTTGGATTCCCTTTTGAAGAAACTTTGCACGCTGTGCTTGACAAAGAAGCTGATAGGCCCACTGTTTGAACTGCAGCACCTTCTAGCTTGGGTGTTGAACAACAGGTTTTGCCAACAGGTATTGCGTGCATGGGAAACAAATTTGACTTTTCCCTATTGTGGATCTGTGTCTGTACTTCAGAAAGCCTTGTTAGGCCTGGAGAATTTGAAGAGCTTAAATCTGGTTGATTGTCCTGCCTCGGAAGAATTTTGGAACCACTTTGTGATAAAGATTTTGGCATAGTGACAACATTTTTAGCCTCGTTCAATTCCGAGAAGCTAAATGGATTAGCAGTAGTGTGTTTCTCAACACCTTCAATTGGAAAGGGTTCACTGCATGCCAACTTTTTCTTTATGGATCCTTTCTCCTCCAGCTCACACCTTTCACAAACCCATTGCAGAGGAACACTATCAAGCATCGCTGCCATGCAATATCTGGATCGCATCACATGGATCAGTAAATAGAAGCATGTTGTAGATTGATGGACAAAAATCTTTTTTTTTTCGTTAACACTAACATGTGTTCAGCAGCGTCATTGCATCCGCCACAGATAGCAAGTTCGTCATCATAACCAGCATCTCCACAAATATCGCATATTTGCACCTGCATAATCCCAAATTGCAAGTATTGTGGTTGTTAAACACGCACAGAAGATTGACACGCACACTGCAAGACCTCATACACTACAGAATGTATGTTGAAACCTTAGAACTCATTTAGACAAAAATTGACCAACCTAGTCTGAAGCAAAAACTACTTCACCGCTCCAGCAGCGTACGGATGCGTATGTACAGAGGGTCGCGATCTTTCACGCAGAGGCATAGAGAGGGGAGAAGAGGGGTGCCTGGTGCAAGAGGAGCAGCAGGGCACACACAAGCACACATGATTGTCCACTGCAACTATGTCATCGACAGGCAAGTAAGCTGGGACTCTCTCTTCATCTTCTCCTCTGGATGTGGGGAAACACGTAAAGGAATGTTAACCCTCACGGCTCACGGACACCCCATCACCTACGACGGACGTGTATTATGTATTTGGTAGAGTCAGGTACCGGGCTTGTCGGACCAATAGGAAAAGGGTAAGAGTTATCGCCGATGAGAGGCGCACTCTAGCTCGGACATTCAAGGGATTAGTTGGCTAAGCATGGGCGCCCAAGTGTGAATGGGGTGAGCTCATATAAAAGCCAACTAAACCTAATTTTTACTCATTCTCTCATTTGTGCAATAGAAGAGTGCTCTTGCTCCATCTCCATCTCCATCTTCTTCTTCTTCACCTCCTTGTGTGTGTGTGTGTGTGTGTGTGTGAGAGAGAGAGAGAGAGAGGGAGAGTGTGTGCGCGATCGAGCATTACGAAGGCACGACGGCGGCGAAGCGGTTGAGCGCGGCACGCCTGCAGCTTCTTCTTCATCGCGGCGAGGAATCCACTACGAAGGCGAGCGTAGAGCGGTGAGTGACACACCCTTTGCTCTCTTGAGCTTGCTAGTTTAGGCTTGTTGTGTGCTTGGAGCCATTTGTGGCTCGCACACGGTGTATTGGCAAGTCCTTTGCTTCGACAGTGCGGCAAGGAGCGCACATTTTTGGCACCGTTGCCGGGGAAATGCCCTACACTAAGCTCGGTTAAGCACTTTACGCTTTCTTGTGGTGCAATTTCTATCATAGGAAAGGCAGGGAATGAGTGTGTAGTTGTGTGGAGATTTCTGTTTTTTGCGTTTTCTGCGTTTTCTGGTTTGCACTGCACAGTTAGCATTTCTTGCGTTTCTGCGTTTTCTGCATTTTCTGGTTTGCACTGCACAATTCTGTCAAGTTTCAATTTTCTGCATTTTCTGTGTTTTCTGGTTTGTGCACAGTTAGACGCACAGTTAGTTAATTAAGTAGGCTAGTAATTAGGTGAGACAGAAAGTAGGTAGGTGAGGTCAACGCGCACCAAAACGCGTACCAAAAAAAAAACTGAAAAAAAAATAATAATAATAATTTCTGAAAAATAAAAACGTGAGTGAGGGGGAGGTTAAATTTTCGAAAATAAAAAACGTGAGTTTTAAAACGGACGGGTTGGTTTGTATAAAAGTTAGATTGAGATCGGGATCATTTCCCGAAGCCCAAGCCCAAGCCCAAGCCCAGGCCCAGGCCTCAGTCCTCAGTCTTATGATATATACTACACTCACTCTTATATATATACCCTACTCCCTCAAGAGGGAATGAGAGCATGTGGGGCAAGTCCTCCACTCTCCTCCCTTCTCTTCCCACTTGCACCCTTAGACTTGCTATTTGGAGCCTAGTTCCCCAGCTAGGAAAAGACTGTTTCGGGCTTTTCTGGAGCAAAATAGAACCAAACGGTGGGCTGTAAAGCACAGCGCGTCCCTCCTAGCGATACGCTCGTTTCGAGGTATCACACAACCCATTCCACGACACGCTCTAAAAAATCTAGCAAAAAAAACAAACAAAAAAACACGCAAAAAACTAGTCACAAGGCCTCCTAGAGCAGCTTTTTGACACCTTAGGGTATCAAAAGCACATGCACTTACGCTATGGGCGGGTGCTAGAACACGAGCATATTGAGGGTGTCTCTGTTCATACGGACACCCATTACCTATCCACGATAGGCTCTAGACCCTCAACGGGGACACAAGGTAGCACCACCCAAGACCCTAAAATAGCCGCTAGTGATTCCTCCTCCGACTCAGAAATCATGGAAGCATACCCTACCCAAAACACTGAGAGAGAAGGCCATGCACCTCCCGAAGCTCCACAGCCTAGTACTAGTATGTTTAGCCGTTTCATGGAAACATTAGGTAGAGCTACTCGCTCGGAACCTGATGCAATTGAAGCACACGAAGGGGGTGGGGAAGTGGACTCTCCTTTCACATCGCACGTGGACCCCACACCCCCAAAGAGTGTCCATGTGGATATCCTGCCAACTTCTTACCAAGAAGACCCTGTTGAGCTGCCTCCTTCAGAAGTTCCCTCTAGAGTACCGTTGGTGACAAGTAAAACCACGGGGAGAAACATTGCTTCTACCTCACAAGAAACCGTTAACACGTCGACTCTAGAAGGATTGTTCATTAATGATCATTGGACATACGACCTCCACACTGAGGTGTTGACGGATCTACACTCTGGCCACGCCTACCATGTAGGATGGATAGAGATTGTACGATCCACCTCTAGTGCCACGAGCCTCGAGGATCAACAGAAAATGATCTGTAATGTTATCCATGGCATTATTCAATCAGAAAGGCAAAACCGAGGGGTAAATATACTCTCAACTGGCCCCATGAGATTTCTCGATACGAGCAAGGCTCAACAGCCTACTCTATCACAAATGGAGACTCCTCTAATGAGCCCCATGGACCCATCTTACATCATTTCACCTAGGGTCTCTATGCAATCTGAGCCTCCGAGCGACAACTTTAGCTTCCCTAACTTGGCTCAACCCTCTATTAAGGAAAACACAGTGCTCACTCCAGGGATAAGCCTGACAGAGAATGTACCGATGACATCTACGGTTAGCGCAGTGCCACTACCTAGTGTCGTAGTACCTAATATGGGGCCTCGACCGTATGTGCCTCTAGCCCCTTATGCACACATGGCCCCCACACCTCCAATTGTACCACTTATTTATGCTCCTCGAGTGCCGCTCCCTAGCCCTTATCCGAGTGGACCTATGCCCGGTTATGTTCCATATCCTGCATCATCCACACATATGCCAAGACCGGTACCCGTTCCTCTCCCACATATGATTCCAAGAGTACCTCCACTGGCCCTGCCTCCTCACATAAGTGACTTGGCAGCGTTTGCTCAAACCATAGGTCGATCTATCGCGGAAAATATGCGTCATGCATCTGATAGAGAGCCTAGAAGTAAGGCAGTACAAATTGCCAAACTCACGCAAAAACTCAATGGGGACGAAGATGCTAGAAAACACATTGAAGTGTTTGAACAAGTATGTGATTCCTTAGGGAAACGCAACGAACTACATAAGTGCAATGCCTTAAGCTTGACATTAAGTGGGAAGGCTGGAGATTGGTATAGAACCCTAAGGGTGGACGAGAAAACAATCTACCCTACCCTTCGAAGGTTGTTTCTAAAGGAGTACATACGAGAAGGTGTGCTTTGGGGTGTAGCATCTCAGCTACAGAAGGCCGAACGTAAGGAAGGAGAGTCAGTAAGGGACTTCATTAGTCGTCTAAAGCACTTAAACTCTCGCTGTCCTATAAATGAGCGATTCAACAATAACCAACTGCTTGATCGATTCATTCGAGGGTTGAGGAATGAAGAAATCTATAATGGACTAGTGATTAGAGGTATCACAACCTGGGAAGATGTCACTGCCAATGCAATCCAATTAGAGGACAACTTGATGATAGCACGCATGAGGGTGTCTACTGACACGAGATCCACTAGCTCACAAGCCATTGAGTATGAACCCATGACTGCAAAGCCCATTGCCAATGAGCCAGAGGTATTTGAGACATTCTTGACAGACCTCACCAAGGCAATCCAAGAGTCTCTTAAGGATAATCGACCCCCTCAAAATAGTCACATGTATCCAAGAAGGGAGCAACAATGGTGTTCCATTTGCTTAGGTCCACATAGCACTAGTGAGTGCCCTACGTTTAGAGTAAAATTCAATGGAACTTGCAACGCATGCGGTAGGTATGGTCACCAAGCTAAGGATTGTTTAATGATCAAACGTATGATGGAAAATAGACCACCTGTAGCCTGGACGGACACACCTCGAGCTCCTGTATTGATGCTTGCTCCACCTGTTGAGCAACTACCGCAACACATGGTCCCTAGATCTCAAAATGTTGTACAAGCTACACCGCTACCACCTCCTGTGCTAGGACCGCAGCCCCCGCATCCAAAAGTCGCCCCTATGAACCAAGTGGGTTGCGAGTCAACTAATGCTTATGCAGATGGCTGTGAGGAGGAAATAGACACTAGTATTGCCTACGGACTTGATACATTGGAAGAGTGTCCTATATACTACATGGAAGATTGTTGGGGGCAAGTCAAGCCAGTTTATCAAGCTGCTACTCTCACATCCAGAGGTCAAAATATCAACACCCATGCTAGGAGGCCACCTCTTCAATGCTACGAGTGTGGTGGACCACATCGGGCAGCGGAGTGCCCTATTAGGCTGCAAAAGAATGCTGCACAGATGCAAATGAATCAAGGGAGCACGTCTGCAATGCCAATACTCACATGTAATCGTTGTGGCATAGATCACTTGATTGCCCAATGCCTCTATAACCCAAATGCGCCTAAAATCACACCCCTAAATTTGATCGAAATTGCTAGTGTGACATCGCCAATACCACCCGTCGCACCCACTTATGCGATTACACGGTCCATGCTTCAAGGGCCAGGCCATATCCTCGAAGAGAGAGATACCGCGTCAGTTATCCAAGCAAAGAAAAAGAAGACACGAAGGACGAGGTCGCAGAATACGGAAAATTCAAAGCCAAGTTCCAAAACAAACATAGAAACACGAGATGACCCCGTGTATATGAATGACCTCGAGGATGATTCAGATTCAATCGAGACAATGGAGACTAGAACCAATACCACAAAGGGAAAGACCAACAAAGAAAACCGTAACATGGAACCAAATGAAAACCGAATAAGAGAAAACCATAAAGAGCCTCTGAAAACACCACAAGTGTTTCCAAATCCAATCCAAGACCCCCAAGATAAACCGCAGGGGCAAAAAGGGAAGAATCGAAAGAAAAAGATTGGGACGTACCCAAACCCAGTAGACGAGATTGAGCAGGTGAAACATCTAAGAGGTTTAGTGAAGGAGACTCAAAGGAAACTAGAACCAGAAGCCATGCATGTCAAAATTCATGACACAGTGTTTCCCACGCAAGTTCATCCACCCCACATGAACCATAGACCGTTAGCCATATCTAGTATCATCCAAGAAGGGAGTGAGGACGGGACATCAGAAAGTGAGCATACACCTTTCTTGTTGGAAAGAATGTTTAACGAAGGAATACCTGATCCCATTGAGGAATATGAGATTCCATCCTCACCAGTTCCTAGTCAAGGACCTACACCCTGCAAAATGCCAATGAATGTTGCCAAACTAGTGGACTTCATGTCTTCTGAGGTCCGAACCACGATCATAGCAAAGCTGTATGGAGATCCTGAGTTATTCCTTGCACTTCGAGCATTCCTTAACGGAGAGCTACGAACGGGATTACCGCAGTTTGCGCAACCAAATAGGCCTGACTCGATTATGATTGATGAGGAAAATCATGTGCAATCACTTGACTTAGATGGACACGAGTCTGTGATCGAGGTACCCATTAACGAATTAGGGCAGTATTTTGAAGGCGACGAGTCTAATGCGACCCTACCTATCACTACCAAGGGATTAACTATAAAGGGAATTCTTGATGGTGGTGCGGGAGTTAGCATCGTTACAAAAGATTGTTGGGAATCCATGGGAAAACCCCGCCTCAGTGTTACTAACATTGTGGTAAAGATGGCAAATGGTACCATAGCCAAACCTATGGGGATGCTCAAGGATCTTAAGATCAAAGTTCTAGGACACAAGGTACGACATACGTTCATTGTAATGGATTTCTCTAAACACCTTATGTCATATGAAATGATTTTAGGACGACCATTCATGAGGGAAGCACAAATGGTTCACGATTGGTCTAAAAATCATGTCTATTTGCAATTCCAAGACTCTGTCCTTAGAGTGGATTTGGTGACTGGTAAGGTACACCCCTTAGGGAGTAAAACCATTATTGATCATCGCTCTGACACCACAGTTCACTCAGTCCCACTACAATATTGTTACACTTGTAAGAAGGATACAGACATTGGCCAAGATTCTCCTTATATGGATATCCTAC
The DNA here is from genome assembly GCF_014529385.1 of Adiantum capillus-veneris. Lineage (NCBI taxonomy): Eukaryota > Viridiplantae > Streptophyta > Polypodiopsida > Polypodiales > Pteridaceae > Adiantum > Adiantum capillus-veneris. The sequence goes on along the minus strand of NC_140940.1, from coordinate 23,399,745 downwards.
CTGGGATGACTGAGTCGGACAATGTGGATTGGGTCCACCTAGCAGCAACCATAGACACTTGGGGAAATAGGGGGACGACCTGGGTAACACCTGAGGGGGATGAAATGCCTGTACCCTTAAATATGCTACAAGCAATGCATATCGCTTCCGACAAGACTCATCCTAATGTAACGAAGAAAACATACAAGTGGGTCCCTAAAGCTTCTTTAGTGACCATAGCTAGTGCTAAAAAACAGAAGCCTTGTAAGAAACGTACCACTCGCTCCAAGAAAAGTAAGCAAATGTTGCGATGGATCCCTAAACGACTATTGGAAGCCCAAGGCTACTATCAAGGAAATGATCAAATCTGGGTGCCAAAACGTAGATTGCGCTCTTACCTGTCACCTGGCCCATGTAAACCCAATCCTGTGGCTCCAAAACAAATTGAAAATCGTGGAAAGGAAAAAATCACGGAATGCGACACACCTGCTCCAGAGCTAGTTTGGGTACCAAAAAAAGAACGATTTGTTCCACCTAGCTCAAGAACAGGGAAATCAAATGAAGCTTCTTGCTCTTCATGTAGTTCCTATACGGAAATAGAAGCTTCGACACAACCTCCACCTACCATTGTACATATCCATACAAGCAAGAAAGAGTTTGCACCTCCCATTGTAGATTCACCACCTCCAACAATGTTGCAAATAAAATCATGGGAGAGTACCTTACCACCCTTGCAACTAGATGAAACGCATAGGGCGGTCGAAAACTATTGGTTAAAGCCTTCACCCATAACAACTTGGAACAATTGGTTTCAAAAGGTGACGACCTCATTTCAAACGGTATGATCTACCCAAGGAAGGGGGGAGTGTTTGCTGACAGTCATCATTCATTTGTTTCCCTCTCAACCTTTTTCCCTGACCTCTCAATCACCAATCTTAGGGAATGTACATATAAAGCTTTATACTCACAAAAAAAAAAAAAAAGAGCAAGAGCAATTAGCAAACGAGTATGCACATTAAAAGTCAAAACATTGACTCAGACCTACACATGTCACATCTGGTACAGTGAAACAGAAACCTATGCCATAAAACACCTTTGATCCTCATCACTTGAGTGATGGAGGGTAGGTAAGATTAGTACGATAGGAGTGTTTCTGTTTTAGAGTTAAGAGATTAGCACAGTTCTCTTTTCCCACTAATGTGCCTCCTGGAGGTATTCCTTTTGTTTCCTAGTGTGTACAAGAGCATGTTGCTATTGGTAGGATTTGGACCTTCATGGAACCTTTCTCTCGTTCACACTTCAAATCAAGCGCGACCATCAACACAAACAGGTGTTTCATGTCCATTAGCATTGCCCTTATCTTTTTGCATCCATGTTTGTCTGCTTTGATTGTGATTGGTAGCCTAATATTCACCGCATTTGCTTACTATCAAACATTTAATTCAATGTAATGTTTTGTCATAATCACTTGTCTAGGTGTAAAAATCAAGCAGTCCGACTAAGCTAGTTTGACCAAGCTAGGTATTAGAAATCTTCTCTTAATACCATGGGGAATGCCTTCCTAATAAGCAATGGTTACTTAGGTTCTTAATCCGATTTAGGCAGCATTGTGTGACATGTACTAGGGCTTTCTAGTGGGCTTAACCCTATTGACCTTTAGCTTAAGTATTATAAAGGGAGTTTACTAATGTGATGAGCCTGGGGAGGGTAACAGTGTTATATGACCCCCCAAAGTTACAAAATTAAAATGCTGAAAATGAACAAACAAAAAATCAAAGTGTCACAATGTAAAATTTTAAGCTGGAAGAGAAATCCCTGCTTAAATTGGTACTTCACTCACATGTATCGCCTATGGTACTAGAGCCCTAGAGGTTCCTAGTGTGGGCGCTTTTCCTTGAAAAGCAAAAAACCCAAGGCATACAAAATAAGCACACACATCATCTATCTTAAAAGTGCCTCAACGTAATCTGAAAGCTCGCTGCTGCTATACTCTCCCGCTGCGCCATCGCCATCGCCTCCTCCCCTCCCCCCCCCCCCCCTCACGTGCTGCCCGCTGTCCTCCTCGTGCTGCCCTCAGCCCCCGCTACCCCCCCCCTCGCGCTGCCCTGTTCCAGCCTTTCTGCCCGCCCTCAGCCCCCTGCTGCCGCCACCCGCCCTCAGCCTCATCCCATGCTGCCGCCTCACGCCCTCATCCCTTAGCCCAAACCCGCTTTATCCCCCCCCCCCCGCCTCGGCCCGTTCACCCATCAGTTTGGGCCCCCCGCCTCGGTTGCTCCCTGCAGTTTCGACACTCTCGGCATCTGTTCCAACTCCTTGGAGCAGTGTTTGCGCGCCCTTCTGCAGCATCCTCCCGTCGTCCTTTTCTTACGCCACAGCAGTAGACACAGATGGAGGCTCCAGCTTCGCCTCAGAGGAACTCGCCTGAAGCCCCCTCGCCCGACCCCGCTGAGCCCACCATTCGACTTGCTCTTTCACCGACAGAGCAAGCGAGCCTTGCCGCAGAGGTAGAGCGCTTGCAGGCGACTTCGGTCATCTGCAAGGTTCTCGGCACTCGACCTAGCAGAGGAGAGCTGCGAGACCTTCTCCAGGCCCGCCTTCTCGCAGAGGTGGGCAAGATCTTGGATGTCCAGATTCTCGGACAGGGGTACTACCAGATTGAGTTCGAGACTTCCGAGATGGCCTCCAAGGTCATTGCTATGAGTCCACTGGCCATCCGAGCATCACGCGCCCACTTTCGACAGTGGCGACATGGTTTTGACCCGACTTCGGATGTGCTAGTAGAGGAGGCAGACATCCCCATCTCAGTCTGCTTTCCGGGTTTACGGAGGGAGTACCTTCCACTTCTCTCCAGGATTGGCTCCGCCATCGGGACAGTCCTGGAGACACCTCGTACGGCAGCATCAGTAGCTGCCAAGGCGGCTGGCATCCCTTCAGTTCGAGTTTTGGTCAGAGATACCCACACGCTCCCGAAGGTCATCCTTCTGCCTTGGGTGAGTGGGGGTTGGTTTCGACAAAGTGTGGAGTACTCGGGTCTCCCGAACCAGTGCTTCATTTGCAGACAGATGGGCCACCTAGCGAAGGCCTGTCCACGGAGGAGACCACGACCCGCACCCCAGCCTCAGCCCCAACCTGCCAAGGCTGGGCCGCAGCCACAGCCGGCGACACAGAGCACAGATTCAGCGCCACCCTCCGAGCCTGGGGCTCCAGCGGAGGAGGGGTGGCAGCAGGCCCGTGGCCGTCGACGCCAGGGGCCACAGCGACAGCCTGGCACTCAGAGTGGCCCCCAGGTGCCTACTCAGCAGCAGTGGGTTCCCACGGGGAACCGCTTTGGGCCTCTTGAGCAGGAGGAGCCTCCTTCGCCGGCCTCCACCTCCGCTTCACCCTCGCCAGCCGCTCCGCCTTCCGATCTTCCCTCCTCCTCCTCATGCCCTCCCCCGCCCTCTGCTACCGCTCACCCCCCACCTCGCCCCCCCGCATGTCTCTGCCGCCCCACCCCGCTTCTCCTCTCCCCCGTCCCCCCCAGCCCCTTCTCCCCCTCCTCCTGCTTCAGTACCTCAGTCGGCTCAGGAGACTGGACCCTCGCCGGCGGCTAGGAGATCTCTTGGCAGCGCCTTTGCCACGAGTCGCCTAGCGAGAGAGGGTCAGCCCTTCATGCGGCCCCCTCTGCAGATTCAGACATCTTCTCTTGCAGCTATCCCGTGTGGTTTGACGAGCATTGACCTCCGACGCCGCTGGGATTTCTTCGATTATGGGTTTACTCGTTTTCTTGGCGACTCCGCAGCAGACCACGAGGCAGCCTGCTTCAGAGTCCACGCTTTGTTCCTCACCGCTAGGGGGACAGAGGCCTTGGACTCAGCAGTTGGTTTCTCCTTCCCCCTCTGTGGCAGGACTGAGACAGAGTGGTCCCTCGACTCAGTGGTGGGATGGTTGCATACACAGGTTCTCGAGTTCTCTCACCACATGGGAGAACTTGGCGTTACAGATTTGCTGCAGACGTTGTGGCCACTGGCCAAGTTTGCGATGACACCCCCAGACTCGGCAGGATGTAGACACATTGTGGTGTACTTTTTTGCTGATACGCAGTGTTTGCCTTGCTATGTATTCATTCATGAGGACTCCTGGACAGAGGAGGTTGCTTTACGCACGGCTCGCTTTGCTTGGGCTTGGACCAAGCACTCACTGCAATCTCGCCTATCTAGAGGACGCTCGGATGCGGATTACTCCCCATCCAAGCCTGCTTCGAAGATAGCTCGTCTTGCTGCTGCGGCAGCATCTGTTCTCTCTCGCTCCCCATGAGGATCGTCTCGTGGAACGTGCAGGGACTAGGTGGGCCCCAGTTTCAGCGACAACAGGGCCGATTGCGTCAGGAGCTTCAGCGTTGCCTTGTGGGAGGAGAGATTGATCTCCTTATGCTTCAGGAGCACCATTTGTCTGAGAGCCGCATTCGGCGATGTGGTCAGATTTTGCGTGGACGCTATGATACCTTTTGGTCAGCTGCTTTTGGACCTGGAGGCATCCAGGGTGGGGTATGTATGACTATTGCGGACTCACTACAGCAGGCCATTGTGGGCAGAGGGATTATTGTACCAGGCAGGGCTCAGTGGATTACTATGCAGGTTCAGGGTAGCCTTGTGGGTTTCCTGAACATCTATGCGTCCAATGTGGCGAGTGCTCGTGCAGAGTTTTGGTCACAGATTGTTGAGTCTTTGCCACAGGTTGACCAGTGGTGTGTAGGAGGGGACTTCAACATGTTGGAGGACCCTTCTGACAGGATCGGAGGCAGCCATGCTACTGTGCATGGAGTCGAGTTAGCAGCTTGGGAGAGGTTTTGTATGACGCTGAGGGTCTCGGATACATGGCAGCATTCCGGCTTTGTGAGGCCTCCAGAGAGTCTTGCCTTCTCTAGATCGGACCGCAGAGTGGGAGGAGTGAATCTATCGCGCATAGATCGCTTCTACACTAGTGACCACTTCGGTGACTTGGGGGGATCAATGGGCATCCTGGCAGGGACATCCTTCTCGGACCATGCACCAGTGATTCTCACAATGGCAGATAGGCAGAGGAGTGGGAGCACGATGCTTCGCATCCCAGAGCGGGTCTTGTTGGACTCAGCACTCAGAGAGAGGGTCGAGGCTCTATGGACAGAGGGCATGGACAGCCAAGCTCCACCTGCAGACAGAGTGGCCTCAGGCCTAGCTCAACTTAGCCACTTCTTTCTCCAGGAGTCTCGGGCTCGACGAGCTGCAGCGAGAGAGGAGGAGCAGCGTCTCAGACGAGGCATTGCTTCACTACAGAGGATGCAGGAGCAGCATCCAGACAGTCCATGGTTGGAGGAGCAGTTACAGCAGGCTCGACAGGAGCTTGCTTGCACAGAGGAGAGGCGCCATGAGTTTGCCTTTCATCGACAGGCATCTCAGTGGACTCAGGTGGGTGACAGGGTGACAGGTGGTTTTTTTGAGACAGTGGGACCTCGGCACTCGCATGCCAAGGTCAATCAGTTGAGGAGACCCGATGGGTCAGTTGTTTGTGAGCCTGAGGATATGCGTGCAATCGCTACTGACTTTTACCGTGAGCTACTGTCGGCTGAGCCCGAGTCAGAGAGACAGGATGCATGCAGGGAGCAGGTTTGGGCACAGATGCCCTGTCTTGTGACTAAGGAGATGCGGCAGAGGCTTGAGTTACCTCTTCAGCTTGAGGAGCTGCACACGGCTCTTAGGGCCCTCCCTCGTGGTAGCTGTCCAAGTGAGGATGAACTGACTCCCAGCTTCTTCTTGGAGTACTGGGACCTGCTTGGCCCAGATCTTTGTAGTGCCTTTCAGTACATTCTGCACACAGGAGTGATGCCGGATAGCATGAGTGAGGGCCTGATTTACCTCATTCCAAAGGAGGGTGGCTCCTTGGATGAGATTCGACAGTGGCGCCCCATCACCATTCTCAACTCAGCCTACAAAATTCTTGCCAAGGCTCTGAGTTTGAGGATTCAGCCACTTTTGGAGAGCCTTATACATGGGACTCAGACAGGTTTTGTCAAGGAACGCAGTATCCTTGACAACATCTTCACTTTTTGGGAGGCTTCTGCCCTTGCACGGCTCCGTAGGGAGGACCTTGTGATTCTTCTTCTCGATTTTGAGAAGGCATACGACAGAGTCGACTGGGACTTTCTAGAGGGCACGCTACGCAGGATGGGCTTCTCAGAGGCTTGGATCAGAGGGGTGTCAGCTTTGTACAGACAGGCTCACAGTCAGGTGCTTTTGGCAGGAGGTAGAGGTGAGCGCTTCATGCTCACACGATCGGTCAGACAGGGTTGTCCTCTTGCCCCCTTTCTCTTTCTGTTCTATGCGGAGGCGATGAGCAGATTTTTGGTGTCACAGCAGGTTGGTTTGAGGGGCTTAGCACTCCCTCTACGGGGAGATGAGCTTCTGGACGCTGAGTTTGCTGACGACTCAGCCTTGTACTTAGAGGGCCAGGAGGCCAATTTACACAGATGTGGGCAGGCTTTGGAGACCTTCTGCTGTGCATCGGGCACACTGATCAACTGGAGAAAGACAGTGGCTTTCTCGGTTGGTAGTGCTCCTGTGCCAGATTGGAGACCGGGAGAGGGTTTCAGGTGGATTCCTCCAGGGACTGCAGTTCGGTACTTGGGTTGTCAGGTTGGTTTGGATTTGTCCCCCGAGCAGCAGATTGCTCCTCTTCTCCTGTCCATCAGAAGAAAGCTGTTACATTGGAGCTCAGCCCGACTTTCGTTGGCTGGTAGAGTAGTAGTTGCCAACCAGGTGTTGTTGGCGACTATGTGGTACATCACTTCTTGCTGGATCTTCTCGAGTTCTTGCATCAGCCAGGTACAGAGGCTGATCAGGAACTTCCTTTGGTCAGGTCGCGACACTCAGATTGCCCGAGCCAAGGTGGCTTGGTCGGTCATCACACTTCCTTGTTCTCAGGGAGGGCTTGGGATCATTGATCCAGCACAGCAGAGCAGAGCCCTTCTTGGGAAGTTCGTCGTCAGAGGACTTCTTCCAGGCGAGGAGCCCTGGAAGGAGTTCTTGTTGCAGAGGCTTCGTGCCAGGGTGCCTCAGTCAGGAGGCCCTTGGCAACCTTCGACCAGATGGATCTTTACAGAGTTGCATCGAGTTGGTTTGAGCAGGAGACTGGAGGACCGATTCGCTGTGAGTCTGCTTAGTTCTTGGGAGCTATTACGGCGTGGCCTAGAGCAGAGACAGCCGACGTGCACGGAGGAGCGCCTACGGCAGCCCCTCGTCTAGAACCCCATGGTTAGCACTCAGCGAGGCCACTTGGTTGGGAGTAGGCCTCATGTTTCTTGGGGTCCCATGGCGGCAGGTCCAACGCACTCTCTAGGTGACTGGCTAGAGTTCACAGGTTTGTCAGAGGAGGTGCAGGTTGTCCAGCTACAGGGCATGAGAGGGGTTCAGAGCATGTGTCAGGACATCTCAGAGTCAGTTCCAGCTAACTGGCTCACACCTCTCGAGCCAGTAGCACCCCGGTGGATGGGAGCCTTCACACGACTGGAGGTTCTCATTTCAGTCAGGGCTTGCTCAGAGACTGTCCCAGCCCTGTTCTTCGAGCTTCAGGGTGGGGGACGACTACAGAGAGTTGCAGTAGAGGCCCCGCAGGTAGCAGAGTGTTGTTTCCAAAGGATCCGAGTTGTGGGCATCTGTGGGAGGACTTGCGTCATAGACCCTGACCCAGCAGCTCTTGAGACAGGACACTAGAGGCTATGGGCTTGGGAGTGCTGTCCACTGGCACGAGTACAGTGGGATCCTGGTGAGTGGCTATGGAGGGACCCATTCTCTTCTGCAGACCGCCCAGGAGTCCCTTTCTTTCAGTACACTGTTCGGCTTGGACGTCATATACTTGCAGCACAGAGTGAGGCCCGCCCCGCTGCAGCACGTCATTGGCAGGAGGAGGGTCTCACAGTTGAGTTCTTGGCAGCTTTTTGGCAAAGGCTGTGGGACTCCAGACAGCCGAGGCGCGTCACCTTGTTCCAGTGGTTGGTTGCACACAGAGCCACAGCAGTAGGGAGCTGGCTTGTACATAGTGGTCTCTCAGCCGCATGTACAGCCTGTGACCAGTTGGTGGAGAGTCAACGTCACTGTCTTTGGGACTGTCCCTCGGCCCAGCAGATGTGGCTACGAGTTCTTCGGCTGATGCCTGCCCTCTCCACGGCTCGACAGTACACTTGGGGGGCAGCGGCTTGGTCCACCCTCACGGGCCCGGCACTTCAGTTTGAGCTATCTTCCACCAGCAGGATGATAGTGATACAGGGGGGTCGACCTACACTCCAGCCTGCTACAGACCTTACTCCACAGGAGTGGAGCAGTGAGAGAGCGGAGTGTTGGGAGCTCATCAACGGCCTAGCTCTCTGGTCCATCTGGCGGGCCCGTTGTTTCCGCATCTTTGAGGCTCGCCTTGTACCACCAGCAGAGACTGTTCGTGACTTTTGGCTAGAGCTGATCCATACTCTCAGAGGACAGCTTGAGGGACTACAGGGCAGCTCCGACCGCATGCGGGAGCGCCGCGAGGCTTTCCTTCGACTCTGGCGCCCTGGGCCGTTCTACTCCATGGTCCAGGGGGTGCTCAGATGGCACTACTGTCCACCTGTGTGGCTTTTCCCTCCTCCCATCTCTTGATTTAGCCCCATTGTACATATGCTGTTTTTTCATTGGGAGAGTCTCCCCACCATGCTTGTTGTAGCCCTCTCTTGCAGAGGTGGATGTAGCCCTATGGGCAGTTTTCATTAACTAATAGAAGGATCTTTTTATATACCTTCATAAGTTCAGAATAGTCTGAACTCACGAATTATAAGAGGGAATAAAGCACTCATAAAACTATAAAAGCAAGGGACACACGAAAAGAAAAGAAAAACAAAAACAAACAAACTAACTAACTAAATCACTTTGATTGCTTCGAAACAAAACTAGATAAAACAAAATATTATTAACTTAAAAATGTTTTCAAAACAAAAAAAAAAGCACACACATCATAATTGAATCAATGTGAAAAGACTTTGGGGGGTCAAAGAAAAAGTAATCAGTCAGGCGATGATTTCATGAGAAATTCCTTTTATGGTAACTTAACTACAAGGTCTTCTAGGTATAGCCTCTAGTCAGCCCTCGAACATCAAATACTTGGCTCTCGCGATTAAACAACTTAATTGACCAGAAAAAATTGAGAAGTTACCCATGGTATTAATAGTCGAGCTCTAGTGCCTTTTGACCGTTAAATTAGCGACCCCGGAACTGTTTAATTTTTTACCTTTACATCTGTTTATGCATTTGATTATATTGCAATTCAATGTTTATTGCTGACAAATTGTCTAAAATTCTGTTACCAATCAATTTGTCTGTCTAAAATTGCATGTGATTTTTAATTGTATATGAGAATGCAATTACTGTGGCAATGTTGTTTGATTTTGCAGTGATTGAAGAAGGCTACGCGCATCCATGTCGACTGCTCTCCTATCTCAACGAACGAGCTTCAACTGGATAGCTTCCGAGGACGGAATCTACATCAGGAAGGGGGGCATGTTAACCCTCACGGCTCACGGACACCCCATCACCTACGACGGACGTGTATTATGTATTTGGTAGAGTCAAGTACCGGGCTTGTCGGACCAATAGGAAAAGGGTAAGAGTGATCGCCAATGAGAGGCGCACTCTAACTGGGACATTCAAGGGATTAGTTGGCTAACCATGGGCGCCCAAGTGTGAATGGGGTGAGCTCATATAAAAGCCAACTAAACCTAATTTTTACTCATTCTCTCATTTGTGCAATAGAAGAGTGCTCTTGCTCCATCTCCATCTCCATCTTCTTCTTCTTCACCTCCTTGTGTGTGTGTGTGTGTGTGAGAGAGAGAGAGAGAGAGGGAGAGTGTGTGTGCGATCGAGCATTACGAAGGCACGACAGCGGCGAAGCGGTTGAGCGCGGCACGACTGCAACTTCTTCTTCATCGCGGCGAGGAATCCACCACGAAGGCGAGCGTAGAGCGGTGAGTGACACACCCTTTGCTCTCTTCAGCTTGCTAGTTTAGGCTTGTTGTGTGCTTGGAGCCATTTGTGGCTCGCACACGGTGTATTGGCAAGTCCCTTGCTTCGACAGTGCGGCAAGGAGCGCACAAGGAACGGCGAGGGTAGAGTGCTACATGCGAGGATCACGCACTACCTAAGTTTGACAACCACCACCGTTCTGCTGCTTCCATACAACTTCGGAAGGGAGTAAGGGTGAAGAGGGAAGCGGCAACAGTGAGAGGCTGTCACAAACGGGAGCGCACACGAGCAATTCATTAGCGGAAAATAAATAAAATTTGACCAAAAGAGAGAAGGAGAAGATCGACACAGTATTGGGGGCTAGAAGATGGGTTGGTTCCCCCCCCCCCCAAAGAGAATCTTTATTATGGGGAGAATCTTTTTACAAGCACAAGAACCGGAGTAAACCCCTCCGTTCTGATCTCAGACTTGATGGTCGTTTCCTTCCCGTACGGAACCTGAGAGACTAGCTCTCAATTTGTACTCAAGAGTATCGAAGCTCTGCAAAGCCGAGTATAGGGCAAAGCCTCCTTGCTCCTCCATGATAGAGTACCTACAAAAAGAACAAACACTATCACGTGACACATCCAACCCTATGTGTCCGTTGACAAGCTACAACATGATCAGGGTTCAATCAAGTCTAGATTATAGGTGATCTAGCCCTTTTGTGAGTCTATTCGTAGACCGTGCATGCCCACTCACTTGGTATAGATGCATATCCTCTGGTTGCACACAGCATGATCATAAGAATCCATTAGAATCAGTTAGGGGATTTTTCCAATGCATTTAGCCTATTTTTCCTATTTTTGAGATTTTTTACTTATTATTTTTAAGTCACTTTCCAACAAAAGTAGGTATGGCAATTTTGCTAAGGAAATATATAAGCAAACCCAAGTTAGCACTAAATGGCAGAAGAGGCAGCAGGAGCTTCCCGCTCAACAGGCATCTTCTCAGCAGGAATCCCGCAAGCACCCAACCTTGGTGTTTTCACCTCCCATAGCCTAGCGTTTTGGTCTCCATCAGCACCTCCAACTAACCTTGGCGATTTCAGCCCTAAGCATCGCCAACAGTCCCAGCTTTACCTAGCGTTTTCCAAGAACCAGCACCATTGCCACAGAAGCCAGCCTTAGCGTTTGCATCAGCATTCACTAACGCCAGCAATAGCCTCAGGATCCTAGCATTTTTGACAACCTCTCCCTAGCTTGGCGATTTCAGCCATGATCATCGCCAACACCCTCACAGTCTCACACAGATGAACCAGCGTTTTCATTCTCAGCCATTAACGAAGACATTGCAGTAGCGTTTTCACTCTTGAAGACGACAGCAGATTCAGCCCTAGCGACTTGCAGAAGACCCCCATTTTCAGCCCTCGAAAATGCAGCCAAAACAGTCATTTTCAGCCACCGAAACAGCCCCGAATTTCAACAGATAGAAGACCACAGATTTCAGCCTTAAAGTCGTCGTCGTCATTCCCGTCGTCGTCACCGACATAGTCCCAGGTTGCATCAGTCCATTGCATCGTCATTGTACCACTTTGTGCAATCAATAAGTAGACCACTCTCGTAGACCACTCTCGTCAACGAGAGTGGGGCCTTCGCAGGAGGGTTTTACGTCTCTGGTGTCGTATCTCTCTTCTCTCTATCTCTCAGTCTCATACACTCGCACGCACACTGTCCACTCACTTTGTTGTGATCATAGCATTCTCTCATTAAGAACGGAAGGCTCTCCCTTCCATAAGAACAAAAGGAACCTTGAGCACAGTTCGGAGCACTCGTCTTGAGCAAAGCGCAAACATTCATTCCGCTGCACCTAACATTGGTATCAGAGCTTTGGCAGTGTTCTGTATCACTCAAGGAAGAAACACAAGAATCACAAGAATTTTATTTTTTTGCTTGTTGAGGTCGCACGAACCCAAGTTCGCTTGGGCGTGTCGATTCCTAATCGTGTTTTTTGAAGAGTGACAGGAATCCCAGGAAAGAAGGGCTTGTCCAGCCTCCCCTTTTGTCTCTTTTCACTCATTGAGAGCGGACCGTGCACTTAACGGCCGGCCAATCAACGTGAGGTGGGAAAAAGCAACCTTGGTGTGAGCGCAAGGCCGCCAAGGGGTGCGCCCGCAGAAAAGAGTAGAACTCGGGTGAAGAGAAGATCCTTCTCAAACACGGTTTGCAAGCAAAAGAAAACCTCAAGAACCTCAAGATCCTCAAGAACCCAAGAACCCAAGACCCTCAAGAACCCAAGTTCCTCGTGAACTTAAGAACCAAAGATCATAGTGCATGGTTGTCACCCAAAGCGGAATGGATACTTCGCATACAGGTGATGAGCATGAGAAAGGCGACGAAGAATTTTCCCCACCAGGAGATTTTTTCGACCCTCCCCCTTCGCCATCTACGCCTCGAGTTGTACTAACTCCTATGGAGATGATGGTCAAGTCAATGATGGACATGATGCTGGCACAACAAGAAGCGACTCGCATTACGATGGAACGAAATGAAAGAAATGCAATACACCAAGAAGCGAATCGAGTTGCGTTGGCACAACAAGAAACTAATCGCCTTGCTTTCGAACGCGAGTGCGATGAAAGAAATGAACGAAAAGCAGAAAGGAAGGCCGAGCGTGCAGCTCAAAGAGAGCTACGCACTCAAGAATTGCTTCGACAAGTGCTAGCCGCGAAGACCGAACCACCCAAAGATCGTGGGAGTTCCTCAAGTGGTGCAAGCCACGATGCGGATTCCAACCATCCAATCACAGAGAAGTTGACTTTCAGTAAGTATGACAGTAAGATGGATGCTACGGTTATTCATTCTTGGTTGCATCAATTTAATGCTTATTTTGCCACAACTAAGAAGACAGGAAATAGAATGTTTTGACGACAGCTATGTAACTTGCCGGTGATGCCATCAATTGGTACCATGCAGGGCAAGAGGCACAGCTAGCCGCACACCTAGAGGAAGCCGACGAATTCACGCCCCTTTCCTTCAATTCGGCTGATTTCCAAGACAAGCTCAAGGCGCGGTTTATGCCACCTCAATACCTCGCACGATTGAAGGAGGATTGACGCGCTCTCAAGCAAAATGGTACGCCGGTCATGTCTTTTTCTAATCGTGTTTTGCAGCTACGTATACGCAAATCGGATGACGAGCGTAAAGAGGTTTTTCTCTTTGGATTGGACGAGTATATCAAGTACGATGTCGAGGTACTCGATCCAATCGATCTCAACAAGGCGGTAGCGATTGCTCTCGCACAGGAGATGAAGCATAACAAGGGAAAGCCTAAGGAGAACAAGACTTCCACAAGTACCTCGCAGACTTCTCAGAACCCTGAGAACGGTAAGAACGGTAAGAATGGTAACTTTTCTAACCAATCATCCAACAGTCTCTCAGAAAAGAATTCTTCCAATGAATCTAAGGGTAAGGCTAACAAAATTGCTAAACCTAAGCTTACTCCAGATGAAAAGGTAGCACAAGGAATTGTAGGAGGATACATCACGTCGGAAGAGCAAAGCACTTATTCTAAGGAAGGCCGTTGTTTTCATTGTCACATTAACGGTCACATAAAAAGAACATGTCCTAAGCTTGAATCGAATGAATCTAAAGAACCCACAGAACCCACTTCCTCTGTCAATGCAATTAATGATAACACGAGTGTGCCCCAAGTTTCTCTTGACCCTCCCATTGATGATTCTCTCATTAAATGTTATGGTCGTACGCCGGGACAGCGTTTTGTCATATTGTTTGACCCAGGTAGTATGCATGATGTGATCAGTCCCTCTCTTGTTGAGAGAGCCCGCCTCGAAGTTAGTCCGAGATCTCCTATCGAGGTCTCTGGCTTTGTTCCCGGTATGGACGCTCTCCTCACAAAGGAGTGCCTTGATGTGTTTTTTGGAATTCAACAAGCTGCCTTCACTAGACGATTTGTTGTTTCTCCTCTCTCAGGATGTGATATGATTTTGGGCATTCGATGGTTTCATGATACTAACGCTCTCATTGATTTTGTGGCTAACACTTTAACTCTCAATGCCAAAAGTGATTCTCCTATTGTCATTCATGGAGAGGACATTGTTCATTCTCCATCTCTCATTGCTAATATGCAGGACAAGATTGAAAGGATTCACGAGAGGGAGACTCTCTCAGTCTCTTTTTCTCCACAGCATGACACACAGAATTTGCATGATTATGAGAAGCATGATGATTTGAATGATAATGCTTTACATGATGGTTTGGATGACAAAGATAAGCATGATGATCAAGATGTGATTTCTCACAAGCATGATGAGTTGCATGAAGAAGATGTGATTGTTTACCAGGATGATGTGTTAGTGGATGCTTTTTCTAGCAAAGCTAACCTCGTTGCAGATTCGATCAATCACGAAGAATCGATCTTGGCTCTCGAGCCTAGGACCAAAGAACCCTTACAGGGAGTATTATATGTTCGTGATTGATACGCACGCATTGTTCGAATGTTTCATTCGTAATCGTTTCTTGTATTTTAGTCAGCATCGTTATGTAATCCCTTTTCCCAGGCATGACATATTGTATGTTGAGCACGTTTCTCTCATGGATGAGCACGAATGTATGCGGATTTTTCATGAAAAGCTGAAAAGTGTGTATGTAAGGAAGTCACATTCCATGTCTCTTCCTTGGCATGACACATTTGTAGAAAGAGCAAATGAAAGTATGAGCACCATCGGTCTCTATGTTCATCTACATTGCATGCACAGTCTTTGAGGAAGACAAGGTTTTTTCCACTCACTTTACATGGAATAGGTATGTTCATGATTTTGTGTTGGAAATGGTTTCAGGAATTTTCAGCCATGGAGATTCTTCAAGACGAAAGAAGCAGGTCTCTAGACGAAGTTGAAGCATCGAAGGAGCCACAAAAGACTTTGTGTCGCTTTCGGCACGGCCCAAAGAAGCTAGCGTTGCAGACCTTTATGAAGTTCAACTACCGTACGACCCACACATCAGGGTGGGTCGGCGAAGAGTCCCTTCCAGGATTCCGGATGCTATTGGCGATCTCCCTCAACGCCATATAGTTCAGTATCAGTACCTCACTTTGAAAAGGAGGGGATGTCACGTGACACATCCAACCCTATGTGTCCGTGGACAAGCTACAGCATGATCAGGGTTCAGTCAGTCCAGTCAAGTCTAGATTAGAAGTGATCTAGAACTTTTGTGAGTCTATTCATAGACCGTGCATGCCCAGTCACTTGGTATAGATGCATATCCTCTGGTTGCACACAGCATGATCATCAGAATCCATTAGAATCAGTTAGGGGATTTTTCCAATGCATTTAGCCTATTTTCCCTATTTTTGAGATTTTTTACTTATTATTTTTAAGTCACTTTCCAACAAAAGTAGGCATGGCAATTTTGCTAAGGAAATATATAAGCAAACCCAAGTTAGCATTAAATGGCAGAAGAGGCAGCAGGAGCTTCCCGCTCAACAGGCATCTTCTCAGCAGGAACCCCGCAGGCACCCAACCTTGGCGTTTTCACCTCCCATAGCCTAGCGTTTTGGTCTCCATCAGCACCTCCAACTAACCTTGGCGATTTCAGCCCTGAGCATCGCCAACAGTCCCAGCTTTACCTAGCGTTTTCCAAGAACCAGCACCATTGCCACAGAAGCCAGCCTTAGCGTTTGCATCAGCATTCACTAACGCCAGCAATAGCCACAGGATCCTAGCGTTTTTTACAACCTCTCCCTAGCTTGGTGATTTCATCTATGATCATCGCCAACACCCTCACAGTCTCAGCGTTTTCACTAACGCTACACAGATGAACCAGCGTTTTCATTCTCAGCCATTAACGAAGACATTGCAGCAGCGTTTTCAGTCTTGAAGACAACAGCAGATTCATCCCTAGCGACTTGCAGAAGATCCCCATTTTCAGCCCTCGAAACACAGCCAAAACAGTCATTTTCAGCCACCGAAACAGCCGCGAATTTCCGGAAATAGAAGACCATAGATTTCAGCCTTAAAGTCGTCGTCGTCACCGACATAGTCCCAGGTTGCATCAGTCCATTGCATTGTCATTCTACCACTTTGTGCAATCAATAAGTAGACCACTCTCGCCGACGAGAGTGGGGCCTTCGGAGGAGGGTTTTACGTCTCTGGTGTCGTATCTCTCTTCTCTCTATCTCTCAGTCTCGTACACTCGCACGCACAGTGTCCACTCACTTTGTTGTGATCATAGCATTCTCTCATTAAGAACGGAAGGCTCTCCCTTCCATAAGAACAAAAGGAACCTTGAGCACAGTTCGGAGCACTCATCTTGAGCAAAGCGCAAACATTCATTCCGTTGCACCTAACATTGGTATCAGAGCTTTGGCAGTGTTTTGTATCACTCAAGGAAAGAATCACAAGAATTTTTTTTGCTTGTTGAGGTCGCACGAACCCAAGTTCGCTTGGGCATGTCGATTCCTACTCGTGTTTTTTGAAGAGTGACAGGAATCCCAAGAAAGAAGGGCTTGTCCAGCCTCCCCTTGTGTCTCTTTTCACTCATTGAGAGCGGACAGTGCACTTAGCAATTAAATCGGCAATCAAGAAACCTCCTTCTTCGAGGATGTTTACAGAGCAAGAATTACAGGAGGTGGTTCAGACACAGATCAGTCAGCTTTTGGACGCGAACAATCAATCCAAAAAGCACGTGAAAAAGCACAAGAAGGGGAATGACTACCCTCGTTATTTGGGCCGTCAATCTTCTTTTGCATTTGAAAGAAAGCAGAAGAAGCGTGTACGATTTGTAGGACTACCCAGTTCTTCTTCTTCTTCTTCTTCTTCTTCTTCTTCTAAGAGTTCTTCTAGCTCTTTCAATTGCTAAGTGCACGGTCCTCCTTTCAATTGCTAAGTGCACAGTCCGCTCTCAATGAGTGAAAAGAGACACAAGGGGAGGCTAGACAAGCCCTTCTTTCTTGGGATTCCTGTCACTCTTCAAAAAACATGATTAGGAATCGACACGCCCAAGCGAACTTGGGTTCGTGCGAATTCAACAAGCAAAAAAAATTCTTGTGATTCTTGTGGTTCTTTCCTGGAGTGATACAGAACACTGCCAAAGCTCTGATACCAATGTTAGGTGCTGCGGAATGAATGTTTGCGCTTTGCTCAAGATGAGTGCTCCGAACTGTGCTCAAGGTTCCTTTTAGTTCTTATGGAAGGGAGAGCCTTCCGTCTTAATGGAAAGTGCTATGATCACAAACAAAGTGAATGGACACTATGCGTGCAAGTGTATGAGATTGAGAGATAGAGAGAGAAGAGAGATACGACACCAGAGACGTTGTAAAACCCTCCTCCGAAGGCCCCACTCTCGTCGGCGAGAGTGGTCTACTTATTGATTGCACAAAGTGGTACAATGCGGATGCAATGGACTGATGCAACCTGGGACTATGCCGATGACAACGACGGGGATGACGACGACAACCTTAGGGCTGAAATCTGCGGTCTTCTAACTGCTGTCCATAAACACGCTATGGCTGAAAATCTGGGACTGTTTTCGGTGCCTGAAAATGACTGTTTTTGGCTGCGTTTTTGAGGGCTGAAAATGGCGATACTCTGCATGTGGCTAGGGCTGAATGTGCTATTGTCTTCAAGGCTGAAAACGCTGCTGCATCTGCTGCGATAAGGGCTGAAAACCAAAAACGCTGGGGGCTGCGGTAGCGTTAGTAAAACGCTGGCCTCTTTGGGGGTGCTTGCGATGAAGGGACTGACACGCCGGGGCTAGGGGTCATGCCGATGAAGAAAAACGCTAGGCTTGATGTCGGCTTGGGATGAAAATCTGCTAGGGACATGAAACGCTAGGGCAATGAGGGTGTGGGCGATGAGGAAAACCAAAACGCCAGAGGTGCTGATGGGGTTATTGCTGAGAAGGTGCCTGTTGAGCGGAGAGCTCCTGCTGCCTCTTCTGCCATTTAGTGCTAACTTGGGTTTGCTTATATATTAACTTAGCAAAATTGCCCTACCTACTTTTGTTGGGAAGTCGCTTAAAAATAATAAGTGAAAAATGTCAAAAATAGGGAAAATAGGCTAAATGCACTGGAAAATTCCCTTGACTGAATCTGATGGATTCTGAAGGGAATACTGATGATCATGTTGTGTGCAACCAGAGGATATGCATCTACACTAAGTGATTGGGCATGCACGGTGTACGAATAGACTCACAAAAGTGCCAGATCACTTCTAATCTAGACTGACTGGACTGACTGAACCCTGATCATGCTGTAGCTTGTCCACGGACACATAGGGTTGGATGTGTCACGTGACACTTTCTCTGCCATGGCGTAGCCCAAAAAGCATTGCCCAAAAGCAGCCAGGCATTTCCGCAAACTGCACCGCTTTTTGCGGACGTCCGTACTGCTGGCCTGCCACGTCAACCTCAGCCTGCAGTTTTCGGGACTGGCACAATCAGCCACTTGAGCATTTCAGCCGGCTTGTGCCACACACCTGGGCAGCCACGTCATCACTTTGTGACAATGGGGAGACAAATGCAAGCTATTCTATACGGGAAGGCTATTTGATGCAAAAAATGATGTTGTGTTACACAGCCGTTGAGGAAAAAGGGTATGACAGAATGCCACTGTCCATTATTTTCGGACCACCGCGGCATAGATACCACCTTGAAAAGTGTCGCGCTTTATTTCTATTAGTCGAGGCTGAAAAAGGATGTTGACGAGTTTGTTCGCAGTTGCTTAGTATGCCAAAAGGTCAAGTTTGACACGCATAAGGCACCAAATCTTCTACAGCCTCTACCCATATCCTCTCGACCATGGGAAATCATAGCAATGGACTTTATTTTTATCTACCCAAGACTCATAGTGGACATGATGGCATGTGGACAGTCATCGACAGATTCAGTAAGCAGGCTCACTTCATTCCGGTAAAGAAGACAGTTAAGTCCGATTATTTGGCAAAACTTTCCGATTACATGGTATGCCCGAGTCTATTGGTTCGGACAGAGATCCCCGATTCACAAGTTTGTTTTGGAGGCAATCTCGAAGAACAGTGGCACGCGGTTGCAGTTCTCGTCCTTGTTCCATCCACAAACTCGCGGCAATCTGAGATAGCCAATTCAATGGTTTTGAACTTGTTGAAGTCATATATTTCAGATCAAAAGGCTCAGTGGGAAAAGTATTTGCCCTTGATAGAGTTTGTCTACAACAACACAGCTCATACATCGACAGGAGTTCTCATGACCAGTGGGTTGAATCAAGTGCAGTCGGGACTACACGAGGGGGTTACTCCGCTCCTTTGTCACAGATTACCCAGATGGAATAAAGTCACTGACTTCCTTTATGATTTCACGTATATTGATGGGCTGACAGTATTCTACTGAATGACTTTATGGAAGAAGTACTTCGAAATTGGAATTCTTGAAATGAATCTGTTATATGTACTCTCTTATGTGTGTATTGTTTAAGTGCATGTTTGAAAGACAAAATGACTGCAACATTTCGGTCTTGTTCATCTAAGAGCTGATGTGGATATGATAGTAACAAGATTTAGTTAATCAAGACATCCACGAGAGATCGGTGAGATCTGGATGTGATTGCTAAATACGTTACAATAGATCATGATTCTCATCCAAGATCTCGACGGGGATAGTGATGTGAATGTGATTTGAATGTTTAGTGACTGTCGTCTTTGTGCAAGTGCTAGATATGTGTTGTCTAGTGCGTTGAAACTTAGAGTAAGTGTCTATTGAACTAGTTCTGGCTTATGTTGGTTTTGTAGGCGTAATCGAGGGCGATTACAATTCTTTCAAGAGGGGGTGTAACAGAATTGGACACCCCAAGTCAGAAATCTAGCACGGCACACGAGAGAAACACTTCACAAACTTTATAACAACTTAAAATAGAGTCGACACGGCCCGACGTAGTTCCGTGCCCAAAGGTATTGGCCCCAAAATCTGGCGCCCCTTTCGGTATTTATTTTTATATTAATGCTTGAGCAAAGTTACAAAGTCCGAGGGTCCTCTCTGCTCACTTGCTCGCCAGTAAAACTGAGTAGGGGAGTGGCCCTCGGTATATATTTAAAGGCCCATGGCCTCTCCAAATCCGTCCCCAAAGGTATTGTTAGGTGCACCGGAATGATTGTTTGCGCTTTGCTCAAGCTGAGTGCTCCGAACTGTGCTCAAGGTTCCTTTTGTTTTTATGGAAGGTAGAGCCTTCCGTCTTATAGAGAGTGCTATAATCACGAACAAACTGAGTGAACACCGTGCGTGCGAGTATATGAGACTGAGAGATAGAGAGAGAAGAGAAATACGACACCAGAGACGTTGTAAAACCCTCCTCCGAAGGCCCCACTCTCGTCGACGAGAGTGGTCTACTTTTGATTGCACAAAGTGGTACAATGCGTACGCAATGGACTGATGCAACTTGGACTATGCCGATGACGATGACGGTGATGACGACAACGACTTAGGGCTGAAATCTGTGGTCTTCTAACTGCTGAAAATCTGCAAATCTTTGGGCTATTTTGGGTGGCTGAAAATGACTGTTTTGGCTGCGTTTTTATGGCTGAAAATGGGGGATCTTCTGCAACCAACTGGGGCTGATTCTACTGCTGTTCCATAGGCTGAAAACGTTGTGGTTCTCATGCGGCAAGGGCTGAAAACCACTAACGCTGATCTGCTTTTTTGAGCTAGCAAAAACGCTAGGCTGGTTGGAATCGCTGATGGACTTTAATGCTGAAAATCTGGAAATGCTAGCAGTTGAAGGTGCTGGTGATGGGAGCAATCTGCAAACGCTAGGATGCTGATGATGATGGCGATCAAGGCAATGCTGAAAACGCCAAATCTTGGGGGTTACGGCTGAGGTTGTCCAATCCAAAAATGCTAGGCTATGGGAAAAGGTAGCGCCAAGGTTGGGGGTTCTGTGGGTTCTGCTGAGAAGTTGCCTGTTGAGCGGGGAGCTCCTGTTGCCTCTTCTGCCATTTAGTGCTAAGTTGGGTTTGCTTATATACAAACTTAGCAAAATTGCCCTACCTACTTTTGTTGGAAAGTCACTTAAAAATAATAAGTGAAAAATACCAAAATAAGGGAAATAGGCTAAATGCACGAAAATTCCCCTAACTGAATCTGATGGATTCTCAAGGGAATACTGATGATCATGCTGTGTGCAACCGGAGGATATGCATCTATGCTAAGTGACTAGGCATGCACGGTCTACGAATAGACTCACAAAAGTGCCAGATCACTTCTAAATCTAGACTGAACTGAACCCTGATCGTGTTGTAGCTTGTCCACGGACACATAGGGTTGGATGTGTCACGTGACTTCTTTCTCCTTTTCAAAGTAAGGTACTGGTACCGAATTGTATGGCGTCGAGGGAGATCGCCAATAGCATCCAGAATCCTGGAAGGGACTCTTCGCCGGCCCACTCTGATGTGTGGGTCGTGCGGTACTTGAACTTCATAAAGGTCTGCAACGTTTGCTTCTTTGGGCCGCGCCGAAGGAGAGACAAAGTCTTCTGTAGCTCCTTCCTTGCTTCAACTTCGTCTAGAGTGATGCTTCTTCCGTCTTCAAGAATCTCCACGGCTGAAAATTCCTGAAACCACTTCCAACACAAAACCATGAACATACCTATTCCATGTAAAGTGAATGGAAAAAATCTTGTCTTCTCTAAAGACTATGCATCCAATGTAAATGAACCAATAGACGGAATGCCAAACCATTTAGCACATACACGCAAACAATGAGATCGAATCTTTCTCTTATGATCTAGAGCAATCAATTGTGGCAAAACACAATGGAAATGCCCATGCTTGGTGCTCATACTTTCATGTGCTCTTTCTACAACTGTGTCGTGCTAAGGAAAAGACATGGAATGTGACTTCCTTGAATGCATACTTTTCAGCTTTTCATGAACAATCCGTATACATTCGTGCTCATCCATGAGAGAAACGTGCTCAACATACAATATGTCATGCCTAGTAAAAGGGATCACATAAAGATGCTGATTAAAATACAGGAAATGATCACGAATGAAACACTCGAACAATGCGTGCGTATCAATCATGCGAACACATAATACTTCCTGTGAGGGTTCTTTGGACCTAGGCTCGAGAGCCAAGATCGGTTCTTCCTGAATGATCAAATCGGCCTATGGGGGTTCTTTGGATCTCGACTCAAAAGCCAAGATCGATTCTTCGTGATTGATCGAATCTACAACAAGGTTAGCTTCGCTAGAAAAAGCATCAAAACAATCACATCTTCTTCATGCAACTCATCATGCTTGTGAGAAATCACATCTTGATCATGCAAATCATCATGCTTGTGAGAAATCACATCTTGATCATGCAAATCATCATACTCATCATTATCATTCAAATCCTGTGTGTCATGCTTTGAAGAAGAAGAGACTGAGAGAGTCTCCTTTTCTCGATCATGTTGAATCTGTGCCTGCATTTGAGAAAAGAGTCGCAACATCTCTTGCCTTATTGCTTTGTTCTCGCGATGTATGGCTGCCACTCTTTCTGTGTATTGACGCTCTATGGCTGCCATCTTTTCTTTGTGGTCACGCTCGATTTCTGCTTTTCTTTCTTGGTCCAACTCCTCCATAAGAGTTAGTGCAATCGGTGTCGTAGATGGGGAAGGGTCGGAAAAACCTCCCGGTGGAAAATTCTTCTTCGCCTCTCTCATGCTCATCACCTCCAAGCGAAGTATCCATTCTGCTTCGAGTGATGATCATTCTGAAGTCGTGGGTTCTTGTGGTCTTGGGTTCTTAAGTTCACGAGGAACTTGGGTTCTTAGGGGTCTTGATTCTTGTTCTTGAGGTTTTCTTTCGCTTGCAAACCGTGTTTGAGAAGGATCTTCTCTTCACACGAGTTCTACTCCTTTTTGCGGGCGCACCCCTTGGCGGCCTTGCACTCACACCAAGGTTGCTTTTTCCCACCTCACGTCCATTGGTTGGCCGCTAAGTGCACGGTCCGCTCTCAATGAGTGAAAAGAGACACAAGGGGAGGCTGGACAAGCCCTTCTTTCTTGGGATTCATGTCACTCTTCAACAAAACACGAATAGGAATCAACACGCCGAAGCGAACTTGGGTTCGTACGACCTCAACAAGCAAAAAAATTCTTGTGGTTCTTTCCTTGAGTGATATAGAACACTGCCAAAGCTCTGATACCAATGTTAGGTGCAGCGGAATGATTGTTTGCGCTTTGCTCAAGATGAGTGCTCCGAACTGTGCAAGGTTCCTTTTGTTCTTATGGAAGGTAGAGCCTTCCGTCTTATGGAGAGTGCTATGATCACGAACAAAGTGAGTGGACACCGTGCGTGCGAGAGTATGAGACTGAGAGATAGAGAGAGAAGAGAGATACGACACCAAAGACGTTGTAAAACCCTCCTCCGAAGGCCCCACTCTCGTCGGCGAGAGTGGTCTACTTTTGATTGCACAAGTGGTACAATGCGTATGCAATGGACTAATGCAACTTGGACTATGCCGATGACGACGACGGTGATGACGACGACGACTTAGGGCTGAAATCTGTGGTCTTCTAACTGCTGAAAATCTGCAAATCTTTGGGCTGTTTTGGGTGGCTGAAAATGACTGTTTTGGCTGCGTTTTTATGGCTGAAAATGGGGGATCTTCTACAATCAACTGGGACTGATTCTACTGCTGTTCCATAGGCTGAAAACGCTGTGGTTCTGATGCGGCAAGGGCTGAAAACCACTAACGCTGATCTGCTTTTCTAAGCTAGCAAAAACGCTAGGCTGGCTGGAATCGCTGATGGACATTAATGCTGAAAATCTGGAAACGCTAGCAATTGAAGGGGCTGGTGATGGGAGCAATCTGCAAACGCTAGGATGCTGATGATGATGGCAATCAAGGCAATGCTGAAAACGCCAGATCTTGGGGGTTATGGCTGAGGTTGTCCAATCCAAAAACGCTAGGCTATGGGAAAAGGTAGCGCCAAGGTTGGGGGTTCTGCGGGTTCTACTAAGAAGTTGCCCGTTGAGCAGGGAGCTCCTGCTGCCTCTTCTGCCATTTTGTGCTTACTTGGGTTTGCTTATATACAAACTTAGCAAAATTGCCCTACCTACTTTTGTTGGAAAGTCACTTAAAAATAATAAGTGAAAAATACCAAAAATAGGGAAAATAGGCTAAATGCCCTGGAAAATTCCCCTAACTGAATCTGATGGATTCTGAAGGGAATACTGATGATCATGCTGTGTGTAACCAGAGGATATGCATCTATGCTAAGTGACTGGGCATGCACGGTCTACGAATAGACTCACAAAAGTGCCAGATCACTTCTAAATCTAGACTGACTTGACTGAACTGAACCCTAATCGTGTTGTAGCTTGTCCACGGACACATAAGGTTAGATGTGTCACGTGACAGGTATTGGCCCCAAAATCTGGCGCCCCTTTCGGTATTTATTTTTATATTAATGCTTGAGCAAAGTGACAAAGTCCGAGTGTCCTCTCTGCTCACTTGCTTGTCAGCAAAACTGAGTAGGGGAGTGGCCTTGGGTATATATTTAAAGGCCCATGGCCTCTCCAAAAGCAATACATCAAAATTCTTCAAACTCAAAAGTTCGTGGCTCAAAAGTTGCTGGCAAAAAACGCGGAAAAAAAAATTATTGCGCCAGTACGAGCACAAGAATGAGATGGGGTCCTTAAAACAGTGATCCTGAGGCCTAGATTATTTTTAATAAGGTCTTGGGATAAGTCAGTTAAACTAATTTTAATCTTTTGCGTCCGGGTCAAATGGCTGGACAAGTGTGAACAGGTGGTGTAGGAGTAGTGCCGGTACGGCATTGCCTCGGGGAGCAGCTAACGTTTTCACAAGTAGCATTCATGTGTGCAGTTGTGAGTTAATTTGCATATTTCATTATTAGCTTAGGAACTTTTAAAAGTTAAAAGTTGAATGCTTTTTAGGTTATTAAGTGTGCCACTTGACACACTTACCCATGCAAAAGTAACTCTCTCTTGGTCTCACCCTCCCTCATCTTCTAGCGTCGCCTCTCTGGCTGGCTATATGAGAGCAGCCTCTCCCCCTCTTCTGAGGTTGGCAGTGCACACCCCCCCCCCAACCCAATGTGAGCGTGCCCTACACGATGGAGCCCTCCATTGAAGCTCGAGAGCAACCCCTTGCAACATATGTGGTAGCCTTGTGCTCCCATTGTCTAGAACAAGGGCTCTCACAATCATAGCCACCTTTTGGTGAAGATTCATCGCGAAAAGTTGCAGCAAACACTCTCTCCGTAGAGTGCCGTGGCTGTAAATTCTCTGTTTCAGCCCCTAATCACCTCGATTAGGGTTGGTTTCAGCGGAGCACTCGTAGAATTTCGCTCCTCTCTACTTATCCTACGCCTACGCGAGGTTTGGTGCGATTCCATCGCGAAGAAGGTCTCCGTTTCAGTGTAGGAGCGTGCGCAGGTAACAATTTCAAGTTATGTGCAGAAAATTACAGCAAGCATATGTGCGTGCATTTTGCTTGTTTCTCTCTCGAGTATGTCCCTACGATTAAAAAAAAAGAAACAAACGGAGAATCAAGTACGATGCTTCGCCGACATTGAAAAGGAAAAAAACTGAAGGGGAAGGGGGACAGGAGGTAAAGCTGCCATGAAGTAGGAGGCGGAGTCGGCATCGACGACGAACAGAAGCAGCCTCGAAGCAGGAGGTGAAGGCAACGGGGATGAAGCGGGAGGGAGGCGAAGAGGAAGCAGGAGAAGGGGAGCCATGGCTGTTTTTTCTAATGTAATGAATTCCTCTAGCTGCCAGCATTGCGCGATAAGGCGTGTGGTTACATGAGCACGCAATGGATTCCACTCCTAGAGGGGTCAAGATCAAAACCCGTTCATAACGTTTTGAAGTAAGGTAAGGTTCTCCTTAGGAGGAAATGGCTGGATTGGAAGGAATCTACCAAGGAAATGAATATAATAAAGAATCCACCAGTATAAAGCGAGTAGAAGCATGAATGATTGCGCATGAAGGGCAGCACATAGCGGAAGATAGACTCTCCGTTGTGAGAGCTTCCGACAAGCTGTATGGAAGATAGACTCTCCTGATGAGAGCTTCCAACAAGACTTGTTGTTATGTCCCGCTCTTAGGAGAGGGGATCTAGCCCAGACGCCGTCGGGAAGGGCGTCCAGTGTCCGGGCGGACGTAGTGTGAACACAGCCAATGTGGCCGGCCATTATTATAAAAGGGAGGCCAAGGCCTCATTTGCAGTTATTGACCCCCACTGGCAGAGTGCCAGTGGTTACCCCGCGAGGCTAGGAGTACGCGAGGTCACCTCGAGGAGGTGAGGCCGAGCGGTATGGGACGCTCGGTCTTACAGGTGCACGCCTACGTCCTCGGACGCTGGCCCCAGCACGGGGGAGCTGCCGAACGGTGGCTATGG
This sequence comes from Adiantum capillus-veneris, assembly GCF_014529385.1. Classification (NCBI taxonomy): domain Eukaryota; kingdom Viridiplantae; phylum Streptophyta; class Polypodiopsida; order Polypodiales; family Pteridaceae; genus Adiantum; species Adiantum capillus-veneris. The sequence continues at coordinate 23,373,387 of NC_140940.1, read as the reverse complement.
TCGGGTGGTTCGTCCGACGAGTGTCTGTAGGCGGTCCATGTAGCCGGGTGATCCACTCCTTTAGTTCGTTTTATGGTATCAGAGCGGGCTTGGCTGCACGAAGGACTGTGTGCACACCTACGGATTGGTTTAAGTCGGATAATCATTGTTTTATGCAAGTTTTAATGAAATAATTGCTTAATTGATTATTTTCTTCTCATAAGTATATGTACAGGTGAAATTTGATGCTTATTTTACTGATTTTGGATGATAATCAATGTTTTTAATTGGTGGGAGTGTTTAAAATCAGTGATTTTATTAACTTCTTTTGTTTTACTGCAGTAGAATACAAGATTTGCAGATTTTTGTGTGATTTTCGATGAAAATCCACTGGTTACCTTTCAATTTGCTGGTTTCTAATTGAAATCCAGCATACAGTCAACACTCTCTGTGTAATATTCTTTGTGCGAAGCGGAGAGAGAGAGAGAGAGAGAGAGAGAGAGAGAGAGAGAGAGAGAGAGAGAGAGAGAGAGAGACCTCTTCGCATGTGAGCACTCCCCTCGAAATCTGTTAGCGCTGAGGCTGCAGAGAAGTAACGCGAGCAGCAAGCTGTCCAACGCGGCTCCAAGCTGGCATGTGTGAGTGCACTGGGCACACGCACCCACGTTGAGTGCACGAGGGGGATTTTTGTCCACGCGGAAACTTCACGCACGATTGTTTTTTTTTTGGCTCACGCTACCGGTCTGCATTGATTTTTTTAAGGAGTACCCATTATTAAAATGGTCAACTCTTTAAAAGTAGACATTTTAAGTTTTTTTTAAAAGTAAGTCTGAAACCTACAGCTCATTAACAAAAACACTTACAGAGAGAGATTTTTGCAGAAACTCCACTCTTGAGCCTCCTGCTCCTCTCCTGCCCCTCCTCTCTCTCACCTGCTCGCGCTCCCGCGCCCCCGCCATCACCTGCTCGCCTTCAGACACTCACGCCGATGCGTGGAGCTACTCACAGTACAACTTTTCGCGATCGAAAAGTGCAGAACAGGTCCCAGTTTTGCGTGAAACCTTCATGGATTCCTCCAGCTCGGCTGTGCAGCGTGACGATGCGCCAGGTAATGTTCAAATTCCGTTCACGCATACTCTCTACACATGGATTACGAGTACTTTCCAGAGCTTCGACCAACGTGTTACCGCTTTGGAAAACGCAAACGTTCAGACGAACAATTGCTTGGCCTCTCTCAAAGGGGTCGTGCAAGGGCTTAGTTCCCGACTTATCGCTCTGAAAAATACGGCTCAATCGACGACTGCGCGTATTTCCGAGGGCGAAACCCATCTCCAGCAATTGCCGACGCAGATTGTTGCTTTTGGGCGTTCACAAGGTGATCCAACTGCCACGATTCCGTACAAAACTACAAATTTCTCAAGGGAGGAAAAAGAATGTACGGAATTGGCTCTAAATAACTAATTGGCTGCATCAGTGGACCACGTATCTTGACCTCCATGGGGAGCATGATGAACGGAGGATTCAGACGATTCTTCTCTATCTGCGCAGTAAGGCGCTTACCTGGTGGCGCGACATGACAGAGAAGCCTACAACGTGGGCTGATTTCTATGTGAAATTCAAGAGGGATTTCGCCAAAATGGATCCTTTGAAAGCTTATTGTAAGGTGCAACGGAAGTGAAGGTTGTACTTTGCTCAAGATGAGTGCTCCGAACTGTGCTCAAGGTTCCTTTTACTTAGGGAAGGGAGAGCCTTCCGTTCTTTTATGAGAGAGTGCAAGTGATCACAAACAAAGTGAATAGACACTGTGAATGAAGGTGCTGAGACTGAGAGATAGAGAGAGAAGAGAATACGACATCGGAATGTTGTCAAACCCTCCTCCGAAGGCCCCACTCTCTATGGCGAGAGCGGTCTACTATTGATTGCACAAATCTCTACAATGCTTTGGACTTGCCGACGATGTCAACGACGATGAGGACGACGACGAGACAGGCTGAAATCTGAAGCTGCTAATGGCTGAAATCTGCAAATCTTTATTTGCTGAGTTTTGAATCTATGTCGGTGACGATGTCAATGACGACGATACAACGACGACACGCTGAAAACGCAGATGCTGAAATCTGCGTTTTCCGGGCTGAAACTGTAAACTTCGTTGATTTCACCGTGCGGCGAGGATCTGCTGCGGGAAGGTGAGATCTACGAGGTTCGGGACTTCTTCTGCGGTATTGACTGCTGAAAACTGAAAACGTTGGTCTATGGGCTGGTTCTGTGGTCTATGGGCTGGTTCTGTTGCGTTGGAACTGCAAAACGCCGGAGGTCATGCTGCTCCAAAAACGCTAGGGCTGAATTCTGCTACTGGGTAAAATCTACTAACGCTAGGACTGATCTGATGAGTGAAGTGGTTCTGCTGTGTCTGCTAATGCCGAAGCTGCTCTGCAATGCAAAAACGCCAAGGCTGATCTATCTTGCAAAAACGCTAGGCCTTCTGGTGAGAGAGAACGCCAGAGTTGTCGCGGGGGTTGGTCTTGCTGAGAAGTTGCCTGTTGAGCAAGGTGCTCCTGCTGCCTCTTCTGCCAAAAAGTGCTAGAACTAGGTTTGCTTATATATTTCTTTAGTCATTTTGCCCTACGCAGTTCCCAACAAAAGTCGCTTAATAAATAAAAGAAAAATGTCAAAAATAGGGAAAATAGGTCTATGCATTGTAAAAATGCTACTAATGGACTCTGACTGTAATCTAATGGTCATGTTGTGTGCAACCAGAGGATATGCATCTAATCTAAGTGTCTGGACATTGAAAACAGACTCACAAAAGTGCCAGATCACTTCCTATTCTAGACTGACTTGACTGAACTGAACCCTGGTCGTGTTGTAGCTTGTCCACGGACACACAGGGTTGGAGCTGTCACGTGACATCCCCTCCTTTTTATGCTTATCATTAGGCAAATCATGTGTGTCATGACTTGGAGAAGAAGAGACTGAGAGAGTCTCCTTTTTCCGAGTCTCTTGCATCTGCGCCTGAACTTGAGAAAAGAGTTGCAACATCTCTTTCATTCTTGCTTTGTTCTCGCGATCAAATTTTGTTTGTCTTTCTTTGTTCTCACGATCAAATTTTGCTTCTCTTTCTTCGTGCTCACGCGCTATGGCTGCCATTCTGTCTTCGTACTTATGATCAATTTCTGCTTGTCTTGCTTCGCGTTCTAACTTCCTTGCTTCGCGTTCTAACTTGCTGTCCATGAACATCTGCTCCAACTCCTCCATAGGAGTTAGTGCAATCATTGGCGTAGATGGGGAAGAGGGAGGGTCGGAAAACCGTCCTGGTGGGGAAAACTCTTCTTCGCCACTCCCATGCTCACCACCTTCCTGCGAAGCATCCATTCCGCTTTGGGTGATGACCATCCACTGAAGTCTTGGGTTCTTGTGGGTTCTTGTGGTCTCAGGTTCTTAAGTTCACGAGGAACTTGGGTTCTTGTGGGTCTTGGATTCTTAGGTTCTTGAGGTTCTTGAGTTCTTGAGATTCTTGAGGGTCTTGAGGGTCTTGGGGTTCTTGAGGTTCTTGCGGTTCTTCTTTCGCTTGCAATTTGTGTTAGAGAAGGATCTTCTCTTCACCCGAGTTCTGCTATTTTCCGCGGGCGCACCCCTTGGCGGCCTTGCGCTCACACCAAGGTTGCTTTTTCCCACCTCAGGTCGATTGGCCGGCCGCTAAGTGCACGATGAGTGAAAAGAGGCACATGGGGAGGCTAGACAAGTCTTGGGATTCCTGTCACTCTTCAAAAACACAATTAGGAATCGACACGCCCAAGAGATCTTGGGTTACCTGCGACCGCAACAAGCAAAAAAATTGTGGTTCTTGTGGTTCTTTCCTTGAGTGATACAGAACACTGCCAAGGCTCTAATACCAATGTAAGGTGCAGCAGAAGTGAATGTTGTACTTTGCTCAAGATGAGTGCTCCGAACTGTCCTCAAGGTTCCTTTTACTTAGGGAAGGGAGAGCCTTCCGTTCTTTTATGAGAGAGTGCAAGTGATCACAAACAAAGTGAATCGGCACTGTGAATGAAGGTGCTGAGACTGAGAGATAGAGAGAGAAGAGAATACGACACCGGAATGTTGTCAAACCCTCCTCCGAAGGCCCCACTCTCTATGGCGAGAGAGGTCTACTATTGATTGCACAAATCTCTACAATGCTTTGGACTTGCCGACGATGTCGACGACGATGAGGACGACGACGAGACAGGCTGAAATCTGAAACTGCTAATGGCTGAAATCTGCAAATCTTTTATCTACTGAGTTCTGACTCTATGTCGGTGACGATGTCGATGAGACGATGCAATGACGACGCGCTGACACAGATGCTGAAATCTGCGTTTTCCGGGCTGAAACTGTAAACTTCGTTGATTTCACCGTGCGGCGAGGATCTGCTGCGGGAAGGTGAGATCTCCGAGGTTCGGGACTTCTTCTGCGGGTATTGACTGCTGAAAACTAAAAACGCTGGTCTATGGGCTGGTTCTGTCACGACGGAACTGCAAAACGCCGGAGGTCATGCTGCTCCAAAAACGCTAGGGCTGAATTCTGCTGCTGGGGGAAATCTACTAATGCTAGGGCTGATTTGATGTCGTAAAGTGGTTCTGCTGTGTCTGGTAATGCTGAAGCTGCTCTGCAATGCAAAAACGCCAAGGCTGATCTATCTTGCAAAAATGCTAGGCCTTCTGGTGAGAGAAAACGCTAGAGTTGTCGCGGGGGTTGGTCTTGATGAGAAGTTGCCTGTTGAGCAAGGTGCTCGTGCTGCCTCTTCTGCTAGAAAGTGCTAGAACTAGGTTTGCTTATATATTTCTTTAGTCATTTTGCCCTACCCAATTCCCAACAACAGTCACTTAATAAATAAGTGAAAAATGTCAAAAATAGGGAAAACAGGTCTATGCATTGTAAAAATGCTACTGATGGACTATGACTGTAATCTGATGGTCATGTTGTGTGCAAGCAGAGGATATGCATCTAATCTAAGTGTCTGGACATGCACGGTCTGCGAACAGACTTACAAAAGTGCCAGATCACTTCCTATTCAAGACTGACTTGACTGAACTAAACCCTGGTCGTGCTGTAGCTTGTCCACGAACACACAGGGTTGGATGTGTCACGTGACACTTACACCAAACTGCAGAGTCTTTCGATGAAAGCTTTGTCTTTTGACAAGTACACCATGGCTTTCAAAGAAGCGTTCACTTTCTGCAAGGTAGATTCCACGCACGTTGTGCACATGTACTTGCTGGGATTACATGAAGATTACCGTTGGGCCTTAATCAAGGACAAAGCCCCGACTAACGTCGAGGATGCAGTCACAAAGGCCAGGACGTTCCATTTGATAAATGGAGTGAATTATGAGAAGAAAAGAACTGCACACCATGAATCCGGTGAGGCGCTTCGAGGAAGCGACCCCGATTCCAACATAAGTTCAAATCACCGCCGAGATCTTCTCAGGAGAAGAAGAAAGCCAAAAATGCTTCAATTGCCAATGCAATGAAGAAAGGGGCTTGCTTCGGATGTGGCCAAACAGGTCACCAAATCAAGGATTGCCCCAAAAAGAAGACAAAGAAACCGCAAGGTCATCCTTCGATTCGGATTCACGAGATCTCACGTAACTCTGATGTCCTTCAAGTTGAAATCTTCATGCACTAACTATACTTTCAGCATCAAAGTGTTTGATAAGCACGATCTTCTCCGTTTCCCTGGTAGGTCAATGGTCACGACGTGACCGTACTCCTTGATAATGGAAGCTCACACAATTTTGTGGATGCAAAATTGGTGCAGAAACTGTGGACGCGGGACAATGACCATGAGTATCGCGTGAAGATGGCTCATGGCGAGGATACGGATATATGGAATCGGATGGTTCTAGATTTATCGCTCGAGCTAGCTGATTACACACATCATGTGCCTGGACAGAGCAGATGTTATTTTAGGAATTCCATGGTTTTATGATAAACAAGACTCATTGTATATAGACTATATAAATCATTCTCTTGTTTTTGTTAAGCAGGACATGCCTCATGTATCTGTGTCGCTTTGTAATCAGAATTCTGTAAATAATGGTTTTGCAATACCAGTTGTTACTGCCTTGGAAATGTATAAAGATACAAAGTCTTCTGATGTTGACTTTTATCAATGTGTACCGTCTGTTTGGTTTGATTATTAGTGCTTGGTACTTCTGTCACTAAATTTCGTAAAAATGTTTCATGTTCTTCTGTTGAACTTGGGGATTCCGACGAATCCAACCTTATCCTTGAAATCATGACTGATTTCAAGGATGTTTTTCTTGATGATCTACCTCCTGGCTTGCCGCCTTCCAGAGGAGTAGATCATGGCATTGAGTTGGTGGTTGGTAGTCAGCCCTTCTCAAAGTAACCCTATCGGTTTAGTAAAACCAGGGAGAACGAGATTCAGCGGCAACTGAAAGATTATCTCGACAGATGTTTTGTTCGGCCAAGTAAATCTCCGTGGGGAGCGTCAGTGTTACTTTCTCGAAAGAAGGATAACACTATGCACTTCTGCGTGGATTACAAGGGGTTGAACAAGCTCATTGTCAAGAACAAGTATCCGCTCCCGCGCATGGACAATCTGATAGATCAGCTCCATGGAGCGCTGTATTTTACGAAGACAGACCTGCGATCAGGCTATCATCAAATACGGATCAAACTGGAAGATGTTCCCAAGACAGGCTTCCATACGCGTTATGGTCACTATGAGTTTTGGTCTTGCCTTTTGGTTTGACCAATGCTCCATCTACGTTTCAGCAAATGATGAATGATCTGTTGAGACCATTTTTAGGCAGCTTCGTTGTTGTATTTCTCGATGATATCTTGATCTACAGCCGAAGTTTGTCTGAGCACCTAGCGCATATACGCGTTGTTCTCAAAGTATTGAGAGCTGAGAAGCTTTACGCCAAGGCTTCTAAGTGTGAAATCGTTAGGAAAGAGATTCTGTACTTGGGTCATATCATTACTCGCGATGGAATTCGTGTTGACCCTGAAAAGTTGGATAAAGTGCGAAATTGGCCCATTCTGAAGAATGTGCGCCAAGTAAAGTCCTTTTTAGGCTTTACTCGATTCTTTCGCAAGTTTATCAAGGATTACTCTAAAGTTACTGCTCCGCTTACGCAACTTTAAAAGGAGGGGTAAAAGGGCCGAAGACTTCGAGTCCTCATCGTAAAGGTAACCCCCTGTTGTCTGGAATGAGCGTCTCGACGAGAGCTTTCGGACACTAAAGCACTTGGTGACTACTGCGCCAATATTGCACATTGTGGATCCTAGCAAACCGTTTGTGGTTGAAACGGATGCTAGTGATTATGCCATTGGTGCGGCATTATCCCAGGATGGACGTCCTGTTGCGTTTGAAAGTAAGAAACTTTCTGATGCTGAGAAGCGTTATCCAACGTATGAGAAGGAGCTTTACGCCGTAGTCCACGCCTTGAGGAAATGGCGACACTACTTGTATGGCTCTACGTTTGTTGCACGGACAGATCATCATTCTTTGCGCTATGTATATGATCAGGGTGATCTCAGAGGCCGGAAGGCTAGATGGGTTGAGCTTATGCAAGAGTTTGACTTTGAGATCCGTTATAGAAAAGAATCCAGCAATTGAGTTGTCGATGCGCTCAGCAGGATTCCTGAGGTTAATGCCTTGTCTATGGCTGAAATCTTGACGGATTTCTCTCTCTCTCCGAGGGCTATGTCGTTCCGATGGCCATTTTGGCAAGATATGGAACGAGGTCGAAGCAGGGCATGATTCGCGTACAGGCTTGGGTGATCCGGAGACCCAAGTAAGTCATGCAAGAGAGACAAGACAGCAACAATATTTCATTAGAGGTGGACTATTGTTCAGATATGGAAACGTCTGCGTGCCAGAAATCACTGAGGTTCGACAAAGGATTTTGTGCGAATGCCACGATGTTCCTAGCGCTGGGCACCCAGGCAACCAAAGAACTTTTGCTTTGGTCAAGCGATATTTCTATTGGCCAAGAATGCGCTCTTACATAGAGAGCTATGTGAAGAGATGCGCCCAATGTCAGGTCAATAAGGCAGAGCGCCTTAGGAAAGCTGGCCTGCTACATCCATTGGAAATCCCAGATGCCAAGTGGCAGAGTATTTCCATGGACTTCATCGTTGGTTTGTCAAATACCAGTCGGGGCAATGACGCTATTTGGGTTGTGGTCGATAGACTCACAAAAATGGCGAAGTTTATACCAACGAAATCGACAGTAAAAAGCCATGAGTTGGCGGTTTTATTTGTTGATCAGTTTTATAAGCTGTATGGTCTGCCAGAGGATGTCGTCAATGATCGAGATACTAAGTTCACTAGCCGATTTTGGCGAGATGTGTTTGCTCATCTTCAGACGAAGTTGAGTATGTCGTCTTCTGACCATCTTGAGTCCGACGGACAAACTGAGAGGATGAATCAAACATTAGAGGACATGTTGAGAGCCTATGTCTCTCACGGGCAGTCTGATTGGGAAAAGTACCTTCCACAGTTAGAGTTTGCCTATAATAGTAGCAAGCATTCTGCTACTAGATTTAGCCCATTCATGCTGATGTATGGATTCGAGCCTAAATCCCCGATTGCTATTGGCTTAGAGAAAGTCAAGGAATGCCAAGCTCGTGATTTCCTGTATGACATGCAAGAAATGCTCGAATTGGCTAAGGATAGTATAAGAACGGCTCATGATCGAGTCACTACTTATGCTAATCAAAAGAGGTCTCCAAGGACTCTAGATGTGGGTCTCAAGATACCCAAGGATTCCAACTCCAAGACTATGCGAACAAGAAAGCATTATAAGCTTTCAGCTAGATATTGTCGTCCGTAATGATCACAAAGAAGATTAGCCAAGTTGCCTATAAACTGACTCTTCCTTCGGATGTTAGTGTATTTCATGTCGCCACCTTAAAGTAAAATTGGGCGAAGCCGACGTTGTTGTGCCCATCGAGGAAAAAGGAATGGCAAGATATGCAAATTGAGCATATTCCTCGACAACCAGAGGCAGTTTTAGATCATCGTACCCGTTATTCACGCCAAAAGACTTATGACGAGTTTCATTGATGTGTTAGGTGCAACGGAATGAATGTTTGTGCTTTGCTCAAGATGAGTGCTCCGAACTATGCTCAAGGTTCCTTTCAGTTCTTATGGAAGGGAGAGCCTTCCGTTCTTACTGGAAAGTGCTATGATCACGAACAAAGTGAGTAGACATTGTGCGTGCAAGTGTATGAGACTGAGAGATAGAGAGAGAGGAGAGATACGACACCAAAGACGTTGTAAAACCCTCCTCCGAAGGCCCCACTCTCGTCGGCGAGAGTGGTCTACTTATGATTGCACAAACTGGTACAAACTGAATGCATGGGATTGATGCAAGTCTAGGCTATGTCGACAATGACGACGGGGATGACGACACCGACCTAAGGGCTGAAATCTGCAAGCTTGTATCTGCTGTCCAAAAACGCTATGGGCTGAAATCTGCTACAGTCCCAAAACGCTAATTTTGGGGGCAGATTCTGTAGGTCTTTGACGCTGAAAATCTGCAGGTTTTAGGGCTGAAAACTGAGGTTCTTAAGGGCTGAAAACTGTTGTTCTTTCCGGGCTGAATCTGCTACTCTTTAGGGCTGAATCTGCTATGACCAAAAACGCTAGTCATGAGGGGTTCTGCTGGCGATGGCAAGGCTGAAAACGCTGCTGTTTGCAAGCTGTTGAAAACGCTACGCTTGGGCTGACTTGCGGTGAAGATCTGCTGATGCAAAAACGCTAAGGCAAGGGACTTGCTGGCGATGATCCAAATGCTGAAAACGCAAGGCTGATACAGATCTAGGCGATGGTGCTTGATGGAGAAAACGCTAGAGGGATGGTTCTTCTTGCTTGGAGGGAAAATCCACCAAGGAGTCTTGATGAGAAGTTGCCTGTTGAGCTTGGCTCCTGTTGCCTCTTCTACCAAATAGTGCTAGTCTAGGTTTGCTTATATACAAACTTACTCAATTTGCCCTACCTACTTTCCAACAAAAGTCACTTAAAAATAATATGTGAAAAATGTCAAAAATAGGGACAATAGGCTAAATCACAGTAACACGGAACGGGCGGAACGGGGGCATTTCGTTCCATAACGGCGTTCCAAGCAAGGCCGGCCGGGGAAATGGCTACGGGAACGGGCGGACGTTCCGGTTCCGGAACGTAACAACGGAACGGCGTTCCAGCAGGGCGGAACGGGACGGAACGGTCCGGAACGGCCGGACGGAACGTCTGGCGGCAATTTTTAAAATTCAAATTTGGGTGGCAGTTTTTAAATTTCAAAAACAGGCGGCAGTTTTTGGAGCGCCCACTCATGGGATGGTTCACACTAGAGGTGTGTGTGTGTTTGGGGGGGGGGGGAGGGGGGGTCTTCACTATTTTCTCCTATAAAAGCTAATGCACACCCCTCACAATTTCATAGCCCTCACTCTCCCGCATTGCTACTTGAGTCTTGAAGCACCACTCTCTCCCTCTCACCCTCCCTCTCAAGCTTGAAGCTTGAAGCCACTCTCTCACACCCTCTCTCAAGCTTGAAGCTTCAAGCCTCTCTCACCCTCTCTCTCAAGCTCGAAGCCACAAGCTCTCAAGGTTGAAGCTTCATCCCTCTCGCAACTTGCAAGCTCCATTCCAATTTCCTTCATTGCATCCCTCTCTCAAGCTCCATCCCTCTCTCAACTTTCAAGCTCCATCCCTCCATCTCTCTCTTGAGTTTCAAGCCTCAAGTCTCAAGCGCCATCAACATGGCACAAGCTTCCGCATCAAATGAAGGTCCCTCGGTTGGTAAGAGAGGAAAGAAGGATGAGCCTTCATGGTGGGATGAGGTGCACTCCGAAGTCTTGGGCAAAGAAGGCGGTGCAAGATCATGGACGTGCAAACTATGTGGATTTCAACGCAAATCCGGGACAAGCAAGGTTCGAGCACATCTCCTTCACATAGTGGGGGAGCAAGTGAAACTTTGCATTAATGTGACGGCCGAGAAGAAGAAGGAGCTTGAGATCAAGGATGCCATCATAAGAGCCAAAGCAAATGATCGACCCAAGCGGAAAGCCATTGACCCCAATCACTTGGTTTTTCCTTCTTCTACCACTCATTCGCACGCTTCCGTTGGAGGTAGTAGTGCGGCGGCTCAATCATCATTTCAAACGAGCACTCCCTCTCATCCCACCCATCATCAACAAACTCTAGATTCGTCATGGGATCCCAAAAAGAAGGAGGATGTGGATGCCGCCGTTGCCCGCTTTTTTTATCACGATCATATCCCTTTCATAAAGGCTCGGTAAGTTCCAAGTTCTCAATGCTCTTTCATATCATGACCATAACTAGTATGTTTGTTTTTCAATCTACATTGTCTTCTCTTTTGACCTTTGTGACATGTACATTGTATAGGTCGGACTACTTCAAGGCAATGTGCACAAGGATTGGGGATTACGGGCCACGCTACGTGCCACCCACTTCAGAGGCCCTCCGTACTACTCTTCTTGATAGAGAGAAGACCGTTGTGGAGATGGCAGCCGTAAACATGAAGCGACAATGGGCCAAGTATGGAGTGACACTCATTGCAGATGGATGGAGCGACACAAGGAGGAGATCCATTCATGGGCTTGTGGCTTATTGCAAGGGAGAGATGTACTTTGCCCACTCACATGACGCCACAGAAACAGGGAAATCCGCCGATGTGCTTGCTGGAGAGTGGGCGTCTGCCATAGAGATCATTGGCCCAGAGATGGTGTTGCAGCTTGTCACGGATGGGGAGGCATCAAACAGGGCAGCCGGCGCCATTTTGGAGGGCATGTATCCCCGCATCAAAGTGTCATTTTGTATGGCACATTGTCTCAATAACCTTTTAAAGGATATAGGGCACCTACCTTGGATTGAGCCTCTCATTACAAGTGCGTCCAAGATAGTGTCCTTCATCAACAATCACAATCTCCTTCGTGCTGCATTCTTGAAGCGGTCAGGGGGTAAGGTTCTCTTGAAGTATTGCGAGACCCGCTTTGCCTACAACTACCTAATGGTTCATCGCCTATGCGAATGTCAGAGTGCAGTGCGGCAGACCCTCATCAGTACGGAGTATACTTCCTCATCCTACGCAGGTTCAGTCGCAGGGATCTTATGTGCAAGCAAGTCAGAGGATCCCCAGTTTTGGGAGTCACTGAAGACTATAGACCAAATGGTACAGCCGGTACTCCACTTGCTTCGAGTAGTTGATGGCATGCAACCTTGCATTGGCAAGGTTTATGAGGCCATGGATCGCATGGTGGAGGCCCTCCAAACACTTGAGCCAAATGCAGATAGGTTTGAGGAGATTAGCTTGCTTTGTCAGAGCAGATGGGACGCCTATGCTTCCCCTTTCCATGGTGCGGCTTTTGTGCTGGATCCAGAGTTTCAAGGTGCAGGACAGGAGCATGATGGGGAGGTGACCAAGCAATGGAACGAGATCTTGACCATGTTTCACCCTGATCGAGAAGAGCGCCGCAAAATCAAGGATCAACTTGCTATGTACAGGGATATGCGAGGATCATTTGGGCTTGTCGATGCCCAAGTTGATCGCACCAAGATCTCCTCAGTTTTGTGGTGGCAGGACTATGGCTCAGATGGGCCAGAGCTTCAGAGACTAGCTATCCGCATCCTCAGCCAAGCGGTTAGCTCCTCTTGCTTGGAGCAATTGTGGAGTGTTTATACCCACGTTGCATCCAGGAAGAGAAACCGACTTGCAGTGGAGAAAGCAAATGATCTTGTATTTGTGAGTGCAAACTTGCGTATGCTTTGCAAGTCGGCATCCAAAGTATCAGATCCCTTTCTACAATGGGAGATGGAGGCAGAGGCGGAGATACTTGAGGAGGGTGGATCTACAGAGGTTTTACATGAAGTGGATGATGCGGACGAGCCTGTTGGGGATGAGGATTGGGATGACATCCATGATCTCCATGACACCACTACAGATTGGCAGGCTGGCTCTTCTGCCACTGGTCCTTGAGCCTTGGCCCTTGACATGTTTCCATTATGGCATTTTGGCATCTATGTATTGAGCTCTTGAGTCCATAGTGGCTAGTCTTTACTCTTGAGCCTCGACTCTTATCTTTTCTCAGTGCTTACCTTTTTGTAGTGCCTTGGCTGGCCTTATAAGCCACACTTGAATTTATACTATATAGTCATAGTCTTTTAAGTTTTTAATCCGTCTTTCTGTCTATTCAACTTTATTGAGCTCTTCAATCTTTGCACTTCCTAGATAATGTTATTTGTGATGCACTTAGTATGTTATGAGGTGTCTATAACCCCGGTAAATTGAATTTACATCCGCAACCACTAACGCGCATCGCGCACAAGCGACATGTTGAAACTTAAAACATGCTTGAACATGATTCTAATTGTCCAAGTAGGTGTTAGAAGCTTGGCTTATAGTTGTTTCCTAACTTATAGGCTGTTTTGAGGCTAATTTCAGCGTTTTTTGGTGGACCGTTCCGGCGTTCGCGTTCCGGTCCCCGCCTATACGTTCCGGTACCGTTTCGAAGCCCCCCGTTCCCGTTCCCCGTTCCCGTTCCAAGTAACTTTGGGCTAAATGCACAAGAAAATTCCCCTGAAGGATTCTGATGGATTCTTATCGGAATGCTTATGATCATGCTGTGTGCAACCGGAGGATATGCATCTACACTAAGTGTCTGGACATGCACGGTCTGCCAACAGACTCACAAAAGTGCCAGATCACTTCTAAATCTAGACCGACTGGATTGACTGAACCCTTGTCGTGTTGTGGCTTGTCCACGGACACATAGGGTTGGATGTGTCACGTAACATCCCCTCCTTTTCAAAGTGAGGTACTGATACCAAACTGTATGGCATCAAGGGAGATCGCCAATAGCATCCGGAATCCTAGAAGGGACTCTTCGCCGGCCCACTCTAATGTGTGGGTCGTGCGGTACTTGAACTTCATAAAAGTCTGCAACGCTTGCTTCTTTGGGCCGCGCCGAAGGCGACACAAAGTCTTCTGAGGATCCTTTGATGTTTCAACTTCGTCAAGAGTCATGCTTCTTTCTTCTTGAAGAATCTCCATGGCTGAAAATTCCTCAAACCACTTCCAACGCAAAACCATGAACATACTATCACGTGACACATTCCAACCCTATGTGTCCGTGGACAAGTTACACCACAGCAGGGTTCAGTCAGTCCCGTCAAGTTAAATTAGCAGTGATCTGGCACTTTTGTGAGTCTATTCGTAGACCGTGCATGCCCAGCCACTTAGCATAGATGCATATCCTCCGGTTGCACACAGCATGATCATCGGAATTCCCATCAGAATCCATTAGCATCAGTTAGGGGAATTTTCCAGTGCATTTAGCCTATTTTCCTACTTATTATTTTTAAGTGACTTTCCAACAAAAGTAGATAGGGCAATTTTGCTAAGTTAATATATAAGCAAACCCAAGTTAGCACTTTCTGGCAAAAGAGGCAACAGGAGCTCCCGCTCAACAGGCAACTTCTCAACAGTACCCCCCCAGAACACCCCAACGTTTTTGGACCTCCTTCTTCGCGGGGATTCCCAGCAAAACCATCGCCTTGAAGCTTCCCTCTTCATTGGCGTTTTCATTCCCAGCAGATCAGCCCCATCCGTGGAGTTTTCCCGCGACCAAACCACCTCAGCACTTGGCGTTTTTATCCCTGCATTTCAGCGTTTCTATCAGAAACCACTAACGCTAGGAGGGCTGCCATACCAACGTTTTCAGCTTCAAGTAGATCTGCTGTCCAGCAATTTTCAGCATAAGAGATTGACATAAAAACGCAGCCAGAACAGGGCAGAAGGTCAGCGTTTTTATTCAGCCATGAGCCCCCAACACAACAATCATTTTCAGCCAGTAATGCAACAAGAAAAACAGTCATTTCCGCACCGAAACAGTCCAAGAATTTCAGCCTAAAGAAGATCCCAGATTTCAGCCATCATGTCACAAAGTGATGACGTGGCAGACAACAGAAACCTTAATTTTTGCCAGAAACCCTAAAAATTCTTGCAAACCCTAATTTTTGCCAAAAACCCTAATTTTCGAAAATCGCGGAGGTGAAAAAGCAA
Source organism: Adiantum capillus-veneris (assembly GCF_014529385.1). NCBI lineage: Eukaryota > Viridiplantae > Streptophyta > Polypodiopsida > Polypodiales > Pteridaceae > Adiantum > Adiantum capillus-veneris. Next base: position 23,358,311 of record NC_140940.1, on the reverse strand, counting down.
AAAAAAAAAGGAAATTTTCGGCGACGCAAATCTCAACTTTTTGCTATGATTTGGGAGAAAGAGAACTTGCTTTTTACTGGCTCTCATTGAGAGAGAGAATTTGCTTTTGCTTTCAGAAGCTCTCTGTGAGAGAGAGAAAAGAGCTTTTGCTTTCAAGCTTTTGGGGCTCTGCTTTTGGGCATCCCTTGTAACTTTAAATAAGTGGTTTGGGCATTCACTTCTCAGAGCATGTGGACGCAGAGTCTGAGAGTGAAACCCTAACCGCTCTCTTGTACTTTGAAGATTGATTAATACAAAAAGAAATACCGAAAGGGGCGCCAATCTTTGGGGCCAATATCTCTAGGCACGGAACTCCGCCGGGCCAGTGTAAAATCTATTGTGATCTGTGAATTGTTTGAAGTGGTTATTTGGTGCTGTCGTGATTGATTCTTGACTTGGAGTGTCCAAGTCTGTTACAGTGGTATCAAAGCACGGCCGATTTCTCTTCTACGGGAAATCAGATCCCCAATTTTTATTTTTTTTTCGGTTGTATAGTCCTCTGAGCTCATGACTCGGACCTTTTTAGGTTATTTGCGGGGGGAGTGATGAGGTAGTCATTGAGTAGCTTCATACCGTAGACTGTTTGTCTTGGGGGAGTGCTCAGCGGCGCTGTTTGTTGTGTCTTGTAACATGCATATGTGAGCATTTGTGTTGCATTGTGGTGTGCCAACTACTGAATATTTCGAATTAGATGAGTTTGCCTAAATATGTAATTTTAGTGCATCAAGACACCCGTGGAAGATTAGTGCGGTCTCGGTGTGATCGCTAATTTTACTATATCGGAATATCAAGAGTTCCGACTTGGACGGAAGGAGAAGCCAACTCCTTAACAAAAAAAAAAGAGAAAATTGATTTTCTCGGATTGTCCCTCGGAATGACCCTCAGAAATTTTTGAGCTAACTTGAGTTGTTTTGCAGATATGCTGTAATCGCGGACGATTACTTTTTTTCAAGAAGGGGGGATGTCACAAACTACTGACGTGTCTAAAGAACACAGCGAACCTTCAGATCACGGCAGAGGGGCCTAAACCCTAAGAAGAAGAAGCAACGAAGAAAGGTAAAGTCCGAAGGCGGTTCTTGGTTAACTTCAAGAACTTTCCTGCATTTGATGCGAAGTGGATGGAGGAGGAGGACCTAGCAGATACTCCTCGGATTGTGAAACTTTACCTCGATGTTTTGGTTTAGCATAGTCTACTCCAAACGGAACCCAGAATTCAGCTTGGCCGGAGATCTGGTGCAGTGGGATGCACAAGAGGGGAGTCACTCCGCTCCTTTGTCAACAGATGCATCGATTTTGATACTAAAGTCACTGATGTCTCTTTGAGCTTCAGGGATATTGATAGCTGACAGTATTCTGCTGGATGACTTTATGAAATGGAATTCTGATAATGATACTGATTTGTTTCTTCACTTCTTTTGAGTGCAGGAACTGATAGCCGAAATGACTGCAGCATTTTGGTCTGATTGATCTCGAATAGACATGGTTGCAATAGGGGTTAGTCAATCGGACATCGATGAGGTCCCGATTGGACCTAGATGTGATTGCCGATAAATCATGGTCTAAGATCCGAATGAATGTTGAATGTCATGTGATGTCCTGTGATGTCTAGTGATGTCCTGTGATGTCGTGTGATGTGACTGTCGATTTTGTACATGTGCTAGATGTGTGTTCCTAGTACGTAGGTACTTTCAGTCAATGTCTGCTAAGACGGTTTATGGCTTTCGTCGGTTTTGCAGGCGTAATCGCGGTCGATTACAATGCTTTCAAGAGGGGGGTATGTCACAAAGTGATGACGTGGCGAACAGCAGAAACCCTAATTTTTGCCAGAAACCCTAAAAATTCCTGCAAACCCTAATTTTTGCCAAAAACCCTAATTTTCAGAAATCGCGGAGATGGAAAAGCAAAAAAAAATTATTTTTTTTTTTGAAATTTTCGGCGACGAAAATCTCGGCTTTTTGCTATGATTTGGGAAAAAGAGAACTTGCTTTTTACTGGCTCTCATTGAGAGAGAGAATTTGCTTTTGCTTTTAGAAGCTCTCTGTGAGAGAGAGAGAAGAGCTTTTGCTTTCAAGCTTTTGGGGCTCTACTTTTGGGCATCCCTTGTAACTTTAAATAAGTGGTTTGGGCATTCACTTCTCAGAGCATGTGGACGCAGAGTCTGAGAGTGAAACCCTAACCGCTCTCTTGTACTTTGAAGATTGATTAATACAAAAAGAAATACCGAAAGGGACGCCAGTCTTTGGGGCCAATATCTCTAGGCACAGAACTCCGCCGAGCCAGTGTAAAATCTATTGTCATCTCTGAATTGTTTGAAGTGGTTATTTGGTGCTGTCGTGATTGATTCTTGACTTGGAGTGTCCAAGTCTGTTACACATCAAGTCGCCGTTGTCATCATCGTCGTCGTCATCGGCATAGTCCCATTGCATCAGTCCATTGCATACGCATTGTACACCTTTGTGCAATCAAGTAGACCACTCTCGCCGACGAGAGTGGGGCCTTCGGAGGAGGGTTTTACAACCTCTCGGTGTCGTATCTCTTCTCTCTCCTTCTCTCAGTCTCATTCACTTGCACGCACAATATCCACTCACTTTGTTCGTGATCATAGCACTCTCCACAAGAAGCTCTCTCTTTCCCAAAAGAACTAAAAGGAACCTTGAGCAATAAAGATCACTAATCTTGAGAAAATACAACATTCATTCCGCTGCACCTAACATTGGTATCAGAGCTTTGGAAGTGTTCTGCATTACTCAAGGAAAGAACCACAAGAACCGCAAGATTTTTTTTTGCTTGTTGCGATCGCACGAACCCAAGTTTACTTGGGCGTGGCGATTCCTAATCGTGTTTTGTTGAAGAGTGACAGGAATCCCTAGAAAGAAGAGCTTGTCCAGCCTCCCCTTGTGTCTCTTTTCACTCATTGAGAGCGGACCGTGCACTTAGCGGCCGGCCAATCGACGTGAGGTGGGAAAAAGCAACCTTGGTGTGAGCGCAAGGCCGCCAAGGGGTGCGCCCGCAGAAAAGGGTAGAACTCGGGTGAAGAGAAGATCCTTCTCCAACGCGATTTGCGAGCAAAAGAAGACCTCAAGAACCTCAAGAACCCTGGATTCTCACGAATCAAGGACCTCAAGACCCTCAAGAACCCAAGTTCCTCGTGAACTTCAGCACCCAAGACCCGCAGGAACCCAAGTTCCTCGTGAACTTAAGAACCCAAGACCCCAAGAGCCCACAAGAACCCACGATTGCAAATGATCATCACTCGAAGCAGATTGGATACTTCGCTTGGAAGTGAAGAGGATGAGAGAGGCGAAGAGGAATTTTCCCCACCAGGAGGTTTTTCCGACCCTTCCCCATCTACGACAAAGATTGCACTAACTCCTATGGAGGAGTTGGACCAAGAAAGAGAAGCAGAAAGAAAAGCCTACGAAGAAGATATGGCAGCCATCGAGCGTAAGTACCAAGAAAGAAGGGCAACCATAGAAGTAGAATTTTATCACGAGAACAAAGCACAAATGCAAGAGTTATTGCGACTCTTTTCTCAAGCTCAGGCACAGATGCAACAGAATCGGAAAACGGAGACTCTCTCAGTCTCTTCTTCTCCACAACATGACACACAGGAATTGCATGATGAGAAGCATGATGAATTGAATGATAATGATTTGCATGATGATTTGAAGCACAATGATAAGCATGATGATTTGGATGCCAATGATTTGCATAATGATTTGGATGACAATGACAAGCATGATGATTTGCATGATCAAGATGTGATTTCTCACAAGCATGATGATTTGCATGATCAAGATGTGATTTCTCACAAGCATGATGTGTTAGTGGATGCTTTTCCTAGCGAAGCTAACCTCGTTGTAGATTCGATCAGTCACGAAGATCTGATCTTGGCCTTCGAGTCGAGGTCCATAGATCCCCCACAAGAAGATTCGATAGATCCCGAAGAAGCGATCTTGGCTCTCGAGCCTTGGTCCAAAGAACCATCACAGGAAGTATTATGTGTTCGCATGATTGATACGCACGCATTGTTCGAGTGTTTCATTCGTGAAGGTTTCCTATATTTTAGTCAGCAACGTTATGTGATCCCTTTTCCTAGGCATGACATTGTAGAGCACGTTTCTCTCATGGATGAGCACGAATGTATGCGGATTGTTCATGAAAAGCTGAAAAGTTTGTATGTAAGGAAGTTGCATTCCATGTCTCTTCCTTGGCATGACACAGTTTCTGAAAGAGCACATGATAGTATGAGCACCAAACATGGGCATTTCCATTGTGATTTGCCACATTTGATTGATTTTGATCAAACAGAAAAGATTCGATTTCCTTGTTTGCATGTGTTTGATGAACGGGTTGTCACTCCGTCTATATGTTCATCTACATTGCATACACAATCTTTAGAGAAGACAAGATTTTTTTCCTTCACTTTACATGGAATGGGTATATTCATGGTTTTGTGTTGGAGATGGTTTCAGGAATTTTCAGCCATGGAGATTCTTGAAGACGAAAGAAGCAGGACTCTAGACAAAGTTGAAGCAAGAAAGGAGCCACAGAAGACTTTGTGTCGCTTTCGGCGCGGCCCAAAGAAGCAAGCGTTGCAGACCTTTATGAAGTTCAAGTACCGCACGACCCACCCATCAGAGTGGGCCGGCAAAGAGTCCCTTCCAGGATTCCGGATGCTGTCGGCGATCTTCCTCAACGCCATACAGTTCGGTACCACTATCTCACTTTGAAAAGGAGGGGATGTCACGTGACACATTCCAACCCTATGCATCCGTGGACAAGCTACACCACAGCAGGGTTCAATCAGTCATGTCAAGTTAGATTAGCAGTGATCTGGCACTTTTGTGAGTCTATTCGTAGACCGTGCGTGCCCAGTCACTTAGCATAGATGCATATCCGCCGGTTGCACACAGCATGATCATCGGAATTCCCATCAGAATCCATTAGCATCAGTTAGGAAAATTTTCCAGTGCATTTAGCCTATTTTCCTATTTATTGGTATTTTCACTTATTATTTTTAAGTGACTTTCCAACAAAAGTAGGTAGGGCAATTTTGCTAAGTCAATATATAAGCAAACCCAAGTTAGCACTTTCTAGCAGAAGAGGCAGCAGGAGCTCCCGCTCAACAGGCACCAAGAACACCCCAGCGTTTTTGGACCTCCTCCTTCGTGGGGATTCCCAGCAGAACCATCGCCTTGAAGCTTCCCTCTTCATTGGCGTTTTCATTCCCAGCAGATCAGCCCCATCCGTGGAGTTTTCCCGCAACCAAACCACCTCAGCACTTAGCATTTTTATCCCTGCATTTCAGCGTGTCTATCAGAAACCACTAACGCTAGGAGGGCTGCCATACCAACGTTTTCGGCTTCAAGTAGATCTGCTGTCCAGCGATTTTCAGCATAAGAGATTGACATAAAAACGCAGCCAGAACAGGGCAGAAGGTCAGCGTTTTTATTCAGCCCTAAGCCCCCGACACAACAGTCATTTTCAGCCAGTAAAGCAACAAGAAAAACAGTCATTTCCGCACCGAAACAGTCCAAGAATTTCAGCCTAAAGAAGATCCCAGATTTCAGCCATCAAGTCGCCGTCGTCATCATCGTCGTCGTCATCGCCATAGTCCCATTGCATACGCATTGTACACCTTTGTGTAATCAAGTAGACCACTCTCGCCGACGAGAGTGGGGCCTTCGAAGGAGGGTTTTACAACCTCTCGGTGTTGTATCTCTTCTCTCTCCTTCTCTCAGTCTCATTCACTTGCACGCACAATATCCACTCACTTTGTTCGTGATCATAGCACTCTCCACAAGACGGAAAGCTCTCTCTTTCCCTAAAGAACTAAAAGGAACCTTGAGCAATAAAGATCACTAATCTTGAGAAAATACAACATTCATTCCGTTGCACCTAACACATACCTATTCCATGTAAAGTGATTGGAAAAAATCTTCTCTTCCTCAAAGACTGTGCATGCAATGTAGATGAACAAATAGACCGAGTGCCAAACCGTTCACCACATACACGCAAACAATGAGATCGAATCTTGTCGTGCTGATCTAAATCAATCAACTGTGGCAAAACACAATGGAAATGGGCATGCTTGGTGCTCATACTTTCATGTGCTCTTTCTACCAATGTGTCATGCCAAGGAAGAGACATGGAATGTGACTTCCTTGAATGCATACTTTTCAGCTTTTCATGAACAATCCGCATACATTCGTGCTCATTCATGAGTGAAACGTGCTCAACGTACAATAGGTCATGCCTAGTAAGTGGGATCACATAAAGACGCTGAAAAATACAGAAAACGATCACGAATGAAACACTCAAACAATGCGTACATATCAATCATGCGAACACATAATACTTCCTGTGAGGGTTCTTTGGACCTAGGCTCGAGAGCCCAAATCGGTTCTTCCTGAATGACCAAATCGTCCTGTGGGGGTTCTTTAGACCTCGACTCGAAAGCCAAGATCGGTTCTTCGTGATTGATCGAATCTACAACGAGGTTAGCTTCTACTAACTCATCATCTTTGTGAACAATCACATCATCTTCATGCAACTCATCATGCTTGTGAGAAATCACATCTTGATCATGCAAATCATCATGCTTGTTATTGTCATCCAAATCATTATGCTCATCATTGTCAATCAAATCATCATCATGCTTCTCATAATCATGCAAATCCTGTGTGTCATGCTTGAGAGAAGAAGAGACTGAGAGAGTCTCCATCTCCTGAATCTCTTGCATCTGTGCCGGCACTTGAGAAAAGAGTCGCAAGAACTCTTGCATGTGTCGGTCGTGCTGTTCTTGTCTTGCCTTTCTTTCTGCTTTGTCTTCTACGTGTCTGCGTTTCATTTCTACCATTCTTTCTGCATTTTTTGCTTCGTGTTCTAAATTCCTTTCCATAAACATCAGCTTCAAGGCCTCCATAGGAGTTAGTGCAATCCTTGTCGTAGATGTGAAAGGGGGAGGGTCGGAAAAACCTCCTGGTGGGGAAAATTCTTCGTCGCCTCTCTCATGCTCATCACCTCCAAGCGAAGTATCCATTCCGCTTCGAGTGATGACCATTCTGAAGTCGTGGGTTCTTGTGGTCTTGGGTTCTTAAGTTCAAGAGGAACTTGGGTTCTTGCGGGTCTTGAGGTTCCTGAGGTTCTTGAGGTTTTCTTTCTCTTGCAAACCGTATTTGAGAAGGATCTTCTCTTCACCTGAGTTTTACTCCTTTCCGCGGGCGCACCCCTTGGCGGCCTTGCGCTCACACCAAGGTTGCTTTTTCCCACCTCACGTCGATTGGCCGGCCGCTAAGTGCACGGTCCGCTCTTAATGAGTGAAAAGAGACACAAGAGGAGGCTGGACAAGCCCTTCTTTCCTAGGATTCCTGTTACTCTTCAAAAACACGATTAGGAATCGACATCCCCAAGCGAACTTGGGTTCGTGCGACCTCAACAAGCAAAAAAAAAACTTGTGATTCTTGTGGTTCTTTCCTTGAGTGATACAGAACACTGCCAAAGCTCTGATACCAACGTTAGGTGCAACGGAATGAATGTTTGCGCTTTGCTCAAGATGAGTGCTCCGAACTGTGCTCAAGGTTCCTTTTAGTTCTTATGGAAGGGAGAGCCTTCCGTTCTTAATGGAAAGTGCTATGATCACAAACAAAGTGAGTGGACACTGTGCGTGCAAGTATATGAGGCTGAGAGATAGAGAGAGAAGAGAGAGAAGACGCCAGAGACGTAAAACCCTCCTCCGAAGGCCCCACTCTCGTCGGCGAGAGTGGTCTACTTATGATTGCACAAACTGGTACAAACTGAATGTATGGGACTCATGCAAGTCTAGGCTATGTCAACGATGACGACGGGGATGACGACACCGACCTAAGGGCTGAAATCTGCAAGCTTGTATCTGCTGTCCAAAAACGCTATGGGCTGAAATCTGCTACAGTCCAAAAACGCTGATTTTGGGGGCAGATTCTTTAGGTCTTTGACATTGAAAATCTGCAGGTTTTAGGGCTGAAAACTGAGGTTCTTAAGGGCTGAAAACTGTTGTTCTTTCCGGGCTGAATCTGCTACTCTTTAGGGCTGAATCTGCTATGACCAAAAATGCTAGTCACAAGGGGTTCTGCTGGCGATGGCAAGGCTGAAAACGCTGGTGTTTGCAAGCTGTTGAAAACGCTAGGCTTGGGCTGACTTACGGTGAAGATCTGCTGATGCAAAAACGCTAAGGCAAGGGACTTGCTGGCGATGATCCAAATGCTGAAAACGCAAGGCTGATACAGCTGTATCTAGGCGATGGTGCTTGATGGAGAAAACGCTAGAGGGATGGTTCTTCTTGCTTGGAGGGAAAATCCACCAAGGGGTCTTGTTGAGAAGTTGCCTGTTGAGCTTGGCTCCTGTTGCCTCTTCTGCCAAATAGTGCTAGTCTAGGTTTGCTTATATACAAACTTACTCAATTTGCCCTACCTACTTTCCAACAAAAGTCACTTAAAAATAATAAGTGAAAAATGTCAAAAATAGGGAAAATAGGCTAAATGCACTAGAAAATTCCCCTCAAGGATTCTGATGGATTCTGATCGGAATGCTTATGATCATGCTATGTGCAACCAGAGGATATGCATCTACACTAAGTGTCTGGACATGCACGGTCTGCGAACACACTCACAAAAGTGCCAGATCACTTCTAAATCTAGACCGACTGGATTGACTGAACCCTTGTCGTGTTGTAGCTTGTCCACGGACACATAGGGTTGGATGTGTCACGTGACAGATGAGGACATCAATGGTTCTTAAGGGGGGAAGTATGTTATGTCCCGCTCGAGAGGGGATCTAGCCCAGACACCATCAGAATGGGCGTCGTGTCCGGGCGGACGCAGTGTGAACACGGCCAACGTGGCCGGCCATTATTATAAAAGGGAAGCCAAGGCCTCATTTGCAGTTATCGACCCCCACTGGCAGAGTGCCAGGAGTACGCGAGGTCACCTGGAGGAGGTGAGGCTGGGCGGTATGGGACGCTCAGTCTTACAGGTGCACGCCTACATCCTCGGATGCTACCCCAGCACGGGGAACTGCCGGACGGTGGCTATGGTCGGGTGGTTCGTCCGACGAGTGTCTGTAGGCGGTCCGTGTAGCCAAGTGATCCACTCCTTTAGTTCGTTTTACTTGCAGAAGAGGGAAAGTCCTGTTAGCAGAAGGAAAGTGGAAACACTCTCTCAGTCAGTGGTCAAAACAAAACAAAGAAGAATAGAGGACAGGCAATGCCCCAGTTCCTGTGCTTGTAAGAATCTCCCTTAGTAATAAAGAAATTCTCTTTATGAGGGGAACCAGCCTATCTTCTGGTCCCCAATGATGTGTCAAGCTCTCTCTCTCTCTCTCTCTCTCTCTCTCTCTCTCTCTCTCTCTCTCTCTCTCTCTCTCTCTCTCTCTCCAAATTCTCTTGAGTATATGAATTGCATTTTAAAAGTAAGTTTACGCTTCCATATTTTTGTGACAGGGAGAGCTTGAGACACGAGGGAGGGATGGATGTCACAAACTGTTGACGTGTCAAGCCACTGAAGAACGGAGCCAACATGCAGATCCCAGTCGAGAAGCATAAACCCTAGAAGCAGCTAAAAAAGCAGAAGCAACAGAAGAAGTTTCACCAATAGGCAAAGTCTTGATGAGTCGCCTATTTTTAAAGAGGAGTTCTCGATGGGGTCCAAGTGACCTAAAGACAATAAATAAAGCAGGACCAACGCACACACATAAATCTTATGCACAATCAAGTGATGACGTGGCATTGCTGCACAGATCCCCCGCAAAACACGCTGACATGCTGACATGGAAACCCGTACGGAATTCCGCATTTTACGCTGATTGTGCTGACAAGGCAACTGTACGGATTTCCATAATTTGCGCTCGCTGATTTTCAGCACCAGCTTTTGGGCCAGATGCTTTTAGAGTTTGATGCTTTTCATGTAACTGCTTTTCATAGGCCAAGGGCCTTTAAATATATGCGGAGGGCTCATACTCTGGCACTCTTCCAGGTGAAGTGCAGAGCGCAAGTACCGGCATTGTACTAAGTTCAAGCAATATAAAGCAATACCGAAAGGGGTGCCAAGGTTTGGGGCGGAACTCCGCCACTCTGCATCTCGTGTGTCATGCATCTCTTTCAGTTCAATCGTTATTTGAAGTGCTTAAAGTTGTTCAATCTGTTCTTTTCTGTTGGCACGTGATGCTCATCTCCGTGACAATGGACTTGAGAAAGAGAGGTAGAAGCCACATTTGTTCTTTGAGGTGTTGTGCTTTCCGCAAGAAAAGAAGAGGTGGAAGCTGCTCCATGTCCAAGCTTAAAGCTTTAGGAAGGAGAGTAGCTCAATAGAGAGAGACGTTAAGAGCTTGAGAAAGAGGGGAAGCTTGAGACAAGCCCCCAAATTTGCCCTCCAAATAGCCCCAAACAACCCCAAATATGCCCCCAAATGGCTAGTTAAAAGAACACTTACTTCTTTAGTTGACCGTTCCAAATGCCTGTTTTGCCCCGTTCTGAGCAATGTCCACAGAAAACCTGTAAACAGTTACATTGCACCTACTAGGTTTTGGTTTCTACCTGTAAAATAAAAATTTACAATTTGGAAAAATTGTAAAATTTTTCCTAGTTTAGTTATATTTTTTAAAAAACCTGCAAAATTTTGGAGAAAAATCGTAAATTTTAAAAGACCAATTTTTTCTATTTGTTTCGAAAAATGTTCTTTGGGAACAATGGTTCTGAGTCGCCATTCCGGTCACAACCCGTTCCGGAACAGTGTTTCGTTCCTAACTCCGTTCCAAGAGCCGGACCCGTTCTGGAACGCTGTTTCAGAACATTTAGGCCACGTTCCACCCGTTCCCTATTACTATGCCATAGATTGTGTACAACAGGCTGCTAAAATTTCGAAAGAGAGAAGCGCCTCCAACTAGGGGGATGGTCGAACCACCCTCCAGACTCTCGAAGCACCACCTTAACCAGTTGTAGCCATACTAGATGCCTGTAGCAAGAACAGCTACCACGCAGCTGACCAAGAATAAGTAACGAGCTGACCGAGCCATGCGAACATGCATCTCAACATTTTCAGTATGGATCTCCACATGGAGAGGATAGTTACAGAATCTTCGGAGATACGTAAGGCTGCCATTTTCTTGAAAGGAAATGCGCTTCAGTGATGGATCGCATTGTTGAACCAAGGTCAGGTCAAGCATCCACATGGTCCACTTCAAGCAGCTTTTCGCACCTGCGTGGTTTACAAACACTTTTAAAGTGGATGTGATGACAACATGGCACGAGTTAAAAGCGGAAAAATGTGCGCACCTTGAAAAGTACAATAAGGAGATCTAGCTGCAATGTTGTCAATCAGCACCTACTCGCTTTTGCCATTGTTAGAACAGATTGTTGTGGATTGCCCAAGGAATCGGGGACCACTGTACAAAGACTCACTTGAATGAGAATGTGACCGTGGCCAATAATTTGTCGAAAGGAAATTCCGGTGGATTTGATGGCAACAAGAGAGAGTCCATGGGCAAACAGTTTTCAGCCAAGGGCAATGTTTCTGCAAAGCCTTTTGTACCTTACACAAAGAAACCCTCCCCTGATGTAGCTGACAAGTTGAAGAATTCTGGGCGAGGACAAGGAGAGAAAAGGCACTTTTCTAACAAATCGTTTGAAGAAAGAAATTCTCTGAGAGGAGACAAGAAATGCTATATTTGTGTACTGGCAGCCTGCTTGCCTTGGGCATTTTTTCAGAAGAGGAGGAGCCTAAGGCCCGATGGTGCCTCCGTGCCATGTGCAGCCCTCCCCATGCCTCTACCACCTCATGGATGCCCTCCTCGATCCACTCAGCTGGTGGATATCTAAGCTTTTGTGACGTTTTTGGCAAGTGCAGGGCAGTGCCCTCGCGGTGCCCTCACCCCATCGGCACCGGATTCAGCATTCGGGATTCACCCTCCACATGGGGTCAAACAACCCCCTGTGAGGAAGAATCTTTAAAAATTTTATTACATGAGATCATGACCCATGTAAAAGAGTAAAATCCATTGATAGTCCACCTCTAGGAGCCACCCTGCGCAGATGACATGATACTAGCTATACAATCACATCAAACAATCCTTTATACCCAAAGGAATCCAGGAAAAGCCCAGATTCACTATGAAGGAAAGTACAAGATAACACTCGCAGTAGTCATCTACAAGAAGACCATATAGCACAAACAAGCATTCAAAAAAGCACACTGCACTCACCTTGCAGCCATAGAGCCAATATAAGCTAGCAACACACCAAGACAGCTATGCAAGGTTTCTTAGGGACTCGTAAGGATCACAAAAGGTAGGTCGCAAATAAGCATCACAGCTCTTGGTCTTCTGATGTACTGCGAGTGGATTTCCACTGTTGCATAGTAATTTTCCTGGATTGGAAACTCCTTTGTGGACGTGAAGACACTCATGCATGCGCGCGCACAAACACACACACACACACACAAAGTTCGCTTCGTACTCTCGTTCCACAGGCGGTGACAAGTGCAGCGGTCTTTTGAGCCATGGCTATTGTAATGCAAAACTAAAAGGCAGAGAGCGCTCACCTCCTCCTCGCACTCCATCTTCGATCGCGGTCTATTCTGGTACTCGTCCAAACTCCAGAGAGAAGCTTAACCCAACTTAACGAATTGCATGACGATAGTGACACACAGAGACCGTGCAATGGGCTCCGCCGTCAACGTCACGCCTGAAAGAGTAATATTTACGAGCGGTCTGAAAGAGTAATATTTACGAGACCGCTCGTGGAGTCTGGACTACAGGAGCGGCACAAATTTTGTTGGGCAAATTACCAAAATACCCTTCCAATTTGCCGAAATTCCCCATTCGTCCCTCTTATTTTTAAAATTCCCAAAAAGCCCCTTGTATTCTCTCAGCATACGGTTTCGTTCGAAACTGTTGAAAAAAACAGCGAGCAGCACCGAAACTATCGCGCAGGAAAATTGTCGCCTCGCCAGCTTTGAGTCTCAGCAACGCAGGCAGCCAGCTCTAAGTCGCAGCAACGTAGGCCATTGTCTGCTTACACGGCGGGCCTTGAGGTCGACAGGTCACAAAAACGAGGGAGTCTTCAGTGCATCTCTCTCCACAGACTAGTTGGGAGCCTTTTGTGCGATGTATGCGAATGGCTATGTGCAAGGCAAATGTCCATCCGCATAGTGCAAGATACAGATTGATGCAAGAGCTCGTTGTTGTTTGTATGTAAAGAAGTGTGGTATTGCGGGTACACACAAGAGGGCAACCATGGCTGAGAGTAATGCAAATACATCAGAGAATAATGCTACCATGTCTGCAACTCTTTCTCTTGGTACTCAATTTGAATCTCTTGATGTGCTTCGTTCAAAGGTTCAAGAACAAGCAATCAAGTCTCATTTGGAGCTTAGGCATGCTAAGCGTGATCGATCCAGATATACCGTTGTATGCAAGGCAGAGCGATGCATGTGGCGCTCGCATGCGTCTTTGGTCTCTGGTGGACCTGGGTGTATGGTCAAGGCATTTCATGATGAGCACACTTGTGGTGGTGCTTCACAACTTGGAAACAAGGAAGCCACTGTTGAATGGGTTGCAACAAGGTACGTAGAGAAACTTCGAGACCATCCAATGTATAGGCCAAAGGAGCTCATGGCCGATTTGCGTCGAGAAGTTGGAGTGTCAATTTCGTACAAGATTGCTTGGAAGGCGAAGCAACATGCTTTGGGTATTATTCATGGTGATCATGCAAAATCTTATGGAAAGCTTCAGTCTTATTGCGACAAGCTTGTGGCTAGCAATCCGGGCACTGTGGCCCATTTGCAGAAAACCACTGAAGGTCGTTTTTTTCGAATGTTTCTTGCGTTCGGAGCATGCATCACTGGTTTCACGCATGATCGTGACTTTATTGGGTTGGATGGCACATTCCTGACAAGCAAATATCTTGGTGCTTTGTTGACAGCCACAGGGATTGATGCTATGGGGGGCTTGTTTCCGATAGCATTTGGTGTTGTAGATGCAGAAAATGAAGACAATTGGGTATGGTTTTTGCAAAATGTACATGATTGTATGGCGAGTGTCAATGCGATTACTTTTGTATCAGACAAGCAAAAAGGTCTTCTCCCAGCAGCGGAGCTTGTCTTTCCAGGATGTGAGCATGCATATTGTATGCGCCATTTGGATGCTAATCTCAAGAAGAAATGCAACAATGGAGAATTTATTCGGTTGTTTTGGGTAGCAGCTTATGCTAACACTATGAGCGACTATGACACGGCTATCCAAGGGATGAGAGTTATAAGTCCTGCCACGACGGACTACTTATTGACTACTTCACCCCCTTCTCATTGGGCGACGACACACTTTAAAGGAAAGCGTTTGTTACGAGATTGGGCACCCTCCTGTTGTAGTGGTTAACTGCAATTGGGATAGCTGGGCGTAATGGTTAATTATGTGCTGTCTATTTATTTTACTAATTGAGTTGATGATGATTTTGTAGAGTGGAATGCGGGGAGTTGATGAAGAGGCGACGGCAATTATTCTTGGCCATTTTATATTTGCACAGTATCTTAGAACATCATTTCAATAAGCCACTATGGCTCTGTAAATAGTTGTAGTGGGAACTCCCCTTATGGGTCATGCAAGAACTAATGAGCTTCACTCATTTGCAAAAGTAAAGTGGTTGTAAAAGAGGGGCCTCAATTTTTGGCACCTTAAACTCAAAGTAATATATTAAATACCAACTCCACAAGAGAGGTGCCGTGGAGTTTGGGGCTAGATTTAGGCCTTTCTCTTGCAGATTCTCTTCTCTACTCTCTTAAGCTATGGTTATTTTGTTGTGTACTCTCTAATCTAGTCTCCATCTCTTACACATCTCTTACACCTCCTTACAAGCTTGTCTATATCAATTCTCTGTTTACTGTGTGTATGTGTCATAGTCTAGGTGAGTGTGTGTGCTTGGAAATTGGAAGAAGAGGTGGACAGTTTGATGGTGATGGCTTGAAAGCTTATGTTGAGTACTTTAAGCGGTCGATCTCCCCCTCTTCACCCAACAGTGGTATCAGAGCCTCAGGTTCGAGGATTAATCGGCACCAGATTTCAGTTTTAAGAAGGAGTTTTCTCTAATCGACAAAACCCCAATTGCAATTCATCGACTTTGCAATTCAAGGATTCAAGGGTTCGTGGAAATTCGAAGTATAATTGATCGAGTTCACAGAAGAAAAACTCGATTGTTAATTGGTGGCTAATCGGCAATCAATTTTCAAATTCGGCTTCAAGACGATCAAGAACGGGTATGTTCAGTGGTTAAATTTAAGCACTAGTTAACCTTGCGTATACATGAAGATACGGACAAGACAGTGAGCTGACGCATAATTGAAAGAAGTCGAAAAGCTTAATTACAACTTTGAAAGAGAAGTTGAAATTGGGAACGAGAAGGCGGATTATGGTTTACTAAAGGAAAGAGAGAGCAAGAGTCAAAGCAAGCAGGGAAATTTGAGTCACATCGATTCGGCTTGTCATTGGGAAGCGGCATTGGAAAGCATAAACGAAGAGAAGAAAGAAGACGAGAAATTTATGTGGAAATCCTTGCTTACACACAAAAAAATTTCTCGATCGACCTATTCGAAAAAGCTCGAAATTGCTATCAGCATGGACGCCCAAGCTGTGTGAGTACTTTTGCCTTCTTGCACTCGGGCTGAAACCTCCTCCTTTAGTCACCATGTGCAATTCTTTAATGGCGCTGTCGTTCTCAGCCTGAGAGAGCTCGCTGTCTTCAACTTTTTCCATGCAATTGCAATTCACACCTTTTAAGTCAAAGTGTGGCCATTAAGAAAGCCTCAAAACTTTACGCGTTAAAAAGTGAGGCTATTAAGCTTCAAGCCTCAAAACTTTACCTCTTTAAAAAGTGAGGCCATTAAGCTTCAAAAAAAACAAAACAAAAAAAGAATGCCATTGAACATTAAGCTTAGAAGACATTCCTTACAAAGTTTGGCCAACTCAAGGGTTGAAGTGCATAAGAAGGTGGTCACTCTGTCCTAAGCCGGCAAGCGAGCATCAAAAAAAAAAAAAAAGAACAATACCTGCTCCATTGGCCTAGCTATACAAGAAACTCGAAAATAACATTCAATTTAATTGGATGGTTAAATTACTAAATGTAATACCATTAATTTTGGGAATACGAGAGATCGAGTGCCACAAAATTCAACTGGCTCGGTGACACACCGTCGAATTGTCTATTCTCTGGCAATTTCCTAGCGCATCGCCATTCTGGACTGGACGCCACCGCTCTTTTTCAGCTAAGTACATTACATTTCTGTTATTTATTTTATTTTATTCCACATATTGCATCTGTGAATATCCCAAATAGCCTTTTTAAGCATTACCATTTAATTATTTACTTTTTTTTTTAAGAAAAAGAAAGAAAAAAAGAAAAAAAAAAGAAAAAAAGAAAAGCACGCAATCATGGCACATCTTCCTCATGCACCCACGATTGCAGAGCAACTTCAAAATTTGCAGCAGTCACTCACATATGAACGCATGCGAAGGCAAGAACTTGAAGATAAATTATTACATTCTGCACGCACCGAATCTGCACCGACACCCAAGAAAAACAAAATTAGCAGAAAAGCCTTCACTTTCAAAGATTTTGATGGCACTAAAGATGCTAGCACGGTTCTAGCATGGGTTAGTCAGTTAGATGACTACTTTCATGATGAAGACTTTCCCGAGCGTGAAATGATAAAGTGTGCATCCAATCATCTCACTAGCAGCGCTGCATTGTGGTGGAACGCCACCAAACAACATGGAAGAAGACCACGCACCTGGAATGCATTCAAAAAAGTGTTTTTACCCCAATTTTTGCCAACACAGTACAAAGCTAAAGCACGACGTCAATGGGATTTAATTCGACAGGGTAGAAATGAAGATGTACAGGGTTACACTGACCGTTTTTGGAATTGTCTCATTCAATTGCAAGCTATTGAACATGTTAGTCGCAGGAAATTGAAGCGAAAGTACATATCAGGCTTGGCACTACAAATTAGTGCTGAGGTAGATATGTTCGAACCAGATTCTCTGTCAAAGACCATTAACTTGGCTCTCAACGCAGAAAAGAAGAAAGGTGGACATTCCTCTCACACTGATCAACCTGCTAACACTAACCGCAACAAGAGACCTCCCTTCTCTCCTAACTCTGACAGAAGCAAACACCAAAGCCGTACCTTTTTTAAAAGACGAAGATTTGACAATCCTCCTGCCACTGCTCATCCTCATACGAGCAACAACCACAACAACACTCAGCAACGAGGCGACCAACATCCTTTCAACCAGCGTTTTCCTCCAAATTCTAATGGTAACAAAAAGGTGAAGTGTTTTAAATGCTTTCAATATGGTCACTATGCAGATAAGTGCCCAAATGGTCATGCTAAGGGCAATGGTTAATCCAATGGCCATTCAAATGGAGTCAACAGGAATTCAAGTCAAAAACCCTTCAACAACAACCGCCCCAACGGAGCTACTCTTAACCTCATCGAAGATGCTACACCCGACGACAATGAAGTGGAAGTTAACTACGGTGAGGGATATGATCCTGATTATGATAACGATGACAACCCATCCTCAGGTACTCCTATATCTCCTCACACTTTGTTTAAAGTGCAAGGCATTGTTAAGGGTGAAAATGTCACCATTCTGCTAGATGATGGTAGTAGCCATGATTTCATTTCCACACGATTGGCACAACAACTATCACTCTCTGAAATTTCATCACCCCACAAGGTCAAAACTGTTTTTAATAATCAACGTTTTAATTGTAAAACTCAAGTCACTGTTGAAGTTTGCATTGGTGAATTCACACAAGCACGTACATTTTTGGTAGCACCATTGCATGGACTCGATATGATTTTGGGAATGCCATTTCGTCATGAATTTGACCCGTTGATTAATTATAAAACACGTACAATGTCTCTCACTCATAATAATAAAAAATTCTCCATCCAAGCAACACTGGCACATCAAAAATTTCCACTCCTCTCTCACACTCAAGCCAAACGAGCAATTCGAAAACAGGGGAAAACATATCTAGTATTGGTAAATCAAATTTCTGTTGAAACTGAAACTTCACGTAACTCCACACACGATGAATTTCTCTCACAATTTAAAGATTGTTTTATGCATGATCTCCCACCTGGAATTCCACCATCACGCCCAGAAGACCACCAAATTGACATCATACCGGGTAGTGAACCTCCTTGTAGAGCACCTTATCGTGTAAATCCTACCGCACACAGGGAAATACAAACTCAAATCATTGATTTACTTGACCGAGGCCTAATCCGACCTAGTAGTTCACCATACGGAGCTCCAGTACTTCTTGTCAAGAAGAAAAATGGAACCTTTCGTATGTGTATCGACTACAGGGCTTTAAACAAGATCACCATTAAGAATAGGTTTCCTATTCATAGAGTGGATGATCTACTAGACAAACTGAAAGGGGCAAACATCTTTAGCAAAATTGACCTTAAATCAGGATATCACCAAGTCAAAATGTTTGAACATGATGTCTACAAAACTGCTTTCAGAACACAAACTGGGCACTATGAATTTCTTGTCATGCCATTTGGTTTGACAAATGCACCAGCTACATTCACACGCATGATGAATCGAATTTTCATTGACCATCAAGATTTTACTTATGCACATGACGATGACTTCAAAACGACATGGTTGCACATGCTTGATAATTCTGTACACACATTTCTCGAATACACTATTCAAGAAAACTTCCTTTATTTCAAACAAAAATTGTGTGTGACTAAATCTTTTCGTACATTAATTATTGAAGAATTGCACAAACCACCTTATGCTGGACATAGAGGATTTGCTGCAACTTTTCAAAATTTATGTCGTGATTTCTATTGGCCTACTATGAGAATGGATGTTAAACAATATGTGTCCACTTGTTTGATTTGTCAAAAAATCAAAGCAGCTACAGGTAAGAAATTGGGACTTTTACACCCTCTCCCCATTCCTGAAAGACCTTGGGAACATATTTCAATGGATTTTGTTACTGGTTTCCCACTCACAACGCACAAACATGACATGATATGGACTATTATTGATCGTTTCTCTAAACAAGCGTACTTCGTTCCATGTAAGAAAACACTCACAGCACATCAAGCTGCACTTTTGTTTCTGAAGACTGTTTTTCCACATCATGGTTTGCCTAAAGTGACTATTTCCGATCGAGACTCAAAATTTTGTAGTGCTTTTTGGACTACTGTATTTGAAAATCTTGGCACTACACTTGACTTTACTTATGCATTTCATCCTGAATCTAATGGTCAAACCGAAGTCACCAACCGCACTATTATTGACTTGTTGAAGGCTTATGTTTCCTCTCAACCTAAGAAATGGGATGACTACCTACATATTTTGCAATTTGCATACAACAACACCACTCACACTGCCACGGGTAAATCTCCCTTTGAAATTATATACGGTCACTCACTTCCTACTCCTGCTTCACGTCTTTCTAATGTTGTGCCTGCCGCTAATGATTTCACTACTGACTTTCATGATATTTATGCAAGTGTGCATTCTGCCATTAAACACTCACAAGAACTTTACACCAAGCATGCTAACAAACACCGCAAGGCACACCAATTCAAAGAAAGTGATCATGTTTTACTTCGCATCGAAAAACGAAGGATCAAAAGTGTTGATACTAATGTCTTTGTTAAGCTTGCTCCTCATTTTTATGGACCTTTCAAAATTTCAGCTGTCATTAATGATGTTTCTTTTCGTTTAGAATTACCTGCACATTGGCACATTCACAATGCATTTCACATTAGTCTTTTACGACCATTCAGAGGACCCCTACCTACACACCACATTTACGAAGACCCACCTTCACTTGTAGACCAAGAAGAGCAACTCATCCCTGACAAAATAGTTGACCATGAGACCACCACTACACGCACTGGAATGGTTTATAACCGTTACCTTTTGACTTTCAAGGGCCACCCTAGAGAGGATGCCAAATGGATGCCTAAAAAGTTTTTTCGCAACTTTCCCAACCTTCTCCACACTTTCCATCACTCACGGTCCAGTTGATTTCTCTATTGAGCAACTGAGGACAGTTGCTATCCCTGGTGGGAGGGATGTTACGAGATTGGGCACCCTCCTGTTGTAGTGGTTAACTGCAATTGGGATAGCTGGGCGTAATGGTTAATTATGTGCTGTCTATTTATTTTACTAATTGAGTTGATGATGATTTTGTAGAGTGGAATGCGGGGAGTTGATGAAGAGGCGACGGCAATTATTCTTGGCCATTTTATATTTGCACAGTATCTTAGAACATCATTTCAATAAGCCACTATGGCTCTGTAAATAGTTGTAGTGGGAACTCCCCTTATGGGTCATGCAAGAACTAATGAGCTTCACTCATTTGCAAAAGTAAAGTGGTTGTAAAAGAGGGGCCTCAATTTTTGGCACCTTAAACTCAAAGTAATATATTAAATACCAACTCCACAAGAGAGGTGCCGTGGAGTTTGGGGCTAGATTTAGGCCTTTCTCTTGCAGATTCTCTTCTCTACTCTCTTAAGCTATGGTTATTTTGCTGTGTACTCTCTAATCTAGTCTCCATCTCTTACACATCTCTTACACCTCCTTACAAGCTTGTCTATATCAATTCTCTGTTTACTGTGTGTGTGTGTCATAGTCTAGGTGAGTGTGTGTGCTTGGAAATTGGAAGAAGAGGTGGACAGTTTGATGGTGATGGCTTGAAAGCTTATGTTGAGTACTTTAAGCGGTCGATCTCCCCCTCTTCACCCAACAGCGTTATGGGCATCTTACATCCAACATTGTTGAGTCATTGAATGCATGGTTGCTTGAGGCTAGAGATAAGCCTATCATATCTATGCTTGATATCATTCGTCGCCAATTAACAGCTTGGTTCTATGCACGTGGAATGGAGGGAAAGAAGGCATGTGAGTCTTTAGGAGATAGAGCACAGTTTGCATTGGTTGCAAACGTAGAGAAGAATTTGCGTGAGGTTGGAAATAGTGCTCGGCAATATCGAATCTTGCCCTCTAGTGATATGGTTTTTGAGATCTTGACAAGTACAAAAACATGTGTACTTGATGTATGTACAAGGTCATGCTCATGTAATAAGTGGAAAACATTTGAAATTCCATGTGCTCATGCTATTGCAGCTATTCTCTTCAAGAGAGAGTGTGTTCAATCATATGTACATAAGGCATATGCTTTGCAAGCCTATTGTAACACTTATAGTGGTGTCATAAGTCCAATTGTGGATGTTAGTGATCAATTGAAACCACCTGCCACACGTAGGCCACCTGGGCGTCCTAGAAAACTTCGTATTAGAACTGAGGATCGCTTCAAGAAAAGCGTATTTTCACATGCTCACGTTGTGGTGGTCTTGGCCACAATGAGCGTTCTTGCAAAGCTCCAATTGCAGATTGAATATGTAGCTGGGATGTGGCTTCATTTTGTGCGGGAAAGTCACAATGCGTGGGAGGAACTTTCTTTCCGATTATAGTGGGGATTTGGCTTCATTTTGTATTAGAAAGCCATACCACATTTTCCTTGCGATTTGCTCTATATGTAGCGAAGATTTGACTTGTCTTCATTTTGTGTCGAAAGCTTGAATGCATTACTCTCAGCATGTGAGAGATTTTCTTTCCGATTATAGCAAGGATTTGGCTTCATTTTGTATGAGGAAGCCATACCACATTTTCCTTGCGATTTTGTTGTATATGTAGCGGAGATTTGACTTGCCTTCATTGGTTGTCGAAAGCTTGAATTCATATGAACGATTTTCTCTCCAATTTGCTTAATTTAGGACTTGGGGGTATTTTGGGAATTTTCAAATTATTTAAGGGTATTTTGGGAAATTTTAGGTGTATTTTATGGGCAGATTAGGAATTTTGAAAATACGAGGGGCATTTTGGGAATTTCATCAAATTAGAGGGGTATTTTGGTAATTTTCCCAATTTTGTTTGTTGGTAGTGTGGCAATGCCTATCAAATGCTGTACACATTTTCAAGGCTTTTAGAAGCTTTTTTTTTTTGGCTTTTAGATTTCTAAAAGAAGCCCTTAGTGTTGGGGTTAGGGAAACTTTTATTGTTTTCGGTGCACACGATGGAGACTTACCTTTTATTTCACATCCTGACATGTTTTTACTTTTCTTGCATTCTATTGTTTTAGAATACTAAAGCGAAGCTTTATCTTGTATAATTTTAGTAAATTTTACACACACACACACACACACATATGTTCTTTTTTCATTCTATTGTTTTAGAATGCTAAAGTGAAGCTTCACCTTGCATAATTCTAATAAATTTTATACACACATACATATATTAATTAGTTCTTTTTATTTCACCTTTCATTTCACAACTTCATATGGCTATACATTTCTTGCATTTTATAGCTTGATTCCAGTCAGTGTTAACGTTCGAGAAAGTCTCTTTTATTAAACGGCTGTTGATTGAGTTTCCTCCTCACAAAGAAGAAAATCGGAATACCAGCAGAAATCTTGAGATTTGTAAAAATTTTGGACGATTTTCTCACATATTTCATCAATTTTTCTTTCGTTTACCATGGTTTGCAGCTAGCTAGCTTAGATTTTCAATCGACGCAAGACTAAGTTGAGGCAATCCTTTCCCAAACACTGATACCAGTTTAATTCAACCTAACAATTTTATCACTTTCTTATTGTTTTTGAAAGCCGTCGTGACCCTTTCACTTGTTTTTTTAAGAAGCTATTTTAAGATGTTGCTTTTCATACATTCTTTTTTAGCGATGTTGTATGCTTGCATGCGATAAAAATAGTGTTGGAGTAAATAAATCTTTGTGATAGCCTCTGTGTGTGTGTGTGTGTGTGTGTGTGTGTGTGCGTGCAAGGTAGAGCTCGAGGTCCACTTTATAGCTCTTAGTCAAGAGTCTCTCTCTCTCTCTCTCTCTCTCTCTCTCTCTCTCTCTCTCTCTCTCTCTCTCCCCCCCCACAGGCAGTGTTGTTGACAGCGCAGTAGTGAAAAAGAACGGAGTGCTACATGCAGAACTGTGTTAGAAACTTGCGGATGGCTTCTATCAAGTAGAAGGAAGCAGCTTGCCGAGGGGAAGAAGATAGGTCCTTGACGGTATGTTTTGGGTCACAATGTGCCTATTTTGTATATGTTGGAACCCCCTATGCAAAGGATATGTCAGGGTCTGCATGTATTCCTTTTTAGCTAATTCAAATCAAGCTCTTAAGAACATTTCCAAAAAAAAAAAAAGAATGTGATTTGCTAAGAGAAGTTTTTAACACTAGGTTGGTAACATCACATTTTTGTGTAAAGGGACACTTTTGTGTCCTTTTAACTTACAAAGTTTGAAGAATTAATTCCATAAACCCAAGTGTGGTCATTGAAATTGACCATTAGAAACTAGTTACGCATAACTTGAAAAAAACTCGAATTTATTTTAGCTTGATTCGATGACTTTTAAGTTGCATATTAATTAGATAATTAATTGTATCA
The DNA here is from genome assembly GCF_014529385.1 of Adiantum capillus-veneris. Taxonomy (NCBI): domain Eukaryota; kingdom Viridiplantae; phylum Streptophyta; class Polypodiopsida; order Polypodiales; family Pteridaceae; genus Adiantum; species Adiantum capillus-veneris. The sequence goes on along the minus strand of NC_140940.1, from coordinate 23,334,741 downwards.
GCAAACTATTCTTCAATTTTGCCAATCTCTACAAGGTTGTACGTTCGAGAGAGTGGAAGATAAATTTGTTCAATGGTTGTTGCATCCTAAGGCTTGCGTTGCAATGCCTATTCGCTTCAGACAATGCTTACCCGAGGTTATGAGCATCGCTTTCGACCAAGTAAACTCTGCAACGCTACTGTACAGGGTGCTTTTTTCCACACGCGTTGCTTTGAATCAATGGCGCTATCGGATTGCAGAGGTAGGCTCCCTTGTTAAGGATTGCTCTTATGGATTTTTGGCGACCCAAGAAGGTGCCTTGCTCCAGATACCGGCTACATGGTTTGGTGCTTCATGGACACACCAAGAGTGTGGTGAAAGACATGAAGAAATCTTCTTTTTTGGTATGCTTCACAAGTTCAATGCCAAGAAGTACAAATTTTCTTGCCGATTTGATGGGGATCCAAAGAAATATGTTGCTAGTTGGGATGATTTTTGCAATTATGTTGTGTGGAGCGCCATGCGATTTGAAAGCCATCCCAAAATCAATGAGGGAAGTCATGCAATTACACCTATTCCTTCTACATTTGAAATTGGTGAGTCAAGTCATGCACCTTTGCTTGAAATTAACAATTGGGGGTTGAAGATGCTCATGATGCCATGCACCTGGGAGGGGGAGATATTGCATACCATTTTGAAGAGGATGGTGAGTCTGGTCCTCTTGAAACCACTCTGCTTGAGACTCTTGAGACCACTCCAATTGTGAGGAGACGTGGAAGGCCACCAAAACCAAAAAATCGGGGTAGATCTAAGGGTTCTAGCATGCATAAGAATACCAATCCATCACCTGAATTCAACAAAAATCTTGGTGGTCGGCCTCGCATGCAAAATCCACCACATGTAGGAGGGAGACCTACACCCTCAAGTAGCTCATTTGATGTAGTTTATGATGATGATGATAGTAATGAAGATGTAATGTACCCAACATTTTTCAATAAAAGTATTTCATTTACTTTGCAAATATTTAAGGTTCGCATTTTATTAATTCAAAGAGCATTCTAATGGAACGATCGGATCGAAAATCGGACTCTGGAACTATTGATGATGACTCTTATTCACTTGAAAACAATAGATTGATAGGGGAAACCTAAGCCTCAAGATTGTATCTAAAGATAAGAGTTGACCCTTGAAAAAGAAAGAGAAATTTTAAGAAAGAGAGAGTAATTTTAGGAAAGGAGGATTAATTTTAGAAGAGAAGAAGTAGGAGGAGTACTTTTAGGAAAGGAGTATTTTTCGAAAAGAGAGAGGAGAAGTCAAGTTTTTAGAGCTTCTTTTCTTGGAAGCCAAGCTTCTTCTAAACTTAGAGACTCGAAATCGTGCATCAAAATCAATGTCCACAAAAAAAGGGCCGCGAATGTGCGCGAACTTATCTCTCTTTGCTTCCCTATATTCTTAGCTTGTGATTTTGGCCTTGAGAGCTTATATAAAGACCTCTCTCCCTTCACTTTCAACACGCATGCTCTCAAAAGCGGAGCTCTCTTGACTTGGCGTCGGAGTTATCTTCCCTCTCAACATCTCTCCCTCAACCTCTCACCCTCAAGCCATCTCCATCTCCAACTCTTTCTCTACCATCGTCGTGGTGCTCCTCGAATTCTTGAGTTCTCTTTCTCTTTTTTCCCCTTCTCTTTTGTGATACAATGGCCCCGAATCCAGTGACTCAAAGCTCGAAGGACGCTCATGCCGCTCCACCTCTAAATAAAGTGCAAAGGAAGGCATCAACTACTCCAAACGTTGCTCAAGCGGAGGTATCGATGCAGCTGCGTAGGAAGTCGAAGTCGTCCAACCTCAACCACGAGAGGTAGTCGAATGTGTTGATCATCCGGTAAGGTGAATTTATAATACTACATTGTTATACATGATGACTGATAAGACAAGCCTAGAAATTCCCTTAAAATGTCCAAGAATCGTGATTATATCACAAGAAACAAGCATATGATTTCATAGAGTAGAGAAAGAATTGTTTGATTTATGGTTACTATTTGATAAATTGTTTTTGTTTGATGTTAGAAGTTAGTCAATCATGTTTGAAAAATCGCTTAAAGAAAGCAATTGCTGAAAGAATATCTTATTTCTAGATGGAACTCGTGGTTAGCGAGGTGATCCCGTGGTTAGCGAAGAATAAGCTGAGGTTGTTAGCTCTTTTTGTCTCTTGCGGTTAGCAAGATGTCTTGCGGTTAGCAGGATGCCTTGTGGTTAGCGAGATGTTCCCTTGCGGTTAGCAACTAGGAAAGTATGCGCGTTTTGTGGCTGGAATAATTGAAAGATTCATTTTTGTTGAATTATAGGACTGTTTTCATTAGACCATGATTGAGAAAGAAATGTTTTGGTGATGTTTGAAGGGCTGGATGAAAGAACCTATGCCTGGAATTAAGAAAAGAACATTGTTGTATAGGTAAAACAGTGTGGTAGTAATTAGAAAACAAGCTAAAAAGTGTGAGTGTGGGGTGGAAAGTGGGGGCTGACTCAGGTTGCCGGTCAAGGATGGGTGGTCTCGATTAGTCGAGAAAATCTCCACTCCCTTTTATTAAGAGAAGCGAAATTAGAGACTCATTGTGCTTTGAAGTCGAGAAGTCCCAAATCTACGTGCCCCTGAAAGCTATGGACCAATTAGTCAGGTACTTTTCACAAGATTACTAGTTAGTTTAAACTAAGTCTCATATCATATTTATGGTTTATGGATGGTGGTTGTGCCTCTTAAACATGGAGAAAAAGACGTTGTTTATGGATTTTAAATATGTCAATGGGATTTCACCTTTATGTTAGAAAGTAGTTTTTATTAGAATCCTTGCAAGGTTTATCGACCTTGTTTGTGGTCTATGACCCTTATAACCACGAACATGATGGATAGAGGACTTCCTCTCTTATGTTGCTTGTATCTCTACTTTGTGGAAACAGAGTTGGGTGCCATCAATGGAAAAGGAAAATAAAGGAAGGCCATCTATCAAGTCGCCCCAATCTTCTCGGGGTTGGGGACCTCACAGATGAACATGCATCAGAGGGTGAGGGGGTAGATGGTGGTGATGATGAGGCATTAGAAGCAGAAGGTCTAGTTCTTGATGACTCTCCCGAGGGTGATGCTGAGTTTGTTGATGTTGTTCCTCCCAAGTGGAATAGTGGTGATGGCCTTCAGGAAGAGCCTCTTGGCACATTTAGGAGTCTTCCTCCCTTCAATGGAGCCAAAGGGCCTGATTTGGGGCATGTACCTCGTGAGTTCCATTTGTTTTTTATGTTGTTTCCACTCGATCTCATTGATCACATTGTTAATGAAACAAATACGTATGCTGAAAAAGAGGCAAAGGTGTGGCAGCTTGCATGACTCTATGCGCAGGTGGGTTCCTATTGATCATCACTCTTTTTTGCGTTTTATGGGTGTTGATATGGGCATGGCACTTCACTACATGCCATCCAAATAACACTATTGGAAAGATGATATGGTAGGCTCATTTCATTTTCCTATTTTTTGGTGAGAAAATGAGTCAAACTACATTTCAATAGATAAAAAGGTTTCTCCACTTACAAGACCATTCACAAAGACCACCTCGTGGATGTAGAGAGCACAAGTTATGGCAGTTGTTTGACTTGGAGGAGAGGTTAAATTACACATTTCAAAAGAATTACAATGTAGGCCATTGTGTGACTGTGGATGAGCGTTTTATTCCCTCTAAATTCAAATTGAATCCATGCAGGGTTTATAATTTTAAGAAGCCTCATAAGTTTGGCATACAGGTATGGAATTTGTGTGACACAGCAACGGGGTATAACTTTGCTTTTCAGATTTATGATAAGATGCCATGCCCTGAATTGTCTTTTCATGCAGTTGCAAACCTGGTGAAAGCCCTTCCAAGAAAAGGGCATCATGTGTTTTTTGACAGGTATTTTACCTCTGTAAAGCTTCTAGAGCACTTGAGATGTGAAGGGCAAGGTAGTACAGGTACTTTTGTGGCTAATAGGAAGCACTTTCCCACTACAAAAATGCTACACTTGGGTAAGCAACCACGGGGTGCTAATCGGTTTGCCTATTGCAAGAAGCAAGGTCTCATTGCTTGCTCATGGATTGACAAGAAATAAATTTTGTTTGCTTCTAATTGCTATGGAATGCAAAAAGGTGAGGTGAAGTGCTTGGTAAATGATGGAACAAGGTTGATTTTTACATGCCTTGATGTTGTTGTGAAATATAATGCATGTAAAGTTGGTTGTGATGTGTTTGATAGCATGGTGCTTGGGAATGAATATATCTTGCAAACTACAATGGATGGGTTTAGGTGGTGGCATGCAGGCTTTTGGGGTCTCATGGATTCCGTGTTCACAAATTGTTGGATCATTTGGAAGGACCTCTATGGAAAGAGGGATGTATCTTGGTTTGATTTTATGCTACATATGCATGTGCAGTTGGTAAAAAATTCTTTTAGGCCTTATATATGTAAGCGGCCGATGGTTGAGGATGCTTACAATGGTAACTTTCCCACATGTTTGCATGATGTAGCAAGTAAGTATTGTGTGGTGTGCTCTGCAGAACAAAAGAATCTCATGTCTGAGCACAAGGAAGTGGATGGCTCAAAGCCATCCCGCACCAAGTGGGGATGCGGTAAGTGCAAGAAAACGATGTGTGATGATCCTTGCTTCAAGGACTACCATGCAAGAGTTGTTGTGGATTTTCTCTTTGACAGTTGCTCAAGGGTGACTAGAAGACGAGAACCAGTCTTATGTAAGTTTTTTTTGTGCTTGACATGCATGTTTACCATGCTCTCTTTCAATTTTCTCATAGCTCTTTTTTTTAAAGGAGAGATTGGAGTCTCACTGATTGATGTTCCCATCCTTCATAGCTGTTGCTCGATGGATTTTCTTTGTTGATGGATATTTTTTGTTGTTGATGACTCGTTTTAGGACATACTTGCTACAAATGGTTCTTATATTGCAAGTATGGCATGTAGTATGCTTCTAATATGTTGCTTGATTGTGGTATGTTGGTTCTTGTTCTCGAAATTATGGTTGTTTGATGGTGGTGTGGGCCTTGTCATGGCATGTTTTTTAACGTAAAGTACTTGGTATTCGCTCCTCTTTTTTGGTTGCCTACACTTTTGGAATCAGAATCAAAGTGTCATAGCTATGGGTTTCATGTCATGGCTATGGGTTTTATGGTTATGGGTTTTGCCACTCGCTAGGTGTTTTTATGGTACATATGGTTATGGGTTTTGACACTCGCTAGGTTTTTTTATCGTTTTTATGAATATGGGTTTTGACACTCGCCAGGTGTTTTTATGGTTATGGTTTTTTCTAGGTTTTATGGTTATTTTTTTCATCATTCACTGTGGTTTAACGGTTATATGTTTTGGCACTCTCCAGGTGTTTTTATGGATATGGGTTTCGACACTCGCAAAGTGTTTTTATGGCTTTCATTATTCGCCACGGTTTATGGTTATGGTTTTCATCATTTATTATGGTTTTATGGTTATATGTTTTGGCACTCTCCAGGTGTTTTCATGGATATGAGTTTCGACACTTGCCATGTGTTTTTATGGTTTTTTGAATATGGGTTTTGACACTCGCCAGGTAATTTCATGGTTATGATTTTTTTCAGGTTTTATGGTTATGGTTTTCATCATTCACTGTGTATTCGACACTCACTAGGTGTTTTTATGGTTATGATATTTTCCAGGTTTTATGGTTATGGCTTTCATCATTCACTGCGTGTTCGACACTCTCCAGGTGTTTTTATGGATATGGGTTTCGACATTCGCCAGGTGTTTTTATGGTTTTTTGACACTTGCCAGGTGTTTTTATGGTTATGATTTTTTCCAAGTTTTATGGTTATGGTTTTCATCATTCACTTTGTGTTCGACACTCGCCAGGTGTTTTTATGGTTATGATAATTTTCCACGTTTTATGGTTATGGTTTTCATCATTCACTGCATGTTCGACACTCTCCAGGTGTTTTTATGGATATGGGTTTTTCCAGGTTTCTATTGTTATGGTTTTCATTATCCACTATGTGTTCAACACTCTCAAGGTGTTTTTATGGGTTTACAATTTTTATGATTATGGGTTTTGCCGCTCGCCATGTGTGTTTATGGTTAGTGTGGTTATGGTTTTCATCATTCACCAAGTTTCTTTTCATGTCATGGTTTTTATGGTTGTTCAACACTCGCCAATTGTTCGCCACTCGCTAGGTGGTTATCATCATTGGCCAGTTGTTTAACACTCGTGGTTATGATTCTTTTAGGTTTTATGGTTATGGTTTTTATCATTCACCAGGTGTCATTATGGATTTTTAATGGTGAAGTGATCTTTGCCAGGTGTTAATTAGGTCATGGCTACTTTTATTGTTATGGTTTTCTCAATTTGCCATTTCTAAGGCATTTTTGGCCACATAATTGTGGTCATTTACGGTTGCATAGTTATGGTTCTCACCAACACTTGGTCTTTTTTATTATGGTTAGGTTCTTTGCAAGCTTTGGTTTTTGCCAGGTGTTTTTGACTTGTGCTTATGGTCTTCACCATGTGTTTTTGTAAAGGTTATGGCAAGTGCTTATCTATTATTATGGCAATGGTTGTAACAAGTGTGGTGGGAATTATTGGGAAATTTGTAATGGTTTTTCTTCTATCGCAAGTGCTATGATCATTGTAATTTATGCTCAAGTAAGAGTACTATGTGCATGTCCTTAGGAGCGTGACAAGTTATCCTTGTGTTGATTTAGAATGGCAATAAAACGTCAATTGCTCTGTGTATGTAGAAGTCAGTACTTTGTCATAAAATGTTTTTGAAATATCTAGTGTGGATATAATTGCCAAATCATCACTTACTCACGAGTCCATGTAAGAGTTTTATCATTAGGGAGTTGGCTCAAGCTTGTAGTTTTGATCATTCATGATATACCCTGTTAGTATTGTAATGCTTTGAAGCTGGGAAATAGATTTTCATGAATAATTTCCTTCTCACTATTAAACGAAAATGCAAATAAGTGGCTTCTTTGTATCCATGACAACTAACAAATACTTGCAGTGCTCATGTAGTGCTTGGCACACTAAATTGTGCTCTTACTTAGCCATTTCTAAATGTATATGCAAATATACCAAAAACTGTCAAATAACATGCTAATTTTGACCAAAATGTAAACCTTCCAATAGATTTTTTGAGGTGATAACCCCTCATTCCTTTGAAAAGTATGCTATGATAGTTGCCACGAAAAATATTGGAATGTCTAGGTCAATTTTTTTTTGAGAGCACCAAGCTACGCACTAATGAACTTTCTTGTTTTCTGTATTGTGTAAAAATACACCTAATTTGAGAGCTTATTACTCTCAATTCATTGTGAATTTCACTATTCTCACAATTTTCCCTAGAGCATATGGGTCTTGTGAATATGCCCAATGGAGAGTTTTCTAAATGGAGTCCTATACTAGGAGTTGTGAGTTTTTCTTAGACCCTGCAAAGGACACTTTTATGTCATGTTAGGCTACCATCCTAGTGTTAAGGGCGTAGGACCTCAAAAATCTTTATGGCGAATCATGAATTCAAGACTTGTTATTCAAGAAGAATTGGGATAGCTTGTTATTTCAATTTTGGTTTTTTATTAGAGAGAAAGAGAGAGTTTATGCCCTCTATGCTGGCTTTGTCCCTTCAACTTTCAACAACTCTATTTTCATAAAACTTAGCAGTTTATAGTTTTCATCGGTTGTGCTTTTAATCATGTCTACCATATTTATTCCTTTGAAACATGCAAAGAAAAAAGAGAAACCAAAAATGATCAACTATATACACACATATAAAGAGAGAGAGGGGGAGAGGGACAAAGCACGCTCCTTCACTTGTTTTTTATCAGAGAATGTCACCTTTCTTTTGATCAAATAGTGTATGGCATGTTGCATTTCAAATCCACCTTACACATAGCAAAACAGAAGAATGGTTAGAATGCATTTATTGAGATGTTTCTAATCATGTCAAGGGGAGTTGGCCTAGTGGTAAAAGCTAAGGGATGTAAGCACACCTCTATGGTTCAACCACTACATGCAGGTGTAGGTGTGTGGATGCAGTCCCTAAAACTAGCTCATGTGAAGCATCGGATTTCCAAAATAAAAAAGATCTTTCTAATCATATTTGATACAATTATTATATAATGTATGTTGTTCCATTTTTTATGTTTGAAGAGAAAGAAAAAACATGCAAATTTGCACATGGAAGTTCGCATAGTCCTCCCTAATTGTATATAAGACATGGAAATTGTCATTCCCATAGCAGCATGCAAGTTTTGGTTTATTTGCTAGCTAGACTTGTAGTGTTCAAGAGAAAAATGTGATAGTGCTTACTCACCATGTGTCCCACTTAGGCTTGTCGATGTACATTGTTAGGGTGGGCGGTTCTTTAGGGTTGACCGGGAAAGCATCGGGCATTTGGCTGTATATGGAAATTAGCATAGGCTTGAACCAAGGGAAAGGAGTGCAGATAGGGATAGATCATCACTCTGCTTTCTTGTATAATCTCTGAGAAGCTTGCTACATCAAGGTCTCCCTCAAACACACGATGATTCCTTGCCTGCCATATATGGTATTGAAAGCAATAAGAAATAGATAAACGACACAAAATTGGTGCTAAAACCCAACAAAAGCTTCAATAATGATCCTTGATAACCCTATTACAAGTCGATTGCATACACTGCTGCTAGTATGCCTTTTGATCTACAATCTTTAATCAGAAATCCCAAGGGCGAAGCAATCTATGAAGGCCATCTCAAACGAAGAATCTTGATTCAACTTGATGAATATCCCAAACTTATGCAAGGAAAAGAGAAAGAGATTCCCTTTCCCCTCCCGACTCCTTTGTTGAATCCTTGAGGGCGATGGTGTAAATCCTTCAAAACCTCTCCCCTCTTTTGTTCGCCCTTGCTTGCTAACTATGCTCCTCAAAGCTGTCAAGAGAGATCTCGAAAGAGAGCACGAGAGAGATCACGAGTTGCAAGATCTCCATTTTGATGGATGTTTGCCAAGAGAGCGAGCTTTGCCTCCCTCGATTGTATCTCCTCCTTCCCCCTTGCTTGTCGTTCTCCTCTTCTCTATCTCCTCCCAAGGCTTCGAGGTCCGAAGAGCATGAGATGGAGAGAGCCTTCTTTTCTTCACCACACCTCTTTTTCCTCTCGTTCCCTTCTCTTCTATCTCTTACCACACACAACTTAAGAAGAAAACCCTAAAAGAAACCCTCTTTGTAATCCCCCCCTTTCCCCTCCACAACAGACATGGCGTCGTGATTGACGTGGCATGGGACACCCAATAATGATGTGGTAGTGCGGCTCAATTAGCTCCAAAATTCATGTGAGTAGCGTTGAATTGGTGCACAATGACCTGCTAATTCTTTTTTTCTTCTATGGTGCCACCATCCAATGCTCAAAGCATCCATTGCGAGCCTTTTTTCCTCTGTGCATCTCCTTGCCTGCTGCTCACGCCATCCCCCTTCTTCTTCTTTTTTTCCCTTTTGTTCCCACTTATCAAACACCCCCCTCCCCAATTATTTGGGTGGCCATGGGCAGCTTTTTAATCTTGGGCGACCACCCTCTCTCAATTAAACGATGATCCTCTTACTTGTCAGTCAAAGCATTGCTAAAGCACAACTAATCTTGCTAATAGCCCCCCAACTGGCATACTTATCTCTCAAAGAATTGTCAAGACAACATGCTTTGTTGTTATGCCCCCACAACCAAAGCATTGTTAGGCACAAGATGCTTCTCTTATGGGCGGCTATCACATTAGGCTTGCATATCATCCAAATCATTACCAAGCATTGCTAAAGCACAACTAATCTTGCTAATAGCCCCCCAACTGGCATACTTATCTCTCAAAGAATTGTCAAGACAACATGCTTTGTTGTTATGCCCCCACAACCAAATCATTGCTAGGCACAAGATGCTTCTCTTATGGGCGGCTATCACATTAGGCTTGCATATCATCCAAATCATTACCAAGCATAACGTTTTTCTCCAAAAAAAATCCAATTAGAAATCTCCGTAAGAATTCTCTCACTTATATTAGAGTCTTGGGTAAGGCAAGTTTACCTAGTTTCATGAGGGAACCACATTTGGCATACTTGACACCTAGAGCATTCCAAGTGATGGCATTTTGGATGGAAAGTTCTTTAAGAACTTTTGTGATTTCATGAGAGCACCACATAGGGCATTCATATCAACCCAAACACCATGAAGCAGCGTAGCATTTAGCTTACATATCGATCAAAGCATTGCAAGTCACCCAAATGGCCCAAATATCGACTAAAGTAGTGTCAAGCACAACTTTTGCTTTGACAATTGCACTGCATTTGGCATACACAATCAACCAAGGCACTTTCAAGCACCACTTTGGCTTAGATATCAACCAACCTAGTGTCAAGCACAAATTAAATTGGATCCGTATCAAATTTCTTTGCTCATGGATGTCCAAAACTGCGAAGCAACTGAATTGGCCATAAGTTGAGCACTAAATGCCCGATTTGAGCAATGTAAAAGCACATGTTGTAGCCCTTTTTTAGCACTGCAATCAGACCCCTGTTATATTTGATTCAATTTCCTCGCACACCCTAACGTGGATCCAAGATGTAAGGACATGGATCCTATGGGCAAGGCCACCGGCACGGCCGGACAGTGTGTACGCTAGGGGGAGGCTATAAGATAGCACGATTGGGTGGAGACTAGCACACACATTACCACCGCCCTTTCACTGGTATTCGAGTTATTTTTGGGAGGAGGCAAAAAGCGGGTTGCATGTGCGTGCGACGTTCTGCTTCTCTCCCACGTTCCGTAGACAACGATGTCTGTGTTGTGCAGCAAAAGAAGACAGGCACTCTTTCTTGTGCGTGGACAGGCAGCGACAACCGATCGCGGCCACCCCATCCACGCCTAAGGCGGGCGACCAAGGCCAACTTGATCGCACCGAGGCTCCGAAGGCTTCCGTTGGCACCGTTGGTTGCGCGCGTATGAACGCCCGCTTAACCCTTGCATGAAGGAGGATTTAACCCACCCCATGAGGGTAACATTCCAACACTTTACCATCAAGCTATTGACCCTTGTTGTGTATAACAAGGAAAGATAGCCTACTTGTGTTGAAAGGAAAACTAGAAGGAAAGGGAAAGCGTCAAACTTCAAGGAAGTAGCTTCACCCTTCCTTTTCACTTCTTGGAGGAAGGCAAGTTTTCCTCCAAAAATTCTTTTTTCCTCAAGGCGGTAGCTTCAAAGTGAACAAAAGCCTTCACAAAAACGACGGGTTTTTGTGAAGAATCAACAAAGGTGTTCTTACAACAAACGACAAGTGAAGAGCTCAAATTCCTGCAAGGCGAGGCTCGCGTGCAACGCAAATCGCAGAGCATATAAAACACAAAGACTTCAATTTCTCAAGGTACAAGTTGTCTTTTTTTTCTCTTTGTATTAGTGTGTGTTTACCATGGCCAGTGAGGATATCCCACCCACACACACGTTTGATTTTGAGCACATAGATCAAAATCAGGGCACCACGGGTGTTGCTAACACTAATATGCATGAGGATGATGATCTAGGAGATCATGGTCTTGTAGATATGGCTTCTTTCAAGACTTTGGAACATCACCAAAGCGTACTCGAAAGCAACCTCTCTGCACTCAATGCAAATGTTACCAATCTTACGGAAATACTTGTGAAATTTATGAATTCATAGACGTCTCAAGGAGCCACAAGTGGCACGGTTCAAGGGAACCAAGTTCGCATGACTTAAGGAGTCCAAGAGACAAGTGCTACAGAAGATGCAAAAGGTAGCAATGCATTACTTAAGAATATCACCATTCCTGAGTTTCACGGGGAAGAGCATGATCGCAACAAGGATGCGGTCAATACATTCTTACACAAATGGAGTGATATTCATTAATTGAGACAACCCCGGATATAAAGACGGTTGTGGAAACAAGTCTATCTCTTAAAGGCAAGGCCTATAAGTGGTGGATGACATTTCCAATAGATGCTCTTCCTCCGTCTTGGGCTGCGTTTCAAGCTTCTTTCTCCAAAGAGTTTTTGGACTCCAATGAAGAAGATAAGAATTGGTTAGCATGGGATGCATGCCGCATGTCTGGCCTCTCTCTCACACAGTACCTTTCGAAGTATCAGGAAATCATATTAAAACTAGAAGGTCTAGATGAATTCCAAAAGATACGGGGTTTTAATAGGGGTCTTGACAAAGACTATCGTCTTCATGTCAAGACCCAACATCCAAAAACTTTGGAAGAATCCATCAGTCATGCGCAAAGATATGATGATGACCAAGAGAGGAAAGGCAATGTTCCCTACTCTAAGAATACTTTTGCTAAGAGCAACGTGGCTAAGAGCCAATGGCGAGGTAGATCTACCACACGTTCCAAGAGGAATAAGAGACAATCTACCTCTCCACGCCCACAAGAGGCTAAGAAGCCTAAGCAATCACGAGATAGTCCACGTGGGTCTTTCAGCACTGCTGATTTTGAGTGTGCAAAGAAACACAATTTGTGTTTTAGATGTCTTTCGGACCAACATAACAAGAAAGATTGTCCTCTTTTGCAAGGCAAAGAAAAGGCCATGCACACAATGCAACGCCTCACATTAGATTCATCTCCTACATATTGTGATGTAGAGGTTCTTCATATGGAAGAAAAGCACAAGTATTGTGTGTCTACTTCAATGTGGCAGCCCACCTTTGGCCCCCATGATTTTATTCGCATGCATGGCACTATTAACGGACAACGTGTTCGTATTTTAGTGGATGATGGTGCAACTCATAACTTCTTGAACTATAAGCTAGTCAAGAAATTGAAGCTTACACAGACTCCCTGCTCTCACAAGTATGTGGTGGAGCAGATGTCTGGGAATGATAAAGAAGTATGGGACACGATAGTTCAAGGGGTTGAGCTTATGGATCAAGATCATATGATGAGTATTGACTTCCAAGTTATGAACATGGACCGAGATGTAGTTTTAGGACGGGAGTGGCTGCATGGTTTAGGAAACACATTGCACACTAGTTATGAACACAACTCCTTATCCTTTATGTCCAATGGTAAACATGTTCTTTTGCTTGGTGAGAAAAATTTACCATCTGCACCTCTTATATGTACAGCCGAGCTTTTTATTTTGCAGAAAGCAGATTTAATAGATGAAGTCTTTTTGTGTTACTGCTTCTCCAAGTCTTGTGAATTCTCAAGAGCAAAGTGCAGTGAATTCTAGTAATGGTATGCAAAGTGCAATGAATTCTAATGGTATGCAAAGTGCAATGAATTCTGTTACCATATACATGTGGTAGTGATGTGTGTGAACACACTAGGACCGCCGGGGCATTTTTTTCCTCTTTAGGAGGTTTTTTCCCCTGAGCATTATATATATGCCCATCACTCTAGGGCTATCTATCTTTCCATTGCACACTAAGTAACATACTCTCTATTGTGTGCCTTGAGCTTCCTTCGTCTTCTCCAAGCTGTGTGTGTTTCTCTGCAACCCTAATTCCAACAATTGGTATCATAGCAGGTCACGTCCTCCCTGGCTCCAGCTGCTCCAGCACATGCCTGCTCACTTTCTCCGATTTTAGTGAGCTTTGGCGATTTCACTTTCTCCGATTTCAGTTTGGTCTACTCAGAATTTTGATTTGGACTCATTTCGGCCTCCGTTTCCACTACAGGCAATACTGCACAGGCTATTTCGTCATTTTGTGCAGAATTTCTGTCAGTGCCGTTCTCTGCATAACAGGTGCCTTATAGTCTTCTACGGTTTGTGCTATATAGCACAGGTTGTTCCCGCTCCGTTTCTCCTATTTTCGGGCAGTTTTCACATCAGGTGCAGCATTTACCATGGCTGACAACAACAACACAGATGTGTTCAAGATGTTTGCTGCTGAGGACAGGTTGGATGGGGACAACTACCCTATGTGGGCTTATATGATGCAACATGTTCTTGTGTCAAAGGGTGTCTGGAACATTGTGCAGGGCATTGATGTACGTCCTGGTTCTTAGGATGTAGGCGATATTGAGGATGTTGCAGGTCTTGCTGCAAGGATTTCTGCTGTTAGAGTTGTTTTGCCTACGGCAAAACAAGCTCGTTGGGATGTTAAAGATGCGTAGGCTCATGCATTGATTGCGTTGTCTGTGAAGCGCACCATTGTTCCTCACATCCGTTCAACAAAATCTGCAAAACAGGCTTGGGATATTCTAGCAGGTCTTTATGCAAGCCGCAATGAGGCTAAAATTGCTTTGCTGCGTAAAGAGCTGGAGTCGAAGATTATGCATGAGGAAGATGATATGGAAACTTTCCTTGCTAGTGTCAAGGATATCAATGAGCAGCTTATTTCTGCAAGTGAAGTCATTTCAGACAGTTCCCTTGTGCAGACTGTTCTTGATGCCTTACCAGATTCCTACCAGACTTTTGCTAGTACTTGTAGACTTATGACCCAAGGAAATTATGAAGTTGTCAAGTTTGATGCATTATGCACATTGCTGTTGCAAGAGTCACTTTCCAGAAAAAACAGGACTAGGCAGCGTGCAGTTGAACAGGCTTTTATTGCTTCTCAAAGAAAGGGTGGTAACAGTAATACAGCCACTTCTTATGGTTCTGCTGTGAGTGGCAAAAATTCTATTCCTAATACTTCTGTTGGCAGCACTTCGTCTGGCAATTCTGGTGATAAGGGCAAAAAGAAGATGCGTTGCCATTATTGTAAAGCCAATGATCACTTGATCAAGTCGTGTCCTAAGTTGAAGGCCAAAGAGGCTAAGAAGAAAGAGGGTGGTTCCACTGCAAATGCTGGTTCCACTACAAATGCAACCATTGTTGAGTCTTCTGTGAAAGGAGACTATAATGTTGATGTTGATGTTGATGCAGAATGGGCTTTTAGCGCAGAGTGCACTTACAATCCTGCTGTCCATGATGCATGCTTGTCAGTTGCTGCAGATTCACATGTGTGGTATTTCGACAGTGGTGCTACAAAGCACATTACCTCTCATCGTGAATTGTTTACCTCTCTCGAGTCTGTCCCTCATGGGAATTCAGTCACTTGTGCCAACAACGCCTCTTATCCAGTTCAGGGAGTTGGAAAGATTGTGCTCACTGCTGCTAATGGCAGTTCCTTCACACTTGTTGATGCACTTTATGTACCTAGGATCAAGAAGAATCTCTTATCTGTATTCGCACTTGCTAGACTTGGACTTGTAGTAAAATTTGTGGATGACAGATGTACAGTTCATGATCTCAGTTTTGGTGATGAAATTGTTGCATCTGGGCTTTTGTGTCGTGGGCTGTATAAGCTCACTTTGTATGACAAGTGTGGATAAAATTTTGCAAATGCTGTTGCAGATTCAAGGGCTATTTCAGATGCAAAACTTTGGCATGCACGTTTTGGTCATCTGAATTTTGCCAGTTTGCTGCCTTTGCAAAAATTTGATATGGTTGCTTCTTTGCCACCTCTTGAAGCACCTGTCAAACATGTTTGTGAAGGCTGTATTTTGGGTAAGATGCAGCGTTCTAAATTTCCAAAGGATGGTTCAATCCGGGCCACATGCAGGTTGCAGCTTGTGCATAGTGATGTTTGTGGGCCCATGCAAACTCCGTCCTTGGGAAATTACCTGTACTTCGTGACTTTCATTGATGATTACTCCAGGCATGCATGGGTATTTCTGCTTAAAGCGAAGTCTGAAGTCTTTATGTGCTTCAAACAATTTTTGGCTATGGCTGAAAATGTCTCGAAATGTACTATGGGCACCCTCCATTCAGATCGAGGGGGGGAGTATATGTCTCATGAATTTAATGCATTTCTGGCTAGTCGTGGGATAAAACACCAATGTACAGTGCCTTATACGCCTCAGCAAAATGGTGTTGTTGAGAGGAAAAACAGGTCACTGACGAAAATGGCACGATGTATGGTCAAAAGTCAAGCTTTGCCGCATTCTTTTTGGCTTGAGGCCATCATGTGTGCCACTTATGTACTAAACAGGTGTCCTACGAAAGCTTTGCAGTCTATTACTCCATATGAAGCATGGCATGATAGAAAGCCTTCTATTGAGCACATGCCTGTTTTTGCCTGTTTGGCATATGCTTTGGTGCCACAAGTGCAGCGCAAAAAATTGGATGATAAGGCTATCAAATGTATTTTTGTTGGTTATAGTGTTGAAAGCAAAGGTTACAGGTTGTATCATCCACAAACAAAACGTATTCTGGTTTCTCGGGATGTAGTGTTTGTGAAAGATTCTGTTTAGCCCTTCCTGTCATGTAGTAGAGACAGTAATGTAAGCTCACAGGACATTTAAGACACTTTGTTGCCTCTTTTCAATGGTGGAAATACGAATGTAAGTTCCAATGAGGCAAATGTATAACCTATGGGGGTTTCTGAAAATGTTTTAGATCAGCCTATTACTGATGCAAATGTACATGATGTACTTGATGAGGAAAGGGCTGAAAATGAGTAGGCTAGAGGTATGCCAAAGTGGCTGGTGCACACTTTGCGTGACAGTAAATTGGATGCACCTTTGTCTAGTCGTACTTGTTCAGGCTCTCGCCATGCATCTTATGCATCAGATTGTTATGATTTGGCTGTGTCTAGTTTACATGATGTTGAGGAGCCTCTGTCTTTTGATGAAGCACAGAGAATTCAGAAAATTGGATGGCTGCCATGCAATCAGAATATGATGCACTTATAGAGAATGACACATGGACTTTATGTGATTTGCCTCCTGGCAAAAAGGCCATTGGTACGAAGTGGGTTTACAAGTTGAAACGCAAACCGGATGGTGAGATCGATCGCCATAAGGCTCGACTTTTTGCAAAGGGTTATGCACAACAAAAAGGCATAGATTATGAAGAGACTTTTGCTCCCACTTGTCGTATGACTACTGTGCGTTTTCTATGTGCATTGGCAGCTCATTTTGGTTGGGATGCACATCAATCAGACATTGTTACTGCTTTCTTGAATGGTGACATATTTGAGGAAGTTTATGTAACGCAGCCTCGCGGTTTTGTCATGAAAGGACAAGAG
The DNA here is from genome assembly GCF_014529385.1 of Adiantum capillus-veneris. NCBI lineage: Eukaryota > Viridiplantae > Streptophyta > Polypodiopsida > Polypodiales > Pteridaceae > Adiantum > Adiantum capillus-veneris. The sequence continues at coordinate 23,317,716 of NC_140940.1, read as the reverse complement.
GACAAAGTGCAATCTCCTCGTGCTTGGTATGAGAAAGCTGACACTCATTTGGTCAAACAAGGCTTTCGTAACAGTCCAACAGAAAGCACATTGTATGTAAAGCGTGAGGGTGATGTATTTCTCATCGTGGTTCTTTATGTTGATGATTTGCTGATCACTGAACCAAATGAGAGACATGTTGCTGAATTTAAGGCTGATTTGAATGCTACTTTCAAGATGAAATATTTGGGGCTGTTGCATCATTACTTGGGTATATAGTTTAAGCAGTGTGATGGTGGTATTGCCTTGTGTCAGAAAAGTTACATAGAGACATTGCTATGTAAGTTTGGACTTGAGGATTGCAAACCTATTGCCACTCCCATGGAAACACGTTGGAAGTTGAGTCTACATGATGCTGGCGATCCTGTTGATGTCACTCTTTACCAAACTGCTGTTGGCTGCCTCATTTATGTATGCAACACGAGGCCGGATATTCAGTTTGCAGTCTCACAGGTCAGCAGATTTATGCATAGCCCAGGGTCTAAGAATTGGTAGGCTGTCAAGAGGATTTTCCGCTACCTTTGTGGCACTTTACATCTTGGCTTGTTTTATCCCAAGGGGGGATCATTGCCGCCAGACTTACATGATTTTTTGGACTCAGATTGGGCTGGTTGTTTTGACACGCGAGTGTCCACAAGTGGTTTTTGTTTCATGCTTGGCAGTTCATGTATATCATGGTTGAGCAAGAAGCAACCTATTGTGGCCACTTCGAGTTGTGAGGCTGAGTACAGGGCACTCTTCACAGCTACGGTTGAGTGTGTATGGCTCAGACGCCTTATGGCTGATTTGGGTGTTGGACAGGACACTGCCAACACTATCTACACTGATAGTTAGAGCACATTGGCATTTGCGAGGAACCCAGTTTTTCATGCTCGCACAAAGCACATTGAGGTGTATTACCACTATGTCAAGGAGAGGCTCTCAATAGGAGAGATCAGCTTGGATTATGTGCCAACACAGGACAACCTTGCAGATCTTTTCATAAAGGCATTGTCTCATGAGAAGCTTGAAGCTTTCCGCAAAGCTTTGGGCTTACTCCCCTTTGTGGACTGATCCTATCCTCAGGGCATGGCACTTCCCTTTACTCATGTGCCAGCTCTCGTTCACCGCATCACTCCAGGGGGGATTTGTTACCGTATACATGTGGTAGTGATGTGTGTGAACACACTAGGACCGCCGGGGCATTTTTTCCCTCTTTAGGAGGTTTTTTCCCCCGAGCGTTATATATACGCCCATCACTCTAGGGCTATCTATCTTTCCATTGCACACTAAGTAACATCCTCTCTATTGTGTGCCTTGAGCTTCCTTCGTCTTCTCCAAGCTGTGTGTGTTTCTCTGCAACCCTAATTCCAACAAATTCTACTGATAAACAAAGTGTTAACAAATCTAACGAGCAAAGTGCTCTCAATTTTAATTCTTTAAAGCAACGTACAACTGTTGTAAAACAAACATTATAGAAAATACAAGATTCTCCATCCCAGCATAACTCTAGTTTACTTTCTCCTTTTGCACGGCAAAAGCTGATTCACTTACTCACTAAGTATAGTGATGTGCTCTCAAGCAATTTACCACCGGGTTTACCCCCTACACGTGATGTGCAGCATGGCATAGATGTCTTGCCAGGCACTAAGCCGGTGAGTAAACCAACTTATCGTATGAGTGCTAAGAAGCCAAGGAGGTTGAGAGTCAGTTGGCTGACTACCTCGCCTGTGGTTTCATTAGACCTAGCACTTCGCCTTGGGCATCACCAATTCTATTGATAAAAAAGAAAGATGGTACTATGCGTATGTGCATAGATTATCATGGATTAAACGCCATAACCATCAAGAAAAAGTATCCTCTGCCAAGAGTAGATGAGTTGTTTGATCAACTCCATGGGGCAAGATACTATACAAAGATAGATCTTTGTTCAGGATACCACCAGGTGTGTATCCTTTTACAAGATATCTCCAAAACTGCCTTTAGAACACAATTCGGGCATTTTGAATTTTTGGTTATGCCTTTTGGTCTAACCAATGCTCCAGCTACATTTATGACACTCATGGATAGTGTCTTACGTCCCTATCTTGGAAAATTTGTTGTGGTTTTCCTTGATGACATTCTCATTTACAATAAGACTGAAGATGAACACATAGAACACTTACGATTAGTGTTCGAATATCTACAAGCTCACATGTTGTATGCTAAGCAAAGCAAGTGCGATTTCTTTAAAATAGAGATACATTACCTCGGTCATGTGATCTCTTATTCTGGCATCAAGATGGACACTGACAAGGTCACTGCCATTCTTCTATGGCCACATACCAACATGGTTGAGGAGCTTCAAATATTTTTAGGCATGGTTGGATTTTATCGACAGTATATTCATGACTATGCCAAAATCAGTGTTCCTATGACAGATCAACTTAAAGCAAAAGATAAGACCTTTTCTTGGGAAGAAGCCCAAAAAAGCAGTTTCGAACAACTTAAGGTAGCTATAGCCACTACTCCCATCCTAGCAATCGTCGACCCACTTAAGCCGTTTGTGGTAGAGACTGATGCTAGTGATAAAGCCATTGGTGTGGTACTTCTCCAAGAGGGAAGACCTATAGCCTTTGAAAGTAAAAAGTTAGATAGAGCTCAACAGAATTATTTTGATTATGAGAGAGAGCTCTATGCCATAAGTCACGCTTTACGAAAGTGGCGACACTATTTATATGGTGCCGAGTTTGAAGTAATTTTTGACCATGAGAGTATCAAATGGTTTACTACTCAAACAGACTTGAAGGGCCGTAAAGATAGATGGGAAGAAATCCTTCAAGATTATGATTGTAAGCTACGATATCGCAAGGGGCGATATAATGTAGTAGCGGATGCACTAAGTCGGATGCCTCATATTAATTCACTTAGTAAATAGTGGATTTTTGGAGTCATTACGTGGCAAGTGTGCGCAAGATCAATCATATGCTAAAGTGTGGAGTGCAATTTTAAAAAGGGATTCCTCACACTCACATGTATCTGAATAGCCAGATCAACATGTCTCTGCATGTGTAGATAGAAACTCCAACACACATAGCTCCACCCTTACTCAGGAAGAGCTTAAGCGATGGAAGAATTTTTCCATTGATGATGGCTACTTACTCCACAAAGGTAGAGTATGTGTGCCAAAGGACTCAGACACTAGGCGCCAAATCTTATTTGAGTGTCATGATAATCCAAGTGCTAGTCATCCAGGTATTCGTAAGACGTATGCCTTAGTTTGATGGCAATTTTATTGGTCAGGCTTACATCATGATGTTCAAGAGTACGTACTAAACTGCCAACAGTGCCAAGTTAATAAGGCAGAGCGCCTCAAGGTAGGTTGCCTTTTACATCCTTTAGAGATTCCACAAGGTAAGTGGAAGAGTATCTCTATGGATTTTGTAGTAGGACTACCTACTACAAATCGTGGCCATGATGTCATTTGGGTAATTGTAGACCGCCGTCTCACAAAGATGGGTCGATTCATTCCCACTAAGACTACGATTAAGACACCAGAATCAGCACGGCTATTTGTAGAGCATATATATCGTATGTTAACAAGAAGCAAACCAATTGGGAAGACTACTTACCTATATTGGAATTTGCTTATAATAATTCAAAGCATGTGACTACAAGGTTTAGTCCATTTATGCTTTTATATGGATTTCAACCTAGATCACCCGGCGTTACGGTGGGGTTGGCTAAGGAGAAGATACAACAAGTGAAGGATTTTTTCCAAGACCATATTGACATGCTTCGAGTTGCTTGATAGAATGTTAAGCAAGCTCAAGATCGATATAAGAAGTACGCAGATGAGCATCGTCGTCTTGCTACTTTCGAAGAAGGAGACAAGGTTTTCCTCAAAGTTTCGGAGCATTCAGAAATTCCGAAGACGGAAAAAGTTGCTAAACTTTCACCACGCTGTTGTGGATCGTTTACCATTCTCAAACATATAGGTCAAGTGGCCTATAAGTTAGCTCTCCCAGAGCACTCACGAGTTCATCCTGTTTTTCATGGTAGCCGTTTACAAAAACAACTATGTGACAGAATGATAACGTCATTGACACAGATGTGTTAGTTGACCTTATCGAACCGCCAAGCATTCCTCATGAGCCCGAAAAGATATTGGATTCTCATGAGCTTTGCACCAGACATCATGTCAGACGACAGGTGTTGGTAAAATGGCTAGATAGACCCGAAGAAGGTTCTACATGGGAGAATGTCTCCGCACTTAAGAAACATTTTCCTACGTTCATTTTTGAGGACAAAAACGATTCTCCAAGGGGGGGTAATGTAAGGACATGGGTCCTATGGGCAAGGCCATTGGCACGGCCGGACAGTGTGTACGCTAGGGGGAGGCTACAAGATAGCACGGTTGGGTGGAGGCTAGCACACGCATTACCACCACCCTTTCACAAGAACAATAGAGTCGGCCCTCGAAAAGTCTTGTACTGCCCATATCTTTCTCCTCAATTGACGAGCTATAAAATACATGCATGGACATCATGTCAAGCACTACAATTATGGCATATTAAATCGCATTTTGATAGCATCACTGCATCTTGTCTTGCATGCATAAAATCTCATTTAATAGCCCCAGAACCCACAATTAGCATACATTTCGATCATAAAAGAGTGTGTCATAGATCATAAAATTGCCAAAATTAAAAAATTCATTCAGATTCTTGTCTTTCATCCCATGCTCGCAAAGCTGTACAACATCCATCCCTTCTAAAACTACACATCCTTTGACATGTGCCAACCTTTAGAAGTCATCTAAGTCAATATTTTCATCTAAAAACTCATCCTCATCATCCAAATCCCCGTGTCTTCAGACACATTCATATATTTGTCTTCAATTTGAAGCTCTGCATCTCTTTTTTTATACATTTTGAAACGTTTACCCACAATTGGAACCTTCAGCTTTGTGCCATCCATTTCACATAACTTGTAGGTGGCATTAGAAAAAGCATGTTTACCCACCACAGAGTGGCCAAACCACCACTTAATCATCTTGTGAATAGTTGTGTACTACCCAATCCCCTTCTTGAATAACATTTGGCCTTATCCTATGCCATTTTTCAAAAGCATCCTTGTTCTTCAAACGAACATTCCTCAATGTTTCCTTAACAGGTTCAACATCTTCACTTCTCCTTTCTAGCTGTCAAAACCTCAAAACAAGTAAATCTTCTCTGCTCATTTTTGTATCTCAAGGCAATATATTCCAGTGACTACCACCTCCTTAAGAGGCAAAATAGGCTTCTGACCATACATAAGCTTTGATGGCATGAACCCTATAACTGTATTGTGTGTAGTACGGTCTGCCCATAAAGCATATGGTAGCAACTGAGGCCAATCAACAATACATCCTTTACATGCTTTTAGCCAATGCCTTAATAATTGGAGGATGCCCCCTTTCACTCTTACCATTTCCTTCGCGATTATATGCAATTGTGAGGGATAACTTGATATCCATACCAACAAAAAAGTCTCTGGCCTCATGAGCATCCAATTCTTCTATGTTTGCAATAATTTTACCAACACACCCATATCTGCATATTACATTTTTAAGCAAAAACCTGCAAACCACACTTGTAGCTTTGGTTCGCAAAGCCCTCCCTTCAACTTGGTTTGTTAAATCTTCCCTGGCAACCACGATGTACCTCATTTTCCATAATCTTGTGGTCATGATAATCAAATCAACTACCCACTTGAAATGCACACATAATGGATATGTTGGATGTAATCCATCACGATGCTTTATATTTGAGTATAGTTGACATACAACACAAGTTTCAACAAATTGTACCACATCTTTATACATACCCTTCCACCAATATCAATCTTTGATTTTAGCAAAAGTGGCCCGAAATCCCTTGTGACCTGCCCATAGCGACTCACAAAATTATTTAAGTACATAGAGTTGTGTTGCCCTATCACAAACCACTTGCTGAGGGGTACCACTTCGCTTCTTTGGATGCTTCCATAGGAAATCATCATGTAGGAAATACCCATAATCCTTCTTGCGGATGCTCTTAAACTCTTGATCACTCCAGTCCTCCTATTTCTTTAACATATTCAAATATTTACTGATCAGTATAGCCATTCGACTTCATATTTATCCTCTGCAAAATATTGTAGGGCATATAACATACTTTCACACTCTCCATGCATTTGCTAAAGGAGGTAAAGAATCTCAAGCCCACATCTTCACTTTTAAAAACCATACCCTCTTCATCTTCAAATCTAGCCTTGGATAACATATTAGCTATTGAATTATCCTTACTTGCAATATGATGGAACTCTAAATTTAATGACTTAATGTATGAAATACATTGTAGCATACCTAAATCTGGTGTAGAACAACTTATGATCATCCCAAGTAATGGTAAACAATATGTCTCCACTATCACAAAAGCACCAATGAAGTACTCTTTGTCGCACCTCAGGGCAATTGCTACACCCAAAGGGCGTGTCATGCCAAGGGTAGGACCGGGAAGGGCCAAGGGCTAGGACGGACATGCAGTCAAGGGGGTCCCTATGTTTAGAGGGCCAAGGGCCTATATAGGGCGTGGTTGGGTAGTGATGAGCATGCTCCAATCTCCTCTGTCTTATATTGGTATGAGAGCTCGACGGAGGAGGGAGCTATGGAGGAAGGGAGAAAGTATTACATGCTCAATGCATGGCGTTGCATGTGCTCTCTCTCTCTCTCTCTCTCTCTCTCTCTCTCTCTCTCTCTCTCTCATCTTCAAGCACATGGCGTGGGCATGGCCCTAGGGCAAGCTGTGGAGATCAAATCAAGGTCAATGGCGTGCAAGAGAGTTTAGCAGGCGGAAAGAGGAGGAAAAGCCATGTGCATGGTCACTTTCCAAGGGGAGAGGCCTTAGGCAAGGAGCACAAAACCGTGCAAGGATGGGATCAACAGTTTCACACTGGAGTGGGGAGCAAAAAACGTTGCAGCAATGACCCCATCCGGGCTCTCTCCTCTTTGCCATCTCTCCCATTCGCTTTCCTTCTGCGCTAGAGCCCACCGTGGTTCTTGTCTTTTCTCACTTGAATGCGCAAGCCCTTGTGAATGCCCAAGCCAAGCTCATTAGGGTTTGAATTTAGAAAACAATTATGCAAGGGAGAGGGCCCACGAGCCACCCCTCCCCACAACCTCCATCCTCTTCTTGGTTGTGCGACAAGGTTCTCAAGGCACAACAATATTGCAAAAATTTTGCAATCTCAAAAAATTCAAAAATATGTGGAGATTGATTATGGAAGCAAGGCTTTGTAATCTCTCACGTGATGTAGATCAACTCTTTGTTGCCTTTGGAGGAGGCACAAGGTGCAAGGGCATCATGTAGAGAGGAGCAAGGCTCCAAGCCAACGAGATGACAAATTGCCAGACACGAGGTTGGCACTGTTAAAGGTTGCAATCTAGGTACGCTTTGTTAATATGATTGCACTAGATATGGATTGTTGAAATTTTATGCTTTCAATATGGCGTCCTAATCGACAAGGTGGTGGATCGATGCGGTCAAGTTTCTTTAAATTTTGTCTTGACCTTGAGCATGAACACAAGGTAGTATATGGGTATATCGGCAATGCATCAATCATTATATTGGAGCAAGGCTCCGTACAGGGTGCTCATGTGGAAAGCTTGTGTAGCCAATGTCATCTGGTTGGGCTACACAGTCAGGGTTTATTCAACCCTTTGGCATGTAAAAATAAGGCAGGCATGGCCTGTGATTTGTGAGGTCAAGATACCCGGCAAGGCCAATCGCTAATTATTATTTCAAGATGTTGGTAAGCAATGCTAGGAGAGGGATCCTAGGCACCTTGTCTACCATCAATGCAGTCAACCAGGATTATGATCCTCAAACAAAGAAGCAAGGCTCTGTAACTTACATTGGCCATATATTTTCTTTGCAACCACATGGCTTCTAGGGGCATGGCTACAATAAATCATGTTCACTTTATGTATCCATTTTGAACTTATTCATTTTGGTAGGACTTCCTACGATGCCACTTTGACAAGCAAATGTTGCTTTGCTCAAGTGGTGTTTGGCATTTAGATGATATTTGATAACTAAGTTTTACAGCTATCTTTTTCACTATTGAGCAATTGCATGATTCTCAATAAGATGTATTTCGGCAAGGCCGTTTTTCTATGCATTCTCAACAAGGTCGACTCTCTTTGACATTTGTGTGTCAATTGAAGCATCTGTTTGCTTTAAGCACTCATGACAATTATCTCTCATCTTTCTGATGAACTTCTAGGAAGCAAGGCTTCATGTTAAGACATATTGCATAGCAATTGGAATATGACATCAGTATATGACCTTAGGGAAACTTTGCAACATTTTTGCGTGTTTTTTCAATCGGATCAAAAAAGAATAAACCAAGCCAAGAGGGCATGCAAGAGACATTCGATAGCTCTAAATGTATCAGCATACAAGGCTATGAGCTGAATTCGAGCAAACTACCAGAAACCTTGCCACAAGTGGGCGACAAGGTTAGTAAATTTCAAGTTATATTTGTTTTTGTCTATGTTTTACTTTTCAATTTGGAAAAGATCTCTCTGCTGTGCAAAGTAAAGTGCTTGGGCAGACTCCATACAAAGCCACTGTACAAAGCAAAGTGCTTTGCCAGTTTTCATGCAAAGCAAGGCTTCTCTTATGTGCAAAGTTATTATCGATTGAATTTAGATCAACGATAATGGCACACATCTTTAGCACTACGTGGATATAAGCTCATAGTTTATGCAATGCTGCATTGTGATGTATCCATGCCAGTGTAATTGTGCAAGGCATGTACACCAAGGGCTCACATGTTTCAGACTCTCATTGAAGCCAAGGGCTTATTATTCTATTTTTCACTATGTATGCATGGCATACTAGTACGATGGATGTACGATACCCATCATTGCATACGTTTCCGCTATACCACTAGCTACTCTGTCAAGGACGGACTCAGTTATTGTTGTTTTAAATTTTTTTGTTTTTACGTTTATTCATAGGCAAAGTGCCATGCATATGCACCCTAATACAATCCCAATCACATACACGGTAAGTGGGTCAAGATGTGACTTATGGTACCTTTTTTTACGAGAGCATGGTACAAGTACACTGTTGTATGCTTATAGGATAAGCTACCACACAACCACTATTTTCACAGAGGCATACATAGGGGGCATTCAATACAATTAAATAAGGTATTTTTCTTAGCTCCTCATTCTCTCTCTCTCTCTCTCTCTCTCTCTCTCTCTCTCTCTCTCTCTCTCTCTCTCTCGGATTTCTCTGCAGGAAAGGTGAAACTAGGCATGATTTTATTGAAATCTTTCTATGTCAATACGATAATAGGATGGGCTAAGAGACAAGAGTAAGGGCTAAGAGCCATCTATTGCCACCTATTCTGAAATGGCTAAGAGCCATTTGTTTGTAATCCATCAGTGATTGCTTTCAAGATCAAACAATTCTATCCAGTTAAGTACCCACATTGACTCTAATAGACCAGCAAGAGTCTTTCCATTAGCAATTTTTTGGGTCTAGACAAGATCTAGTTGTGAATACGATTCCAACTTGAGTGGATCTCCTATTTTCTCTATATCACTAAGAGTCTCTGTACGAGTACAGTTTGGGGTAAGACCCATATCGTGATTACTAAATCACTTATAAAGTGTTGATGGTCAATTATTGGAACCTTCACACTTGCACTTTCAAGGAAAGAAGTCCACCAATTTCCCAAGGGGTAATGGACAATTTTAAGTTTCCAAAGTCATAAGGGCAAGGGGGGTCACAGACACAGGGCAAGGGCCAGCTGTTAGTTGAGCACTTTTCCCTACAAAGTTTAACCAAGGGGTTTGACAATGTCCATTTTAACCAAGGAGTTTTGATTGCAAAGGCAACACCCAAGGTTATATGTGCCATAATTCTTGAATTTCATTGATTTTCAATTAGTGTTCCTAGGCCTTTGCAATCAGGAAATTTGGGCAGGTGTATTTGCCTACAGGTAGTGAAGACTATGTTCAACCTCCAAGTACACATCTGACTTTATTTTGTTTCTCTGTTTTTGTTTCCTTTTCCAAGCAGGATGCATAAAATTCTATATTTTCATCCATTTTTGCTCTTCAACAAGATGACAAGGTCATCTAAGAGCTAAGAAATTCGGGCTGTAGTGTCCAAAATTTCATTACGCAATTATGGACCCAATTGTAGGATTTGATTTGGCACATGTTGTCACATGAGATACAACATGGTCTAGGAACACAAGCAGTTTGATTTAGTCATTGTGGAGCATGGATAATGAAAGACTCTCTCATGCACGTCGCATGTGTGTTTACCATTACCTCCACACCCAAGTACATCTTGTACTTGAAGGATGTTCTTTTTTTAGACATCCTTACATGAGACATATTCCACATGTGGAGAATATGAGTCGCTGGGACTAACACTAGTGCCACTACTTAAATTATGTGTCGTGATGATGTCTCTAGGTGCTGGTCAAATCCATTTTCTAGACCATTTTTAGCAAGTCGTATTAGGAACAATTTCAGTGGCTAGAAATTGTCAAATACGCAAAATGACTAGTTAATGTTACAAGTACGGCTAAACAACATTAAAAGATGGTTGTTTATGCATATAGCAAGGCTATGAGTTTTTAATGAAAAGGTTTCATTGTTTGTACCTAGAAGTGATTAATGTTTCACCTTCTATTATGGTTTAAACATTTTAGCAAGGCTTGTAAATGATTGTAGTAGAAAATGTTTAGTTTCTTTTTAGAACTATTTACACTCCTCTTTAATGTGTGCTAGGAGCATCACATTCGCCATACCTATTGGCAAGTATGATCATGGATATGCAGGTTCGGATCTGTTTTTGCTAAATGCATGCACACTAGGTGTTATGGGCCCTAATGTTTAGCAAAGGCTGATTTGGAACGGTATGCATATTCATCATAGTAGATGCTTATGAAGCATTTTGCACTCTATGTGCAGTATCTATATGAGATTCCTTTTGGATCTACCAATCACCAATAGAGGTAATGGATCGGTTTGGATGCTTGTGGATCTTTCAAGTTCACTAAGATGGTTATTCATAACATTGTTGATTTTTTAGCAATGTTGTATAAGGAATGGTGGTCCCTATGTACCAGTCATTTTGGAAGACCATCTGTAAACCGTGGGGAAACACACCTAAGTATTGTCGATATCCAAGGGGATAGACAGATTAGGTAGATTACAAAGTGTAATCTTGTGCTAAAGGATATGCGAAGTGCATACATTAGCACCAAGCAATCCAATTAGTAAGCATTTATTGCTCTAGTTGGAGCTTCATGTATAATTCACGTTCTCAACCTTGAACACTAGTTATGGTGGGGTTGTTTACTGATACGAGAAGATAACAAGTCAAGGAATTAAACTTGGATGGCGAGTTACGTCAGCAAGTTGCTTTCATGGAAAGTAAAAAGAGGTACTCTCGCAGGGTTCACCGTTGAGTTACCCCTAAATAACGTGCGTTCGCGGGGTATTAAAAAAAATTTCTCTTTTAACATGTCTAAATGAATAAAACGACCCCTTATTTTAATGTATCTCTGTTAAATTTTCTAAATTTTTTGCATTTCAAAACCCCTCCTTTCGAACTCACGTTGTACATTAACATGATTACATAGTGCACCCCCCGAGGAGGTACTCTTTCGGTTACATCTTTGTTGTGATAACTCGTTTAGCATGCTTGTGTGCATTCTAAATGGAGTCTCTTTCATCAATGAATAACATCCACTTTGACAATGCTTGGTGTAATGATTTGAACACTTTCAAACAGCTAATTCAAGTTGGTAGTTAGAGTTAGTTCACATCAGTTTGGGACTTCAAATCAGACAACAATGGAAATGAAACATAAGATGAGCTGAACTCAAAATGAGAAAGAACACTAGAACTAGGAACTAAAACTGGAATGTATATTTAGATCAGTATATATAAGTACAATAGTGAGTCAAGTATGCTTTGAGCTTAATGATGATTACAAGAGTGTAAAGAGCTCTAAGATGTGAGACACAAAGCTCTAACCAAGGAGTCAATCACTTAGGGATACTAGGGATCTTAGGGATACTCTGATCTCAAAAATGAAATCGTGAGCCCTATTTATAGCCTTCAGATTGAATTACTCATCGACTGTGCACTGTACCAATTACCATAGTAACTATCACTGGGAATTACCAATCCGCATGCTAAACGGCCGTTCCTGCCATCCACATTCCTTCACCCTTTTCTTGAATTTTGGTATATACCAAAATTTTCAGAAAGTGTTGATCTTCTAAACGTTGTCAATCCAACGAACTCACTTCTTCTTATTTGGAGCCTACTTCTTTGGCGGTTGGTATAGGAATTTGGGTGGCTTTTGAACACACGGACCATCATTCTATCTCTGAATAAGTCAATATGGTGCTTCCTGTTCCAGCTGATCCTTCCAAACCGTCTTCATTTCAAATTCATAAGGAGTAAGTGCATTACAGGTCTTCCTATCAGGGTCCTTTTGCCTCTAGTTAGTCGGGCTTTGGCCAGTTTATGACAGTACGAGGTCATGTGCAATCCACCCTTGAGGAAGAGGCCGATTGCATTTGATGTGAGCTTCAAAGAGAATTTCAGCCATTTCTTTGGAATGGGGTTCAAAGGATGCCTTATTGGCTATCTCCTTTTCAGGTTGACTACCAAGCCAGGAGTCTTTTTCTGGGCTTCTATCAGTTGCCCCATGGCGTTGACCATTGTGTTCCACCCACACATCATGGTGGCAATGCATTCATCGATTAAAGCATCAATGTCTGTTTGGGAGGCCTCATAGGCAATGACAGGCATGGGGTAAGGTATCAGTGCCTTGTCTGCTTGTTGGACCACCATGCTCCCATACAATGGCTTCTTCTAGAGTCGTTGGAGTCGATCTAGTCGCTTTTGCTGAACTGGAGGCGTCGGTAGGGCTACCTTGGATATAGATGTGCTTTGCCCCTCGTATCATCAATTGGTGGAGCATGTGACATCTTAGTGGTCTGCTTTTCTATAGAGTCTGGGCCAGATCAATAAAGGTGTCCACTGATGCCCCTTTTTCTCTAGTCTATTCAGCTGGCTATACTGGTGTGTTCTGTTTCAATTTCAATTGAGTTAGCAGTGCATCTGTCTTTTGTTTCTTTTCAGGTGGCTTAGTGCTGCCACTGGTATTGGCTCCTACTATCCCAACCTCTGCTTGTGATGTTGTTCTCTTTGTGTCTGTTGTTATAATATCCAACTCATCGCATTCATTGGTGATATCCTACTCAATCTGTTGGCCAACAAAATCGTGTTGCATAGTAATTTGGCTAGTGCTAGCCCTAGTGTCCGTCGCTTTATTCCACACCTTGTTGGCATTAGGGTGTGCTAGGATACAGATCGCCCATTACAAGAATTTCCATGCATACCAGGCCTTGAATACCTGTTGGTTCTGGGTCTTGACCTCAACAGTTTGCTGAAGAAGATTGATGTGAAAAAATGTAGCTAAGTTGAGTTTTGCCTTCAAATTCTTTAGTCTGTGTAGAAGCATACCAAACAATTTCTTAGCAACATAAGTGGGGTTGTTTTTCAGATCGATGGCCTCAACAATACTGGCCCAAATTCCAAAGATGCCACTGGGACTCCCTGAGCTCCTCGTTTCCATTTCTTGGTGGCTTCAGCATCCTCTTTCAGGTGTTTGCTAACTTCCTAAACTGAACATGGATTGGCTTTTACATTGTAAGGCATATTGAGAATATGCCATAGGGCTGCTATTGTGACCTATACTTCTTGACCATTGATTTTTGTAGATCCATGATTAGGATCAAAGGTGTCCACCACTTGCTGAATAAGCTATGCATCAAATTCCATTCTTGTGGCCTCTAACAACACCTCTAGATCCCAAAGCTTTAGTAATACACATTCACTTTGATGGAAAACATATTTCCTGATATTGGTATGGGGTATTGAGCAAGCCTATTGCATCTACTCTATCTGTTGCTCAATGAGCTGTGTGGCATCATCTACACTTTCTTGCATTTGCTCTGACACTTTCTTTGCCTTTGCCATAGCTGTATCTTCTGAGTACTCCTGTGAAAATGACGATGCGCATGTTGTGGTGGAGACTCGCGAGAGAAAAGCAAGAAAGATTTGGAATGTCGGGCTTGGAGGAGTGAAAAGGTGTAGTAGCAGAAGGTGTAAGAGAAGGTGTAGGGCTTGTTGTAGATAGTGTAGGCGATGAAGGTGTAGAAGGCTCTGTAAGAGAAGTGAGTTGCATAATAGCTTGAGAAAGAAGTGCAAGATCATGCACCCTTTGCATAGTTTTCTTTATATGTGCCACAAATGCTCCATGCTCTTGATCTCTTGATTTTAGGGCCACCACAAGCACATGGCAGCCATGCATTGGTATTAGCTACCTACTCATTACCTGGAAGATTCTGTCTTTTATTGATGATTTCCTATGACTGTTAAGATTTTTAGATTGTACTGGTTCTGGTTTTATCTAATTAAAAATTGAACTAAACTTCTCAACTGGTTTGGTTAGCGTTTGGAACCTCTCTTGAACTGGTTTGACGTGGAACAAGTCTAGTGGCTCATTGTCTGATTCGAAATGGTTTTGTGGTTTTGGTGCTAGTGGGTGTCAGATCAGTTGCTATTGGTGTTCCCATCCTCTGGAAAATGTCAGAGGTCTTACAGAATGCTCTAACATCTGCCATCATAATCTGCCACCAAAGGCCTTCTTGCAGGATTTTCTTGTAATATTAGTAGAGAAACTTCCTCTTGCATTTCCACTATGAGCCTCTGTGATAACCTGCATCCTCCCTTGCATTGGCACAAAACTTCTAAGCACACCATCAATGCCTCATATGCTCCTCCAATGATGGTAAAATTTAGACTCTTAATTATCAATGCCTTATTCTTTGCCTGGGAACAGTCCTCTGGAAATCCTCCCTCCAAAGGAAATCATAAACATCTTTCCATTTTGGATGTGATCCATCCTCAGTTGTATTTTGGAAAAATTTAGCGTCCACTGGTTCATCTCTTATTGATGCTTCTAAATAACCCTTTGTGCTTCTATAAAGAAAATCAGCCTCACAATGTGTCTTTCTTGGCTTATGGAAGATCTTGAATTTGAATTCCATTAGAAACATCATCCATCTACTTAGCCTTTCCATCTTGAATTTGAATTCCATCAGAAACATCATCCATCTAATTAGCCTTCCCTCAACAATCACTTTATTAATTAAAAAGAGGAGTGCTTGATGGTCCACATAGAAATGAAACAACTTTCCCAATAGATAATGCCCGAACTTTGTAGCACTAATCACCATTCCTCATGGTTTTCTTTTAGTGGTAGAATAGCCTTGTTCAACCAGCTTAAACCTGCGACTGGTGAAGTAGACTGTAGTTTGTCTTCCCATTAGGCTGGGCCAGTATAGCTTCCATTGCCATTCCAAATGCATCAACGTGCACATGGAAAATCACATCCTAGTTTGGTTGGCGAAGAATTGGCTTCTTGCTCATCGCATCCTTTAAGCACTGGAAAATTTTCTCACATTCCTAGGTCCAAATGAACTTATTCCCTTTCTTGGTTGAATCATATAAAGGAATTGATTTGGTTGGAACTAAAATCATATAAATAAACTATCTATGAAAGTTGATATATCCTAGAAAAGAGTTCAATTCAGATATTGCCATTGGTGGTCTGGCTTGACGAACACACTTATCTTTATCACTCGCCATTTCAATACCATTCTTGGAGACGATGTGTCCCAAAAGATTTCTTTTCTAGGCCATAAACACTCATTTGAAAGAATTCAGGCATATTCTTTTCTCTCTGCACCTCTCAAAGACCATCTCCAAAGATAACAAATGCATTTCTTCTATAGAGAAGATGGTAAAATCATCTACAAATATGGCCAAAAATTTGTGCAAAAACTCACTAAATATCTCCATCATACATCTTTGGAAGGTTGCTGGAGCATTGCAAAGTTCAGATGGCATGACTAGATACATAAATGCTCCCCATTCAGTGATGAATGTTGTTTTAGCCCGATCCTCAGGTGCAATCTTAAGCTGATTGTAACCATTGTATCCATCCATGAAGCTGTACATTTCATGGCCCTGCAATCTCGTTGGGTAACATGTATGTAAAGGGTAGTGGAAAAGGGTCCTTAATGGTTTGAGCATTTAAATTCTTGTAGTCCACAGATAACTCAAATTTTACATTCTTTTTGGGGAATGCCACTATTGGAAATAACTAGTCACTACTTGCTAGTTATGTTATGAACCCTACCTTGAGAAGATTATGTATCTCCTCCTTGAATTTCTTGGCATAATTGGGGTTCATCCTGTACCTTTGTAATCTGATTGGTCTGACGTTAGGCTTTAGTGGTATCCTATGCTGGCATACTTTTGGATCTACTCCTTTCACATCAGTATGTTCCCTTGAAAATATATCCTTGTATTTATGGAACAGTGCCTTTGATTTCTCCTTGATCTCTGTCTTCAGATGCTTATTCATTTTGATCATTCAGGGGTTCTCCTTTGAGCCGATATTCCATCCTTCAACTTCTTGATCATCTCGAAGCAACTGATTTGGGCCTCCTCCCTTCCATGTAGCCAGTGTCTCAACTTCCTTCTCAATTCAAATTCCAGTAGCATAGTCATTGAATGGGTTGCCTAACTCCATTAATCCATTATGAATCTTTGTTTCCTCAATTGATGGGTTCTCTTGATTAGAGTTTGCTTGACTAATTTCTCCTTCTACTGGTCTAAAGTCAAACTTGTCTAGTGATGGTTGCTCTAGTGGCCGACCATCTAATTGAACTGATCTTTCCCTAGAGTTCAGCTTAGTGAACTGATCTGAATACTGTCTTCTCTATCTCTCTGCTTGCTCCTTGTCCATCATTACATCACTCAAGTCTATCTCTATTAGTGGAGAAATGTTCATTGAAGCCAACATCTTTTCAACCTTCTTTGTTTCATATTTCTTACAGAGTTCTTCAGGTCTCAAATCTTTCTTCCAGCTTCAGGAGTTATCGGTCTTTATTTGAATCTCTTGCTGGTTCCTTGAATTGTTAGTGTCTGGTTGGCATAGTCGTGTATTGCATCAATAGTTTTGAGCTATGGTCTACTTAAAAGCATCTCATATGCCCCTTGGAAATTCAACACTAAGAATCGATCTTAAACTTTTCCTTGCCCACTATGATTTGCATGTTTTCGATTAGTCTTGTCATAAAATCTAATATCTAACCAACCCAAATGATTTTCTCATATTAAATTGATCACTTAATGTGGGAGAATAAACGGGAACAAGTGTTAAGATATAGATATGTGCTTATAGATCTATCTCAACACGGGGCCAATGGTAAAGGGGCCAAAAGGGAGATGAACTATCAAAGAGCAAGGCTAACCAATGGAGCATAAGACCTTAGGGTTAGCTTCATTGAAGACCTCCAATAAATGTGTGTAAAAATCCTTTGACCTTAGGTAAGATAGGGCTGAGCTTGAGGTGGGAACCTGGCCCAAGCTCGAGGTGCTTGTCGTGCTTGAGGTGCTTGTCGTGCTTGAGGTGTTTGTCATGCTTGAGGTGCTTGATTAAGATGCTTGAGGTGCTTGACTGGCTCCATGCTTGAGGTGCTTGACTTGCTGCATGATTAAGGTACTTGAGGTGCCTTGAGAAGCTTGCTTGAGATGCTTGTGGGAACACCCCCTAGTTCAAGTGCTTTGTCATGCTTGGTGAGTAAGGTGTTTGATCACCTAAAGTCAAAAGCATTCCTACAAGAGGGGGGGCGATCCCTTTTCCTAGGGGCTAGAGAGAGAACACCCACTCACACACACAAGGGAAGCCCCAACTTGAAGAGGCAGCAAGGACACATGTTAGGCCCCTACCCATGTTACCTTCATGTGTTGCTTGAAGCCTATTGGCTAAGCTTCAAAGGGGTCCAATGATAAATTACATGAATTATCTAATTGTTTTAGCATTTATCTAGCCCTCTCTCTCAAAAAGGAAAGGGGGACACTTGTCTCAAGGCTACCCCTACTGCTTGCAATGCCTCCTGCTCATGATTGGCTAGGCCTGGGAGGGTCCAATGAGCTTCAAGCATGAGCTACAAGGGGGGGTCGACCCAAGCTAGATAGGGGCTTGCTTGAGGGGTATACTCACCCACACACACTCACAATCACTCTCATGGTGTGCTATGCAAAGTGCAAGAGCTCCCTCTCCTTCTCCAAGCAAGTAGAGGTTGAGAGCCTACACCAACACTCTTGGCTATGGAGTACAAATCCAACCAAGAGCCATGCTTCAATGCTTAAGCTTGACATCTCCTTCTTCTTCATTACTATGCTATTATGTATGCTAGCAACAAGAGTATGATAAGTGAGGAACTAGTTCTTTCTCCTATTAAATGTTTCTTCTTCCTCAACTGTTGTCATGTTCTCTAAATTCTCTCTCTTGCAAAAGTATTGTTCATGCCAAGTTAACTAATTGCTATGATTATGTTGCTATCTTCAATTATGTCTACCCGCTATGCTCACAAAGTTATTTCTCGAAAGTATTCTCATTAATTTCCACTATTCTCAAGTTGAATAGGCTAATTCCATTACAAGTCTAGTAGCTTGGACCACCCTATGGTCAGCCATTCAGACTCTAAATGGTGCCGTTTTTAATTCAATGATCCCTAGATTTTGCCTTAGATGCTCTCTGAGGATATTAACACCAGCTCCCCCATCCAATATCACTCTTGATAATGGTTCCCATTGCTTTCTGAGCTTATAATCAACTTGAATGATTGGAACCTCATCATCTTTGATGGCTGCCAAGTCTACTGCTCTGGATTCAACTTCAACTTTTCTATTTTGTCTTATGAAATTTGTAGCCTCTACTAGTGTCCATCTGATATAATCGAGTTCTACTGTTAGTTTCTAAATCCTTTCATAGACGTGTCCTGCTCACTACCAGAGCTACAATCTGAACTAGAAGATTGCTCCTCTTGGCTGTCTTCATAGTTCCACTCGGATGACTTTTGTCTTTGGTTGCTAGTTGAACCTGTGATGGACCCTTTGACTGGTCCTACATCAATTCAATGGCTCTAGCTTTGGCCAACCTAGCTTTGGCCAAGTCTAATGTGACTTATCGTCCTTCGTTAGCCAAACTCTGAACTGTAGCGATCATGGACTCATTTAGTCAAGATGCTGCCTTCTCACTTTGGTGCTCCTCCTGAGCCCTTAAAGGATGAGGTGGTAGTTTTTGAATTGTATGAGCCTCAGAACACTTTGGCTATTATTGCCTTTTCTTTGTCAAATTTTCTGTAATTTTAATTGCCAACTCTCACTGTTCTTGCCATTAATCCACTCCCTTCTCTTTGCCTTTTGCCTTCCATATAGCTCTATGTTGCTCCCACTTCTTGATTTCAGCTGTTTGATGTTCCTCACTTCCATCAAGAACTTCTTCAATGATAACACCTCTGAATTTGATGATGACCCTGATTGGCACTGGTTATTGTGCCTTTTGTTCAGGGACCTCTGGTTTGGTAGCATCTGGACATTGTGCTACAAAATGACCGTACTCTCCACATGTGTAGCAATTTAAGCTTGTTTTATGAAAGTCACCAATGCCTCATCCAATACTCCCTTGATATCTACCTTGGCCACTCCAATACTTGTGCTGGTTTCATTATCTTTAGAACCGCTGGCTCCATCTGCTTTTACTGTCTTAGAGTTTGTCAGTGCAATCATTGACAAATCTTTTCTCTTTTTAAAATGATGAATTTTTATGCCACAATTGTTTTATACATGGATAAATGCCTTGCAATATGTGCAATGTGAGCATTCATTAGATATGTGATCTTTAGATCTACATTTAGAACACCAGATCTCCATTTTCTTTACTAAAGGTCTTCTTGTAGCTATTTCATCAATTTGCTTTGACATTTCCTCCAGCTTTTGGGTCCATGATTCCTTTTTCTTTCCCTTGCCTTTGTCATCTGACTCACTCTCAGATGAACTGGGATTGGTGCTGGATTCTGACTCTTTAGTGGACGACTCATTGTCACAAGACTATCTCTTCTTATGGATTTTCTCCTTCTTGAATTACTACTCCAATTTCAACGCCCTTTACAGTAAGTCATTAAACTTCTTTGTAGGTGTTGGAATCTCCTGCTCCCTCAACTTTTTGCTCCTAAACCCATTCAAAAACCAGGCTCTCATTCTTTTTTTGATGGAGATTCTTGCAGTTGTCTTGTTAGTTCCTTGATCTTTTCTACGTAGCTCTTTACCGACAACTTGCCCTGTTTGATCTTATCTAGCTCGCATGGGATGTCCTCATCTCCACTATTGTCTGAATATTCCAATTTGAAAGAATTAATGAGCTTAGAATAGGACCTAATCTCGCAAGCTCGGTAAAGGTAGTTCCATTTCCTAGCTGCCTCTTTGAGTATCTAAGGAAAATGTTTTCCCCATTCATCTTCATCGATGTCTTTGAGTACAACATATTGCTCAAAGGCTTGGATGTGTACATCTGGGTCATCCTTCTTGCTTCCTTTGAATACTAGAAATGAAATTTTTTGATTACTAGAATTCTCGTGACTACTCGCTCTCGATTTGTGAATTGATTTCTTGTCTTTGTATTTCCTCTTGTTGTAATGGTCCGTATCCGCTCCCCACTTGTTTTCAGTTTCAATTATAGTGATTGTATCTTTGGCCATCTTCTTTGCTTGTTTGTGTCCTGCTGAGTGATGTCTTCTCTTGCTCCTATCACTTTCCTCAACATGTTTTTGCTATGTTGAGATCCATGAGATCGGTTGTGTCTTTTTGCTCTCTCTACTTGTCTGCGGCGCCCAGATTGAGTGCTGAGAATCCGTTGATTCATCAACTATTCCTGGTCAATTTTTGTCTCATGTCCAGGTTATCTCTCTGTATAAGATCCTCTCTTTGACTCTTCTAGAACTGGGTTGACACCGTTCAGATTATCCATGAATCTTGTAGCTGGCCTTTTGCCCCATGCAACTCCTCTAGGTGGCATGATTGATGCGTGATGACTCTAACACCCATTGGGAGGTAGCTTGTCTGTCAAGAGTAGCTTAGCTCAAGCCACCATGATTGCAAAAATGGAATGAGTTGAACACTTTCAAACAACTACTCTGGGTTCGTAGTTAGAGTTAGTTCAAATGAGTTTGGGACTTTAGATCAGACAACACTAGAAATGAAAAACGAACTGGAAATAACACTGAACACTGAACTGGAAATGAGAAAGGGCATTGGACGTGGGAAATGAAACTGGAATGTACATAAAGATCAATATATATAAGTACAACAGTGAGTCAAGTATGCCCTGAGGTTAATGAGGATTTCAAGAGCTTAAAGAGCTCTAAGATGCAAGATACAAAGCTCAATATATATACAAATCAATATATATAAGTACAACAGTGAGTCAAGTATGCCCTGAGGTTAATGAGGATTACAAGAGCGTAAAGAGCTCTAAGATGCAAGATAGAAAGCTCTAACCTAGAAGTCAATCACTTAGGAATACTAGGGATCTTAGGATACTTTGATCCCAAAAATGAAGTAGTGAGCCCTATTTATAGCCTTTAGACCGGGGAGTCCACTATGTAAATAGCCCTTATGCCTGGAAAATTTCACTTTCTCAATTGAAAACCCTTTATGTAAGTACACTTTTGTGTAAATATACCTAATTATAAATCCCTTATTTTGTTTGTACGTGCTATCTTACATATTTCCTAGTGGATGCCTCGGGCCTTCAGACTGGACTTTTGGATGACTGTGCATTGTACCAATTACCATAGTAACTATTTCTGTGAATTACCAGTTTAGCCGCATGCTAAGCAGTTGTTCCCGCCATCTACACTTGGTCTTCTACTAGACGCACCACATAAGTGTCTCACAACTAAAACTTCTCTTACCCCAAACATAAACATTAGAGTGTAAGATTGACCTCTTCAAGCTTGGATAATACCCTGTCACAATCAACAATATGGTTAGCCACAAATTGTATGCAACCCCTCTTATCTTTGACCTCATCTTTTTCACCCTCTTCACACCCTTTTATCAGCACATTGTTAATAAAAGGCATGGTATGCTGAGGAATAAATTCCTGCAACACTATGTTCATTCCATTCATTGCACCCTATGGCAATGTGCATATGTGTATGCATAGTTGTCAAATCTCAACTTTCCATAGCCAATTGAAACTAATCATAGCCTAAATACAAGCCTCCCATGGAATAGATGGCTCTATCTCCAAAAGCTTTTGCAAAATCATCCCTCATTTTTTATGGTTACCTCATTCACTGGCTCTATATCCTATATGAGCCTCAATGTACTGTTCTTCTTGGGAACAATAAACCACCTGTCTAAGTAAGGGGCACAAGAGGGTTCCCAAATGGCCATCTTAATATTTTCATTGAGTAGATCAACTAACTTAGGAAGATGAGCTTTTGGAACAGGAATAGGCCATAGATTCCAAGGCAAGTGTGGAGTAGTGAATATTACTATTGGAGCTACCACACTTAGCTGGAAATCAAAATCTTTTACATGCTTCTTTAACATTTTTTGAAAACATTTGAGTTCGTCTTGATTTAGGAAATTTACATCACCTTCTTTGAACACTTGTGGAGTTTCTTTAGTAAACAAATGCCCAATTTACCTGGATCTTGGAGAGTAAGCTATAGAGAAGCCTCTTCATAATTGTATGACTCTATTTTGGCAATGGAATAGCCACGTGTTTAACTTTCTTTGCCACTGTTTTGTATTTAGTTTTTACTTGTACCTCTTTTGCATCCAATCCTTCTTTGAATCGAAAAAGAAAGTCTTACATGTGAAGAGAATTTACCTTAACAATACCAACCCTAGTTTGATCATTTGATTGCATGACTGCTTCCAATTTCCCCATTTAATCCACAAATGCATATTCTTCAAAAATACTTGAAATTGCTTCACCTAGATCCAATATCTCACATTCTTGAAACATACCTTGGGCATTGCAAACACATTGCTTCTCCCATTTACACAAATTATTGAATTTTTTGTAAGAAACCAAACCTCTGAAGCCAGCTAGAAATCCCAAAGAAAAATCCTCTCTATAAACATCTAATGGCAGCGAGAACGTCTCCTTCAAAGTGCCATCATAGTCTTGATTTTTACAATGGCACTTGGAAAAAATCCTCAAAACCCTTGTTCTCTTTAAATTCTTTTGTCAACTTTGGCAATGGATGATTTCTTAAGGTGTTCATATTCCTGGTATGAACTATACAAATAGTTAGAAATTCTTACCATCACGACTTTGGATCCTAGCATATGCAGATCCATCATCCAAAACTTTTGTTTCCATTCATACCGGAGTAATGTAAGGTTATCCTAATATAACTAAATAAGTAGAGTGTTCCTATACAAAAAAATAATGCTCATCTCTTACATCCTCTATGGTAACTTTAACATAAGGAAATGCAGCATACAAATCCCCTGATTGTGCATTGGTAGCTCAACCACCATTGTTCTACATCAATAGGCCACTTCCCTTTTGAATTTAAGCTCTTTGACATCAGATTTACTTCTAACCCATGTGATCTAGCAATGTAATGACTGGTTCTTCAAAATCACCTACCTTCACCAAAGTTTCAGTGGCAGTCCGTGCTCAATGATTCCGTGTAAAATGGATGCAAGGTATATTTTCCATATACTCATCCTTATGAAATCTTACATACTTTATCCATTTTGAAAGCTTGTCATTGTCCACTATGCTTCCCCATTCATCCTTACCAAACGCTTCTTTAACTCTGCTCAAAATGGCACCCCCGTGTTCTTGTTGGGTCATTTTTTAGGTCCATACAATATTTGGTGCTTCCTCTTCATGAGGTCAATAATGCTATCATGGAATTCTTGCCTTGAAATACCTAGGATTTTACCCACTGTGAACTCCACCCTACCGTTCAAAATAACATTCCTTAAGTACCTTCTTCACATGAGTAGCCTTTTCAATATCAAACTTTAGCTTATATGATGGACCCTGTGATTTACCTGCCTTTTCTTGTTCTCCACCTCATCCATTGAAACTTCCAATGGAACAAGATGCACTCTTGAGCTATATTCCCCTTCCTTTGGTACTACCGATCTCATTGTTCTCTTTGAAGTTCCTACCAAATCCTCTTCCCTTTTATGCCTTTCTTCATCAATAGCCTCATTGTTTGAGACCTAGCTATATATGCATATATTGAGAGAGAATCTATAGGATCTTCCCATCCATCGGTCTTCCTAATATAGTTTCCCACTTGGCACAATTGTTGATATGAAAATTTTCCCTTTTGTATGGTTGTCATAGCATATGGCCAACGAGTTTCATTTCCATAAGCCCCTCAATAGTCTTTCCTTGGAATTTATTTTCAATCTGCGCACCATAGGTCAAGGCTTCAACTACACTCACATGATGTTCTTGCAACATATCTTCCATGCTTTTCTTCATACCACCTTTTCCAAACTTGTTCTTAAGAGGCAAGCCCGTTTCCTGCAAGTGTATTAGGCCATCCTTCCAAAAAACCACACCTTTATGCTTGGCATCATCAAATTTATCACACTCATTCCTGACGTGATCAAGGCTATCATACCACACGAGGCTCTGATTTCCACTTCCCCTCTAAGGACCACCTTGCTTTGATCATCATGTTGAACCATTCTTCTCAAGCTTCACACTTTTAGATTAAGGTCCAACTCTTGGATTCCCTTCACAAGCTCATCCATGAATGACTCCTCTAGCTTCGAGCTCTTTTCCTTTGATCGCACATGATTCTCTTCTTATTTTTCTTCCACATATGTACTAATACCAAGCAATTTATCAAGTTTTTTTTGTCATTTCACAACCATATTGACTGCTTCAATCACTTCTTTCCAGTCTAACTTCAACCCTAACTCCTCTATTGTATCTTGAAGGAAACTCTTTTGTAGTTTTTGATCTGTAGCATGCACAAAAATTCCTATCGTTACGTTTGGTCCTAGATAACTGGTCAAATTTCTTTTCAAATTCTCTTAGCAAATTAGGTGCAAAAAGTTCTTTATTACATTGTTGCACCCACTTCAAAAGATCTTCTTTTTAACACGGTATTTATCTTCAAGAAAATATTCATCCTTGAGAGCCTGCTTAAAAGCTTCCCATATAGCCCTATGCGTAGTCCAAAGTTCCTTAATACATGATCATAGCTTAGTCATGATAACCAACACAAAGTTTTCCAGTGTAGCATGCTCATCTACTCTCTTGTCTTCCATAGCTTGCTCATATATTCTATAAAATTGGGAAATATAAAGGCCTTCAAATCGCCCCAATTTACGTGTCACAACTTGTCTAGCTTCAAAAATTGGGGATTCCATTTCTCTTTCTGAACTTTGACTCATCACCTGCTAATGGTGCAGATGTTGTTGTGTGCTCCTTGCCGCACTGTCGAAGCAAGGGACTTGCCTAACACTGTGTGTGAGTCACAGACGGCTCCAAGCACACAACTAGCTTAACTAGTAAGCTCAAAAGAGGGCAATGGTGTGTCACTCACCGCTCTATGCTCCTGCCGTGGAGGATTCCTCGCCGCGAAGAAGAAGGAGACGCCGCTACGTCGCGCTCAACCGCTTCACCGCCGTCGTGCCGCCGCAATGCTCGATCGCACTCTCTCTCTCTCTCACACACATACACACACACACAAGGAGGAGCAAGAGCACTCTTCTATTGCACAAATGAGAGAATGAGTGAATTTTAGGTTTAGTTGGCTTTTATATGAGCTCACCCCATTCACACTTGGGCGCCCATGCTTAGCCAACTAATCCCTTGAATGTCCCAGTTAGAGTGCGCCTCTCATCGGCGATCACTCTTTCCCTTTTCCTATTGGACCGACAAGCCCGATACCTGACTCTACCAAATAAATAATACAATGTCCACTGTAGGTTACAACGTCTGATAGGGTGTCCGTGCGCCGTGAGGGTTAACATGCCCCCCTTCCTGATGTAGATTCCGTCCTCGGAAGCTATTGAGTTGAAGCTTGTTGGTCGATGTGGAAGAGCATTTGAGATGAATGTCCTTAGCCTTCATTAGTGACTGCGAAATCAAACAACATTGCACAGTAATTGCATTCTCATAAGTGATTAAAAAGCATATATAATTTTAGGCAGACAATTGATTGGTAACAGAATTTTAAACAATTTGTCAGAAATAAGCATTAAATTGCAATGTAATCAAATGCATAAACATATGTAAAGGTAAAAAATTAAACAAGTCTGGGGTCGCTAATTTAACGGTCGAAAGGCACTAGAGATCGACTATTAATACCATGGGTAAGCTTCTTAATTTTCTCTGGTTAATTAAGTTGTTTAATCGCGAGAGCCAAGTATTTCATGTTCGAGGGCTGACTAGAGGCTATACCTAGAGGACCTTGTAGTTAAGCTACGATAAAAGGAATTTCTCATGAAATCATCGTCTGACTGATTACCTTTTCTTTGACCCCCCAAAGTCTTTTCACAGTGATTCAATTTGATGTGTGTGCTTATTTTGTATGCCTTGGGTTTTTTGCTTTTCAAGGAAAAGCGCCCACACTGGGAACCTCTAGGGCTCTAGTACCATAGGCAATACATGTGAGTGAAGTACCAAATGAAGCTGAGATTTCTCTTCCAGCTTAAGATTTTACATTGTGGCACTTTGATTTTTTGTTTGTTCATTTTCAACATTTTAATTTTGTAACTTTGGGGGGTCATATAACACTGATACACCTCCCCAGGCTCATCACACTAGTAAACTCCCTTTATAATACTTAAGCTAAAGGTCAATAGGGTCAAGCCCACTAGAAAGCCCTAGTACATTTCACACAATGCTGCCTAAATTGGATTAAGAACCTAAGTAACCATTGATTATTAGAAAGGCATTCCCAATGGTATTAAG
This sequence comes from Adiantum capillus-veneris, assembly GCF_014529385.1. NCBI lineage: Eukaryota > Viridiplantae > Streptophyta > Polypodiopsida > Polypodiales > Pteridaceae > Adiantum > Adiantum capillus-veneris. Next base: position 23,290,750 of record NC_140940.1, on the reverse strand, counting down.
AGAAGATCTCTAACACCTAACTTGGTCAAACTAGCTTAGTCAGACTGCTTGATTTTTAAACCTAGACAAGTGATTATGACAAAAAATTACATTGAATTAAATTTTTGATACTAAGCAAATGCGGTGAATATTAGGCTACCAATCACAATTAAAGCAGACAATCATAGATGCAAAAAAGATAAGGGGCAATGCTAATGGACAAGAAACACCTGTTTGTGTCGATGGTCGTGCTTGATTTGAAGAGTGAGTCGAGATAAAGATTCCATGAAGGTCCAAATACTATCAATAGCAACACGCTCCTGTACACACTAGGAAACAAAAGGAATACCTCCAGGAGGCACATTAGTGGGAAAAGGTACCAACACTTATTGAACACAACAAAAAACATAAGGAACCCTAACCTAATTATTTGCACTCCCCCTAGAGAGTCAAGGGAATAGGATATTGTAGAGGTTGGGGGGAAACCCTAAGGCTAAACCCCTATCCTCGTCATCGAGATAAACAAAGTCATCATCCATGAGACCATATGTGCCATCCGTGTAGTCCTGTAAATTTTCTTCTTCATCATAGGTGCCCATGTTTACTAAGAAGGTCACTAGACGCCTATAGTCATCTTGGTCAAAAGGGTAGGCTTGTGCAATGGGAGAAATGCTCTCTACTAAGTATGGATCAGACGTGGTCAAGAGACGTATCAGCCATTCTAACTCCTCAAAATTCCTCTCACATGCTAGCGTAGCTATCAAATCCCATTCACATGCAAGCACTAGAAAGACCATGTGAAATATTTGTGAAAAGTAACGAGGGTACCTCTCACCCAAGGCAGGAGTGGATGACTCTAGCGTACTAGCCATATCTGTACACGCAAATAGATGATGGTTAGAGTGCAAATATTACAAGGGTCGTGTTCTTGTGCATAATTTTTTTTTATGATTTTGTGTTATGGCTCTTGCTCTTTTACTTTTGTATATCGTTTTTGTGAGTATAAGGCTTTATATATACATTCCCTAAGATTGGAGATTAAGAGGTCAGGGAGAAAGGTTGAAAGGGAAGCAAGTGAATAATGGATGTCCACAAACACTCCCCCCTTCCTTGGGTAGATCATACCGTTTGAAATGATGTCGTCACCCTTTGAAACCAGTTGTTCCAAGTTGTTATAGGTGAAGATTTTTGCCAGTAGTTTTCTATTACCTTAGGTGCCTCGTCGAGTTGCAAGGGTGGTAAGGTACTCTCCCAGGATCGAATTTGAAGTGGTTCATCAGGTGATTCTTGAACACTGGAAGGTGTGGATTCCTTTGTAGCTTCATGGAGGTCCACTATTGTAGGTGGAGGCTGTGTAGAAGCTTTTACCTCTATGGATGTATTACATGAGGAGCTAGAAGCTTCATGGAACTTCCCCCTTCCTGAGCTAGGTGGAATAAATTGGTTTTTCCTTGGAGCCCAAACTAGCTCTGGACTAGCTGTGTAGCATTCTGTGATCTTTCCCTTCCCACGGTCTGCCATTGGCTTTAGCGTTACACTGTTTGACTCATATGGGTTAGTTGTCGATAGGGAAGGACACCTTTTACGTTTAGGTACCCAGATTTGCTCATTTTCATCATAGTAGCCTTGGTATTCTAATAGTCGTTTTGGAATCCATCGTGATTTGGTCTTGACCCTCCTAGAGCGCGCTCTTGGTTTTCCACGGAAATTTTTTCTTGGAATGGATGGGAGGGTTGAGGTAGTTGGAAGTAAGGCCTTGGGGACCCATTGATATGTACTCTTAGGTCGTGCAGGTTGAGTACTTGCAATATTACTGCTTACTGCAACTACAAGTGTTGAAGTGCTAGGTTCATGGGTAGCCGGCAAGGACGAGTTAACCACCTTGGCTTGTGAATGTTGGCTATCCTTCAACTTTACTAGAGTTTGCAACGTAGGTGACTTTGCTTGAATGATAGGGGTAAGAGTCGGTGGTCGCGTCGTGACACTACCAGTATCCCAATCAATAGTGCATTTGGTTGCCAACATCCACGTGCGTCCCAGGTTTACGTTGCCTTCCATAGCTCCCGCGGGCATGACTAGAAACCTCTGCACTATGATTCCATTGTCATAGACAACAGGGGTCTAAAGGACTCCAAGAATAGCAGTTTTCTTTTTATAAATGCCCTTGACTTGCATCGTACTTGGGGATAGGGTCGGTTTCCCTAATTGACACCAAACTCCATAGGACAACAAATTGTGTTTAGCTCCCGTATCTAATAAGGCATTGTATAGTACTTTCCCATAGGGGCTATTTAGCTCAATTGGGTATCGTAGGGGTGGCTCAGATTCTAATGAGTCGTCATCTGTGTCCTCGAAAAATGCTTACGTGATTCCCAGATTAGTCTCTCGTTGGCGTCTAAGACATTGTTGTCGTTCTCCAGCCTCAACTCTTGCTTGGATTTTTCTAAGCTCTGCTTGTTCCTTGGCAGCCTTCTTTTGATGGATGGCTTGCAACTCTTCCTGGCTTAGAGGATCATAATATCTTTTGAATTTACTCCCATTAAGGAATCCAATGGTTTCAACTCCATCTAGAGTCTCCACACGAATGATACCTTGCTTGGTAATTTCACACACTCGATATGGTCCCTTACCAGCGTATTTCAATTTCTTCTTTTCATTACGTACCCCGTACATAAGAACTTTATCACCAACCTTGATGTCTTTATCCTTTAAATGGCTATCAAACCACTTCTTTCTCCTATCCTTATCCACTAGAGCATTTCGCACAGCTAATTGCCTCTCTTCATCTAGCCTTTCCAGGATATATAATCGCTCCACTAAGGGGTTACCATCCCAACCTTCTTGAGAAGCTACTCGAAGACTAGGAATGACAAACTCCCATGGCATAACTACTTCTTGGCCATACACCATCCTAAACGGTGTGCAATTAACAGCAACTTTATACGCAATACGATAAGCCCATAAAGTTGATGTAAGCTTTAGGTCCCAATCAGTGCAATGAGCCTCAACTGTCTTTGTCAAAATGGAGATGAGAGTTTTGTTGGTACTCTCAGCTTGGCCATTTGCTTGGGGATAATAGGGTGTAGACTTGTGGTGAGATATCATGAAGTTTGATGTGAGTTCTTTTATTACTTCATTTATAAAATGAGTTCCATTGTCACTCACAAGTTCAAAGAGGCATCCAAAACGTGTGATAATGTTCTCAAAGAGGAACTTAGCTGTTGTTTTTGCATCCGCCTTTCGTGTTGCTTTTGCTTCAGTCCATTTGGTTACATAGTCGGTAGCCACAATGATATATCGTGATTGCGTGTTACGTGCAGCCGGACTAATCGGTCCTACAAAGTCTAAGCCCCACTTTTCAAATGGTTGGGTTACCTTGATGGGATGTAGAGGCATCCTATCCCTTCTTTGTGGATTCTTGAAGCGTTGGCATTCATCACATCCCTTTGCAAAAAGTGATGCATCCTTAAACAGAGTGGGCCACCAATAGCCTGACTGTAAGATCTTTCGGGCAGTCAACTTTCCTGAAAAGTGACCACCAGCTACGCCCATGTGTGCCTCTTGTAGAATATATAAATACTCATCCTCGCGAGCACAGCATCTAAGAACATCATCTTTTCCTCTCTGATAGAGAGTTCCATCCAGTAAGCAATAGGGTTTGCATTCCTTGATTAATTTTCGAGCTATATCTTTTCGTAGCTCTTTGGGTGGAAAACCATTAACTAAGAAGTTAACAATCTTTTCACTCCATTCAGGCATTGTCTCAACAATGAACAAAGGAGTATCAGGAAATTCATCATCAACCCCCGTAGGAGCTTCGCCATTAGGGATACGAGATAAATGATCCACCATGACATGTTTCCTCCCAGGGCTCACAACAACGGTGAAGTCAAACTCAAGAAGAATTAACAACCATCGTGTAATTCGACCTGTGGAACACGGCTTGTTTACCAAATATAGCAATGCTTGATGATCAACATAAAACACAAACTTAGTAGCAAGAAGGTAATAGCGAAATTTCTTTACTGCGTAAATCATAGCTAGACCTTCGCGCTCTGTAGTAGTGTAGTTCATCTTGGCATCATTTAATTGGCGACTTGCAAAGCTAATAGGGTAGTCCAATTTATGTTCTCCTGGTTGAGTTAGAACACACCCAATAGCAAAATTTGATGCATCAATATGCACATGAAAAGGTACATTCCAATCAGGTGTTCGCAGGATTGGAGCACTTGTTATGGCCTTCTTTAATAACTCATAAGATTGATGACATTCTTCCGTCCAGTGAAACTCGATAAGAAGCTTGTACAATGGACGCGCTATCTCGGCAAATTTTAGAATAAACCTTCGATAATAACCAACATGGCCCATAAATCTTTGAACTCCTTTATAGTTAGTAGGTGGTGGCAAATCGGCAATGGCTTTAATCTTACTCTCATTTGTGGATATCCCGTTCTTGGACACTATATGCCCTAGAATGACTCCATGCTTAACCCAAAATTGGCATTTGAAAGGGTTCAATGAGATGCGATAAAATCTGCACCTTTCAAATATTTTTTGTAGATATAACAAATGCTTCCCCCAAGAAGAATAAACACAAAGGTCGTCTAGGAAAGCTTCACAAAACTCCCTTAGAAATTCTTTAAACGCAGTGTTTATTAATCGTTGGAATGTAGCAGGGGCATTTGTTAAACCAAAAGCCATAACACGAAATGAAAACACTCCAAACTCTGTGATAAAAGCAGTTTTAGCTTGGTTCTCTAATGCAATTGTGATTTGATTGTAACCAGAGTACCCATCTAAAAAGCTATAAGCTTCCTTGCCCGCAACTCTTTCAAGCACATGTTCTGAATATGGCAAGGGATAATGATCTCTCCTAGTAGCTGCATTAACTTTGTTGAGGTCCACGCACACTCTTAGTTTCCCATTCTTTTTTGGCACAATGACTATTGGAGAAACCCATTCTGAGTGCTCAATAGGGTATATGAATCCACATTGGATAAGTTTTTCAATCTCCTCTTGTACAATTTTGGCGTACTTAGGATTCATTGGATAGGGTCGTTGCTGGACGGGTTTAGCAATGTTGATCATGGGAATTGTATGTTGCACCACAGAAGGTGGAACGCCCTTCATGTCATGATATGTCCAAGCAAAGATATCCTTGTATTCCTTGAGGAGCTCCTTAAGTACAACCTCTTTAGTTTCGGTAAGGTCTTGAGCAATAAAGACTGGTTTAGACTCCTCACTTGGTTCTGCTAATTCTATCTCTTTAACTAGCCCGGGACCATCATAGACTCCACTGCTTCCATTGGTAGGTATTCATTGGGCTTTGGCATACACAACCTTTCGCTCCCCCGTGGTATAAGATTTAAAATGTTCAGGAGCCGTATGTAAGTCAGCAGACTCTTGTCCTGACGGAGACCTTTCTTTTAGTTCTGCCTCCTTTTGTTGTTGTGCTAACTCTCGGTTTTGACGTCTTCTTATAGTTCGACTCAATTTCGGCTCTGTAACCTCCAATTGAGCGAGGTCAATGGGTCGCGGGCTGCACCACATGACACTCTGGAGATGCTCACCCCAATTGTCTACTAGCTTTCGATGAGCATCACATGCCCCTAGATAGCTAAGCCATTCTGCAGTAGATCTTTCGTTGTTTATCCTAGCTCTCACATTTGCTCGATATCGTCGTCTCTTATATGACCTTTGTTTCTTGTTAAGGTTTTGATTTTGGTAAATGTTTGAACTCGACTCGCCTGATAGGTCTTCGCTTGTATCTTCTTCACTCTCATATAAATTACCATAGATGGTCGTACTAGGCCTTGAGTGTTTAGTTTCTATACTTGGTTCACTCGATGTTTCCTCAGGTTCTGAATCCATTTCTCCCTGAGATTCCGTTTCTGATGTGTATTGGCCTGAAGCCTTTGAGGAATCATCGGTTTCACTCTCAGGTAGGTGTGCCTCTTTCTTATCATCGGATGTTACATGCGCTACACCTAACATGTTTACTGGTACAATGTGTGGTATCTCTTCCCCATCTGGTGTTACCCAGGTTGTTCCTCTAGCTTCCCATGTATCTATAGTTGCCGCTAGGTGCACCCAATCGACATTGTCTGAGTCAGCCATTCCGGGTAGGATATCCATATAAGGAGAGTTCTCCCCAATATCCGTGTCTTCGTTACACGTGAGACAATACTGTAATGGAGCTGAGTGAATTGTTGTGTCTGATCGATTATCAATGATGAATTTATTTCCTAGAGGATGCGTTCGACCACTTAAAAGATCAACTCGAATGACAGAGTCTTGAGTAGACATGGTTTTTGGACCAGTCATGCACCATTTTTGCTTCCCTCATGAATGGATGCCCTAAGATCATCTCAAATGACATAGGATGCTTGGAAAAATCCATAACAATGAAAGTCTGCCTTACCTTGTGTCCCAAGACCTTGATCCTGAGATCCTTTAGCATTCCAATAGGCATAACAATAGATCCATTAGCCATTTTTACCACTACGCTTGTGGCTTCAAGGTGAGGTCTCCTCATAGACTCCCAACAACTCTTTGTCACCATGCTGACTCCCGCACCACCGTCAAGGACCCCCTTTACAGTTAATCCTTTAGTAGTGATTGGTAGAGTAGCATTAGATTCATCACCTTCAAAGTATTGCCCCAACTTGTTAACGGGTATTTCAATTACAGATTCATGTCCCGCTAGGTCAGATGGTGGTGCTAAATGTTCCTCATCATTCATTACCGAGTCAGGTTTGTTCATATGTGAAAACTGTGGTAATCCGGCCTGTAATTCTCCATTGAGGAAGGCTCGAAGAGCTAAGACTAGCTCGGGGTCTTTATATAGTTTGGACATGATGGTGGTTCTAACTTCTGAAGACATGAAATCCATCAATTTGACAACATTTAATGGCATCTTGTGGGACCTAGGACCCTGACAAGAGAATGGTGAAGATGGAATCTCCACTTCCTCAAGGGGGTCGGGCATTCCCTCACCAAACATTCTCTCTAGTAGGAAAGGTGTGTGTCCACTTTCAGATGTCCTACCCTCACTCTCTTCCCGAATGATACTGGGTATAGCTAACGGCCTGTAGTTCTTGTGAGGTTGAACTTGTGTGGGAAACACTGTGTCCGACATCTGGATATGTTTGGGTTCAGGTTCTAATGTTCGTTGAGTTTCTTCCACCAAACCCCTCAGTTGTTGGACTCGTTCAATTTCCACTGTTGGGTTTGGATAGGTTCCAATCTTTCTCTTGCAATCCTCATTTTTTGTCTCTCGTGGCTTATCTTGGGGGTTCGCAACTGGGTGGTTTAACTTTGAATACTCTTTTGGTGTTCGTCGTAATTCCCTCTCGTGATCCTCCTCACTGGCTTTTTCCTTTGTAGTAACAGTTTTGGTCTCCGTGGTCTCTATCGAATCTGAGTCATCCTCAGGGTCATTCATATACACGGGATCCTCTCGTGTCCCTATGTTAGTCTTTGAACTAGGTTTTGAGCTAGAAGCATTAAGGGATTTCTTTCTTCGTGTTTTCTTCTTTCTCGCTCGGCCAATGGATGCAACATCTCTCTCTTCGAGGATGTAATTTACTTTTGGAGCATCGACCGTGTGAGTGCATTCACTGGTGCTATGTTTATAGTTGGTGGTGTCCCATCAACAATCTCTATTAAGTTCAATGGTGTGATTTTTTGCGCGTTTGGATTGTTAGGACATTGTGCGATCAAATGATCTATGCCACAATGATTACAAGTGAGTATTGGCATTGCCAATGCACTCCCTTGAATTGTTTGCATTAGTGCAACATTCTTTTGCATTCTAATGGGGCACTCAGCTACTCGATGTGGTCCACCACATTCGTAGCACTGAAGAGGTGGTCTCCTGGCAAAACTATTAATGTTTTGGCCTCTTGCTGCTAGCGCAGTAGCTTGATATACCGGTTTGATTTGTCCCCAATGGTCTTCCATATAGTACATGGGACACTCCTCAAACATGTCGACTCCATAGGTGATACTAGAGTCTATGTCCTCTTCGCAATCTACATAAGTACTAGATGACTCGCAACCTATTTGGTTCATAGGTGTAACTCTTGGATGAGGGGGTTGCGGTCCTAGCACTGGAGGTGGCAACGGTGTGGTTTGGACCACATTTTGGGTTCTAGGGACCATGTGCTGTAATGGCAACTGTTGCTCCATGGGTGGGGTAGGCATCAATGCAGGAACTCGAGGTGACTCTACCCAAGCTATAGGCGGTCTATTTTCCATGATGCGTTTAAGCATTAGGCAATCCTTCGCTTGATGGCCATACCTACCACACGCGTTACAAGTCCCGTTAAACTTTACTATGAAAGTAGGGCATTCACTCGTAGTATGTGGGCCCAAGAAAATTGAGCACCATTGTTGCTCCTTTCTTGGATACATATGAGTGTTTTGTGGAGCACGATTACCGCTAAGGCTTTCTTGGATGGCCTTGGTGAGATCTGCCAAAGTCATCTCAGATATCGTTTGCTCTTTCACGATTGGCTTTATCTTCATTGGCTCATGCCCTGACGCTTGCGAGCTACTAGACTTCGGCTCGGCGGACACTCTTTCTCCTGCAATCATTAAATTATCCTCCAATTGGATTGCATTCATGGTGATTGCTTCCCAAGTAGTGATACCTCTAATGACTAGGCCATTATAGATACTTTCATGTGGTAGTCCCCTAATGAATCTATCGAGCAATTGGTTGTTGTTGAATCGCTCGTTTGGATTGCATCGAGAATTCAAATTCTTTAGGCGACTAATGAAGTCTCTCACGGATTCACCTTCTTCTCGTTGGGCTTTCTGGAGCTGAGAGGCTACACCCCAAAGTACTCCCTCTCGTATGTATTCTTTTAAGAACAGTCTCCTAAGAGTAGAGTAGATCGTTTTCTCTTCTACTCTTAAGGTTCTATACCAATCTCCAGCCTTTCCGCTTAGGGTCAAACTCAAAGCTTTACACTTATGTAGCTCATTGTGCTCTTCCAAGGAATTGCACACATGTTCAAAGACTTCCATATGCTTTCTAGCATCTCCGTCTCCACTGAATTTCTGTGTGAGCTTAGCTACTTGAACTGCCTTGCTCCTAGGCTCTCTATCAGGTGCACTACGCATGTTTTCTGCAATAGAGCGACCGATAGTTTGAGCAAATGCTGCCAAATCTCCTATTTGAGTAGGTATAATGGGTGTATGTGCTCCTGGAACCACATGTGAGATGGGAGTTGGCCTTGGCCTTGGCATACGTGCGGCTCTTGGGTCCCATATTTCGTATGGTGATGTACCAGACGGTGGTCCAAAGTTTACAGGCGTGGCCCTAGGCATAGGGGGTGCATGATATGGCATGCTATTATTAAATGGCATGGCTCCACTTGTATAAGAGCTTGGATAATGCCATTGTGGATTGTAAGCTCTTGGAATAATTGGAGGTGTAGGAGCTACATGAGACTGAGGTACGACAGGTGCACATGATTGATACATACATGTAGGTATAGTTGGGGGCACTGTGCTACTAGGCATTGGCACAGTATTAACAAATGAACTTCATGGTGTACTTCTTGTCATGCTCACCACTGGGATATGCGTGGTAGCCGTAGTGTCATTAAGAGAAAGATGAGCTAGATCTGGGAAGGTAAAGCTGCCACTTGTGGGCTCAGATTGTACTGAGGCTCCTGGTGAAACAACATATGGAGGATCAATGGGGCTCACTGAGGGAGTCTCCATTTGTGATAGGGTTGGTTGGTTGGCCTTTCCCGTATCCAAGAATCTCATTAGGCCTGTTGAAGGCATGTTGATCCCTGTGTTCTGTATTTCTAACTCGACAATCCTATGGAGGACATCACAGACTTTCTGTTGTTGCTCATCTATGCTAGTAGCACCCGATGTGGATTGTAGAACATCTAACCAACCCACATGATAGGTGTGTCCTGCGTACCGATCAGTTAAAGCTTCTGCTTGTAGGTCATACTCCCAATGTTCGTTTAGGAATATCCCATCTAGGCCTGGCGTGCTGGAGGTTTCCCTCGAAGTGGAAGCATTATTGCTCCCCATCACTTGCCCCTCCGTGACTGCTACCTTGGGAGCACTCGGTTGCTCGGCTGGCATGATTGTTGTCATAGGAGCCTTTGCTTTCAGGGCTCGACTTTGTTCTAGCCTTCGTAGGTTCTCAATTTCACTCTCCCTTGTTGCTTGCATATAGCGTTCGATCTCTTGTACTTCGGCAAGACTCCTACCATCAGGTAGTAAAACCTCAGAGGGAGATAGTCCTAAAGGATCAGGAGGTGCAGTGGATGGAACATTCACATGCACACTCTCAAGAAGCATAGGGTCTATTTTAGGCATGAATGACGAATTTACTTCCCCACTCCCTTCATTTATTTCATTAACCGCATGTTCGGAGCGAGTAGCTCTACTAAGGGTCTCTTTTAAGCGGCTAAACACGCTGGACCCGGGCTGTGGGCCCATGGCATGCATGTCTTGACTTGAACTATCAGGGTTTGGTGTAGGATACCCCTCCATGACTTCGTAGTCAGAGGAAGAATCACTAGACGCGATATGAGGATCTTGGGTCGCGCTACCTTGAGTCCCGGTCGAAGGTCCAGAACCTAGGGTGGAGGAATAATGGGTGCCCACGTAAATGGAGGCACTACCAATATGCTCGTGCTCTAACACTCGTCCAGAGCGTAGGTTCATATGACTTGGATCCCCTAGAAGTGTCGGTGAGTGCCCGTGAAGGCTGTTCACCTAGTAATTTTGGGTGTTTTGCAACCCAAGTCTTTTCTTATTTATTTATTTTTTGATTTTTTGGTCCTTTTTTTCTGACCCAGCTATAGAATAGAACGTATGATAGCTCAAAATGAGCGTCTCAATCAGAGGGACGTGCCGTGCTTTACAGCCCTCCGTTTGGTCACTTTATGCCCTCGGAATCCCTAAAACCGTCAATTTCTAGTAGGGAACTAGGCCCAAATTAGAAAGTCTAAGGGTGCAAGTGGGAAGAGAAGGGAGGAGAGTGGAGGACTTGCCCCACATGCTCTCATTCCCTCTTGAGGGGGTAGGGTATATATATAAGAGTGAGTCTAGTATATATCATAAGACTAAGGACTTAGGCCTAGGCCTGGGCTTTTTTAAATTAATTAATTAATTTTTTTTTTTGAGGAGACGACCGCGCGCGGTTTAGGTAACCCTTTCTTGGCCGCACACACTGTCAACACCTACCTAACCTCTCTGTCAACAGCTCACAGACAGCTCACTACCTTATCTACTTACTAACAATGATGCTGACTACTAACTAATCTGCTAACTGCTTACTGACAGTGAGCTAACTGTCCACCTACTTCCTCTCTCACTACCTTACTGTGCAAAGACTGTGTGCAGGCAAACCTTAACAGAAAACTGTGTACAGACTGTGTGCAAACAGAAATTGCTAACTGCCTACCTACTTATTCATTCACTGCGAACAAGCTAACGACTACTAATTGTGCAAAGACTGTGTGCAAACAGAAAACACAACATTATGCAGAAATCACAGAACTTGCAGACAATACAGAAATTAACAACTTGCAGAAAAATAACTCATTCCTCTTCCTCTTCCTCTTCTTTCCTACTACAAACAACTCATAGGAGAAGCACAAAGTGCCTCTTGGGCTTAGTGCGGGGCGATTCCCCGGCAACGGTGCCAAAAATGTGCGCTCCTTGCCGCACTGTCGAAGGAAGGGACTTGCCTAACACTGTGTGCGAGCCACAGAAGGCTCCAAGCACACAACTAGCTTAACTAGTAAGCTCAAAAGAGGGAAATGGTGTGTCACTCACCGCTCTATGCTCCTGCCGTGGAGGATTCCTCGCCGCGAAGAAGAAGGAGACGCCGCTACGTCGTGCTCAACCGCTTCACCGCCGTCGTGCCGCCGCAATGCTCGATCGCACTCTCTCTCTCTCTCTCTCACATACACACACACACACAAGGAGGTGAAGAAGAAGAAGATGGAGATGGAGATGGAGCAAGAGCACTCTTCTGTTGCACAAATAAGAGAATGAGTGAATTTTAGGTTTAGTTGGCTTTTATATGAGCTCACCCCATTCACACTTGGACGCCCATGCTTAGCCAACTAATCCCTTGAATGTCCCAGTTAGAGTGTGCCTCTCATCGGAGATTACTCTTACCCTATTACTAAAACCCAATATAAACTTAAATACTAATCCTTAATAACCCTATTACAAATCAATTGCATATGCCATAGTCCGTATACCTTTCAATCTGCAACCCTTTAATCAAAATTCCTCAAGGTCAAAGCAATATGTGAATGCTAGCTCAAATGAAGAATCCTAGTTCAACTTGATGAATATCTCGAACATCTACTCTTTGCAAGATTCCCACAAGGAAAAGAGAAAGAGATTCCCTTTCTCCTCCCTACTCCTGTGTTGAATCCTTGAGAGCGATGGTGTAAATATTTCAAAACCTCTCCCCTCTACTCCCTTTTGTTTGCACTTGCTCACTAAATATGCTCCTCAAAGATGTCACGAGAGATCTCGGAAGAGAGCATGAGAGAGACCACGAGTTGCAAGATCTCCTTCTTGATGGATGTTTGCCGAGAGAGCGAGCTTTGCCTCCCTTGGTTGTATCTGTTGGGAATGGGATCATGCTAGCTAGGGCAGATGAAAAAGAAACATAGTGCAAGTGTGTGAGTGTGTGTGTAAGCAAGACTATCACTCACGTGAATTATGTTCCAAGATAGAATTAGCTTGGAATCATAAACACAAATCTTGAGTATTGACTTAGCTTAGCACATGCTCACCATAGACAAGCATGTAGTGAAAACTTGAATTGGGTTGTTCATCCATGAAAGTGAGCTTTAAGTAGCTTTACAGCTTGACTCCATTACATGTGGGGTAATTCCTCCTCTTCCTCCTTCACTCAGACTTTAGGACAAAGTTCACACTTTACAATCCTCCCCTTGAGGTTTGGACTATGACAAAAATACTGAAGATACAATATCCACACATGATGATAAGTTGGTATCTAGACAGGATGGTCAAATCCACACAGGTTGACAAAATCCACAATGGATGATAATATCCACATAGGAAAATAAAAGTCTTCCCCTACAAGTAGAGAGGCCCCATCTTCAAAGTATGTTGTCATAAAAGACAAGGTTGTTCTCGCCTTCATATTCTTCTTCTTAGTCTTCTACCATGTGAGCTGATCCTTTGATAGGTCTCTTCCCTTCGTAGCTTCTGCTGTTGCTTCTACTACTACTACGTTCTTCACTACTATGCCTCCATTTGAGTAACATCTAGAAGGAGGGTGTCCCTTCTTATCGTTGTGTGCGGGATGGAAACACACAGAACACCTCTATAATGACCCGACACACACTCTTGGGATGATACACACACACACACACACACACACACACACACACACACACACACACACACACACACACACACACACACACACACACACACACACACACACACACTATGGGGCACCACTCGGCTTACACAACCCACCTGGCCGAGACAGGGAACACACCTATGGAGTGAGAGGAGAGAGACTATCCACTTGCCCACTCCACACAGAGACACACACACTCACACACACACACACACACACACACACACACACACACACACACACCCAAAAAACTCATCTCAAAAAAGGAGAACTTCTGATGTTTAGATACAAATGAGCTTGGGCCAACACCAATGGGGCAAATAGCTCACACAATATGGGTAAAACATGCCAGATACAATCACAAACTGGAGCAGAAGCTTCGCTCATAGGAGAAACTTACACAGCCAAAACAACAAAAAAACAGTGAGGAATTTGGAAAAATGGACAGCGCCATCGGGTCCTAAACGGCCAAAAATCCCAGTCTACAATGTCAAAGTGCTCAAATCCGACCTCGGATGAGCACTTTACGGCCAAAACAGGCTCCAAAATGGGCAAAAACACAGTTGCGGCTGTTCCTCCTCTTCTCTCACTCTTTTTCTGGTCTTCTCTCACTTTTTTCAGTTCCCACACTTAGCTTTGATAGTTGGGCACCCTTGGCCTTTTAGTTGACCTCAAACGGACCCCGAACATGCCAAAAACTGACCTTGCAGTGCATAGTTGTCACCCTGCTGCATCCATACGCACACATGGCACTTGACTTTTTCCAATAATGCATCCCGCCACCACGTGAAGTGGCCCCAAAAAATGGTCCTTATGATGACCTCTCTGCATAATTATCACAAGAAAACACCCACGTTGTGCCTGTACTTATCCACGTGCAAGTATTGACCCCGTTCGGCCTCATGACGCCACTAGATGCCATATGACGCACCTGCTTACCTCATGTCGTCGGCCCGCGGATAGCTTCCTCGAGGAGTTTTACGCGCTACCAACTCCTCATTATTATAGATAAAACACACTGGTACTGATGATAGTGAAAATTGATGCACTATGTACATGCTGTCCTACCTGTAAGCATGTCGGCCCCACGTAACTACCTGGCTTAGGAAAATGGGCAATCCTTTATTTGATGCACCATGCATGTGTATATACATATGCTCAATTTCTTGCTCCAAAAAACTCCTGACACCGTATTTGTTTCAAGGTTTGTTTGTGTAGCAGTCTTGATGATGTCGATGTCGAATATCTTCCCCTTGAGGATGTCGTGACAAAAGCCCCTCCCGATGGATCTTTTTGTTTTCTTTCTTCTGCTTGGATTGAGTTGATGACATCTAAAAAAGGTGGAGTTGGTTCATTTTTTTTCGTAAATGCATCTAATTATAAATCCCTTATTTTGTTCGCACCTGCTATCGTACATATTTCCTAGTGGGACACCCCGGGATATATGTCTTATGTGTCAAGAGGTTGCTTCTTTGCATATCCCTATATAGGGGCACTTATGCTCAATAAATTAAGTCTATTTTTTCAGCCATACTCTATTGTATTGTGTGTCCAATCAAGCCCTAATATGATCCTATTCTAATCATACTGATGCCATGAATGGCACACTAATCTATCCACCATAACTAACAACTCATGTGCTCTAACCACTACACATGCCTGCCATTACTGGAATATAAGGTATTTGGGCATATTGTGTATTAAATTTGACAAAATTTTGTAAATTTGGGTCAAAAAATTGCACGGACAATGATCTACATGCACCTCATTTTTTGTCTCCACCCGTAATCCCATTTGAATGTGCCTATGTGATATAGTGTTGAGGATTGTACAATGTTGTGATCAATTTGCAATGTAAGGATGTGTTGGATGGATACGTCGCGAGACGGACGTCAGCACAACGAGAACTCACCAAACATATAATGTCAGCTAAGGACAAAGCTCGACCCGCCGCAGGCGCGTGGAAGCAAGAATAAGGTGTCAACCTACACTCGACCGACTCCTAACTAATTCCTACAGAGGTCTCTACCAATTGTCTAAGTCACAGCCTTCAAGAGTGCATAAGAGGAAACTTCCTACAACGCTTTCTAGAGCCGAACACCCATCAAACAATCTCAAAACACCATAGAACTTGAAGGAGACCCTAGTAATACCAATAGGTCGCTCTCCCTAAGGTCTATGAACCAAAATCCCAACCCAAAACACTCGGTGCAAAATCATGTAGGATGTCTGGCCGAAATCTACAGGCTTTTGTTTTCGAAATCTAAAGTGCCTAATGTGTAGCTCTACTCAATGTGAACGCGTAGATATGCTGCAATGCAAAATCGGACAACGTATGCTCACCCAAACACCCGATGAAGCTCGTAGAAGGAGCTCGCAAAACCAGACCGTACACGCGCAATGTAGGTATCGACGCATAGCTCTCGTCGGGGGCAACACGCTGCACTTCTCCGTACTCGATTTCGACCACCGGAGCACACGTAGCGTCAGGATGAAGCTCACACTCTCTCTCGTACACAGTATGCTCACTCACAGACTTCAAAACTTGTTTTAAAAATGACAAAAATGGTTTTTTCATTAAGGTCAAAAAGTGGTATATATACCTTACAATTCTCAAACCCTAAAGTTCCAAATCAACCATCTACTCAATCTAACTATCAAAACTAGGATACAATCTGGAAACTTCTGTAAGTCCCAATATTTACAAGGTGAAAAATCAGGTTTTCCTCAATGAATGAATAATTACAAAAATAATAATCCGCCGAGTAGTTAGTTGCCGTGGGGTGTGTCCAGCTTCTAACACTCCCCCCCTCCTTGCTCATGTCGTCCCCGACATGACCGCTGATCTGCTTCTTCATCGTATCGTTTCTCGCATCTTTAGCAGAGATTCGTATCTTGCATGCAGGTTCATCATTGTCGGGCCAAAAATGTCAGTGTTTATTGTGAAGAAGCCTGTGTAGAATGCTTCTTCAAAAGCCTGGAGGTGATAGGATGGTAGAAACATTATCCTTTGATACAACGCATGTATTACCTTAAGCACATCTGTAAGTATCCTAGAAGAAAAAGATGCTATCGGGGTCACCTGGCCTGGCTTGAAAGTCTCGAACACTGCTAAGAGGGTTCTGCAGATTTTCCTCATCATAAAGCATGTAAGGTCAGGTGAGCCAGTGAACAACTTGATGGAGCCCGTTAGGGTTTTCACCATGTATTGGACACTTATTCTCTCACGTGCCTTCACTGGCCCGACAGCTTAGGGTAGTTCAGCCAAGTGGGTTGGCTCCTTTGTAATATTTTCTGCGCTTTCCACGTCCAGATCCTTGGTAGAGGACAAAAGCTGAGGTTGTCTCTGATATTTTTCAGTGCCTCTACCAAGTGGATTAGGTATTGTGGGTACTTTGTAAACCAGGACTTCCTCCACTTTGGCTTAGAATCAACAATGAGCCTGACCCCTTCTGGTTGTGAGGTATTTGCATTGTACAGTGGTACTGTTGGCTCTTCTCTGATCCGCTTGTTGATGGTAGCTGCTTCATATTTCAACAATGGATATGGGAGAGAGGGTTGAAGCCAATCGCGCTGGAGGTTGCTGGCATCGATCTTCTGAATGTTCATAGACTTGAAGACCCTCTGCTCCCACTCCAAGGATTCCTTTGTGGTCTCTCTGAGCTCCACCTCTATTTATTTTCACAATTTTTCTTCCTCTTCCTGTGTTAGATCCTGCGGCTCTTGAGAGGATCCTTCTAGGATTTCCTCTTGCATAGGCGTGTCCACCGGATCTGTCACATTTTCTAAGTCAATGCCCTCATTGGCCGCTGGCCCTGTGCTCTCTGGCTCTCCTGCTTGCTGTCATTTTAACTCCTCAATTTGCCTCAGGAGTTTTTGCTTTTCAGTTTCTGCTTCTTCGCCCATATTTACAAGGAGGTCATTTAGTTCGGCGTTTATTCTCTCCGCCTCCTCGAGCTTTCTCTTCATGCTTTCTACTTCCTCTTGCAGGGATTTTTGGCCTTCTTCCATTCTTGTTTGCATGATGATAGATCCTTCTGCCATCATCAATCTCTGCTTTTTCTCTAGAGTCAGCTCTTTCTGAAGTTCTTGCATTTGTTCTTCATAGAGTTGACTCTCAGTCGTGATTTGAGTAGAGCTAGTAGCTCTGACTCTAGCAGGTGATGCTCGCAGCCTCTGGATGGTCTGATCTTTTACTTTGAGTTGGTCCTTGAGCTCAAGGACCTCATCCTGGCTTGCTTCTTGATCTATCTCTGCCCTTTCCTATGCGTTTCTCATGGCTTCTACTTTTTTAGATTCTTTTGCCAGCTGTAGCGTCAGGTTATCTCTTTCCTTCTCGGCATCTAGCAGTGACTTGCTGAGCTGCTGAAACTCTTCTTCAACTGCTTGCATTCTTTTTGCGGCTGCTTGATTGGATTTCTCCATTGCCTGGTAGCTTTGTAGTGCCCTTGCTAGGCTGGTTGTAGCTCAACTTCTCTCTCCTTTTGCCTCTGGCTTTGTCCTTGCAGAGCGTCTACTTCCATTTTAATCTTTACTTCAGTGGCCTTGAGAGCTGTCATCTCTTTCTCAAAAGCCATGGATTGCGCTCTCAACCCTGTTAGCTTCATCATCACCACATCCCAGTCATTGGAGGACGGGTGCAAGTCCACTGTATCTGTAGAAATTTCCTGTAGTTTCACTAGTTTGATGCCTTGCATCTGTTCTTTAGGCCCCGTCCTCGCCAAGTCGAATGCGACTGTGGCGTCTTCTTCCTTCGTGTATCCTGCAGCTAGCAGGTCCAAAAATGCGTAATAAGAATCTTCTAATAATTTTTGATCACTCTGAGGCTTAGCCTCTTCTTTTGGCTTCGGCTCTTGTCTCTGCTCTTGCTCACCTGCTTGCTGTTCTTCTTGTTTGTCCTCAGCCTCCTTATCTTCTGGTGGAGGGCTGCTAGGAGGTGGTGAGGGCTGTGGGTTGGGTTTAGGGTTGGGTTTAGGGCTGGCCGGTAGAGATTCAAGCTTGCCCTTTAAATCCCTGCTTGCTTTAGTTTTTCTTTCTCTTTCTTGGCTCTCTTGCTCATCTAGCAGTTTCTGCCGTATTTGTTGTACTTCCTCCTCTGTGAAAGGGACATGTGGTATATTCTCTGATGCAGCATCAAGAATCTCAAAATTCTTGATATAGTCCTCAAATCGGTCCCTTTGCACTCTTCGGGACAATCCTGACATAGACTCTAGAGAAGGCTTCCAGAGTTCACTTAAATCACCCTTGAGGGCCCTCTCTGCTCGGAAGCTTTCCATCAGCCTCTCTAGTCTTGCCTCTTTTTGTGACCTTGTTTCTTTGGCAGGAACTTGGGCAAATTCCTTCTTCCCTTTCTTTTGCTCGGGTTGCTCCTCTTGAACTAGCTCTAGCCATCTTTTCAGTCTTGTAGCCACCCTTGGTTCTCTTTGAGGCTCATCTTCCTTGTCTTCTTTTAGCCTTAGCCAGTTGTTCTGAGATGGGGGGTCAGGCCACCTTCCTTTTGCGTGTAGTGCCCCATAAATCACCTTGGTGATTAGTTCTCCTGGCACTATATAGGTTGGCTTCTTGTTGCCCATCTTTACTAGGTTGTCATGTATATATGTCGCATAGTTGATTATCTTTGGGGTGCCTTTCGTCATTGCCCAAGTGAATGTCGTGGCAATTGCACTTGTCGGCATCCTGTACTTCTGTGGCCTCTTCGTGCACATGTGGAAGTACTGGTTGTACAACTGGCTCATGATTGCCACTCTTGGGTTGGCAATGTCTTCAAAGGTGTAATTCCCCTTCTTCTCATTGTACACCTTGACCTCATCCCTTCTTTTTGTTACACTATCCCCCTCGTTGGAGAGGTCTAGTGCATCTGCTACAACTCGCTCAATGATTATTATCTTTGTTTCTGGCCTGCCTTGTAGATCTGTTACTTTGGCCACTCCATCCTCTTTAATGCTTGTCACAAACTCCCAGACTCTCTTGATGTCCATCCCTGCCGGTATTGCTTCAAATTAGTTGTGGAGATCAATCTTCTCCAAGTATCTGGCCATCTTGCTTCGTACGAACTCATTGAGTTCTCTTGGCAGCATTGGTAGCTCGATAACATTGCCTTCAGTGTCTTTGAACACTCCTTGGTAGATCTTTAGGTCGTTGGACTCTAACAGATCTTCTTGTATCCATGTGCTGGTGGGCTTTAGTGTTCCTATTGGAATGACGAAGGGTTCCACTTCTTCCAGGTAATCCTTGATGGTCATTCTTTTCTTCTTTTCCGGTGACTTCGCGGCTGCTATAGATCCTGTTGCACTCAGTAGTCCGAAGTTAGAGTTTTTTTCCATATTAGTTGCGAAACTAAGTTTTACTTATCCAAATGACTTGAAAATTGAAAATAAAGCTTAAAAGGAACTTGTGAAGCTGTGCATGTACTCACATTGCAAATCTGGCCCAAAAATTTTCATCTAGACATCCTACGCGTAGGATGTCTTTTTCATAAGAATTGGTTCATACTTGACATGCTGGTAGTGTATGGCTCATGCAACATATGCTTGGATTTGGATTTGGATATCAAAAAGTGGATTTTTTGGCTGATTCAGGCTTTAGGTCACAATTTGGGTAGAAAGTCTATCATAGGTAGCAATTGATGTCCAAATGGGTTGAAAATTGGTATATGGGTTTATTGCACCATGGTATTGGCTCCCATGATGTCACTCTTTGCACAGAAGGCTAAATTTATGTTGGAGACATTCTACACGTAGGATGTCTTTTTGATCAAAATGACATGAAATTTGTTCTGTGGGTAGTCCTTGGCCTATGGAACATGGCCATGTTCTTGGATTTGGATTTGGACAAGGATTGATGCTCAAAAAGTGTGATGAGACTTGGTGGATAGCTTATAAATGTCATTCAAAAAATGTGCATGATGAAAAATGTTGGAGTTTGTGCCCAGAAGTGCCCTTGAGACATCCTACGCGTAGGATGTATCCTGGTGATTTTTTAATGGATGGTGCTCCCAGTGCTTGCCCTTGGTCCCCCTGAGTCCCTTTTGAGCCTAATTTCAACAAAAAAGTCAAATGGATAGAGAATAACTCCTTGTGTGGACTTCAGAGCCTCCGAGCCGTTTTTTGACTTTTGGAGTGCTTTTTGGCAATGAAATTTCTTGATGTTGGTCTCCATAGCTTCCCGATCCCTTGGGGATCCTTGCCGAATGGTTTTTGTCGACTTTGGATTCACCGGAGCTTCATTTGGCAATTTGACGCTCTAGAAGCACCTGTGGTTGCGTTTACATACCTTCGATGGTTTGTGGTGGTCTACCCTCATAGGACTTGGTTGTTGGTGGTTTAGGAAGGCCGCTCGTGAAGTTTGGTGGCAAACGGACTTGCGGTTTGGCCGCAAGAGCAATTTGATGCTTTGTGTGTCTAATGCCGTTTCTGAAGTTTAGTGCCGCCTCGGGTCACTTTTTGGTCATGCGGGTCACATAGACTTGTCGAGCATGTCGAGATGCTCCTACCCATGAATTTTGGTAGCATTTGGTCGCCGTTTCTCCGATTTCCCATTTGGTGGCTTCTTACGGGTTTCTGGGAAGTAGGGTTTTTCCCGTTGGTTTTCTACTGCCTTTGGACATCCAGGACTGGTCTCCTAGGCTAGGGTAAGCTGCCGATGAAGTCTTGTTGCTTTCGGGTCAGCTGTTAGGCCGCCATCTCTACTTGTAGGTCACTACCGCCCGCTTTGTGTGTGACCGCTACGCTAGTTTTCACGACATAACGACAAACATGCGCGAAAAGCTCAAGGTGGTGAGCCTACCTCTCATGTCTGGAGCTCGTCGGGTAGTTGTGCGCGTCGTAGAAGCTACTGGAAGGTTGGTCCGCTCTAGGTGGCAGAAGCTCTCTCCACAAAGTCAATAGTGAGAATGAGCTAAAAATGAGGTGAAAATTTCTTATAATGGAGGTTAGGCTCAAAAATTTCTTGATTTGGACTCCATTTGCTCTGTTTACCAGAAATTTGGTATTTCGGTCAAAACCTGGCCAAAACACGCTTTTCGCTCCAGTTTCATAATTGCACCCCCACTGTACCATAGATTGTCCTATAGTCACTGATCATCCCCATATTTTTTGTTTTTCATTACGACCGTTTTTCACCTGCTTTTTGTATTTTTGAAGTTTTTCTGTCGAAAATTAGCAAAATTAAAAGGAAAATAGCAAATCAAACCCAAAAAATCCCCAAAAATCATAATAAATCACAAACATCACCGCAAAATATTATATACACTCTCATGCAATTTTTATGGCCGAATTTCTCCGTTTTACCAATATTTTGCCCGAAAAATGGCTATTTTTACTTATATACACACACCTAGGGGCTTGATTTGGCTTTTGGCCCCATATACCTATAGATACATGTTGTATAAGGGCATATGTACTTGGGTTACTCCAGAAAATTTCGCAATCAAACAACAATCCTTAAAATAGTCGAAAATCATGCCCTTTTTTGCTCTTTGTGTTATTGGTTCTGCATTTGAGAATGCCTTCCCCCCTCCTAGCCGGAGTCCTCCCGGACAACAAGGTATCGCCTCGGAGTATGTGACGTCCATAGGTTGAAAAGTTGTGCTAATGCCTGGCCAATTAATGTGGCCCTATTTTATGCATATTCGATCAATGCATGGAAAAATTAATGCTGTGCAAGAGAAGGGAATAAGCAAGATGCTTATTGGCATTCGCCGTCGAAGTTTCCTGTTTTCTTTGCAAGTAACAGCTGTAACTCTACTGCTCTCTGTTTAATTGTCTTTTTTGCAAAAGGCAATTGCTTCGTCAACACTGTTGATAGAGCCGTAGCTGTTTCTAAGGAGAGAATTGGCTGGGCGGGAATGGCTATGGGCCATATTGCCTTTGCTTTCCATTGGTATTTTGTTGTTGCCGGTTTTTGTAGATGTTTTGGCACTTCCTTGTTTGCCCCTGGTTTTTTGTTGATTGGCATCCACATAAGTCGGTTTTCCTTTTTCAAATGCAGCTGTCTGCCTTCCATTGTTGCTTGTACTGAAGGGAGTTCCTTTTGATTTTGTTTTGGTATCCAAATGCGAGTGAAATTTGGGTTATGGTTAAGCATTTTCTTTGGGATCCATATCTGTTTTATGCCCTTGGTTTTTGGTGGAACCATCTACTTCATTGGAATTCTTTCGTTGCATTGTTGTTTGTCTGCCATGTCATTTCTATCCTTCCGCATCCATACTTGTTCTCTGGTTTTGGTAACCTATATCTTTGCATTGTGGCCGATGACTTCGTATGTTTGTAATTAGCATGTTTGGCCTTTACCTGATTGTTGGTCTCGGGTATCATGTTGTTCTTTGATGGCATTTTTGCTTTTGGTTTTTTTTATAGTGATTGTCTGGCTTGCAATTGATCATTCTGGTATTGCTGAGCAAAGGCTATCATCTGTTGTTCATGTGCATGCTGAATTTTGACTGCCTTTGCATTCCAATCTATCTGTACATTGTACTCTTTTGCCAAGGTTGCCCCAACATCATTGGGTGTTGTGTGCTTTTATCCGCCACCACATAGAAATTGTGTGGGTAAATATATTGATGTATCTGTACATGCAATATAGTCCATCCCAATGTTTTCAACGGGTGTGATGTGCTACTTTCTAGCACTTGAGGAGTAGGATGAAGTTGACCTGTGAATTTGAGCTGTTGGTATAATCCGTAAGAGATCAAATTTACTTGAGCTCCCGTATCAAGCAATGCTGTCGATTCAACTTGATTGCTGCCCGCTTTGATCGCAATTAGTGGCTCCACTGTGTCTTTATCCAACTTCGTCAGTCGAATGGCATTGATTTGCAATGGTGGTCCACTTTGTTGTTGTTGTCGCAGAAGTCTTCTTTTTGCAATGCGTTCTTTTGCTTCTGCTTGAGCTTCTTCTTGTACTCGTTGTTTTTCCTTCATTCTTTGCTTTCCTTGATGAATTTGTTGGAGCATCTCCTGTGTGAGTGGTAGATGATATCTCTTTAGTCGACATCCACTAATCCAGTTTGGCATTTCTTCACCTGCTAATGTAGCAAGCTTGACAGCTCCACTTTGTGATAGATCACTAATCACAAATGGTCCCATCCCTCGCTTTTTAAGTTTCTTGGCATGTTGCTTCAAGGTATAAACAAGTACGTAATCACCTGTTTTAAACTCTTTAGTACGCACATGTTTGTCAAAAAATTCTTTTTGTCTTCTCTTTTTTGCATAGATTGAAGCTACAGCTCGTGATCGGAGTTCATCTAGCTTTTCAAGATCATCAATTCGTGAAGAGAGCTCATGCCCTATCCATTCTAAACTTTTTGCTACTCGTAGAGTTGGAATCAAAAACTCTATGGGTAGTATAGCATTTAGGCCAAACACCATGTTGTATGGTGTTGTTCCTATTGATGTTTTGTAAGCTACCCTGTATGCCCATAGTGTTGAGTGTAGCTGTTGATCCCAATTTGTTCTTGATTCTGACACTTTTTTAGTGAGAACTGTGCATAGTGTTTTATTTGTGGCCTCAGCTTGTCCATTGGCCTGTGGATGGTATGGTGCAGATTTCCTATGTATGACCATGAATTCCTCTAGCAGATATTCAATGACTTCATTCAGACAGTGTATTCCACGATCACTGACAATTTCTATTGGTGACCCGTATCGTACGAAAACATTCTCATATAAAAATTGTGCAGTGGTGCGTGCATCAGCTTTTTGTGTTGCCTTGGCTTCGACCCATTTTGTGAGATAGTCCGTAGCCACAATGATATATTGGGTATGGGTGCGATATGCAGGGGGTGATATAGGTCCCACAAAATCAATGCCCCATTTTGCAAATGCTCTTGCTCCCATCATTGGCCGTAGTGGCATCTCATCTTTTTTTTATTGGCACCT
Organism: Adiantum capillus-veneris; assembly: GCF_014529385.1. NCBI lineage: Eukaryota > Viridiplantae > Streptophyta > Polypodiopsida > Polypodiales > Pteridaceae > Adiantum > Adiantum capillus-veneris. The sequence continues at coordinate 23,266,496 of NC_140940.1, read as the reverse complement.
TTGTGCGCTGACAACGCTTTACAAACTCTTCAGCATCCATGTGCAATGTAGGCCACCAAATTCCTGCGGTTAAGACAATTTTTGCCGTCTTATCGCCGCCCAAAAAATGGCCTCCACTTATTCCGCTATGTGCATGTTCTAGAATCAGCAGGTATTCGCTTTCACTTGCACAGATTCTAAGTTGATTGTCCTTTCCTTGCTTATAGATTTGGTTCCCAATTAATTGGAAGTCACGAGCTTCCAGCTCTATAGCTTTTTTTTGTGCTCTTGTGATGTTCTTAGGGAACGTCCTGGTGGTTAAGAAGTCAATGATATATTGACTCCATGCAGGTGCTATATTTACCTGAAACAAAGTCGCGTGATCCACTGGTCATTTGGCACTACATATAGTACAATTGGTAACATATGAATGTGTGTCCGCATACATAGTTGGCCAATAAACCCCTAACTGTTTCAGTCTCTGGTGTGTTTTCACTGTTGAACAATGAAATGCACAATCCTGGACATGTGCCTCTTCAAGGTAGCACTCGAATTCTTCCGGATTTATACATAATCGTAGGATGAGGTCCGATCCAAAATGATACAGCCGTCCTGCTATCAACTGGAAGTTTTTTGTTTGTCGAATTGTTTGTTGGCTGGATATGTATTCCGTATTATCAAACCCACTTCCAAAGGAAAGAATGCTAACAATTTTCTGAGACAATTTGGGTATCATTTCAATATTGAAAAGATAAGCATATGGTATGTTATCATCTACTCCTTCAGGAGCTTCCCTGTTGTGTATCCTTGAAAGATGATCTGCTCGTAAATGTGTTTTGCCCTTCTTGACCACCATTGTGAAGTCAAATTCTAGTAATATAATAAACGAGCGTACAATTCGCCCTGTATTGCAAGGTTTATTTACCAGATACAAAAGAGCTTGATGATCTGTAAAGAATACAAATTTGTTTTCAAGCAAATAATGCCGAAATTTTTTTCCAACATAAATCATTCCTAACCCTTCCTGCTCGGTGGTCGTGTAGTTCTTTTCCACACTGTTTAGCTGTCCGCTCGCATAGCAAACTGGAAAATCCATTGTTCCGTCTCCAAGTTGAGCAAGAATACTTCCAATGGCATATGCTGAAGCATCAATGTGAACATGGAATATCTTTTCCCAATCTGGTGCCTTCAGTACAGGTGCTGATATAAGGTTTTCCTTCAGCTTTTGGAATGAAGTTTCACACTCCTCGGTCCAATCGAAATTGACTAGCAACCGATACAGAGGTTGTGCGATAACCGCATACATGTATATGAATCTTCGATAATATCCGCAGTGTCCCATGAAGGATTGCACTTGTTTCGCATTGGTACGCTTGGGTAGGTCTACAATGACTTTGACTTTGTCTAGGTCAGTGGTTATGCCATTTCTTGAGACAATGTGTCCTAAGATGCGGCCTTGCTTAACCATGCATACACACTTTTCTGGGTTAAGACAGATTCGATATGGCCTGCATTTTTCAAAGACCTTTTGCAAATGGTCAATATGCTCCTCTCGTAGAAGAGAGTGTACACAAAGATCATCCATGTAAATTTCTAAGAATATTCTTAGGCATTCCTTGAATGCGTGCGTCATTAACCTTGGGAAAGTGGTTGGGGCATTAATTAAGCCAAACGGCATAACTCGATACGCATAAATTCTCCATTCTGTGGCAAATGATGTTTTGTGTTGATCCTCCCTTGTTATTGCCAGTTGGTTGTATCCTAAAAACCCATCCAGAAAGGAATAAGCCCGTTTCCCGGTCACCCGCTCAAGTACATGTTCTGTGATTGGCAAGTGATAATTATCCCTTATGGTGGCTGTATTTACTTTTTTGAGGTTTACACACACTCGTAGTTTTCCATTCTTTTTGGGAACTACCACAATGGGTGACACCCAATTTGTATGTTTGATTTCATAGATGAATTCAACTTCCATCAGTTTATCAATCTCCTCTTTGACTCGTTTAGCAAATGTGTCATTATATGTATAAGGACGTTGTTTGCTAGGTGTTGGATCCGATTTCAAAGGATTTGTATGTTGGCATATCGATGGATCAACTCCTTTGAGGTCTTTATAGGACCAAGCAAATATATCTTTATACTTCTTGAGAAGTTGTGTTAGCCGTTCTTCCTCTTTAGGCTCTAAATCGTTAGCTATATAGACCGGCTGAGGCTTTTCACCTAGTTCTGCAAGGTCTATCTTTTTTGCATTTTCTAGCCCATCGTAAGATTCTTGGTTTGTTCTTTCCCTGACTGGTGGTGTCATGATGATTTTTCTGTCCTGGATAGTAAATTTCCGATAGTGTGATGGTACATTCATGTTTCCCTTTTCTGACTCCCCTTTACCAACACTATCTTCTTCAGTAGTCCATATCTCACGTAAAGACCGTTTCAGTTCTTGGTATTTCTGTTTACGCTCCAATTTGGTCCACTCTTGGTCTTTTGTTGTTTCTTTTTTTGATTTTTGAGATTTTTGTGATTTTGTTTCGGTTTTAGCTTTTCGTACCTGTTTTATTTCCTCTCGCGTTCTTTCTTTTCGATCTTTTGAGAATCTTCCTGATATGTGATCTTTTACACAATCCTCTACTTTCACAAGCATCAAATAGTGAGTTTTACCTTATTCCTGGGCATCAGGTTCTCTCTCGCTTTGCTTCCTGCTCATTTCATCCTATAGCGTTCCTGGAGTCTAGAGTGTTGATTAGTAAAATCATAAAACTTGATATTCTCGATTTCATTTCCATACTCACTTGAGGTGTCTGAACACTCATTATCTGCATCATCATTTACTTCCAAATGTTCAGAGGAGTTGTAAAACTCTTCTTGTTCTGGTGGTTCTACCGTCTCATCTCCTGGTATAATGCTTTCCATGTAGTAGGGTAGCACATCATAGCCATCCTTATCGCAAAATTTTGTTGTTGGACTGTCTGTAATGGTACAGACATTCAATGTTGCTAGTATATGTTCCCATTCTAGAGGTTCTAAGGCATCTTCAAGGAAAGGTTTCGGAATATACTCTTTGTCCTCTATTGCTCTTTCTAAGACGCATTCCTCTCTTCTTAAGCTTCCACAATGTGAAGCTCCGCACATCCATAGCTCTTTTGGTTGCCCTAACCCTGCTGGGAGTTCTGATCTTGCTACTGCAATTGAATCAAACTCTTCCATAGGTGTTTGGTTCACATCTTTGTAACTATGGTCTTTCAGGTGTATTTTAGTTGTTGTCTCGCCATGTCTGAGGTATATGTGGTCATAACCCCAATCTTGGACCATCTTCAATTGTCGCATGAATGGTCGTCCTAAGATGATCTCATAATTGTTCTTTTTGTCGAAATCGACTATTGCAAATGTATGATCATACTCGATTCCACACGAAGTGACAATCACTTTTTCTAAAAGTCCTAGAGGCTTCTCCATGAACCCATCTTCCAATTGCAGTTTCATTTTGGTAGCCCTCAAGGCTGGTTTTCCCCATTTTTTCCAGGTTTTCTTGGTGGCGATAGCAACTCCCGCTCCACTATCAAGAATAGCTTTGGAAACTACACCTTGGAATTCTACTGGTAGCGTGGTGTTTCCATCTTCTCCCTCGCGGTACTCTCCAACCTTGTTCAATGGTACTGGACTAGTGTTTAGTTGAGGCCTGTCTAACTCTCTGATCTCTTCCTGTAGCTTCAAGGTGGGGTCTTTCACTCCAAATTTTTCTCGGCATTTACCTACTATGGTCCACATGTTTGGTCGTAACCTTAGGAGTTCTGCCAATGTGATTGTGCATGCCACCGGAGTGGACAAAAACTCAATCAATCCTTGTGAATCCATCACTTTGTTAGAAAAAAGTCTTTGCGATGGGATTGCTCTCACTTCGAACTTAGCTTCATACTCTCCTAGGTAAGAGGGTAATGTTTTCAGCGAGCTTGGTTGGCTGTGCCCTGAACTAATTGATCCTTGGTCTCCCCCTTGTGAATGTATCTCAAAGTTCATTTGTGACCTTGCCTCAAATTCTTCAATAGGAGGTAAGATCACATTCTTTTCTTTTCTCGTGCTATTCATGTGGTTACTCATCCTATTAGCCTCGTTGGCCTCACGGATTTGCTTCCACAGATCGTCTAGACCGTTACAGTCCTTACCCATTTCTGCCAATATTTTAGGCTGGGACCCGTCACTTGTCCCATCTGTGGTATTTGACACTATGATAGGCTCTCCTCTGGACTCATAGGCATTAGTGAGTTTTTCCTTTGTTTCTAAATGTTTTTCTAAAGTTGGTTGGATAGGGGTGGGAACTGGTGCCTCATGCCAATTTGCAGGTTTACCCAGCGGGTCTTCCATTAATGATTGAGCTGTCTCAATCATCTTTTTACACATATCCAACCTCTGTTTTTCTATTTCTGCATATGGATAAGTCATCCATCTTTGTTCCTGGGTTTGGTTCCTTTTAAGTCTAGCTTCATAAGCTTTTAGTAGTGCATCCAACTGCTCATTTACCTTGTCTGCCAGTACAGATCCTCCTGATTCTGCACTTTTGGGCTCTGCTATTTCCTTGGGTGCGATGGTTGCTTTGGTGTGTGTGCTTAAGCTAGCTAGATTCTCTAACCGCTCCAATATATCCTTTGTATGTTTTAACTCCTCGAATAGAGCTGTTTGCTCTCGTTCCTTCCTGGCTTTCCTACGCGCCTTTCTAGCTTTCCAAGTGCTTCTCTGATTTCTTGTTTCTGAACTTTGGGCGTCGATTTTTGGTTCTTTAACTATAGGTTCGTTCGTCCTTCTTTGAGCTTGGGCTCGTGTTACAGCTTGGATGGGTATGATTGTTTCATTTTCCGATCCTCCACTGGAAGGTACTGTTTCTAGCATGTTCAAGGTGGTTTTTGCTCCTTTGCTCGGGTTTTTGGGGCAATCGGGAATCAAATGAGTAATTTCACATTCTGGGCAATACACATTGACTCTAATGATTTCATCGTGAGGACAGTCTCTCAGCCAATGGTCTCCACCACACTTGTAGCAGGGTCCCTTGGGTTGTTGAGGTGCTCCTTGAGCCCCTCTTTGTTGGTAAGCATGTCTCTGTTCGGCCATGCCTCCATTCGCTATGAACATCAGTGTTCGTTCATCTAAGCTATATCTTCCTTCCCCTGCTGCTGCCTGCACAGCAGTTGGTGGTCCTGTATTTCCTATCATGCTCCATGGTTCTGGTGTCGAGGGTTCTTTAGGTGGATAATAGGCAGGGTTTGCCGTATATCCATTGGGATCTTCATAATATGCATGCATAGGCACCAAAACCTTATCCTCTGATTCAGTTACAGTTGGTGTGTATCTTATACCAACTGGTCGTAATCCTGGTAGGGGTGGTTGTTGCCCCAACACCGATTGCGGTCTTTCAACACCTACAGGTCCTGGTAGGTTGGCTGCTTGATATCTAGGCATCGGTGGAACTTGAGGAGAAGCTACCGGAGCTTGGGGAGCATAAGGTCTCTCTCGCACATATCCCTTGTTATAATAACATTCCTCGGTCCCATGGTTTGTCCATTTTTGTTCAATAGCACACCACTTGGGCTGTTTAGCCTAGGGTTTGGCGTACAAGTTGATCTTTTTTAGTACTTCATCTATGAGCTTCTCCTGGTTTACAGCTACTTCTCCTTTCGGTGCTGTCTTAGAAGACTTGCTTCCACTTTGTTGTGAAGACGAATCGTCATCAAGGTCCTTGAACTCCCCCTCTTTGTAGACTGCACAATTGTCCACAAGCTAAAGAGCCTCCTTGGTCAACTCATTCAACATCGTGCTCCTCTTCATATGTAAATCTTTCTGGAGATCCGCATTCCTTAGTCCTTGGATGAATATCAGCATAAGTCTGGACTGAGTTGGCAGTTCTTCCACAGGGCAGAACTTAACATATCTTTTTAGTCTTAGGGCTGCCTTTCGTACAGATTCTCCATCTTTCTGTTTGAATTTATGGATCTGTGAGACGGTATTATGAGCTATTCCCCTTTGTGATAATTCCTCGATAAACTCGTCAAACACTTCCTCCATGGACTCAAAGTCTCTTCGCTCTTCAGAGTCAAACCAAGTGGCAGCATCATCCTCTAGGGTTAGTCCAAACCTTGCAAATTGGTTAGGAAAGTCTAACACCTCTTCGGCTCTAATTACACGCACAAAGGCTGCTACATGATCTCTTGGGTCTCTGCTTCCTGTGTATTTCTTGTTTACCCATTTTTGCACTTGAGAAGGTATAATTCTCCGATGGTCTACAAACCTCATCATTGGATCTCCACGTCCTAATTGATATACCTCCTCAGGCCTTCTGTAATAGGTTGGTTCCTCTCCCAGTGGTGCTCCTAAGCCATAATTTCTAACAGTTCTCGCTGGAGGTGGTTCATCTCTTTGAAATCGTTCTATGGGTGGTCCTCCAGGCTCTGTTGACCCTTGAGTCTTTGGCTTACTCTCTCCCTGATACCTTGAATAGAGTGGTGGTTCTTGCAAATCCCTTAGCCCTCGTGCGGCTTGATAACCATCTCGGTTTCGGTCTTGTTCCATTGTTGCACTCTGTCGGAGCCATGCTTGCAATGATGGGTGGCTGGTTTGCAGGTTGGTCTTGGTTGTTGAATGCTTGCGGTCGGGTGGAATGTGAAGTAGCGTCATACTCATCTGAAAAAGGATTCGTCGACTTACTTGGGGTGTAGGTGGCTCTTGGCACTTCTTGAGGGGCATATGCTGATGCTCCTGGACCTGTTGCCCTTTCTACCTCCTCTGGGAGAATATGTTGGTATTCTCGCCCGTATCTATCAACAAAAACTATACCCTTATCCATTGCGGTTACATAAGAGAATAAGTAAAGAACCTTGTCTTTGCTTAATTCGTTTACATATGGTTCTTTGCTACGAAAGTAAGAGACTATACCTTCACTCTCATGCTTGTAGATTCCCAAGTTCTCGTTATAAGTTGGAACCCTGGTTGTTTTCTTATCATACATAAAAATAGCTCCGGGCTGATCAATGTTTGGTGGCAGTTCTTGAGCTTCTGAAACCATTTTCCCTTTCGCCACGTTATCTCCATATCTGTTGTAATCTTCAGGGTTACTAACTATCTAATAGTGGTCCCCCTTTTCGTCTTGAAATCTATCTCCATCATCATAGACTCAGATTATCTCCAATCTTTGAGCTGGCCTCTCCTTGATACTAATGCACTTGCGTCCTCGATAGTCAGAATAGACTAGGGCTCCCCTAGAGTTTGTTCCCTCTAAGAAGATCACAGTGAGCTTGGAATCATTCAAAGGATTTTGGGAGGTGCTTCCTCCTCGCATAGGTCCATCATAGGTGAAATCTTCTGGCTGTTGACTACCCATCATGAAGAAAGATTTGTTTGACGAAGTGTCAGTATCACTACCTTCCTCAATAATCGGTGCTAGTGGATCTAGCCTTGCCTGAGTTACACTCTCTTCGGTGGATACTAAGCTACCTTGGTCACCTGCCACCTTCTGGTCTCTAACAATGTATCTTCCTGATCTCAAATTCATTAGACTTATCAATGCAATTTATCACAAATCCAACCACTCACCTGGCAAAGGGTCAGTTTCTGCAAAACTTCTTGCTTTGTTGCTGAATATACCTGTACACAAGCATTTTAATTTTGGCAATTGAGTCAAAGCATTTATCTGCTAGAGGCTATTTTAGTAATGATTGGTATAACTGGAGAGTTAATCTCAACCACTACTGTATTTTATACACTGATGATGTTCTCGATTAGGTCTGCTAATTTGAAAATGTACTTCCCTCAGATGTTGGTCAATTTACGCGAAAGAGTCTGAATTTAGTCTTTGCTCCGTCAAATGGGCAAACAAGGTCCAAATTCACTTCTGAAAGAAGTTCTGGAACCCTTAAGCCAAATGGAATCTCACTGTCTATGCCCAATCAAATTTTCTTTGCAGTATGCCCCAATAGACATCCTACGTGTAGGATGTCTCCTACTTTGTTTTGCCTGGATTTTTGCACTATGGTTTCCCCTTAATGTGCTGAGCCCACAACTGTTTTTACTTTTTGATTTGGACACCTATTAGCTGGTCAATGAGTAAGAAATCTGTTCCGACAGGCTGTTGTTGATATTGATCAGTCTAATCAACTCCAATTTAGACCAAAATTGACTAAGAGGCTTGCCTTAGGCTATACAACACCTTGCTATGCTCATTGTCAAAGTCTGGCTTCAATTTCTTGCTTTAGACATCCTACGTGTAGGATGTCTTTTTCATCAGAATGGCTTCAAACTCAAAGCCCAGGCTCCCCTTGAGTTGCTGATCACCTTGGTATACTCAAAATTTGGTTTAAAGTCCAAAATCACACAAAAGACATCCTACGCGTAGGATGTCTTTTTGGCCTGTTTGACCCCAGACTTGTCCCACAGCTTCCCCTTGATGTCAGTAACCCAGTGGCATGCTTAGATTTTGGTTTGGATTTCAGAAGTCCCAAATTTTAGTTGTTCTTGCCTTTTTCAGTCAAAAGTGCTAAAGTCCGCTTTGAACCCAATTCTCTCACCCAAATGAGGTGAAACCCTTTTCAGTCACTCAATATATCATGCAGGACATGCTCATGCAGCCATCTTATGGTTTTGGTCTCAAAATAATGTTTTGGCCCTATTTGGGTAGGATGTCTGGCAAATTCAGTCTATCTGGCCTTATCCTGTCAAGATATGGTCAAATTTCCACTTTCCAGTTGAAATTAGGGTAAACCCTACCTTCTGAACACACCGGTCAACTCAAAATCCCAAATTTCCTCCCAGATTAGCCTGTAGACATCCTACGCGTAGGATGTCTCCTGGTCTAAAATTAATTTTTTTTCTGACAGGAATGCTCCTGATGCTTTGTAGATCTATCAAAAACACTCATAGTAACTTTTGGACTTCAATTCGGCTTCCAAACACACTTTTGCATCTTTTACATATTTGTGATGACTTTACCAAGCAAGTGTACATGCATGAAATGCTCTAGATCCTGAATCATGATGTCCTACTTACTCTACTCCTACTTATCATGTGAAATGGTGATAATGGTGTTTTTGGTTGCTTTTTGGCCTCTCCGGACTCTCAAGCTCTCCTCTCACTGTTTCTACCACTCCAACTCCTACTCAATAACTCGACTACTACCTAAAACTATCTTGGTCTACCTAATCTACCTAAGTCGAAGGATCTAGGCCAACCACACGCTTCTTAAACTCCCTCTAAGACCTAGAGAGTCCTCCACCCTCTGATCCTATCTAAATGTAAAACAAGATTCTTGGCAAGCCAAAAATCCCAATCCTCAAGGATTAGTCTCGGTCACCTACCTAAGGTTTTCGTCCCCGGCAGTGGTACCAATGTTGGACGGATACGCCGCGACGGACATCAGCACAGCGAGAAATCACCCAACATATAATGTCAGCTAAGGACGAAGATCGACCCGCAGGTGCGTGGAAGCAAGCATAAGGTGTCAACCTACACTCGACCGACTCCTAACTAATTCCTACAGAGGTCTCTACCAATTTTCTAAGTCACAGCCTTCAAGAGTGCATAAGAGGAAACTTCCTACAACGCTTTATAGAGCCGAACACCCATTAAACAATCTCGAAACACCATAGAACTTGAAGGAGACCCTACTAATACCAATAGGTCGCTCTCCCTAAGGTCTATGAACCAAAATCCCAACCCAAAACACACGGTGCAAAATCACGTAAGATGTCTGGCCGAAATCTGCAGGTCTTCGTTTTCAAAATCTAAAGTGCCTAATGTGTAGCCCTACTCAATGTGAACGCGTAGATATGCTGCAATGAAAAATCGGACAACGTATGCTCACCCAAACACCCGATGAAGCTCGTAGAAGGAGCTCGCAAAACCGGACCGTACGCGTGCAATGTAGGTATCAGCGCGTAGCTCTCGTTGGGGGAAACACGCTGCACTTCTCCACACTCGATTCCGACCACCGGAGCACACGTAGCGTCAGGATGAAGCTCACACTCTCTCTCGTACACAGTACGCTCACTCACAGACTTCAAAACTTGTTTAAAAATGACAAAAGGGTTTTTTCATTAAGGTCAAAAAGTGGTATATATACCATACATTTCTCAAACCCGAAAGTTCCGAAATCAACCATCTACTCAATCTAACTATCAAAACTGGGATACAATCTGGAAACTTCTGTAAGTCCCAATATTTACAAGGTGAAAAATCAGGTTTTCCTCAATGAATGAATAATTACAAAAATAATAATCCGCCGAGTAGTTAGTTGGCGCGGGTTGTGTCCAGCTTCTAACAGGATGTGATCATAATGTGATCCTGCTACGATCATGGTGTAATATTGACATGAGCTACACATGGTGTGTGAACAACATGTGAAGTATGCATGAACATGAGGAGAACCATGTGTGAACTATGGGAATGATGAAACCCAATTTAATTCATATTTTAAATTCAAGTTGCAAGCATCAACCTTCGACTAGTAGGCTATCGTAAAAGAATCTATATCCGTAACACACATTATTTGCATGCCTCTTTATCCATGTTATCAAGCAACTACCGATAGCTACCTATGGAGAAGCTTGCGGGTGTAGCGAAGATTTCCAAAGTAAGTGCTTTGACCTATCATCTTCGGTTGAAATCAACAACACCAAGTGATGCACTTAAATGATTGCCCGTATACAACAATTTGCAGGGGTTGCGATGCATGTTGTAGTTGTCAATGCTCAATTAATCTACTTTTCTATGTCATAGTTGTGTTACAGAGAGCACTTAAGTGTTGCAACACCCCTAGCCCCTAGGTGGTAAGGGGTGCTTACTCAATATAAAATATGATTGAGGGGAGTCGAAAGCTACATTCATAACGTGTAAACCAACATCTTGCAACCAATCGTGAATTGGCTAGAATAAGAAGGTTGTGAGGGCAAACCCATCCTAACATCATTTCCCCCCAAAGAATTGGATGGTCCAAAATCATCAAAGATCTTGGACCTTAGATTCCCCTCCCCCCAAAGTGAGTCATCAAATGATAGCCCTCATTCCAAGGGGTACCACTAGCCCAAGATCATTAAGGATTACTAAACACCAATTTTCCAATGGGAGACTTAAACCCACCACCTCCTTGTTTAGACATCAACACTCTATCATCAAGTGTGTCATTGTGATGTGCGATCAATATACATTCTAGACTATGTATGTCCTCTTTTCTTTTTGGGAGGGGAGGGGAGGGGAGGGGGGGGGGGGGGGGGGGGGGGGAGGGAGGGAGGGAGGGAGGGACTGCATTGGCGTTAGGAAGGGTACTAATTCCTCAACCTTCTAGATCCATCATTAATTCTTTGCCACTAGAGAATACAATTTACTAAAATGTGTAGACTTGTGCCTCATAGTGATTGTCACTAACTCCTCGCAATCATAGTTCACACAGAGTATACACAAGTAGTTAACAACTAGTTAAGGCTACCAAAGATGCAAAGCACATGATTTGGGAAGCTCACACTTGGTTCATTTCTACTTCACAAATGTTCTATGCAGAAGTTCACACTTAGTTCACAGCTATTGATTTCACACCATGTTCACATTGGAAAAAAGGTGCAAGGATTTTTCGATGTGCTACGCCAATTTTTAGCCATAGATCCTCTCCAAAAGTGGCATATCCCCCCCCACCTGGCTCCCCTCCCTCGCTCCCTCTCTTAATCCTCTATGACACATCCTCATTAAATATGAGGGACAAAGAAAATAGGCAAGCTAAACCGCAAGGAAAAAACTTAGAGCATTTGGGCCATTCACAAGGTAGTGGCTTTGTAAACTGGGGTGTGGGGCATATTTTGATCTTTGCCAAAACAGTGGATGGTCACTTTTTTGGTCAAAAAGGCCTTTTAATTTGCTTTAGAATTTAGTAAATTAACCTCTTGTTTGTAAAGAGATAGAGTAGGGGAGAAATTGAGCCCTTGCAAGCACATACACACACAACCAAGAGAGTGCACAATAAAGATGGAGACTGAAATTTGTTTCTTCTTCTTAACTACTCAAAATGATGATCGGATCCACAAAAAATAAGTGGTAAATACAACCTAATAAGGACTATATTAAATAGTCAATGTGAAATAGCTAGAGAGTGAGTTGGCAAGAAAACGGACATCACTCTTGATAGGTACACCATGTCAATGAGCTCTAGTTTGAGGTACCACTAGTGATGATCCTCATGTATGCTATGTCACGCCAATGTCAGCCATGTTAGAAAATAAGACGTAGCTAAATAGATTTTTGAGTAGATTACTTAATGGAGAGAGATAGATTTCACACACAAGAGATTATAGAGTAGAGAGAGAGAGAGAGAGAGTACACACGATATACGTGGTTCACCCAATGTGGGCTACGTCCACGGGAAAGCAGCCACTCAATGGCTTTAGCACTTCAAAAGAAGAAGTAGTTTACAAAGGGATTAAACCCTTGATAGAGCTCCGGCCTTGCTTCACTCTCACCACCTCACACTCACCTTGTTGCATCAACTTCACACTATGAAATGTGTGTAGAAATGGCCTCCTTTTATAGGCCAAAAGGGTTGCCCTCTCTTATGAGAGACAGCCATGTGTAGCCGCCCTTGTGCGAATAAGTCCAAATCGGACCCTCCAATCCGCCCATGTGTGGCCGCCCTTGAGAAGACAAGTCTGCTTTTGAATTCGGCCACCGGCCACCGGCCATTGACTTCCAACCACCGGCCATCGGCCATTGACTACCGGCCACCGGCCAACCGACCGGTTGTTTTCCGATCACTTTCCGGCCGCTGTCGGCCATAATATTCAGGCGAAAAAAAAAGTCTCGGGGGCCTCCGTCCCCGAGGCCTCTAAAGTTGCCCCTGATTCTTGTCCGTGAAAATTTTGGTTTCCGGTGAGTGATTTTCCTTCACGCACGATGGGTTCTCGTCATAATGGGGGCCTTACAAATGTGCGCTTTTACCACAGAAAATTACAAGGGTAAATCAGGCTCCATACTTAACAATCTCCCACTTGGAGACTGATCTCCAAACAAAACCTATGACTGCTTTCCATTCTGGCTTCTTATCCTTGAATGCCGATTGAAGATGAGCAAAAGATCAACTTCTCCTTGTTGACCACCTTTGTAAACATGTCTGCAGGATTTTCACTTGTATGCACCTTTCCTAGCTTTAGCTGTCCCTCTTCCAAAAGAGTGCGTATGAAGTGATATCTCACCTCAATGTGCTTTGTCCTTGAATGAAAGGCTGATTTCTTCGCAAGATGGATAGAGCTTTGGCTATCACTGTACAAGACACAATTGTCTTGTTTGAATCCAAGCTCTTCTAAGAATCTGTGAAGCCACATAATTTCTTTGCTTGCCTCTGTCATTGCTACATACTCTGCTTCCGTGGTAGAAAGTGAAACCACTTTCTGCAGCTTTGAAGCCCAGCTTACTGCTGTGCCTCCAACCGTGAGCACATAGCCAGTAGTGCTCCTTCAAGTATCTTTGTCACCTGCCATATCTGCATCAGCATACCCTTCTAGAAAAATATAAGCTCCTCATAAATACAAAGCATTTGTTGTTGTCCCTTTTAGATACCTAAGTATCCACTTCACAGCTTGCCAATGCTCTTTACCTGGGTTGTCCATGAACCTACTCACAACTCCCACTGCATGTGCAATGTCTGGCCTTGTCCAGACCATAGCATACATTAGAGAACCTACCGCTGCAGCATATGGAACTTTAGACATATAGGCTATCTCCTCTTGTGTCTTTGGACACATATCCTTTGTTAGTTTAAAATGACCAGCCAAAGGTGTAGAAACTGGTTTTGCATTTTGCATTGCAAACCTTTCTAGTACCTTCTTGATGTAATCTTCTTGAGATAGCTTTATTGTCTTCTTCGTCCTGTCCCTTGATATTTTCATACCAAGTATCCTCTTTGCAGCACCTAAATCTTTCATTGAAAAAGATTTGGACAGCTCCTCTTTTAGGTCTTTGATGTCCTGCATGTTAGCACTTGCAATCAACATGTCATTAACATACAACATTAGGATGATGAATTTCCCATCTCCCAAATTCTTCGTGTAGATGCAGTGATCCGAGTTGCATCTTGTGAATCCATGATCCAACATCCATCGATCAAACTTCAAGTACCATTGTCTTGATGCTTGCTTTAAACCATACAAGCTCTTCTTTAATCTGCAAACCATTTTCTCCTTACCTTTTACTTCATACCCCTTTGGTTGAAGCATGTAGATTTCCTCCTCTAAGTCACCGTGAGGGAATGCCGTATTTACATCCATTTGCTCGAGATTTAGATCATGAGCAGCCACAAGGCTTAAGACAAGCCTAATTGAGTTCATTATTACAACAAGAGAAAATATTTCATTGAAGTAAATACCTTTCTTTTGAGAAAAACCTTTTACCACAAGCCTAGACTTGTACCTTTTCTTCCCACCTTCTTCTTCCTTCAGCTTGTACACCCATTTGTTTTGAAGTGCCCGCTTACCTTTAGGAAACTCAACCAACTCCCATGTTTGGTTGCGATGTAGTGAGTCCATCTCCACTTGCATGCTCTTCGTCCATTCTTCTTTGGATTCATGTTGCATAGCTTCTTCGTATGATTCCGGCTCTCCACAATCTGAGATCAAGAGATGGTTGAAGGAAGGAAGAAACCTTTCTGGAGGTCTACTTGCTCTTGTAGATCTTCGGGGAATAGGTTGAGGCTCCTCATTTGGTTGATGTTGTTGCACATTGTCACCGTTTGCAGTCCTTGAGTCTTCATCGTCCTCAAGCTCCATGTACTCATCACCTATTTCTTTTGTTTGTTTTCTTTCCAAGTAATCTTTGTACATATTTTGTTCGTTAAAAATTACATATTTTGTTCTTTGTACATATTTTGTTCGTTAAAAATTACATCCCTACTCCTTAAGATTTTACCATCTTGAGGATTCCATAGGCGATACCCAAAGTCTCCTTCTCCATAGCCAATGAAGAAACACTTTTTGGACTTTGCATCTAGCTTTGATCTTAGGCTTCTATCTATGTGCAGGAAAGCCTCACACCAAAACACTTTGAGAAATGCATAATTCACCGGTTTACCTATCCATGCCTCTTCTGGAACTCCCCCATCCAATGCCGTTGAGGGTGACCGATTGATTAAGTACACAGACGTACTTATAGCTTCCGCCCAAAGCTCAAGCGGTACGCCTGCATGTAGCCGCATGCTTCGTGCTCATTCCATGATTGTCCTGTTCATCCTTTCCGAAATCCCATTTTGTTGAGGTGTTCTTGGGGTTGTCCTTTGCCTCCGAATGCCATTGCTAGCACAAAAGCTTGGCTGCAATATTCACCTCCATTGTCGGATCTGAGGCATTTAACCTTGGTACCTGTTTCATTCTCCACAAAGGCTTTCCACCTTTGAAATATGGAAAATACATCGGATTTATTCTTCATGACATAAACCCATGTTTTTCTAGTCGCATCATCTATGAATGTTACATAGTACAATGAGCCACCAAGTGATGGTGTAGTTGCAGGAACCCAAACATCACAATGAACCAACTCAAGTTTTTTTATTTTTTCTTTCATTTCTTGATTTTTGAAAATTTACCCTCTTGTGTTTACCATAAACACAATCTTCACAGAACTCTAAGTCCACTTCTTTCAAACTTGGTAGAAGCTTCTTTGTTTGAAGGATTTGCATTCCTTTGGCACTCATATGCCCAAGTCGATAGTGCCACACCGCACTCTTAACTTCTGTAGTTGCTGCATGAGCTAAAGGTTGCGTGCTAACAGTACACAAGTAAAGTGTACCAACCTTTTCTCCCTTGGCAACCACCAAAGATCCCTTTGAGATCTTTCACCGTTTGTTTCCGAATGCAATGTTGTGACCTTCATCGTCCAATTGTCCTGTAGGGATCAAATTTTTCCGAAGAGAAGGAACATGCCTAACATCTTTAAGCTTCCATTCATTTCCATTAGCAGTTTTGACAGAAACTGTACCTTTGCCGACAATCTCACAAGCTTCATCATCTCCCAAGTATACATACCCAAAATTACCTTTGGTGTAGTCTTGGAAATGTTTCTTGTGTGGTGCCGCATGGAATGAAGCCCCGGAATCTACTATCCACGAATTAGACACATTGTCTAATGAGAGAATTAGAGCATCTTGCTCTACTTTACTTGCCACATTGGCCTCCGATGTTGGCTTATTTTCTTGAGACTCTGTCTCCTTCTTCTTCTTGGACCAGCAATCCTTCTTGACGTGGCCCTTCTTGCCGCAGTTTCAACATTCAAGAACTGACTTTGTGCGTGACTTGTTCCGTCTTGAGCGATCACGACCCTTTTGGTTTTTGAACCTCTCCTTAGGCCTTCCTCTTGTTTCCACTGACAATGCAGCACTTGATGATTCTCCTGTGCTTATCCTTCGTATTTCCTCGCTTAGGAGAACACCCACAACATCATCAAACTTAAGAGTATTTGTACCAGAGATAGAATTACTTACAACCATCACAAGGATGTCCCAACTATCCGGTAGA
The DNA here is from genome assembly GCF_014529385.1 of Adiantum capillus-veneris. Classification (NCBI taxonomy): domain Eukaryota; kingdom Viridiplantae; phylum Streptophyta; class Polypodiopsida; order Polypodiales; family Pteridaceae; genus Adiantum; species Adiantum capillus-veneris. Next base: position 23,250,003 of record NC_140940.1, on the reverse strand, counting down.
GATGATAATATAAGGAGAGCTCGCACTTCGTCATCGAAATTGATTTTCACCGATCGAAGTTGACTTATTTTTGTGTTAAAGTCATTTAGGTGTTCTGCAACTAAACCATTCTCTACCATCTTTAGATTGAACAAGCGCTTCATAAGAAATACCTTATTGGATGCCGATGGTTTCTCGTAGAAGTCGTCAAGTGACTTCATCAAGTCCTCCGTGCTCTTCATCTCCGAAACATTGAAGGCCACCATTGACGCCAAGCTTAACCGGATTGTTCCCAGTGCCTTTTGATCAAGGACAATCCATGCTTCATCTGCCATTGTTGCGGGCTTCTTCGCAAGACCGCCAAGTGGCAAATAGAGGTCCTTCTGGTAGAGATAGTATTCAATCTGCATCTTCCAATGTTGGTAGTTTTTGTCGTTGAACTTCTCAATCTTGAGCTTCCCTTCCTCCGCCATAACTCCCACTCAATTCAAGGAATCCTTTCCTTGAGATAATTTAGCTACGAGCCAACCTTGCTCTGATACCAGTTCTTAGAAAATAAGACGTAGCTAAATAGATTTTTGAGTAGATTACTTAATGGAGAGAGATAGATTTCACACACAAGAGATTATAGAGTAGAGAGAGAGAGAGTACACACGATATACGTGGTTCACCCAATGTGGGCTACGTCCACGGGAAAGCAGCCACTCAATGGCTTTAGCACTTCAAAAGAAGAAGTAGTTTACAAAGGGATTAAACCCTTGATAGAGCTCCCGCCTTGCTTCACTCTCACCACCTCACACTCACCTTGTTGCATCAACTTCACACTATGAAATGTGTGTAGAAATGGCCTCCTTTTATAGGCCAAAAGGGTTGCCCTCTCTTATGAGAGACAGCCATGTGTAGCCGCCCTTGTGCGAATAAGTCCAAATCGGACCCTCTAATCCGCCCATGTGTGACCGCCCTTGAGAAGACAAGTCCACTTTTGAATTCGGCCACCGGCCATTGAATTCGGCCACCGGCCACCGGCCATTGACTTCCAACCACCGGCCATCGGCCATTGACTACCGGCCACCAGCCAACCGACCGGTTGTTTTCCGACCACTTTCCGGCCGCCGTCCGGCCATAATATTCCGGCGAAAAAAAAAGTCTCGGGGGCCTAGGCCGCCGAGGCCTCTAAAGTTGCCCTTGATTCTTGTCCGTGAAAATTTTGGTTTCCGGTGAGTGATTTTCCTTCACTCACGATGGCTTCTCCTCATAATGGGGGCCTTACAAATGTGCGCTTTTACCACAGAAAATTACAAGGGTAAATCAGGCTCCATACTTAACAAGCCAAGCTTATCATGTGTTGAGCTTGATATCTCAATACTCCCCCTTAAGCTCAATGCTATCTTTCATAATCCAAGCATAGCTTAAAACTACCTAAGCTTCTCTACTCATAGGGCCTTTGAGAAGATGCCTACAACTTGCTTATCTATTCTCATGTACCTAAGGTTGATGTTGCCATCGAAGGTCCTATTTCTCATGAAGTGGTAGTGCCCTTCAATTTTCTTTGTCCTCACATGGAACACTAGGAGTGGAAGACTCTCTTTTATGCCAACTATATGCTGCTAAGGTTGTCACAATAGATGACAACCAACCTCTAAACCTACATGCCCAACTCTCCAAGTTTTGGTGATAAGCCCAACTTGGGCAGCCACCATAAGAGAATGTGTGTGAACAATGTGTAATTCCTATAAAGGCCTCAAAAACTAATAAAAAATATCTCTTTCATTTGTGCTCTAGTTTTGCGTTATCTTATCCTCTCACTCTCTCTCTTCTTTGCACACACTCCTCTCCCTTGCCATGTCTATGACAGAAGCTATTGGCTTCCGTTGCAAGCTCAACAAGTGGTATGAGAGCACTAGGATTGGTGGCAAAGTGGACTCTTTTCAATAAGGAGGAGATCTTGGAGTCTTGAATTGAAGAAACCCCCCTAAAAAGGCCTCTTGTGAAGAAGAAAGAGCACAATTTTATGTGCTTATAATTTCTCACAACCACCATCAAAGGGGTCTCCTTGGTCTGCTGGTCAAGTTTTGACATAGTACCAAGCCCTAGTTTTGCTTTCATCTTCAGCTCTACGAGCACAATTGACAGAGCCAAGTTGTCTTTCAAAATACCAAAACTTGCCCGCAAACAGTCTTATCACTTGGCATTTTCCCATTTGCCCATTGGGCTGAATACCGTGCTCCAAGTAGTAAAGCTACCAACAAGCTTTTACAACTTGAGTGCCAGCTTGCCCAAGTGTGGATGGAGATACATCCTCTCATGGTGAGAAAAGGAAGAAAGAGGCGTTCAAGGAGCTCGTTGTAGAATGACAGCATAAAGGCTTCTTTCTTTGCGGCTATGGCAGTGGAGTAGAGGTAGCATGGCTCACACAACAAGAGGGTCCGTATGTTTGGTTTCTTTTTTATTGGCCAAAGCCACACATTGGTCTTCCCAATTTTTTATGATGATGAAACTCTAAAGGGATTAGGCACTACCCTAGCTAAAGATAATGAGTCTGGAGGAAAGACCTTCCTTGCACTTGTGACGAGCCTCTATGTGTGTACGATGGACATATCCAAGTGAACTGTGAGTTTTGAATCCTCTGAGAAAAGCCACAGTGTGTCTTATGGAACCATGATGTATTAAATCCAAAGAGAGCCACTGTGATGTATCCAAAGAGAGCCACTGTGATGTATCCAAGAGACCCCATCACTAAAATTGTAGTACCTCTTGAGTTTGTGTTGATTTGCCCAAGTTTGGCTTAAGGAGGCATTGTCGGGGATAAGCCCAACTTGGGAGGCCACCGTAAGAAAATGTGTCTGAAAAATGTGTAATGCCTATAAAGGCCTCAAAAACTAATGAAAAATCTCTCTTTCATTTGTGCTCCAACTGTGCATTATCTTATCTTCTCACTCTCTCTTCTTTGCACACACTTCTCTCCCTTGCCATGGTGCTCGTCTGATGAGGTACTATGGTGCTCATAAACCCCTTGCTTGTACTCAAAGGCACCTTTACTCTCAGGTTGTGAGACAAACATATGTAATACTACTTCAAGCACGTAGGCAATGGGTTTCTGAGCTAATCAAGTATTGATACAAATGTTACCATATGAAATTCTTCACATCAATTGTGTGGTAGATCTATTATCCTCACATTTGGATTTAAATCTTTCATACAGTAATGTTAAACGTGCCAAAACAGGCTTCTGTAAATGAAATGAAATGTTATATTAATGTCTTCAAAAGGCCAAAATGATCTATGAGACCCAAAACTTACAATGCGACGAGTCTGATATAATATCTCAATACCAAAAAGTAAAAAAAATAAAAGGTATTGAAAAAAGGGGACTATAGACGTTGGCACTACCTTTTGAGACAGAGAGAGAGAGAGAGAGAGAGAGAGAGAGAGAGAGAGAGAGAGAGAGAGAGAGAGAGAGAGAGAGAGAGAGAGAGGTTATAGATTAACTTTGAAACCTCTAAGCACAAAGTACAACAAAGTGGAGTCAACATCACTGGGGGATCCTATGAAATTCAATTCAATCACTCCAGAGAAGGATTTTCTTCTTTTTAGAAGAATAACACCAGTTCTAGGATTTACTTTGCATGTGGAGAGTAAATGTACCCATGGACATAAACTCAAGGTTCCAAACTTTTGTATGCGTCGCATGAAATTTCAAATGCTATTGACTGATCTACATTAACCTAACATAGGCCTAGATTAAGAAAACATTGATGTTATTCGGAAGAGTTTTTTTGTTTCTTTAGACAATAAAACTTTCCTTTAAAGGGGGATTAATGTCACGACAAGGGTAGGACAAGAAACACCATATTAGTGATTTGGGAATTCCCCTTTCAAAACAAGCTTAAGATTTGCCGAGTCTTACCATACCCCCAGCGACATTTTCTGAGCGAACACAGATTCGAGCAAACAAATTAAGAAAGTGAATCATAATACATGAAAATGAACTCAACAAGTTATAGTATTACAAACACTATCCCATTTGTTAATAACTAAACCCTACATCACAATTACTTGCCAATAATTCTCTAAATTCTTTAAGGAGTTTCTTTCGTCTCATCAATGACTTAATGTTTATCCATAACACAAATTACGTTGTCAAATCATTAATACAAGAGAATTCCATAAAAAATGGACAAAGTTTTCTTTGTAAAATGAAAAAAATTTCTAACTAACCATGGTCCATTGGACACCTCACATGAGGATTTCAAAATATTCACTTTCAAAATCATACAAGGAATGACATGCCCATTTGTCAATACTTAAACTCTAGATCATAAGCACTCGATAATAATTCTAGACTCTATGAAGAGCCGCATCCGTCATTAATGAAAACATTGCGTTTATGACGCATTTCACAGATATGAAAGTCGTATCGCAATTGCTTCGCCATCCTTTGAGCCGTTGCCTCTACATAGATCGGCAATGCACTTCCACAAACAAGCAAAAGTGAATGTAGTCAATATGCATGCACTCAAAATTCAATCTATGGATCTCATTAATAACATTAAACGTAATTCTTTCGCAAGATACATAAATGCCAAAAAGTGAAACATAACATAAAGACCCAAAACACAGAGCAAACAAAACAGGGAAGTGAATCATAATACAAGAAAATGAACTCAATAAGCTACATTTTCACAAACACTATCTTATTTGTTAATAACTAAATCCTACATCATAAACACTTGCCAACAATTCTCTAGATTCTTGAAGGAGTCGCATTCGTCTCATCAATTCACAATGTTATGTATTATCCATAATACAAATTATGTTGTCAAATCATTAATACAAGAGCCTTTCATAAAAAAATTTGGACAAAGCTTCCTTTGTAAAATGAAGAAAATTTCAAACTAACCATGGTCCAATGGACACCTCACATGAGGATTTCAAAATATTCACTTTCAAAATCATAGAAGGAATGATATGTCCATTTGTCAATACTTAAACTCTACATCATAAGCACTCGCTAATAATTCTTAGACTCTATGAAGAGTCGCATTCGTCATCAATGAAAACATTGCGTTTATGACGCGTTTCACAGATACGAAAGTCGTATCTCAATTCCTTCGCCATTCTTTGAGCCGCTGCTTCTGCATAAATCGGCAATGCACTTCCACAAACAAACAAAAGTATATGTAGTTATTATGCATGTAATCAAAATTTAATATATGGATCTAATAACATTATACGTAATTCTTACGCAAGATACATAAATGCCAAAAAGTGAAACACAACATAAAGATAAAAAAAAACACAAAAGTAATGTCAATGAAGTAGGAGCGAAGTCTCACTAGTCATCATAAGGGTCGACACGCGATGGCATGTCACCCTCATCCTCAACATCTAGAGAGGTAGATGCCTCCTCTCGGCTTCGCTTTTTAGGGCAAAGCAATGGAACCACATAGTCTCTAATAAGAGACTCATCGGTGTCAAGCGCAGCACATGCTCGTTTAGATGATAAGCATGCAGCCAAAACGGGAGCTGTACCACACCCAAGCTCCAAACAAATACCTCCACGTCGACAAAGCAGCTGCAACAAAAGCTGCAACAAAAGCCTGGCTCCGCTGCATCTCACCCCGCCAAGGCATCCCTGATCCTGATCTAGCCAAGGAAGGCTCCGGAAAATGGTGTGTCATGAACGAATCTGAAGGCTGGAGACCCAAGCGAGAGAAAATAGTGGTGGTCTCAGCCACAAAGCATGCTGGCTGCATCCCAATCCTGTGTACCATAAGTAGCATAGAGCACTGGCACTGCAAATCAAATTACAAAACCACAACATTGAAGAAACATTGAAGAAACATTGAAGAAAGAGCCTCAACAAAACTATACAATACTGAAGTGAAAACAATACCTGAATTTGACCAGATAAACTCTCAACATATCCATATGAACTATGATGGAGCACTATAATGCGACGATGTACCACCATCTGTGAATCACGACAAAACCTCTCCACCCATCCAATAACCTCTCCTATTTATAGGTTCTTGTAAGAAAAAACTACCGATATTATGAAATAATATTAATGCAAGTAATCAAACACAACACAAATACCTGTAGTAGAAGCCATAATGAACAGCCATCCAGAATTTGCAAGTGTAGAAAAAGTCAAATGGATAGCAGATCGTACATGCTCCTCAATGAAAATATCCCAACGAGATGGAGAAGAAGAACCAATAGGCAATCCACCAAAAGGAAGATCCAAGAAGACAAAATCTGCGGCCCACGAAACAGACTTTCCCCCATGAGTGTATCGCACACCACTTGAGCAAACTCGAGACATATGTTGATGCACAAGATTCCACTATGCATTGCGAGTACCCTCTCTATAGTTTGCAGCGATAGAAATGTAATTGCCAACAATAGCAATACATCGTGTATCAACAGGAAGCATTGGGTAACGCAAAGGAGACTCCAAAACATAGACAAATTGTATGCTCCTCCTAACAACAATCAAGCCCGAGGAGTCTGCGACAACATATTTATGATATGTGAACTTTTTCACAAAGTATTAATAAAAGTCGACAATAAAAATTTTGACACTTACCATGCTCTAGAACATCCTTCACAATAGTGGTATCAACCACAGTCTCCCTCCTCTCGCTAGACAAGTGGACACCTTAAAAGACATATACAACAGTTTTTGAACCTACAAGAATCAACATCATGAAAACATAAATGTTAAAGAATGACATAAGAATACCTGGCTGTCTCACCTCTGAAGTAGCAGGTGGTGGTTGTCTCGCCTCTGCTGCTGCATCCCTAAGCATGGTTTCTCGAAGCTCTTTCTCTCTCTCTCAAGGATGTGACCCTGCACCATATCTAACCACCATGGACATGTATCTCTCTCCCATGTTGTCAAAGTGGGCATGCTAGGGGGATACATATATGTGTCCTTTGACGCAGTCTGTGCCCACTGTCTCACCACAAATGGGAGAGTTGGCAAGATCCCCTTTGAAACCAAAAGTGACAAAAACCTAACAAGAAACAAAAACATTGAACACATGACTCGATAGTGACATACAAAGCAAGATCAAAATTGTTACAAACCTGTAAGCCAATCATTGAGCTGCCATTCGAAAAGTATCAACTTTCTTGAGTGCTTGTTTCTCTACATCTTTGCTTTTGGCCTCCAAAGAAACCTCCAAAGGATAGAGAAAAGGCCTAGCTTCAAACTTAATTTCATCAAAGTAGAACCCCAATGTGCATTCATGTGGCAATGGTGCCCCTCCTGGCACATTTGAATTGTCCAAAACAAGTTGTGTTGCTCTCTCATAGACACGAGCAAGGTAGCCCTCTCTACGCAACCAACTACAAATTTAAAAAAAGCAAAGTTGTGTTATTCAAACAAATATTATCTCTTAGACAAAGCAAGACAAACATGAAATAACTAGTAAATCATACTCACTGTTGAAACAAATTATCTCCCTTCTTCAAACCAAAAGCAGTCCTTGTGATCCTATCAGACTCGAGTAATGAAACCCATTGGATTTTATTCTGCATAGGGGCATCATGGAGTGCAATCAAGTTTAGCTTCTCTAAAGTTGCCCAATTGTCATGTCCCCATTTGAGTGACATAATCTTTGCCAACCAGTCTGTCCCAAGATTGGGATCCAAAATATTCAAGAGCTACAACACAATACAAAGAGCATGAAGTTTTACTTCACATCCATAACAACAATCAACACAATGACTATTGCTTGATTATTTGGTGAAGTGTACCTTTCCAATGCGTTCTTGATATTTATGTATTATCTCACCATGAATGCTCTTCTCCTCCTTCTTCACATCCTCTACAGGCATTTCTTGCTTGAGTTGAGTCAATCTAGACTCTTTCTCTTTAGTTATTTGAATCTAAAAAAGAAATCAATTTGTCTAAGAGTTATTCAAATGACTTAAAAATAATTTGCAAGCAAAAAAAAAACAAAACTCACATCATAAACTAGCATGCCAAGGTAGCATCGTGTGAGTGGATACCAAGGTTCTTCACCTTTAGCATACTTTCTTCGCACAGATGCAATTAGTTTCTGGTCTTTTTCGGGGAGAGTTTTTAGATAGCTTTCATGTTCAGCTGCACATATGTGATTGGTGTTCACAATCTCATCCCGTATGTGAGTGGCCACCAAAGCATGCATGTTCATACTACAAAAACCCATATTGATTTGTTTCCATAATAAAGTATTCAACAACAAGATATATGCTTTAGTAGATACTCACACATTCATTTGTTGCAAGCTACTCAGCAATGCAATCTTAGGAACCTTGGTGGGATCTATGATAGTACAAAGGACCCTACAATGTCTCTCCTTTGAGGTGGAAAACTTCCCTTTGATAGCTTCAATCCATGCAAGCGTGCAATGGTTGCCCTCCCAAACATAAAACATGCAGTCTGACAGATCTGAAAACCTTGGTTGGCTTTTGAGCTCCAACTCATACTCCTCATTGATTTCTATCCAAAGAGGATCCCACTTTTCCTTGATGTCATCTTAAAAACAAGAAACCAAAATTAGTGAATTCAAAAAGAATTTTAAAAATAGAAATTCACTTAACAAATTTAAGAAGCTTCAACTTACCTGTAGCAATGGTTTGCTCTCTCTTAAATGTCCAAAGTGAAACAATGAAAGCTCCCTTTTCTTGCATATATCCTTCCTTTGCAAAAGCTGTTTTTAATCCACCTAAATCATCTCTTAAACCTCTGACTCTAGCATATGGAATCAACCTACACAATGGTATAGGAGGACAGTCGAAGCAACTGAACATACGTGTGGTCTGAAGTACATCGGCACCTCTATGCATAAAAATATTTTGCTCCTCATCAATCTCTGCAGCTGCAGTTACCTCATCTCGCATTTCCCAAGGGATAATTTGAAGTTCGTTTTCTTCAGGAGCCAATGTGTCATCAATTTCATGCATAGACCCTTGGTCAACATCCACAGAGTGAATCTCTTCTTCTTCAATGCCATGACACTCTGACATTTCTGTTACTGACACTGATGACACCTGTTCACTACTTTCAAGTGGTTGTGTAGACTTTTCATTACGTAGACTTTTCTTTAATCTTCCACGAGATGGACTACAAATAAAATACACAATCAACATCTGAAAAAATTTGTACATTGCCTCTAAACATGAACTTTAACATGCATGCCTATAAGCAATGAAAACTTGCCTCTAAACATGAATGTTAACATGCATGTCTATAAGCAATGTTACATAGTCCATTGGAGGAGACAAAAAATAAAGATTGAAGACAAAAAAAAATACTATCTCCAACAAAACATTGCTTGTAAAGATGCACGCTAACATGTAACATGTATGACTAGAATCTTTTTTGTGCATAAAAATAAATTCTAGAAATACAACAATATATTTTGCTACTCTAATGAAACATTGGTTTTAAACATGCACGTTGACATGCAGGTCTTTAAGTTGCCCTTCAATAAAATACACAATCAATCTTTGAAAATATTTGGACAACACCTCCTTTGAATGTGGAACAAAATTTAAAAAAATATAATAATCCAATGGACACCTCACATGAGGGTTTCTTAATATTGAATGTAAAAAACAAAAATAATCTCTTTTGAAACATTAATCACTTTTCTCTAAACATTCATGTTAACATGCAAGTTTTTAGACACTAATTGACTTGAAAGCTTGGATGATTTGAAATCTTTTTTTCATATGTAAACATCGTCTCTAGGCATTCACATTAACATGCAGGTCTTTAGACACTAAATAAAATTTAGCAAGCTACAAACATTCTTGTCAACGGGTAGTTCTAGAAGCAATTTGCTTTTGTAAAAATAGATACATTATTTCTGATACAATTTGCTTTTAGGCATGCACATCGACGGGCACCTCTACATGTATAATAATGACATCAAAAAAATGGTGAGAAAATGTACCTTATAGGAGGGCGTCCTTTACGTCCCGCCATTGCTCCTCTCCGATTTTTTGGTGATGTTGGCATGGAGATGCAAGATTTGGGTCGATACTCGAATGACAGATGCTGTAACGCTCAGACTTCGCAGTTGCTTTCTCACCTGCATGTGCAACTCAGACTGATAACCATATTTTGAAAGCCTCAAGAGACCGAAATGAACCGTTTTCCAAAACCTTGAAACCATGACACAGAAATCTTCACACATCAGAATAGTCAATTATATACATGCATATACATGTGTTTGTGTTTGTGTATATACATGTGGTTGTGTATATACATGTGTTTGTGTTTGTGTATAAAATTGACCTGAAAGAAATAAAGGACTATTGAACGTTCTAAGATCAACTTGGTATCCAAACGTTCTAAGAATGCTGGAATTGTGTCCAGCATTCGTCATAAATACAAGGAGATCACAGAATAAATTCAGGCTCTCAGCAACCCCCTGGCTTTCTAGCTCTCCAATTCTTTGCTACTTTCAATTGAGAGGTCTTAGACATGAGCCGCTGCCCTCTCAATTTCACCTCTTAATTAAACCCTCTTTCTTTAATGCTTTCTCTCTGAGTGGTGCCTCCATCATACTTCAAATTCTGCATATTTTCTTCACCACTTTAGCACCAATTCTCCTCCACTTCGTCAGAAGTAGAAAACCTCCCACCTCCGCATAGGCCTTGTGCATCAAGGATCCACCATTGTTTAAAGACTTAAAGAACAAATGACTTAAAGAACAAATGACTTAAAGAACACTGCCACTGCCGCATAGGCCTTGTGCATCAAGGATCCACCATTGTTTTATTTCTTTGCTACCCAACTCCTCATTGATCAACTGAAACTACCCATTTTATCATCTGCTGACTACCCATTTTTGCTCTAAACTCCACAATTTTTACCTTGTTGGCACCCAGTAGGCATGCACCTCGGCTCCTAATCTGGAAGTGCAGAGTGTAGTGGGACGTTATAAGGGCTGGTCGACGTGCCTTGTCGAAGCCGGCCATCCCTTGCCACAGCTTCAGGAACTCTCAATCTATGAAAATCTGCATTTAAACGAGGTGGGACCATTGCCTGATGCTTGTCTTGCCCTGACAAGGTTACAACTAATGTCATGCTCGAAGCTAAAGCACACTAAGCAGGTTACTCACTCTTGATCTTAAGCTCTGCTATGGGCTGAGGACTGTATAGGGAAGCTTTTCCTGTCTCACAGCTTTAAGAGAGTTGGACTTGCGTTATTGTGGCAATCTAAAGAGCATTCCAGACCTAGACAACTTGCAGAACGTGGTAGAGATTGATACTGGTGGATGTTATTCCTTGACGTATTTGAGCAGATCAGTAGAGCAACAAATTAGTGTGAGCAGGCAGCAACTTGAAGTGATGGAGGAGGAGTCTGACTTCGTCCTGCCCTTCTTGGGACGACGTAATAGACACAATCTTAAATAAGTGTTGTCAACAAGCTAACTAATAAGCGTGAATAATATATTCCTCAACCACTGTACCATTCCAATTTAAACGTGGCATCTCCTTTTGTGCATCTGCGATGCCTCAGACTTGAATTGGCCGCCTGCAAGTCTGGAAATGTCAATTGGTGCTTGGATGTAAGCGGTCTGAACCTTCTCGAAGACCTGGACTTGACAGGTTTGGCGGGGGTGCGAAAGCTGACCCCTCTCGAATACCCTACACTGCAACTTGCGGCACCTGTGTTATTATCACCCACCATGGAGTCTATTAAACTCAAAGTGCCCGTCTCTCAATCAGAGGGATCCACATCAAACAAAGATGTGGTGGAGGTCCTACATACTCCCAGAAGAGCGTATGCGACAAGGAGGTCCTTATCCAACAAAAGGATTCTCGAAAAGACAGGGTTCTCCACAGATAAGGTAGATACATCACAATCAAATAAGGAGGACAAAGAGATGTCACCAGAGTGCTTCTCCTGTACACCTTCAAAGCCGTCTTATTGGAGATTTATTTCTCTCTTAATTGAAACGCAATAAGTATTGAGCATCACTCATCATACCTGTTGCTCACAATGACAGAGTTAGGACTGCAAGCCTTGCTCGAATCTTGCTCTCCACTGCGCTGCCGAGAATTGCCTAGAACTGCGCTGGGTGAGCAACTGCCGCGAACTGCGCTGTCGAGAACTACGCTGGGTGAGCAACTGCCGAGAACTGCTGCGAATTGAGACCTGCGAATTTTCGGAGAACTCTCGATTTGAGACTGCTCCCAAAGAGCGCACGTTAACGTGCGCTCACTGCTCAGGAAGAGTACACTACAAGGGTGAAACAAATGCCGGAAGGCTGAAGGGTCTTTTGCCCTTTCCAGTCCCATAAGTAGAGTTAATTGGAGACTAAACTACAGCCGGCTTAACTAACAAGTGCTCTTAATTGGCTTACCTAACAAGTGCTCTTAAGTAATTCTAACCAGTAATGTATTTTTTGCCTCTACAAAGAGTTAATTAGTGATTAATATTTGGTTTTTATTTGTACACCCGGCTCATTTGGCTTACATAACAAGTGCTCTTAAGTAATTCATAACCAGTAAGGTATTTTTTGCCTTACATAACAAGTGCAAAACGTAAACGTGCGCACAGTTTAGCTGCTCCGATCGAAACCTGCACCACTTTGCGCCCAAAGATCTGCTCCCAAAGACTGCATGTTAATATGCATGTTTAGAGTTGCTGTGACACTTGCTCCCAATGTGCGTGCCTCTGTTGCAGATTTGAGAGCTGCTTCCAAAACTGCATGTTAATGTGCGCTCACATCAAGCTCTCCAGAGATCTTGTAAGACTAATTTTGAGTTGCTGTGACACTTGCTCCCAAAGTGCGTGCCTCTGCTGCAGATTTGAGAGCTGCTTCCAGAACTGCATGTTAATGTGCTCTCCTAGGAAATCCAGAGTGGAGTAGTGATTTTGAGTTGGTGGAGTAGTTATTTGTCTTGAACGACGTTTTTGGTGCATTCATTATTTTAATTTTTAATAATTTTCAATCATTAAATGCTCACGCTGCTGATTTTTAAAAAGTTTATATTAAATCTAATTGTATATATTTTTTGAAAATATGTTGAAAAGAAAACCGTCACTAATGTGTCTTGAATTGCGGACAGGATATGGAATAATCATTTATGGACAGGATATGCAACGTGCGATTCTACATTTATGGCAGCAGGATATAGAATAATCATTTGCATGAGAATCATGAAACGTTTTGTTGCAAAAAAAAATTAAAGTTTATATTAAATCATTTTTATTTATTTTTGTAAACATTAAAAAACATATTTAGATTTGTTAAAAAGGGATTCATGATATTTGAAAGCTGTTGTGTCATTCTAGTGGATTGCAGCTACAACTGTCTATGGTCCAGTTCGTGGTCAAAAACTTTTGTTACTACTTGAAAACAGATTCCATGAATTACCTTTGCAGTCAGTGAGAGAAAGTTTTGGCTTGTTTACCAGTTCGTTTACTCTGCACCCATTAACATTGAGTGGTGAACATGTAAAAATGGAATCCTTGAGGTCAGGTTCTGGTGAAGAGGTCTTTTTACTGGATCATGAAGTGTGCCAGTTTTTTAAAGTTCGAATAACAAACACTCATGAACGTCAAGGCTCCCCGGGAAGTGAAGCTTCTCCAATAGTTCTGGATATTGGTTCAAGTGATGTCACAAAGAATCACACCAATGTCATGGATATAATTCGATCAATGCCCAATAAAAACAATCTTCATTCTGCTTTGAAGAAGACTAATGAAATTGTTCAATGTAAGGAGATTCGTGCTCAGTACGATGGATATGTTGCATTTGAATTGCCACCAACAAGCAACGACAATACAATGGTTGGCATGGAACAACGTCATGATTGTCATTTGTGGACAGAATATGTCACTTGTAGTAGTGATTGCTTTCCTGGTGCCATTCTCTTCAGTAGGTGGTCAGGTCATCTCCGTTGTGTCAATGATGCATGTCCTTTCTATTTGCGAGCAAGAGTTCATAATGAATCACAATGGCGTGGTCGTCTCTCTAAAGTTGTTTCCATTGGAATATTGACACCTGAGCTAGGGACAGTGGTTTGTGTCCATTGCAATCAAATGCCTTTTTGTGTTGCAACATGTCCTGCTGTTATTTATTACTGTTTGCCAAAAGATAAGCAAAGAGTTACTCGATGTGCTATTCATATGGGAGAGCATAAGCACCCTTGTGTTCAGGGAAAGAATAGGTCTGCTGAGCAAATGATAGATTCGCTTCTGCAAACTAAAGCAAACCAAGATCCTTTCACAACTGCCAAGCAATTAGAACGGGTTGCTACCCAAGACGTGATATTAGATAAGCTTGTGATGGAAACTGCTGGCAAAAATTGGCTCTATTGAAGATGGAGAGTTTTCAGAATTTCTTAATACCATTACTCCTCTATCTAACAAGCGAAGAATAGAGAGGAGCTTAGAGATTGCCAAGAGGTCAAAGCATTTCAGTGCAAAAGGTTTGGAAGCTTTCCTAGACCTCAAGAGCAGGTGTAGGTATCATTTCATTCATAGTGTACTTTTTCCTGGACAGCTTGGAGGTTCAGAGCAGCCACATGTGTTCAAAATGTCGATCATAGGTCCAGGGAGTGGAGTTGACTTGGTGAATAAGATGCCTCCAGGAGGAACTTTAGAGAAAATGTGGGTTCACTTTGATCATGTGCACCGTGTTCAAGGGTGGCCAACAATGTCTGCTCATGTCTACGACCCATTTGTGCGTGAATTAATGACAATTGCCACCTGTGAATTCACTGTTGAAAATAAATTTGCTCAAATAGAGTTTTGGAAAATGTTAAATAAAGTGGTGCAAGATCAAGGGTATGAAAAGCCAGAATTGAGAGGGTTTATGGCAGATGAAGCAAATGCAAATTGGATTGCTGTTCGGACTGTTTACTTTGGTGGGGCAAAAACAAAAATACCTTCCAAAGAACGATCATGTGGCTTTCATTGGGAGCAGTCCATGATTCGACATGCAGTGAAATGTATCCGTCCATCTTCACAAGAGGATCACAAAATCTTGTGCCGAAAATGGCGGAGTGCACCATCTGAGAATCAAGCAGACATTTGTAAAGAAGATCTACGCCAATTTTGGAAGGCAGGGCATGTTGTCGATGGAGAGATGGCTTGTTTAGAGACTTGGATGGCTTGGTGGGATGTAAGAGTACAACATTGGGGAGGGAGATTTGTAACACAGGATAAGTCTGGAATTTTTGTGCCCACAACAAACTTGTCTGAGGTTAAGCATGCAAGCATGCGTGCATCTATTGGTTACAAAGAGAAAATTAGCTTGTATGAGGCAGTTGGTGCAGACATGGCAATGGCAGTGCTACAAAGCGTCAAATACAATGCTTATCTAAAAGGTGTTAGTTCTGCTACTGGTCCTGGGATCGATGATATCGCAAAGCGATTTTTGGGCCGATCATCAACAACATCAGCTTCCAAATCCCTCATTGACTTGACACACTCTTCAATGTCTGAGATGGGTTTTCAAAGTCCTGAAATGAATAGATCTCCCTTGGGAGAGAAGAGTGTTAAGAAGAAGCGACCAACATTTGTTGATGCAGATGAGCTGCTTAATGAAGACAGTCATAGACCAGAATTTGTGACAGTTACAGAGCCGGTTGTAGGGCCAGATCTGCATCCAGAGACTAGCTGTGGAGTTGGCAAATATTGGCATGAGGTTAATGTTCCAAAGACACTTTGGGCTATAAGAAGAACTGAGCCTAGTCAAAAGATGACTTGCTTTGGGATGGTTGATAATCAGAGTGTTAGATGTGCATGATACATCAATGAAGGGAATGACGATGTCAAACGTGGAACTGGTGCTCCATGCTTTTGGGGACGCAGAAAGTATCCTGCCTCTGGTTCAAATCCAGGTGGTTTAGTGGAAGGTTTTGTGTGGTTTTGCAACTCCAATAACATGCATACATGGTGGATACATGAAATGATTGTAGGGGCTCTAGGGCCAGCACTAGGTGTTTGGCCTGTAGCGCAGGGAACACAATTGTTGCCAGTTGAGGTGGAGCACTTGCAAGCAAATGGATTTGTCCTTCAATCGACAACAAAAGCTACCAATTTAGGTAGTGGTTTGCGATCAAGAAATAGTGTTCCCAATGCCTTCTGTCCTAGGTATAGGGATGGGAAGATTGTTAAGTGGAGATCAAAGCTGACAAAAGATTTTCATACAAGGATTGCTTTGGGGAGCACACTTGAAGCAAAATTGGTGAAAGAAGTGATTATTGTGTGCAATGAAACACATGTTTTCTATGTCAGTACAGAGGGGTCCAAGGCAAAGGGGATAACATACTCAGTGACAATCTCTGATTTTCCACGATGCACGTGCGAGGACTTCCCAAAGAGAGAATTAAAAAAACAGACCTACATGCCGTGCAAACACATGTACTATGTATTTCTTCATATTCTTGGGTTAGACTCACATGCCCATGAGTTCATGCACCAGGCTGCTTTATCCAAGGTAGAAATTTTTTAGGCTCTGGGGGGAACTAGGGCAGCTGTGCGTCCTTAGGATACTTACACAACATGATGTTCAAATTATATACTCCACACCGTTGCAGTATTTTTTTGTGGGCGTTTACGTTAACTATCAATCACCATCCTAGGAGTTTTTAGGTTGCAATTTTGAAATTTTTGGGAAATGTCGAACGTAAGGCTTCGAACACATAAACTTTCCATGTATTTAATATATTGAAATTTTTGGGAAATGTCGAACGTAAGGCTTCGAACACATAAACTTTCCATGTATTTAATATATTGTTGTCGTTTTTTGTTGGCATTTGGATTTACTACCAGCTTCTATCTTGGGAGTTGATAATTTTTGCATCTTTTGGCTTTGCCTTGTAAGCAATTGCGTGAGTTTAGTTCCTTAGTATGCTCTTGACTATATTTTGTTAAAAATTATAGGTCATCAATAGCAATGTGTTTAAATGTCTACACTGTTTTTGCATTCCTTACCAACAATCATGGTAAGGGAGTTCATGGTTTTGAATATATTGGCTTTACCTTATACGACAACACAGTTCTAAATCATATGGGTTTACCTCGTAAGAGGCACGGTAAACTATTAATTTATTTCCTTGGAAACTATTGGTCATCAACAAATATGTGTCTAAATGTTTTCGATGTCTTTGCTCGATTTAGTGCTCACTCAGATTTTTTTGTTGCAGTAGTTTTTTGTGGGCACTTACGTTAACTATCAATCACCATCTTAGGAGTTTTTAGGTTGCAATTTTGAATTTTTGGGATACGTCGAACATATAAGGCTTCGAACACATAAACTTTCCATGTATTTAGTATATTGTGGTCGTGTTTTGTTGGCATTTGGATTTACTATCAGCTTCTATCCTAGGAGTTGACAATTTTTGCATCTTTTGGCTTTACCTTGTAAGGAATTGCGTGTAAGGAATTGCGTGAGTTCAGTTACTTAGTATGCTCTCAACTATATTTTCTTAAAAATTATAGGTCATCAATAGCACTGTGTTTGAATGTCTACATTGTCTTTGCATTCACTACCAACAACCGTGGTAAGAGAGTTCATGGTTTTGAATATATTGGCTTTACCTTATACGACAACATAGTTCTAAATCATATGGGTTTACCTCGTCAGAGGCACGATAAACTACCAATTTATTTCCTTGGAAACTATTGGTCATCAACAAATATGTGTCTAAATATTTTCAATGTCTTTGCTCGATTTAGTGCTCACTCGGATTTTCTCGCTATATGAATCCTTTGGGTTTTCTTTGGAAACTATTGGTCATCAACAAATATGTGTCTAAATGTTTTCAATGTCTTTGTATTTGTTTGCTTGGTTTAGTGCTCGCTCGGATTTGCTCGCTCGAAGATTGGGATTCTTCAGATTTGCCCACATGGAAAAATCTTAGCCAAACTTTGGAGAGCATGGCTCGAAAGAGCGTTTCAAGTACTACCTTGGGGAAGGGTTTGACCTTTAAAAATTGTTTGAGATTTGTCCATATGGCCAAATCTTCAAGACATTTGTGATTCCCAATTTGGCTCTAAAGTCTTAAAGTCTCTAATATGGTGTTAAGAGCAGGATAAGGTCCTAGGCAAGGTTGACTTATGTGCTTAGAATAGGGGTCTCCTAAAGATAGCTCAGGGAGTCTCTAAAAAGAGGTGGTTGGGAGAAGAAAAGGCCTATCAAAATCCCCTTACCTCTTTCATCCCCCACTTCCCCCACTAGCATCAGGGAAGCTCAACTCTTATGTGGGGTGAGAATGAAGATTGGTTTGAACAGTTTCCAAGGGATAACACTTATAAATCATACCATACCACCTCTTAGAGTTATTGGTAAAATTTGTAAACAGATCTACTAAAAGAATAAAAATAAATGAGAAGTACAAATTGTACTTTCACATTGTTACCATATACATGTGGTAGTGATGTGTGTGAACACACTTAGGATCGTCGGGGCATTTTTCCCTCACTAGGAGGTTTTCCCCCCGTGCATTGTATATATGCCCATCACTCTAGGGCTATCAATCTTTCCATTTCACACTAAGTAATACACTCTCTGTTGTGTGACTTTAGCTTCCTTCATCATCTCCAAGCTTTGTATTTTTTCTTGCAACCCCAATTCCAACACCAATTGGTATTAGAGAAGGTTGCATCCTCCGGGGCTTAATCGCCAATAGCTCCAGCACATCCTTGCAAACTTTCTCTAATTCTTATGAGCTTTGGTGAGTGTCAGCAAGTCGACAAATACTTCCAGAATGCTCATAGATCTTGGTGTGCTCATATTTTTGATTCGGGCTCATTTCGGCCTTCATTTCCACTATTGAAGGCTCATTTCGGCCTTCATAAACATGTTTGATAGGTGCTTTGGTGCCACAAATGATAAGGCTGTCAAATGTATTTTTGTTGTTTATAGTGATGAAAGCAAAGGTTACAGGTTGTATCATCCGCAAACAAAGCATATCTTGATTTCACAGGATGTTGTGTTTGTGGAAGATTCTGTTTAGCTCTTGCTGTCATGTACTCAAGACAATAATGTGAGCTCACAGGACATTTATGACACTTTGTTGCCTCTTTTTAGTGGTGGAAGTTCAAATGTAAATTCCAATGAGGTTAATGTACAACCTATGGGGGTTTCTAAAATGTTACAGATTAGACTATTACTGATGTAGATGTACATGATGTACTTGATGAGGAAAGGGCTGAGAATGAGCAGGCTAGAGGCATGCCTAAATGGTTGGTGTATACTTTGTGTGATAGTAAATTGGATGCACCTTTGTCTAGTCGTGCTCCTTCAGGCTCTTGCCATGCATCTTATGCATCAGATTGTTATGCTTTGGTTGTGTCTAGATTATGTGATATTGTGGAGCCTCTGTCTTTTAATGAAGCACAAAATTCAAAAAAATTGGATGGCTACCATGCAATCAGAATATGATGCACTTATAGAAAATGACACATGGACTTTTTGTGATTTGCCTCCTGGAAAAAAGGCCATTGGTACAAGTTGAAACGCAAGCCGGATGGTGAGATTGATCTCTATAAGGCTTGACTTGTTGCAAAGGGTTATGCACAGCAAAAAGGCATAGATTATGAAGAGACTTTTGCTTCCACTTGTCGTATGAATACTCTGTATTTTTTATGTGCATTGGCAGCTCGATTTGGTTCGGATGTACATCAGTCTAGACAAATAGTGCTTTCTTGAAAAGTGACATATTTGAGGAAGTTTATGTAATGCAGCCTTGCGATTTTGTCAAGAAAGACAAGAGGATAAAGTGTGCAAATGTAAGAAAGATTTGTATGGGTTGAAGCAATCTCCCCGTGCTTGGTATGCAAAGGTTGACAGTCATTTTGTCAAATGAGGCTTTCGTAACAATCCAACAGAAAGCACATTGTATGAAAGACTGAGGGTGATATACTTCTTGTTGTTGTTCTCTATGTGGATGATTTGTTGATCAAATCACTGGACCAAATGAGAAACATATTGTTGAATTTAAGGCTGATTGGAATGCTACTTTCAAGATGAAAGATTTTGGGGCTATTACATCATTATTTGGGCATACAGTTTAAGTAGTGTGATGGTGGTATTGCCTTGTGTTAGACAAGTTACATAGAGACATTGCTATGTAAGTTTGGAGTTGAGGATTGCAAACCTATTGCCACTCCCATGGAAACAGGTTTGAAATTGAGTCTTCAAGATGCTGGTGATTCTGTTGATGTCACTCTTTACTAAACTGTTGTTGGCTGCCTTATTTACGTATGCAATACGAGGCTGAATATTCAGTTTGTAGTCTCACAGGTCAACAGATTCATGCATAACATAGGGTCTAAGCATTGGCAGACTGTCAAGAGGAGTTTTTGCTACTTGAGTGGGACTCTACATCTTGGATTGTTTTATCCCAATGAGGGATCATTGCCGTCAGACTTACATGCTTTTTCAGACTTAGATTAGGTTGGTTGTTTTGACACGCGAGTGTCCACAAGTGGTTTTCGTTGCATGCTTGAAATTTCATGTATCTCATGGTTGAGCAAGAAGCAACCTATTGTGGCCACTTCTAGTTGTGAGGATGAGTACAAGGCGGTCTTCATAGCTATAGTTGAGTGTGTATGGCTCAGATGCCTTATGGATGATTTGGGTGTTGGATATGACACTGCCAACACTATCTACACTGACAGTCAGAGCACATTGGCACTTGCAAGGAACCTAGTATTTCATGATCGCACAAAGCAGATTGAGGTGCATTACCATTATGTCAGGGAGAGGTTCTCAGCAGAAGAGATCAACTTGGCTTATGTGCCAACACATGACAACCTTGCATATCTTTTCACAAAGGCATTGTCTCATGAAAAGTTCGAAGCTTTCCATAAAGCTTTGGGCTTACTCTCCTTTGTGGACAGATCATGTCCTTAGGGCATGGCACTTCCCTATACTCTATGTGCCAGCTTTTGTTCATTGCATCACTCCTGGGGGGTATTTGCTACCATATACATGTGGCACTGATGTGTGTGAACACACTTAGGACCATCGGGTCATTTTTTCCCTCACTAGGAGGTTTTTTCCCTTGTGCATTGTATATACGCCCATCACTCTAGGGCTATCAATCTTTCCATTGCACACTAAGTAATACACTCTCTGTTGTGTGCCTTGAGCTTCCTTCATCTTCTCCAAGCTGTGTGTTTTTTCCCTGCAACCCTAATTCCAACACGCATCCCATAGATTTCATAGATAATCCTTGGTGTTTCACATATAAAGAAAATGGAAAAGTTCTAGAAAATTTGACCTCCACTCTTAGGTTGAAAAGATTATACAAATTTGGCATCTCCTATCACCAAAATTGCATAAAGATTTGATTGATGTAAACTACCTTCATAAAAAATGAACATCGCATAGTGTTGATAAGGCAATAAAATTTTCTACCCCATCATCATGGCCTCTAGATCAATAGAGAAAATTTAATGAGATTTTTCCTACATGAGTTGTTTTTAGCTTTAAAAACCTTACATGTAGAAGCACTTTGCTAAAAATCTTGCAAAAATCTTGGCAAGCACTCTGTGATTGGAACCACTAAGCGGAACCCATAACCCAAAGATAGATAAGAAAGTTAGGCCTTTGTGGAACCAGTGTCCCAACATGAAGAATCATACTTAATAAATCCATGGCATCTTTGACAAAAGAGAAGATATTAAATAACAAGCCCTTTGCCTCATGATTGTGAGTAGTACTCACCCTAAAGTTTTAGATGCATAACACTCTACATAGAAACGATAGAGTACGGAATGCAAAGCACCACCTTATGGAGAAAAATGCTATTCCTTGAAAAAAATTGTATCTACACAAACCCTTATATCAATTAGAAGATTTGATAGTTTCATGAGTATGGCACCTTGGCCCTTGCAAACTTATCCATGTTCGGCAAAGCCTATAATTGCCTCAACAACATACACAAAGATCCCTTAAAATAGTGGGTCATATGCACATTGAAGCCTATGTCAATGTCACATAGACACTAAATAACCTGACATATTTATGTTTCAAGCCCATGAAGTATCCTTGAATTACTTCCAAATCAATGGCATAGGACCAAAACGTGGGAGAAAAAATCCTTTCTCTAACCATATTCATGCCATGCTTCTAAAACCCTAGCTTTCTTGTTGTGCCAAAACTTATGGCATAGTGTGTATAAACTAAAAAAACAAACTCTACCCTTGTTATCCTTGCCATCTATATAGCCAAAGTATATCAGAGCTAGAAGTAGATCAAGCTAGGATATGGATGTCTATAGATACATACTCAAGTGCTAAAGCAAGTATAAAGGTCAAGGGCAGCCAAGGATATCTAGATATGTATGTTTTTTGAGTTTTTTAAAGCCAAGAAACTCTTTTTTTGGGCCTAATTTGGATGGTTTATCAAGGTGCTCAAAGTGTAGAGATTGTGTTGCAAAAGGTGCTCTTCAAATTGTTTTGTAAGATGGTCCAGACGGCTCATCAATCAAAGCTATAAGGGTCAAGATATTGCAATTTGAAGGAAAAAGTGCTGTGCAGATCCCCATTGGGATGGACAAGTGCAACAATAGATCAAAGTGTACGTGACTTGATAATGATGAAGTGCTCAATTTATGGAGCATATAGGTCTTTTCAAATTTGCAAATCAGAGTCAGAATGATCAACTTATGTGCAAATGAAGGCTTGTCAGGGGCCAGTTCTGCCGTAGTTGATTGTCTTGGAAAGCATACCATCAATGTTTTTCTCAGTCCCACAAGAGATCTCAAAGCTAGTGTACAACATATGGACAATTCTGAAAGTTAAAGGTTGTCAATTGGATTTACGAGCACCAATATATGGCCAATCCAATTCAATAGTAGCAAAAAATGGAAAGCTAAGAGCATATATTTTTTCTCAATTTTTGAGCTCTTGGTTCAAGGTTGCAAGAACGTGAGAATATAGAGGTGGTGATGGGGATCAAAGCCTAGACCATAGGCTTCTTAATGGTCTTTACAAGGGTCCATCGATTGCGGGAGTAGAGAAAAATGGGATCTCAAGGTGGCATAAAAGGAGGTTTGTTTTGGAGAAAGTTTGGAAAAGTGGGCATTGTAAAGAAAGAGGATGCAAGAGAGCTACACAAGACAAGCACAAAGCACACAGAGATGGAAAGCTTCTTCTCCTTCGTACAGAAAAGAGAGTACAAAATGACTAAGTGATAAAACTGAAAAGTAGCACATATGTACATGCAGTCACTAAGTGTGAACTCGCTAGATGCGTACTAGGCTGGCACTATAAGTGTAGTCCAGCTGTAGAATCACTGGCATAGATCCTCTGTGTCGGTCACCTAACGCGCCAGTGAGTAAATGCCGTAAGCGGCCAAGACCCATAGTGGATGCCAACTCAAGATGTAGAGCTCGACATCTCAACACTCCCCCTCAAGCTCTGCATGTCGCAGAGTCCAAGCATAGTCCGGAAACGTCGAAGCTTCTCAGCTCCGAGGGCCTTGGTAAAGATATCCGGTATCTGCTCCTCTGTGTTGACATAGACCAAGTCGATGTCGCCCACCAACACTCGCTCTCGAACGTAGTGGTAATGGACCTCTATGTGCTTGGTCCTGGCATGGAACACTTGGTTCCTAGCCAACTGCATGCTGCTGAGGTTGTCACAATGGATGAAAATCTGCTGGTCCACCTGCACTCCCAAGTGCTCAAGTAATGTGCGTAGCCAAGCTACCTCGCACGCTGCAATTGCTGCACCTCTGTACTCGGCCTCTGTGCTTGATAAAGTAACCGTAGGCTACTTTTTGCTACTCCCAGTAACAACAGCACTCCCAAAAGAGAACATAAAGACACTCGTAGATCTCCTATCAACAATGCTACCTGCCCAATCTGCATCTGTATACCCATACAATGCTAATGGCGCATCTGCTGCATAGAACAATGCGTAGTCAAGAGTCCCTTGCACATACCGAAGTGTGCGTCGTACTCCATCCAAATGTGGCTTCCTCGGAAGCTGCATGAACTGACTCTCCAAGCCTACTGTGTAGCTCAAGTCTGGCCTCGTGATAGTCAAGTAGATTAGACTACCCACAATCTTCCTCTACATATTGACATCCTCAACAACATCACCCTTCTCTGCACTCAACTTTGCATTCACATCCAAGGGAATAGAAATTGGCTTACAATCAGCCATACCATACTTTGACAACATGTCCAAAGCATATTGTCTCTGTGATGACAACCATACACCCTCTAGAGTCCTGATCACCTCAATGCCAAGAAAGTAGTGCAACTCGCCCAAATCTTTCATTTCAAACTCCTGTTTGAGAAGACCCTTCACATGGTCAATCTCCATAGCATTGTCACCCACAATAATAAGGTCATCTACATATATGGTAATGACCACAATCCTCACATCACTCTCACGTACATAAAGTGAATGATCAGCATGAGCTCTCCTAAACCCAATACTGACAAGATACTTGGCAATCATGTCATACCATGCTCTAGAGCCCTGCTTCAAACCATACAAAGCTTTGAGAAGTTTGCATACATAATCTGGGTAACTTGGATCGACATAACCAGGTGGCTGATCCATATACACTTCCTCTTGCAACTCACCATTCAAGAAGGCATTCTTTACATCCATTTGATGCATAATCCATCCTCTAGATGTAGTCACTGGTATGACAGCTCTCACAGTCGTCATCTTTGCCACTGGAGCAAAGGCCTCCTCATAGTCTATGCCATACGTCTGTGCATAACCCTTTGCGACCAGCCTTGCCTTGTGACGCTCAATGTGACCATCAGCCTTATGATTGGTTTTATACACCCATTTACAGCCAATAGCTTTCTTGCCACTTGGCAATGACACCAACTCCCATGTGTCGTTTGCTTCCAATGCAGCCATCTCTTCATTCATTGCATCATCCCAATGCACATTTCCAACTGCATCCTCAAAACATGTAGGCTCCACATCCTGTATTACCTTAGCCATGTAGGCTTGGTGATGCGCTAGATACCCATCATAAGTCAATTTCTGAAATGGATTTCTGACTCTGTTAGATCTGCGCGGTCCTGGGTCACTCCTTTGCCCTCTAGCATCTTCTTGTACTTTCCTTACACCAGGTGTCCTGGCAGCCGGAATTCCAAATTCCTCATCAAGACTTTGTTCAGAACCATCTGAATCCATGTCTACATGTGAAAACCCTGATGATGCATCAGCCATAAAGGGAGGTTCATCTACCTTTTCCTTTCCTTTTCGTGATACATTCCTTGTACTTGCTGGTGGAGTAACCTGCGTACGTAGTCTACCATTCCATGGCTTCTCAACAGAGCCAAGAGAAGAGGACTCTTGTGGTCCACTCAAAACCTGTGACTGTGGCCTCACATTTTGTACAACCACATCATCTTTTACATTAGCCCCAATAGTGCCATGTGCATTACTGTACCAGCTACTCATCTCATCAAATACTACATCTCTGCTCACTCGTAATTCTTGTGTAGTAGGATTGTAGCACCTATACCCCTTTTGTTCAAGGGAATATCCCACAAGAATACATTTCTCTGCTTTAGGATCCAATTTCCTACGCAACTCATCTGGTACATGCACGTAAGCTATGCAGCCAAACACTTTCAAGTGTGCCAAATCAAGCTTTGTACCTGTAAACTTTTCCTCAGGCGTTACATCATGCACCGCAGCTGTAGGTGTCCTGTTCATAATGTACACAACTGCATTTACAGCTTCAGCCAAGAAATGATGAGGCATGTTCTTCTCATTCATCAATGCACGCGCAACCTCTGCAATGTGCCTGTTTTTCCTTTCTGCGACCCCATTCTACTGTGGAGTATATCTGCATGTAAACTGCTAGCGTATACCATGCATTCGCAGAAAAGCTGAAAAATCGTTGGAGAAGTACTCTCCCCCTCAATCTGACCTCAATGTCTTGATTTGCATGCCATGTGGCAGGGGGTATTACCCCATATGCAAGGCAAGCAAATAACACACGGTATAAAGGCAAGAAGAAGTGCCCCATTGTGGACATCCAAAGGAGATAGAGGGAGCGGAGCTTGGTCATGGCATTCTCCCTCTCTTCTCGTGCCTGACACTGCTGCGAAGGCCCTTCCCAACATGAATTTGCATGGCTAACGATGGTGGCATTTGGTGGTGCATGGTGGTGGTGTGATGGTGCTATTGGTTGATCCAACAACCGTTGGTAGCCTTTTTGGGTTAGTTTCATATGGGGGGCCAGTGAACCTCTTTTTTATTGAGGGTGAGCCACCCCATTAATGACAACGCTAGTACTCAAGGAGGGAGTTCATGTGAAAGGGAGTGACTCCATGGCTAGCTTAAGTTAAGTGGCCATGCACCTGCAATGTACTAAAAAGAAGTCAGACAAGTGGAAAGTGGAGAAGAAAATATTAAAATAACAAAATCTTTTATAACTAGCCTTTTGGAAGCCATTTTGGGGCCTTTTTCTCGGCTTGTGAAAGGATGAGCCAGGTTTTCTTGCATAGAGGGGATTGTACATACCGATTCTCAAGTGTCACTTTCCCTTTCACCTCTTCTTTTTTGTTGCTTTGGATGCTGTTGGTAATGTGTGCATGTGCCCCCCGAGCCATTTTTTTTTGCAAAGAGAGAGAGAGAGAGAGAGAGAGAGAGAGAGAGAGAGAGAGAGAGAGAGAGAGAGAGAGAGAGAGAGAGAGAGAGAGAGAGAGAGAGGTGTTGTGTACAGTGGAAGGTTAGGATTGAATTGCATTGGTGGATGTGTCTCGAGTTGTGGTCTTACAGGGAGTGTGTGCATTGGGTTGTGTGCAAACAAGGGTTTGCTCTAGTGAAAATCATGTTTTTGAAGGTGTTTATTAGATGATAGGTGTGATGTGAATACCTTGAGCTATATAGGGGAATTTTTGTGTGTTCTAGGTGTGTTCCCCATTCCCCTCCCCATCCGCCTCCCCATCTTCTAGTACCCCAATGGGGGAGCACACTGATTTCTCTTTGGTTGAAGTGAAAGACTTGTTTTTGATGGTGGCACGAAGCTATGGACCTGTAATGGAAATGGCCTATGAACTTTGAGAGTAGCAGAATTAGGAAATTAGGTGAAGCACTTTTGTGAGATTACTTTGTGAGCATAGCATGTGAACTTAATGGTAGCAACATAAACATGGTACTTTGTTAACTTGGCATGAACAATACTTTTGCAAGAGAGAGAGTTTAGAGAACATGACAATAGTTGAGGACCGGATTTATACGGAGCCGGTCCCCCCTCCTATAGGCATTTGTATTATAGTTTCTCCCATCAAGAGAGACTTGGTACAATACAATATTTGTGCTACTTGTGACCTAGGTGATGCAATGAAGATGGAAAGCTTCATGCATCACAAACATAACATAAACTTTGTAGAAAGCATTAACTATCCCAAGCCTCAGTCCCAAGGCCTCAAACACCTTCGAAGGTGGAGAGAGATAGCAGGGAATGAGGATAGGGAAGAGGAAGAAGAAAGATTCCATAGGAGAAAGAAATAGTTCCTCACTTATCATCACTCTTCTTGCTAGCATACATAATAGCAAAGTAATGAAGATGGAGAAGATGGCAAGATTAAGCATTGAAGCATGGATCTTGGTTGGATTTAAATTCCATAGCCAAGAGTGTTGGTGTAGGCTCTCACTTCTTACAAGCTTGGAGAAGGAGGTGGAGTTTCTCAACTTTCACCAAGTGAGAATGATCCACAAAATGAGTGTGTGTGTCGTGTATATCCCCTTAGCACCCCCCTTACTTGCTTGGGGTGAGTTGTATCTTTTCCACATGCTTCAAGCTCATTGGACCCCTCTCCCCCCTAGCCAATCACATGCAACATGCATTCAAGTACATGGGTAGTCTTTGGACAAGTGTCCTCCTTACCTCTTAGAGAGAGAGAGAGAGCTTGAATATATCTAGATATTTGTTGGATGGAACTAGAAGCTCATTGGATCCCTCTTTAGCCCAGCCAATAGCATTCAAGCACACTATGTGGCTAAGCATAGGGAGAGTCTGACATGTGTCCCATGTGTTAAGGGCACATGTGTCCCATATGCCCTTTGAGAAAAGGGGTGCCCTTTGGCTGAGTGAGAGGTTAAGTCAAAGATTCCCCTAACTTTGAGACTTTTATGCATGGGAAAGCTTCTCAAGCACCTTCCTCATTAAGCATGACAAGCACCTCAAGCACCTTAGTCATCAAGCATGACAAGGACCTCAAGCACCTTAGTCATCAAGCATGACAAGCACCTCAAGTAGCTTAGCCAGCAAGCACGACAAGCACCTTAGTCATCAAGCACGACAAGCACCTCAAGCTTAGGTTGGGTTCCCACCTCAAGCTCAGCCCTAGCTTGCCTAAGGTCAAAGGACTTTTAACACTAACCGTTGGAGGTCTTTAATGAAGCTAACCCTAAGGTCTTTTAAGCCCATTAGATGCACGTTGCTCTTTGATAGACTACCTCCTTTTGGACACCTATTGAGATGTAACCATCTCTCCTCTTGGTCCCATATTGAGTTAAGTCTAGAAGCACTTATTGCACATTTGCTCTTTGATAGAAAATCTCCTTTTGGACCCCTATTGAGATGGAACCATCTCTCCTTTTGGTCCCGTGTTGAGATAGGTTTAGAAGCACATGTCTCTATTATAACTTTTGTTCCCGTTTATTCTCCCACATTAAATGATCAGTTTATTAAACTCCCTTCTCCTTGGATCGATTGTTGTTGTTGTTGGAATAGCCTTGGTAAAAATATTCGGCATTGGTGTTCCCCTTGGCATCACTTTTGTCTTTATTTTCCATGGTCTTGACATTCCGTCTAGCCCCTTGTTGGAAATTGATGCACAAAGCAACCATGGTGTGGTGGATTAATTTGGTGATAGAACCAGGTCATTGAGAGTTGACATACTCGGCCATCTCTTTGGGTAATCCCGCACAAAATTTGCTTTTGCTTGGCAAAGTCTATCTTTTAAAAGATAGTAGCCTTGAGATGTAAATCCCAAAACTTGTCCACATATTTGTGGATAGACTCATGAGAGAGAAACTTTAAACTTCACCATTTGGTAAACACTTTGTACTTTGCATCACTTGGAAGGAATTGCTTCATGATGGAAACTCGTAGAGTTTTCCATGTCTTTGGGGCTTCCCCTTTGCCACGAAGGCTAGCCCACCAGTGAAGAGCCAATTTTTGGAAGTTCATAGCTACATGGCATAGCTTGGAGGACTCTGTGAATTTATCGTCTCCAAAGGACGCATAAAATTGTTGGATGAAGGCCAATACTTTGTCAGTAGCACCAAAGGTGCCATCATAGGTGAGAAAAGAGATACTCTTTCCTCCCTCTTTGAACTTCTTGAGCTTTTGGATCCTTCGCCATGTAGAGTCAGCTTTGCGATGTCCTCCCTCTTATATTCTCTAGGAGATTAGCCATAGATTTCATCGGAGGAGGAGGAAGGTGAAAGAAGAGGGTGACCTCTCTCTATAAGGGCGTGATACAATTACACAATTGTATGCTTATAGGAGAAGCTAAGCCTCTCTCTATGAGGACGTGTCATTGTATGTTTATAGGATAAGCTAAGACATAGACATGGTCTCCACGGGATCATATGAACATGCATACAACACATTTGAATAAGGGGTTTTCCTCAGCCCAGCACTCTCTCTCTCTTGTTCCAACTTCTATCCGGGAAAAGTGAAACTAGGCATGATTTTTCTTGAAATCTTTCTATGATAATACGGTCATAGGAAGGGCTAAGAGCCATCTGTTGGTAATCCATAACTGATTGCTTACAAAATCGAACAAATCTATCCAACTGAGTACCCATCGATTTTAATGGACAAGCAAGCGTCTTGCCATTATTGATTTTTTGGGCATTATTTTAGCACTACACACTTTCAGTGTGAAAATCAAGTTGAATTGTTGAACGTCTTCAGCTCTTAAGGGCTCATCTTTACCAAGGTGTATAGCTGAAGCCAGCATTTCAGACAGCACGGCTATTCCCAAAACACCCAAGATTATGGATTTTTGGATCCAAAAAAGATCTAGTTGTGAATACGATTCCAACTTCAGTGGATCTTCTATTTTATCTCTAGCACTACGAGTGTCTATATGAGTCCAGTTTTGGGGTACGACCCAGCTCGCGATTATTGAATCACTTATTAAGTGTGATGGTCAAGCTTGGAATCTTCACACTTGCATTTTCTAGGAAAAGTCCACAGACTGCCAAGGGGTAGTGGAAAAGTTTCCACTTCCAACTGAATCTACTGCCACGGACAAGCCCAAGGGAGGTCACGCACTTAGGCCAAGGGCCGGCTGCTAGTTGAGCAGTTTTCCTCTCAAATTTAACCAAGTGGTTTGACAATGATTGATTTTAACCAAGGGGTCTGGATTTCAAAGGCAACATCCAAAGTTACCCGTGCAATACTACTTGCATTTCACTAATTTTCAATTAGTGTTCCTAGGCCTTTGCAGGCGAGAAATTTGGGGCAGGATGTGCAAACTATGTTATCCTCCATTTTTGCTCTTAAAAGAAATGCCAAGGTCATGTACGGGGAGCCAAAAAATTTGGGCTGTAGTGTCCAGATTGAGTTTTTGCATTATGCAGTTATAGACCCACTTGTAGGGTTTATTTGGCACATGTTGTCACATGGGATGCAACATGGTCTAGGAACTCATAGAGTTCGGTTTAGCTAGTGTGGAGCAAGTCTAATGAGGGTCCCTCTCACTCCCGTCGTAGAGTGTTTGCAGTTACCTCCACGCACAAGTACATCTCGTACTTGAAGGACATTTTTTAAGACATCCTTACCTGAGACATATTCCACATGTGGAGAATATGAGTCTCTGGGACAGACACTGGTGCCACTACTTCAATTATGTGTCGCGACGATGTCCCTACGTGCTGGTCATATCTGTTTTCTAGACCATTTTCAGCACGATGTATCAGGAGCAATTTCAGTGGCCAAAAATTGTCGGATACTTAGAATGACTTGTTAAGGTACAAGTGCCGCTAAACAACATTACAGATGGTTGTTTATACATATAGCAAGGCTATGAGTTGTTAATGAAAAAGTTTCATTGTTTGCACCTAGAAGTGAGTTCTATTTCACCTTCTATTATGGTTCAAACGTTTTAAAAAGGCTTGCAAATGATTGTAGTAGCAAGTATCTAGTTTCTTTTCAAAACTATTTATACTCCTCTTTCATGTGTGCTCGGAGTATCACATTCGCCATCAATATTGGCAAGGATGGTCATGAATATACAGGTTCAGATCTATTTTTTGCTAAATGCATGCACACTAGGTGTTATGGGTCCTAGTGTTTAGCAAAGGCTGATTTGGAGCGGCATGCATATTCATCACATTAGTTGCTTATGAAGCCTTTTGCACTCTCAGTATAGTATCTCTATGAGATTCCTTTGGGGTCTACCAATCACCAATCAAGGTCATGGCTCGATTTGGGTGCTTGTGGATCTTTCAAGTTAACCAAGATGGTTATTCAAAACATTGTGGATTCCTCAGCAAGGGAAACACACCTCAGTACTGTCAGTTATCCAAGGGGATAGGCAGATTACAAAGTGTAATTTTGTGGGATATGCAAAGTGCGTACATTAGCACCAAGAAATCCAATTAGTAAGCATTTATTGATCTACTTGGCATTTGCTTACCATCAGTTAAAGCATGTTTGCGTCTAGGTTTAGTCTATTCATGGATAAGTAAGGTATAAGTCAGGTTTTCAACCTTGAACACTAGTTATAGTGGGGTTGTTTACTCATGAAATTGGAGAACAAGTCAAGGACCTACACTTGGCTGATGAGTTATGTCAGCAAGTTACTTCCATGGAAAGTGAAAAGAGGTACTCTTTCGGGTACATTTTTGTTGTGATAACTCGTTTAGCATGCTCATGTGCATTCTAAATGGAGTGTACATACTATGATTGGATTGGAATCGGTAACACAAGATGGTTACAAATGGACAACAATGTGCAAAATCAAGATGTTATTCTTGATTTGATTGGACCTCCTACTGAACCGTGTTTTGGTCAAACAAACAGTTGGATGCATGAGGGATACCACTGTGGAAAACATTACTGTTGCTAGGAAGATCCTACCACTTTTGTTTTCACAGACAAAAAACGCTTCTCCAAGGGGGGAGTAATGTCATGCCAAGGGTAGGACTATAGGAGGGCATGGACCTGGCCAAGGGCCGACGGATACACATGCGCTCCAGAGGCTATATATAGCTAAGAGCCAGAGGGCCAAGGGCCAATATATAGGTATGGTTGGGTGGTTATTGGCATGTCTACCTCCCTATGGCCTTTCAACTATCATAGCTAAGAATGCATTTGAAAAGTGGGCTTTGGACACCATTTGTCCACTTCCAAAATTGGCAAGTGGTAAAATGTATATTGTGGTAGCCATTGATTATCTTACTAGGTGGGTCAAAGCAAAAGCAGTTAAAGAGGTAAATGCCCACATAATGGCTCAATCTATTTTTGATTTTATTTTCTACTATTTTGGAGTGCCTTGAACATTGATTTTTGATAGAGGTAAGGTGTTTCAAAGCAAATTGGTGCATGCACTAATGGATAAGTTGGGCATCCAACACATGTTTTCTTCACCCTACCATCCACAGTGCAATGGTTTGGTAGAGAGTGCCAATGAACAAAGTGTCAAGATGATTATTAAGTACGTGTAAAACTAGGTAGAGGGTTGGGAAGCTAGCTTTGAAAAATGTTTGTGGGCTTATAGAACATCCTATAAGGTTGCTACCAACTTTACCCCCGTATGAATTTGTTTATGGCAAAGAGGAGGTGCTACTTGGACATAAGCAATTTGCTTTGGCTCATTACACTATTTTCTTTGACACCAATCATGTAGCTCCCTCTAGTTCATTGTGGAGTTCCATAGCGTATCATGTGTCCTAGGGGATTTACCATGGAAAACAAATTGTACCATGTAAGTTCAAGGGAAGGAGGTTATTCAAAACATTGAATAAGTATATAAGTTAAGATTAGGTCCCTAATAATTTCCCCTTCTAAATTTATAAGAGGGATTTTACGAGTGTATGTTCAAAAAACCATACAAAACCTAATATGCAAGAGGGGTGGTTTTTTTTTATGATAGTTCTTATAGGCATACGAAGGAGCCATTATTATCATATACTAGTAGTGTAAATGAGATTTTCTAAGACTCATGAAATGGCCTCTTCTATAAAGTGTGGGTTCCCCAAGTCACGTAAATGGTTCCGTCTAGCGCACCTTTGGCTTTGTTGAAAATTCAACATACACTACAAGAGGTTGTGTGCTCTTGTGACGCTGTTAGCGATGGAAATACACTGGGTTTTTATAACCCCCGGCGTTGCTAAAACCGTCGCTAATAGCGTCGCTACGAGAGCGTCGCTATATGCATCGCTATAGGCGTCGCTTATATGCATCGCTATATAGAGACACTCATAGCGACGGTCATAGCGACGGTTATAACGACGTTTACACAGAAGTCTATAGCGACGCTCATAGCGACGCTACAGAGCCATAAATAGCGACGGTTATAGCGACGCCCGAGATAATTTTTTTTGGTGACAGGGCATTGAATGCCCTGCCACCCATCAAGCATATTGTACTTGATTCACTTTTTTAAAAAAGTGCAAGGGTAGATAATAGACCCAAAATAGTCACCCACAAGATGCATTGTTTGCAAAATTGACAAGCGTAAAATTGAAAATTGTACACATCATAGGCAAAATGAATTGATTGGCAAATGTAATAATGACAATTGTACAACATCATAGACATAAAGAATTGATTGGCAAAATGAACTGCGGTGACAAATGTAATAATATACATGGTTCAAAAAGATGTATAAAATCCGTCTCATGATACATAAGCTATGAGAAACCCTAAACTAATGCTATCTAGCTACGGCTAAGCTGACGTCGCTAGTCAGACGTCTCATCGCGTCCAAGCGGCGTATCTGTCGGATTCTGCAAAAAAAGACAATAAGATAGCTTTCAGTAAGTATAAACATATAACGACATTTATAAAACAATACAAAAAATAGAAAAGAGTAAACCTTAATACTAACCATGCCGCCGCGAGAACTGAGAATGTCCATCAGGGCGTTTAAGCCCTTCCTGCCTACGTACTCGCGCTCGTACGGTGTGGGATCACGTTCTGTCATCGACCACTGTCAAAACATACAAATATTTCATTATGTTAGAATTAAAAAACTCATAAACCCTAAACTATCGAACATAAAGAGCAATGTGAAAACACTTACAAAATCGGTCTCAAATGATGCCCATCCACCGCTCCCCAAGTGGTGCGAGCTCCCTGCCTCTACTCGCGCTCTGGATGCATCCTTTTGTTGCTTCCACTTGTCGGGATTCTCGCGCGCTGCTTTCTTCGCATTCTTCCAATCTTCTTTGGCTAGCCAATCTCGCCTGTTCCACCCATGCTTGATTGCTTTTTGCACTTCGGAACGCTTGTGCTTGCAGTATTCGCGCATTCGAATCTTCATCAGGTCTTCATTGAAGCGCTGATCCCGTGTTGGAACGGGAAACTCATCATGAAGTATGCTGATGACTCTGTTTTTTAAATCACTTGGTACTTCACTCCATTTGTTTAGTATGTAGTGTCTAAACAGCTGAGAGCAAAGACCACGCATGCGCGAGATCACCTTCTTGTCGTCATCATCCATGATGATGCCGCCTCTGAAGTCGACGGAGTAAGGCAAGCCCTCTGGCCGGTGACGCATGAACCTGGGTGTCCCGACAGGGGTCTCTAGCGGCGTGTCGATGGGGGTACGGACGTCAGGTGTCTCCACCGGCGTCTGGGCCCCGAAGCGAGGAGTGTCGAGTGGGGTGGCTCCTGGCGGAGTAGGTAGAGGTGTGTAGCTGCTAGGAACAGTCAGCCGCGCAAAACCTGGCATAGATGGCGATGCTGTGGCTGGTGTGGGGGCGGGCAAAGAAGGAGAGGGTAAAGAGCCTCGTCGAACACGAGGCGGTGTGGAGGCATCGGCGGCGGAATCCCCACAACAACGGCCACTGCCACCACTAGAGCGCCGGTGTCTAGACGAGTGTGAAGATTGTCTCGTCGACGCCGAAGCTTCGACGAGTGTGAAGATTGTCTCGTCGACGCCGAAGCTTCGGAGCGCGCAAATGCTCCGAAAGAGAGGGAGATGCGGATGGAGTAGGAACGCGCGATGATGCGCCAGAGCGATGATGCTCCACGTACCACTGTCTCTGCTGCGGTGACAAAGAAGAAAGAAACTCCTCATCATCCATACCTGCATTAAACACACGAATATTTAAACTTAATATTGAATGAATAGAGTAGACAATGACGCAAAGACCATTAAATACAATGACGTAATGACGCATATAAATACAATGACGCAATGAATTGAGTGATAGAAGAGGCAAGTCGAAAACTCAGAATTTTCAATCAAAAGATGTGAGCGTGAGTAGAAAAGAGCGTTATGCACCATGGAAGGTACTTAGAGAGCCAGAGCTTTTACAACACGGAGCAAAATTGTTCAAATACAATATTTGTGGCTTTAGGGTATCTCTCTCTCATCCTCGCATAACTCAGCATAACTTCCTATATCTATATAGAGCTCTCCATTTAAACACATATCCTCTGTTTCATTTTGTAGCTCCTCTGCATGCACCCCATATAGAGTAGTAGCATCTTGATGCTCGTCTGGCACCACCGCAGTGGCTTCTGATTGAGCATCTTCTCTGATCTCCTCCATTGATGCCGTTGTGATTGGCACATGGTAGCCTTCATACGTCCTTGCACTACGAGGGGCTACCTCTATGACGTACCACCAGTTTGATGTAGACTTTGTAGGATGAAATATTACTTGCCAGAGCCACATAACTTACAGCTTTCAAGCACATAACTTGTAAAAGGGGGATGTTAACTATTTACATACTTACTTGTTCACAATGCTCGGGTAGGACGAAAGTGTTTTGTAGGTCAGTCCATTTCTCAGTAGAATCCACCTCAAGAAAACCAGACTCTCCTCTACGCACAGTAGCGTTGCGACCCTCCATGATTATCTTGAACCATTGCACGTCGAACAAGTCGACAAAAAATCCTCTGTAATCGATCCTCAAAATCTCTTGTAGCGTGCCGAAGTAAGTGAGTTCCGCCACCATAGGATCTGCATCAGAGGAACGTCGTAGACTAGACTGTTCAAATTTTACCATGATTCCACAATCTTGAGTAAAACGCTTTTTGTCGATCCGTTCCACCCTAAAATGTCGACCTTTACACCATGCTGCTGTGTATGACTTATACTACAACAAACAAAGATTATGAGTGGCCGTTCAAACGTTTAGAAATAAAGTCACTAGCTAGTCGTACATTGCAAACTTACCTTGGTCGCGCAACCCCGAGAGTACTCCCACTCTTCCTCAGTCACTTCGTCACCGCATTGTTGTGCGCTTTTCAATTGGTTGTGCAACCATCTTAAGCTCATGAATGTTGGTAGGCTCTCCAGAACCGTCGGATAGTGCATCGGTGGTCGTCTTCCCCGTCTCCACTCGATTCGTGCCCTTTGTCGCTCTTGTTTTGCATCCTCATATTGTGAAATCCACTTTTGCATCACTGGATTGTGAAGCATGCAAAATCGGTTGATTTTAGCCTCTAGATCTTTCATCATCTTCTTCTCAACACCGAGATTGCACATGGCAATCCCATATATGCGCTCATCATCTATGGTTCGCCATAGCGTGTCCCGGGCTTTATCAAATCCGTCTAGCCACTCTTCAATGTACACTAGGGACTCTGATACCAACCAACCTTCTGCCATGCTACCCTCCGGATGTGCCTTTTGACGTACATATCCCTTAAGCGTTTTCATGAAACGTTCTAAGAAGAACATCCATCTGGAATGAACTGTGCTAGCTATTTCCACCTCATCAACTATGTGAACAAGAAGATGCACCTGAATGGTTAGCATGGTAGTAGGAAAATGTTTCTCAAACATGCACACAAGCTCCACAGCATTTAGTTTGGCGAATGGTATGGAGTCTACGTTGATCTCCTTTTGTGAGATCCATTGCACCAGCTTTGCAAGTTTGTAGATTGTGTTATGGATGTCGAGAGACAAACATCCCTCAATGGCAACCGGTAAAATAAACTGTAAAGTATGTGCAGCAATGATATTAAAGTCCACATTTTATGCAATGATATTAAAGTCCACTATGAACGTACCTGACACATTTTATGCCAATCGTGTGACTTCAAACCGGTAAGATTTCCTTCTTTAGTAAAACACGTTCGGAGCGAGTGCATTACGCCAGTGGGGGTCCGCAAAGATCGAATGGTCACTTTTACTTTGCGTTCTTGGGCTCCTGTGAAAATCCATAGTGCTTTAGGGAGTTTTATCGATCCATCAGACGCTGTTTGCGGCCAATATTGCTCCATACGATCCACATTTCTAAGGTCAACTCTGGCTCCCAAAGTATCTTTCTTGCCGGTCAGATGGTCCCATAGTAGATTACCCACATTCTTGAATATGTGCATTGGATCGAGCAAGTGATTGATCATGAGTCGGGGCCAGTATGGTAACTCGTACCATAGAGATAGTCTCTTTATCCCTGGAGGCAATCCGTCATCTCACATCTTCTTCTGCTCTAACCATGCTTGTGCAAACATCCTTGGTGGCTCTCTTCCCAAAAAGCCGTCGCGTAACACATGATTCTCTGGAAGATACGCTTGATGACCTTCGTAGATTTGCTTCTTCAGTGAGGGCGCCCTACGTGCATTCAGTCTAGGTCCACATGTGACACATGCTCTGTATCCGCTTGTTTGAAGCCCTGCATGTATACACATGATAATAGATCAACTATGGGAAAAAACAAGATTTACAGTGTCTGAGTGAGGAGTGTCAATAGATCACCTGAGCATTCTGTTAGCCCGGGATAGTCATGCATGGTCCACATTAGAATGCCTCTGATCAAAGCATTCTGTCGTCTTGTGTGTCGGCTCATATCCACCACCTCTATGCCAATCCACAATTGTTGTAGCTCTTCCAATAGTGGACGAAGATACACATCCATATTCTCCACTTTATATCGCCCTGACACAATCAAGCTTAGCCATAGGTGCCCCTTCTTTGTAGTCAACCACGGGGGAATGTTGTAGTTGGCGATGACAACGGGCCATACACTGTAAGATGTTGATCTTTGACCAAATGGATTTACGCCATCCATAGCCAGGCCTTAGCGCAGGTTTCGAGCTTCCCTGGAAAAATCCGACCATGTTCCATCTATATGTTTCCAGGCTGCGCAATCTGCAGGAATTCGTAGCACACCATCCGAAGATTTATTCTCCTCATGCCATGATGCTACGGCGGCCATGGACTTACATTCAAAGAAATGCTTGATGCGAGGAAGCAGAGGAAAATGTCGCAAAACCTTTTGTGGAATTTTTGTCCCGTGGAGATCTACTCGATATCTTTCGGAATCACATTTCGGACACTTCTCCATGTCTATGTATTCCCCTCTGAAAAGAATGCATTCATTAGGACAAGCATGGATAGAATTGTAATCCATCCCCAAGTTTCGCAAAATCTTTCTTGCTTCATCTCGGGAATCTGGCATCACATTGTCAACTGGTAGTATGTGCTCTTTAAGCAATCTACACAACATAAAAATACGATACAGTCGTATAAAAATCTATCAGATCATTATGCATTTAGAGTTTTATTAAAGTAAACTAATTGTAATAGATCACCTGAAAAGCGCTGTGACGCTAGTGTCACTCCATCCAAACTTTGCCTGCATGTTGAGAAGAACCAGGAGTGCTTTCAATCTAGACGTACGTGCTCCATTATATAATGGCGTATCGGCTTCACTTTTCATATCATCATAGATAAGCCTTTCTGAATCCATGATCGTCTCGATCATTTCATCAATCTCGGGCTCAAACATTGCCTCATTGGGAATGTGCTCTGCATGATCATCCCCCGAGCTGTCAGAGGCTACATCTTGTGGCCTCACATATGCTGCTTGACCAAAGCGCCTGCGAACACGTCTATTGGGTTGCAAGATTGCTGCTTGTTGGCCAGCGTCAGAGTCCGACGAGTTATAATTGGCAACAACTCGATCTATAATAGATGGATCGAACTCGCCAAATTCGCGAACGTGCTGCAAAGAAACACGTCTTGTCCGTCGCACAGCATGCTTGCATTGATTACAAGGACATAAGACCCTCGTTGAGAGATAGGTGTTTCGGTTGGACGGTCCCACATCCTCGTCACTACTCATAATGAGGATAAAAATCTTATAACCTAGACAACAAATTTAATATTCTATTGGCATTCTTTGTCTTATCTCTCTCTCTCTCTCTCTCTCTCTCTACCTCACATTCTCTAGTCATGTCCAATCCCCGCACACCTCGGTCTAGAGGTGCACAGAGATCAGAACCACCGGGTTATAATCTCGTCTTTATTTGTCAATACCTATATTTGTGGGTACAAGAAATCTACAGACCCACGTCTACATGATACTGCATGTAGTGGACAAAACCCCTTTGCCTCTTCTCTAGCTGTAGCACTTCACAGCATCTTAACATCTTTTCACAGTAGATCTTTTCACTGTTTGTCTAACTCTAAACCCTAAACCGTAAGTAATTCTTGCGTGGACTCGATCTAACGTAAATAAGCGTAAATCTAAATAAACGTAAATCTAACTAAAAATAAACCTAAATCTAATTTAACGTAAGTCTACATCTAACCTAATCTTTAACGTCTTTTGGGATAGTTTCCTACGACGTTAAAACTCTCTTCTTCTTGTGTGTGTGTGTGTGTGTGTGGGTAAACCTAAATAAACCTAAGTCTAATCTAATATGACATAAATCTAAATCTAACGTAAATTATGTTATATTAAAAACAAAGAACTAAACTAACAGGGATTATAAGAACCTTAAAACTGATTTAACACATAATTTTTCACATAACTCGGCAAGAGTTGGCATTCTCATCACTAAAGATGTGAGAGTTAACTTCCGGCGGTGACGCTGCCTCATCTCCATCCACATCTGACGACAGCAATTGGCCCTTTGGACCGTTCTTGCTCTTGTTACTAACTTTGAAGTTGCTGTTGAATGACTAGAGGTTGTCTAGATGGTCATTGTCGGGGATGTAGTGACTCTTGCCGCCCTGAAGATCCACCTTCTTCCCTATCTTCTGAAGACATTTCACCAGTACTTTTGGATCGACAGAGCCCACCATGAGTGAAGGCAGCAATACCCTATATTCCATTGAGGGCTTTCTTCACCCGCTTCATGCAGGCATCGCAGTCTATGGAGACCTAAATCTAATCTAATATAACGTAAATCTAAATCTAGCATAAATAAACGTAAATCTAACTAAAAATAAACCTAAATCTAATCTAATTTAACTTAAATAAACCTAAATCTAATTTAACGTAAGTCTACATCTAACCTAATCTTTAACGTCTTTTAGGATAGTTTCGTACGACGTTATAACTCTCTTCTTCTTGTGTGTGTGCGCGTGTGTGGATGTGTGTGCCAATAAAAAGAGATAAATGGTATAACCTTTCTATCACCCATGCGAAGTATGATAGATTGGTTATGCCATTTCCCTCTTGAATAATAGGTCTTGAGTTCAACTCCTCGTCGGCTAGATCTTTAGGTCTTTTAATTTTAATTAGTTTCCTACGAC
The DNA here is from genome assembly GCF_014529385.1 of Adiantum capillus-veneris. Taxonomy (NCBI): domain Eukaryota; kingdom Viridiplantae; phylum Streptophyta; class Polypodiopsida; order Polypodiales; family Pteridaceae; genus Adiantum; species Adiantum capillus-veneris. The sequence goes on along the minus strand of NC_140940.1, from coordinate 23,209,367 downwards.
GTTAAATTAGTTTCTCTCTCTTTCTCTCTCAATGTGTGTGCGTTTTTTTGTTTATGCATGTTTTCTCTCTCTTTTCCTATCTCAATGTGTGCGTTTTTTGTTTATGCATGTTCTCTCTCTCTCTCTCTCTCTCTCTCTCTCTCTCTCTCTCTCTCTTTTCCTCTCTCAATGTGTGCGTTTTTTGTTTATGCATGCTCTCTCTCTCTTTTCCTCTCTCAATGTGTGTGTGCATTCTTTGTTTATGTATGTGTGTGTGCGTTTTTGTTTATGTTTGTAATCTTTCTCTCTCTCTCTCTCTCTCTCTCTCTCTCTCTCTCTCTCAAAAACACTATGTGTGTGTGTGTGTGTGTGTGTGTGTGTGTGTGAGAGAGAGAGAGAGAGAGAGAGAGAGAGAGGGAGAGAGAAAGAGGGGAAGGGAACATGAGAGTGAGGAGAGGGAAGGAGCATACCTAGCTCTCCTTCCTCTCCTCGTGTGTGTGTGTGTGTGTGTGGAGAAGAAAGAGAGAGAGAGAGAGAGAGAGAGAGAGGGAGAGCGTTACCTGCTCCTTTCTTGAGGGCGCCGAAAAACTCAGATCTGAGATCTGAGTTTTTGGGCGCTCTGTGTTATTTTTTTAGCCCAGCCGGCATCGCTATGAGCGTCGCAAATTTACTTGTAAATTTGCGACGCTCATAGCGACGCCGGGATTTTTTTTTTGAGCGTTGCTAATATGAATAACCTCTTGTAGTGATAGTCCATAAAGAGCGAGAGAGAGAGAGAGAGAGAGAGAGAGAGAGAGAGAGAGAGAGAGAGAGAGAGAGAGAGAGAGAGAGAGAAGAGGATTTTTTAACATCGTAGAAAGAATCCCAAGAGACAGCAATAATCTCTCTCTTCTAAAGAGAGAGATGAGGGGGACTTAGTTTTTGCCAAGTAGCACCCCCAACAACCACACAACCAATGGGAGCATATTGTTGAAAATAGGGTTACAAAGAAATGCACACAACTTGGAGAAGGCAAAGAAGCTTAAAGCACACAATAGAGAGTATGTTACTTAGTGTGCAATGGCCAAGCTAATCTGTCCTATTGAGAGCCTCTCCCTGACATAGTGGTAATGCACCTAAATGTGCTTTGTGCGAGCATGAAAAACTAGGCTTCTTGCAATTGCCAATGCGTTCAGACTGTCAGTGTAGATGGTGTTGGCAGTGTCTTGTCCAACACCCAAATCAGCCATAAGGCATCTAAGCCATACACACTCAACCACAACGGTGAAGACTACCCTGTACTTAGCCTCACAATTGGAAGTGGCCACAATAGGTTGCTTCTTGCTCAACCATGATATGCATGAACTGCCAAGATGAAGAAAAACCACTTGTGGACACTCGTGTGTCATAAAAACCCGCCCAATATGAGTCCTAAAAAGCATGTAAATTTGACAACAATGATCCCCCCTTGGGATAAAATATCCCAAGATGTAAAGTGCCACTCAAGTAGAAAAAGGTCCACTTGACAACCTGCCAATGCTTAGACCGTGGGCTATGCATAAGTGTACTAACTTGTGAGACTAGAAACTGAATATTCGGTCTCATGTTGCATACATAAATAAGGTATCAATAGAATTTTGGTAAAGAGTGACATCAATAGGATCACCAGTGTCATGAAGACTCAATTTCAAATTTGTTTCCATGGTAGTGGCAATAGGTTTGCAATCCTCAAGTCCAAACTTACATAGTAATGTCTCTATGTAACTTATCTGACACAAGGCAATACCACCATCACACTACTTAAATTGTATTCCCAAGTAATGATGCAATAGACTCAAATATTTCATCTTGAAAGTAGCATTCAAATCTGCCCTAAATTCAGTAATATTTGCCTCATTTGAACCACTATCAACAAATCATCCACATATAGAACAATAATGAGAAGTACATCGCCCTCATGCTTTACATACAATGTGATTTGTTTTGGATTGTTACATAAGCCCCATTTAACCAAATGAGTGTTAGCTTTCTTGTACCAAGCATGAGGATATTGCTTCAACCCATACAAAGCTTCTTTCCATTTGCACACTTTATCTATGACAAAACTGCGAGGTTGCATTACATAAATATCCTCAAATATGTCGCCATTCAAGAAAGTTGTAACAATATCAGATTGATGTACATCCCATCCATAATGATCTACCAATGAACATAGAAAATGCACAGTAGTCATATGGCAAGTGGGAGAAAAATATCTTCATAGTCTATGCCTTTTTGTTATGCATAACCCTTTGCAACAAGTTGAGCCTTATAACAATCAATCTCACCATCTAGCTTGCGTTTCAACTTGTGAACCTACTTCATACAAATGGCCTTTTTGCCAGGAGGCAAATCACTTTAAATCCACGTGCCATTTTCTATAAGTGCATCACATTTTGATTGCATGATAGCCATCCTATTTTCAAAATTCTGTGCTTCATCAAGAGACAAAGGTTTCTCTACATCACACTGAGCTAGAAATAGCCAAAGCATAACAATTTGATGCATAAGATGCATGGTGAGAACCTGAATGAGTACGAATACACAAAGGTGCATCCAATTTATTGTCATGCAAAGTATGCACTAGCCATTTTGGAATACATCTAGCCTGCTCATTCTCAGCCCTTTCCTCATCAAGCATCTGCATAAAAAATGGGATGATATGTAACATGTTTAGAAACCCCCATAGGTTGTACATTTGCCTCATTTGCATTGACATGAAAACTTCCACCATTAAAAAGAGGCAACAAACTGTCATAAATGTCCAGTGAGCTGACATTTCTGTCTCTAGTACATGACAACAAAGGCTGAACAGAATCTTCTACAAACACAACATCTTGTGAAACCAAGATACTCTTTGTTTGCGAATAGTGCAACCTATAACCTTTGCTTTCAGCACTATAACCAACAAAAATTCATTTGACAGCTTCATCATCCAATTTTTTATGTTGTTTTTGTGGCTCAAAGCAATAGCCAAACAACTAAAAATGCGCATGTGATCAATAGATGGCTTTCTATCATGCCATGCTTCATATGGAGTCATAGGCTGGAAAGCTTTTGTAGGACACCCGTTAAGTACATAAGTGGCACACATGATAGCCTCAAGCCAAAATAAAAGTAGCAAAGCTTGACTTTTGACCCTACATTGTGCCATTTTTGTCAGAGACCCGTTTTTCCTCTCAGCAACACCATTTTGTTGAGGTGTATTTACATTGGTGTTTTATCCCACGACTAGTGAGAAATGAATCAAATTCATGAGACATATACTCCCCCCATTGATCGGAATGGAGGGTGTCGAGACATTTTTAGCCATAGCCAAAAATTTCTTGAAGCACATAAACACTTCGGACTTCACTTGAAGCGAATACACCTCTGCATGCCTAGAGTAATCATCAATTAAAGAAACAAAGTAAAGGTAATTGCCCAAGGACACATAATTTTCATGGGCCCATAAACATCATTATGCACAAGCTGCAACCTGCATGTAGCCCTAACTGAACCATCCTTTGAAAACTTTGAACGCTGCATCTTACCCAAACTACATCCTTTGCAAACATGCTTTACAGGTGCTTCAAGAGGTGGCAAAGAAGCAACCATATCATATTTTTGCAAACATAGTAAGCTGGCAAAATTCAGATGCCCAAAACATCCAGCCAAAGTTTTGATTTTAAAACAGCCTTTGAATTCACAACTACATTTGCAAAATTCTACCCACACTTGTTATACAAAGTGGGCTTATACAGCCCACGACATAAAATTCCAGATGCAACAATTTTATCACCAAAACTGAGATCATGAATTGTACATCTATCGTCCACAAATTTCACAACAAGACCAAGTCTAGCATGTGAAAATACAGACAAAAGGTTCTTTTTAATCCCAGGTACATAGAGTGCATAAAAAATGTCATTCGTAGGAGTCAACACAATCTTTCCAACTCCCTTGACCGAATAAGAGGCATTGTTGGCACAAGTGACTATAGTCCCATGAGGGACATCCTCAAGAGATGTAAACAAGTCACTTTGAGAGGTAATGTGCTTTGTAGCACCACTATGAAAGTACCACACATGAGCATCTGTAGCAACTAACATACATGCATCATGGACATAAGGATCATAAGTGCACTTTGCACTGAAAGCCCATTCTGCATCTACATTAGCATCACAATCTTCTTTCCCAGAAGACTCTAAAATTGCTGTACTTGTAGTGGAACCATCCTCTTTCCTCTTAGCCTCTTTTGCTTTCAATTTTGGAAACTTCTTGATCAAGTGATCATTAGCCTTACAATAATGGCAATGCATCTTCTTTTTTCCCTTTCACCAAAATTTCCAGATGAAGTGCTTCTATCAAAAGCATTAGGAAGAGGTTCCTTTCCACTTGTAGAAGAACCCGAGAAGTGGCTACATTATTGTTACCATTTTTTCTTTGAGCAACAATAAAGGCTTGCTCAAATGCACGCTGTTTAGCCCTGTTTGTTTTGGAAAGTGACTCTTGAAATAGAAATGTGCATAATGCATCAAACTTGACAACTTCAGGATTTCCTTGGGTCATAAGTCTCCAAGTATTAGCAAAAGTCTGGTAAGAATCTGGCAAATCATCAAGAATAGTATGCACAAGGGAACTGTCAGAAATGACTTCACCTACAAAAATAAGTTTCTCATTAATATCCTTGATACCAACAAGGAAAGTGTCCCTCTCACCTTCCTCATCCATAATCTTTGACTCCAGAGCTTTACGCAACAATGAAATTTTAGCCTCATTGCAACTTGCATAAAGGCCAGCCAGAGTTGAACGAATGTGAGCAATAATAGTGTGCTTCACAGATGATGCAATCAATGAATGAGCCTACGCATCTCTTACATCCCAAAAAGCATGATTAGCCATAGGAAAAACAGCTCTAGCAACAACAATTCAACCACCAAAACTTGCAACATCCTCAACATCCCCTGTATCCTCAAAACCACGATGTACATCAATGCCTTGCATAACATTCCACATGCCCTTTGACACAAGAACATGTTGCATCATATAAGCTCACATTGGGTATTTCTTCCCATCCAATTCATCCTCAATAGTAAACATCTTGAGCACATTTGTGTTGTTGGTTGTTAGCCATGGTGAATGCCTGCATCTATTGTGAAAACTACCCAAAAAGAGGACAAAAAAAGTGGGACTAATGACTGCTATATAGCACAAGAGAATTTTTATGCAAAAATCAAAACTAACAAAAATTGTACACAAAAGGACAAAATTGCTTGTGCAATGCTACTTGTAGTGGAGACGGAGGCCAAAATGAGTGTGCGCTCCTTGCCGCACTGTCGAAGCAAGGGACTTGCCAATACACCGTATGCGAGCCACAAACGGCTCCAAGCACACAACAAGCCTAAACTAGCAAGCTCAAGAAAACAAAGGGTGTGTCACTCACCGCTCTACGCTCGCCTTCCTGGTGGATTCCTCGCCGCGATGAAGAAGAAGCTGCAGTCGTGCCGTGCTCAACCGCTTCGCCGCCGTCGTGCCTTCGTAATGCTCGATCGCACACACACTCTCCCTCTCTCTCTCTCTCTCACACACACACACAAGGAGGTGAAGAAGAAGAAGATGGAGATGGAGCAAGAGCACTCTTCAATTGCACAAATGAGAGAATGAGTAAAAATTAGGTTTAGTTGGCTTTTATAGGAGCTCACCCCATTCACACTTGGGCGCCCATGCTTAGCCAACTAATCCCTTGAATGTTCCAGTTAAAGTGCGCCTCTCATCGACGATCACTCTACCTTTCCTTATTGGACCGACAAGCCCGGTACCTGACTCTACCAAATACATAATACACGTCCATCGTAGGTGATGGGTGTCCGTGAGCCGTGAGGGTTAACATGCCCCCCTTCCTGATGTAGATTCCGTCCTCAGAAGCTATTGAGTTGAAGCTGGGTCGTCGAGGTGGAAGAGCATTTGAGATGAATGTCCTTAGCCTTCTTCAGTCACTGCAAAATCAAACAACATTGGCACAATAATGGCATTCTCTTTAAAAGCATATGCAGTTTTAGGTAGACAAATTGATTGGTAAAAGAATTTCACACAATTTGGTAGCAATAAACATTAAATTGCAATGTAATCAAATGCATAAACAGATGTAAAGGTAGAAAATTAAACAAGTATGGGGTCGCTAATTTGACGGTCGAAAAGCACTAGAGATCGAATATTAATACCATGGGTAAGCTTCTTAATTTTCTCTGGTCAATTAAGTTGTTTAATCGCGAGAGCCAAGTATTCATGTTCGAGGGCTGACTAGAGGCTATATCTAGAAAACCTTGTAGTTAAGCTACCATAAAAGGAATTTCTCATGAAATCATCGCCTGTCTGATTACTTTTTCTTTGACCCCCCAAGGTCTTTTCACATTGATTCAATTATGATGTGTGTGCTTATTTTGTATGCCTTGGGTTTTTTGCTTTTCAAGGAAAAGCGCCCACACTGGGAACCTCTAGGGCTCTAGTACCATAGGCGATACATGTGAGTGAAGTACCAAATCAAGCTGAGATTTCTCTTCCAGCTTAAAATTTTACATTGTGGCACTTTGATTTTTTGCTTGTTCATTTTCAACATTTAAATTTTGTAACTTTGGGGGGTCATATAACACTGTTACCCTCCCCAGGCTCATCACATTAGTAAACTCCCTTTATAATACTTAAGCTAAAGGTCACTAGTGTTAAGCCCACTAGAAAGCCCTAGTACATTTCATACAATGCTGCCTAAATCGGATTAAGAACCTAAGTAACCATTGCTTATTAGGAAGGCATTCCCCATGGTATTAAGAGAAGATTTCTAATACCTAGCTTGGTCAAACTAGCTTAGTCGGACTGCTTGATTTTTACACCTAAACAAGTGATTATGACAAAAGATTGCATTGAATTAAATGTTTGATACTAAGCCAATGCGCTGAATAGTATGCTACCAATCACAATCAAAGCAGACAAACATGGATGCAAAAAGATAAGGGCAATGCTAATGGACAAGAAACACCTGTTTGTGTCGATGGTCGCGCTTGATTTGAAGTGTGAACGAGAGAAAGGCTCCATGAAGGTCCAAATCCTATCAATAGCAACACGCTCCTGTACACACTAGGAAACAAAAGGAATACCTCCAGGAGGCACATTAGTGGGAAAAGAGATCTTTGCTAATCACTCAACTCTAAAACAGAAACACTCCTATCGTACTAATCTTACCTTACCCTCCATCACTCAAGTGATGAGGATCAAAGGTGTTTTATGGCATAGGTTTCTGTTTCACTGTACCAAATGTGACATGTGTAGGTCTGAGTCAATGTTTTGACTTTAATGTGCATACTCGTTTGCTAATTGCTCTTGCTCTTTATTTTTAATTTTTTTGTGAGTATAAAGCTTTATATGTACATTCCCTAAGATCGGAGATTAAGAGGTAAGGGAAAAAGGTTGAGAGGGAAACAAATGAATGATGACTGTCAGCAAACACTCCCCCCTTCCTTGGGTAGATCATACCGTTTGAAATGAGGTCGTCACCTTTTGAAACCAATTGTTCCAGTTGGTAATAGGTGAGGATTTTTGCCAGTAGTTTTCTATTACCCTAGGTGCCTCGTCAAGTTGCAAGGGTGGTAAGGTACTCTCCCAGGATCGAACTTGAAGTGGTTCATTAGGTGATTCTTGAACACTGGGAGGTGTGGATTCTTTTTTAGCTTCATGGAGGTCCACTACTATAGATGGAGGCTGTGTAGAAGCTTTTACCTCTATGGATGTATTACATGAGGAGCTAGAAGCTTCATGGGACTCCCCCCTTCCTGAGCTAGGTGGAACAAATCGTTCTTTCTTTGGTACCCAAACTAGCTCGGGAACGGGTGTGTAGCATTCTGTGATTTTTTCCTTTCCACGATCATTGATTCGTTTTGGAGATACGAGATTGGGCTCACTTGGGTCAGGTGATAGGTAAGAGCACAATCTACGTTTTGGCACCCAGATTTGATCATTTCCTTGATAGTAGCCTTGGGCTTCCAATAGTCGTTTAGGGATCCATCGCAACATTTTCTTACTTTTCTTGGAGCGAGTGGTACGTTTCTTACAAGGCTTCTGTTTTTTAGCACTAGCTATGGTCACTAAAGAAGCTTTAGGGACCCACTTGTATGTTTTCTTTGTTACCTTAGGATGAGTCTTGTCGGAAGAGATATGCATTGCTTGTAGCATATTTAAGGGTATAGGCAATTCATCCCCCTCAGGTGTTACCCAGGTCGTCCCCCTATTTCCCCAAGTGTCTATGGTTGATGCTAGGTGTACCCAATCTACATTGTCTGATTCTGTCATACCCGGTAACACATCCATGTAAGGAGAATCTTGGCCAATGTCTGTATCCTTCTTACAAGTGTAACAATATTGTAGTGGAGCCAAGTGAACTGTGGTGTCAGAGCGATGATCAATAATGGTTTTACTCCCTAAGGGGTGTACCTTACCAGTCACCAAATCCACTCTAAGGACAGAGTCTTGGAATTGCAAATAGACATGATTTTTAGACCAATCATGAACCATTTGTGCTTCCCTCATGAATGGTCGTCCTAAAATCATTTCATATGACATAAGGTGTTTAGAGAAATCCATTACAATGAACGTATGTCGTACCTTGTGTCCTAGAACTTTGATCTTAAGATCCTTGAGCATCCCCATAGGTTTGGCTATGGTACCATTTGCCATCTTTACCACAATGTTAGTAACACTGAGGCGGGGTTTTCCCATGGATTCCCAACAATCTTTTGTAATGATGCTAACTCCCGCACCACCATCAAGAATTCCCTTTATAGTTAACCCCTTGGTAGTGATGGGTAGGGTCGCATTAGACTCGTCGCCTTCAAAATACTGCCCTAATTCGTTAATGGGTACCTCGATCACAGACTCGTGTCCATCTAAGTCAAGTGATTGCACATGATTTTCCTCATCAATCATAATCGAGTCAGGCCTATTTGGTTGCGCAAACTGCGGTAATCCTATTCGTAGCTCTCCGTTAAGGAATGCTCGAAGTGGAAGGAATAACTCAGGATCTCCATACAGCTTTGCTATGATCGTGGTTCGAACCTCAGAAGACATGAAGTCCACTAGTTTGGCAACATTCATTGGCGTTTTGTAGGGTGTAGGTCCTTGAATAGGAACTGGTGAGGATGGAATCTCATATTCCTCAATGGGATCAGGTATTCCTTCGTTAAACATCCTTTCCAACAAGAAGGGTGTATGCTCACTTTCTGATGTCCTGTCCTCACTCCCTTCTTGGATGATACTAGATATGGCTAACGGTCTATGGTTCATGTGGGGTGGATGAACTTGCGTGGGAAACACTGTGTCATGAATTTTGACATGCATGGGTTCTGGTTCTAGTTTCCTTTGAGTCTCCTCCACTAAACCTCTTAGATGTTTCACCTGCTCAATCTCGTCTACTGGGTTTGGGTACGTCCCAATCTTCTTTTTACGATTCTTCCCTTTTTGCCCCTGCGGTTTATCTTGGGGGTCTTGGATTGGATTTGGAAACACTTGTGGTGTTTTCAGAGGCTCTTTATGGTTTTCTCTCATTCGGTTTTCATTTGGTTCCATGTTACGGTTTTCCTTGTCGGTCTTTCCCTTTGTGGTATTGGTTCTAGTCTCCATTGTCTCGACTGAATCTGAATCATCCTCGAGGTCATTCATATACACGAGGTCATCTCCTATTCCTATGTTTGTTTTGGAACTTGGCTTTGAATTTTCCGTATTCTGCGACTTCTTCCTTCGTGTCTTCTTTTTCTTTGCTTGGATAACTGAAATGGTATCTCTCTCTTCGAGGATATGGCTTGGCCCTTGAAGCATGGACCGTGTAATCGCATAAGCGGGTGCGATGGGTGGTATTGGCGATGTCACACTAGCAATTTCGACCAAATTCAGGGGTGTGATTTTAGGCGCATTTGGGTTATAGGGGCATTGGGCAATCAAGTGATCTATGCCACAACGATTACATGTGAGTATTGGCATTGTAGACGTGCTCCCTTGATTCATTTGCATCTGTGCAGCATTCTTTTGCAGCCTAATAGGGCACTCCGCTGCTCGATGTGGTCCACCACACTTGTAGCATTGAAGAGGTGGCCTCCTAGCCTGGGTGTTGATATTTTGACCTCTGGATGCGAGAGCAGCAGCTTGATAAACCGGCTTGACTTGTCCCCAACAATCTTCCATGTAGTATATAGGACATTCTTCCAATGTATCAACTCCGTAGGCAATACTAGTGTCTATTTCCTCCTCACAGCCATCTGCATAAGCATTTGATGGCTCGCAACCCACTTGGTTCATAGGGGCGACTCTTGGATGCGGGGGCTGCGGTCCTAGCACAGGAGGTGGTAGCGGTGTAGCTTGTACAACATTTTGAGATCTAGGGACCATGTGTTGCGGTAGTTGCTCAACAGGTGGAGTAGGCATCAATACAGGAGCTCGAGGCGCATCCGTCCAGGCTACAGGTGGTCTATTTGCCATCATATGTTTGATCATTAAACAATCCTTAGCTTGGTGACCATACCTACCACATGCGTTGCAAGTTCCATTAAATTTTACTCTAAACGTAGAGCACTCACTAGTGCTATGTGGACCTAAGCAAATGGAACACCATTGTTGCTCTCTTCTTGGATACATGTGACTATTTTGAGGGGGTCGATTATCCTTAAGAGACTCTTGGATTGCCTTGGTGAGGTCTGTCAAGAATGTCTCAAATACCTTTGGCTCATTGGCAATGGGCTTTGCAGTCATGGGTTCATACTCAATGGCTTGTGAGCTAGTGGATCTCGTGTCAGTAGACACCCTCATGCCTGCTATCATCAAGTTGTCCTCTAGTTGGATTGCATTGGCAGTGACATCTTCCCAGGTTGTGATACCTCTAATCACTAGTCCATTATAGATTCCTTCATTCCTCAACCCTCGAATGAATCGATCAAGCAGTTGGTTATTGTTGAAGCGCTCATTTACAGGGCAGCAAGAGTTTAAGTGCTTTAGACGACTAATGAAGTCCCTTACTGACTTTCCTTCCTTACGTTTGGCCTTCTGTAGCTGAGATGCTACACCCCAAAGCACACCTTCTCGTATGTACTCCTTTAGAAACAACCTTCGAAGGGTAGGGTAGATTGTTTTCTCGTCCACCCTTAGGGTCCTATACCAATCTCCAGCCTTCCCACTTAATGTCAAGCTTAAGGCATTGCACTTATGTAGTTCGTTGCGTTCCCCTAAGGAATCACATACTTGTTCAAACACTTCAATGTGTTTCCTAGCATCTTCGTCCCCATTGAATTTTTGCGTGAGTTTGGCAATTTGTACTGCCTTACTTCTAGGCTCTCTATCAGATGCGTGACGCATATTTTCCGCGATAGATCGACCTATGGTTTGAGCAAACGCTGCCAAGTCACCTATGTGAGGAGGTAGGGCCGGTGGAGGTACTCTTGGAATCATATGTGGGAGAGGGACGGGTACCGGTCTTGGCATATGTGTAGATGATGCAGGATATGGAACATAACCGGGCATAGGTCCACTCGGATAAGAGCTAGGGAGCGGCACTCGAGGAGCATAAGCAAGTGGTACAATTGGAGGTGTGGGGGCCATGTGTGCATAAGGGGCTAGAGGCACATATGGTCGAGGCCCCATATTAGGTACTACGACACTAGGTAGTGGCACTGCGCTAACCGTAGATGTCATCGGTACATTCTCTGTCAGGCTTATCCCTGGAGTGAGCACTGTGTTTTCCTTAATAGAGGGTTGAGCCATGTTAGGGAAGCTAAAGTTTTCGCTCGGAGGCTCAGATTGCATAGAGACCCCAGGTGAAATGATGTAAGATGGGTCCATGGGGCTCATTAGAGGAGTCTCCATTTGTGATAGAGTAGGCTGTTGAGCCTTGCTCGTATCCAAAAATCTCATGGGGCCAGTTGAGAGTATATTTACCCCTCGGTTTTGCCTTTCTGATTGAATAATGCCATGGATAACATTACAGATCATTTTTTGTTGATCTTCGATGCTCGTGGCACTAGAGGTGGATTGTACAATCTCTATCCATCCTACATGGTAGGCATGGCCAGAGTGTAGATCCGTCAACACCTCAGTGTGGAGGTCGTATGTCCAATGATCATTAATGAACAATCCTTCTAGAGTCGATGTGTTAACGGTTTCTTGTGAGGTAGAAGCAATGTTGCTCCCCGTGGTTTTACTTGTCACCAACGGTACTCTAGAGGGAACTTCTGAAGGAGGCAGCTCAACAGGGCCTTCTTGGTAAGAAGTTGGCAGGATATCCACATGGACACTCTTTGGGGGTGTGGGGTCCACGTGCGATGTGAAAGGAGAGTCCACTTCCCCACCCCCTTCGTGTGCCTCATTTGCATCAGGTTCCGAGCGAGTAGCTCTACCTAATGTTTCCATGAAACGGCTAAACATACTAGTACTAGGCTGTGGAGCTTCGGGAGGTGCATGGCCTTCTCTCTTAGTGTTTTGGGTAGGGTATGCTTCCATGATTTCTGAGTCAGAGGAGGAATCACTAGCGGCTATTTTAGGGTCTTGGGTGGTGCTACCTTGTGTCCCCGTTGAGGGTCTAGAGCTTATCGTGGATGGGTAATGGGTGTCCGTATGAACAGAGGCACTACCAATGTGATCGTGCTCTAACACCCGCCCAGAGCGTAAGTGCATGTGCTTCTGATACCCTAAGGTGTCAAAAAGCTGCTCTAGGAGGCCTTGTGACTAGTTTTTAGCGTGTTTTTTGTTTGTTTTTTTGCTAGATTTTTTAGAGCGTGTCATGGAATGGGCCGTGTGATAGCTCGAAACGAGCGTATCGGTCAGAGGGTCGTGCCGTGCTTTACAGCCCTTCGTTTGGTCACTCTATGCCCTCGGAATCCCTAAAACTGTCAATTTCCAGTAGGGAACTAGGCCCAAACTAGAAAGTCTAAGGGTGCAAGTGGGAAGAGAAAGGAGGAGAGTGGAAGACTTGTCCCACATGCTCTCATTCTCTCTTGAGGGAGTAGGGTATATATATAAGAGTGAGTCTAGTATATATCATAAGACTGAGGACTGAGGCCTGGGCCTGGGCCTGGGCTTGTGCTTGGGCTTGGGCAAATGATCCCGATCCCGATCTATCTTTTATACAAACCAACCCGTCCGTTTTAAGAGTATTTTCGAAAAATTTCACCGCCCCGCTCGCTCGCGTTTTTAATTTCCGATTTTTTTATTTATTATTATTTTTTTCTTTTTGGTGCAGAAATTGAAAACGCAGATATGCAGAAAATTGAAAAACACAGAAATGCAGATATTGCAGAAATTGCAGAAATTGCAGATATTACAGAAATTGCAAAAAATTGCAGAAATTTAAAAAAATGCAGAAATGCAGAAAATTGCAGAAATTGAAAACGCCGAACTTGAAAATGCAGAAATTGCAGAAATTGAAAAAACGCAGACAATAGCAGAAATTGATACTTGACAGCAAATGTAGAAAACGCAAAAAACAGAAATCTCCACACACTCCTTCCCTGCCTTTCCTATGATAGAAATTGCACCACATGGAAGCGTAAAGTGCTAACCGAGCTTAGTGTAGGGCATATCCCCGGCAGCGGCGCCAAAAATGTGCGCTCCTTGCCGCACTGTCGAAGCAAGGGACTTGCCAATACACCATATGCGAGCCACAAACGGCTCCAAGCACACAACAAGCCTAAACTAGCAAGCTCAAGAAAACAAAGGGTGTGTCACTCACCGCTCTACGCTCGCCTTCGTGGTGGATTCCTCGCCGCGATGAAGAAGAAGCTGCAGTCGTGCCGTGCTCAACCGCTTCGCCGCCGTCGTGCCTTCGTAATGCTCGATCGCACACACACTCTCCCTCTCTCTCTCTCTCTCACACACACACACAAGGAGGTGAAGAAGAAGAAGATGGAGATGGAGCAAGAGCACTCTTCAATTGCACAAATGAGAGAATGAGTAAAACTTAGGTTTAGTTGGCTTTTATAGGAGCTCACCCCATTCACACTTGGGCGCCCATGCTTAGCCAACTAATCCCTTGAATGTTCCAGTTAAAGTGCGCCTCTCATCGACGATCACTCTACCTTTCCTTATTGGACCGACAAGCCCGGTACCTGACTCTACCAAATACATAATACACGTCCATCGTAGGTGATGGGTGTTCGTGAGCCGTGAGGGTTAACAATGAGACCAAATAAAAAATTTGAGCAGATTCGGCTCTATGAGCTCACTTGAAGTATTTATCAACCTGATGACACTCACCAAAGCTCACAAAAATATGAGAAACTGAGCAAGAGTATGCTGCTGATGACTAAGCCCAAGAGGATGCAACTTGCTATGATACCAATTGTTGGAAATAGGGTTGCAAGGAAACACACACAACTTGGAGAAGACAAAGGAAGATCAAGGCACACAACAAAGAGTATGTTACTTAGTGTGCAATAAAAAAGATAAGATAGCCCTATAGTGATGGCCATATATACAATGCACTGAGGAAAAACCCTCCTAGTGAGGGAAAAAATCCCTTGGTGGTCCTAAGTTGTTCACACACGTACACATCACTACCACATGTATATGGTAACACACATCAAGACACAATATTTCTTTTCAATTGTCGAGTTCTATCAATTGAAAATAGTAGTGTTGGAGTATGTTGTGAGCATATATACTAGATATAAGTGAATAAAGTATCTAGATAAAAGAAAAGAAGTGAAATTTTTTTATAGCTTCCATAATCACTCAAATTTATGAGCAATGCGTTACGTGTAGAGACTAGTAGGCAGCTTTAGGGCATTGAGGTGGACCCCCATGTTGACAATCTTGGTGACTTGGAGTGTAGACTCCGAAACTCCCTTGTTGTAGAATTTGGTGAGCGGCTTGGATTGTGCGGCCACTTTTTTGGAGTGCAATTTCCAAATCTTGCAATTACAACATGGCTCCCTCTTTCTTGAGCACTAGTGACAAATTGAACAATAAATACTATGATCTGATTATGAAACTTTGGTTCATGCAAAAAGGATTATGGGATATTGTCAAGAACTTGGAGCCCCGTCAAATGAGGAATCCCAATAACAGGTACATCCACCTTCAAGATGATGAGCATTAAAAATCATGTGCTAATTGGGATGTGAGCAATGTAAAGGCAATGTGATCCAAGGCAATGTCGGCCAATGACCAATCCCAATAACATGTACATCCACCTTCAAGATGTGAGCATAAAAAATCATGTGCTAATTGGAATGTGAGCAACACGAAGGCAATGTGAGTCATTGCATAATCTCTTACAAAGGAAATTTCTCCTACTATAGAGACCCTAAATATTACCAATGATTCGTGGTTCAAGATTCTATGATGTGAGCGGTCACCCTTCTTGGACAATTATTTGCCATCAAGTTTCCAATCAAAAGTTCCATATAGTCTTTTCTTATGAAGGCTAAGGTTATTCATGATCAACTATTGGATTTGAAAAGTGCACTGACTAGTATTCAATTAGCTGCTCATTAGATTGTTTGGCACTCACAAAATTTCTTAAGGCACATGAAATGGTTTCTAGAACACATCGACTACAAATCACAAAGGAAAACTTGAATTTGATGATCTTAGATCTTTTCTTATTTAGGAGGAAGCCGTGTTAATAACTCAAAACAAAATTCAAATTTCTAACAAAGGTGGTGAAGCACTTGCTGCTTTGGATTACAAAAAGAAGACCAATAGCCATTGCTACAATTATGGGAAATGTGGCCATTTATCTAGAGATTGCAGATCAAAAGGCAAAGACAGAAGCTCTACAAAGGAAAAAGCAAAAGGCAAGCACGATGAGGAAATTAGTGACAATGAATCAAGGAAGGACAACAAAGTGTTTGATGGCGTGGTGGTGACTACATTGGCAGGGCTCCTGCCTTCTAGTCAAGTGGATATTGCTATTGCCACTAGCTTTAGCCAAAAAGGGGTTTGTGAGTGGTAGAGAGGAGCAATCAGTGCTCCCTACAAATGATTTGGACCCATGTGTTGAAGTTCAAGTTGTTGGTGTTTGAACCTGAGGGTCAAATTTCAAGAAGGCACATGCATCTAGAAAAGAAACCAATCAGATGTATCTAAAACACTATGGATGAGTGCACCAATTCATTGTTGTTAGCCGAGTTAAGGATAGGATGTGTTTCAAAGTTCATTATCTATGGATGTGATGTGTTCACAATTTTTGAATGGGGATTCTTGAACGTAGTGTGGATTGAAAGTAGGGTTTGATGGTACAAAAAAAGGACCAAAATTTTCTCCACCTTATTGGTACCAATGATTAAGTGAAGATTGATAAATTTTTTTAGTTTGTGTCAATGTTTGTATTTTTATGTTCTTCCTTCAAAGAAGTGTCCAACAATATACAATATGGTAAGTGATTTCTTCTAGGACTTTGATAAATTTAAAGATACTATCAAGGACATCCAATTTTGTACCATCGAACCCTGCTTTCAACTTGACATGGTCTACAATTCAATATTTTAAAAGGCAACCGGTGCTCAAGATGAAATTATTCTCAGGTGACACATTGATACTAGCAAACGGAAGGTGTATCTCGCATGACAATTGTTGTTGGGGTATCCATGGTAGCTTCTTCATCTACTTGGTCTCACAATTTACGTCCACTTTTTAGGTACAGTGAAATTGAAATCGTGAAGATCTAGGTTTTACGCTTTTGCAAATCCTTTTCCTTGTTTCCTTGCATTACTGATTCCTTCCTCAAGAGGAGGCACCTCCAGGGTTGTAGTAACTGGAATGTGACAAACATGAAATACCTCAAGTGTAGACTCTACTGACTCGAATGACGTAACTGGAATGTACTAACATGCAATACCTCAAGTGTAGACTCTACTGACTTGAATGGTCAATGTTTCCACCATAACTCGTCAAACCCTTATATCTTTCTTGATGTGGGATTGCAGATAGCCACCAAGGGGTAAATTTGGAGCTGATTTGTGCCTCAATGTAAGAGGAATGAAGGGTTGAAAACTAGTTACCAAAACACATATCTAAAGCATAAAATGTAGTAGATCTCTCGCATCAAGTAGGACTAAAAATGTAGATCTCAACGATGTCGATGATGGACAACAATAGAGCACTTGATATTAGCATGGAAATGGCTAAGGGGACGCTCAACGGCTGCCAAAGGATGGACTGTATCTGGGAGAGGCTAGCGCTTATAGATTTGACACATTCGATGATGGAATGGGATTAAAATGAAAATGCTGGCTGATTTGTAATGTTGAGGCTAGCACTATTGCTGAAAATTTCGATTGCTCGGTTTTACTGGGAAAAAATTCCAAGGTTAGGACAAAATCTAGAAAATGCTAGGCTGGCCTGCTTCTGCTTCTAACAATTTTTGCAACTTACTGAGAATGCTAGCTTGTTTCTCCCTTCATAGGTGAGATTTGCAATTTATAAACCTCTAAGGGCTTAGGTAGGGCAAGTTGTCCACCAGACCCAGCAAATAAAACATAAAAATGATCTACAACTAAATTGGAATGTGGGTCAGTTTCTAGGTGAAATTGTCACACATCTACCCACTTAAGAATCCAATCAACAAGGGGAATGGATCAATGCATTTCTCTAACCTAAAACTATATGCAAGTCATGCTAGATGCCCATCGAAGTGTAATAACATCTATCAAAATACGTGTATAAACCATTTGTGTCAAAAGGGGTCAAAACTGGCAGACCTAATCTGATGGACTCGTTCGGACATGGAAGTCATACAAACAAGCTCACAAAATTACCACCAATCCTTTGACGATTTTAGACACTCCTATCTAGGAAGAAGGTGAAAACCGGCTCTGGAAGTTGATGAAGCATGTCCATGTGGCACACAAAACCATGTGTATGTGACATCCCCTCGTGCTTAAGGTGAGGGACGAGTACCGATCTACAAAGCCTCCTTATATGAGGCTAGAAAATCTGGATAGTTAATGAAAAATTCCTCATCCACCCAATCCTTGAACTTAAGAATGCATTGCCTTGCTTGCTTCTTTGTGCAAACATGTCTATTCCGGCTCCATAATTTTGGCCTCATCAATTATCTTCGGTTGCTCCTGGTTTGGGACACTCCTTAGAGGTTCACCTTGGAACAATTTAAGTGAAGAAACATGGAAAACATTATGCATTATCCAAGAAGGTGGAAAACATAATTGCATGGAGACATTATGCATTATCCAAGAAGGTGGAACACATAATTGCATGGAAACATCATTTACGTTTCCAACAATAAAAAACGGATCATTTATGTTTTTGACGATAAAAAACGGATCATACATATGAAATGAGGGTTTAGGACCCCTCTTACCAACTTGCTTGAGACGTTGCCTCATTATTCTTAAAAACACCAATCACCCTCCTTGAATGTACATCTTGCCGATTCTTATTAGCATGCCGAGAATAGGACTCTTGAGCCTTGCTTAGCCAAAGCTTAACACTCTCGAGTACCTCTGCATAGGTTCGACTAAAACAATTAGCATCATCAAATTTGGAAATGGACCTAGTGAACAGAGATTGAAAAGGTCGCCCAAACATCACCAGATAAGGAGTACGACCAATTGCACTAGAGAACAAATCATTGAGGACATCCTAAATTAATGAGAAATATTTTTTTACTAAGATTTTTTGTTGTGAACATACAATTTCAAGTGCCAAATGGTTGTAAATTTTAGTTTTCCCTTTAGATTGCAGATGAAATGCAGACGGACATTTTTTACTTAGTGCCAAAATTTTCAAAAAAAGAATGTCAAAACTTGGATGTGAACTTGGTATCATGATTTGAGACAATAGACTTGGATATACCACACAATGAATACCAATGCTTTATGAGTAATTGTGCAACATCTTGTGAAGTAACATTAGCCTTGCAAGGGATTAACATGCATAATTTTCTAAATCTATTAACGATAGTTATAAATTTTGTGCTCTATGCATGCGTGAAATGAGGTAAATTAGTTACAAAATCCATCCTTATGTCCTCAAATGGTTCATCACGGATAGGCAATGGCATGAGTAGCCCTTGTTGCTTACCATGAGGGACTTTAACTTTTTTACATACAACACACTTAGTAACATAGTTTTACTCTATGCAGGCGTGAAAGGACGTAAATTAGTTACAAAATCCATCCTTATGTCCTCAAATGGTTCATCACGGATAGGCAATGGCATGAGTAGCCCTTGTTGCTTACCATGAGGCACTTTAACTTTTTTACATTCAACACACTTAGTAACATAGTTTTACCCATCCTTATGCATCTTTGGTCAATAGAAAAATCGTTAACCTTTTTTCAATGTAGCATCAATACCTCTATGACCACACATTAATGCATCATGTAAGTCATGAAAAATTGGTGCTCTGTGAGAACATAGCACACACAAACGGGAAAAACCAACCATCACAGATGACATAATTGCATGGACCTTGTGCATTTTGGTGCTTGTAAGAGTGCTTTTCAAATTCTAAACCTATGTAATTATCTTTGAGATCATCAAAACCAACACCTTCAATAGAAAGAAAAGAATGAGACTCTAAAGAGAGAACTTGACCTTTCCTGCTCAATGTGTCTCCCACAAGGTTAGATTGCCAAGAATAAACTAAATTATACCACCAAATTTTTCAAAAATTGAGACCATTGTGCTTGCCTATCACTTTAATGTACACTAGGTATATATTGAAGCTATTTAAGTGCTTGGTAATATGTGCAAATGACAAAATCATTCCCATAAATGAAATGTTTCCAATGCTTTAATGCATGAATGACAAAGAGAAGTTCCTTATCATAGATAGAATAATTTTTCTCAGCACTATTTAATTTATTAGACATAAATTCCATTGGATGATTGTTTTGCTGCGAAACTATGCTAATGGCAATGTTAATAACATCAATCTAAACCTCAAAAGGACCATCTTCCTCAATGAATGCCACTTTAGTGCTCGATAGTCCACACACATACGGTATGTACCATCTTTCTTTTGCACTAAAAGGACTGGAGAACAAAAGGGAGAGGAACTAGGCCTCACCATCCCTTTGTCTACCAGCTCTTGTACTTGCCTCATGATCTCCTCTTGTTGAGCTTGTGAGACTCGATAAGGAGGCTTGTTAGGTGGTGAGCTTCCAGGAAGGAGCTCAATACGATGGTCATCATCCCCTCGTTTTGGAGGTAAGTCCATAGGGATATCATCGATGAACACATCTTGGAATCCTTTTAGAAAATTAGACAAGTCTAACTCTTCTTGATTCCTACCATTTACATTTGATGAAACATTAGTATCTTTTAGAGACTCTTTGACAAAAATTATGTACGCAGAAACTGAGCTCTTCATTGACTTATCAAAAGCAAGAGGATTTACAAGTGAAATAGTGCGACCACGCTCACTAGCATCTATATACATGTTCTTTCCCCCGTAGGTGAAGTAGATTCTCCTTTCGGGGAACTTCATGTTGGCAGCCATGCGATCAAACCATGGTGCCCCTAGGATAACATCCTCATGTTGGAGAGGAGAGATGAAGAAGTCTTCTTTGTCGACATAGCTTTGGACATAAAGCCTCAACTTCCCAATCAAGGAAGTAACGGAGGCTTGTTGTCCCTTGAAAGCTACATCAACCACTACTATATCTCCCATCTCAAAAGCTTGAATGCCCAACTTGGTGGCCAACTCCATTGATATGAAGTTAAGAGTAGAGCCAGGGTCAAAAAAGATGAAGGCATCATGATCTCTTACCTTTCCCCAAGCATAGGAAAGTGATGATCCTTTGCAATGAGCATCCTCTTTTGGAGCTTCGATGGTGGAAGCCCTAGGAGTCTCATTGCGAGTATTCTTCTTGGGGCAAGAACGATAGCCATGTTCTTGCTCCCCACACTTGAAACACCTATGGTCCTTGCGAAAATCTTCAAGCTCTTTAGGAGAGAGTTTGTTTTTACCTTTGTAAACTCCCTTCTCCTTGGACCGATTGTTGCTGTTGTTGGAATTGACTTGGGAAGTATTTTGAACATTGGTTTTCCCCTTTGCATCATTTTTGTCTTTGTTTTCCATGGGCTTGACATTACGTCTAGCCCCTTGATGGAAATTGATGTGTGAAGAAACCATGGTGTGATGGATTACTTCGCTAATTGTACCAAGCCGTTGAGAGTTGATGTATTCGGCCATCTCTTCAGGTAATCCCGCATAGAATTGCTACCTTTTCTCAGCAAAGTATATCTATTGAAAGACAGTAGCCTTGAGATGTAAATCCCAAAACTTGTCTACATATTTGTGGATAGACTCATGGGAGAGGAGCTTCAAGCTGCGCCATTCGGTAAGCACTTTGTCCTTTGCATCGCTTGCAAGGAATTGCTTCATGATGGAAACTCGTAGATTTTTCCATGTCTTTGGGGCTTCACCATTTCCACAAAGACTAGCCCACCATTGACGAGCTGATTTTTGGAAGTGCATAGCTACATGGCGTAGCTTACAGGACACTGTGAAGCCCTCATCTCCAAAGGCCGCATCAAATTGTTGGATGAAGGCCAACACTTTGTCGGTAGCACCGAAGGTGCCATCATAGGTGAGAAAAGAGATACTCTTTCCTCCCTTCTTGAACTTCTTTAGCTTTTGTGAACTTCGCCATGTAGGAAATGATTTGCGATGTCCTCCCCTCTTGTATTCTCTAGGAGAATAACCATAACTTTCGTCAGAAGAGAAGGAAGGTGAAGAAGAAGGAGAAGAGGGTGACCTCTTCCTAGCCCTTTTCTTCCTTTGTTTCCTCTCTTGCCTTTCAGAGTGATGAGGAGAAGGACTATGTGTTGATATTTTCCTCTTGGGAGGAGTGGGCGATCGTCTAGACTACCGTCTTCGTGGAGCCACATCTTCAGAGGAACTTAAACTTTCATTTCTTTCTTGCTCTTTGGATTCCTCCTCTCGAATGGGAGAGAGTCTTCTTTAGGGGGTCTCTTCAAGAGGCCTCCTAAGCTCTCTCTCCTCTTGGAGAGGAAGGGAAATTCCATAAGCACGAATTTGTTGAGTAACTTCGGCTTACAAAGCAGGGTTGCCCATAGCTTGCTGTAACCTAGTGACGATATAATTCACAAACATGGGAAAATCATCATTAGCACCTTCATGTGCAAAATCAAAGCTATCAATGTTCATTCTACTCTCTTGATTATTGTCAGCCATGTTAACAAAATTTATGTATGTACTTAGTGTATGCTTTGCAATTCAAAACCTTAGTTGCCACTTTTCTTAGCCTTTGAAAATCGGCTCTTAAGTATCTACACCCACGGCTCGAAGTGGTTAATTATAGAGAGTAGAGGAGTAGGTCTAACATAGCAGAGTTGCCAAGGGCTAGATCCTTTCGGACTTCTTATGGCTCAATAATGGTAAAGCCGTAGGCAAGTTTAAAAAGACTCCATTATTAAGTCCAAATCTCCCGAGGTGTGCACCATCCCCCACATAGTGGGCTCAACAAAACCGATAATAGATCCCACTTCCACTTACCCTAATATAATTAACAACATCAACCATTTATAGGCTACTTAAGGACCTCTCTTCTTAAGCAAGAAAAGAGAAACAAAATGCTCTGATACCAATGTAATGGAATTGGCCTATTTAACTTGAGAGTAGCGGAAATTAATGAAAGTACTTTTAAGAAATGACTTTGTGAGTATAGCGGGTGAACACAGTTGAAGATAGCAACATAATCATAGCAATTAGTTAACTTGGCATGGACAATACTTTTGCAAGAGAGAGAATTTAGAGAACATGACAACAGTTGAGGACCGGATTTATGTGGAGCCGGTCCCCCCTCCAATAGGCATTTGTATTATGATTTCTCCCATTAAGAGAGACTTGTTACAATACAATCTTTGTGTTCCTTGTGACTTAGGTGATGCAATGAAGATGGAAAGCTTCATGAATCACAACATAACATAAACTTGAAGAAATATTTAACTATGCCAAGCCTCAATCCCAAGACCTCAAACACCTTCGAAGGTGGAGAGAGCTAGCAGGGAATGAGGGTAGGGAAGAGGAAGAAGAAACATTTCATAGGAGAAAGAATTAGTTCCTCACTTATCATAACTCTTGTTGCTAGCATACATAATAGCATAGTAATGAAGAAGAAGGAGATGGCAAGCTTAAGCATTGAAGCATGGCTCTTGGTTGGATTTGCACTCCATATCCAAGAGTGTTGGTGTAGGCTCTCAACCTCTACGTGCTTGGAGAAGGAGAGGGAGCTCTTGCACTTTGCATAGCACACCATGAGAGTGTTTGTGAGTGTGTGTGGGTGAGTATGCCTTGCAAGAAACCCCCCTCCTTTCTAGGTCGACCCCCTCTTCTAGCTCATCATTGAAGCTCATTGGCTCATGCCAAGCCTAGCCAATCACAAGCTTGGGCCATTTCTAGCAATAGGTGTAGTCTTGGGACAAGTGTCCCCCTTTCCCCTTAGAGAGAGAGAGGAATTGATAAATGCAAAAACAATCAGATAATTGTTGTAAATTATCATCGGACCTCTTTTAATCCTAGCCAATAGGGTTCAAGCACCTGATGGAGGTAACATGGGTAGGGGCTTGCCATGTGTCCCTACTGCCTCTTTAAGCTTGGGATTTCCTTGAGAGTGTGTGTGTATGTTCTCTTTCTAACCCTTAAGAAAAGGGCTTGCCCCCCTCTTTGTAGGGATCTTTCTGACCTTGGGTGCTCAAGCACCTTAGTCATCAAGCATGACTAAGCACTTGGACTAGGGGTGTTCCCACTAGCATCTCAGGCAAGCATGTCAAAGCACCTCAAGCACCTTAATCGTGCAATAGGTCAAGTACCTCAAGCACCTTAATCAAGCACCTCAAGCACGACAAGAACTTCAAGCAGGACACGCACCTCGAGCTTGGGCCGGGTTCCCACCTCAAGCTCAGACCTAGCTTGACTATGGTCCTAGATCTAAGGACTTTTACACACATTATTGGAGGTCTTCAATGAAGCTAACCCTAAGGTCTTATGCTCCATTTTTTAACCTTGCTCTTTGATAGACCATCTCTCATTTGGGCTCCTTTACCATTGGCCCCGTGTTGAGATAGATCTATAAGCACATGTCTATATCTTAACCCTTGTTTTCGTTTATTCTCCCACATTAAGTGATCAGTTTAATATGAGAAAATCATTTGGGTTGGTTAGATATTAGATATTAGATTTTATGACAAAATTTGCCCATCTTCTATCGCATAGACCACTGATGCACACAAAAACCTCTCTCTTTCTCTGTCTCTTTGCCTAACAAAGAGGGCACACACGTCTGTCGGCAGTGGCACACACACAAAGAGACATAACCAAAAAGAAAGGGAGGTGGGGGAACAAACAAACTATCGAGAAATGCAAGATTTATTTGATCCAAAAAAACCCTTTACATCAATACGAGAGCCAATCCAAGGCCGACTTGACAAAGAGAAATTCTCACAAAATGCTTCATAGGCACACACATTTGTAAGAGAAGCCTCCACAGACCCTCCTTGGTTTGAGAAAATACCCTTGAAAATGGCCAAAAATCTTGTTTATGATAGAGCCTTCGGTCCATTTTTAGCAGCTTACAGATTACTCAACTTGGAAACTTTGCATGCGAACTACATCTTTGTAGGCATGATCAACTCCTCTTTCTTTCTATCTCACTGGCTTTGCACCGTGGGAAGGGCCCCCCACTTTGAGGACTAGCACTAGCGCTAGTGGGGGTCCCCCCCTTAGCTTTTCATTAAAAATGATTGAGGATCCGAGGGCCATCAGATCAAGCCCCGTAGATTCCACATCATCACTGTGTCAAATGTGCCACCCAACAGCCACACTACCAACAACAACATATACCAGATAGCACTGCTCGCACTGCCACCTTGCACAACTGTCAACTGACTCGACATCAATTAACAAAAGCTGCTAAAGACCAAAGCCATACAAAGGCATATCAAAGACAGATGCAAAGAAGCAGTAAAGATTGGAATTATACATTCTTTACATTTTCCAAAATGGTCATGTATTGTAGTTTCCCAATTTATTTCAAGCCATTATAGTATTTTTAATGTGTTATAGGCTTAATGGAAGTTCCAAGCTGTAAAGAACAGGTCAGTTAGTGTGATTAGGTTGCAGATTCAGTAAGTGGTGGAGCCCTAAAGGCCTTGGGCGCTTGAACATTTCATATTTTACCATAGGTATATAAGGCAATGTGTAAAAGAAATTAGGGTTCTCAAGCTCATTTGTTAAGACCACTCTTTTGTGAAAGCTCATGAGGTGTGTGGCTATGGAGTCCTTGAGCTTCTCCTTGCTCATGTGACTTGATTAAAACTAATCAATGCTTAATTCTCTTTCATTGTGCCCCTCTCATACTTCTTGTGATTGCTAATGATTCTTTGATTAGATAGATCGTAACTAGTTAGTGGTTAATCCCTCTCTAATCTTGTGTGACCTATTTTTCTTGTGTGTGCATGTAGGTTTGATTGGAGTGTAGTGCTCAATAGATCTATGTGTGTGTGCTTGTGATTAGTATGTTACATGATAGGATTAGTGATGTGTGCGTCTTGCAATCGTTAGTGTATGTGATTGGGTTGATATGAGGTGAAGGAAAGTGGATGTCGAGATTGCCAATCATTGTGGCTTAGATCCTCCATAGGCCGAGAAGCTTATCTCATAGAGTCACCATTCGTGTTGCCATGATTAGCTCACTAATCGTGTGAGTGTTTTCATACCGTCTACCCGGATAGCTCATCTCTCTAGATTGATAATGTTGTTGGTCATTGGAGCTATGCTACGATGGTACCCCCAACATTTGGCATCGTTGCCAGGGACGATGGCCTACACTAGTGTAATTATGGCATAATCAGATGTGATTCCTCACTAATTTCTTTACTAATTTCACTTGTGTGTTTATGGTTTTGTGGATTTTGGATGTGTGTGCATGAAGCAATGTGTTCATTTCTCCCTAATTTGTCACCATATCTTGCCAATTCTGTGCGTACAAACTCTAATTTCACACTAACCCCTTACTAATTTCACTAATTTTTGCTAGCTTACACACTAATTTTCTACTAACGATTGGAGCTTCCAACCGTTCAATCGATCTTCATTGGAAAGGTAAACAAGGTGGTATTCTCAACCTCCTTAGAATCTAAACATGTGTAGAGATGCCATGATGATGATACAACACCATGTCGATGCTATGTTATGCTATGTTAATTTCCACCATGTCCATGCTATGTTATGCTTTGAATTTTTTTGAAATGTTCATTTTCATGCCGTTGCAATGCCGAATTTTTTCAGATTTGGAGGCGTATGGAATTGACAAGTTCAATTGCTAATTGGTGAATGCACATTGCTAATTGTGTGCCTAATTGATCTAATTGCATGCTTGAATGGTCAATTGCAAGTGTGTGCGCACTAAAATCAAGTATGTGTGCATTCTAATTGAGTGTGTGTATGCCTAATTTTAAATGTATGTGCACTATTTTGCCCTTGTTTGTGCACCTAAAAATCAATGTGTGCTTAATGATTTTTTAATTGTGATGATTGATTTGTGTTGTGGTCATGCCCAATTAGAGATTTGTGAATTCAAAGTGCAATTTGGTCAAGATTAACCCTTGTGTGTGCGCACCTAAAAATTGATAAAAATTGCCAATTATTAGTGTGTGTGTGCCTAAAAAGTCCTTAATGTGCATGATTAATTCAATGTTAGATTGCATATTTGATGTAATGGTTAACTATTGCATTTTTGAGCTCAAAACAGGATTTACACACTCCAAATGCGTCAATTTTTGACCTAATTTTGTCGATTTTAATTGCCTAGTTTGAATTTTATTGATGAATTATTTGGCAATTGAATCAATGTGATTATTGTGGTTTAATTTGGCTGCACTAATCCCCTATGTGTGGAGAATTTTTGAAAAAAATTTGGATATTTTTTGTAAATTTTTGCTTAATTCTAAAAAAATTGATATCTTGCGATCTTGATGAGCTGTTTTGTGTGCGTTTTTACAGCATCATTTTGAGCGCATTTGTTCTCTCTATGGTTGAGTTTTGAGCGTTTTGCTATTTGCGAGGGCCAGGGTGTTGATTTTGTCGTAATTAATATTTTTGACAAAAACTGACATTTTTGGTGTGCTTATGCGTGTCGAAAATGTTCAATTGTGATTGTTGATGATATTTTAGGTAAATTTTTGATTTTTGGATGATTTTTAGCGTTTTCAGCTAATTTTGGACTAAATTTGTCTTTATCAGACATTAAGAAAATAAAATTAAAAAATTGATTTCGACGAGCGCCGACCGATTCAACACGAGCGTGAACGAATGCTTTGGTAAGTTTTCGACGGTCGTGTAAACTCTATGGTAAAATTTCAAGCTTTGATGCAAAAAATGAATTTTGACGGCTCATGTACGTGGAAATTTCCCCTTGCGATGATCAAAGGCTAAATAATTAAAAATAAAATAAAATAAATAAAAACCCCACCTCACTATCTCTCTTACTCCTTCTTTCTCTCTCTGCTTTTAGGCGCAATAAACAAGGCTTTCGTTTTAAAAAAAATTAAAGTTTAACTTTCTCTCTCTTCTCCCTTTTTCAAGCGAGAAACCCACTCTCTCTCTCTGCATCTCTGCGCGTGGGCATGGACCCCTCTCTACCTGTCTCTCGCTTTCTCTCTCTCTTCTTTAGGCCCAAACAACACACACACACATGCCATCATTTCTCTGTCTCTCTCTTTTGTGAAAGTGCCATCCTTGGTAGGCCCGCTCTTTTTCTCTCTCTCTCTCTCTCTAACTCTCTTCTGCGCTACCCACACAGCCAAGTCAAAAAGCTCTCTCTCTCTCTCTCTCTCTCTCTCTCTCCTCTACTCTCCACTGTTCTAGCACGTGGCCCGACAAGTGGCACCATACACTCTCTCACTAACTTTCTCTCTCTCTCTACCCCGCTGTGCCACGTCAGCCTTGGCCACACACACCTAAGTCCCCGTCGTATAACCTCGCTCTCTGCTCGTTGTCGGCGTTGACAGTCTGCCACATCATCGACACGTTGTCGTGTTGTGACACGTACATAGTGGGAACGCATCCTACAAGAGTTATCTTGTAATTTTTTAGATACATAATTATCTTTTCTATAATGTACATATGCATATTTAAGTATAATAATAAGATTTCTATCTCATCCTATAATTTATCTCAAGGGTAACCTATTCTTATTTTACTATCAAAAAATACTATGGAAAAAGCGTCAATAGCTCCGCCTCTTTAACTTGGGCAAAAAGCATTGATTCTTTATTTCTACTATCTCATTATCATCTCACACCCTAGCTAGATCCTATATCTAGGGTAAAATCCAATATATATATATATATATTCTATGTATTTTTCATATTTTTCTCATATTTCTTTTTAAATAGCTACTAGGAGGGAATCAAATCCTAGTGGGACACTTGGTGGCATGATTTCAAAGATACACTTATTTTAATGCATTATTGCAAGCATGATTACAAAACTTTGTTAAAGAGCAATGTCATGCTTTCATATGGCATGAAGTGTCCTTTGGAATCAAATGAAAGTCTAGGCTAAGGGAACCACAGGAAGACTTTTTTTGCCAGAAATGGACCCTATTTTGATGAATTTCTTACACAAGGTTCCAATCCGAATTGGAAAATGATTTTAAAATGAAAATCGTAGCCAATGAGTTGAAGTTTCTGCCCATATTTTTACTTTTTTATTTGGTGCCACGGTT
Organism: Adiantum capillus-veneris; assembly: GCF_014529385.1. Lineage (NCBI taxonomy): Eukaryota > Viridiplantae > Streptophyta > Polypodiopsida > Polypodiales > Pteridaceae > Adiantum > Adiantum capillus-veneris. The sequence continues at coordinate 23,180,640 of NC_140940.1, read as the reverse complement.
GAGGAGATATGATCAAAATATTGGAGCCCAGTCTGCCCACATCATGCAGGGACAGCTCATTTTCAACTTTTCCAATTCCTATTCACACTGGCTCTTCTCTTCTTGTGTAAACCCTTGGGGGTTCCCTTCACCTATAAAAGGGGACCTCTTCTTCCTTGAAAAGGAACTCAAGCATTCAAGCCATTGATGAGAGGAATTCTTGAGGGAGTGAGTAGTAATGCCTAATTGTACTTAGCCCATTAACATAAGCCCAAGCCTACACTTTCTCCTAGAGGAAGACTAGCCATTCTTGTACGCTATCCTTGGAAGATCAACTCTAATCAAAGAAGGTGTTGTACTTGGCGTATCAATCAAAGTGGAGTGCTCCCCTCTTCTTGTCTCTCCATCAATAATGGTGCTGAAGGGTTTGTCAAGTAAGATGTGTTCTACATTGATGTTTTCTTGATTTCTTGTTGTTTTCTTTTTCATCTCTAATCCAACATATATATATATATATATATCTAATATTATCTCCTTAACCAAATCTATCTCTCTCACTCTTAGTAATTCATCCTCTCTACAAATTTTAGGTTCTCTTTGTTATAGGTACATCTCTCCCGCAGTATCCTTATTGCCTACGGACAAGAATAGAGCTTGGGAGGGAAACTTCTCATCTCTTCACTTCTCTCATATCTACATTTCTCACATACTATCCTAGATGAATAACCCACATGATGATAATTTCTATCGCTTTCACTCTGTACAATCTATTAGAATTAACGTATGTATTAGCCGTAAAATACACTTTCAACAACGTATAGTGTTTCTCTTTGGCCCAGAAAGGCTCAATGAAATACTTCTATCACCGGATCCCATCATACTACCTCTCATAGACTATAATTTTTCTTTTGATGTAAGCGTAGTTATCTTGCTATGAACCAAGAGGATCTGTACACACAATTAATCCCAATCACTAGACAAAATATATATACTACGGTAAGCACAAAGCTACAATTCCAAAGAACAATTCGTAGCCTATTTGGACAGCCAAGATTGAATGCCATTAACTCATCTATTAACCCTTTCATACTACCCATGATACGATATGACCATAGCCTTAAAGTTTTCATCTTTGTGTTGTTTTGACATTCTCTTTTGTGTTCTTTCTTTGTGTGTGTGAGTGCAAGAGAGAAAGAGTGGGTCTTCTTTGATTGCACTTCTTTCCAAACCCTAGTCTTCATGGCACTATGGTTTAATTCCTTCATATAGTTTTTGTTGAGTTCTCTCACAAACTCTCACAGCCATAAGCCCGGTGCTTTCCCGACAAGACCGCTAATTTCTCGACAACGTCTCTCTCTCTCTCACTGTCTGGCATCGCCAAGGCCACCACACACTCACACACACTCTCTCTTTCTCTCTCTTCTCCTCTGCTGCCCCTACCTATGCGCCAGCCCGTGACCCCGCCTCCATTATCGCCATCATCGTCGTCACGAGCGGTTTAGTCAACCTGCAAGGTGAGCATAAAAGGTTTTTCAATAAAACATAAAAAATATAAATACCTAAAAAAAAAAAAAAACACAAACAACAAAAAATCACACAGAAATTAGAAAAAAATGCATAAAAAATAGAAAAAAACAATAAAAAGCTAAAAATCTATTAAAAACATATTAAAAAAGGGTTTTAAAAATTGCAATAAAATAGAAACTCAACCAAATTTTATTAAAAAATTTCAAAAAAACCAAAATATCACAAAAATTCATAAAAAATCAAAAGTTGATCAAATAAATCAAAAAAATATTGTAAAATTCATAAATCACTCAAGCAAATCTATAAAAAATAAAAAAAATTCCTATAATTTAAAAAACAAAACCAAAAATTTGTAATTATTCATAAAAACACCAAATCTTTTAGAAAATTTAAAACTTCACAAAGAATAATAAAAATAAAAAGAGCGGAGTCAGAATTTTTTATTATTATTGAAAAACAAACCGAGCAGTGAGAAGAAGCCTGCAAAATTGAGAAGTGCGAAAACAGTCGAGCCATGGGCGGGGGACAAATTCAAAAATTTGTCGAACTTGAGTGAAAACAAACCGTGAAAACTGAGAATTAAGGTTGCATCGAAAGCTGACTAGCTAGGATACATTCACACAAATCTGAATTCGAAATTGAATTTGTACGTAAAATTTGGTCGCTAGGGCATTGTTCACGTGTTGAAATTGCGATTTGAGGATGCGAATAGCAGATTTTGCTGCAAATTGGCTGAATCCGAGTTGTAAAACCCGTCCAGATTCAAATTTGATATAGAGATGGGGAAAGCACTTGGGAAGTGGACATAATCTTTTTGGCCAAGAACATCACTGTTCTACCCTAGTTTTGGATAGTGTTCCCACAGTTCAGTCAAAGAACGCTAGAGGCTAGAAGAAATTGTACAAACCGAAAATTGGTGAGTGCAAGTAATTGCACAACAAATTGAGCGGCACAAATCATAAGAGACAGTTTTATAGATTGAGCCAACATGGACTCAAATCGAGCCAAGAATTCAAGTATAGTAGAGCAAGCCAGTAGAGCAATGGCAACACATGTACAATTGCAACTTAACAAAGTTTACAGCTATATGGCTACAATGGAGATAAGGTTTTGTATAGAGATTCAGAAGGCCAAAGATACCTAATGAGCATCAAAAGCAACAAAGAAGCCAAGATTATATTGATCATAGTAAAGCAAAATTCAGAGAACTCCTAGATGTTTACAGACTCAGTGGAGCTAGGTATTGCAAGCTCAAAGACGAGGTGCAGATAGAAGTGCAAAAGATGGACCCAAGTGGTTATTTAGAAACGTGCACAAGCCAGCAAAGCATCCATCTAGTGCATCTGCAATCAGGATCATTGTACATGGATTACATTGGTCAAATCTACAGTTGAGATCCAATAATGGAATATCCAACAGATCAACCAATAGAAGCCAATCTAATTGGAGAACTAGGTCAATTACAGTACAAAGGTCAAAATGGAGCAGTCTACAACTTGATGCTCAATGGTATATTGCTCAGATTGTGGAAGAAAAAGGGGACATTTTTATGAAGATTGTCCAAGAAATCTAGACAACAGGGACACATCAACTGCCAAGCAGGGTACATAGCAAATTCTAAATGTGAATCTTGATGTAAGCGCATCTAACTCGTCACTTTTGATGCAATCAAATGATTTTGCATTACCATTAGAAGCACCAGTAAAAGCACTGCAAGTTCAAAATCAGCATAAGATGCACAGACACATGAAAAGCTTAAAATTGATTCTTTGAATAACAAACTCCTGCGTGAATTTGGTCAAGGTGTCTAGATATCACCGAATGTTGAAAAGAATGTTAGGATTGCAATTGATTCTGCATCCTCTTCCACAAGTGTGCAATTTTATCACAAGTTCAACCACTAACCTGGCAATGGATCAGTTTCTGCATAACGTCTTGCTTTGTTGTTGAATATACCTGTACACAAGAGTTTTAATTTCGGCAATTGGATCAACGCATTTATCTGCTGGAGGTGATCTTAGTAATGATTGGTATAACTGGAGAGTTAATCTCAACCACTACTGTATTCTATACACTGTTGATGTTCCTGATTAGGTTGCTAATCTGAAACAGTACCCTTCCTTGATGTTGGCCAATTTACGTGAAAAAGCTTGAATTCAGTATTTGCTTTGTCAAATGGGCAATCACGGTCCAATTTTACTTCTGAAAGAAGTTCTAGAGCCCTTAAGCCAAATAGAACCTCACTGTCTAGGCCAAGTCAAATTTTCTCTCCAGAATGCCCCAATAGACATCCTACGCGTAGGATGTCTCATGCTGCATTTAGCCTGGATTTCTGCACTGTATTTTCCCCTTGTTGTGCTGAGCTTACAACTGTTTTTACTTTTTGATTTGGACTTCTAGAAGCTAGTCAATGAGTCAGAAATCTGTTCCGACGGCAAAGAAGGTGTGACATCATGTGACTTTACATCAAAGAACCCTCATGGATCAGATTCTTCACGCAAGTCAGGCTTTCAAAACTTCAAGTCAATTGATGAACCAACTGAAACCTCTAAGGAGACACCCAAAAAAACAAAGGTATATCAACCAAAGTACTCAAGAAAGCAATAAAAAGTCAAGCAAGTGTTTGTTTTGAGCAGTTTAGTCAAAGTCAATGATCCGGTTTGGAGTAAGGATGGGAAATCAACACAGAAAGACAAACATATGGGATGGATAGCATCACAATGGAGCTTAAAAGACTAGGAGTACTATAGAGGTAATAGACACATATCGGTACCAAAACTGCAGGTAAGGGCATATGAAGTAACATCAAAACCCTCCGAAGAAAGAAGGCCCACAAGGTATTAACCTCAACAATATCCTAGGATACCTAAGAAGCAGGTATACAACAGAACAACATTAAAAGATGCTAAAGTATACCACAACTCTCAAGAGGATACATAATAGAGATGGATCTCAAAGAATCTTCCTCTTAGACAAAGTTTATGCAAAGATTTGGTTGCCAGTCAACCACAAGCCAAATGCAGCTACACCAAACCTGCATGAAGATCTCAAGAGCTCAACAGACCTAGAGCTAAGCAAAGTCAACAAGGAGATACAAAGGTCATTAAGAGATTTGGATTCCTAAGTCTTCCAATGCTCCAAGTCAAAATCTAGATGTTGTTAGCCAGCAAGGCCTACAACAACATCAAAGACTCCTTACAAATAGGCCCAATCAAAGAATCACACAAAAAATGGATTCTTCACAATCAAACAAGGAAAACCCAACCAACGTCAATGCAAAACAGGTATGGCAAAAGAAACCTTCAATGCCAACTTGGTCCTTCACTAATCCTCTTTTTGAGGATTCGAGCTTACTTTTACTTGAAGAAATGTTTGTAGTAAGCACAAGAACGTAAAAAATCAAGTTGCCAAGGTGCAAAAAACACTCTTTGGCATAGTTAGAGTCGGGATGCTGAGCCATAAAATGAGCAAAGCATTAGTCCCAAATCTTCAAGTTGTAATAAAATTTGTGCTAAGAGTCGTAGTTATTAGGCTTACACTCAAGCTGGAAGAGTTTAGCATATCTAAGTCATGTCGCTCATGTTATATGAAATGAGCATAAGAGTTGAAGTCTATTAACTTACAATTGGTGGAGTGTCCTAGAGTCCAACACTCACGCTAGATGAAATGAGCATAAGAGTTGAAGTCTATTAACTTACAATTGGTGGAGTGTCGTAGAGTCCAACACTCACACACAATGCATAGTAAGATGAGAGCACATATCCTCAACAAAAAATACCATTCTTAAAGGGGTTCCAGCTTGCAAATCCACATCCACTTCCAAGCCCCTCAAAATCTTTCTTGCACAACATATTGTTTTCCATGCATTTTTGTGTATGCATATATAGGAAGTCCCACCATTGGACAATATGCATTAGAACTCTTTTTTGCTTCCACCTATGCACCTTGAGTAGACTACAACAGGCAAACCAATGTTCCTCATGATACCCTTTCATATTTGCTGCCTTTTTAATTCCATATCTATCAGCAAATAATCCCTTGAGTACTTTATTAATATTTCCCACGTTAATAAGTACTCCAATAATGTGCATATCCCAAAGGCACTTTTTTTCACTGGTTTTTTTCCCTTTGGTCATCCAGGTATTAGACCCTTTTTTAAAAGTCATCATTCTACTTCCCTTGTACATACTTTTCATAATTAAACAACAGTCTCATTATTATGCGATTACAACAGACAAATGCAACATCATCTCTCACATAGGAAACAACTTCGGACCAATGAAGATGCTGCAGAAAATTGAACCTCATCAACAAATTCAATGACAAATGAAGACGATCAGCCCATCAACAACCATCAAAAACCTTCCACAACCTCCCAGGACACCAGAGTGCCCGAGGAGGACGGGCACTAAAATCGGAAGGGGGGAATGTTAACTGAGTTGACGTCAGAATAAAAGCTAATAAAGACCGAAGCCATACAAAGGCATATCAAAGACAGATGCAAAGAAGAAATAAAGATTGGAATTATATATTTTTTATATTTTCCAAATGGCCATGTATTATAATTTTCCGATTTATTTCAAGCCATTGTAGTATTTTTAATGTGTTACGGGCTCAATGGGAGTTCCAAGCTGTAAAGAACATGCTTCTTAGTGTGCCTAGGTTGCAGATTCAATAAGTGGTGGAGCCCTAAAGGCCTTGGGTGCCCGAAAATTGCATAGTTTACCCTAGGTATATAAGGCAGTGTGTAAAAGAACATTAGGTGAAATTTGAACTCACAAAGGGTCTCTTTAAGCAGTTTGACTTTACCTCTCTCTACCAAAACGGGCGCATGGATACATTTTTGCAAACAAACTCCAAAGTTGGTGGAGGTTCGACAGTTAGAATGAACTCTTCAAGCTCTATCTACTGATATATAGCATGCCATGAGATTCCTCATATTTTGGAAGATTCTTTTTTTGATTCACTTAGATTCCGACAGAGTTGTCACATCATAGGTGAATCAAAAAAACAATCTTCTAAAGTATGAGGAATCTCATGGCGTGCTATATATCAGTAGATAGAGCTTGAAGAGGACATTCTAACTGTCAAACCTCCGCCAACTTTGGAGTTTGTTCACAAAAATTTATCTATGCACCCATTTTGGTAGAGAGGTACAGTCAAACTCCTTAAAGGGCCCCTTTGTGAGTCCAAATTTCACCTAGTGATTAGGGTTCTCAAGCTCATTTGTTGAGACCACTCTTTAGTTAGAGCTCATGAGGTGTGTGGCTATGGAGTTTTTGAGCTTCTCCTTGCTCAAGTGACTTGATTAGCACTAATTAATGCTTAATTCTCTTTCACTATGCCTCTCTCATACTTTTTGTGATTGCTAATAATTCTTTGATTAGCTAGATCGTAACTAATTAGTAGTTAATTCCTCTCTAATCTTATGTGATTGACCTCTTTTGCTTGTGTGTGCATGTAGATTTGATTGGAGTGTGGTGCTCAATAGATCTATGTGTGTGTATGTGCTTGTGATTAGTATGTTGCATGATAGGATTAGTGATGTGTGCATCTTGCAATCGTTAGTGTGTGTGATTGGGTTGATTTGAGGTGAAGGGAAGTGGATGTGGAGACTACCAATCATTGTGGCTTAGCTCCTCCATAGGCTGAGAAGCTTACCTCATAGAGTCACCATTTGTGTTGCCATGATTAGCTCACTAATCGTGTAAGTGTTTCCATATCCTAGCCGGGTAGCTCATCTCTCCGGATTGATAATTTTGTTGGTCATTGGAGATATGATACGATGGTACCCACAACAACAACCAAAATGGGCTCCGCCATTCGGTAAGCACTCTATCCTTTGAATCGCTTGCAAGAAATTTCTTCATGATGGAAATGTGTACAATTTTCCATGTCTTTGGGGCCTCGATGTTTCCATGAAGGCTAGCCCACCATTGATGAGCAGACTTCTAAAAGTGCATAGCTACATGGTGTATCTCGGAGGACTTCGTGAAGCCCTCATCTCCAAAGGCCACATCAAATTGTTGTATGAAGGCCAATACTTTGTCGGTGGCACCAAAGGTGCCATCATAGGTGAGAAAAGAGATACTCTTTCCTCCCTCTTTGAACTTCTTGAGATTTTGTGATCTTCGCCATGCAGGGTATGATTTGCGATGTCCTCCCTCTTGTATTCTCTAAGAGAATAGCCATAGCTTTCGTTGGAAGAGGAGGAAGGTAAAGAAGAAGGAGAAGAGGGTGACCTCTTTCTTGTCCTTTTCTTCCTTTGTTTCCTCTCTTCCCTTTTGGAATGATGAGGAGAAGGAATATGCATTGACCGTTTCCTCTTGGGAGGAGTTGGCGATAGTCTAGACCGCCATCTTTGTGGAGCCACATCTTCAGAGGAACTTAGGGATTTGCTTCTTTCTCTTTCTTTGGATTCCTCCTCTCTTATGAGAGAGTATTCTTTCGGGAGTCTCATCAAGAGAGCTCCTAAGCTCTCTCTCCTCTTGGAGAGGAAGGGAAATCCCATAAGCACGAGTTGTTGAGTAAATTTGGCTTGCAAAGTAGGGTTGCCCATAGCTTGACGCAACCTAGTAACAAGATAATTGATAAACATCGGGGCATCATCATTAGCACCTTCATGTACAAAAAAAAGTTATCAATGTTCATTCTGCTCTCTTGGTTATTGTTAGCCATGCTAATTATACTTATGTGTTTACTTAGTGTATTCTTTGGCAATTCAAAACCTTAGTTTCTACTCCTCTTAGCCTTTGAAAGTAAGCACTTACATATCTACACCCACGGCTTGAATTGGCTAATTATAGAGATTAGTGGGTGGGTCTAACATAACAGAATTTTTGAGGGATAGCTCCTTTTGGACTTCTTAAGGCTCAATAATGGTAATGCCATAGGCAAGTCTAAAAAGACCCCATTATTAAGACCAAAGTTCCCGAGGTGTTCACCATATCCCACATAGTGGTTTTAACAAAACCGATAATAGATTCCAGTCCCACTTACCCTAATATAATTAACAAAACCAACCACTAATAGGCTACGTAAGGACCTCTCTTCTTAAGCAAGAAAAGAGAAACCAAATGCTCAGATACCAATGTAATGGAATTGGCCTATGAGAATAGCGGTATTAAGAGAATTAGAGTGAGCATTTTTGTGAGATTACTTTGAGAACATAGAGGGTGAACTTAATTGATGGCAACATAAACATAATACTTAATTAACTTGGCATAAAAAATAATTTTGCAAGAGAGAGAGTATTAGAGAACATGAAAATAGTTGAGGACCGGATTTACTTGGAGCCGGTTCCCCCTCCAAAAGGCGTTTGTAATATAGATTCTCCCATCAAGAGAGACTTGATACAATACAATCTTTGTGTTCCTTGTGACCTACCTGATGCAATGAAGATGGAAAGCTTCATAAGCATAACATAAACTTTACAAAAAGAATTAACTATCCCAAGGCCTCAAACACCTTCAAAGGTGGAGAGAGCTAGCGGGGAATGAGGGTAGGGAAGAGGAAGAAGAATCATCCATAGGAGAAAGAAATATTTCCTCGCTTATCATCATTGTTATTGCTTAGCATAGCATAATAGCATATTAATGAAGATGAAGAAGATGGAAAGCTTAAGCATTGAAGCATGGCTCTTAGTTGGATTTGCATTCCATATCCAAGAGTGTTGGTGTAGGCTTTCAACTTCTCAACAAGCTTAGAGAAGGAGATGGAGCTCTTGCACTTTTTACTTCACACAATGAGAGAGAGAGAGAGAGAGAGAGAGAGAGAGAGAGAGAGAGAGAGTGGGAGAGTATAACTTTTCTCATGCTTGGTCCACCTCTCTCTCTCTCTCTCTCTCTCTCTCTCTCTCTCTCGCTTGTATTATTTAATTATATCATTTGGACATGTGTTCTCTTTTTCCTCTTTGAGAGAAAGAGCTTAATTATTTATTTTTATGCATCTAAATTCTCATTGGACCCCTTTAAAGCCTATCCAATAGGATTCAAGCACATCATGAGGGCCACATGGGAAGGATCCTATTTATGCTTCTTAAGATATCATGTTTGAATTGAACACTTCAAGCACCTAGTCATTTAAGCATGGAAACTATTTATGCATCTTGAGAGTTTATGTTTGAATTGAACACTTCAAGAACCTTAGTCATTTAAGCATGAGAAGCACCTCAAGCTTGGGAAAGGTTCCCACAAACACTTTAAGCACTTTAGCTAGCAAGCACGACAAGCACCTCATGCTTGGGTAGGATTCCCACATCAAGGTCATCTTAAAGGACTAATATTTGGAGGTCTTTAATCAAGCTAACCCTAAGGTCTTTTAAGCTCCATTAGATGCACGTTGCTCTTTGATAGACTACCTTATTTTGGACCCCAATTGAGATGTAACCACCTCTCCTCTTGGTCCCTTTTGCTGAGGTAAATCTAGAAGCACTTATTGCACATTACTCTTTGGTAGACCGTCTCCTTTTGAACCCCTACTGAGATGCAACCATTTCTACTTTTGGTCCCTTGTTGAGATAGGTGGGTACTTACATCTCAAAGCTACAATCTTTCAAAGGATAGACTTTGCCACACAAAAGCAACATTTTTGTGTAAAATTACTTGAAGAAATAGCCGAGTATGTCAACTCACATCAGCCTAGCACCAAGGTCATCCACCACACTATGGTTGCTTCAAGGATCAATTTCCAACAAGGGGCAAGAAGAAATTTCAAGCCCATGGAAAATAAGGATCAAAATGAAGCTAAAGGGAAGAGCAATGCTTAAAACTCTTCCCAAGGAAACACCGACACCAACAACAATAAGGCCAAGCAGAAAAGAGCTTACAAAGGTGAAAATAAGCTCTCTCCCAAATAATTAGAGGCCTTTCGTAAAGACCATAAATGCTTTAAGTGTGGGGAGCAAGGACATGGTTATCGTTCTTGCCCCAAAAGATATGTCCGCAATGACACTCCTAGAGCTTCTATGGTTGAACCTCCAAAAGAGGATACTCATTGCAAAGGCTCATCCCTCTCCTATTCTTGGAGAAAAGTAGGGAAGCATGATTGCAATGTCTATTGTCCGCAGAGGAGCAATAAGAATTACGGAAATGAATACCCTCACATTGCCTTACATTATATGAACATCAAAACACAGGAAGGCAGAATAGAAGACAAGTCATAGAAACATAACACCATCTTCTTCATTAATATGTAATCGAACACAGAGTACAAGAGGGAAAATATATTGATAACATAAAAATTAGAGATATCCCCAAAGACTGGTATGCCCCCCGATATACAACCGCTGCTCCAACGTAGATCGAGAACGGTGCAAAACCCCATCTTGTCCCATGATATCCCCATGAAGAAATGTCCAAAAACCGCATGACTCCTAGTCCGCAATGTCTAGATATCCGCAAGACCGCAATGTGTGGCTTATGCCGTAACATCTGGCACACATGGTGGATGTTAACTGAGTGAACGTCAGTTAAGAGGAGCTACTAAAGATCGAAGATGTACGAATGCACATCGAGGATGAATGCAAAGAAGGAGTAAAGATTGGGGTTACACATTTTTCACGTTTTTCCAAAATAGTCACGTATTGTAAATTCCCGATTTATTTCAAGCCATTGTAATATTTAAATGTGTTACAGGCTCAATGGGAGTTCCAAGTTGTAAAGAATAGGTCACTTATTGTGCCTAGGTTATAGATTCAGTAAGTGGTGAGCCCTAAAGGCCTTGGGCGCCCGGACATTGCATATGTTTAACCTAGGTATATAAGGCAATGTGTAAAAGAAATTAGGGTTCTCAAGTCATTTGTTGAGAGCACTCTTTGGTGAAAGCTTTTGAGGTGTGTGGCTATGGAGTCCTTGAGCTTCTCCTTGCTCATGAGACTTGATTAACACTAATCAATGATTCATTCTTTCTCATATGCCTCTCTCTTACTTCTTATGATTGCCTATGATACTTAGATTAACTAGATTTTAACTATTTAGTGGTTAATCCATCTCTAATCTTGTATGATTGCCCTCTTTTGCTTGTGTCTGCATGTAGGTTTGATTGGAGTGTGGTGCTGGATAGATCTATGTGTGTGTGCTTGCGATTAGTGTGTTGCATGATAGGATTAGTGTTGTGTGCATCTTGCAATCGTAGTGTGTGTGATTGGGTTGATTAGAGGTGAAGAGAAGTGGATATGGAGATTGCCCTTCATTGTGGCTTAGCTCCTCCATAGGCCGAGAAGCTCACTTCGTAGAGTTAACCATTTGTGTTGCCACGATTAGCTCACTAACCGTGTGAGTGTTTCCATGCCCTAGCCGGGTAGCTCATCCCTCCAGATTGATAATTTGTTGGTTATTGGAGCTATTGCAACGATGAGACCCCCAACATTTGGCGCCATTGCCGGGGACGATGGCCTACGCTAGTGTAATTGTGGCATAAACGAATGCGTTCCCTCACTAATTTCACTACTAATTTCACTTGTGTGTATATGTTTTTGTGGATTTTGAATGTGTGTGCATGAAGCATTGTGTTCATAATTTCCTAATGTGTGACCATATCTTGCCAATTGTGTGTCTACACACACTAATTTCTCACTAACCCTTTGCTAATTTGACTAATTCTTGCTAATGTACTAATGTGCTATGAAGGATTGGAGCAATCGACCATCCAATTGATCTTCAACGGAAAGGTAATTAAGGTGATATTCTCAACCTTCCTAGAAACTAGAGGTGTGTAGAATTGTGTAGATATCCCACTATGATACAATGTAATGTGATGCAATGCTATGTTGATGCAATGCAATGTTGATGTTGAGGATCAAAAATTTTGCGATTATTCATTTTCACGCCGTCGTAATGCCGAAATTTTTAAGAACTGGCGGCGCATGAATTTGATAAGTTTCAATTGCTAATTGATGAATGTCCGTTGCTAATCGAGTGTCTAATTGAGTTAATTGCATGCTTGAATGGCCAATTTTAGGTGTGTGTGCACTATTTTACCCATGTTTGAGCACCTAGAAATCAATATGCGCGTTATGATTTGTGAATTGTGATGATTGATATGTGTTGTGCACATGACTAACTATTGATTTGTGAAGTCACATTGCAAATCCGACAAATTTAACCCTTTTGTGTGCGCACCTAAAGATTGGTAAAAACTGCCAATTTTTTAGTGTGTGTGTGTGCCTATAAAGTGTTTAAATTTGCATGGTTCATTCAATGTTTTGTCTGCCCAGTATGATGTCAAAATTGCTGCTCTCATCGAAATTCATAATAGCGAAGGTGTATTCATATGAAATTCCACAAGAGGTTACTACAATCTGCTCCAAGATGCCAATAGGTCTCTCTAGGTACCCATCCGCTAGTTGAAGTTTCATTCTAGTTTTCCTTAGAGAAAGTTTTTTCCATTTTTTCCACATTGCTTTGGTGGCTATGGCAATTCCGGCTCCACTATCCAATATTGCTACCAATTTTACGTCCTTGTACTGTACCGGTAGGGTAGTATTTCCTTCTTCACCTTCCAATAGTCCCCTACCTTGTTTACTGGCACTAGCTCATGTTTAGTTTGCTTCAAGGGTTGTGTCTTTAGCGTGTTTTGAGAAGCCTCAAGTGAAGGAATTACCAGTCCTATTTTTTCCAAAATTTTGGCGACCTCGTCCCAAAGATGTGGTCTAATGTTCATTAACTCTAACAGAGACAGTGTGCAACAGATAGGGGATGGCATTAGCTCGTAAAGAGTTTTAGTATCCATCATCTTAGGATTGGCTTTCCATTGAGATGGAACTTTCCTTACCTCAGATCGAGTTTCAAGGTTACCAATAAAGAAGGTAAAGTCTTCAACGACTGTGGTTTACTGTCTTTCGATATCGATGTGCCTGCATCGCCATATAATGATCGGATGTCATTTGGGTAGAGCTCATGCTCTAGGTGGATTTCTGGGATAGGAGCTCACACAAATGTGGCACTTTCATCTTTTCTGATTCTAATTTTTTCCCATAGCTCTTGAGGCCATTGTTCTTCTACCTCCAGAATTGGCAGTGGTACTTGAGAATGCGTTCCATCTGTTGTATTGGCTACCACCCTCATATCCAACGGTGTTTCGTCTACAAGATTGGGTAGGTTATTCTCTTCAATTTCCCTCACCTCTAATTGTTGAATCTTTTCTCGTATGAGTACATGGGTTTTTGGAGTCGTAGGAACTGATGATTCCATAAGCGCTTGAGGGGCTTGAATGAGCTCTTTGCACATTTTTAGCCTCTCTTTCTCATAGCCTGGATGAGGGTATGTTAACCACCTATCCTCTTGGGTTTGGTTAGGCTTTAGCCTTGCCTCGTAAGCTTTTAGAATTCATCCAAAGGTTCAAACACCTTGTCTATTGAGACTGAACCTCCTGATGGCAGTTCCGATGGTTTCTTTGTCTCGTTGTTGCCCTTAAGGTCTCTTTCCCTTTGAAGTTGTTACTCTGTTTTTCACAATTTGGTTTCCAATGCCATTTTTTTCTTTTCTCTTTTGGCTTTCATCTTGTTTCATTTTGCCTTCCAGGATTTTCTAGGGGTTCGGACAGACAAGTTGTCTATCTTTGTTTGGCTGGCGGGGACATTCCTTGCTACCTCATGTGCTTGAGCTCTAGTGACCGCGTTTATTGGAATGTTCGGTTCTGTTTTTGATCTACTTCAGCTTGACACAATCCCTATCTTGTTTATGGTTGCTTTTCCTTTGTTTTTGGGGTTTTTTTAACAGTGTGGAATAAGATGGTTGGTCGTGCATATGTCACAGAATCCAAAAAATTTCACCCGTTCTCCTTTGTTTGGACAAACTCTAGCCTAGTGATCACCGCCACATTCATAGCATGGTCCTACATGTGGTGAAGAAGCTTGTGGAGCTCCCATCGGTTGTCCTGTTCTAGGAGGGTAGCCTCTAGGTTTGTAGCCCTGATTTGCCATAAACATGAGCATATTCTCATTGACCATGTAATGGTTTTTGGTTGGTTGTGCTATGTATAAGGGCTTGGGTATTTCTTTTGGAATTATCCATATTTTATGTCCCTTTGGAGCATATGCATTCCTATCAATTTCCCTTTCATAAGTACTGTCTGAATCTTCTCGGTATGAGACTACCTAGATCATACTTTGATCAGAAGGTGGTTCTATGGGTTGAGAAATCCTTACCATAGCCCTATTTTCCTAGGGTAAAGGAGGTTGGTGTCCCAAAACAGGTTGAGCTTTTTCCTGGCCCAAGGTTGCGTTATTTGGCCCCACTTGGTACCTTGGAGGGGGCGAAAGTTGTTGTCCCCCATGTGCTCCGTATTGTCTCTCTCTAACATAGTTCCGATTATAGAAACATTCGTGAGTTTTGTGGTTTGTCCATTTCTGTTCTGTAGCACACCATTTCAATATTCCCTGTGTGTTCACTCCTGGCCTTTGTTGAAGGTTGCACCACTGGGTTGGATGGTCACCTCCACAAGTATCGCATTTTCTGGTGGGTGGTTGTCGTGTGTTTGGTTTCGTCCTGTTTCCTTGGTTTATCCTCCTGATCACTTCCTCGATCATTCGATCAACGTCCAACACAATTGGGTTTTGCCCTCCCAATTTTGTCGTGGACTCACTCATGGTTGATGAGGTGCTACTAGTCTCCTGATCTGTGTCTTTAGTCACCTCCCCATATGCTTTGCAGTTATCTACAAGATACAACGCCTCTTTCGTGACTTGCTCAAAGGTTACACATGCTTTCAGGTGTGAGTACTTTTTGAGCATGTCATTTCACAATCCCTCTATGAAGAGGACTGATAGTCTTTCATCCTGAGGTAGTTCTTGAGAAGGGCATATTTCTATGTACTACTTGAAACGAAGTGATGCTTTCTTCACTTTCTCTTTTTCCTTTTGCCTAAATGCATAGATCTGGGAGACATTGCTATGCTTGATCCCTCTTTTTGAGAATTACTCAGCGAATTCTCAAAGAAGTTTCTCAATACTTGGTAATTCCAAGCTGTTTAATGGTTGGAACCAAGGCAGGGCAGTACCTTCCTATATCAACCCAAATCCTTCATATTGAGTGTGGAAATCAGTTACCTGTTCGGCTCTCAATACTTGTTTGAAGATTAAAACCTGGGCAAACGGATCTCCAGATCCATTATACTTTTTGGGTAAGCATTTTGCCACCTGAGATGGTCGCATACGCCTGGCCTCTGCAACCATTCTAACAACTCCTGGTCGCCCTGGGGTGGATTCTCTTGGTTGATAATCTCCTCTTGGTACTAACAGTGGGATCCTATCCTCTATACATTCATCAAGTCGATCTCGTGTAATAGTCGAAGGGATACCAGTGGTGTAAGTGAATTCAGGAACAGTACTGCCCCTATGTGTGTTCATGGAAGTCCTAGTCGATGTCAACCCTAGAGGTTCTATTTTTGGAACTCGTTCATGTCCATAAGAATCCTCCACTCTGGTTTTGAAGAGGCTCTGAAGTATAGTCTCAGGTCTCATGTGAGTAGTCATGGTTTTTACCTCTTTCGAATTTACATAGTATTGGTGGAGTGGTCCTCCAAAATATGTATATCTCTCTAACTCCTTCCGATCCATTGGAGAGTACTGTTAGGAAATAAGACGTAGCTAAATAGATAATTGAGTAGATTACTTAATGGAGAGAGACAGATTTACATACACGAGATTATAGAGTAGAGAGAGAGAGAGAGAGAGAGAGAGAGAGAGAGAGTACACACTATATACGTGGTTCACCCAATGTGGGCTACGTCCACGGGAAAGCAGCCACTCAATGGCTTTAGTACTTCAAAACAAGAAGTAGTTTACAAAGGGATTATACCCTTAATGGAGCTCCCGCCTTGCTTCACTCTCACCACCTCACACTCACCTTGTTGCATCAACTTCACACTATGAAATGTGTGTAGAAATGGCCTCCTTTTATAGGCCAAAAGGGCTGCCCTCTCTTATGAGAGACAGCCATGTATAGCCGCCCTTGTGCAAATAAGTCCAAATCGGACCCTCCAATCCGCCCATGTGTGGCCGCCCTTGAGAAGACAAGTCCGCTTTTGAAATCGGCCACCGGCCATTGAATTCGGCCACCGGCCACCGGCCATTGACTTCCGACCACCGGCCACCGGCCATTGACTTCCGACCACCGGCCATCGGCCATTGACTACTGGCCACCGGCCAACCGACCGGTTGTTTTTCGACCACTTTTCGGCTGCCGTCCGGCCATAATATTCCGAGGAAAAAGAATATTCCGGCAGAAAAAAAAGTCTTGGGGGCCTCTGTCCCCGAGGCCTCTAAAGTTGCCCCTGATTCTTGTCCGTGATTTTTTTTTTTTCCAAGAAAAAGATCCTTCTATTTGTTAATGAAAACTGCCCATAGGGCTACATCCACCTCTACAAGAGAGGGCTACAACAAGCATGATGGGGAGACTCTCCCAATGAAAAAACAGCATATATACAATGGGGCTAAATCAAGAAATGGGAGGAGGGAAAAGCCACACAGGTGGACAATAGTGCCATCTGAGCACCCCTTGGACCATGGTGTAGAAAGGCCCAGGGCGCCAGAGTCGAAGGAAAGCCTTGCGGCGCTCCCACATGCGGTCGGAGTTGCCCTGTAGTCCCTCAAGCTGTCCTCTAAGAGTATGGATCAGCTCTAGCCACAAGTCACGAACAGTCTCTGCTGGTGGCACAGGGCGTGCCTCAAAGATGCGGAAACAACGGGCCCGCCAGATGAACCAAAGAGCTAGGCCGCTGATGAGCTCCCAGCACTCTTCTCTCTCATTGCACCACTCCTGTGGAGAAAGGTCTGTAGCAGGCTGGAGTGCAGGTCGCCCCCCCTGTATCACTATCATCCTGCTGGTGGAAGACAGCTCAAACTGTAGTGCCGGGCCCGTGAGGGTGGACCAAGCCGCTGCCCCCCAAGTGTACTGTCGAGCCGCGGAGAGGGCAGGCATCAGCCGAAGAACTCGTAGCCACACATGCTGGGCCGAAGGACATTCCCAAAGACACTGTCGCTGACTCTCCACCAACTGGTCACAGGCTGTAGATGCGGTCGAGAGACCACTATGCACAAGCCAGCTCCCTACTGCTATGGCTCTGTGTGAAACCAACCACTGGAACAAAGTGACGCGCCTCGGCTGTTTGGAGTCCCACAGCCTCTGCCAAAAAGCTTCCAAGAACTCAACTGTGAGACCCTCCTCTTGCCAATGACGTGTTGCAGCGGGGCGGGCCTCTCTCTACGCTGCAAGTATATGACGTCCAAGCCGAACAGTGTACTGAAAGAAAGGGACTTCTGGGCGGTCTGCAGAAGAGAAGGGGTCCCTCCATAGCCACTCACCAGGATCCCACTGTACTCGTGCCAGTGGACAACACTCCCAAGCCCATAGCCTCCAGTGTCCTGCCTCAAGAGCTGCTGGGTTAGGGTCTATGACGCAAGTCCTCCCACAGATGCGCACAACTCGGATCCTCTGAAAACAGCACTCTGCTACCTGTGGGGCCTCTACTGTAGCTCGCTGTAATCGTCCCCCACCCTGAAGCTCAAAGAACAGGGCTGGGACAGTCTTTGAACAAGCCCTGACTGAGATGAGAACCTCCAGTCGTGTGAAGGCTCCCATCCATTGGGGTGCTACAGGCTCAAGAGGCGTGAGCCACTCAACTGGAACTGACTCTGAGATGTCCTGATACATGCTATGAACCCCTCTCATGCTCTGTAGCTGGACACCCTACACCTCCTCTGACAAACCTGTGAACTCTAGCCAGTCACCTAGAGAGCGCGCTGAACCTGCTGCCGTGGGACCCCATGAAACATGAGGCCTACTCCCAACCAAGTGGCCTCTCTGAGTGCTAACCATGGGGTTCGAGACGAGGGGCTATCGTAGGCGCTCCTCCGTGCATGTCGTTTGTCTCTGCTCTAGGCCACGCCGTAAGAGCTCCCAAGAGCGAAGCAAACTCACAGCGAATCGGTCCTCCAGTCTCTTGCTCAAACCAACTCGGCGCAACTCTGTAAAGATCCATCTGGTCGAAGGTTGCCAAAGGCCTCCTGACTGAGGCACCCTGGCACGAAGCCTGTGCAGCAAGAACTCTTTCTAGGGCTCCTCGCCTGGAAGAAGTCCTGTGACGACGAACTTCCCAAGAAGGGCTCTGCTCTGCTGTGCTGGATCAATGATCCCAAGCCCTCCCTGAGAACAAGGAAGTGTGATGACCGACCAAGCCACCTTGGCTCGGGCAACCTGAGTGTCGCGACCTGACCAAAGGAAGTTCCTGATCAGCCTCTCTACCTGGCTGAAACAAGAACTCGAGAAGATCCAGCAAGAAGTGATGTACCACATAGTTGCCAACAACACCTGGTTGGCAACTACTACTCTACCAGCCATCGAAAGTCGTGCTGAGCTCCAGTGGAACAGATTTCTCCTGATGGACAGGAGAAGAGGAGCAATCTGCTTCTCGGGGGACAAATCCAAACCAACCAGACAACCCAAGTATCGAACTGCAGTCCCTGGGGGAATCCACCTGAAACCCTCTCCTGGCATCCACTCTGGCACAGGAGCACTGCCAACCGAGAAAGCCACTGTCTTTCTCCAGTTGATCAATGCGCCCGATGCACAGCAGAAGGTCTCAAGAGACTGCCCACACCTGTGTAAATTGGCCTCCTGGCCCTCTAAGTAGAAGGCTGAGTCGTCGGCAAACTCAGCGTCCAGAAGCTCATCTCCCCGTATTGGGAGTGCTAAGCCCATGAAACCAACCTGCTGTGACACCAAAAATCTGCTCATCGCCTCCGCATAGAACAGAAAGAGAAAGGGGGCAAGAGGACAACCCTTTTTGACCGATCGTGTGAGCATGAAGCGCTCACCTCTACCTCCTGCCAAAAGCACCTGACTGTGAGCCTGTCTGTACAAAGCTGACACCCCTCTGATTCAAGCATCTGAAAAGCCCATCCTGCGAAGCGTGCCCTCTAGAAAGTCCCAGTCAACTCTGTCGTATGCCTTCTCAAAATTGAGAAGAAGAATCACAAGGTCCTCCCCACGGAGACGTGCCAGGGCAGAAGCCTCCCAGAAAGTGAAGATGTTGTCAAGGATACTGCGTTCCTTGACAAAACCTGTCTGAGTCCCATGTATAAGGCTCTCCAAAAGTGGCTGAATCCTCAAACTCAGAGCCTTGGCAAGAATTTTGTGGGCTGAGTTGAGGATAGTGATGGGGCGCCACTGTCGAATCTCATCCAAGGAGCCACCCTCCTTTGGAATGAGGTAAATCAGGCCCTCACTCATGCTATCCGGCATCACTCCTGTATGCAGAATGTATTGAAAGGCACTACAAAGATCTGGGCCAAGCAAGTCCCAGTACTTCAAGAAGAAGCTGGGAGTCAGCCCATCCTCACCTGGACAACTACCACGAGGAAGGGCCTTAAGAGCCGTGTGCAGCTCCTCAAGCTGAAGAGGTATCTCCAGCCTCTGGTGCATCTCCTCAGTCACAAGACAAGGCATCTGCGCCCAAACCTGCTCCCTGCATGCATCCTGTCTCTCTGACTGGGGCTCAGCTGTTAGTAGTTCACGGTAAAAGTCAGTAGCAACTGCACGCATATCCTCAGGCTCACAAGCAACTGACCCATCGGGTCTCCTCAGCTTAGTGACCTTGGCATGCGAGTGCCGAGGTCCTACTGTCTCAAAAAAGGCACCTGTCACTCTGTCACCTACCTGAGTCCATTGAGATGCCTGTCGGTGAAAGGCAAACTCATGGCACCTCTCCTCTGTGCAAGCAAGCTCGTGTCGAGCCTGCCGTAACTGCTCCTCCAACCATGGACTGTCTGGATGTTGCTCCTGCATCCTCTGTAGTGAAGCGATGCCTTGTCTGAGACGCTGCTCCTCTTCTCTCGCTGCGGCCCGTCGAGCCAAAGACTCCTGGAGAAAAAAGTGGCTAAGTTGAGCTAGGCCTAAGGCCACTCTCTCTGCCGGTAGAGCCTGGCTGTCCATGCCCTCTGTCCAAAGAGCCTCTACCCTCTCTCTGAGTGCTGTGTCCAATAAGACCCACTCTGGGATGCAAAGCATCGTGCTCCCACTCCTCTGTCTATCTGCCACTGTGAGGATCATTGGTGCATGGTCCGAGAAGGATGTCCCTGCCAAGATGCCCACTGATCCCCCCAAGTCACTGAAGTGGTCACTAGTGTAGAAGTGATCTATCCGTGATAGATTCACTCCTCCCACTCTGCGGTCTCATCTAGAGAAGGCAAGACTCTCTAGAGGCCTCACAAAGCCAAAATGCTGCCATGTATCCGAGACCCTCAAGGTCATACACAACCTCTCCCAAGCTGCTAACTCGACTCCATGCACAGTAGCATGGCTGCCTCCGATCCTGTCAGAAGGGTCCTCCAACATGTTGAAGTCCCCTCCTACACACCAATGGTCAACCTGTGGCAAAGACTCAACAATCTGTGACCAAAACTCTGCACGAGCACTCGCCACATTGGGCGCATAGATGTTCAGGAAGCGCACAAGGCCACCCTGAACCTGCAAAGTAATCCACTGAGCCCTGCCTGGCACAATAATCCCTCTGCCCACAATGGCCTGCTGCAATGAGTCCGCAATAGTCATACATACGCCACCCTGGATGCCTGCAGGTCCAAAAGCAGCTGACCAAAAGGTATCATAACGTCCATGCAAAATCTGACCACAGCGCCGGATGCGGCTCTCAGACAAATGGTGCTCCTGAAGCATAAGGAGATCAATCTCTCCTCCCACAAGGCAACGCTGAAGCTCCTGCCGCAATCGGCCCCGCTGTCGCTGAAACTAGGGCCCACCTAATCCCTGCACGTTCCATGAGACGATCCTCATGGGGAGCGAGAGAGAATAGATGCTGCAGCAGCAGCAAGACGGGCTATCTTCGAGGCAGGCTTGGATGGGGAGTAATCCGCATCCAAGCGTCCTCTAGATAGGCGAGCCTGTAGTGAGTGCCTGGCCCAAGCCCAAGCAGAGCGAGCCGAGCGTAAAGCAACCTCCTCTGTCCAGGAGTCCTCATGTATGTATACATAGCAAGGCAAACACTGTGTATCAGCAAAAAAGTACACCACAATGTGCCTACATCCTGCTGAGTCTGGGGGTGTCACCGCAAACTTGGCCAGTGGCCACAAAGTCTGCAGCAAATCTGTAACTCCAAGTTCTCCCATGTGATGAGATAACTCGAGAACCTGTGTATGCAACCATCCCACCACTGAGTTGAGGGACCACTCTGGCTCGGTACTACCGCAGAGAGGAAAGGAGAAACCAACTGCCGAGTCCAAGGCCTCTACCTCCCTAGCGGCGAGGAACAGAGCGTGGACCCTAAAGCAGGCTGCCTTGTGGTCTGCTGCGGAATCGCCGAGAAAGCGAGTGAATCCGTAATCAAAGAAGTCCCAGTGGCATCGGAGGTCAATGCTCGTCAGACCACGAGGGATAGCTGCAAGGGAAGATGTCTGAATCTGCAAAGGGGGCCGCAAGAAGGGCTGACCCTCTCTCGCTAGGCGACTCGTGGCAAAAGCGCTGCCAAGAGATCTCCTAGCCGCCGGCGAGGGACCAGTCTCCTGAGTCGACTGTGGTACTGAAGCAGGAGGAGGGGGAGAAGGAGCTGGGGGGGCGGAGGAGAAGAGAAGCGGGGCGGGACGACAGAGACAGGGGGGCGAGGTGGGGAGTGGGCGGGAGCAAAGGGCGGGGGAGGGGATGAGGAGGAAGAGGGAAAATCTGAAGGTGGAGGGGCTGGCGAGGGTGAAACGGAAGAGAAGGCTGGCGTAGGAGGCTCCTCGTGCTCAAGAGGACCAAAGTGGTTCTCCGTGGGAACCCACTGCTGCTGAGTAGGCACCTGAGGGCCACTCTGAGTGCGAGGCTGACGCTGTGGCCCCTGGCGTCGACGGCCACGGGCCTGCTGCCACCCCTCCTCCGCTGGAGCCCCAGGCTCGGAGGGTGGCTCAGAATCTGTGCGCTGTGTCGCTGGCTGATGCTGCGGCCCAGCCTTGGCAGGCTGGGGCTGAGGCTGAGGTGCAAGTCGTGGTCTCCTCCGTGGACAGGCCTTCGCTAGGTGGCCCATCTGTCTGCAAATGAAGCACTGGTTTGGGAGACCCGAGTACTCCACACTCTGCCTAAACCAACCCCCACTCACCCGAGGCAAAAGGATGACCTTCGGGAGCGTGTGGGTATCTCTGACCAAAACTCGAACTGAAGGGATGCCGGCCGCCTTGGCAGCTACTGATGCTGCCGTACGAGGTGTCTCCAGAATAGTCCCGATGGCAGAGCCAATCCTGGAGAGCAGTGGAAGGTACTCCCTCCGTAAACCCGGAAAGCAGACTGATATGGGGATGTCTGCCTCCTCTACGAGCACATCCGAAGTCGGGCCAAAACCGTGTCGCCACTGTCGAAAGTGGGCGCGTGATGCTCCGATAGCCAGTGGACTCATAGCTATAACCTTGGAGGCCATCTCGGAAGTCTCCAACTCGATCTGGTAGTACCCCCGTCCGAGGATCTGGACATCCAAAATCTTGCCCACCTCTGCGAGAAGGCGGGCCTAGAGAAGGTCACGCAGCTCTCCTCTGCTGGGTCGGGTGCCGAGAGTTTTTCAGATGATCGAGGTCGCTTGCAGACGCTCTACCTCATCGGCTAGGCTCGCTTGCTCTGTCGGTGAGAGAGCAAGTCGAATGGTGGGCTCAGCGGTGTCGGGCGAGGGGGCTTCGGAGGAGTCCCTCTGAGGTGGAGCATGAGCCTCCATTTGTGTCTGCTGCTCTGAAGGAGAAGGGCGGACGAGAAGGCCAACGCTTGAGAGCTCGGCAAGGAGACACCAACTGGGAATCCAATGCCAGGCAATTCAAACGAGGCCTGAAGAGGAAGGGGGGGGGCGTGGGGCTAAGGGGCTGGAGCGGCAAGGCAGCTGGCAGTGAACAAAAGGGGGGGCAGCGGGTGGGGCTGCACTCTGGCTAGGCTGTGCGCAGGCTGGGTGTAAGCTCAACAACGCGCGTGGACAGACAACGCGCAACAGGGGCAGCGCGAGGGCGAGGGCGAGGGGGGGGCGGGGGGGGGGGGTAGGGGAACGTGCAGGAGCAGCAGCGAGCCGACCACGATCACTCTGGATGATTCAACACTTAATTGAGAGTGTCCGTGAAAATTTTGGTTTCCGGTGAGTGATTTTCCTTCACGCACGATGGCTTCTCCTCATAATGGGGGCCTTACAAATGTGCGCTTTTACCACAGAAAATTACAAGGGTAAATCAGGCTCCATACTTAACAATCTCCCACTTGGAGACTGATCTCCAAACCAAACCTGTGACTGCTTTCCATTCTGGCTTCTTATCCTTGAATGCCGATTGAAGATGAGCAAAAGCTCAACTTCTCCTTGTTGACCACCTTTGTAAACATGTCTGCAGGATTTTCACTTGTATGCACCTTTCCTAGCTTTAGCTGTCCCTCTTCCAAAAGAGTGCGTATGAAGTGATATCTCACCTCAATGTGCTTTGTCCTTGAATGAAAGGATGAGTTCTTTGCAAGATGGATAGCGCTTTGGCTATCACTGTACAAGACACAATTGTCTTGTTTGAATCCAAGCTCTTCTAAGAATCTGTGAAGCCAAAGAATTTCTTTGCTTGCCTCCGTCATTGCTACATACTCTGCTTCCGTGGTAGAAAGTGAAACCACTTTCTGCAGCTTTGAAGCCCAGCTTACTGCTGTGCCTCCAACCGTGAACACATAGCCAGTAGTGCTCCTTCGAGTATCTTTATCACCTGCCATATCTGCATCAACATACCCTTCTAGAAAAATATCAGTTCCTCCAAAATACAAAGCATTTGTTGTTGTCCCTTTTAGATACCTAAGTATCCACTTCACAGCTTGCCAATGCTCTTTACCTGGGTTGTCCATGAACCTACTCACAACTCCCACTGCATGCGCAATGTCTGGCCTTGTCCAGACCATAGAATACATTAGAGAACCTACCGCTGCAGCATATGGAACTTTAGACATATAGGCTATCTCCTCTTGTGTCTTTGGACACATATCCTTCGTTAGTTTAAAATGACCAGCCAAAGGTGTAGAAACTGGTTTTGCATTTTGCATTGCAAACATTTCTAGTACCTTCTTGATGTAACCTTCTTGAGATAGCTTTATTGTCTTCTTCGTCCTATCCCTTGATATTTTCATACCAAGTATCCTCTTTGCAGCACCTAAATCTTTCATTGAAAAAGATTTGGACAGCTCCTCTTTTAGGTCTTTGATGTCCTGCATGTTAGCACTTGTAATCAACATGTCATCAACATACAACATTAGGATGATGAATTTCCCATCTCCCAAATTCTTCGTGTAGACGCAGTGATCCGAGTTGCATCTTGTGAATCCATGATCCAACATCCATCGATCAAACTTCAAGTACCATAGTCTTGATGCTTGCTTTAAACCATACAAGCTCTTCTTTAATCTGCAAACCATTTTCTCCTTACCTTTTACTTCATACCCCTTTGGTTGAAGCATGTAGATTTCCTCCTCTAAGTCACCGTGAGGGAATGCCGTATTTACATCCATTTGCTCGAGATTTAGATCATGAGCAGCCACAAGGCTTAAGACAAGCCTAATTGAGTTCATTTTTACAACAAGAGAAAATATTTCATTGAAGTCAATACCTTTCTTTTGAGAAAAAACTTTTACCACAAGCCTAGACTTGTACCTTTTCTTCCCACCTTCTTCTTCCTTTAGCTTGTACACCCATTTGTTTTGAAGTGCCCGCTTACCTTTAGGCAACTCAACCAACTCCCATGTTTGGTTGCGATGTAGTGAGTCCATCTCCACTTGCATGCTCTTCGTCCATTCTTCTTTGGATTCATGTTGCATAGCTTCTTCATATGATTCCGGCTCTCCAGAATATGAGATCAAGAGATGGTTGAAGGAAGGAACAAACCTTTCTGGAGGTCTACTTGCTCTTGTAGATCTTCGGGGAATAGGTTGAGGCTCCTCATTTGGTTGACGTTGTTGCACATTGTCACCGTTTGCAGTCCTTGAGTCTTCATCGTCCTCAAGCTCCATGTACTCATCACCTGTTTCTTTTGTTTGTTTTCTTTCCAAGTAATCTTTGTACATATTTTGTTCGTTAAAAATTACATCCCTACTCCTTAAGATTTTACCATCTTCAGGATTCCATAGGTGATACCCAAAGTCTCCTTCTCCATAGCCAATGAAGAAACACTTTTTGGACTTTGCATCTAACTTTGATCTTAGGCCTCTATCTATGTGCATGAAAGCCTCACACCCAAACACTTTGAGAAATGCATAATTCACCGGTTTACCTGTCCATGCCTCTTCTGGAACTCCCCCATCCAATGCCGTTGAGGGTGACCGATTGATTAAGTACACAGGCGTACTTACAGCTTCCGCCCAAATCTAGCGCGGTAGGCCTGCATGTAGCCGCATGCTTCGTGCTCGTTCGATGATTGTCCTGTTCATCCTTTCCGAAATCCCATTTTGTTGAGGTGTCCTTGGGGTTGTCCTTTGCCTCCGAATGCCATTGCTAGCACAAAAGCTTGGCTGCAATATTCGCCTCCATTGTCGGATCTGAAGCATTTAACCTTGGTACCTGTTTAATTTCCACAAAGGCTTTCCACCTTTGAAATATGGAAAATACATCGGATTTATTCTTCATGACATAAACCCATGTTTTTCTAGTCGCATCGTCTATGAATGTTACATAGTACAATGAGCCACCAAGTGATGGTGTACTTGCAGGACCCCAAACATCAGAATGAACCAACTCAAGTTTTTTATTTTTTCTTTCATTTCCTGATTTTTGAAATTTTACCCTCTTTTGTTTACCATAAACACAATCTTCACAGAACTCTAAGTCCACTTCTTTCAAACCTGGTAGAAGCTTCTTTGTTTGAAGGATTTGCATTCCTTTGGCACTTATATGCTTAAGTTGGTAGTGCCACACCGCACTCTCAACTTCTGTAGTTGCTGCACAAGGTGAAGGTTGCGTGCTAACAGTACACAAGTAAAGTGTACCGACTTTTTCACCCTTGAAAACCACCAAAGATCCCTTTGAGATCTTCCACCGTTTGTTTCCGAATGCAATGTTGTGACCTTCATCGTCCAATTGTCCTGTAGAGATCAAATTTTTGCGAAGAGAAGGAACATGCCTAACATCTTTAAGCTTCCATTCATTTCCGTTAGCAGTTTTGACAGAAATTGTACCTTTGCCGACAATCTCACAAGCTTCATCATCTCCCAAGTATACATACCCAAAATTACCTTTGGTGTAGTCTTGGAAATGTTGCTTGTGTGGTGTTGCATGGAATGAAGCCCCGGAATCTACTAGCCAGGAATTAGACACATTGTCTAATGAGAGAATTAGAGCATCTTGCTCTACTTTACCTGCCACATTGGCCTCCGATGTTGGCTTGTTGTCTTGAGACTCTGTCTCCTTCTTCTTCTTGGACCAGCAATCCTTCTTGACGTGGCCCTTCTTGCCGCAGTTCCAACATTCAAGAACTGACTTTGTGCGTGACTTGCTCCGCCTTGAGCGATCATGACCCTTTTGGTTTTTGAACCTCTCCTTAAGCCTTCCTCTTGTTTCCACTGATAGTGCAGCACTTGATGATTCTCTTGTGCTTCTCCTTCGCATTTCCTTGCTTAGGAGAACACCCACAACATCATGAAACTTAAGAGTATTTGTGCCAGAGATAGAATTACTTACAACCATCACAAGGCTGTCCCAACTATCCGGTAGAGATGATAGTATAAGGAGAGATCGCACTTCATCATCGAAATTGATTTTCACTGATCGAAGTTGACTTATGTTTGTGTTAAAGTCATTTAGGTGTTCTGCAACTGAACCATTCTCTGCCATCTTTAGATTGAACAAGCTCTTCATAGGAAATACCTTATTGGATGCCGATGGTTTCTCGTAGAAGTCGTCAAGTGACTTCATCAAGTCCTCCGTGGTCTTCATCTCCGAAACATTGAAGGCCACCGTTGACGCCAAGCTTAACCGGATTGTTTCCAGTGCCTTTCGATCAAGGACAATCCATGCTTCATCTGCCATTGTTGCGGGCTTCTTCGCAAGACCGCCTAGTGGCAAATAGAGGTCCTTCTGGTAGAGATAGTCTTCAATCTGCATCTTCCAATGTTGGTAGTTTTTGCCGTTGAACTTCTCAATCTTGAGCTTCCCTTCCTCCGCCATAACTCCCACGCAATTCAAGGAAATCTTTCCTTGAGATAATTTAGCTACAAGCAAACCTTGCTCTGATACCAGTTGTTAGGAAATAAGACGTAGCTAAATAGATAATTGAGTAGATTACTTAATGGAGAGAGACAGATTTACATACACGAGATTATAGAGTAGAGAGAGAGAGAGAGAGTACACACGATCTACGTGGTTCACCCAATGTGGGCTACGTCCACAGGAAAGCAGCCACTCAATGGCTTTAGTACTTCAAAACAAGAAGTAGTTTACAAAGGGATTATACCCTTAATGGAGCTCCTGCCTTGCTTCACTCTCACCACCTCACACTCACCTTGTTGCATCAACTTCACACTATGAAATGTGTGTAGAAATGGCCTCCTTTTATAGGCCAAAAGGGCTGCCCTCTCTTATGAGAGACAGCCATGTGTAGCCGCCCTTGTGCGAATAAGTCCAAATCGGACCCTCCAATCCGCCCATGTGTGGCCACCCTCGAGAAGACAAGTCCGCTTTTGAATTCGGCCACCGGCCACCGGCCACCGGCCATTGACTTCCGACCACCGGCCACCGGCCAACCGACCGGTTGTTTTCCGACCACTTTCCGGCCGCCGTCCGGCCCTAATATTCCGGCGAAAAAGAATATTCTGGCGAAAAAATAGTCTCGGGGGCCTTCATCCCCGAGGCCTCTAAAGTTGCCCTTGATTCTTGTCCGTGAAAATTTTGGTTTCCAGTGAGTGATTTTCCTTCATGCACGATGGCTTCTCCTCATGATGGGGGCCTTACACATGTGCGCTTTTACCACAGAAAATTACAAGGGTAAATCAGGCTCCATACTTAACAAGTACTTTCGGCCATACTTCTCTATTATGACCACATGAATACTTATGCCCTCCGTGTACGTGTAAACATATAAGTTTTTTCGGTGTGTTAATTCTTTGATGCTGGGCTCGTCACATCTGTAATAGAGTGTTTGTTCTCCATTATTGAACTTATAAAGCCCCACATATGTGTTGTCTGTGTTAAGGCGCTCTGTCTCATTGGTGCATTTGAGTACCGCGTTTTGTTTCTCCATTTTGGGTGGTGCATCGTCCGGCTCATTATCTACTTTTTCCTTGGTGCCGATCATTCCCCATTTATCCACAATAAAAGGTTTATGAACCACTAGGTACATCATTCCCTCTCGGTCGAAATATCTATCCCCGTCATAATCAACATCTACAAGGTCTCTGAACTCGCTCGGCTTATTTTCCAACTTAACACAGTAGCGGTCTATTCCATCCTTATAGATTTTGGCTTTAAGAACATTTTCAAATTGAAACTTCAAATACAACAATTTCACATCAGATGTAGGATGAGAAGGACCTGCACCCATCGAAGTTGTTCCCTTAGGGTTTGACTTGTTAGAATCTTCATTCATGAGGCTGTATGATCTCTCCGACGAAGTTTCAGAGAAACTCTCCTCTAAAATGAGTTCCAAAGGCGGCAGGTCTCTGATTCACGCTTTCTTTCGTCGAGTGATTACTCCCTTAATCAAAGATGTTGTGGTTCCTATTCTGGTAAAATCGTCCTGATCTCAAATTGATGAAGAATTGGTAACAAGAAAAATCCAAACCGAGTTACGTCATTAAATAGTTTGAATCTCCCGTTTGTTCTTGCTTGCTGGGTAGTATCTTCTAGTACCCACAACCTGTCAAGAATTTGCTTGATAGCTGTAAGCTTACAGCTGTTCTTGTTAGTTCTTGCTTTTGTTCGACAAAACTTAGCACACAATTCCCTACACAACCTCAACAATTTTGATCCAATTTCAATTTTGAAAGAAGCACGAGGTTGCTATGGCCTAGCTCTTTGTATGGTAAGTTTCTGTCTCTGTTCTGACTCAGAGGTACATGGATCGCAATCCATGTTGAGAAGCCAATTGAAATTTTGTTGCTATCATCAGTTTTAACATGATTAAGAGGTCTTCTAGAACCAATATTTTTTTGAAATGAATCTCTGGATTGGAGACTAAGTTGATTTTGTCACTTTGCGTGAGCTTCTGTCAATTCTGAGATGTTGGAATGGTTTCTTGCATACTATTTCAACTATGGAAGGACCACTAGACTCTCTGTGATGCCCTCTAGCTATGGTACTAGTTTGGTATCAATTTGTGTTAGGGAAACATGGATCATGATCCATGTTACTTTGTGTCAAAATACACTTAATTTTGTCCCACAGATAGTCCTTGGCCTAGTGATGTTGACAATATGATTTTTGAATGCCTTAAAGATTTTTTGGATACACAAAAGTCAACTTTAGGGTTTATGTCATTGGTTTCCCCCTTGATCTAGTTTTTGCCACCTTTTGCCGTCTTTTTGATTTTTTTTTATAAGGGTGCTTTAGGATAAAGTGCTCCAATTGTTATCCCTTCCCTGTGTGTCTTTTATCAGCTCAAACTTCCAAAAGGGTACATGGATCGCGATCCATGTTTGGCAAGATTTTGGACTGACACTTTGTGAGCTGATCACACAAGGTATGATGATGCTATTCCCCAAGTCGGTTTGGATTTGGTCAGTTTTTCCAAGTGAGAAGCAAGATTTTGTGTCTGTTTTGAGGTTTTCTGCAAACCACTCCTTTTCTGGTATTTTGACCAGTTTTTTTCACTTTTTGTCTATGGCTCCTTTTGGAAAAGTTGTTCAACTAGTAATCAAGAGTATATTGGTCAAATCTTGATGTCAAATGTCTACCTGGAACATGGATGTGATCCATGTTGGGAAGCACCTGAGCATGAAATTTGGTTCAGTGGATTTCTTGCTTCTAGTTGGTCAAAATTCTCATCCCTTTTTGGATTTGGGCAAATAAAAGTTTAGTTTTTCCTTGTTTTTCCTTTTTTCCAAGGTTTTGGTTTGCTCACCCCAATCTTTTGATTTTTATGATCTTCTAGCCCTCTTTTTCTCACCAAACTCAAGGTTCTGATGCCTGAGAGCCTGTTCTAAGCAAAGGAAATAATTTTAGCAGATTTTGCCAAAAAGGTACATGGATGGCGATCCATGTTTGGCAAGATTTCTGGCAAATTTTTTCACAGTCTTTTCCAGCAAGTGTTTTTATCTCCTTGAAAGTTTTACTGGGTTTGGTCCAGTTTTGAAGCTCTGGCCATCACTTCTTCAATTTTTCCGAGTTATGATCTTCAACACCAAAATAAGGTTTTTGACAGTTTTTTCCTTGATCCTTTTGGCCACAAACGATGGTGTAATTTGTTTCCTAACCTACTCCTATAATTGAAATGAATATGCAAACATAACTGAACTTAACAGTACAGAAATAACAACAATGTGTGTGGTGGAATAGCCCTTTCCAAGCATGTGAAAAATCAAAGAACGAAATACTATCTTGTACTTCACTCACAGCTTTCTTTGCTCTTAAGGAATAGCACTAGCTAGTCTCGAACTCCAGTCTCTATTAAGCACAAAACCTACGTCTAGCTACTTCATGTCTATGGGTAAGCGGAACGGGCATCAAAAGCTTGAAGGGAGATTTTTTGTTTTTTTGTACATTGATTCACTCACCACCTAAGGATCAGTTTCCCCAACAACGACGCCAATGTTAGCGGGTCGCCTCGATGCAGCATAGCTCTTTTGTACTAACATAATGTCAATATGCAACGAAGCGACTCGGGATAGGGCACGGAGACTTAATGAGAGTGTCAATCTCACCAAAGTGAACTCAAAGGCTACTCATTCTACGAAAAAAGCAAATCAACCACTTCCTAGTCAGACAATCAATATGCGTCCAATCTCACCACTCAACGTCATCATGCCTGTTCGGTATCCAAACAAATCCAAAATGCCACGAAACTTAAGGAGAGGTATCACAACACTTATGGGGTCAATCCTACCAATTTCTATCACCATTTGGGAAGGTATATAAATCACGATCCATCACAAAAAATGTGCAGAAAATTGAAACAGAAGTACTTGGAAAGATCTTCCTTAAGCATAGAAACACTTATCATGGTCAAAACATCAAAAAACAACCATTTTAACTCCCAAATCAATGCATTTAGCTCACAAACAATACGTCGCGAACCACGGCAGAATTGGAAATGATTACACTTAGATTGTAGAGCAAGAGACAAGGAACGCAATGTGCTATTTGGAATAGAATTCTGATTACCAGCTCAGGTGAAATGAAGATTACAAGTTGTAGTCACAAGAAGGCTCCAGAGTGCACGTTTCTTTTCCTTCAGCTAATGATCATTCCCCTTTCAAAAATAGGGGTTTTGACTTTAAAAGTTAGGGGGATTTCCCATGGCCATCCGGCCTCTTACAAGGGTGTAGACTCAGAGAAATAAAAAGGGTATGGTCTAATCTCATCATGATTACAACTCATCTTAGGCTGAATTACATGTTTTTTTTTCGAAAAAAATAGAGTGTCCACAAGGTTTGGTGTGCATACGCGTGTATCCACCAAACAATCCCCATTTTCATTGTCATTATCATGCATGTGTACCTCCAACTATATCCCAGTAGTGGTACCTTCATCTATATGAAGTTAAGATTTCTTGCTTGAGTCATTTTTCTAAAACTATGGTATCAATAGATGCCAGTGTTTCAGGTGAGGGCATATCTTCCATAAGCACTTCATAAAAGTTTTGTGAAGAATATCCAAAGGAGAAGCCTTTAGACTTGAAGGTTTTCCTAGAACTGATAAACCCCTCTGAATCTACCACTCTTTTACCCTTGTTTAAGATTCTCTCAGTATTAGAAGAGGAGGCCCCATTACTACCCCTTGTGGTACTCTAGAAGAGGGATCTTGGATTGGAGGGAGCTCTTGCACTCGAGGTCCTTGCATATGAATGAGTGGGTGGCATCACTTTAGAGGGAGTTACATATCCTTTTCCCTAATCCCCTTTAGATGGGATTTTACCATAAATTTGATCTTTGGGTATCAAAGTTTTACTCCCTGGTTAAGAAGAAATCAAGTCTATAGTCTTGTTAACCTGTCCCTGCTAATTTACCCCATTTGAGGTAAATGACAAGTTTATCAACTGTTGGACAGGAGCAACTCACACACCCATGAAGTGCATGCAAACACTACCTAGATCAACATAATGTCAATCCAGGACACAGATGACACGATAGGCACACGGAGGAAATCTCTTAAGCTTGTCAGGCTGAGACCATCCTACACATACAACACTCTGGAAGGCCAACTAAACCACAATCAAGAACCTCACTGCCCTCAACTACACTACCTAGCCATATACACACATACGGAAGGTAACTCACCTAATCATGCCAGATTCATATGAAACTTAAGGAACACCATCCCCTCACTAGGATACACCTGTCCCTACGCTTCTACACTCAAAACCCTCACTCTAAACCCATTTGCGGAAAACGCGTAGGATGATAGAGCAAAATTTTGAAAGTGCCCGAAACTCAAATTTATGAGTACATATGCGTAGCTTATGTCGCCACGATTCTATAGACTACTAGCACGTAGAAAACAGACATCGTTTGATACACTTACGGCCACAAATAGCTCGTAGATGCGTCGGCATGTGCGCTTTGTCTCGCGTGGAATGCTTGGCGTCGTCGCGTAGCTCTCCTCGAGCCTACAACAATGGTGCAGTCGGATCTCCAATGTGTCGAGCGAGCCGGGCGTAGCGAGAGGATGAAGCTCACTCTCACTCTCTTTCTCTCTCACACACAGTAGACGGCAGCACTAAGTTTTGATTATGATTAAAAGTCCTTTTACAAAATGACCTAGGTACCTTATATACTGAGGCTACCTTAGGTTTAACCAAAAATGGGGTTGAAAGGATCAAATGGCTTTGTATTTACAATCTGGAAGTGCCATTGCACCCCGGCTTCTGAAATTAGAATAACTACTCATTACAAATGACATTTATAGCCATAATCCGCGCATTTCATAACTTGCAAAAGATAAGACTTTGGTACAAAACTTGAGTTATGTTGTGTTGTTGACCCAGCGGTCAACATTCCCCCCTTCCGCGTTAATGTCGTCCCCGAAATGACCTGATTGTCGATGGCGATGTGGTCTTTGCTGTCGTTTTGGCTTCATCTGTTGCACTGCTTGTAACTTTGTCGAACCACAACAAGAACTATGATCCATTAGAGAGGACATCTATCATCATAACCATTCATCTTTTGAGATCCTTTGATTACTTTTATGTCTGCTCTTCTTCATTGGTAACTTCTTTGTGCCTGTGCAATCATGTTGTTAGTGTTGTCTGCAGCTTTGTCATGGTAGGCCATTCTTCGACTCGCCATTGAGGAGAAGTATGCTATGATCTGAAATTGGTGCTCCAATTCATTTGTCAATTGATTTGAGTAGCATTTCCTTATTGTTGATGTAGAAGGAATATGTACAAGAGGATGGTGATAGGTGTCTTTAGATTAGGGTCTAAAACCTGGATGACCAAAGGGAAAAAACCCTGTGGGAAAAAAATGCCTTTGGTATACGTGCTTATTGGAGTTGAGCAGTTGACGTGAAGTACATGTTCATGAAAGGTGAGTGCTTGGGTGAAACACAGAAAGAGTGCCTGATGCAAGTGCCAATTATGGGACACTCTATATGCATATGAGAAATTTGTCAACAAAAGCATGCAATGTGAAAGAAGGAGATGATGGGTGTTTCCAGGAATAAATGTAGCACATGTGACATCAAAAGATGTCTCAATAGCTTCCACCATTCCAAGAAGGGTTTTCGATGTAGAAGTTTTCTCCACTCGTATCTCACTGTGCTCAGTACGTGAGTGTCTTTTGGACCTTCTCCTTCACTTCACCAGACTTAAGTACTTAGACTTCGACTCTTTTGCTCACCTATACCGACATGAGCGACACAACGTAAATATGCTCAACTCTTCCACCTTGAGTAGTACCTAGAATAGCTAAGACGCTTAGACCACAGAGAATATTACTTAAAGCTTCGGGACTAACACCTCACTCATTTTGTGGCGTAGCTACTCGACTCTGACTTGTATGACTTGTCGGTTGCTTGTTGACACTGCTTTGTGAGAAGTTCTTCGGCTGTTGTAGTGGATGCTTAGACATACTTCGTGAAGTTTCATCGTTTTCCTGTACCTTCTTCTCTTTGTAGTGCTCAGGCCTCTCATCAGTCTTTTCTTCATGTGGATTATGGATTTTTAAATTTTTTTCTTAATAATAAACAAAGAAAATCTTAAAAAAAACTTAACAAAAGAAAAATCATTCAAATAGAAATCTAAATGCTATGTACACTATACAAATGTCCCTAGGGGCTCATATATGGATTTTGTCCCCATACTCCTCTGTAACACTACTATTTCGTCAAAAAACTATCACAATAAAACGCAAAAATTCAATGCATCTCACAAAACATTGCCCTCTAATAGTCATAATATTAGGTCCGCATTCAGAATGCCTCCCCCCTTCCTATTTGGAGTCATCCTTTACGACAGGGTATCACAAAGGGTATGTGTTGTGCTTGGGAAATTAAAATTTGTGCCTATGCAGGCCTTGTTATGTAGCCCTATTATGCATACACAGTCAATGCATGGAAAAGATTTATGTTGTGCAAGATGTGGGTATAAGCAATTTGCTTATTGGCATTTGTTGGCGAGGCTTCCTATTCTAAGCAATGTAATGGTCTTTGAAGCTCCTGTATCGTTGCTTGATTGAAGCGACTTGCTCTCTTCTAAATGTAATGTAATCGTAAGAAGAACTGTAAGAATTCAAGCAGCGATGCACCTTCAGCAATTTTGTTGTTCTTCTTTGGGACCCATTTCTTTGCGATTATTGGCTGTTTTGTTGCTGACGCTCGTTTGGGAACCCATACTTGCCCGTGCTTCGTTTGTGTTTGAAGAGACTTCTTTGGGATCCACCTTTTTGTTGTGTGAGTCAACAGTGGTCTTTGCTTCAGCCCTTGTATGCTTGGTTGGTGACGGGATTCAGGCTTTGAAAGTTGATACTGTGGTTGTTTTGGAATCCAAATGAATTCCTGACTTTTTTGTGCTTGAATCAACTTCTTTGGAGCCCAAACCTGAATTGTGAAAGCTTGAGACTTTGTGATATTCTTACCCGTTCGTGCACGCTTTCCTTGTTTTTGTTTTGGTGTTGGATCTTGTGATTTGTCATTAGAGATCTTTGTCTTCTTGATCCATATCTGTTTTTGGAGGATCTGGCTTTTTGGTATCCAGATTTGTCAAGCTTTTTGGCTGTGACTTGTTGTCCTGTTCTTTTGACCTATCATGGTTGTTGCTGAAGGGGTTGGTGATAGTGATGGCCTGAGTTGATGATAGGGGATGTCGTAAGATTCATCACTATCTCTACTATCCTCAACAAGGTTGACTTCCTGTACTTTCCCTTGATTTTTTGGCTGGTAGTGGAAAGTTACTATTTGTTTGCTCGTGGGTGGTAGTTTCTTGGAGGACTTTTCTAGCCCATTGATTAGAGCATTGTTAGCTCGTTGCTCTTGTTGTATTCCTCCTAGATGAGTTTTTGCATCCTTATTAGGATCCATGTATGAGGATGCTTGTGGTGGCTGTGTCTTCACCGAGGACTTTGGAATCCACTTTTGATGCACTCTATTCGTGTAGCGATGACATTGATTCCCGTGTCGTTGATCTTCTTGAAGCTCAAAGTGTTCTACAGAGTCATAGAACTCGTCGTCTTCTTCATCTTTTGATTCTCCACATTTCTTTGTTTGCTCCTGATGTCGAGAGCTTGTTGATGTCTGGTTCTCTTCGTTTTCCTGGATTACACTCACTGCAGAATAAGGAACAACATCATAGCCATTTTCATCACAAAACTTTGTTGTGGGAGCATCCTCCACGACGCACATGTCCAGAGTAGCCAAGATGTGTTCCCATCCAAAAGGCTCTAACTCTTCTTCAGAAAATGGTTCTGGGATATAGTCCATATCCTCTATAACCCGCTCTAGGATACATTCCTCACGTTTCAAGCTACCACATTGTGAAGCTCCACACATCCACAGGTCTTTAGGCTTACCTAACCAAGCTGGAAGTTTTGATCCTGCTACTGTGGAGGAATCAAACTCCTCAACTGGTGTTCTCGTCACATCCCTATAGCTATGGTCCCTCAAGTTTATCTTTGTTATGGTTTCCATATGTCTCAGGTATATATGGTCATAACCCCAATCTTGGACCATTTTCAATTGTCGCATGAATGGTCTTCCCAGAATGATTTCATAGTTGTTCTTCTTTCCAAAGTCAACAACAACAAAAGTGTGTTCATGTTCAATGCCACAAGAAGTAACAAGTACTTTTTCTAGCAGTCCTAGGGGCTTTTTCTTGTGTCCGTCTGCAAGCTGCATGCAGGGTCATTTGTATGGATATCAAGGCAGGTTTTCACCATTTTTTCCAAACCTCTTTGGTTGCAATGGCCACACCAGCTCCACTGTCAAGGATTGCCATGGTTTTTACACCATTGAATTCCATAGTAAGGGTGGTGTTTCCATCTTCTCCCTAGTAATACTCGCCTACCTTGTTTAATGGCACTGGCCTAGTATTTAGTTGAGGCATTTCAAGCTCTTTGATGCTCTCCTCGATTTGAGTTATTGGGGTTTTTACACCAAATTTCTCTAGACATTTACCCACATTAGCCCACATGTTTGGTCTTATTCTGAGCGACTCGGCTAACATTATAGTATAGGTGGCTAGGGTAGATAGAATATCTACTAGCCCCTTTGAATCGATGGCCTTGTTGGGAGTCAGTCTCTGTGATGGGACTGCAACCACATCTGACTTGGTCTCGTACTCTCCCATGTAGGACGGCAGTGTTCTTAGCGAATGGGGTTGACTATCCATAGATTGTATAGATCCTTTGTCACCCCAACACGATTGCACGTCTAGATTCATTTGAGATCCAGTCTCAAATTCCTCTATTGGTGGTAGAAACACTCCTCGTTCATCACCAGTCTTGTCTACTTGTCTTCTTAGGTCATCGGCTTCATTGGCCTCTCTGACTTGTTTCCACAATTCGTCAAGACCATCTATATCTTTACAATCCTTAGGTATAGCTTGGTGAAATCCCACGGAAGAGTTATCCGTGGTATTCAGTACTATCCTTGGTTCTAATGCTGGGTCTTTGAGGTTTGGTCTGTGCTCATGACTAGAATCTGGCTCTTTTAGTTCCTGGTTTGGTGGGATTACTTGTGTAGGCATGACACGGATCACATCCTCAGGTTTTGCAATTGGTGGTTCTAGTAAATCTTGGACTGTTTGAATCATTTTTTGGCACATTTCAAACCTTTGCTTTTCTAGTCCCGCATAGGGATATGTCATCCACCCGTGTTCTTGGGTTTGGTTGTTTTTTAGCATCACATCATAGGCTTTTAAGAGGGCATCTAATGTCTCATTAACCTTCTCTGCCAACACAAATCCTCCTAAACTAGCACTTCTCGGTTTCTCGTCCGTGGATGGTAGAGGTTTAACCATCTGTGTAAGAGAAGGTGCCTCCTTTTCCTCATGTTGTTTTATCTTCTCCTGAGCTTCGGTAAGCTTCTCAGCTAGGGATTTTTGCTCTCGTTCCCTGTGTGCTTTCATCCTAGTCTTTCTAGCTTTCAAACTATTTCGTTTGCTCTTGGTTTTCTGACTAGGTGCGTCTGTCTTTGGTCCATCATCTGTCTTTGGACTCGTGTCACTTTCCGTGTTCTTTGTCTCTAGATTCTTATCAGCTTTCTTTTGAGCTTGTGCTCTCATAACCACTTGCACTAGTACAACATTTTCATTTTCTGAGCTACTAGGTAGTTGAACAATCCCTGATACATTTGTCATGATTTTTCTGATTTTGTTTGGGTTTTTCAGGCAATCGGGGATCAAGTGAGTGATGCCACACTCAAGAAAATATGCATTTACTTCAGTGATCTCCGTATGAGGACATTGTTTGACCAAGTGGTTGTCACGACTTTTGTGACAATCTGTCTCTGGTTGAGGAGATTCTTTTAGCATTTCCTCTTGGCTATAAGCAAGCTTTGACCTAGATAAGCCGCTATTTGCAATGAATCGCAATGTCCATTCGTCCATTTCATACCTTCTTTCTTTCGACTGAAACCCAGGAGGTGGAGGTTGTACCGGCCTCACCACTCCATGTGTTTCTCTCACATTTTGTTGCTCCGAAGGGTAGTACTCACTTTGGTTGCTATACCACATTGTAGCTGGTACTGGCGTTGGTTTATTTGATGCTTCCATCATTGGCATGTATCTCATGTCTACCGGTATTCTAGCACCTGGTAGTGGAGGTTGTTGTCCTAAGACAAGCTGTGGCCTTAAAACTCCTACTGGTCTTGGCGCATTCCCCGTAATGTATCTAGGTGGAGTAGGTGCTTCTGGAACAGGTTGTACATAACTCTCCCTAGAATTTTCCATGTTATAATAGCACTCTTCCCCCGTATGGTTCGTCCATTTTCTCTCAATTTCACACCACTTCGGCTCTCCCGAATCAAACCTTACAAGAGGAATCAACCTCTTGACCAAGTCGTCGATAAGCTTTTCTTGATCAATAGGTGTCGTTGGCTTGGCAATGGACTCACTTATCTGTGAAACAGTGTGCTGAGAGGATGTGTCATCTCCTTGACTCTTCAAGTCTGTTTCTTTGTATGCCTCACAATTATCCACTAGATAAAGAGCTTCTTTGATCAAATCGTTTAACGTCATCCTCCTTATCATATGCAGATCCTTCTGAAGGCCCTCATCTCTCATTCCCTGGATAAAGATCAACATCAGTCGTGATTGCGTAGGTAATTCCGCTCTCGGACAGAGCTTAACATATCTCTTGAGCCCTAATGATGCTTTGCGTTGTCGAGAAATTTGTGGTCTTGCCAGGAAAGCGCCGGGCTTATGGCTGTGAGAGTTTGTGAGAGAACTCAACAAAAACTATATGAAGGAGTTAAACCATAGATGCCATGAAGACTAGGGTTTGGAAAGAAGTGCAATCAAAGAAGACTCACTCTTTCTCTCTTGCATTCACACACACAAAGAAAGAATGCAAAAGAGAATGTCAAAACAATATGAAGATGAAAACATCAAGGCTATGGTCATATCGTATCATGGGTAATATGAAAGGGTTAATGGATGAGTTAATGGCATTCAATCTTGGCTGACCAAATAGGCTACGAATTGTTCTTTGGAATTGTAGTTTTGTGCTTACCATAATATATATATTTTGTCTAGTGATTGGGATTAATTGTGTGTACAAATCCTCTTGGTTCATAGCAAGATAACTACGCTTACATCAAAAGAAAAATTATAGTCTATGAAAGGTAGTATGATGGGATCCGGTGATAGAAGTATTTCATTGAGCCTTTCAGGGCTGAAGAGAAACACTATACGTTGTTGAAAGTGTATTTTACGGCTAATCCATACGTTAATTCTAATAGATCGTACAGAGTGAAAGCGATAGAAATGATCATCATGTGGGTTATTCATCTAGGATAGTATGTGAGAAATGTAGATATGAGAGAAGTGAAGAGATGAGAATTTTCCCTCCCAAGCCCTATTCTTGCCCGTAGACAATAAGGATACTGCGGGGAGAGATGTACCTGTAGCAAAGAGAACCTAAAATTTGTAGAGAGGATGAATTACTAAGAGTGAGAGAGATAGATTTGGTTAAGGAGATAATACTAGATATATATATATATATATATATATATATATATATATATGTTGGATTAGAGATGAAAATGAAAACAACAAGAAATCAAGAAAACATCAATGTAGAACACATCTTACTTGAAACCCTTCGGCACCATTATTGATGGGAGAGAGAAGAAGAGTGGATAATTCCACTTTGATTGATACACCAAGTGCAAGACCTTCTTTGATTAGAGTTGATCTTCCAAGGTTAGCTTGTTGCAAGAATGGCTAGTCTCCCTCTAGGAGAAAGTGTAGGCTTGGGCTTATGTTAATGGCTAAGTACAATTAGGCATTACTACTCACTCCCTCAAGAATTCCTCTCATCAATGGCTTGAATGCTTGAGTTCTTTCCAAGGAAGAAGAGGTCCCCTTTTATAGGTGAAGGGAACCCCCAAGGGTTTACACAAGAAGAGAGGAGCCAGTGTGAACATGAACTGGAAAAGTTGGAAATGAGCTGTCCTTGCATGATGTGGGCAGACTGGGGTCCAGTATTTTGATCATATCTCCTCAACCGTGGCTCCAAATAAAAAAGTAAAAATATGGGCAAAAACTTCAGCTCATTAGCTACGATTTTTATTTTAAAATCGTTTTCCAATTCGGATTGGAACCTTGTGTAAAAAATTCATCAAAATAGGATCCATTTATGGCAGCAAAAGTCTTCATGTGGTCTCCTTAGCCTAGACTTTCATTTAGTTCCAAAGGACACCTCATGCCATATGAAAGCATGACATTTCTCCTTGACAAAGTTTTGTAATCATGCTTGCAATAATGCATTAAAATAAGTGTATCTTTGAAATCATGCCACCTAGTGTCCCACTAGGATTTGATTCTCTCCTAGTAGCTATTTAAAAAGAAATATAAGAAAAGTATAAAAAATACATAGAAAATATGTATATTGGAGTTTACCCTAGATATAGGATCTAGCTAGGATGTGAGATGATAATGAAATAGTAGAAATAAAGAATCAATGCTTTTTGCCCCAAGTTAAAGAGGCGGAGCTATTGATGCTTTTCCCATAGTATTTTCTGATGGTAAAGTAAGGATATGTTACCCTTGAGAAAAATAAGAGGATGAGATAGAAGTCTTATTATTATACTTAAATATGCATATGTACACTATAGGAAATATAATTATGTATCTAAAAAAATACAAGATAGATCTTGTAGCATGCGTTTCCACTATGTACGTGTCACAGCACGACATCCACCCCCTCTAAACCTGCACATCCTCCGGTATGTGCCACATTGTCTCTTTGTAAGATTAGACCTCTTGTACATCTTCCTTGTCTTCTTCTTCACTGGATGATTCCAGAGCTTCATGTTCACTTTGATCTTCACCTGTGTTTTTCTCTTCTTCCTCATCCATATCTTCTAGATCATTGTCTCCTCTTCTCTTAAACATTTTAATCCTTTTTCCTGCAATGGGAATCTTTACTTCTGTACCATTTAGTTCAGACAAGCTGTAAGTAGAATTTTCATGCACATGCTTTACAACATACGGTCCAAACCATCTTTTTGAGAACTTACGCATGACTGTGTGCTGGTTATCAAGGCTACTATCATACACTAAAACCCAGTCACCTTTGTCAATTGCTTTGCTTCTGAGTCGATGTCGCTTATCAAAATAGTCCTTGTTTTTCAACCTTGAATTTTTGAGTCGTTCTTTTGCAGCTTCAATGTCTCCCGGTCTTCTCTGTAGCTGCCTTATACGCAGTGCAAGGAGATCTTCCCTACTAAGCCCCTCTTGCCAAGGTAGTACATTCCATGTGGGAATTGTATCCTCAATCGGCATCACTGGCTTTTGACCATGCATTAGCTCCGCAGGCATGTAGCCAGTTACTGAGCTATGTGTTGTACGATCAGCCCATAAAGCATATGGTAACAATTTTGGCCACTCACCAACTCTTCCTTCGCAAGCCTTGGCCAAAGCTTTGATGATAGGAAGATGCCCTCTTTCACTCTTTCCATTGCCTTCAGGGTTGTAAGCTGTAGTAAGAGAAAGCTTAATCCCTAATCTAGAAAAGAACTTCCTTGCTTCTTCGGCATCTAGTTCACCTCGATCTGCAATGATTTTTCCCACACAACCATAACGGCAAATCACCTCATCAAGAAGGAATTTGCACACAGCTTCTGTGGTCTTAGCTCTTAATGCTCTTCCTTCAACCTGGTTAGTTAAGTCCTCTCGTGCAAGAACCAAGTATCTCATCTGCCAGAGTCCTAAAGGCATCGTGACTAGATCCACAACCCATTTATAGTGAATGGCTAGTGGATATGTAGGGTGCAATCCATCACGATGTCGAACATTTGAATACATTTGACAAGTTACACATGACTCTACAAACTGAGATACATCTTTATACATACCCTTCCACCAGTATTTTTCTTTCAACTTGGAGAAGGTTGCCCACACACCCCTGTGTCCAGCCCATAGACTCTCATGAAATTCTTGCATGAGCTTTACTTGAGTCTCTTTTTTACATATAACCCGTTGTGGTGTAGCACCCTTTTGTTTAGGATGCTTCCACAAGTAACCATCCCTTAAAAAGTACCCATATCCTTTCCTGCGTATCCTCTTGAATTTTTGTTCAGACCAATCATCCTGTTTTGTTAGAGTATTCAAGTACCTTCCAATAGAAAGCCAATCACCTTCATAAAGATCATTTAAGAACAATTCAAGTGAATTAGTCATGCAGACATTGTTACCTTTGACATGAGAGATAGAATAGAATTTTGTGCCTATATCATCTCCCTCATCAATCATTTGTGACTCATCTTCATACCTTGCCCTTGATAGCATATTTGCCACTGTATTGTCTTTACCTGCAATGTGCTTAAACTCGGGATTTAAGGACTTAATGTAGGCAATCCACCGCAACATAGCAATGTCTGGTGTTGAGAAGCTTGTAATCATCCCAAGAAGTGGTAGACAATCTGTTTCTACAACCACACATGCACCAATTAGGTACTCTTTCCCACTTTTTAAGGTTGTAACCATACCCCATAACTTTCTCTTTATCTGTGGATAGTTTCTTTGGCGAGCACTTAGTACCTTTGCTCCAAATCTTACCACATACCTGTGTCCTTCTTTGTCCTATTGCCCTATTGCCCATCCAATCCCTGTAGGACTGGTATCTACTGTCACAATCACTGGCCTTTGACACTCATAGTCTACCTTTCTCAAAGCCGTTGCTGACTGGAGTAACTCCTTTAGCTTTTTCATGGATTTTACATGTGCTTCTGTCCATTTAAACTTTTGATTCTTTCTAAGCAGCTGATAAAGAGGATCAGCTACATGTGCATAATGTGGAATCCAAATAACATAGAAGACACATGCTCCCAGAAACCTTCTAACCTCAATGATGCTAGTGCATGTTTCTTTCATTCTTTGGATGGCATCTACCTTTGATGGACAAGGTTTCCTACCATATGGCCCGCACATGTGCCCCACAATGAGCACTTCTTTGACACCAAACATAGACTTTTTCCCTGACAATGTAAGATTCACTTCTTCCAACCTAGACAAAATTTTATCACAATCATTTATGTGATTTACCACAAACCTACGACATCCCTTGAGATCCAAAGCTTCATCTTTGTCACTTTCTTCACATCCTTTGATAGGCAAATCATCAATGAAAGGCATTGTGATTTGAGGAATAAAGTCACGTAAGACCTTATTCATCCCATTCATCATATGTGCAACCGAGTTGGTTGCTCCCTGTGGCAAGGTACACATCCTTACCAAACCCAAAGGTGTCCTCATGGTTGTCAAGTCTCTGCTTTCGATTGCAAGCTGAAATTGATCATACCCTGAGTAGAGATCCCCCATTGAGTAGATTGACCTCCCTGCAAACGCCTCTGCAAATTCATCCACAATTGGACCTGTACCTACATTTCTAATTGTCACCTTGTTCACTGGTTGCATATCTTGGATGAAGCGTAGAGAACCATTCTTCTTTGGAACTGTGAACCACCTGTTTGAGTATGGAGCACAAGAAGGCTCCAAGATTCCCATTTTGATTTTCTCATTCAGTAGCTCTACTAACTTTGGCAAATGAGCCTTTGGAACCGGAATAGGCCGCAGATTCCAAGGCACATGAGGTATTGTGAAAATTACCATAGGAGCTACAATATAAGGATCAACACATCCTATCTCATGTGGCTCAAATGCAAAAGCCTTACCATGCTTTGAAAGCATTTCTTTGAAGCACTTTGTCTCCTCCTGTGTTAGAAACTCCTAGCAACCAATCTACAACTCTTGAAAAGACTCCTTTGTGAAGGTATGCCCGATCTTTTTAGGATTCCGCAAACTTGGTTGTAAAGAAGCCTGCTCAATCTTTTCCCTGTTGTTGGGTGGTAAGG
The DNA here is from genome assembly GCF_014529385.1 of Adiantum capillus-veneris. Lineage (NCBI taxonomy): Eukaryota > Viridiplantae > Streptophyta > Polypodiopsida > Polypodiales > Pteridaceae > Adiantum > Adiantum capillus-veneris. Next base: position 23,136,003 of record NC_140940.1, on the reverse strand, counting down.
GTGAAGCTACTGGTTTCACCTTCTTTGCTACACTCTTGTATTTAGTTTCAACATGGACTTCTGGGCCAACTGTTTGGCTTTCTTTAAAGGCTTCTATTACTTGATACATTTCCATAGAGCAAACTTCCACAACTTCATTTTCAAGATGCAAACTAGACCTCATTATAGCATCAAGCTCACCCATAGTATCTACAAAAGAAACTTGTTCACACAAACCCAAAACATTTTCAGTAGGCTTTAGCAACCCACTCTTTTTCATGCCTATTTGTACATTATTCACATAATGCCTCTCATATCTCTTCAAATCTTCAAGTTTTGTAAAACATACTGATCCATTCCTTGTTACCAAGAAGCTCATCAAGAAAGTTTCACCTATTTTTGGATCAGGCGAGACCCTTTTTCTTTCTGTACCACTGCAATCCCGCTTTACAATAATACTTGGCCAAAACCCATCATTTCTCTATGATCATGAAACTCTTTGCTTACCTTTGGTAGAGGATGTTCTCTGAGGTTGTCACGATTTCTTTCATGGTTTACACAGACTGTGAGAAATTGGACATCTCGTTTACCATCTTTGCTCGTTTACCATCTTTGCTACGCTGCAAGAGATTTTGAGGATCGATTACAGAGGATTTTTTGTCGACTTGTTCGACGTGCAATGGTTCAAGATAATCATGGAGGGTCGCAACGCTATTGTGCGTAGAGGAGAGTCTGGTTTTCTTGAGGTGGATTCTACTAAGAAATGGACTGACCTAAGAGACACTTTCGTACTACCCGAGCATTGTGAACAAGTAAGTATGTAAATAGTTAACATCCCCCTTTTACAAGTTATGTGCTTGAAAGCTCTCATGTAAGTTATGTGGCTCTGGCAGGTAATATTTCATCCTACAAAGTCTATATCAAACTGGTGTTACGTCATAGAGGTAGCCCCTCGTAGTGCAAGGACGTATGAAGGCTACCATGTGCCAATCACAACGGCATCAATGGAGGAGATCAGAGAAGATGCTCAATCAGAAGCCGCTGCGGTGGTGCCAGATGAGCATCAAGATGCTACTACTCTATATGGGGTGCATGCAGAGGAGCTACAAAATGAAACAGAGGATATGTATTTAAATGGAGAGCTCTATAAAGATATAGGAAGTTATGATGAGTTATGCGAGGATGAGAGAGAGATCTCTTAAAGCCACAAATATTGTATTTGAACAATTTTGCTCCGTGTTGTAAAAGCTTTGGCTCTCTAAGTACCTTCCATGGCGCTCACATCTTTTGATTGAAAATTCTGAGTTTTCGACTTGCCTCTTCTATCACTCAGTTCATTGCGTCATTGTATTTATATGCGTCATTACGTCATTGTATTTAATGGTCTTTGCGTCATTGTCTACTCTATTCATTCAATATTAAGTTTAAATATTCGTGTGTTTAATGCAGGTATGGATGATGAGGAGTTTCTTTCTTCTTTGTCACCGCAGCAGAGACAGTGGTACGTGGAGCGTCATCGCTCTGGCGCATCATCGCGCATTCCTACTCCATCCGCATCTCCCTCTATTTCAGAGCATTCGGCGCGCTCCGAAGCTTCGGCATCGACGAGACGAGCTTCACACTCGTCTAGACACCGGCGCTCTAGTGGTGGCAGTGGCGGTTGTTGTGGGGATTCCGCCACCGATAGCTCCACAGCGCTTCGTGTTCGACGAGGCTCTTTACCCTCCCCTTCTTTGCCCGCCCCCACACCAGCCACAACATCGCCATCTACGCCAGGTTTTGCACGGCTGACTATTTCTAGCAGCTACACACCTCTACCTACTCTGCCAGGAGCCACCCCACTCGACACTCCTCGCTTCGGGGCCCAGACGCCGGTGGAGACACCTGACGTTCGTACCCCCATCGACACGCCGCTAGATACCCCTGCTGGGACATCCAGGTTCACGTGTCACCGGCCAGAGAGCTTGCCTTACTCCGTCGACTTCAGCGGCGGCATCATCATGGATGATGATGGCAAGAAGGTGATCTCACGCATGCTTCATGATGAGTTTCCCGTTCCAACACGGGATCAACGCTTCAATGAAGACCTGATGAAGATTCGAATGCGCGAATACTGCAAACACAAGCGTTCCGGATTGCAAAAAGCAATCAAGCATGGGTGGAACAGGCCAGATTGGCTGGCCAAAGAAGATTGGAAGAATGCGAAGAAAGCAGCGCGCGAGAATCCCGACAAGTGGAAGCAACAAAAGGATGCAGCCAGAGCGCGAGTAGAGGCAGGGAGCTCGCACCACTTGGGGAGCGGTGGATGGGCATCGTTTGAGGCCGATTTTGTAAGTGTTTTCGCATTGCTCTTTATGTTCGATAGTTTAGGGTTTATGAGTTTTTTAATTCTAACATAATGAATTCTTTGTATGTTTTGACAGTGGTCGATGACAGGACTGATCCCACACCGTACGAGCGCGAGTACGCAGGCAGGAAGGGCTTAAACGCCCTGATGGACATTCTCAGTTCTCGCGGCGGCGCGGTTAGTATTAGGGTTTACTCTTTTCTATTTTTTGTATTGTTTTATAAATGTCATTATATGTTTATACTTACTGAAAGCTGTCTTATTGTCTTTTTTTGCAGAATCCGACAGATACGCCGCTTGGACGCGATGAGACGTCTGACTAGACGACGTCAGTTTAGCCGTAGCTGGATAGCATTAGTTTAGGGTTTCTCATAGCTTATGTATCATGAGACGGATTTTATACGTCTTTTTGAACCATGTATATTATTACATTTGTCATCGCAGTTCATTTTGCCAATCAATTCTTTATGCCTATGATGTTGTACAATTGTCATTATTACATTTGCCAATGAATTCATTTTGCCTATGATGTGTACAATTGTCAATTTTACGCTTGTCAATTTTGCAAACAATGCGTCTTGTGGGTGACTATTTTGGGTCTATTATCTACCCTTGCACTGTTTTTAAAAAGTGAATCAAGTACAATATGGTTGATGGAATGCCCTGTCACCAAAAAAAATTTCTCTCGGGCGTCGCTATAACCGTCGCTATTTATGGCTCTGTAGCGTCGCTATAGACTTCTGTGTAAACGTCGCTATAACCGTCGCTATGACCGTCGCTATGAGCGTCTCTATATAGCGACGCAAATAGCGACGCTCTCGTAGCAACGCTATTAGCGACGGTTTTAGTGACGCCGGGGGTTATAAAAACCCAGTGTATTTCCGTCGCTAACAGCGTCACAAGAGCACACAACCTCTTGTAGTGGGATTTGATTCTCTCCTAGTAGCTATTTAAAAATAAATATAAGAAAAGTATAAAAAATACATAGAATATATATATATTGGAGTTTACCCTAGATATAGGATCTAGCTAGGGTGTGAGATGATAATGAAATAGTAGAAATAAAGAATCAATGCTTTTTGCCCCAAGTTAAAGAGGCGGAGCTATTGATGCTTTTCCCATAGTATTTTCTGATGGTAAAGTAAGGATATGTTACCCTTGAGAAAAATAAGAGGATGCGATAGAAGCTTATTATTATACTTAAATATGCATATGTACACTATAGGAAATATAATTATGTATCTAAAAAAATACAAGATAGATCTTGTAGCATGCGTTCCCACTATGTACGTGTCACAGCACGAGAGCGTACCGATTCATTCTCTTTTTGTTTGAATCTATGGATTTGCGAGACCGTGTTGTGAGCAATGCCTTTTGGCGAGAATTCTTCAATAAACTCCTCAAACAGCTCATCTAGGGTCTCAAAATCCCATTTTTCCACCGACTCGAACCATGTAGCTGCATCATCTTCTAGAGTCAATCCAAATTCCACAAACTGTGTTGCAAAATCTGAAACTTCCTCTGCTCGAATCACTCTTCTAAAAGCCATTACTTGATCTCTTGGATCTTTATCTCCGAAGTATTTTCTGTTTACCCATTTCTGGACTTGGGATGGTCTAACTCGTCCATTGTCTACAAGTCTAACCAGAGACTCTCCCAATCCTTCTCTCGTTATCGCTCTTGAAGGGAATCCTGGTGGCTCTCTTCTTGGAATTCCTATAGGAATTCTTGTGTTTGGTGGAGGCATTTGTGGTCCTTCATTGACCAAATATCCACCTCTTTCTAGTACAGTCTGTGGATTTGTGCTTTCTACAACTCTGTATTCTTGTCCATACTTGTCGACAACTATAGATCTCCATTGACAGTCGGCTCCGTATGTGTAGACATATAAGAGCTTGTAATCCGTTATCTCTTCTAGGTATGGATCTGAGCACCTATAAAGATTGTCCTCATTGTCGTCAATGTATCTATATAGTCCTTCACTCTCATGACCAATCATCCAAACTCTCTCAACAAGATGGGTCTTTCTCAATTGCAAGTTTGGAAGATCCATTGTGGGAGGATATTCCTCTATCATCGGGATCTCCAAGCTTGTGTAAGCTGCGTTTGAATCTAGGGTAGACATGATTTCTGGGCTTAAGATCTTTTGCTTGGTTCAAGTAGACTTAGTCCACTGTGTTCAAGTGCTTTGGTTAGGGAAAAGTCGAAACTATGTCCAAAACCGCAACCGTTTTGTCACAATTCTCGCAAATTGTCGCTTTTAGACACCCCTAAATTCCGGATGTATTTTGAGACCTCAAACGATGTTTTTTTCAAGCTTGAACTAAATGGATTTGCTCATTTAGTTCAAGTTTTTCTCAAAGGTCTATAGAGCCGCTCTCATGCTACGTTTTGATATAAAAACTTTTCCGATCCGATACCGTATGTGAAAGTTATGGCCAAAACAGTGAAATGCAGTTTAGAATGGTCAAAATGAGTCCAAATTCAAATTTAAAAGAATATTTGGGATCTTTGTGACACTGTGAACACTCCTGTATGGTCAAAAGTACAGTTGGACCCTAAAACTGGCCTAGAGACATCCTACGCGTAGGATGTCTATATGCTCAGAATTTAACAAAATTTGGTCCAGATACTCCCCTCAAGTCCAGCAACACAATGGTATGCTCAGAATTTCATTTCGACCTAAAAGTGGCCTTGAGACATCCTACGCGTAGGATGTCTTTTTGCTCAGAATGACTTGAAATTTTCACCCCAGCTTCTCCTTGATGTGTTGATCACAGTGGTGTGCTCATAAGTTGGTTTGGAGTCCTAAATCAAGCTGGAGACATCCTATGCGTAGGATGTCTTTTTGATCCGTTTTAGCTCAAACTTGCACTGTAGCTTCCCCTTGATGTGCTAAACTCACAGATCTTTTTACTTTTTGATTCTGACACCTATAGGTTGGTCAAATGATCAAGAATCTGCTCCAGAAGCCTGATGTCTGTTCTGATGAGTTCCTAAGTCAAATCAACTCCAAATTGGACCAAATTTGACTAGGAGACTTGCCTAAGGCTATACAACACCCTACTATGTCCACAGTCTGAATTTGGCCTCTAAATCATCCCTTAGACATCCTACGCGTAGGATGTCTAGCTGCTCAAAATTGCCCCAAATTTGAACCACAGACTCTCCTTAAGGTGTTGATCACTGTGGTATGCTCAGAATTTTGTTTAGAGTCCAAAATCACTCAGAAGACATCCTACGCGTAGGATGTATTTTTGGCCTGTTTGACCCCAGACTTGTCCCACAGCTTCCCCTTGATGTCAGTAACCCAGTGGTATGCTTAGATTTTGGTTTGGATTTCAAAAGTCCCAAATTTAGCTATTCTTGCCTTTTTCAGTCAAAAGTGCTAAAGTCTGCTCAATCTTCCCTTTCACTGACCCAAATGAGATGAAATTTATCACATGCACTCAATACAACATTTAGAACATGCCTATGGAGTCATCCTATGGTTTGGTCTCAAAAATTATGCCTTGGGCACAATTTGGGTAGGATGTCTGGGAATTTCAGTCTATCTGGCCTTATCCTGTCAAAATTTGGTCAAATTTCCACTTTCCACGTGAAAATAGGGTAAAACCTACCTTCTAAACACACTGGTAACCTCAGAATTTCAAAAAAATGCCCAGATCACCTTGTAGACATCCTACGCGTAGGATGTCTACTGCTGATTTTTTGAGACTGAAGTGTCCCTAATGCTTCCTTATGCTCTCAACAAGTGCAAGTATGCTTCACAATTGCAAAAACATGCAAAAATCACTCAATTTAAGCCTTTTCTGAAATTTTACGTTTTCTGACTCTGCCTTTTGACTTTTGGTCAACAAAAATAGGGAAAAACACCCAAGTCAATATGTTACTAGGGTAAAACCTACCCTCTGAACCCACTGGTGCAATCAGAATTTCCAAATTTGGTCTCCAGAACCCCCTTGAGACATCCTACGTGTAGGTTGTCTATGTTTACAGAATTGCAGGTTTTCTTCACAGAACCCTTGCAAATGCTCTTTTATATGCACAACATCAGTCAGTCGTACTAAAATATCCACAAAAGCTTGTTTAATGCATTTTTATCCTCCAAAGCACACTTTTCCGTTATTTCAAATGCAATCAAGCACTTTAGCAAATAATTCAGTGCTGAATAGCTCTAGATCAGAATCGGATCCCTTACCTAAAGCTACTCCTACAAATCATATGGGGTTTTGCATCTATGAGTAGAAAAACGCTTCACTGCCACACACGGACTAGTAAACGCTTTTATCACCTCACAAATCACTCAACCACCAACAACTACTCTAATACACAGATCCTAACTAAACCTATCTAGTCGCAGACCCTCGGCAAGACACACGCTTCCTGGCTACCCACTTGATCGCGGAATATCCTCTTCCGGATCCACTTAAGAAAAACGATTTCTTTAGCCGAAACTAAATCAAGCAACCATCACACGAGTGTTAGTAGGAAACCTAATTAGGTCCTTGTGTCCCCGGCAGCAGCGCCAATGTTGGACGGGAACGACTAACACACCCATGAAGTGCATGCAAACACTACCTAGATCAACATAATGTCAATCGAGGACACAGATGACACGATAGGCACATGGAGGAAATCTCTTAAGCTTGTCAGGATGAGACCATCCTACAACAACAACACTCTGGAAGGCCAACTAAACCACAATCAAGAACCTCACTGCCCTCAACTACACCACCTAGCCACATACACACATACGGAAGGTAACTCACCTAATCATGCCAGATTCATACGAAACTTAAGGAACACCATCCCCTCACTAGGATACACCTGCCCCTACGCTTCTACACTCAAAACCCTCACTCTAAACCCATCTGCAGAAAACGCGTAGGATGACAGAGCAGAATTTTGAAAGTGCCCGAAACTGAAATTTATGAGTACCTATGCGTAGCTTCTGTCGCCACGATTCTATAGACTACTAGCACGCAGAAAACAGACATCGTTTGAAACACTTACGGCCACAAATAGCTCGTAGATGCGTCGGCATGTGCGCTTCGTCTCGCGTGGAATGCTTGGCGTCGTCGCGTAGCTCTCCTCGAGCCTACAGCAATGGAGCAGTCGGATCTCCAATGTGTTGAGCGAGCCGGGCGTAGCGAGAAGATGAAGCTCACACTCACTCTCTTTCTCTCTCACACAGAGTAGACGGCAGCGCTAAGTTTTGATTATGATTAAAAGTCCTTTTACAAAATGACCTAGGTACCTTATATACTAAGGCTACCTTAGGTTTAACCAAAAATGGGGTTGAAAGGATCAAATGGCTTTGTATTTACAATCTGGAAGTGCCATTGCACCCCGGCTTCTGAAATTAGAATAACTACTCATTACAAATGACATTTATAGCCATAATCCGCAGCATTTCATAACTCGCAAAAGATAAGACTTTGGTATGAAACTTGAGTTATGTTGTGTTGTTGACCCAACGGTCAACATCAACTATCTCTAGATCAATTTCCATTATCTCAAGGAATTTTTTATCGGTCTGCCACAATATGCATGCTTTATTTCCATTCACACAATGTATAGTAGGGGAGAATAACAGCTTCCCCAAAGAAGCTGCTAGTTCTCGAATGCATGGCCACAAAAAAGTAGAAAGATCCACAAACTCAACCCAAACTGGACATTTAGTGAGCATCTCATCCTTAATCAGTTGAATTGGTTGCCACGGAATGATGTGTACCACTTGACCACATAGAATAACAGTAGGAGCAAAAAGCAGAGCCATTTTATCTTCAAATTTGAAAAACAAAATCTCAAATATCCCCGAACCCGAATAAAGTATCTTATCTACCACAAGACACTTAAAGCCAACATCAATCTTAGAAGCTATTATAACTAGATCAGGTAACTAACCAGTGAAAAACAACAACACAACTCGTTCATGGAAAACAAAGAGTTGAGACCAAACTATTGTAGATGAGTTCAAACAAACTTTATGTTCGCCCTTGATCTTCGGTTTGAGAGTCAAGGCATCTTTAAGGATGTTAGCCATGGCATGAGGATCAAATCCTCAGATCCGTTACCTAACACTACATGCGGTGCTGCTATACGAGGGTCAAGTTGAAAGGCATCGAGAAGGGAAGCCATAGCTCAAAGGAACAAGAAGGGACCTTATGCCTTGTGAGGCGTTGCGTCGGCTGAGGACACCCACTTCGAGCTATTGCAACAGGGTCGATGTAGGAACCCACAAGCTATCATGCTTATGATCGAGTGGGTGAGGATGTTGATCACAGTTTCCCTAACCTTCTCCACATTCATCTCCCTCTCTCTTTGTATATATATATATATATATATCCTTCTCCCTATCTCTCCATCCATCTTATTCTTTCCTCTCTCCCTCTCTCTCTCTCTATATATATATATTCTTTCCTCTCTCCCTCTCTCTCTCCCTATATACACACACACACACACACACACACACAACATGCCAGAGAGAGAGAGAGAGAGAGAGAGAGAGAGAGAGAGAGGAAAGAATGAGACCATCCATGTCATTCTTTCCGAGAGAGAGAGAGAGAGAGAGAGAGAGAGAGAGAGAGAGAGAGAGAGAGAGAGAGGAAAGAATGAGACCATCCATGTCATTCTTTCCTCTCTCTGTCTCTGGCATGTTGTGTGTGTGTGTGTGTGTGTGTGTGTGTGTGTGTCTATATATATATATATATATACATACATATATATACACACACACACACACACACACACACACACACACACACACACACACACACACACACAAACAACATGCTGCAAAGTAGCTTGCCTAATTTTAAGTTCGAGTGGCGGGGAGAGATTTATATACTGTTGCATGTTGTATATATATATAAATATAAATACCTCTCTCTCTCTCTCTCTCTCTCTCTCTCTCTCTCTCTCTCTCTCGCTATCTCTATCTCTTTTTTTTGTGGAAAAGCCGCTTTTCCTATATTACATTATCTTACATGTTTACATCATGTTGATGAATTCCATCATCTGATCTTGCTAAGGTACTAGAAGTGCTACACAGTCCTCTAACAATTTATCTCGAATCATAGACCAAGGCAATGTGGAATTGTGAAAAGTGTGGGTATTAAACATAGCTGAGTTTCTAGCATTCCACAATAAGTATAACATCCAAACTCTAATAGGTTGCATGACATAAGTCTAGACCCACGGAACTAGTTTGATTGTTCCAAATAATAGTCTATATTTGGAAAGTTTAATCTTCCAATGCATCACGCAAAAATCATACAAAAAAATCCACCATGTATGTACTATGGGGCAATTCCAAAATAGGTGTTTGGTTGTCTCTAGCTGACCACATTTGGGACATTTTCGATCTGGCATTATCCTTCTTGTCGGCATCTCACCATGGGGAGAGCCCCTGTCAGAATTCTCCACAAGAAGACTTTGTGTTTCAGACTTACAAGGTAACACTATACATTAGAGAGCTTATTCAACCACCAACTCTGATCTCAGCTGAACTGCCAAATCCTATTGCATCTGACCTCTATCTCAGATTGAGGGATCAAGTGTAGAGAGAAACTTTTGGTTGGGGAGTCCACAAGTTTGCTCGATTTTGGCCTTGCATTGCTAAAAGAAAACCACTCGGTATTGGGTAAAACTCACACCAGTAGGTCTCCTCAATTTTGGAAAACCTATTCTTGAATTTTGGAAAGCGGTTTATTATATAGAATCTACATGAAGCAATGAGAATGGAGTTTCTATCAAGCACATTGTGGTTTAGAACACGGCCTCGTAGGTCCAAGAAACACAAATAATTACTTTTAGGCATGTGCAAATTGTAAGTATGGACACACGAGTGACCCTTGGACTTTCCTAACTTCAAAGTGTGCTCGTTTAGGCGCTTGAAAATTTACCTACTAGGCTATCAACCTTCCCCACAAGAGCAAAAAGTTAAAAAAGTTGGATATGAACAGTTTTCGGGGCTGTGGATATTATCATTGCGATTAAAGCAAAAAGTGATCCTCTTTTGACGTGTAAAATTCTGGCTAAAAGTGTTGTCATAATCATGGATTTGTCCATATGTTATGCACCTTTTTGGAGGCCTTGTTTGACAACAGTCTATAGTGCTCTGTTTCTAACTATGCGACGTATATTTGACTATTTACACACTGCATGGGGTTCCATGCTAGGTTCATGAAGGTGATTTGTTGATGATGTCAAATACATTTTCCTTTTGTATTCACGATAATGTTGCTTTCGTTATGAGGGAGCATCTAACGGTGTGACTATACTCACCACACATACAATTTCTGATCCATAGCACTAAGGGGCACGAGGTTTCTAATGAAGATCCATCATGGGATCGGCGACGGACAAGTCCACATGGGAATCTTGAGGAGGATGGAAATCAAGCAAAATGCGCACGTGGTGACGGCCTCCCTGAATTCGAACTCGATATCTGAGCTCTGGCAACACAATGGCCTAACCATGTGGGTGCGTGCCTTTTGGTGTCCCCAGTGCCTAAACCAAAACTTAAAAAGTAAACCTCTCTTGGCATAAGTAAACTAGGACATAAAAAGTAAACTCTGACATGCCCTTCTAAAATCGAAAGGCCGCGTTTACTTTGCATTTTACGTGTGCACTTGATCACCATAGATTTCATGATGGGGTCTGCATTAAAGAGTCCGTGCTATTTAGCGCTAAGGCTTTGCGATTAGGGATTTTCTTTTTTGTTGCGGGTTTGGGCGGCGACCCGGCTCCTCTCAAGAGCAAATCAGTTTGCACATGCCATCCTTGACATGCAATGGGTGATGCTTTGTATTCAGGGTTGGCTATGGTGTTGTACTGGCTTGTTCCGGATGTGGCCTCTTTCAAGTTTTGGGTGGGTAGAAGATGCCTACATCCTGGTCAGCGTTTGGTTCTTTCATAGGTACTTAGCCCTCCTAAAAGACCTGGTCTTTTTTGACAAAAATTGTGGTGCTGGCTCGATGCGTCTTGATGTTGGTTGGTGTTGATCTCTCTTCTCATGGTGATGGAGTGTCAGGACTCCCCCCACCGTCAATAATCCTCTTTCTCTTGGTCATGTCTTGAAGGGTGGCTCCCTATCTAGCTGATGTACTTCAGAGATTTTTGGGTGGGCTGTGCATGGTGGGGTGGCAAGCCTCATGCTCATAGTGGCAACCTTTTGGGATCTTGTGGTGTTTTTTTCTGTCGGTTTTTCCTATTGCTAAGTGTCCTGTTGGGTATGATGTACTTGAGGTTTGGTTGATGCCATGGCACGCTATGGGCACGGCTTGGCTTGTAATTTTTGGTGATTCTAATATTATCACTTATCTTCACTAGACGTCTTTTCAACTTACCTATCAATGTTATCATTATCACAAGATCTAAAATTACCCTAGAGGTACCGATCAACAAGAAATGGCTTGCTAGCCTATTTATACAAGAGATACCGTGTAGTTATGGCATCTCTCTACAAAATTAAAGAGGTACTCATCTAATCCAAAAGAATATCTTGTTTGACATGTCTTCACCTAGTCAACATGCTTCAAAATCAATACCCATTCCTACTTTATCGCCATTACAGCCGAGTGAGTTTGCTCCAATCAAACGTTGACAATTTCCTCATAGCAACATTGCAAGTGCATTCATTGGTCGTTGTTTTCTTTTTTTTTTCGGGGGGGGGGGGGGGGGGGGGGCGTATCACCCTAATACGATCTTTATGGGAGGCCATAGTATCAGTGTTGTGTTTTTAATGGAATGCACTAAGAAAAGTTGTAGCCAATGCCAACAATGATAGGATCATTATATGATGAAAAACAATGGGATGGATGTAGATTGATCATATAAGGTGCAATCAAGGACACTTTAAGGAAGAAGGCAATTTTTGATGGGTGGATGCTTTCTATGTCACAACAGTGTGTGTGTGTGTGTGTGTGTGTGAGAGAGAGAGAGAGAGAGAAAGAGAGAGAGAGAGAGAGAGAGAGAGAGAGAGAGAGATCAAATGGAACATTTATATATGTTTGTATGGGCCTAAAAGATATATGAGACCAAAGAGCTACATTGTCATCATGTAATTTATTGTCCATTACAAAAGTCCAAAATATCCCTAGATGTTACCATACATGTGGTAGTGATGTGTGTGAACATACTTACGACTGTTGCGGCACTTTTTCCCTCACTAGGAGGTTTTCCCCCATGCATTGTATATATGCTCATCACTCTAGGTCTAGTTTATCTTTTTATTTGTGCACTAAGCAATATATTAGACTATATTATGTGCCTTGAGCTTCTTTATCTTCTCCAAGCTATGTGCGCTACAGTCGGAAGAGTGGCGAGCCTTCAAAACCCAAATCTACATATGAATATAAAAAAAATATTTCATATTTGATACACAAATTTGCACATAATCAAGCGATACACTATAAGACAGACAGAGAACGAGAGAGAGCGAGAGAGCATGTACAGATGCATCTCGTAGAGCGGAGTGATACACCGGCATGATGAGATAGAAGGAGAGAAGAATAGACACAAACATTGGGTACAATCTCCCCTCGTGCAAGAGTGAGTAATTTCCTCTTGCACGTATTTATTTATAGATTACTTGAATTCTCAAAATGAATACACATTGTACGATCGGACATAAATGGTCGTGGCTCATAAAGAGTACTTGAATAATAAACTATATACAAATGTGATGTCCTTTCGCAGAGACCATAGCTCAGTCACTTGTCAATTGCAATATGATAATTACATATTAGTTTCCATTACATACCTTTCCATTAGAAAGCAATTGTTCTCAGTTGCGAAGATAAGAATGTACAAACCATACTTGTCAAAAAACAATGGTTAGTATTTTGTGTTAGAAAGATCACATATTGAAAGAAAATTTCATAAACTTAAACAACATTTCTTATGCTTGTTGTCATCCACATACTGCATATTCTATTGTCCCATACCACTAGAATAAGTAGTATATATCATATTATCCTCATGAATTAGGATATCATTGGTCACACTTATCGTTCCAGTAAATCATTTCTCATAAATCTGAAGTCCACTTCCATTAACAGTGTTGTGATAGAAAATCATCATATACCAAATCCAATTCCAAATGAAACATAAGTCCAAATACAAAATATCTTCCATGTTATATACCCTGGTAAAAAAATCATGATAAGGCTATCAAAAACACATTTTTGTTGGGTTACAATTTTAGCAGAAAAGGTTATAGGTTATACCATTTACAAACAAAACGTATCTTGGTTTTACAAAATGTTATATTTGAAAAATATTACGCTCATCCTTTGCTATCATGTACCACAGATAGTAATGTAAGCTCACAGGACATTTATGACACTCTCTTGACTCTTTTTAATGGTGAAAAGTTGAAGGTGAGTTCTAATGAAGCAAATGTACATCCTATGGGTGTTTTAGAAAATGTTAGAGATCAGCCTATTACTGATGTGGAAAGGGTTGAGAATGAAGAGGCTATGGGTATACCAAAATGGCAAGTGCATATTTTGCACGAGAGTAAACTGGATGCACCTATGTCTACTCGTACTCGCTGACGTCCTTGACATGCATCAAATTGTTATGCTTTGGCTATTTCTAGTTTATGCGATGAAGAACCTCTTTCTGTTAATGATGCATAGAATTGGATGGTTTCAATGCAATCAAAACATGATACAGTTATCGAGAATGATTTTCTCATAAGAAAAATGTCATTGGTATGAAGTGGATCTACAACTCGAAACATAAGCCAAATGGTGAGATTGATCGCTACAGGGCTAGAATTGTTCAAAAGGTTATGCACAACAAAAAGGCATTTATTGTTGTGAAGAGGTTTTTACTCCCACTTGACATATGACTATTATTCATTTTCTATGTGCATTGGCAGCTCATTTTGGATGGGATGTATATCAATCAAGCATTGTTACTACTTTCTTGAATGTTGATATATTTGAGGAAGTATATGTAACACAACCTTGTGTTTTGTTCAAGAAAGAACAAGAAACAAGAGTGTGAAAATGCAAGAAAGCATTGCATGGGTTGAATCAGTCTCCTCATGCTTGGTATGAGAAATTTGACACTCATTTGGTTAAATAAAGCTTTTGTAGTAGTTCAACTAAAATCATTTTGTATGTCAAACATGATCATGATGTATATCTCATTATTGTTTTGTATGTAGATGATTTGTTGCTTACCGATCTGAATGAGATGCACATTGGTGAATTAAAGGATGAATTGAATTCTACTTTCAATACGAAAGACTTGGGATTTCTACATCATTACTTGGGCATATAGCTAAGCAGTGTGATGAAGGTATTGCCTTATGTCAAGCAAGATTCATAGATACATTACTTTGTAGTTTTGAACTGCAAACCTATTGCTACTCCATTGAAAAATGGTTTGAAATTGAGACTTCATGATGCTAGAGATCTTGCTAATGTCACCCTTTATATGTTGGAACTTGGATTACCTATTTATGTATGCAATACAAGGTCCAATTTTTAGTTTGCAGTCACACAAGTTAAAAGATTTATGCATAGCCTAGGGTCTAAGAATTGTCACGCTATTAAAAGAATCTTTTGCTACTTAATGAAAATTTACATCTTGGGTTGCAACTTTGTAAGTTTTTTGAAGGATAAGTTCTATTATCGTAAATAAAGAGATAAGGTTTCTTTGTACATTGTGAGCACTCTCTTGCTATCAAGATTTAATTTCTCTGCATCGCACGGTTACCGCATCAACAAACTGAGAGCATCAAGGCATGAGCCTCATGAAGCTCTACACATCGATATCTACATTGTAAGCATTTTGCAAGATCCGAGCGTCGACTCCCACAACCTTTAAGAGACATATCTCACTATCCAAGCATCATTTTGAGATTTTCTGAGTTGCATTAGATTCCCAGCACTTAGGAGTACATAGTAGAAGTATCCGACATTAAATCCAAAGACTTGTAATTTGGCTATTGGAGAAAAATGTGCTTTTTCACAGTGTGTAGAATTGAGGTTTGCTAGTCTAGAAGTGCTTTTGACCTAGTAAGGAATGTGTCTGCCAAGTTTGGTGTTGATTGGAGGTGATTTGCTATTGGTTTTTCATGTGGATGTGTGATTGGAATAGAGAGGTATAATTCAGGTTTTCCACAATTAAAGAGTTCATAGATTGTTTCCACGAAGTGTATTGTGTTCAAACAAGAGACTGACAACTCTTGGCATGCCTCCTTGCCCTAGTCAAGTCACTTGCTCCCTTGGATTGACATTTTAGTCTTGGGACCATTTCTTTGTTAAATGTGATAGATGCTATAAAAGGTCCCCTAAGATATTGGCACTGGTGATGGGGAACAAGTGTCTAAACTAGTGTGAACACATGCAAAAACTGTTAGAGTTACCTTAGATAGACTAGTTAGATAGAGTAGGATAGGTGTGGAGATTGATCATTTTTCTTTGCATTTTTAATGGTGCATTTCTCGCCATAAGAGTAGTTTAGAAGATAGAGTAAAGTGTGAGAATAGATTTAAATCTTAGTGTGTGGCTTTCTTGGCTCTTAGAGCAATGCACTAGACTAAAAAAAACGCGAGAAAACACAGGTTTCAAGTTTGTTGTAGTAAATTATTTTTTAATTGTTCTTTTCTCTTGTTTTAGGAGTAGGGTAAGTAGATGCATCTCTAGATGAGCTTATATCCACATTTTGGTTGAGACTTCTGTTAGCATGTACTTCATGAAAGAATCAGCAAAAAGGAGCGAACAAAAAGTTGCTTAAGAGGTTCAGTTCATAGTGAGCAAAGAGAAAATTTCACCCAAGAAGTTTATTCTTTTTTGCAATTTTGATTTCTTGTGGCACATTAGACCTAAAGTAGTAGGAAAGACCTGTGGAGAATTAAAATCTAGAAAAAATTGTGATTCTGTCTACTAATAGGAAAAAAATGTGTTTTTCTCCGAACCAGAAACATTGATGCAAGGACCGCCCTTATCAAGTCAAATTTGAAAAAAATAACCAAAAGCAATAGTAGAGAAAGAAAATTGCATTTTTTTCCTAGCACCCAACTACAGGAGTCAAAACTTTAACAACAACTGGGACAAAGGTTCTTTTTTACCTAAAAAAGAAAGCCATCAAGTCAAAATTGAATTTGGACTCATAGTGAAACTTTCAAACTGAGAAATTACTAAAGTTGGGATTCAACTCAAACTAGTAGACCAAACATTGTGAAATTTGGTAAGTGTACTCTTGAAAGAAGGTAAGACACTTAAAATTTGAAAAAAGTTGAAAAAGTTGCCAAAAGTAGAAGGTGAAGAGAAAATCGCAATTATCTCCCAGTTACTTGCAAGAAAAAGAAACTTTTACCAAGCCTTGAATCAGAGGGGGATCTTGATATGAGGATCAAACTCATCAAGAAAAAATTAAAATTGGAAATTTTCACACAAGGCTAAACCATATCCTAGTCAAAAAGTGCCAACGCTAAAATTGGCCTAGAACATTCAAAAGAAGTGAAAACTAAACTAAAGTGGATAGGTAAGATCTATAAAGAGTGGGGAATCTAACAAAATAGCTGAAACTTCATTTGAACAACTTTGTGTAGACCTTAGAAAAAAATGGCATTTTTGCCTAAAGGTTGTTGAAAATATATAAAAACTCATAGGCCTTGGTGTGAGAAACTCACTAGTGTTTTCATAATCAAATTTAGACACTTAGATCAGAGATTAAGCTCAAAATTGTGGAGACTCTGAAACTACCAAAATAGATTTTAGGGAACCTTTAATAAACTCCAAATTGGTTAAAAATGGTGAGTAGACTATTCATAAGGTGGGCAGCCCAGCCAAAGTTAAAAAGTTTTAAAAAGTTGAAAAGAAAGCATCTTGAGGGAGAAAAATCATATTTTTTTTTCAATTACTCTTGAAGGTTGTTAGATTGGGCTCAAATTTGGCGTGCTTGTAGTGCATGATGTGATCAGTGCATATACAAAAATTGGTGCTATTTAGACATTGAGAATGCAAGATACAAGCAAAACAGTTTGCCAAGACATGCTAAAATTGTGATTTTTTGTATTTTCCTTGACCAAAAAAGATCAAAACTGACAAAACTTGATAAACTGGGTATACTAAGAGTGAGGAACCCATGAACTTGGAAAAACTAAAAGTTGCAAAAAAAATCACTTTGAGGAAAAAATCGCATTTTTTTTCTGACCATTTTCTACAAGGGTCCAGACTTGACAAGACTTGTAAACTTGTTGTGCATATCCTATACATTGCACTGACTAAGTTTGGGTCAAAAATACTCAAGTTACAAGCAATTTTGTGTTGCAGATGAAAACTAGTTTTCACTAAAAAGGTCATAACTTCCTCATACAAAATCCAATTCCAAAACTTTTTCTATCAAAACGTAGCTTGGAAGCGGATCTAAAGATCTTAGAGTAACCCTTTAGTTCAAGGGTTTAAAAATATATTGTTTAAGGCATCAAAAATACATTTTTGTTCAAGAGTGTCTAAAACTACCTTTTTTGTAGCTCTGTGAGAAAATGGTCAAAGTTTTGGACATAGTTTTGATTTTTTTTCGATCCTGACCGCTTAAAACGACTAAGATAAAACCTTAGGAATAAAGTAGAGCTGGGGTCTCCAACATAACACTTCCTTAAAATATACCATTCACAAGTGCAACTTGAAAGAAGAGCTGATTTTGTGGGTTAGCTTAACATTTTTAGTTGTTTGAGAGTATACACAGATTTCATATAGGCTCTAGACAAGGACACAAGATTCTAAGGAGTTGTGCTCCTTGTCCAATGTTCTTTCATTCAAGTACATTCATTGTCAATTCCATTGTGATTTTAGACTATGCATTAGTAGGCTAAATCTGCTGATTTGAGTGTGTTAATGACTATTTTTTTGACGTTCTGACCATAGGACAGTGTTCCTAGACCCTACGAAGACCTTTTCGATATGTTATGTTGCAGTTTCTAGGACCTTGATCATGATGGATCGTGATTTTGGTATCTCCTTGGAATGCAACCATACTCGGTAGGTTAGTGCCTCTTAGTGTCCTAGACATCATCCTAAAGTTTTGTAGCATTTTGATTCCATTTGAGTGCTGAAATAGGTTGATGACTGAGTGTGGTGACTTAGGATATAGACAGATTACGAGATCTAATAGCGGTAGATTAGTATGTGCTAGAGATAGTGTACCGCTTTGTCTTTTTTTGTTTTTATGTTTCAATTTAGTACTTAGGAGTAGGCTAAGCAGAAGTTCTCTTTATTTTGTGTCATTGGCTAGCCGGACATTGTTTCTAACATCCGTACTGCCAAGCCAAGTTTGCTTGACTTGTACCGCTGCAATAGGAGGTGGTAGTTGTTGCTTTTCCTTTCTCTTTAAATTTTGAAACTTGGTTTCCTCTTGTGCTTGATGTTTCATTTTTCCTTTTTGCACATACATTGCTATAACCGACTAGAGTCCAGTCCATGCCATGTTTTGAGCTACACGTAGTGTAAGAATTCAAAATTCTATTCGGCAGTATTGCATTTATTCCAAACACTAAGTTGAAAGGAGTTGTATTTTGTGGTGTTTTATATGCTACGCGATATGTCCAAATGGATGAATGTATTAGTTCCCAATCAGATCTAGATTCACTAACAATCTTTGTTAGCATTGTAAACAATATTTTGTTGGTGCTCTTGGCTTGTTCATTGGCTTGAGGATGATATGGAGCTGATTTATAATGAAGTATTATAAATTCATGCAAGAAAAAATCAATCGATTCATTGCAGAAATATGTGCCTTGATCACTCACAATAAATAAGCCATATCATGTAAAAATATTATCGTACAAGAACTGTGTTGTGGTTCTAGCATCATTTTTTTGTGTTGCCTTTGCCTCAACCCACTTGGTTAGTAGTCTTTTGCCACTATAATGTTATTGAGCATGCATCCTATATGCCGGTGGCGAGATAAGCCCAACAAAGTCTATTCCCCATTGGCAAAAGCACGTGCTCCCATTATTGGTCTCAGCGGCATGTCATTTCTTCATGCCGGTACTTTAGTATATTGGCATGTGTTGCATCTTTTCACATAATATTTAGTGTCCATGAATAGAATAGACCAACAGATCCCTACCAGAAGTATCACTTTTGCGGTTTTTTTAACCAAAAAGTGTCCTCCTACTGGACCAGCGTGAGCTTGCTCAAGAATGGGCACAAATTCTTTAGTTATCATCCCCCATTTTGATAAAGTTGAACTTTAATAATAGCATAATTTACAGCTTTGTCTTGTATGGATCCTATTTTGGCTATGCTTCAGTTTTTTTGGTAGGGTACCTTGCTCCAAGTACTGCATAATGTGCTTTGCCAACATGGGTGCTATTGCTATCCTGAATAGTGTAGCATGCTTAATTGGCTTGTTGATTGAACAAACATGGCAGGAGCAACATAGTCGTGTATACTTTTTTGCATGTTATGCCAATACACTCCAAGTAGCATCGGTCTCTGATTTGATTGCGTTTTGGAATTATGAATGCCCCTAATTTTTACATGAGCTTGCTGCAAATATAAATCTTTTTTGCATGGTTTAATGCATAACCAAAGTCAGAACAAACTAAATTTGAAAATTGGATCAATTAGAACTCAAAGAAAATCATGGAAATCCAAAAGGGACAAACTGAAAGTGAAGAGACCGAAGGAGAAATTGGAAATAGGAGTACACGAAACAAAAGAACGGATTAAACACGAGCAAGAAAACAATAAAAGTGCAAAGGGATTGAAAGAGTCATAGATTGCCTCAGGTAGTTCATTCATGATGGAAAAGGTAAATGAGCAATTATACGTAATGCTACAACCCTATTTGGAAAGTCTCAATAACAACCAAACCTTAGAACAAAGACTTTTGATCTATCCACATCCAAAAGACAAAACCAAAAGACTAGAGGTATTTGCAGAAACAGCTCAAGCCTGAAGGTCCAAACTTTCTTGAGCCTATAATGCATGGGGTGGGAAAAGAAAACACAAGAACATGAGAATAATTAAATAGAGGTGAAAAGTATATGAGTCAAGGATTCTGTGATCGATGTGGAAGAGATCACGTGCTCATAAATTATGTGTAGAATCTTGACAAAAAAATCAAACCCAGAACAGCAAGCAAGGAAGAACCAAGGACCACGAACATGGAAGAAAACACAATTAATGAAGGAAGATCTTTCGGGATGCAGTCAATTCCAAAAGTAGATGAACCATGGCCACAATCTCTTGGGAAATGATCAAAAATAGGAAATACATAAGTGCTACATTAATGTCAACACCAATCCCTCAAATAAATATGGACCACGAAATCTACCTGGAGAATATTCAATCACTGTACGGAGATGTAGGAACAGAATTTTTTATAGAAAGCAAACTTGCAACCATAAGAATCTTACCATCTTGTGTAGGCAAATATGAGACAAATTCGAAGGTAAGAGTGGTGCCATCACATTGGAATTCTATTCCACGTGAAGAGCTTACATGACTTATTGTCTTCTCCTACAAGGTGCACAATCACTCTCACAAAGTTGTTGAAAATCAAACCAAATTTGTGGGGACAAATGAACATAAATTTGGAAAAAAAAGAGTAAAGGTCAAGCCAATAGACGAACTTGTGGAGGAAATCAATAAAACAAATCATCTTGAGAAACCAAAATCGAAACATATTCCAACAAATAAGGTAGGCAATTATTGTGAAGGCGAAGAAGGAAATATCACCTTCCTCTGTAATATAAGGGAGTGACCACCATTGTGATACTTGACAATGGGGTTTCATATTGAAAGTAGCATTCAAATCAGCCTTAAATTCAACAATAAGTCTCTCATTTGGTCCAGTGATCAACAAATCATCGACATAGAGAACCACAATACGAAGTACATCACCCTCACAATTTACATACAATGTGCTTTCTGTTGTACTATTACGAAAGCCTCGTTTGACCAAATGAGTGTCAGATTCTCATACCAACCATGAGGAGATTGCTTCAACCCATACATCAATTTACATCTGCACACTTTATCCTCTTGTCCTTTCTTGACAAAATTGCTAGGTTGTGTTACATAAGATTCCTGAAATATATCACCATTCAAGAAAGCAGTAACAATGTCTGACTGATGTACATCCCAACCAAAATGAGTTGCCAATGCACATAGAACACATACAATAGTCATACAACAAGTGGGAGCAAAGGTCTCTTCATCATCTATGCCTTTTTGTTGTGCATAATCCTTTGCAACAAGCCAAGCCTTATAGGGATCAATCTCACCATCCGGCTTGCAATTCAACTGGTAAACCCACTTTGTACTAATGGCCTTTTTTTCAGGAGGCAAATCACATAAAGTCCATGTGTCATTTTATAAGTGCATCATATTTTGATTGCATGGCAGTCATCCAATTTTCTTAATTCTGTGCTTCATCATAAGAGAGAGGTTCCTCAACATCATGTAATCTAGACACAACCAAAGCATAACAATTCGATGCATGGCGAGAACCTAAACAAGTACCACTAGACAACGGTGCATCGAATTTACTATCACGCAAAGTATTCACAAGCCATTTAGGCATACCTCTAGCTTGGTCATTCTCAGCCCTTTCCTCATCAAGTACATCATGTACATCTGCAGCAGTAATAGGTTGACCTGTAACATTTTCAGAAAACCCCATAGGCTGTACATTTTCCTCATTGGAATTTACATTAATCTTTCACCACTAAAAAGAGGAAACAAAGTGTCATAAA
Organism: Adiantum capillus-veneris; assembly: GCF_014529385.1. NCBI lineage: Eukaryota > Viridiplantae > Streptophyta > Polypodiopsida > Polypodiales > Pteridaceae > Adiantum > Adiantum capillus-veneris. The sequence continues at coordinate 23,113,939 of NC_140940.1, read as the reverse complement.
TGCCCTGAGAGCTTACATTACTGTCTCTAATACATGACAACAAGGTCTGAACAGAATCTTCCACAAAACCAACATCCCTTGAAACCAAGGTACTCTCTGTTTGCGAATGATACAACCTGTAACCTTTGCTTTCAGCACTATAATTAACAAAAATACATTTGAGAGTCTTATCATCCAATCTCTTGCACTGCGTTTTTGGCACCAAAGCATATACCAAATAGCCAAAAACACGCCTGTACTCAATAGAAGGCTTTCTATCATGCCATGCTTCATATGGAATCATAGACTGCAAAGCTTTTGTAGGACACCTGTTCAGTACATAAATGGCATACATGATTGCCTCAACACAAAACGAACACGGCAAATCTTGACTCTTGAGTGCCATTTTTGTAAGTGACCTATTTTTCCTCTCAGCAACACCATTTTTTAAAGGCGTATAAGGCATTGTACATTGGTGTTTTATCCCATAAATTCAAGAGACATATGCTCCCCCCTCAATCGGAACGGGGGTGCCCATAGTATAGTTTGAGACATTTTTAGCGTATAAGTCACTGTACAATGGTGTTTTATCCCATAAATTCTCGAGACATATACTCCTCTCGTCAATCGGAACGGAGGGTGCCCATTGTACATTTCAAGACATTTTTAGCCATAGCCAAAAAGAAATTGAAGCACATAAACACTTTGGACTTAGCTTTAAGCGGATATACCCATGCATGCCTAGAGTAACCATCAATGAGAGTCACGAAGTACAGGTAATGAATCCTTATGAAGCATGTCATAATAGAAATCCTTCTATTGAGCACATGTGCATTTTTTGTTGTTTTTCTTATGCCACAAACACAGCACTAAAAACTGGATGATAAGGTTGTCAAATACATTTCTGTTGGCTATAGTGCCAAAAGAAAAGGTTACAGGTTGTATCATTTACAAACAAAGTGTATCTTGGTCTCACGAGACTTTGTGTTTGTGGAAAATTATGTTCATCCCTTGCTATCATGTACTAGAGACAGTATATAAGGTCATAGGATATTTATGACACTTTGTTGCCTCCTTTTAGTGGTGGAATCTTGAATGTACATTCCAATGAGGAAAATTTACAATCTATGGGGGTTTCTAAAAATGTTACAGATCATCATATACTTATGCATATGTACTTGACGTACTTGATGAGGAAAGGGATGAGAATGAGTAGGCTATAGATATGACAAAATAGGCTGGTGCATACTTTGTATGACAGTAAATTGAATGCACTTTGTCTAGTGGTACTCGTTCAGGTTCTCACCATGCATCTTATGCATCAGATTATTATGCTTTGGCTGTGTCTAGCTTATGTGATGTTGAGGAACCTCTATCTTTTGATGAAGCACAAAATCTAGAAAATTGGATGGCTGCCATGCAGTTTTACCAAAATATAGCCTGCTGCCTTTTTTCCTGTGATCTGCCCAATTTTATGGTGTTAGTTTCTACTTACCCTACTCCTATGTACTAAAATAAATCTATGGACAAAAGAAATAGAACACTAAAATTAAAAGAAAAATTGAATATGAAATAGTAATTTAAAAGCATTGAGAAAATTGAAGAATGAAATGTCTTTTTGTATCTCACTCACAACTCTCTTTGCCTATCAAGAGTAGATCTAGCAAGTCCCCAACTTCTAGCCTCTAACAAGCACTAAACCCGGTGTCTAGATGCTTCACAGCTAAAATATAAACGGAATGGGAAGTTTAGTCTTTGGAAACCAAAACTCAAAAAATGAACTAGGTTACTCACCGTCTAAGGATCATTCCCCGACAATGGCACCAATGTTAGTGGGTCACCGTGATGGACACTTGTAGCATAGCTATTTTCCACTAACATAATATGTCAATCCTCAGGGAAGTGACTCGGATGGGGCATGGAGACTCTTTGAGGTTGTCAATCCTCAAGAAATGAAACTAACAAGCAAACATCACAACTAAACAAGAAAATTACCACTCAATAATCAAGAAATTTTCCTATGTTATCTCTCACTACTCTTCGTTGTCATGTCATTTTGTCGACTAAATGGACTTGGATCATTATGAACTTTTAAGGGAAGCTTCACTAAGCCTAAGGAGACAATTATACAAAGTTCGGAATCATTCTGACAAGGTACATGGATTGCAATCCATCATGACTCAAGTCACAAAAACTTCAACAGAATAGCTCAAGCAGGTCGCCCCTAAGGTCTAATGACACTCTCCTAAGGTCAAAAGATTAAAAAACAATGATTTAGTCACTCAAATTTGAAGATTAGGCTTGTAGACACGTAGTTGTAAACCACAACAGAAGTTGCAATTCCTATACTCGAAGCAAAGAGAAAAAAAAGAGAGGCACAATGCAAGTTTCAGAATGAAAATCGGATTACCCAATCACAAGATATATTGATTACAAGTTGGAGTTGGTTGGTCGCTTGAGTATGTGTAAAATAGAGTTCTTATTATTCAAAAGATAAGCCTTCTTTTCACATTAAAATTATTGACTTTTATACCTTGGAATTTCTAAATGGCCAATGGACGGCTCACATGGGCCTTTACACATATCATAATAGACTTACAACTCAAGGAATAGATTTGCTACTCTGAAATCATATAGTGTAGCTACACTAGCTCGAAAAAATCACAGATCACAAACTCATTAAAAATGTGGTGTCTGGCTAGGTCCACAACCCTGCCCAAAAGTCTGACAAGAACTCAGTTGTGAGACACTCCTCCTGCCAATGAAGTGCTACATCATGATGAGCCTCTCTCCGTGCTACCAGTATGTGACTCCACAGTTGAACAATGTACTGAAAGAAAGGGATTCCTAGGTGGTCGTGTGAAGAGAAAGGATCTCTCCAGAACCACTCTCTAGGATCCCACTACACTCATACCAGAGCGTAGCTCTCCCAAGCCCAAAGCCTCCTTGATGAACTGTCTCAAGAGTTGTTTGGTCAGTATCTATGACAAGTATCTATGACACAAGTCCTCCCACGGATGCCCACTACTTGGACCCTCTAAAAATAGCACTCTTAAAAATTTGGAGCCTCTACTGAGACTCTATGTAGTCGACCCTCGCCCTAGATCTCACTGAACATGGAGGGTATGGTCTCTAAGCAGGCTCAAACTACAATGAGGATCTCTAATCCCGTGAAGGTCCCCATCCATCTGGGAGTTGTTTTCTCTAGAGAAGTGAGGCACTCAACTGGTAAAGCCTCTGTGATGTCCTAGCACATGCTGTGCACCCCTCTCATGCCCTACAACTGGTTGCTTTGTATCTCCTCTAGAAATCTTGAGAACGGAAGCCAGTCGCCTAGAGTGAATGTTGGACCCTTTGCCATGGGACCCCAGGAAACATGAGGCCTACTCCCAATCAAGTGGCCTCTCTGAGTGCTAAAGAGGGGGTTCCAAACAAGGGGCTATCTCAAGCGTTCCTCCATGCAAGTGGGCTAGTGATACTCTAGGCCACTCCGTAGAGTGAAGCAGGCTTGCAGCAAAGAGATCCTCGAGTCTCCCCAAGGCGTCCACTAGAAAATATGTAAGGTAGCACGTGCGAACAAAATGAGGGATTTATAATTAGGCACATTTATAAAAAAAATGTACTTACATAAAGGGTTTTTTAATTGAGAAAGGGAAAATTTTCATACATAAGGGCTAGTGTTTTTAACAAAATGCATACATAAGGGGTACATATAATACTGGAAAAAAAATAGGTAAGGGATTATTTTATACCTCTTGTTCGCACGTGCTATATGTAATTTCTACATAGTGGACTCCCCGGGCCAGTCTCCTGCTCAGACCAAATTTGTGCATCTTGTAAGGATCCATTTGATGAAAGGTCTCCAAGGGCCTCCTACATGACTCATTTGAGCTCTAAGCCGCTGAATCAAAAACTCCTTCCAGGGCTCCTCTCCTGGAAGCAGTCCTCTGACAACAAAATTCCCAAGAAGGGCTCTTCTTTGTTGTGCTGGGTCTATGATCCTGAGCCCCCCCTGAGAACATGGTAGAATGATGAGCTATCATCCTACTTTGGGCCAGGCTAGCTAGGTGTTTCACCCTAACCAAACAAAGCTCATAATCATCCTCTCTAAATCGATGGTGCAGGAGCTCAAAAAGATCCAACAAGATGTAATGTACCACATAGTAGCCAACAACACCTTGAAGGAGTACGAGCGGAAGTGCGACGCGAGAGAGAGTGCGAGAAGAAGAGCACGACGATATGGTGAACTCGCTCTACTGTAATGTGTAGAGCATAGTGAGTTCTTATTAGGTTTTTACAAAAGAATATGTGTACATACCTGGCGGCCCGCCCACTTACCTGGGCGACCACATTGGGCTTTATACCCCAACAACCTCCCACTTAAAGTCCAATGTGGTACTTTAAGTGTGAGAGAAGCTACTATACAAGCTAATATACAAGAGATGTAGACAAGTGATGTACTACCCTACACCTAACTGCTTGCGAAAATGCGCAAAGCTCTCTAAGGGAAGTCCTTTTGTAAGTTGATCAGCAGGATTTTCTATGGTGTGAACTTTGACAAGCTGAAGTTTCTTATCCTCGAGCATTTCCTTGATGAAATGATACTTCACATCCACATGCTTTGTCTTTGAGTGATAAACTAGATTGCGAGCGAATTGTATAGCACTTTTGACTATCACAATATAGCATAGGCATCTCTTCTTTGATTCCCAAATCTGTTACTAGTCGATTAAGCCAAATTGATTCTTTTCATGCCTCTGATGTTGCAACATATTCAGCCTCTGTAGTAGACTAAGTAACACAATCTTGTAATCTAGAACGCCATGATACTGCTTCACCAGCCAATTTAAAGACATACCCTGACGTAGACCTTCGATTGTCTAAGTCACCTGCATAATCTGAGTCTGTAAAACCCTTTACACTTAGCTCCTGACTCCCATATCATATACGCATACTCTTTGTAGCTTTCAGGTATCTCAATATTCCTTTCACTGCCTCCCAATGTTTCTTGCCTGGGTTTGACATGTATCGACTTACTACTCCCACTGCAAATGCAATGTCTGGGTGAGTAGCAATCATTGCATACATCAAACTACCCACTGCAGACGCATATGGAATCTTATCCATTTCAGCCTGTTGTTCCTCAGACACAGGACAATCTTGTTTGCTAAGTTTCACATATGGTGGAAATGGAACACTCAGTGCCTTTCCCTTCTCCATATTGAAACGTTGCAAAACCTTGTCAATATACTCTGTTTGAGATAACCAAATCAACTTCTTTGATCTGTCTCTCTCAATGCGCATACCAAGTATATGACTTGCCTCACCCATGTCTTTCATGTCAAACGATTTTGCCATCTTTGACTTCAAAGCTGAAATTTCTTCCAAGTGCTTGCCAGCAATCAACATGTCATCCACATACAGAATAAGGATCAGCCAACTACCATCCTTAGCCTTCTTTGTATATAGACAATGATCGAACTCACTACGTTTGTAGCCTTGAGAAATCATAAACTTGTGGAATTTATGGTACCATGCCCTCGGTGATTGTTTTAAGCCATAAAGACTCTTTAACAACTGGCATACCCAATCTTCCTTGCCTTTCTCAACAAACCCTTCTGGCTGCTGCATGTAAATTTCCACATCTAAATCACCATGCAAGAACGCTGTCTTGACATCCATTTGGTGCAACACCAAATCTAATATGGCAACCAATGCAAAAAAGCATCTCAATGTAGTCATCTTGACCACCGGAGACAAGACTTCCTCAAAGTCAATGCCTTGTTCTTGCTTAAAGCCCTTGGAAACAAGTCTTGCTTTGTACTTTGGCTGACTATCATGAGCGGTGATCTTATACCTGTAAACCCATTTATAGGGTAGAGCCTTTTTTCCCCATGGTAATTTAACTAGCTTCCATGTCTGGTTTTTATGCAGAGCTGTCATCTCTGACTGCATGGCCAATTGCCAATTCCCGGAGTCCTTCATTTGCACTACTTCCTTGTAACATGAAGGCTCATTGCAATCAGTCAACATGACATAGTTCATAGATGGAACAAACCTATCAGGAGGTCGCGTGACACGTCCAAATCTACGCACAATAGGTGGCTCAGGCTCAGCCACAACCTGTGGTTCCACTCTATCCTGTCCTTGCTCCTCTTGAGCCCTGACATTTTGTCTTGCACATGCAGGTCCATCTTCTTGGAAGACAACTCTTCTAATCTCCTCAACCCTCTCTCGTTTAGAATGATATTTGGATTCATTAAAGTGAACATCATTGCTGCGGACAACCTTTCTGGATTCGGGATCCCAAAGTCTGTACCCCATCTCACCAGAATTACCATAGCCTAGAAAGATGCACTTTCTACTCTTTGGCTCAAGTTTGTTCATAAATTCTTTTGGAACGTGAGTATATGCCTCACAGCCAAAGACTCTGAGATGCTTGTATGAGGGCATTTTTCCTGACCATACCATCTTTGGCACTGAATCCTTCTGCAAAACCTTTCTAGGAGATCTATTTACAAGATGAACAGCTGTTGATACAGCTTCAGCCCAAAACCCATTTGGCAGCTGTGCATTAGACAACATACTTCTGACCTTCTCTTGTATGGTCTTATTCATCCTCTCAGCAACACCATTTTGAGGAGGATTGTAAGGAGCAGTAAGTTCACGCTTTATACCTTTTGACTCACAAAAGTCCTAAAAGGCCTTTGAAACATACTCTCCACCATTGTCAGTGCGTAAGCATTTAAGCTTCTTGCCACTCTGATTCTCCACAAGTGTCACAAATGTTTTGAAAACACTAAACGCTTCATCCTTGTGCTTGAGAAAGTAAACCCATACTTTCCTCGAGTAATCATCTATAAATGTCATAAAGTAAGAAGCTCCCCCTAGAGATAGGTTAGGCATAGGTCCACACAAATCACTATGAGCAAGTGCCAACTGTGTATCTCTTCTACTGCTTGTATGCTTATGTGGCTGCTGTGTTTGCTTACCATACAGACAATGTTCATAGAATTCAAAATCATTAAATGAAAAGCCAGGCAAATAACCAGAACAAGACAAGATTTCCATTCCCTTCTTGGACATATGTCCTAACCGGCTATGCCACAAAGAAACGTTCGGTTGCTCGGTTACATTGATTACATTTTTAGAGACATTTGATATATAAATCATGTAAAGTCCTCCAAACTTTACTCCATGTGCTACTGTCATAGAACCCTTGGATATCTTCCACATGTTCTGTCCAAAAGTGGTGATGTAGCCAGCATCATCAAGTAAACCTGTGCTGATCAAGCTCTTTGTAATTGCGGGAACATGTCTCACATTCTTTAGCGTGAAAGAAGAACCATTTGAAAACTTCAATTGAACATCTCCAACACCTAAGATCTCACATGTCTGCCCATTGCCTAGCCGAACATGATCTTTAGTGGTCACATAAGAGGTAAACCACTCCTTGTTTGGAGACACATGAAGTGATGCCCCTGAGTCTATAATCCAGTCACTCAGTGCATTTCCATCAGATGATGTAAGAAGAGCTGAGTCCATTCTATTCTTCAAGAAGTAGATGTCTCCTAACACTAGACTGTCATCCTCTGCAACAATGTTTGTCACATTTATTTCTTGAATCTTCACTGAGGACTTGTTCTTCTCACCATGGTCTTCAGCTTTCTCTTTTCCTTTTTCTGCTTTCCATTCTCTGCAGTCTCTTTTCATGTGACCCTTCTTGCCACAATGGTAGCATTCTATGTCACTCTTGCCTTTAGCACTGCGGGACTTGCTACGAGACTGATTCCTCTTTCCACCTTTGTACTTTTCTTTGGTCCTTCCCCTGACAACTAAGGCTGTTCCTTTGCCTTTGTCCATTGTCTTTCTATTGGTTTCTTCAGTAAGCAGACTTCCTTCTACACCTGCTATGTTCAAACCATCTGGAGGTGCAGAATTACTCAAAGCTGTGCGAAAAGTGTCCCAACTTTCCAGCAATGTGATCAACAGGAACATAGCTCTAACAGGTTCATCAAACTTGACACCTTGAGCTGACAACTGACTATAGATTGTGTTGAATTCATTCAGATGATTGGACATAGGTGTCCCTTCTTTCATCTTCAAGTCAACAAGCTTCTTAAGCCAGTATACCTGTGAAGCTGCACTCTGCTTCTCATAAAGATCACTCAGCTTTAACCATGCTTGATAAGCCGACATCTCGTCTGCTACATTGAAGTAAACGCTTTCTGCCAAAGTCAGCATAATGGTAGAAAGTGCCAATTCATCCATTTCGCTCCATTCATCTTCGTCCATATCTTCTAGTTTTATCCCCTTGAGCTTTATAGGTTTTATCTGCTTCTTTTGTACCAACACATGCCAAATCTACTGCTTCCACAATGGGAAATTGGTTCCATCCAGCTTCTTGATATTGTAAAGAGCAGTGTCCTGTGATCCTGCCATAGCTACGCTTCACAGTAGTTTACTTTCCTGGGAAAAATTCGGCAGAGTTTCCCCTGTAAACTGACCTCTGAACCAATATCAACCTGTCAAATGAACCAAGAAAGCTTCAGATTCTGCATAAATTTCGGCAGAGTCTCCTTTGTAAAATGTCTCTAGTGTACTCAAAAACAGACCAAAAAACAGCTCAAAAACACCGTCTCTCTGACACTGTAAGCTGTGGGTAAACCTGTCCTGCACCTGTACTATCTCTGACTGTCCTGTCACAGCCCTGTAAGCATAGACTGTGACAATGCCTCAACGGCAGTAAAGCAAAGATGCAATCCCAACTATCTAACTCACAGTCAATACATCTTAGCTGCCTATCTAAGGGTTCTTGATGGATCGCTCCAAGACCTGTATCACCGAAAGGATCTCAACATTCGAGAATCCCCCAGCTCAATAAAACCTCACTCGACGCTCAACAAAGGCTGCAGTAAATTTGACAGTACATAGACTTCCCACAAAGTCATACATCCACAAATTTCCCACTGTATGCTGTAACCGCTGCGGCGGTTGTTTGCTGCGTGACTCACAGCCAGCAAACCCTCAGCAGACATACATCATCTCTGACAATACATCCCATGTGGAAGTACTTGCAATGTCAGGATGAAATCTGGAATATCAAGCAGCAAACACAAGCTACGTGATGAACTAGTGGATGTCGCCTACAGTCTGTGTGTAGATGCGCCCGTGTCGTATGTGACACGCCTCCAAGAACTGTGAGCCGTCTTTCGATGTGTAGACATCCACAAATCAACACTCTGGGAGTGTCGATATCCTCAGCACCTGCAGTCGTAGGCCAAAAACCCCAAATTTGCAGAGTCGGATCTGCACCCGTCGAGACCACGTAGTCGAAAATGGCCTGTGCAGACCTTTGGTGAAGCCGAACGGTGGCCGAGATGACCTCAGAATGAAATTCTGACAACACCGAGGCCTTCGGGCTATCCCACAAGATTTGGGGCCGTGTCTTCGCCTGTCGAATTTCACTCCAATCTGAGTTGGTGACTCTAGCCTCCTGCAGTGCTGCCCCGATCCTCGATCTGAGCTCTGGTACCAGTTGAAGGAGTACGAGCGGAAGTGCGACGCGAGAGAGAGTGCGAGAAGAAGAGCATGACGATATGGTGAACTCGCTCTACTGTAATGTGTAGAGCATAGTGAGTTCTTATTAGGTTTTTACAAAAGAATATGTGTACATACCTGGCGGCCCGCCCACTTACCTGGGCGACCACATTGGGCTTTATACCCCAACACACCTAGTTGGACACTACATTTCTGCCTGCCAAAGAGAGTCATGCCAAACTCCAATGTAGCAACTTCCTCTTGATGGACAAGAAGAGGAGAGATCTGCTACTTAGGAGACAAGTCTAGACTAACCTGAGAGACCAAGTAGAAAACCACAGTCCCTGTGGGAATCCATCTAAAGCCCTCACCTGGCAACGAATTAGGCATAGGAGCACTGCCAATCAAGAAATCCACTATCTTTCTCTAGATGATTAGTGCACTTGATGCAAAGAAAAACGTCTCTAGAGCCTGCTCACACCTATGCAGGTTGGCCTCCTAGCCCTCCAAGTACAGAGTTGTCATTGGAAAACTCAACATCTAGTAGCTCATTACCCAAAATAGGGAGCGCTAAGCCACACATATCAATTTTCTATGAAACCAAAAATCTACTCATCTCCTCAGCATAGAATAGAATGAGGAAGGGGGCTAGAGGGAAACCATGCCTGACCAAATGTGTGAGCATGAATCGGTCCCCTCTACCTCTTGCCAAAAGCACCTGATTGTGTGCACATTTGTAGCGAGTTGACACACCTTTGATCCAAGCGTCTGAGAAACCCATCCTGTGTAAAGTTCCCTCCAAGAAGTCCCAGTCAACTCTATCATAAGCCTTCTCAAAATCAAGAAGAAGAATCACTAGATCCTCACCTTAGAGGCACCCAAGGGAAGATGCCTCTCAAAAAGTGCAGATGTTGTCAAGGATACTCCACTCCTTGACAAAACCTGTATGGGTCCCATGTATAATGCTCTCTAGAAGTGGATAAATCCTTAAGCTCAGAGCCTTGGCTAGAATTTTGTAGGTTGAGTTGAGGATGGTGATGGGCCGCCACTGTCGAATATCATTCAAGGAGCCTCCCTCCTTGGGAATGAGGTAGATCAAGCCCTCACTCATGCTCTCAGGCATCTCTCTTGTGGGCAAGATGTATAGAAAAGTTCTATAAAGATCGCAGCCAAGCAAGTCCTAGTACTCCAAGAAAAATCTGGGAGTCAAATCATCCTCATTAGAACAACTAACTTGGGGAAGTGCTCTGAGGGCCTCATTGAGCTCCTCTAGCTGTATAGGTAGCTCAAGCCTGTGGTGCATCTCCTCAGTCCACAAGATAAGGAATCGGTGTCCAAACTTGCTCTTTGCATGCATCATGATGCTCTAACTAAGGCTCAGTTGACAAAAGGTCAAGGCAGAAGTCAATAGAAATTGCACGCATATCCTCTGACTCTAAAGAATTTGACCCACTGGGTCTCCTCAATTCATTGACATTGGTGTGCGCATGATGGGTCCCACCGTATCAAAGAACACCCTAGTCACTCTGTCACACACCTGGGTCCACTGAGATGCCTGTCAATGAAAAGCAAACTTATGGGACCACTCCTCTATGCTGGCTAGCTCCCGACAGGCCTACTACAACTGCTCCTCCAATCAATGACTATTTGGGTGCTGCTCCTTCATCTTCTCCAAGGAAGCAACACCTTGTCGGAGATGGTTCTCCTCCTCCCTCGCTGCAGACAGGCAAAGTTGTAGACTCTTGGAGGAAGAAGCGACTAAGCTGAGAAATTCCAAAGGCCACTCTGTCAGCATGGGAGTCTTACGTGTCCAAGCCCTCTGTCCAAAGAGCCACCACTCACTCTCTGAGCCTGAGTCCAAGAAGATCCTGTCAGTGATGCATAACATTGTGCTCCCCTCCACTGTCTATCTTCCATAGTGAGGATCACTGGTGCATGGTCCAAAAAAAGATATCTCAACCAAAATGCAAACAGATCCACTGGCATAAAAGTGATCTAACCAAGATAGATTCACTCCTCCCACTCTATGGTCCAAGCAAGATAAGGCCAAGATATATGGGGACATCACAAGGCGATAATGCTAGCAAACATCTTAAACCATCAAGGTCATACATAGCCTCTCCCAAGCTGCCAACTCAGCCTTGTGCATAGTAGCATGGCTACCTCCAATCGTGTCGGAGGGGTCCTCCAACACGTTGAGGTCACCCCCAATGCACCATTGCTCAACATGCAATAAAGACTCTACAATGTGAGATCAAAGCTCTGTATGTGCACTTGCCACATTGGGTGCATAGATGTTCAGGAAGCCCGTGAGGAAACCTTGAACTTTCATAGTCATCCACTGAGCCCTGTAAGGCAAATTAATACCTCTTCCCACAATGGCCTACTACCAAGAGTCCACAATAGTCATACATACCCCTCCCTTGATACCACCAAGTCCAAATTTACCAAGTCCAAATTCAGCTGACCAAAATGTCTCATATCAACCATGAAAAAGCTGACCACATCATCTAATGCAGCTCTCACAAAGATGATGCTCTGTAGTATAAGAAGATCAAACTCTCCGCCCACAAGGCATCATTGAAGCTCTTGACGCAATCAACCCCGTTGGCACTGAAACTGGGCCCCCCCTAAACCCTGCATATTCTATGAGACAATCCTCATGAAGTACGTGAAAGAACCAATGCTGTAATAGTAGCTAACCACAATATCTTTGAGGCTGGCTAAGATGGGGTATAATTTGCATCCGAGCACCCTCAAGATAGGCGCGACTGCACAAACTATCTAGCCTAGGTCCAACAAGATCGTGTTGTATGCAGGTAAACTTCCGCTGTCTAGGAATCCATCATGTATGTATACAAAGCATGGTGGACTCTGAAAGTCAGCAAAGACGTGTACCACAATGTGTCTACATCCTGCCATATCTGGAGTTATCACTGAGAACTTGGCCACCGGCCACAAAGTCTGTCCCAAATCAATAACCCCCAAGTCTCCTATGTGGTGAGAGAACTCGAGGGCCTCATCCTATAGCCAATTTGTCACTGAGTCTAGAGACCCTTGATATTGGTCCTTGCCACATAAGGGAAAAGAGAATCCAATCAATGTGTCTAGGGCTTCTATCCCTCTAGCTGCAAGAAACTTTACATGAACTCCACGAGGAACTGTTGCAAAGGGAGACATTAGCTCGAGAAGGGGGGTTTTCAAGAAAGGTTGTCCCTCTCTTGCTAAGCGACTCGTGGCAAATGTGTAGCTAGAACATCTCCTAGTAGCCGAGGAAGGTCTTGCCCCATGGGCCGACTGAGCGAGAGGAGATATGGAAGCAAGGGTGCTAGTGGGTGGGGATGGAGGAGGGGGAGGAAAGGAGGAGGTGGGAAAGCTTGGATGGAGGTAGGGGGAAGGGGCAAAGGATGACTCAAGGGGAGAAGGGGATGTCGATAGTGAGATGAAGTAGAAGGAGGAGCTGGGGCCTCATCCTGCTAAAGAGGGTCAAAAAATTTCCCTGTGGGAACTCATTGCTGATGGCATCAAGCCTAGTGACCACCTAGAGGGCCAGGCTGATGTGGTGGCCCTTGTCGACGCCGGCCACGAACCTGCTATACTAACCCTCCTCTACCTGCATCCCTGACTCGAAGGGTGAATCTACATGAGTACCATGTGCCTCTGTCTGCTGATGCTGGCCAGCCTTAGGAGGCTGGGGCTGAGTTTGAGGTGAAGGTCAAGGCCTCCTCCGTGGACAACCTTCATAAGATAGCCCATCTATAAAGAAATGAAGCACTTATTTCGGAGACCCAAATACTCCACACTCTTGCAGAGCCAACCACCACTCACCCGAGGTACTAGAATGATCTTCGGGAGGGTGTGGGTGTCTCGAACTAGAACGTATATTGTGGGTATGCCAAATTCCTTGGAAGGGCTACCATGCGAGGTGTCTTCGAGACAGTCCCAATCTCTGAGCCAATCCTAGACAAGAACGAAAGGTACTCTCCTTGGGTCGAGGAATCACACTAAGATGAAAAGGTCTGACTCCTCGACAAGAACATCGGTAGCAAAGTTGAAACCATGGAGCCATTCTCAAAAATAAGCTTGAACTACTCGTGGCCAGGTGGCTCGTCGCAATAACCTTCGATGCCATCTCAAGGGTCTCAAACTCTATCTAGTAGTAGCCACATCCAAGAAGCTGAACGTCAAGGATATTATCCACCTTTGCTAAAGGGCACGGGCCTGGAGGAGGTCATGCACTTTTCCTTTGATAGGTCGGGTGTCCATGATCTTGCAAATGACAGAGGTCGCCTAGAGGCTCTCCACCTTTGTTGCGAGGTTTTCTTGCTCTGTCAGCGAAAGAGCAAGTCGAATGGTGGGATCTGTAGGGTTGGGCGAGGAGTATTTTTGAGAGTCCCTTTGTGGTGGAGCATGAGACTCCATCTGTGTCTGCTCTTGTGGAGGAACGAGAAGCGAAAGGAGACGTCCCTAAATCCCTGACAAGCAATATCCAAAACCGTCGGAGCAGGTAAAAAGACGTCCTGGCGGGGAGGTGGGGGGGGGGGGAATGAAGGAAGGGGGGTAATGGGTGGGCAAGATGGAAGCAAGCAGATAGGATGGCAGCAAGCGGGTGGGTAGGATGACAACAAATGGAAGGGACAGCACGAGGGGGGGTGGGGCAAGGCAATGGTGCAAGGGTGGAGCTAGAGCGAGGGGGAGAACGGGGGCGCAAGGGGGCAGCAGAAGGGGGGGAGCGGGGGGGACAACACCAGGGGCTGGAGCGAGAGGAGGGGCAGCGCATGGGTGAGGGCAGGACAACAACAACAAGATCCTTATTCTATTTTATTTTGAGATTAAATTTTCTAAAAAATTTCCTCTCTTTCATTTTTCTATCCATTAGCTTTTCTTTATCATAATTATAAGCTATGTGCTTTCACTCACCATATCCTTGAATTGGGTTGCTACAAAGTTTCTCTCAAAGACTCAGATATTTCTCACTTTCCATATTTACTTTAGGTAATAGGATTTAGTAGCTTGTAGGCATGCCAAAATTTCTTTGTTCTAAAACATTCTCTCTCCTAGGACCAAGTCATTCCTTTAGTCATCCAGGCTACTACAGGCTACTACATTTACAATGGTATTCTAGCATATTTGAATAGTGGCAATGTAGACATCTATTATTAAAGTAGCCATCTATTATTGAATCAACATCCTTTAGAGTACTATCAAACTGCATGATAGGGGCAAGATAATGAAATTGGAGAAATTGAGATGAGGTGTCAATGTGTAGCCATCTGTTAGTGAATCAACATCCTTTAGAGTACTATCAAACTGCATGATAGGGGCAAGATAACAAAATTTAAGAAATTGAGATGAGGTGTCAACGTGTATTTTTTTCATGAGGAGGCCTCTTCTACAAATCCTATAGCCTACCAAATAAGTGTCTATAAGTAGTAGTGCAGGTAGTTGCTCCTTGCATTGTGTTGGTGTTGATTGCACCTTGGTCTACCTTGTGAGCTTGGTGGCCTTCATCTAGGCTCGCCTACTCAGGTCCTAATAAAGTTTAATACCATTTTCTAGAGTCTTTCTTGGAAGGGATACTACGATAATGTTGTCTAGAACTAGCGTGTCAAGTCAACTAACCCTCCAATCTTCTAATCTTTAGGTTTCCAAAATGTAATATTTCCTTTATCTATAATCATTGTCCAGACATCCTTCTAGCTAGTCCAGATGTTTGGTTTCTTTATTGTTTTGGTTCAGATGGCCTTCTACCGTGAGAGATAGTGATGTGACTCTACGTGCTCAACTACGCAAGTTTGCCAATAGGAAAAATTTCATACATACCATGCCTTAAAGAGATATTGGATTTTGACTTTGCTAGTCTATGCTACTACATTGCTATACAAAATGGTTCTCAAATCATTCATTGGAACAAGTTTTATCCAAAATTCTAGGTTGGATTATTCTTTGAACTTAGAGATTCTGCAACAAATTTACAAGTTGTCTTGTTTGATAGGGTTAATATTGGGATCTTTTGTGCGTTTATACAAGTTAGCTCTTACAAAAATTAAATCTAGTGGTTGAAATTCAAAATTAGAATAATAAAATTTATAGAGGCTTGTGCTCGAAGTCTCTCTCGGGTTCAATAATATAACTTGATGTTTGAACCATTCTGAATTCCAAGTACCAATAATCCAAAAAAATCCATTAGGAAGAGAATGGGGTCTAGGAGGGTCCCTTTTTTTGACAGTCTAAGAGATTCAAAGCTCTAGTATTCAGAAAGCAATCAAAGGAGCTTTTGAATTCTATAAGGCATAATTGTTACTTTATTTGAATTCATATTTTTCCCCCAAAATAAAATTTAAAATCTAACTGACAAAACATATCATGTAACATATCTATGGAAAGAGCTCGGCATGTAGAATATAGATCTATAATCTTTGCTCAAACTGAAGACTGTATGTAGGAGTTATAGAAGGACAAAAATCATAAAGTTGTCCACCCCCTTTTGGGGGGGGAAAGTGCATCCTTTAACCACTCTTGCACCCATCTTACACACCCACCATTCTTACACACCCAGCATGCACCTATAGAAGGACATAAATCATAAAGTTGTCCACCCCCTTTGGGAGGGGGAAGTGCATCCGTTAACCACTCTTACACCTATCTTACACACCCACCATTCTTACACACATGCCAAATCACCTTAATAATCTCATGGAAAATATAGAGGCCCTCCTCCTCTTCCTAATGCCTTCAGCCGTACTGTACCATTAGAAAAGAACCAATAAACCTCATAATATCCAAACCATGCAATCTTTAGGTTTGGTGTATTAGGTCTCAATTTAGATTGATACAATAAAACCAAATCCGTCTTCAGAAATTCTTGAATTTTCAATTTGCTATCATGCCAATGCTTCCCACCTCTTGCTCTAGAATCTAGTACCACCACAATTAAAAAAAAAACTAGCCACATTGCTTGATACCTCTATGATGAATCCTACCTTCAAAAGGTTATTGATTTGTTTCGTGAACTTCTTTGTATGTCATTGGTTGAGCATCATGTTTTAGTGTTATTCTATGCTAAAAAAATATGGGTCCACTCCTTTAAGTCAATTTGTGTTCTCCAGCAAAAATATCTCTCTATTTCTAAATAATCTATATA
Source organism: Adiantum capillus-veneris (assembly GCF_014529385.1). Classification (NCBI taxonomy): domain Eukaryota; kingdom Viridiplantae; phylum Streptophyta; class Polypodiopsida; order Polypodiales; family Pteridaceae; genus Adiantum; species Adiantum capillus-veneris. The sequence goes on along the minus strand of NC_140940.1, from coordinate 23,097,276 downwards.
TATTTTTCCTCAACTTTTGGTTTTAGATGTTTGTTGATCTTGATGATTTTTTGATCTTCTTGTGTGCCCAAGCTCCACTCTTCCACTTCTTGATCATCTGGAAACAATCTGGCTATTACCATATACATGTGGTAGTGATGTGTGTGAACACACTAGGACCGCCGGGGCATTTTTTCCCTCTTTAGGAGGTTTTTTCCCCCGTGCATTGTATATACGCCCATCACTCTAGGGCTATCTATCTTTCCATTGCACACTAAGTAACACACTCTCTATTGTGTGCCTTGAGCTTCCTTCGTCTTCTCCAAGCTGTGTGTGTTTCTCTGCAACCCTAATTCCAACAATTGGTATCAGAGCAGGTCACGTCCTCCTGGGCTTAGTCGCCAGCTGCTCGAGCACACGCCTGCTCACTTTCTCCGATTTCAGTGAGCTTTGGCGAGCGTTCGCAGGTCGACAAATATTTTGTGGAAAGCTCGAAGAGCTAGGTCTGCTCAGAATTTTGATTTGGGCTCATTTCGGCCTCCGTTTCCACTACGGGCAGTACTGCACAGGCTATTTCGTCATTTTGTGCAGATTTTCTGTCAGTGCCGTTTTCTGCATAACAGGTGCCTTATAGTCTTCTACAGTTTGTGCTATATAGCAAAAGTTGTTCCCGCTCCATTTCTCCTATTTTCGGGCAGTTTTCACATCAGGTGCAGCATTTACCATGGCTGACAACAACAACATAGATGTGTTTAAGATGTTTGCTGCTGAGGACAGGTTGGATGGGGACAACTACCCTATGTGGGCTTATATGATGCAACATGTTCTTGTGTCAAAAGGTGTCTGGAACATTGTGCAGGGCATTGATGTACGTCCTGGTTCTGAAGATGTAGGTGATGTTGAGGATGTTGCAGGTCTTGCTGCAAGGATTGCAGCTGTTAGAGTTGTTTTGCCTACGGCAGAACAAGCTCGTTGGGATGTTAAGGATGCGCAGGCTCATGCATTGATTGCGTTGTCTGTGAAACGCACCATTATTCCTCACATCCGTTCAGCAAAATCTGCAAAACAGGCTTGGGATATTCTAGCAGGTCTTTATGCAAGCCGCAATGAGGCTAAAATTGCTTTGCTGCGTAAAGAGCTAGAGTCGAAGATTATGCATGAGGAAGATGATATGGACACTTTCCTTGCTAGTGTCAAGGATATCAATGAGCAACTCATTTCTGCAGGTGAAGTCATTTCGGACAGTTCCCTTGTGCAGACTGTTCTTGATGCCTTACCAGATTCCTACCAGACTTTTGTAGTACTTGGAGACTCATGACCCAAGGAAATCCTGAAGTTGTCAAGTTTGATGCATTATGCACATTGCTGTTGCAAGAGTCACTTTCTAGAAAAAACAGGACTAGGCAGTGTGCAGTTGAACAAGCTTTTATTGCTTCTCAAAGAAAGGGTGGTAACAGTAATGCAGCCACTTCTTATGATTCTGCTGTGAGTGGCAAAAATTCTGTTCCTAATGCTTTTGGTGGCAGCACTTCGTCTGGCAATTCTGGTGATAAGGGCAAAAAGAAGATGCGTTGCCATTATTGTAAAGCCAATGATCACTTGATCAAGTCGTGTCCTAAGTTGAAGGCCAAAGAGGCTAAGAAGAAAGAGGGTGGTTCCACTGCAAATGCTGGTTCCACTACAAATGCAGCCATTGTTAAGTCTTCTGTGAAAGGAGATTGTGATGCTGATGTTGATGCAGAATGGGCTTTTAGCGCAGAGTGCACTTACAATCCTGCTGTCCATGATGCATGCTTGTCAGTTGCTGCAGATTCACATGTGTGGTATTTCGACAGTGGTGCTACAAAGCACATTACCTCACATCGTGAATTGTTTACCTCTCTCGAGTCTGTCCCTCATGGGAATTCAGTCACTTGTGCCAACAACGCCTCTTATCCAGTTCAGGGAGTTGGAAAGATTGTGCTCACTGCTGCTAATGGCAGTTCCTTCACACTTGTTGATGCACTTTATGTACCTGGGATCAAGAAGAATCTCTTGTCTGTATCCGCACTTGCTAGACTTGGACTTGTAGTCAAATTTGTGGATGGCAGATGTACAGTTCATGATCTCAGGTTTGGTGATGAAATTGTTGCATCTGGGCTTTTGTGTCGTGGGCTGTATAAGCTCACTTTGTATGACAAGTGTGGATAAAATTTTGCAAATGCTGTTGCAGATTCAAGGGCTATTTCAGATGCAAAACTTTGGCATGCACGTTTTGGTCATCTGAATTTTGCCAGTTTGCTGCGTTTGCAGAAATCTGATATGGTTGCTTCTTTGCCGCCTCTTGAAGCACCTGTCAAACATGTTTGTGAAGGCTGTATTCTGGGTAAAATGCAACGTTCTAAGTTTCCAAAGGATGGTTCAGTTAGGGCCACATGCAGGTTGCAGCTTGTGCATAGTGATGTTTGTGGGCCCATGCAAACTCCGTCCTTGGGCAATTACCTGTACTTCGTGACTTTCATTGATGATTACTCCAGGCATGCATGGGTATTTCCGCTTAAAGCGAAGTCCGAAGTTTTTATGTGCTTCAAACAATTTTTGGCTATGGCTGAAAATGTCTCAAAATGTACTATGGGCACCCTCCGTTCAGATCGAGGGGGGGAGTATATGTCTCATGAATTTAATGCATTTCTGGCTAGTCGTGGGATAAAACACCAATGTACAGTGCCTTATACACCTCAGGAAAATGGTGTTGCTGAGAGCAAAAATAGGTCACTAACAGAAATGGCACGATGTATGGTCAAAAGTCAAGCTTTGCCGCATTCTTTTTGGCTTGAGGCCATCATGTGTGCCACTTATGTACTTAACAGGTGTCCTACGAAAGCTTTGCAGTCTATTACTCCATATGAAGCATGGCATGATAGAAAACCTTCTATTGAGCACATGCGTGTTTTTGGCTGTTTGGCATATGCTTTGGTGCCACAAGTGCAGCGCAGAAAATTGGATGATAAGGATGTCAAATGTATTTTTGTTGGTTATAGTGCTGAAAGAAAAGGTTACAGGTTGTATCATCCGCAAACAAAACGTATTCTGGTTTCACGGGATGTAGTGTTTGTGGAAGACTCTGTTCAGCCCTTGCTGTCATGTACTAGAGACAATAATGTAAGCTCACAGCACATTATGACACTTTGTTGCCTCTTTTCAGTGATGGAAATACGAATGTAAGTTCCAATGAGGCAAATGTAAAGCCTATGGGGGTTTCTGAAAATGTTTTAGAACAGCCTCTTACTGATGCAGATGTACATGATGTACTTGATGAGGAAAGGGCTGAAAATGAGCAGGCTAGAGGTATGCCAAAATGGCTGGTGCACACTTTGCGTGACAGTAAATTGGATGCACCTTTATCTAGTCGTACTCGTTCAGGCTCTCGCCATGCATCTTATGCATCAGATTGTTATGCTTTAGCTGTGTCTAGTTTACATGATGTTGAGGAGCCTCTGTCTTTTGATGAAGCACAGAATTCAGAAAATTGGATTGCTGCCATGAAATCAGAATATGATGCACTTATAGAGAATGACACAAGGACTTTATGTGATTTGCCTCCTGGCAAAAAGGCCATTGGTACGAAGTGGGTTTACAAGTTGAAACGCAAGCCGGATGGTGAGATCGATCGCCATAAGGCTCGACTTGTTGCAAAGGGTTATGCACAACAAAAAGGCATAGATTATGAAGAGACTTTTGCTCCCACTTGTCGTATGACTACTGTGCGTTTTCTATGTGCATTGGCAGCTCATTTTGGTTGGGATGTACATCAATCAGACATTGTTACTGCTTTCTTTAATGGTGACATATTTGAGGAAGTTTATGTAACGCAGCCTCGTGGTTTTGTCATAAAAGGACAAGAGGACAAAGTGTGCAAATGTAAGAAGGCTTTGTATGGGTTGAAGCAATCTCCTCGTGCTTGGTATGAGAAAACTGACACTCATTTGGTTAAACGAGGCTTTCGTAACAGTCCAACAGAAAGCACATTGTATGTAAAGCGTGAGGATGATGTATTTCTCATTGTGGTTCTTTATGTTGATGATTTGCTGATCACTGGACCAAATGAGAGACATATTGCTGAATTTAAGGCTGATTTGAATGCTACTTTCAAGATGAAAGATTTGGGGCTGTTGCATCATTACTTGGGTATACAGTTTAAGCAGTGTGATGGTGGTATTGCCTTGTGTCAGAAAAGTTACATGTATGTGGGCTTACATGATGTTATATGTCCTTGTGTCAAAGAACATTTGGAACATTGTGCAGGGCATTGATGTACGTCTTTGTTCTACGGATCTAGACAATGTTGAAGATAGTTCATGTTTTGGTGGCAGGGTTGCTATTGCCAGAGCTATTTCTCCTACGGTTGAGCAAGCTCGTTGGGATGTAAAAGACTCACAAGCTCATGCATTGATTGTGTTGTCTATGAAGCGCATTATTACTCCTCACATTTGTTCAGTTAAACCGAAAAAATAGGCTTGGGATATTCTAGCTGATCTTTATGCAAGTCGAAATGATGCAAAAATTGCATTACTGCGTAAATAGCTGGAGTCAAAGGTTATGCATGAGAAAAATGACATGGACACTTTTGTTGTTGGGGTCAAGGATATCAATGAGAAACTTATTTCTACAGGTGAAGTCATTTCAAAGAGTTCCCTTATGCAGACTGTTCTTGATGCCTTGCCAAATTCTTACCAGACTTTTGCTAGTACTTGGAGACTTGACCGAAGGAAATCCTAAAGTTTTCAAGTTTGATTCATTATGCACATTGTTGTTGCAAGAGTCACTTTCTAGAAAAAATAGTACTATAAAGTTTGCAAATGAACATGCCTTTATTGTTTCTCGAAGAAAAGGTGGTAACAGCAATGTAGCCAGTTCTCATGGTTCTTCTACGAGTGGTAAATTACCTGTTCCTAATGCTTCTGCTGGTAGAAATTTGCGTGATAAGGGCAAAAAGAAGATGCATTGCCATTATTGTAAAGCTAATGATCATTTGATCAAGCATTATCCTAAGTTGAAGGCTAAAGAGGCTAAGAAAAAAGAGGTTGCTTCACTACTAATGCTGGTTTCACTACAAATGCAGCTATTGTTAAGTCTTCTGTAAAAAAAGAATGTGATGCTGATGTTGATGGAGAATGGGCTTTTAGTGCAGAGTGCACTTACAATCCTTCTGTGCATGATGCATGTTTGTTAGTTTCCACAGATGCTCAAGTGTGGTACTTTGATAGTGGTGCTACAAAGCACATTACCTCTCATCGTGACTTGTTTACCTCTCTCAAGGATGTCCTTCATGGAAATTCAGCTACTTGTGTCAACAATGCCTCTTATCCGTTCAAGGGAGATGGAAAGATTGTGCTTACTGCTGTAAATGGCAGTTCATTTACACTTGTTGATGCATTGTATGTACTTGGGATCAAGAAGAATCTTTTGTCTATATCTGCACTTGCAAGACTTGGTCTTGACTCAAATTTGTGGATGACAGATGTACAATACATGATCTAAATTTTGGTGATAAGATTGCTACATATGGCATTTTATGCCGTGGGCTGTATAAGCTCACTTTATATGACAAGTGTGGGAAGAAAATTTACAAATGCAATTGTGGATTCTATAGCTATTCCAGATGAAAAACTTTGGCATACATGTTTTGGGTAAACCAAGGACCAAGCAGTGTTGATAAGAAGCCGCTGAAGAGCACTGCTTAAAAGAAGGTGGAGTTTCTAGTTTTTGCTAAGGAAAATCGACGAGCTGCAAGAGGTGGGTTTTAGAGATCTCTCTCTTTGTGTGAGGTCCCCAACCCCGAGAAGATTGGGACGACTTGATAGATGGCCTTCCTTTATTCTCCTTTTCCATTGACGACACCCTACTCTGTTTCCACAAAGTAGAGATACGAGCAACAGAAGAGAGAAAGTCCTCTATCTATTATTTACGTGGTTATAAGGGTCATATGCCACAAGCCAAGTTGATAAATCTAAGATCTTAATGAAGTTGTTTCCTAACATAAAATGAAATCCCATTGACATATTTAGAATCCATAAACAATGCCTTTTTTCCCACGTTTAAGAGGAACGGCCGCCATCCATAAATCATAAATATAATATGAGACTTAGTCTAAACTAAACCGTATCTTATGTCACGTAGATTTGGGACATCTCGACTCTTGGCACAATGAGTCTCTAATTTCACTTCTCTTAATAAGAGGGAGTGGAGAGTTTCTCGATCAATCGAGACCACCCATCTTTGACTGGCAACCTGAGCCAGCCCCCACTTTCCACCCCGCACTCACACTTTTTACCACACTGTTTTACATATACAAACAATGTGTTGGGGTATAGGCGTCTGTGCCTTGCCCGGCCGCCCAGAGTCTGGGCGCCCACTGACTTGTATACCTTATACATAGCATAAGTGTATAGGGGGCTGCTCACTCTTTTGAGTCTCCCCACCCATATCTGTGTGTCGTGTGTCTCCTTCTCTCTCTCACTCTCCTTTTGTGGTGCTCCTCGATCCCCTTCAATTGGTATCAGAGCGACAGGTGTGAGAGCGTAGATGGACGGCTTCGCGATGAACTCGTCAGCTATGGCGGAGAGGTCACAGATCTGAGCAAAGAATTAGGGGAGGTTTGTGAACAGCCATACAGATGTAAAGAATGAGGATGCAAGAGAGCTACACAAGACAAGCACAAAGCACACAGAGATGGAAAGCTACTTCTTCTTCTTCACAGAAAAGAGAGTACAAAATGACTAAGTGCTAAAGCTGAAAAGTAACACATATGTACATGCGGTCACTAAGTGTGAACTCGCTAGAAGCATACTAGGCTGGCACTATAAGTGTAGTCCAGCTGTAGAATCAGTGGCAGAGATCCTCCGTGTCGGTCAACTAACGCGCCAGTGAGTAAATGCCGTAAGCGGCCAAGACCCGTAGTGGATGCCAGCTCAAGGTGTAGAGCTCGACATCTCAACACTCCCCCTCGAGCTCTGCATGTCGCAGAGTCCAAGCATAGTCCGGAAACGTCGAAGCTTCTCAGCTCCGAGGGCCTTGGTAAAGATATCCGCTATCTGCTCCTCTGTGCTGACGTAGACCAAGTCGATGTCGCCCGCCAACACTCGCTCTCGAACGTAGTGGTAATGGACCTCTATGTGTTTGGTCCTGGCATGGAACACTGGGTTCCTAGCCAACTGCATGCTGCTGAGGTTGTCACAATGGATGAAAATCTGCTGGTCCACCTGCACTCCCAAGTCCTCAAGTAATGTGCGTAGCCAAGCTACCTCGCACGCCGCAACTGCTGCACCTCTGTACTCGGCCTCTGTGCTGGATAAAGCAACCGTAGGCTGCTTTTTGCTACTCCAAGTAACAGCAGCACTCCCAAAAGAGAACATGAAGCCACTCGTAGATCTCCTATCAACAATGCTACCTGCCCAATCTGCATCTGTATATCCATACAATGCTAATGGTGCATCTGCTGTATAGAACAATGCGTAGTCAAGAGTACCTTGCACATACCTAAGTGTGCGTCGTACTCCATCCAAATGTGGCTTCCTCGGAAGTTGCATGAACTGAATCTCCAAGCCTACTGTGTAGCTCAAGTCTGGCCTCGTGATAGTCAAGTAGATTAGACTACCCACAATCTTCCTGTACATGTTGACATCCTCAACAACATCACCCTTCTCTGCACTCAGCTTTGCATTCACATCCAAGGGAATAGAAATTGGCTTACAATCAGCCATACCATACTTTGACAACATGTCCAAAGCATACTGTCTCTGTGATAGCCATACACCCTTTGGAGTCCTGATCACTTCAATGCCAAGAAAGTAGCGCAACTCGCCTAAATCTTTCATTTCAAACTCCTGTTTGAGAAGACCCTTCACATGGTCAATCTCCATAGCATTGTCACCAACAATAATAAGGTCATCTACATATATGGTAATGACCACAATCCCCACATCACTCTCACGTACATAGAGTGAATGATCAGCATGAGCTCTCCTAAAACCAATACTGACAAGATACTTGGCAATCCTGTCATACCATGCTCTACAGCCCTGCTTCAAACCATACAAAGCTTTGAGAAGTCTGCATACATAATCTGGGTAACCTGGATCGACATAACCAGGTGGCTGATCCATATACACTTCCTCTTGCAACTCACCATTCAAGAAGGCATTCTTTACATCCATTTGATGCATAATCCATCCTCTAGATGCAGCCACTGCTATGACAACTCTCACTGTCGTCATCTTTGCCACTGGAGCAAAGGTCTCCTCATAGTCTATGCCATACTTCTGTGCATAACCCTTTGCGACCAGCCTTGCCTTGTGACGCTCAATGTTACCATCAGTCTTATGCTTGGTTTTATACACCCATTTACATCCAATAGCTTTCTTGCCACTTGGCAATGGCACCAACTCCCATGTGTCATTTGCTTCCAATGCAGCCATCTCTTCATTCATTGCATCATCCCAATGCACATTTTCAACTGCATCCTCAAAACATGTGGGCTCCACATCCTGTATCACCTTAGCCATGTAGGCTTGGTGATGCGCTAGATACCCATCATAAGTCAATTTCTGAACTGGATTTCTGACTCTATTAGATCTGCGCGGTCCTGGGTCACTCCTTTGCCCTCTAGCATCTTCTTGTACTTTCCTTACACCAGGTGTCCTGACAGCCGGAATTCCAAATTCCTCATCAAGACTTTGTTTAGAACCATTTGAATCCATGTCTACATGTGAAAAACCTAATGATGCATCAACCATAAAGGGAGGTTCATCAACCTTTTCCTTTCCTTTTCGTGATACATTCCCTGTACCTGTTGGTGGAGTAACCTGCGTACGTAGTCTACCATTCCATGGTTTCTCAACAGAGCCACGAGAAGAGGACTCTTGTGGTCCACTCAAAACCTGTGACTGTGGCCTCACATTTTGTACAACCACATCATCTTTTACATCAGCCCCAATAGTGCCATGTGCATTACTGTACCAGCTGCTCATCTCATCAAAGACTACATCTCTGCTCACTCGTAATTCTCGTGTAGTAGGATTGTAGCACCTATACCCCTTTTGTTCAAGGGAATATCCCACAAGAATACATTTCTCTGCTTTAGGATCCAATTTCCTACGCAACTCATCTGGTACATGCACGTAAGCTATGCAGCCAAACACTTTCAAGTGTGCCAAATCAGGCTTTGTACCTGTAAACTTTTCCTCAGGTGTTACATCATGCACCGCAGCTGTAGGTGTCCTGTTCATAATGTACACAGCTGTATTTACAGCTTCAGCCCATAAATGATGAGGCATGTTCTTCTCATTCATCAATGCACGTGCAATCTCTGCAATGTGCCTGTTTTTCCTTTCTGCGACCCCATTCTGCTGTGGAGTATATCTGCATGTAAACTGCCTGTGTATACCATGCATTCGCAGAAAATCTGAAAAATCATTGGAGAAGTACTCTCCCCCTCCATCTGACCTCAATGTCTTGATTTGCATATCTGTCTCCTTCTCAATCATGACTTTGAAGTCTTGAAAGTGACCAAACACTTCACTTTTGTTACGCATGAAGTAGACCCATACTTTCCTTGTATGGTCATCAATGAAAGAGACATAATACCTGCAACCATGTATACTTGCAGTATCGGTTGGACCCCAAACATCTGTGTGCACCACCTCAAGTGGCTTTTTACATACATTGCGCTCATGTGGAAATGAGCCTTTTGACTGTTTTCCAAACTGGCATGCTGCACACACTTTATGCATACCATCCACCTTGAATTTGGGCAAACCTTTTACAATCTGTTTTGATTGCATGCTGCGCAATCTCTGCTCATTGACATGGCCAATGCGTTTGTGCCAAATGTCAACATCAGCCACAACACCTGTGCCCTGTGCAAATAATGCAGCTTTTACCTCAGGCATGTCTACATTCAGCGTAAACATTCTGCCCACACATTTGCCCTCTGTGATCAGCTTACAGCCATTCTGGAAATCTTCTACATAACAGCCATTTGGATTGAAGCGAACCTGCAAACCCTGCTCAACCATTTGTCCAACAGAAACAAGATTCTTTGTAATGTTTGGGACATGAAGTACATCTGCTAAGTACTTTGATTTCCCACTCTTCGTATTTAGAGGTATGTCCCCTACATGAGCAATGGGGTGAGCTGTGTCATCTCGTGTCTGCACATAGCCTGACACATCTGGTTTGCGCATATCTCTAAACCACTCTCCACGAGACGTCATGTGATTAGAGGCACCTGAATCCACATACCAAACATCATCTTGGGTGGAATTCTCTGCAGTCATTGTATTCATTACATGTTGCATAACAAACATGCGCTCGTTTTGCTGTCATCTGCATCTCTGCTAGTAGATGCATAGTTGCCCTGTTCTCTCTTTCTACTTGCTTTTCCCTTTGGACAGTCACGTGACATGTGACCTCTTTCACCACAAGTCCAACATTCTCTACTATCTGGAGTATGTTGCTGCCTGCTTGATCCTGCACCACGACCTCTTTGACTCCCCCTGCCTTGAGACTGGTTTCCCCTGCCACCTGTATTGTTTTGATAGATTGACCTTCCAGAAATTGGCCCCTGCAACCCCTTGGGCCTCGACCACGACCTCTACCTCTACCTCTGTTGGAGTTAGAATAGAAGGCCTGTTCAGAATTATTTCTGCCATGAGAAGAAGATGTGTCAAGGTTCTTCTCCTCAAGAATAAGCATAGAAATCAAATCTTGGAACACGGGGATGTCGTCTCTTGTATTCATGGAAGACCTAAAATGTACATACTCATCTCCTAGACCATCCAAGCATGCACGGCCAATGTCATCGTCTTCCACTGAAACTTTAATAGATCCAAGAGCCTCAATGATACTCTTGCTCTTCAAAGCATAATCATTGATGGAGAGGTTGTTCCTCTTAACCTGATTTAGCTCCGACTTTAGTTGAAGCTTCCTGGCCTTGGTGTTCACCTCGAACACTTTGCCTAAGTTTTTCCATGCAATGGCGGGGGTTTCAGCATCCTGTAGATAGCCCATCATGCCATCTGTGATGCTCATAGAAAGCCAATTCATCACTTTGCTCTGGCCTTGTTGCCAGTCCCTCAAAGCTTTCCTTTGTTCTGCTGTAGCATTTGCCTCGGGAATCTCTGGTTCCTTTTCATTGTCTCCTTCTACATAGTCCCAATAACCTTTTCATTTTAGGAAATTTGTTATTCTGAACTTCCATGCAGGGTAGTTATTTTTCTCAAGCTTCTCAGTAACAATCTGACTGAAACCGTCAGACATCTTGAAGCACTAAGACAAAATAGCTGCAATCTGCAAAAACCTGCAAATCTGCTGAACCTGCTATCGTGGTTCTTGTAACGCTTTCTACACTCAACGAGTGTCCACAATCAAGCGTACATACAACCATTGTACTTGTACAGTAAATCTCTGTATACTGCACTTTGGAGACCTGTTCAGAAACTTGTGCGTGGATTGCGAACGAAGGGATTGTGATGCTCTTGCATCTGGTCGTGGATTGCGAACGAAGGGATTGTGATGCTCTTGCTCTCTTAGCCTCTCTTGCCTGCACCAAGCTCTGATACCATGTAAAGAATGAGGATGCAAGAGAGCTACACAAGACAAGCACAAAGCACACACAGATGGAAAGCTTCTTCTTCTTCTTCACAGAAAAGAGAGTACAAAATGACTAAGTGCTAAAGCTGAAAAGTAGCACATATGTACATGCGGTCACTAAGTGTGAACTCGCTAGAAGCGTACTAGGCTGGCACTATAAGTGTAGTCCAGCTGTAGAATCACTGGCAGAGATCCTCCGTGTCGGTCACCTAACGCGCTAGTGAGTAAATGCCGTAAGCGGCCAAGACCCGTAGTGGATGCCAGCTCAAGGTATAGAGCTCGACATCTCAACAACAGAGGCTTCCAGGAGAGCTCTCAGGAGCTTCCTAGTGCTCACAGATCAGAGTTCCTCTACAGATCAGCCCACAGTGTACATCATTTTCCCTCTTCGGGCAAGCTTTGCAACGGCTACATCGGCGACAGGTTGGAGCTTGGAGCTTCCATAGACATGGAAGCATTGTGAGATTGATGCATTCAGCTCACGCATCGAGGTGGGAAGTGAGTTTGAGCCTTTCTATGAGCTCAAAGAAGCACAGAAGAAAGTCGTTCAGTTTTTAATAGTTTGACAGCAGTCTACTGTTTTGCTCATAACTGAAGCAACAGAGCTCCGATTCCAAAACTTTTTGGTTCAAAACGGAGCTGGATTTGAGCTCTACGACTTTGTAGAAGGAATCGTTTTCTGATTCGGAGTGCAAGTGGGTCTGAAATTAAAAACACAGAGACTGTTTTTCATGACAGTTTTGGGCTCTGTTGTTTTCTTTGTTGCAGACAGCTTACCCGTGTACACTGCAGGTAGCAGGCACATATGAGGTGTTACAAGATCGGGTTTGACTCCCAGGTACAGGTTGAGTCTAGTACTCCCACAGGTGTTGCCAGTTGCAGTTGAGTGGTTCTTCTGCAGTGTTGTGGCTTGCATACATGGTGTTTGAGCGGGTAATGCATTATGTATGCTTATGTGGTGAGCAGTAGATCTTGTGAGCAAGTGCAGAGGTTGGTTATGGATGACATGTATGATCACCTGTGGTACTCTTTGTGAGCATTTGTTGGACACAGGTTTGCAGAGCTTATGCATGTATATTGAGTGTAGTTTGATGCGCATTGATTGCTCATTGTATTGAGCTTGTAGGACAATGGTTATTTTGTGTTGATAGCCATTGTGCGTCAAAACTTTGGCGAAATTTTCCCAGGAGTTTTATGCGTATCATTTATGCGATCTAGGTAGAGATTGCGGGTTGCACTCAGCATTTGCGTGCGGTGTTCTCTGCAGGTGGGAGATTTGTGTGTGTGTATGCATCGATACCGCACAGTGTGGGCTTGGTGATTAGCTCACGGTTTGACAGGCGTACAGTTATCTTGGCACACTCACAGGAGTGAGTATTGTGATGTATGCTTGTTTGGCTACGAGCTAGGTAGCCGGATTCGAGCACTAATGGCTTGAGGTTTGAGGGCTTATTTGGGCGCTGAATTTTCAGCCATTGTTTCCTTTTTGCAGGTGTCTATGTATGGCTCAGTTGTAGGCTGATCTGGGACACGTTTGTGACTTGTTTATGGAGTTATTTAAGAGGTGAATTTTGGGGCTGTTTTGGGGCTGATTTGCAGCCATATTTGCAAACTTTTGTTGATGCGATTCGAGCCAGTTTAGGGCTGATTTGGTTGACATTTGCTACTCATTTTTGGTTGCTCTTTTGTGAGCATTATGGCTGATTTTTCATTTGACTTCCAGCGTTATGGTCTGACACAGTTTGATGGTGCAGATTTTGTTGCTTGGAAGGAGCATATGCTTGTTGCATTGGCGGATTTGGGGCAGGATAAACCCTTGCGTGGTTTATCGACGAAGCCCAAGTCTATGCGTGATGATGATTGGCAGGATCTTGATGAGTTAGCCATGTCTACGATTTGTTTACATCTGGTTGAGTCTGTTTACTGGCAGGTCTCGAGGGAGACTACAACTCATGCTTTATGGCAGAGTTTACATGCTATGCACGCGACATCCATGTCTACAGGGAAGTCTAGTCCCACTTCTATGTCCATGGGAGAGATTGGTCCCACACACAAGTCTCGACGGCATAGAGACTTGACATGTTGGCATTGTGGACATAGAGGGCACATTAGGCGTCGATGTTTCAGGCATTTGAGACAACGGAGGCGACAGATGCGTGATGCAGATTTGGGCATGACAGATGCTAGTGAGATCAGTACGGTGGTTACTGAGTATGCTTGTGACGGCGATGTCACATTTACATCTAGCTTGTCTTCAGACGATCTTATGTCTACGGATTGCATATCGGATTGCACATTGTCTTCATATTGGTTACTAGATTCAGATGCTACTTTCCATGTCACGTCGCATCGTGAGTGGTTTAGCACGTTTTCTAGTGGGAGACTTGGTTGTGTGCACATGGCTGATGGTGCTGTGTATGAGATTGAGGGTGCAAGAGACATATGTTTGTCCTTGCCCAGTGGTATGAGATTTACCCTGCGTCATGTGCGTTATGTGCCAGATCTGAGACGGGATTTGATCTCAGTCAGACAGTTACGGTATAGTGGATGTCGGGTATCGCTGCTTGAGCGATCTTTTGTGATGCATTTGGGTTCGCTAGTGATTGCGAGAGGTGCCAAGAGTGGTACAGGTTATCCATTGCATGTGGATCACGGGAGAGACGGTGTTGTCTCTGTGATCATGCAGCCAGGTAGAGAGCGAGAGAGCAGGCGAGTCTCCTTTGCTTGTGGGTTGCAGGATGCTTTGCATGGAGTGCAGAGCAGTGACCTTGTTGTGCAGGTTGCGTCTACGGATGCACAGGTAGAGCAGGATAGCTCTAGTGAGTCACAGCTGGATGAGTCATCAGAGGTGATGACAGAGATGACTCACATGGATGCTGAGATGTCGGCTATTGTGGAGTCATTTCTTGATATGCTTATGCCAGAGCTTGATGCAGATTCAGGACAGATGGATGTGGCTGACACGCCTTGTCAGTTAGAGATGCCTATTGCCAGGGATATATATGTTGATGCATGCTCCGCAGAGCTAGCAGGGCCCGCTAGCATTGCATCGGCATTCCGTGGTCTCATGTATGAGATGTTGATCTTGAGATCGGATATCGCAACTGCAGTGGGAGGATTTTCAGTTGGGGTTGTCAGTCGTTTGCTGACTGATGATTGCATAGTGCACGAGGGAGATATGTAGGTATTGCATACATACTTGCAGTACATGTGCGGTACGTCTCGTGGTGTATGGACTTACACAAGAGCAGGACAACCGGATGCACACGATCACAGCCAGCCAGTGGGCATCGGTTGAGAGCGGTTTTCTCTCACCTTTTGTAGTCTTTAGATTAGGTTCTCTTGCTTAAAGGCACAGTCGCCTTTAAGTGGGAGGTTGTTGGGGTATAGGCGTCTGTGCCTTGCCCGGCCACCCAGAGTCTGGGCGCCCACTGACTTGTATACCTTATACATAGCATAAGTATATAGGGGGCTACTCACTCTCCTTTTGTGGTGCTCCCCGATCCCCTTCACAATGTTCCTTAATTAATTCCAAACACAGGTTCTTTTATACAGCCCTTCAAACAATACCAAAACAATTCAAACAAGGCCTAATGAATAAAACCCTATTAATCAACAAAAATAACATTTCCAATTGCTCATGAGTTTGCCGCTACCCGTGGACTTCCTCTGTTTAACCAACGAAGCCTTAGCAAAGGATTTATTTGCTAATCGCGAATTGCGCAACCTTCCCATCTCGCTAACCGCAAGGCATCCCGCTACCCACGAGGCATCCCCCTAACCACAAGGAACAAAAGAGAGCCAATAACCTCAGCTTAATCTCGGCTAACCGCGGAATCATCTCGCTACCCGCGAGGAACAAAAGATATTCTTTCAACAATTGTTCTCTTTAAATGATTCTTCAAACATGGTCAGCCAATTCTTCATATTAATCAGAATTCACTTATAAAAAACTAACAATTTGCTAAGCAATAACAATTCAACAACAAACAGCGACAATTTATCAAACAGTTCTTTCACTAATCTATGAAAACATATGCTTGTTTCTCAGATATTTAAGGGAATCCCTATGCTTAGCTTTCCAAGTCATCATGAATAGCAATGCAGAATTATAAATTTGTCTTACCGGATTAGCGACATGTTCGATTACCTCCTGTGTTTGAGGTTGCATGACTTCGACTTCTTCCGCAACCAATACCTCCGCTTGAGCAACGTTTGGAGTAGTTGATGCCTTCCTCTGCACCTTCCTTGAAGGTGGAGCGACATGAGCATCCTTTGAGCTTCCAGTCACTCGCTTCAGGGCCATGGTATCGATGTAGAGAAGAGAGAAGGAGAGAAAGAGAACTCTAGAAATCCAGGGGTAACAGGACGATGGTAGAGAAAGACCTGGAGATGGAGATGGCTTGAAGGTAAGAGCGCAAGGGAGAGAGGTTGAGGGAGAGAAGGTAATTCCAATGTCAAAGCAAGAGAGCTTCCACTTTTGAAAGTGTGTGTCTGTCTTTTGATAGTGAGGGGAGAGGGGTCTTTATATATGCTCTCAAGGCCAGCTAAGAATAGAGGGATAAGTTCACGTACATTCGCGGCTCTAAATTTTTTTATTTTATTTTTTTACAGGACACGGATTTCGATGCACGATTTCGATTCTCCAATTTTAGAAGAAGATGGGGCTCCAAGACAAGAACTCTAAGCTTAATTGCCTCCTCTTTCTTTTCTAAAAATACTCCTCCTTTCCTAAAATTGCTCCTTCTTTCCCAAGAGTCAACTCTTATCTCTAGATACAATCTTGAGGCTTAAGTTTCCCATCAACCTTATCGTTTTCAAGTGAATAAGGGTCATAATTAATAGTTCTAAAGTTTGATTTTTAATCCGACCGTTCCATTAAAATGCTCTTTTAATAAAATGCAAACCTCAAATATTTGCAAAGTAAATGAAATACTTTTATTGAAAAATATTGGGTACATTACACTTTGCGCGACACCACAACTTTGAAGGTGGCCTTTTTGTTAGATTAAATAGTTGACCTTAACACACATAAGGGTGTAGTCGCACCAGAAAGGAAAAAGCTAAAGCAAAAGCTTATGAAGAAGAATTAACCAAAGCCACAACTTCTACTGAATAGCATCCTACCAGTAATAGTTTGAGTGGCCTCGCACTAAAAATCAGAAGGAGACAATATACCTTGATGAAGCTAGTTGGATTTGACAGCTATGTCAATGGAGAAGCAAAATTTTAGCAATTTTTAGAGGCTCATTTGAGTTTTAAACAAACGAAGCAAGTGAAGGCAAAGTTAATGCTTGTGAAGATGGTCGGGAAGAGCAAGGGAAGAGAACTGAAGCAAGTAAGGATTTGGTGTCCGTGCTTCCGCTCATGATCTTCATGGATTAAAGAGCACACATGGTCTATTGCAACGGTCAAGTCTTTTGTATTAAGATTTTGATTTCATTAAGTATATCAATTTAAGGTTTCCAAGGTGTCTTTTGTACCATATTCTCTTGTGTGGTGCATCTTCCTCTCACCGATCTCCCACAGCCAGCAGCGCGGTGTTGACTTGGCTCTTTGCTAGCACTTAAATTTCACGCCCGAAAATTTTCTTTGAATCCACTTGCACACCTTCCCCGCCATTCCTCTAACAGTCGGAGAGTCCATGAAAAGGTGTGTGAGGTCTTTGCTAGCTCCTCGGCACATTTTCTTTGAATCCACTTGCACACCTTCCCCGCCATTCCTCTAATAGTCGGAGAGTCCATGAAAAGGTGTGTGAGGTCTTTGCTAGCTCCTCGGCACCCTGATCACCTATCAGATCATATGCCCCATTCCTGAATCTTGATGCCCATTGGCAAGGCCCCCAATAGAACCTTCCATAAAAACACTTTCATATATTGGGTCCATTGTGTCCCCAAATGTTCATGGTGACCATAGCCCAATGGGCTTCCGACCATTGCTTTTTCCACTGTTTTTTCAAGGGGGTGAACCAATCATCCTTGTGCATGAGATCTTGATAGATGTTCTGGTGTGGGGTTTAAAGAAGAGGCTACTCTTGGGCCATTTCCAAGATTTCCACTCAAAAGTGGATTCCCAAATCGGCATCAAGCCATTGTCAAACAGCTTTGCATACAAGCACCTTTTCCATGTCCTTTAGTTGAAGTTGATCACCTAGAAAGTCGGAAGATTTTCAACGCTTGTTGTTTTTATCCCAAAAATGGATCGGCCCCTGGAGTCCTTTGTTGTACAGTCTTCTACAAAATTCCCTTCAATAAGAGTTTAAGCTAACTCATAAATTTGGCACAAAGGGCCTTAGCATGGGATACAGGGTTAAGAATGCCGAGCCCTCCTTGGTCTACCGGGCAAGCAACCACCTCCCATCTAGCATGGTATATAGGATTAAGAATGTCGAGCCCTCCTTGTCTACCGGCCGAGCAACAGGACCAAGCTTGGGCTATCATGACCAAGGAAATTCTTGATGCAGTAAAACTGGGATTGAAAGGGGGACAATGGAAGGGGGTTGTGATGCACGACTAACTTCTCGGCCTGAAGTGGTCTTATCTTAGATCTGGTGGACTCTCAGGGGAGCTAATGAGGAAGTGCAAAAGAGAAGCTGAGGTTTTGGAATGGGGGGAAGTAACCAGATACTTTAAGAAATCCATTTTGCATTGGTCCCCGTGGCTTTCTAGAATATTGGGGCCATCGCAAAGCCCCTTTTGGATAGAAATGGCTAGAAATGTGAATAATAAGGGGCTCGCTCGATTAGAGCAATCCTGGGATGGCAACAGGAAGTGTTGGAGAAATACTGACTCTTTAGCCATACAATTTCAAATGAATGGCTTTGAGATCTTACTAGTCTACAGGGTGATGAAAGAGCTTGAGAAAGTGGTGATGCCAATTTGTGAATCCAACTTTGAATGGGATGCTTGGAGATGGCCCGGGAGTAGCCTCTTTTGGAAACCACATTCTAAAGGCATTTACCATGCATTAATGCACGAGGCTAATTGGTGTAGCCCCCTCAACAAATTATGGAAGAGACACTAGAAGGAAAAACGGTGGGAGGGAGTCATGGAGAACAATTAGAAGCCAAGGTGGCCTCAATATATGAAGATATTTCTGTGGAAAGTGATGTGGGGTGCTTTGTCGACGGGCGTAAAGATACAAGAAAGAGGAATCGGGTCCGATCGATGCTCGGGGTGCAGAATAGCTAGTGAAGACCTAGCCCACCTTTTCATGGGATGCCAGGCAATCAGTGGCATGGCTGGGAAAATATGCAAGTGGATTCAAAGGACATGGCAAATTAAGTTCTTCAAGACTGATTTGTTCTTTGGTAACAAGTTGGGAAGTCTTGCTCTGCTTGTCTACACTCAAATAATCAAGTACTACTTCTTTCACTATATTTGCAAGCACGGAACTGCCGGGTGTTTAAGGAGGATCTGGCTGTGGCAAGCTTTTGTGAAATCATACAAGAGAGCAAAGTGACGATCCACAGGATCGGAGGTAAACAAGCCTCAGAGGACTGGTCTAGAACAATACATATCATAATGACGTCTTGTAATAAGTAAATCCTATTAGTAGTTGTGGTTTCTCTGTCAAGCAGAGAACTTGTATCCTTTGACCCTCAAGGCTCGGTCTGAGCTCGAGGTTGGTGTATATTTCTGATATTCTTAATACTATCCACTCACAATTGTGAGTTTTTTTTTTAAAAAAAAAGAATTTAAGCTAACTCCAGCTGCTTTTGTCAGCCAAAGGAACCAGTGTTAGAAAAAAACCGGGGTACATGTATTTTAACCGGCTAAAATCATAAAATCCTGATTAGATTTGAGCTTGCCTTGAAGAAAACCGGAAAATTTACACAAATTTTAGTGTAAATACCGGCAAAAGATTCAAATTTTGACCTAAAAACTGGTAGAATTTCAAGTTTGCCCTTACTTTCTTCGGTTAGAAAAAATGTACTTTTCTAGCTTTGAAAGGAACCAATGTGAGGTGGAGTTTTGAAAGTACTTGATTAGTTCCCCCCATTCTAGAACTTTATAGGAAAGGCTTCTTTGTGACACTTATAGCAGAACCTATTTAAAATACAATATATTCCAAAAGCATAAAAAATGATGACTTAAAAACACTTCTAGAAGCATTGTAAGAAATTGGGGAAAAAAAACCAAGTGAAACTGGATGAGAAAGATTGGGTTCGACACAATACTCAATCTGCCCCTCTTTAAAGGTAGAGGCACACAAATGTCAGCACCCTCTCACAAGGGCCTAAAAGAAATATACTATCTATAAGGGGAGGAGGGATTTTGGCTCCCTACCCCTGACACATGGTGCATTTTCTTGCTCTGTAGCCCAATGTTCAATGCGCTCAGAGAGAGAAGCGACAGAGTGACCGGCCATACGAGTAATAATAAAAAAGTTTATTGTCATTAGCTTGCCATGTGGCACTAATCCACAAGATTTATCCAATGGTCCACATATGCACCCAAAATCCAACCCTTTACGGACTGCTTGTGTAGTCCAGAAAGACTTTCCCAAAAGACCACCACCATCACCAAATCTAACAATCTAGGAGAAAAGCCTTTCCCAAAAAAAAATAAAAAAAAATAAACCTCAAACACCCCCACACACAACCCAAACCCCACCCAAACCCCCCCCCCCCCCCCCCCCCCCCCCCCCCCCCCCGCTTTTTCTTTTTCCATGTATTTGTGTTGATGCAAAGTGACAAACAAATGTCAAAATCTATTAACCCCTCTTGGGTGTGGTGGGATCTTAGACCTTACGTTTGCTCTAGAGAGCAATGCGTATACAATCTATGTTAACTACATCATGTTCTACAACTAGGTTATGGGTCGGGCGTGTGACCATTGAAAGTATGGGCGTTCATGAGTGACTTGGTTAATTTCAAAGTGCATCCGAATTACCCATGAAGCTTCTCAAGTCCCACTTGCCTAACCTAGGAGCAAAAAGTTAAAAACATCGAAACAAATAGTTTTGGTTTGTAGACTTTATAAGTTTATCACGGCAAGTTAATGGGAAAGTGGCCCTGCTTTTTCGATGTGTTGAGTCCAAATTAAAAGAGTTGTCATAATCAATAATCCACTTTTATTTTTTTGCAATGCTTGACCGTAGCCTTCTAGAGCTTTGTTTTCTAACCATGTAGCCCATCCTTAAACCTTTAACTGTGGGGGCTCCATCTAAGACTTGTAAAATATCTATTTCCAAATGAGGTGTCATAGAGCTTTTTCTCGGCCATACTCACAATTTTGAGTATGGCCGAGAAAAATATTATATTAACTCAGCAAAGAAAGAACCTCAAGCACAACATGGTGCCTTGATGGGGCAACATTTCCAAAAAAGACTGTACAATTCATAAGCAAAAGACCCCCCCTTTTTTTTAAAGCACGCTAGGTGCTTTGAAGGATCATAACACATGAACTAGTGTGGCCGGCGTCCTTCGGCCGCCTCTCTCTCTCTCTCTCTATCCCCCCTGTGTGCGCACTGTCCTCACTGTAGCTGGGCCACACTACCGGATAAAGCAAATTGCGACACGTGGCACTGGAAAACCAGTCTCCTTAATATATAGTATAGATGGTACTACATCATCTCTGATAACCGGGGGTTACTTAGATAGATACATTTTGGTGTTTGGTAGATCCCAACCCAAGAGTGATAGACTTATTTTGAGCATTCGCGCTTAACTTTTCTGAGACCCTTCTTAGATTTAGGATTTGTCAAAAGATCAATGAGCGTGAAGTATTTGAATTGCATTGTTGAATTAACCTTGGAGATGCACACTAGTGTACAGGATTTGAAGGAATCTTTGCATATACAAGCCTCTAGTATGCAGGCATGGCGTCCCGGCTCGACAGATGCTACTGCTCCCACCAAGCTGACTGGATCCCATTGCTACTTGAGATGAAGGTGTTGACAACGAAGAGCCTCTCAAACCATCTTCCCTTACACTTGGAACTCAAAAGAGCCAAAGGATACGGGAAGACCCTCAATGGGAGTAAGAAGCTATTGGTCACATGCACACACTTATTCAAAGACCCTTTGTTTAGAAGTTTCGTGAAGAAAGCTATGTGTAAACTCTCTGAATAAATTTTCCTAGAGAAACCTAAAGCTTGGGACCTCTTTGCTCGGAGTGTCAAGAAAGCGATCAAAAGCTCAGGTCCTCGGGTGAAAAAGGCTTGTCAAGAACATGCAAAGAAACTTGAAGAGGACGTTGATCACCTTACTTCAAAAAAAGCTTCTGGACTTGCCTCCAATAAAGATCACAAAAGATGGCTGGAAGCTAAAGCCAACCTTTCCGAGCAATAGCTCAAGGAGATCAGGAAGGACAAATTGGTATCCAAGGAGACCTTCGTTCAGCCTAAGGATGCTAATCAAGCATATTTTTTAGGGCCTTGAAAATCAAGAAAAATCGGGGCTCTACCCACTCGCTCACAGATGAAAAGGGGGATGTTACTCTAGAGCAGGATGAAATGGCTAAGATGATGCTGGAGCATTTAAGCCATATCATTGGCCAGCCAGAGACTTGCTCCCAAGAAGTGGATGAGGCCAGAGCAACGTTGCTTGAGAGTATTAATAGGAAAACACACCAACTAGAAGCAAATCATCTTAAATTGGCCTTCTCGAAAGATGAGTGCACCCTTGCGTTACATGCTCTCGGAAAGGAGAAATCCCTTGGCTAGGATGGTCTGACCCATTGAATTTTTCAAGGAGTCCTGGGAGGACCTAGAGGGCCCAATCACATATATGTCTAATCAAGCTATTGTCAAGGGGTGTTTTAATAGAGGGCTCATTAAGCCAATCCCTAAGCAGGTGTGTTGCTTGTAGCAGCTTAAGCATTGGCTCCCTATAACTATGATGTCTGTGGCATCCCCTCCTGGACAGAATTATATCTCCCCATTAGCGCGGGTTCATCAAAGGGAGGTCGATATACAAAAATATCACGACAGCAATGGTTGGCATTGAGTATGCAGACTTCATGAAGCAGGAGTGCATCTTGCTTCAGTTAGACCTGGACAAGGCATATGATGGGATTATGTGGCCTTTCATTGAAGAGGTCATGAAAGGTTTGGGCTTTGGGCCTCGCCTTTGTCGTCTCGTTCACACTTTGAGTGCAGGCAAGCAATCTGAGCTCTTGTTCAATGAAAGAATTGTGGGCTCCTTTGAAGCTAGGAGATCGATCAAGTAGGGATGCCCCCTAGCCCCTCTTCTTTTTGCCATTGGCTCACATCCCCTAATAACAATTGCTTGAAGCTGCTGCTACGTAGGGTGAAATTGAAGGTTTAATTCTGCCTGGCAACGATCAACTATTTGCCAAGTTGTTTGCAGATGAATCCCTCCTTTTCTTGAAAGCCTGCCCTCAGGTTCTCAGGAAAGCGCTTGAGATTGTACAGACATTCTCCGTGCGCTTTGGGGTCAGAGTGTAGTATTGAGAAGCTAAGACTAATCTCCCTGACGGAAAAGGACTCATTTGACCCATCAGACTACTCGGGGGAGATTGTTTCTAAAGGAAGGATTTTCTGACATCTCGGCGCACCCTTGGGGGTGTACGACACTCACAAGAAAAGGTTCTAGTCAATCTTAGAGAAGATCCAGAAGAAAATGAGGAAGTGGGAGTTTGTGTTGCTTCCCTTTTTGAGTCGGATAAAAGTGATCAACTCACTTATGCTACCTTACATTTCCTTCACAAGCCCTCTCCTCAAAATTGCCAAGTGTAATTGGAAAGAGCTTTTAAAACATGTTAAAAGATTCTTAGGGAAGAACAACACTAAAGCCTCATCACCATGGGAGTGGGCAAAGTGGGAAACAATTGCTCGTGCAGTTACCCAAGGTGGACTCAGGATCCTCAACCCTGATGCTCATGTCAAGGCTCTTTGTGCCAAGTTTGTGCTCTCTATAGCTAAACAAGAACAAGCCTGGGCTGTCATGACCAAGGACATGATTAACAAGTCAAAGCTTTGCTCTGAAGGTGGTCAATGGAAAGAGATTGAGGTGCACAACAAACTATTAGCCCCAGGGTGGTCTAGACTGAAAATGGGTGGCACAACATGGGAGCTGGTGAGAAATTTCAATATAGCGACAAGGGTTCTAGAATGGGAGTAAGTAGTCAGGTATTTTCAAAACTCTACCTTGCATTTGTCCCTTTGGTTGACAAAAAAAGCTGGAGTTAGCATGAACTCTTACTAGAGGGAAATTGCTAGAAGGCTGAACAATTAAGGACTCTAGTGGCCAATCCGTTTTTGGGATGAAAAGAGCAAGCACTAGAGATCTTCAGACTTTTGATCTGACCAGTTTCAACTAAATGGCATGGAAAAGGTGCTTGTATGCAAAACAATTGAAGGCCTGGAGAATGGTTTGATGCCGATTTGGGAATCCACTTTTGAGTGGAAAGCTTGAAAATGGCCCAAAAGCAGCCTTTTCTTCAAACCTCACACCAAGAACATCTATCAAGATCTCATGCATAAGGGTGATTGGTTCACCCCCTTGAACAAGCAATGGAGAAAACAATGGTCGAAATCGCATTAGGCTAGGGTCACAATGAACATCTGGAAACCTTAGTGGCCCCAATTTATGAAGGTATTTCAGTGGAAGGTGGTTTGGGGGGTCTTGTCGACATGGGGTATAGGATTAGATAGGTGTTCAGGGTGTCGAGGGGCTAGCGAAGACCTCACACACCTTTTCATGGATTGTCCGACAATTAGAGGAATGGCAGGGAAGGTGTTCAAGTGGATACAAAGAACGTGGAGGATAGGCTTCTTCAAGAATGATATATGTTTAGCCAATGTATGAATGTTTACTGGAAGACGTCATGAGCATGACTAGTATTTGTAATTATTTTGGATTGCTAATATAATACACTCACATTCGTGAGTTTTGCTATAAAAAAAAAAGACAACATGTTTTGTGAACAATATAAGTAGCATTTTCATTTCTTAGTGAATACATTCTCTGTTAGTGATTTTGAAAATGATATGGAATGTCAGTGTTTTCTTTATTAGATGGGCATTATTGATAGGTACCCTATTTTGTTCCCCTTACCTATAGAAGGTCAATTTTTCACCACTAGCACCAAAATCCTAGTTCGAGGCATCGAGTCAGATAGGTGTTTAGGGCGTAGAATTGCAAGTGAGGATCCCTCCCACTTATTCAAGGAGTGCCTTGGAATTAGAGGCCTTGCAGGCAAGCTTTGCAAATGGGTCCAAAGGACATGGAAGTTAGGGTTCTATAAGAATGACTTGTTCCTAGGAGGGAAAGCGATTGAAAGCCAATCGTTGTTGATATGTACTCGAATTGTCAGATTCTGCTATTTTTACCACCTATGGAAAGCCAGCTAGGAACCATCAAAGTTTTTAGAATGACATCATGAAAGCCAGCTTCAAGGACATTATCCACAAAAGTAGTGAATTGATTATTTCCATGGGAAAAAAGAAGCCTTTGAACGAGTGGAGCTAGTCATCTCTAGCGGCTATGACCTTATTGCAATGAGTAAGGGTGCCAGGGCAATGGATCTTTTTTACTTGACGATGAGTAAGCCTTCTGATGTCTCAAACATTCCATCAAGGCTTGATATCAGCTTGAATGTATTGTACATTTTTTGATGTCTAATACAATACATCTACTCACAATTAGGTCTCCCCAATCTAAGAAAAACAAAAATTCTTTCAATAAAATTCTTTCAAAACATATTAAGTGCATAAAGGAAGGGTAAGTTTAGGAAATGAAAAAACATATGAAGATGAAAAGTCAAAAGGCAAATGAAGGTGGGAAGTCAAAAGACGGATAAAGGTAAAAAGTAAAAAGACCTTTTGTGCGCATATAAATAGGTCTTTTTCTTCTCTTTCATTTTTTCTTTAGCATTTTCTTTTCTCTCTCTCTCTCTCTCTCTCTCTCTCTCTTTCTCTCTCTCTCGCACGCGCGTGCGCGTATCCGTTCTTTTGAGGTAATATTGTTGCAAATCTATGTGCTTTGTCGTTGCCTGTTGTTATGTGCTATAAAGTAACGCATCATTTTTCTTGTTGTTGAGAGGAATCTTTTAATTAAAAATACCTTTTAATTTTTTTGAAGCCATTAAGAATACCTTTTGATTTTTATTTTTTTTATTTTTTTAAAAAATTATTTTTTCCAAAGTCATAATAAATATAAAATAAATTTTTTATTTTTTCTAAACTCATAATAAATAAAAATTAAAATGTATTCTTAATTAGATTTATTAAATTTATTAAATTTATTTTTTTCAAACTCATAATAAATAAAAATTAAAAGATATTCTTAATGGCTTCAAAAATAAAATAAAAATACGTGAAGATTAGCTGAGACTCATAATTTACATGCTATTTTCTAGTTGATAGAGAATGTCCATGTTTTCTACATTAGATAGGCATTATTTATAGGAACTCTATTTTTTCCGCCTTACCTATAGAAAGTCATTCTTTAAACAAGCCCTTCTAAACAGAGACACGTAAAAATTTTAACCTTCTTGCGAGATGAAAAAAACAAATCCTAACTACACCCACCCACATAAAGAGTTTTGCATTAGAAGTTTAAGTCAAGCCCTAATGGAAATTATTTTAATAATGTGATTGTGTTTAAGTAGTCAACTTTAAATAACATGATATGTATAATTTTTCACCTATTGATACAAAATGTACTTTCACTAATATGGGAAATTGATTCTTTATTGAAGAATCAAAGCTATGCGTCCCTTTAATTTAGGAAAAAAGCTAACACCGATTGGAAGAGCCACTGGCTTTGTAGCAAAAAAGGTGTGCATTTGGTGAGATCTTAAAAAGTTATAGTCCAAGAACTTAGTGGTGAATGTGGGGCCAGTCTAAAGGTTATTCCTTTGAATTTTGGCACCTTTTTTGGTGCGTGCTTCAAGTGCAAAAAATTTGGAAACTTTGTGAGGGCTTGTCCCTTGGCCTTGTTTGTGAATGTATATCCCAATGAAGGGGGAAAAGGAGAAACCTCAAACAGGTAGGTAGTGGCTGGCACAAAAGCTCCACCAAAGAAGGTTGTTGAAGCTATAGAGAAAGAAGAAAAAGCTAAGGAGACTCCATCTACCAAGGAGAACATTGTGAAGCCCTTCCAAGCAGAGAATAGAAGAGAAAAGTCACCGAGAGGTATCTCTTCTTGTCCACATCCAAGAAAAAATCTTCAACTCGTGGTACAAAGATTGTGTTGGCACCTTCATTGAGTAAGAAATAAGATGGCTTGTAGCATATATCCACCATATCATGTAAGCGGTTCAAATCCCAAGCTAGAGCGGCTCGACTACTGAGAGCGGCCTCACCAAAACCTTTCAAAACCCCCATCCTCTACAACAACTTGTTTGAGGTGTTACAAGTGCCAACACTGTGAATCTTATGACAGCTAATATGACTAGCACAGAGATTGGGAATATTCTTATGGAGGAGAACCACATGAAAGAGAGAACTAAGGAAGAATTCCTCGAGGTGGAGATATTTTCGTTCAATCTTAAAACATGAAAGGGTTAAAAACCTAGAAAAAGAGCACCCTCTTCTGGGAGGAAGTTAAGAGGGTTAAGGAAGTTAACTTTCCATAATAGCCCAACCCTTGTCTTGATTTGCGAGTGCTACCACAAACTTGGCACATTGGGCCTGTAAATGAGTACTAGGGTTACGAATCCTGAGATCGCCTTGCTCCACTAGTCTCACAATTGTCTCCCCTTTAGCCCACTACTAGGGCATCGAGTCTTTAGTGTTGTCCTTCCATAGAAATCTCTTCACTGGTTTCCAAAACTCTTTTCAATTGCATTATGCTAGCTTAAGCAATGGACCATCAAAATCTCTATAAGGGAGCATACATTATTTGATTATCTTCACACTGCTTGAAAAAGTGAGAAGCACAGACTCCTACTGTTCCTAACCTTATTCATAACCCATAGGAATCTTTCCTTGTGAGTTATTTCCACCCCCAAATTGGCTCCCAAGTGCCATAATATCTTCCCTTTGAAGGAGTACGAGCGGAAGTGCGACGCGAGAGAGAGAGTGTGAGAGAAGAGCACGACGATATGGTGAACTCGCTCTACTGTAATGTGTAGAGCATAGTGAGTTCTTATTAGGTTTTTACAAAAGAACATGTGTACATACCTGGCGGCCCGCCCACTTACCTGGGCGACCACATTGGGCTTTATACCCCAACAACCTCCCACTTAAAGTCCAATGTGGTACTTTAAGTGTGAGAGAAGCTACTATACAAGCTAATATACAAGAGATGTAGAGAAGTGATGTACTACCCTACACCTAACTGCTTGCGAAAATGTGCAAAGCTCTCTGAGGGAAGTCCTTTTGTAAGTAGATTAGCAGGATTTTCTGTGGTGTGAACTTTGACAAGCTAAAGTTGCTTATCCTCGAGCATTTCCCTGATGAAATGATACTTCACATCCACATGCTTTGTCTTTGAGTGATAAACTCGATTGCGAGCCAATTGTACAACACTTTGACTATCACAATATAACACAGGCATCTCTTCTTTGATTCCCAAGTCTGCTACTAGTCGATTAAGCCAAATTGATTCTTTGCATGCCTCTGATGCTGCAACATATTCCGTCTCTGTAGTAGACTGAGTAACACAATCTTGTAATCTAGAACGCCATGATACTGCTCCACCAGCCAATGTAAAGACATACCCTGACGTAGACCTTCGGTTGTCTACGTCACCTGCATAATCTGAGTCTGTAAAACCCTTTACACTTAGCTCCTAACTCCCATAGCATATACGCATACTCTTTGTAGCTTTCAGGTATCTCAATATTCCTTTCACTGCCTCCCAATGTTTCTTGCCTGGGTTTGACATGTATCGACTTACTACTCCCACTGCAAATGCAATGTCTGGGCGAGTAGCAATCATTGAATACATCAAACTACCCACTGCAGACGCATATGGTATCTTATCCATTTCAGCCTGTTCTTCCTCAGACACAGGAAAATCTTGTTTTCTTAGTTTCACATATGGTGGCAATGGAACACTCAGTGCCTTTCCCTTCTCCATATTGAAACGTTGCAAAACCTTGTCAATATACTTTGTTTGAGATAACCAAACCAACTTCTTTGATCTGTCTCTCTCAATGCGCATACCAAGTATATGACTTGCCTCACCCATGTCTTTCATGTCAAACGATTTTGCCATCTTTGACTTCAAAGCTGAAATTTCTTTCAAGTGCTTGCCAGCATACAACATGTCATCCACATACAAAATAAGGATCAGCCAACTGCCATCCTTAGCCTTCTTTGTATATAGACAGTGATCGAACTCACTACGTTTGTAGCCTTGAGAAAGCATAACCTTGTGGAATTTATGGTACCATGCCCTCGGTGATTGTTTTAAGCCATAAAGACTCTTTAACAACTGGCATACCCAATCTTCCTTGCCTTTCTCAACAAACCCTTCTGGCTACTGCATGTAAATTTCCACATCTAAATCACCATGCAAGAACGTTGTCTTGACATCCATTTGGTGCAACACCAAATCTAATATGGCAACCAATGCAAGAAAGCATCTCAATGTAGTCATCTTGACCACCGGAGAGAAGACTTCATCAAAGTCAATGCCTTGTTATTGCTTAAAGCCCTTGGAAACAAGCCTTGCTTTGTACTTTGGCTGACTATAATGAGCGGTGATCTTATACCTGTAAACCCATTTACAAGGTAGAGCCTTTTTGCCCCGTGGTAATTTAACTAGCTTCCATGTCTGGTTTTTATGCAGAGCTGTCATCTCTGACTGTATGGCCAATTGCCAATTCCCGGAGTCCTTCATTTGCACTGCTTCCTTGTAACATGAAGGCTCATTGCAATCAGTCAACATGACATAATTCATATATGGAACAAACCTATCAGGAGGTCGCGTGACATGTCCGGATCTACGCACAATAGGTGGCTCAGGCTCAGCCACAACCTGTGGTTCCACTCTATCCTGTCCTTGCTCCTCTTGAGCCCTGACATTTTGTCTTGCACGTGCAGGTCCATCTTCTTGGAAGACAACTCTTCTAATCTCCTCAACCCTCTCTGGTTTAGAATGATATTTGGATTCATTAAAGTGAACATCATTGCTGCGCGACAACCTTTCTGGATTCGGGATCCCAAAGTCTGTACCCCATCTCACCAGAATTACCATAGCCTAGAAAGATGAACTTTCTACTCTTTGGCTCAATTTTGTTCCTAAATTCCTTTGGAACGTGAGTATATGCCTCACAGCCAAAGACTCTGAGATGCTTGTATGAGGGCATTTTGCCTGACCATACCATCTCTGGCACTGAATCCTTCTGCAAAACCTTGCTAGGAGATCTATTTACAAGATGAACAACTGTTGATACAGCTTCAACCCAAAACCCATTTGGCAACTGTGCATTAGACAACATACTTCTGACCTTCTCTTGTATGGTCCTATTCATCCTCTCAGCAACACCATTTTGAGGAGGATTGTAAGGAGCAGTAAGTTCACGTTTTATACCTTTTGACTCACAAAAGTCCTGAAAGGCCTTTGAAACATACTCTCCACCATTGTCAGTGCGTAAGCATTTAAGCTTCTTGCCACTCTGATTCTCCACAAGTGTCACAAATGTTTTGAAAACACTAAACGCTTCATCCTTGTGCTTGAGAAAGTAAACCCATACTTTCCTCGAGTAATCATCTATAAATGTCATAAAGTAAGAAGCTCCCCCTAGAGATAGGTTAGGCATAGGTCCACACAAATCACTATGAACAAGTGCCAACTGTGTATCTCTTCTACTGCTTCTATGCTTATGTGGCTGCTGTGTTTGCTTACCATACAGACAATGTTCACAGAATTCAAAATCATTAAATGAAAATCCAGGCAAATAACCAGAACAAGACAAGATTTCCATTCCCTTCTTGGACATATGTCGTAACCGGCTATGCCACAAAGAAACGTTCGGCTGCTCGGTTACATTGATTACATTTTTAGAGACATTTGATACATAAATCATGTAAAGTACTCCAGACTTTACTCCATGTGCTACTGTCATAGAACCCTTGGATATCTTCCACATGTTCTGTCCAAAAGTGGTGACGTAGCCATCATCATCAAGTAAACATGTGTTGATCAAGCTCTTTGTAATTGCGGGAACATGTCTCACATTCTTCAGCATGAAAGAAGAGCCATTCTGAAACTTCAATTGAAAATCTCCAACACCTAAGATATCACATGTTTGCCCATTGCCTAGCCGAACATGATCTTTAGTGGTCACATAAGAAGTAAACCACTCCTTGTTTGGAGACACATGAAGTGATGCCCCTGAGTCTATAATTCAATCACTCAGTGCATTTCCATCAGATGCTGTAAGAAGAGTTGAGTCCATTGTATTCTTCAAGAAGTAGATGTCTCCTGACACTAGGCTGTCATCCTCTGCAACAATGTTTGTCACATTTATTTCTTGAATCTTCACTGAGGACTTGTTCTTCTCACCATGGTCTTCAGCTTTCTCTTTGCCTTTTTCTGCTTTCCATTCTCTGCAGTCTCTTTTCATGTGACCCTTCTTGCCACAATGGTAGCATTCTATGTCACTCTTGCCTTTAGCACTGCGAGACTTGCTACGAGACCGATTCCTCTTTCCACCTTTGTACTTTTCTTTGGTCCTTCCCCTGACAACTAAGGCTGTTCCTTTGCCCTTGTCAATTGTCTTTCTATTGGTTTCTTCAGTAAGCAGACTTCCTTCTACACGTGCTATGTTCAAACCATCTGGAGGTGCAGAATTACTCAAAGCTGTGCGAAAAGTGTCCCAACTTTTCGGAAATGTGATCAACAGGAACATAGCTCTAACAGGTTCATCAAACTTGACACCTTGAGCTGACAACTGACTATAGATTGTGTTGAATTCATTTAGATGATTGGACATAGGTGTCCCTTCTTTCATCTTCAAGTCAACAAGCTTCTTAAGCCAGTATACCTGTGAAGCTGCACTCTGCTTCTCATAAAGATCACTCAGCTTTAACCATGCTTGATAAGCCGACATCTCGTCTGCTACATTGAAGTAAACGCTTTCTGCCAAAGTCAGCATAATGGTAGAAAGTGCCAATTCATCCATTTCGCTCCATTCATCTTCGTCCATATCTTCTGGTTTTATCCCCTTGAGCTTTATAGGTTTTATCTGCTTCTTTTGTACCAAGACGTGCCAAATCTGCTTCTTCCACAATGGGAAATTGGTTCCATCTAGCTTCTTGATATTGTCAAGAGTAGTGTCCTGTGATCCAGCCATAGCTACGCTTCACAGCAGTTTACTTTCATGGGAAAAATTTGGCAGAGTTTCCCCTGTAAACTGACCTCTGAACCAATATCAACCTGTCAAATGAACCAAGAAAGCTTGAGATTCTGCATAAATTTCGGCAGAGTCTCCTTTGTAAAATGGCTCTGGTGTACTCAAAAAACAGACCAAAAAACAACTCAAAAACACTGTCTCTCTGACACTGTAAGCTGCAGGTAAACCTGTCCTGCACCTGTATTGTCTCTCACTGTCCTGCCACTGTCCTGTAAGCATAGACTGTGACAATGCCTCAACGGCAGTAAAGCAAAGATGCAATCCCAACTGTCTAACTCACAGTCAATACATCCTAGCTGCCTATCTAAGGGTGCTCGAGGGATCGCTCCAAGACCTGTATCACCGAAAGGATCTCAACATTCGAGAATCCCCCAGCTCAATAAAACCTCACTCGGTCCTCAACAAAGGCTGCAGTAAATCTGATAGTACATAGACTTCCCACAAAGTCATACATCCACAAATTTCCCACTGTATGTTGTAACCGCTGCGGCGGTTGTTTGCTGCGTGACTCACAGCCAGCAAACCCTCAACAAACATACATCATCTCTGACAATACATCCCATGTGGAAGTAACTACAATGTCAGGATGAAATCTGGAATATCAAGCAGCAAACACAAGCTACCTGATGAACTAGTGGATGTCGCCTACAGTCTGTGTGTAGATGCGCCCGTGTCGTATGTGACACGCCTCCAAGAACTGTGAGCCGTCCTTCGATGTGTAGACAGCCACAAATCAACACTCTCGGAGTGTCGATATCCTCAGCACCTGCAGTCGTAGTCCGAAAACCCCAAATTTGCAGAGTCGGATCTGCACCCGTCGAGACCACGTAGTCGAAAATGGCCTGCGCAGACCTTTGTCAAAGCCGAACAGTGGCCGAGACGACCTCAGAATGAAATTCTGAGAACACCAAGCCCTTCGGCCTCACCCACAAGATTTGGGGCCATGTCTTCGCCTGACGAATTTCACTCCAATCTGAGCTGGTGACTCTAGCCTCCTGCAGTGCTGCCCCGAGCCTTCATCTGAGCTCTGATACCAGTTGAAGGAGTACGAGCGGAAGTGCGACGCGAGAGAGAGTGCGAGAGAAAAGCACGACGATATGGTGAACTCGCTCTATTGTAATGTGTAGAGCATAGTGAGTTCTTATTAGGTTTTTACAAAAGAACATGTGTACATACCTGGCGGCCCGCCCACTTATCTGGGCGACCACATTGGGCTTTATACCCCAACACCCTTTAGATACTATCTCCTCGGTCCACATTGACGGACCAAACTAATCATTCTCGGAGAGAGATCGATCTTGATTTTTCAATACTACACTTTGAGCTTGATGGTAATGCATACGTTTGCACAATTTCTAGAGCCTTCTTGATAACTTGAGAGAACACTTTGAGGAAGATCAAGAAGTTATCCACACAAAAAGCTTTGCCAAAAGTTTTTCGTTGTTAGGTAGACTCAACCCTTGAATCTCCCCTTCAACAACATTGTCTTTGAGTAATGTTACCAGAGGATGGGATCCAATGGCAAACATTAGAGGGGCAAGTGTACAAACCTATTTTATTGATCTTTTGATGTCAAATGCACCCACGATTCTCTCATTGAAGAGGATCTTCGATTGGCTACCAGCACCAAGGGTGCTGACCAACCGGCACATCCATCACCGAACGTCTAGTGACCATGTGACCCTATCTTAGGATTTATCTAGATCCAACTCCAGTAGGATACACTCTTGGTTAGTGAAAGAAGTGTATTAAATGCCAACCATTGCAGCCAAAGTGTTATTATAAATTGAATTTTCTGTAATAAATCCATGTTGGTGGGGAGTGAGGACTTTCAAGAAGGGGGGGGGGGGGGGTTGATCTTGAGGAATATAGTATTGGGGATAATTTTATAGGCTACTAACATCATTGTATGGGCCCAATGCTTAATTAGGACCAATAAACTTGTTTGGGGATAGGCATAAACCAGGGCTTGGTTAGCCACTCACTTGATTGAAGACTTAAGATAATCTCAAAATTCTTTGAAGAATTTAGTAGTCAATCTGCGCTAATCGAGAGACCTCTCTTTGACCAAGGCTTGCAGTGCAAGTGAGCGTTCATCCTCAGTGAAGGCCTTCTTGAGGAGGTTGGCTTCAAAGAGGGATATTGTTCTTTTCTCACTCCTAAATAGAGTAGATCTTGCATCATTCATTTCAAGGGAGCGGGCCTCGAGCTGACCTATATTTTGTCACAAGTGGCTAAGCATTATTTGAGCCATTTCAGCCGGTTCTTTTATATCATTTCCGTCCATGTCTGTGATCGAGTGAACGAAGCCCAAATTTATTTTGAATTTGAGGGCCCTAAAGAAGTGTGCATGGTTGGTCTCCTTTGACTCGAGAAAGGTTTCTCTAGAAAGGATTCTAGCCTTCCTCACCTCCTCTAGTTGGTGATCTATTAAGTCCACTTTAGCTTCTATCCATCTTTTGTGCTTAGCTTTCGAGGTAGACCCTTCTATTAATTATTAATAATTCACATACTACATCAATAGTAATTAAGAATATTTAACAATTTTTTACATCACATCAACTAGCAATAGTGAGATAACTCCTCGTCTAGCAATCAATGGAATAAAATCATTGCCTATTTGAGCATCATGCACGTCCTCCCTATCCTCCCACACTATGGTCTCTTTCCCCTTTGACATTGTAGCTTTGTTTCTTGCATCGAATGGACCATTCAATCTCACCCCTTTTGCAATAGCGTTTCCATTTTTGAAATTCAAAATGATGTTTTAATGATCACTACAAAGGCACACAAAGACAAGATCTCTGTTAAAAACAATATTCACTAAAAAATCTTATAAATAAGCTATTAGTTATGAAGAAGAATTTACATATGTGTCTCCTACCATCGTCTCAAAAATTAGTACATGCAAAGCTAGGTGTTTGTAGCATCTGTTCAAAAAGTCGACTACATCTTCATATGTGATCGTTGAGGGGAAGATCATGCACTGTCATAGGACCTTTATCTTATTCAATGGAATCCCATGCCCCTAGAATGGGGCTATCCATGAGGATGATGGATAATAATTCCTTGATTTTATCATGTGGTGAAGGGTGGAGAGGAGACCATTTCCAACTAGGTGCTGCAAATTGAATTTCTAGAACATAAAATCATAGTAAAATAATAGTGTGTGCCAAACACACTCTATTCTTGAGCTCTTTTGCACCATACCACATGTATAACTATATACCTTTGTTGATATCACCTATGGAGATGTTGTGTAAAGAAATCTCATAATGGGGTTGGTCCATTTCTTTCATGCAGTAGCCAAGCACACCATGGAATGTATGCATGTTCTTTTGTTTCAAATCATGACACAACATATTTGCAGTGATATGACTATTGGGAGTATTGGTATCCTAGCCTAAGTGTTGATTGATTTTCTTGTTGATAGAACAAATCAACGTGGCCATGATCCTCACAACCATTTGGAAGTGAAGATGGAACACTATTCCACTATGCTGAATCAAGGATAGCCCGCTGACCACAGTCTCTAGCTCAACGAATTCGTTCAACCTTGAAAATAAAGTCATATATGACCCACCCATAGACATGATAACGCTCAACTCCACCTTTTTTGTAGGCATCCTTGACGCCGCTTGGTTTCTATCCTCATCTGAGATTCTAGGTCTCCCTCTGCCTCTCCTCCTAGAGGTAGAAGGAGCCCCATCTGTAGCACACACAAGGTGCTTCAATCTCACCATCATGTAAACAAAAAAAAAAACCCAAATTGTTCTATTAACCATAAACCAAGTAGCATACGTTGAATGACAATTGGCATAAATTCTATGTGAATTGGACCCCACTACTTGACAATTGACAAGATTAACTACAATTTAGGCTGCATGATAATGTTATTTTTAAAATGTTTTTAACAAGAGTAATTGTCATATAATACATTCATCTATATTATTTGAACGTATTATATGGTGACACATAATTGTTTTTTAAAATCTTATATGTGTCCTTACATATCAATCGATAGTTTTGTCGATTAATTGATCCATCAATTGATAAAGCTATTGATTGATATAGTTGGATGTAAAATCCTAGATTTTATCTGGTTTAGCATCTCTCACCTTCTTTAAAGATTAACCCAAGCGATGAAAGGTATATAGATGTACTCAAAAATCATTAAATTGAATTTTAAAGAAGAAATCCTAAACAGATTGTTTAAATGTAGCTTCAACATAGAATACACTAATTTTGGACTTTAAGCTAATACAATATTAAAAATTGTATTAGATTCATGAGTTTTGTCCTAGAGTCACCATGGAGTTGTATTGGGCATTCTAGGTGGCTGTTAAGGCGGTTACGCCGCTAGCGGAAGCTAAATAGCGAGAACTCAACCAACAACAGAATTTGTTAGACGAGGACGGAGCTTGATCCGCAGGCGCATGGAAACAACTAGGTGGGTGTCAAATCACCTACTCGACCTTCTAATGACAATCACTACTAAGGAAATCAAATCTAAGTTCTAAAATACGCAAGTGACTGAAATCCTTACTACGAACGAATGCTATACGAAACAGGATCTAGAATCATTGAATCGATTTCAAACTCAAGGGAAAGTCTATACACTAGGTAAGAACAACACCCTAAAGACTTGAACTGCAAAATAAACCTATAACCACTCCGTGCGGCAAACGCGTATGAAGACAGGCCGAAAAAGACAGGTGATCGAAACTTGACCACGATGGTACCAATGTGTAGCTCTACTTGTTGTGGTTCTATAGATATGCTGCACACTCCATTCCGACACACGAGTTGGAAGAAAACTCACACCGAAGCTCGTAGGAACTTACCACACATAGAAGCCGATAGCGCGCACTCTTGGTATCTGTGCGTAGCTCTCGCCGTTGCTAACACAATGGCAGTGTCGCTTCTCCAATGGAGGCTCCGTAGCTCGCGTAGCAAGTAGATAAGACTCTCTCTCTCACACTCTCTCTCAGACACAGTCACGGCGCTCAAAAACTCACTTTGATTAATAATCTGCCATATTTAGGTTACAAAACTTTGGCTTATATACCTCAGCCTTGGAGGTGAGAACATCTCTAACTAATTACATCAGCAAGTGAAATTACTTCGGAATTACAAGCTGGAAACTCAATTGAGTCCCGTTACTTAATGAATGGCTCCAATCAAAATCAATGTTGGAAAGACATTTATTACAATCAATGGTTACAAAAATGATGAGTGTGAGCAAAAATGTGGGTGTGATCCTCTGCTGGCTCAACACTCCCCCCCTCCGCGTTCATGTCGTCCCTGACATGAATTTTATGCTTGGTCAATAAAATCCTGTCGTCTTGAGCATCTGCAAATGTGATTCGTATCGTAGGTTGCCGATGGTCAAGGTTGGGCCGAATATTTTGCTTTCGTGGGTGAAAAAGCCGGTGTAGAAAGCTTCTTCGAATGTTTGCATGTGGAAGCTAGGCAAAAACATAATCCTTTGGTATAGGAGGTGCAACACTTTTGGAGAAGGCTGCAATGAAAGATCATATATCATATCAGTCACTGTGTCGGCCGTCGATAGTAGACTCGAGGTCGTGGCTTTATCTGGCGCGAACACTTCAATGCAAGCTAAGAGAGTCCTGCAGATTTTCTTGAGCATCTGACACGAAAGGTCAGGAGAGCTAGTAAAGAGCTTGATGGTGCCCGTTAGGGTTTTCACCATGTAGGCTTTACCTATTCTCTCTCCTGCCTTTGGTCCTGGCATCTTGGGATAATTAAGCCAATTTGGCTTCTTTTCTGCAATCCTGCCATGCTCCTTCCAGTTTTTGACTCTTGGCACCGAGCAGAAGGTTGCATTCTCCCGAATCTCCTTTGGTGCCTCCACCAAGTAGATGAGGTAGGCTGGGTATTTGTTTAGCCAAACTTTCCTCCATTTAGGTTGTGAATCTACTATCTTCTTTGATTGTTCCTCCTTTGTGATGTCGCCTTCGTAAAGAGCGACATACTGCTCCTCCTCTATTCTCTTTTTCGTCTTTAGCACTTCAAATTTCATCAAAGGGAAAGGCAGGCTGGGTTGCATCCACTGTTCATGGAGCACTTTTGTGTCTAGTCCCTGAAGTCTAATGGAGATTAGGAGTCTCCTCTCCCATTCCATTTCCGCCTTGGCACTCTCCTCTGCTGACTTTTCTATTTGGTCATGGAGCCTTTGTTCTTCTTCTTCAGAGATTCCTGAAGTCGAGACCACCTCTTGAGCTGGGGCTGGATCTTCAATTGTGGTTGCCTCTCCAGTTTCTGGTAGCTCTATGGCTGCTCCACCTGATTCTTCGTGTGGTGTCTCTGTCTCTCTTCTTTGTTGCTCTTGTAGATCTTGGAGCTGTTTGCGGAGGGCCTCATTCTCTGTCCGTAGTGTTTGATTTTCTAATGTGAGCCTCTCCTCTGCGGCCAATGATCCCTCCGCAATGTGCAACCTTTGCACTTGCTCTAATCTCAGCTCTCTTTGTAAGCTTCGGACCTGGTCTTCCAAAGCTGGTATGATAACTCCCTCTTGTTCGGTTCCTGCTCTGCTAGCTCTAGGGGTAGTCCCGAGTCTAGTGATTGTTCTTTCTTGGAGCTCGACTCTCTCCCTTAGCTCAATGAGCTCATCCTTAGCCGCCTCCAAGTCATCCTCTATCCACTCCCTTGCTTCCTGTGCACTTGTTACTTCTCTTGAAGCCTCGGCTAGCTGGAGTATCAAGCCGTCTCTCTCGTTTTCCGCGTCATAGAGTGACGCTTTATGACTTTCAGATTCAGTCATAGCATTCTCTAATTTCCTCTGCAACTCCGCTTCCCTTTGTTTGGCTGTCT
This sequence comes from Adiantum capillus-veneris, assembly GCF_014529385.1. Lineage (NCBI taxonomy): Eukaryota > Viridiplantae > Streptophyta > Polypodiopsida > Polypodiales > Pteridaceae > Adiantum > Adiantum capillus-veneris. Next base: position 23,058,554 of record NC_140940.1, on the reverse strand, counting down.
CCATCTCTACTTCCTTTGCCTTGGATCTTTCTTTTATCTTGCTGAGCAGTTCATGCACAATGTGCATGTCTTTTTCATCTTCATCTGTCAACTCTAAAGCTCTTTCTGCCACCACCTCCACTGGCTTCGGCTCTTCTAGTACGTTCTGTTCGTCCAGTTTCTCTTCACTTTCTTTTGTACTCTTTGTTTTTTCCTCCGTCCCTCTCCGATCATCTTGTTTTTGTAGGGTGATCCCATAAACTGCCTCAAGGGCCTCTGCTTCAGTGTATCCTATCGTTACCAGATCCTCATAATCATTTCTCTTTTGCTGAACTGGATCTATCTCCTTTTCTTTGGTCTCGGCCTTCGGCTTTTCCAAATCATCTGTGTCCATCTCTATTGTGGTCTCTTCCACGATATTTTTCGTCTTCTTCGGTCTTGGTACATCAGTCATAGAGGGGTATCTGTCCTCAGCTTCCTTGGCTTTTCCTTTGTCGGCTTGCCCGTCTTTCTCTTGAGATTTAGTAGACTCATCTACTTTCCCTTTCCCCTTGTCGTCCTTTTTCAGCTCTGCTTTTAAAAGTTGTACCTCCTCTTCAGTGTATGGCTCGACAGGTTGCTGCTCCAGTATAGCCTCTGACTACTTCTAGTTTCCGGCGTGCTCTTGTGGATGCCCTCTTGGATATTTCGGGCTGTTCTTCCTCCTCGTCGGCTTCTCTAAGCCACTCATTCTGGGAGGGAACCTTTGGCCACTGATCTCTAGCTCCAATAGCTTCATAAGCTATTCTTGTCAGAATTTCCGCTCCTCCTATGTACTTTGGCTTCTCGTTGTGCATGGCAATTACTTGCTCGTGGATGTGTTGAGCATAATTCACCTCTTTTGGCATATTGCTCTTTAATGCCCCTGTGATGGTGGTCGCAATGGCATGGGGTGGTGTCGTATACTTTTGCGGTCTCTTACTGCAAACATGGAGAAACTGGTTGTACAGTCGGCAAAGGGTTGCCGCTCTTGGGTCCGCCATATCTCCATAGGTTGCATTTTGCTTCTTGGGCCCATAGACCTCTATGGCCTCCCTTCTTTCTCTGACCGAGCTCCCTTCGTTGTGCAACTTCAATGCGTCTGCAATGAGCTGTGGAGTGATCTGTACTTCTACTTTCTCTCCATCCATGGCTGTCAATGTTGCTTTTCCATCCTTCTGAATGGATGTTGCCAACTCATAAACTCTTCTTGTATCCACACCTGATGGTCTCGAGGTGAAGAAACTGTGCAAGTCTACCCTTTCCAGGTACCTGCTGATGTCTTCTAACCTGCTATAATCTACCAATTCCTGTGGGATCATTGGTACATCCACCGCTTGCCCTTGAGGATCTCTGAAAGTCCCCTGGTAGATCTTTATTCCCTCTTTTTCCAATACTGCTTCCTCCACCCAAGTCTTGGTTGTCTTGAGGGTTTCTGCTGGAATGTCAAAGGGTTCTGCTTTTGCAAGAGCATATTTATGGTCGGTCTTTTTCTCTTCATTGCCGATGACTTGGCGGAATCCATGGATCCTGTAACTTCAATTTAAGAAGTTAGCGTCTTTTTAGTACTGAAAGCCGAAATGAAGCTTTTAACTATTCAAATGACTTGAAAATTGAAACATGAGCTATTCAGGGCCTAAGGATGCAAGGTAGGTGAACAAATATGCAAAATGGGCTCAAAATCATGCTGGAGACATCATACGCGTATGATGTCTTTTGTGTCAAAATGACTTCATATTGGTTGTGCTTGTAGCTGATAGTGTATACATGAGTATCATATGCTTGGATTTGAGTTTGGATCCCATTTGGTCAAGTTTTGGCCAGTTTAGTCCAGTTCTGGCTCTTGGCAAAATTTTGAAAGGGAATTGGATTTTATGATCCAAATTGGATAAAACTTGGTGGTTCACTTTCAAATGGCATGTAGGTTACTTATGTTTGGTGGTTGAAGCCCTGAGGTGCCAAAATCACATAGTGAAACATCATACGCGTATGATGTCTTTTAGTGTATTTTTGGACCAAATTTCTCTATAAGCTTGGATTTGGCTTTAGATAGGCTTATTCAGTGGATTTATGAAGTTTGGATAGATTTTGGGCTAAAAATGGCTCTGGAGACATCATACGCGTATGATGTCTTTTTCATCAATTCTGCATGGGATTGGTTCTGTGGACTCCCCATGTACTAGTGAAGGATTGTTTCTACTCAAATCTTGGTTTGGACTTGAGTATGTTGGATTTGGCCAAAAATAGGCTTTAAGTGAAGGATTTTCCCTCAATTGGGCTAATGGGGTGATCCACTTGACCAAATGGTTCCAAATTTCATATGTAGCATGTATTAGATATATATAATGGATGTATGATGACAAATGAGCAGTTTTGGCTCTGTAAGTGCAAATAGACATCATACGCGTATGATGTCTTTTGTGTCAAAATGGTGCTTTTTGGTTCCAGATAGCTTGTAGATGTGTTAATCAACAATCCTACAAAGTTTCATTGAGTTTGGAGTTATTTTGACAAAATTAGGACCAAAAATCAATTAAATGGCCTACTTTGCGTCTTTTTGGTTTTCCTTGGGTTTTCTAACTCCAATTCTCATGATACTTGGTTCATAGGATGTGATTAACATGTGGAATGAGGCTATGCACTCAAATGTTGAAATGGATGTGAAATTCATGCTGTGAGACATCATACGCGTATGATGTCTTTTCTTGAAATGTTGGTCTTTTTGTGCAAAGAATGCTTTGTGCTAGTGCCCTAAGCCCTGTTAGCTAGTTTTCAACTTAAAAAGTCATCAGTTTAGCTAAAAAGCCCCCTTATAGGCATTTCAACCTCCGAAGTCGTCTTTTTGCCTTCAACTTTTCTTCTCGAGAGTTGCATTTTCAGCTCATTGGATATGTTGTGAAGCCATCTATTTGGTTGAACTTGACTTTGGCTCCCCGTTCTCCATCTTTCTCCTTTTGGTTGCCCGAAAGCGTCTTTTTCACCATCGGTAAGTGAATCAGCTTTCTTTTGGGTTTTTCTTGCAAACATAAGTCATCCATGTATATTTGAAGCTGCTTGTGAAGTTTCATGTCATTCGGTCGTCAATTTCAGCCGTTATGCCAAAATGACGCTTTGTGTGTCCGCAGCCGAATCGGTTGTTCCGACCTACTTTTGGTGATCCAAACCCGGAGATACTCCATAATTGCATTGCCCTCGATGTTGTTAAGCTTCCTGAGAAGTTTTGTGTCGTTTCGACAACTTTTTCCTGTTTCCCTCTTGCAGGCTCTGTTGACCTAGGGTTTTTTCAGTCGTTCTGTCTCGAGCTTTGAGTGTTAGAAACCCATCTTTTATACTAGGGTAACCCACCTATAAGTTCTTGCAAGGTTTGGTTAGGCGTTTGTGCCCCTACCTAGCATTCTTCCCCATTCCCCGTCTACTCTTGTTTCTTGGTTTTGGTCAGTTTTCGCGACAAACGTTAACGATAAGCATCAAAAGCTTATGGCAACGAGTCTACCTCTCATGTCTGGTGTCCTCTGAGCTCTCGTAGCAGTCGTAGAAGGCTGTAGAAGGTTGGATGCTCCTGTGTGCTCTTTGCTCTCTCCAAGAAGGTAATAGTGGAAATGAGCTTGAAAGTGATGTGAAAAATACTTAACTTCGGACTTCCCGGATCACTTGTTACCAAATTTGACATGTGCTCCTATCTCGTCGTGAAATGCACTTTAGGATTTGAAATTTCTCAATTTGGACTCCATTTGACCTGTTTCTGAGAAATCTGTCCACTTTGCCAAAATTCTGTCATTTCGGGCTTTCCGTAACTTTTTCAGAATTGTATCCAATTTTTACCATGGGTTGCCCTTGTCATTAGGACCATCACCATCTATTCTTTTCTTTTTTCCGATCTCATTTCACCTGCTTTTTTATTTTTCTTTTACTTTTATTAAGAAAATCATAAAAAATAAAGGAAAATAGAAAATTGAAGCCAAAAAATTCCAAACATACACGATAAATAGCTGGTAACCCTGTGTATATGAATATACACTTATTAGTGATTTCTGGACTTGGATTACCACTTTTTCCACTTTTTAGCTCCAAAAACACTCTTATTTAGTGATATTTACACGTCTAGAGACTCAAATTCATCATTTGATCTCTTCTTGTTGCAAAACAAGGTATATAAGGGCATAAATATTATCAATATCCGCAATCAAACATAAAAATTGCAAAATCATGTAAGACACTGCCCTTGTAATATAATTTTTGTTTTTCTTTGTTTTTGTCGCTTGTAGCTGCTTTTTAGCTCCTGTATACCTATATACCTCCCCCCCTCCTAGTCTGAGTCCTCCTGGACGACTATGAATTATCTATGGGCGAAGCATTGTAGTTGTTTTGGTCATAAGTTCCCACTGCAATTGTAGAGCGATGATACAACAGTCTTTCCAATAAAGCTGCTCTTTGTGTGATTGAAGGATTGGTGGTCGGGTTTTGGGTTGGTTTTGGCACTGCGGTAGTAGAATCAGTAGATGGATTCTTCTTTACCTTTTTGTTCTTTTGCACAATCCAAATCTGCTTCCGCTTCGCTTGTGCTTGCCACAAACTCTTTGCGACCCAAACCTGCTTTGTTCTTTGTGTTGATTTCCTCGCCTTGAAATACCTAGGAGTTTCCGTGGATTGTACTGAAGGGAGTTCCTGTTTACAAATCCTTGGGATCCAAATTTGCTTGCTATAGCTTTGTGCCGTCATGAACTTCTTCTGAATCCAGATCTGTTTCACTGTCCTTAATTGTCTGGAATCACTCTGTCGTCTGGTATTGAAGACTCTGTTTTCCACCTTTGTTTCCTTTGTCACAACCTTTTTTGGTCTCCATACCAACTTTGACTCCGTTTTTTCCCAAGGTTGAGCTGTTATATTATTGCTTGTCTTCTTTATCCACTGTTGAGAGTTCCTCGTCCAAGAGCAATCCAGTTGTATAGAAACTTTTGGTTGCCATTGCTTTTTCTTTTTCTCTGGTTGTTGTTTACCTTTGGTCTTGGATTCTTCCTTTGGAGTTGGCTATGCTTCTTTGGTGAACTTAACTGATTGGCTTTCACCTTCGTATTTGATAAGCACTGATTTAGAACTCCAGTCAATCATTGCATTGTATTGCTTCTGCCATGGTTGTCCTAGCAATAATGGATGTTGTGTAGCTTGGTCTTCAACCACGTAAAACATATGAGGATACACATACTGGTTAATCTGTATATGTAAAACTGTGCATCCGATAGTTTTGATTGAATTCTCAGAGTAACTCTTTAACTCTTGCTTGGCAGTTTGTAGTTTAGTGTCATTTGTCAATTGTCTATACAAACTGAGTGAAAGTAGGTTAGTTTGAGCTCCTGAATCCAATAGTGCTCTTGCTTTGATTTGGTTGGTTCCTACTTCGCATTCAATGATGGGTTCTTCTTTGTCATCATCCATTTCTGTTATACTGACTGTGTTTATTCGTATTGCTCCTTCATTGCGCTGTTTCTGACGCAGTAGTCTTCTTTTCTCCATTCTTTCCTTCACCTCGGCTTGCGCTTCCTCCACAATCTTTTTCTTTTTCTGGACACGCAGCTTTTCTTGATGTATTTTGAGAAGCATGTCTTGGGTTAGCGGCAAAAGATACTTTTTCACTCTGCATCCACTAATCCAATTGGGCATTTCTTCTCCGTCTAATGTAGCAAGCTTGACGGCTCCACTTGGTGATAGATCTTTAATCACCAGAGGTCCCATCCCTCGCTTTTTAAGCTTCTTAGCATGCTGTTTCAGAGTGTAAACTAGGACATAGTCCCCAACCTTAAACTCTTTAGTCCGCACATGCTTATCAAAAAATTCCTTTTGTCTCCTTTTTTGAGCGTAGATAGAAGCTACTGCTTTTAGGCGAAGCTCGTCTAGCTTTTCCAGTGTATCGTTCTTTTCAGTTTCTTTTTCGAGTATAGTTCTCAGCATGAAGTACGGAACCACGTCGTACCCGTCCTTGTCGCAAAATTTCGTTGTGGGACCATCCGGAATTGCACAAACATCTAGGGTTGCTAGAATGTGTGTCCATTCTAATGGTTCAAGCGTGTCCTCTGGAAAGGGTTCTCCTATATAAGTTTCGTCTTCGATAGCCCTTTCTAAAACATATTCTTCTCGCCTCAGACTTCCACATTTCGAGGCTCCACACATCCATAACTCCTTGGGCTTACCTAACCAAGCTCGAAATTCGGATCCCGCCAAAGTAGCTGAATCAAACTCCTCTACCGGTGTTCGGTTCACATCTTTGTAGCTATGGTCTCTCATGTTCACACGTGTAGTGGTTTCCATATTTCTCAGGTATATGTGATCGTAGCCCCAATCTTGGACCATTTTCAACTGTCTCATGAATGGTCTTCCCAGTATGATATCATAGTTATTCTCCTTGCCAAAATCGATAATAGCAAAAGTATGTTCGTATTCAATGCCGCAAGAAGTCACTACGACTTTCTCTAATAACCCCATAGGTTTCTCCATGTGTCCATCTGCTAATTGGAGTTTCAACCTATTCTTCCTTATTGCTGGTTTCCCCCATTTTTTCGAGATTTCTTTTGTAGCAATGGCCACCCCAGCTCCGCTGTCTAGTATTGCCATTGTGTTCACTCCTTGGAATTCAACTGGTAAGGTTGTATTCCCCTCGTCGCCTTCGCAATACTCTCCGACCTTGTTTAAGGGTACAGGCTTAGCGTTCTTTTGTGGTTTACTCAGCTCTTGTATACCCTCTTGCAGTCTCGATGTTGGGTCTTTTATCCCAAATTTCTCCAAGCATTTTCCTACAGTGGTCCACATATGTGGTCTTAGCCTCAAAAGCTCCGCTAGAGTGATAGTGCATGTCACTGGTGTTGACAAGATCTCTATCAATCCTTGCGAGTCCATGACTTTTTCTGATGAGATTCTTTGTGAGGGAAGTGCTCTAATCTCGGATTTTGCTTCATACTCTCCTAAGTATGAAGGTAAGGTTTTCAGTGAATAAGGTTTGCTCTCCATTGTTCTAACAGAGCCCCCATCTCCCTAGTAAGATTGCAGATCCAAGTCCACTTGAGATCCTGCCTCAAATTCCACTATGGGAGGATTCCTGATGTCCTTTTCCCAATTTGTCTGATTAGCTTGGCAACTTAGCTCGTTTGCAAAGTTTGCCTCTCTCACTTGTTTCCAAAATTCATTGTAATCCTCATCTCTTCCGTAAGACCTCTGTATGACTGGATGAAAACTCTCTATCTCTTGATCGGTTGTGTTCACTACTATGTGGTCATCCTTGTGTGTATTTTCAGGCTTTTGTGCACTGGGAGTCTTTTCAGCTACCTGTGAAATGATAGTCTCTTGCTGAATTGGGTTTTCCGTTCCACAATTCATTGTTTCTCTTGGTGGTTCTAATAAGGCTTGTGCAGTCTCGATCATTCTCTGGCACATTTCAAGCCTCTGCTTTTCCAATTCCGCGTTTGGGTATGTCATCCATCTCTGTTCTTGTGTTTGGTTGTTCTTTAACCTAGCTTCGTAAGCTCTCATCAGTGCGTCCAATGGTTCGTGTACTTTGTCGACTAGCACTGATCCCCCTGAGCTTAAGCTCGTTGTTTCTTTGACACTCTTTTGTTTCGTTCTTTCAGGGCTCATCTCTCATTTCCCATTTTGACTCTCAAGTTGTTCTAATCTATCTTTAGTTCACTTTAGTTCCTCAGCTAGAATAGCGTCTTCACGTTCTTTTCTCAACTTCATGCGTGCTTTTCTAGCTTTCCATGTGTTTCTCTGACTCCACGGTCCTTGACTAACCACTTCAGTCGCTAACTTTCCATTCTCAGGTTCTCTAGTGGTTTTCTTAGCTTGAGCTCTAGTAACAACTTGCGTTGGTATCAGAGTTTCATTTTCAGACCCACTGCTAGTAGGAATAGTTTCTAGCATATTCAATGTCATCTTTTGCACTTTGTTTGGATTCTTTGAACAATCCTCAATGAAGTGAGTAACCCCACACTCAGTGCAATAAGCTTTAATTCTAATGATTTCCGTATGTGGACAAACATTGATCAGATGGTCACCTCCACACTTGTAACAGGGTCCTAGTGCTGGTCTTGGTTCCACTTGATTCGTCCTTTGTGGATAGGATGGTCTTTGTCCTGTTAACCCTCCATGAGCTATGAACATCAATGTTCTTGCGTCCAAATTGTATCTCTCTTCATCAGAAGCACTTGTAACCGTTGGTGTTCCAACATTCCCAATCATGCCCCATGGTTCTGGTTGTTTGGGTTCTTCTGGTGGGTAATACACAGTTGGAGACATATGTGCACCAGATTCTTCATAATAGGCTTGAACAGGCACTAAGGCTTGTTCTTCCTGATTCTCTAAGGTTGGTGCATATCTAATGCCCACTGGTCTTGATCCTGGTAAAGGTGGTTGTTGTCCCAATACCGGTTGCGGTCTTTCTATCCCCATAGGTCCTGGTACATTTCCCCTTGGGTATCGAGATACTGGATGTACCTGAGGTGGTGCTAATTGAGCAGGAGGTGCATACTGACGCTCCATTACATACCCTTTGTTGTAATAGCACTCCTCTATTGGATGGTTTGTCCATTTTTGTTCAATAGTACACCATTTCAGTGGTTTTGGCAATGGTTTTTGGTATGGTGCCATCCTTTTTAGAGCCTCTTCTATCATTTGCTCTACATTTGGCATGGTTGTTGTTTGAACATTCTTTTTAGTGGTAGTCTCTCTTGCTACGGAAGAAGAGCTACTGGATGCAAAATCTGTATCCGCTGACACCTCTCCATAAACCATACAGTTATCCACTAGGTACAATGCTTCTCTCGTTACTTGCTCGAAACTTGTACAAGCTTTCAAGTGCAAGTCCTTCTTGAGAGTGTCGTTTCTCAATCCTTCAATAAAGAGAACAGATATTCTGTCATCTTGTGGTCGTTCACGTACTGGACATCTCTCAATGTATTGTTTGAAGCGAAGTGAAGCTTCCTTCACTTTTTCGTGTTCTCTCTGTTTAAAAGCATATATTTGTGAGACCGTATTGTGCTTAATCCCTCGTTTTGAAAATTCCTCAGCAAACTCTCTTAGCAAATGGTCAATGTCATGGAATCCCCCTATGTTCAGTGGTTGAAACCATGTCAATGCCGTACCTTCCAGAGTAAGACCAAATCCCTCGTATTGTGTATGGAAATCTGTTATCTGCTCAGCTCTTAAGACTTGCTTAAAGAGTGACACATGTGCATACGGATCTCCTGAACCACCATACTTCTTTGGCATACACTTGGCTACTTGAGATGGTCTCATATGTCTATGGTCTGCTAAGAATCTCATTGCTCCTGTGTCCCGGCTAAAGCTTTCTCTAGCATCATGGACTTCATGGGTTACCCTTGTCGGTTCCCCTGCCCTGAATCTACTACTAGGAGGTAAATGTGATGGTTCCGCTTCGAACCTTGGACCTGGAGTGGTATATGTGGGGATTGGAACTGCACTACCTCGATTCGTATCCATTGACTCTCTGGAATGTAATGATCCCATTGGTCCGGGCTTCGAGTACTGAGGTTGACTGAAAGAGTCAGCAACCTGAGTTCTTTGTCCTCCTGCTGTCATTGGGTTTTGCACTCCATTTGTTGGTTCTGGTCTTTGTGAGCTAGAAGTAACATAATACTGATGTAGTGGTCCCCCAAAGTATGTATATCCTTCTAATTCTTTCTTGCCCATTGTTGAGTATTGCCTCCCATACTTGTCGTAAGCGGCAATTTTCACTTCCGATCCCTCTGTGTAGGTAAAGACATAAAGTCTTTTTTGGTCTGTCAACTCTCCAGTGTAGGGTTCTTCACATCTATAATAGAGATCTTGCTCCCCATTATTATATTTGTATAGCCCCACATAGATGTTATCAGTGTTGATCCTTGTAGTTTCATTCTCTCTTCTTAACCTCGCATCAGGGAAGTTCATTATTGGTGCTTTCTCCTCGAGTTCTTCATCTACTTTGGCTTTGGTGCTCATCAACCCCCACTTGTCCACAATGTTAGGGTTTAGGACTACCAAGTACATGGTACCCTCGTCATCTAGATATCTATCTCCGCTATAGCTCACAGGCACTAAGTCCTTGAACTCACTAGGTCTATCTTCTATCTTTACACAATAGCGGTCCATTCCATCTTTGTAGATCTTGGCACCTTGCTCATTGTCGTACTGATATTTTATGAACAATAGCTTCATTGTGGCGGAAGGGTTTGATGATCCTGCTGCCATATTTTCTCTGTTGTTCAGGTTCAAGTGTTCCATGTGTTCGGTGAAAATCTCGTAAGATCTCTCCGAAGAAGTATCAGAAACACTTCCTTCAAAGATCGGCTCTAATGGTTGCACCCAACTTTGGTTTACACTTCCCTCGGTTGATATGACACTTGCTTGTTCCCCTTGTTTTGGTTGGTTATTCTGGAGATTCCTGCCCGATCTCAAATTCATCAATTCCCCTAAAGGACTTTAACTTTTCCGTCTCGGCAATTTTGTTTTCCCAAGTTTTTGTGGTCAGAATTGATCCAAACTGATTGATACTTGGTCGATTGTTTAATCTTGTCAGTTGGACAACTTCTGTTTCATCAAGTGAGAATTTTGTTGCAGTTATGCTGAAAAAGACATTATACACGTATGATGTCTTTTTTCACAGATTTAGACTATTTTGGTTATGCTCACTCTCAGTAGCCCCCTTATGCTCTTTCCACTCACAAAATTCAGTTTGAACTCTGTTTGAGCAAGTTATGGCTAATTTAGGCTTTTCTTGGCAATTTTCCGCTTTTGACTTGTTTTTGAGTCAATTGTGATCCAAATGGGATGAAACTTGAAATATAACCTCTAGATAGCTATTACAATGGATCTGTGTTGGCAAAGTATCAAAATATGTCCAAAATTAGGTCAAAGACATCATACGCGTATGATGTCTTTTTCATCAATTTGGGTCAAGTCTTGATATTTATGCTTTCTGCAGTCTTTGTAACAATCTTGTCAGGTCAGATATAAAAAATAAGCAGTGGATGTGCCAAAAGACATTATACGCGTATGATGTCTTTTGTCCCAGATTTTGACTATTCTTGGTTTTAAGCCTTCTCCAATGTTTAGAATTGAGTTTCAAGTGTTTTTGTTAGGTTTGAATGTAAAAACAAGATCTGAATCCAAAATTTCCTATTCTTTGCGTTTCTTGGACTCCGGCTTGTCTTTTTGGGTTTCTTTGAGTGTTAATGCTCTTGTTTTAAGTTGAAATTAGGGTATAACCCCCCTTCTGAACACTCTGGTAAAGTCAAAATTTTTGTTTTGGTCTCTGTTTGGTCATTTAGACATCATACGCGTATGATGTCTAAAGTTGCAGATTTCCAGTTTTTTGGCACAGAATCCTTCCTAAAGCTTTCTCAAGTGCTCAGCAACTCTCAGATACACAGAAAATTTCTCTGACTTTTGTTTATTGCAAGTTTCACTACTAACTCGACGGTTTAGTGATCTAACATGCAATCAACCATATCAAGCAAATACTCCAATGATCACTAGCTCTAGATCAGGATCAAATGAAGTCCTACCTAAGCTATTCCTAATCATAAAATGGGTTTGGTAATTGTGATTTTAAAGAGATCCACTGCCACTCACGGACTAGCAAATTCTTCTTCTATCAACCACTACTCAACACCAACAAAACAACAAACAAATCTAAGCTAAACTAAAAATACTGTCAACACGGAAGACCCAGGAATATCGCACTTCCTAGTATCTCTCGAGATCTTCGGAGTCCACCACTCCTAGATCTTTTCTAACTAAAGTATACAAAGTAGTTTATACGACTCACCTCGTAGGATTAGTCTAAGGTCACCTACTTAGGGCTCTCGTCCCCGGCAGCGGCGCCAAATGTTAAGGCGGTTACGCAGCTAGCGGAAGCTAAATAGCGAGAACTCAACCAACAACAGAATTTGTCAGACGAGGACGGAGCTTGACCCGCAGGCGTATGGAAACAACTAGGTGGGTGTCAAATCACCTACTCGACCTTCTAATGACAATCACTACTAAGGAAATCAAATCTAAGTTCTAAAATACGCAAGTGACTGAAATCCTTACTACGAACGAATGCTATACGAAACAGGATCTAGAATCATTGAATCGATTTCAAACTCAAGGGAAAGTCTATACACTAGGTAAGAACAACACCCTAAAGACTTGAACTGCAAAATCAACCTATAACCACTCTGTGCGGCAAACGCGTATGAAGACAGGCCGAAAAATACAGGTGATCAAAACTTGACCCCGATGGTACCAATGTGTAGCTCTACTCGTTGTGGTTTTATAGATATGCTGCACACTCCATTCCGACACACGAGTTGGAAGAAAACTCACACCGAAGCTCGTAGGAACTTACCACACATAGAAGCCGATAGCGCGCACTCTTGGTATCTGTGCGTAGCTCTCGCCTTTGCTAACACAATGGCGGTGTCGCTTCTCCAATGGCGGCTCCATAGCTTGTGTAGCAAGTAGATAAGACTCTCTCTCTCTCTCACTCTCTCTCAGACACAGTCACGGCGCTCAAAAACTCACTTTGATTAATAATCTGCCATCTTTAGGTTACAAAAATTTGGCTTATATACCTCAGCCTTGGAGGTGAGAACATCTCTAACTAATTACATCAGCAAGTGAAATTACTTCGGAATTACAATCTGGAAACTCAATTGAGTCCCGTTACTTAATGAATGGCTCCAATCAAAATCAATGTCGGAAAGACATTTATTACAATCAATGGTTACAAAAATGATGAGTGTGAGCAAAAATGTGGGTGTGATCCTCTGCTGTCTCAACAGTGGCATGTGGCATGCATAGCATTTCCAAAAATTTCCAAAGAGGCTTTGGTCATAGGCACCTTCAACCTCTTACTGTGGAGTTCATTAGGCCATCCAATTGATTTCTCTTCTAGGGTGTGTGAGGCTCTTTGCAAAGTAAGACTAGCACTTTTTTTTTTTTGGTGAGCATCTCATACAAGATAGCTCACGTGGCCAAGTGCTCATAGCTTTTCATTATATCTAGGACGTTTGAGATGGTGGGTTAAAAAAGCCTTGGCCATTTTGGTTGAAGGCATGGAGGTGGATTTCAAATTGAGCACCAAGCCATGTTTAAAAGGTGCTCAGGTCTCCAATGTAACTATCACACGCATGCCACAAACATTTTTCGGGCAAGAAGATAGAATCCAAAAATCACGATAAGCTATGTTGCACTCCCATTTTGCCAAGCCTCATTTCGTTATAAAAAAAAAAAGCAAAACTCACAATTTGAGTGAATTATATTGAGCAGCCGAAAAAATTACAAGGTTTTTCTCATGCTCATGTTAAGCCATGACAACATCCAGGAATCATAATTACAATAGCTATAAGGGCAGCCACTCCCACCGATGGCCAAGGTTTCCCCCGGTATTCCGTCTGCTTACAACAAGGCACAAGTAGTCCTACACCAGTCCTCCGAGTGATGCTTGCGCCCGAGTGCCCATATTAGCACTTTGATTTCCTGCATAATTTCTGCGAAGCTTGCCACCTCAAATCCTCCTTCAAACACACGGTGATTCCTTGTTTGCCATACATTATGAAAGAAGAAGTATCTGACAATCTGAGTGCTGATGAGGAGTAGGACTACCTGAGTTTTTACCTCCAAAGCATAGGTCAGTCTTGAAAAATCTAATTTTCCATGTTCTCTGGACCCACTTGCATACTTTCCCTGCGAGGCCTTTTATAGTTGGGAAGTCCATGAACAGGTGGGCTAGATCTTCACTAGTCAACTTGCACCCCAAGCATCGATTTGACCCAATTCCTCTCTCTTGAATCTTCACCCCCGTTGGTAGAGCACCCCAAGTAACCTTCCATAAGAAAACCTTCATGTATTGTGGAACCTTTGGCTTCCATATGTTCTCCATTACATGCTCCCACCTTTCCTCCGGCCATTGCTTTTTCCATAGCTTATTAAGGGGGCTAGAACAATTCTTCTTTTGCATCATTGTCTGATAAATGATTTTAGTATGGGGTTCCACAAGAGACTGCTTCCGGGCCATTTCCAGGCTTTCCAGTCGAACCCCGAGTCACAGATTGGCATCACTAGATTGTCAAGTTCTTTCATCACTTTGTGGACAAGCAAGACCTCCAAGCTATTGAGTTGGTACTGGGAAATCAAAAGGTCAATGGTTTTCCAACTCTTGTTGACACTGTCACAGAAGTGCTCAAGTCGGATCAGACCCTTATTATTCAGCTTCCTTGCTGTCTCAATCCAATAGGGATTTTGTGGCGAATCAACAACTTTGGAGAGCCAGGGGGACCAATGTAAAATGGATTTCTTGAAGTATCTAGCTTCTTCCCCCCACTTTAAGACTCCTGCTATTCTATTGCATTTTCTTACCAATTCTCCTGAGCTGCCCCCTAGACTTAAGGTAGACCACGCTGGGGCAAGCAGCTTGTCATGAACCTCCACCCCTCTCCACTTTCCTCCCTTCGAGCCCAGTCAAGGCTCATTTCCTACACCGTTCTCCACTTATGATCCTCACCCAACCCACCTTGCTAAATTTTTCAAGAGAGTTTCGACAAATCACACGTGTTGTTCTACATAGATTCTCCTAGAGTAAGGGAGAATTCCCATAGCAGGTAAAACCACCCCATTGGACTCTCCAGAAGCCCCCTCGTCCGACCCTACAGACCACACCATCCAAATTTTTCTGTTGCTGACAAAGTAAGCGAGCCTAGCTGCAGAGGTGGAGCCTCTCCAAGGGACCTTCATCATCTACAAGATCATTGGCACCGGACCTAGCAGAGGAGATGTGTGTGATCTCCTCCAGGCCCACCTTCTAGCAAAGGTGGGCAAGATCCTCAATGTTTAGCTTCTCAAGTGTGGCTATTACTAGATAGAGTTTGAGATCCCTGAGATGGCATCCAAGATCATTGCGATCAACCCCCTGGCCATCCAAGAAGTTCAAGATCATTTATGACAGTGGCACCATGGTTTCGACCCAGCGATCAACATTCTTGTCAAGGAAGTAGACCTTTCCATCTTAGTCTGCTTCTCGTGCCTGAGGAGGGAGTACCTTCCGCTCATTTCTAGGATAGGCTCAGAGATTAGGACCGTCTTAGAGACACCTTGTAGTTGCCAAGGCACCTAGCATACCTACAAAATGTGTTTTGGTTCGGGACACCCACACCCTCTCTAAGGTCATTCTACTACCTCGGGTGAGTTGTGATTGGCTTGGTCAGAGCGTGGAGTATTCGTGCCTTCTAAATTAGTGCTTCATTTGTCAACAGTTGGGCCATCTTGCAAAGACTTGTCCACAGAGGAGGCCCCGACCTTCACCTCAAGCTCAACACAACCTCCTAGGGCTGGCTAGCACTAGCAGGAGATAGAGTACCAGGGCACTCAGGCAGACTCACCCTCCAAGCCTGGGGCTCAGGAACAAGAGGGCTGGTAGCAGATTCGTAGTCGACGTCAATAGGGGACACCACATTAGCCTGGCCCTCCAAGTGGTTGCCAAGCTTGAGGCTAGTAGTAGTGGGTTCCCACAAGGAACCATTTTGACATACATGAGGGCTCTTGGACAGAGGAGGTTGCCCTGCAAAGGTTGCATATGGAACGCTCTTCTTGGGCCTGGGCTAGACAGTATTTACAGTCACGCCTATCTCAAGGACTCTTGGCAAGGATGCTTGGATGCAGATTATTCCCCATCGAATCCAACCTCAAAGATAGCGCGGTTAGCTGCTGTTAAAACATGAATTCTTTCTCGTTTCTCCATGAGGATTGTCTCATGGGATATGCAGGGATTAGGTGGGCCCTAGTTACAGTGTCAACGGAGTCGATTATGTCAGAAGCTTCAATGATGCCTTGTGGGGGGAGATCTTCTTATGCTGCAAGAGCATCATCTTTGTGAGACTCGCATTAGACGATGTGATCAGCTTTTGCATGGTTGATATGAGATATTTTGGTCAGCTACATTTGGACCTGGTGGTATCCACGGAGAGGTATGCATGACTATTGCAGACTCTTGGCAGCAGGAGTCCATTGTGGACAGAGGTACTATTGTGCCTCGTAGGGCTCAGTGGATTACTATGCAGGTTCAGGGTTGCCTATTGGGCTTCCTAAACATCTATGCGCTCAACGTGAGAAGTGCACGTGCAAAGTTTTAGTCTCACATTGTAGAGTATCTACCGCATGTAGAGAAATGGTGCATTGGGGGTGACTTGAACATGTTGGAGTACCCCTCTGACAGGATTGGAGGTAGCCATGCTACTCTGCACGGGACTTAGTTGGTAGTTTGGGAGAGGCTATGTATGACTTTGAAGGTTTCATATGTTTTGCAGCACTTGGGCTTTGTGAGGACCCTAAACATCTTGGCCTTCTCTTGCTCAAACCGCATAGTTGAAGGAGTGAATCTGTCTTGGATAGATTTCGTCTATACTAGTGACCACATCTGTGACTTGGGTGGGCCAGTTTTCATTTTGGTTGGGACATCTTTTTTGGACCATGCACCAGTGATCCTCACTATGACAGAGAGACAGAGGAGGGGGAGCATGATGCTACGCTTCCTTGAGAGGATCGTGTTGGACTTAGAGCTCAAAGAGCGAGTGGTGGATCTTTGGACAGAGGGCTTGGACATGCAGGACTCCCCAACTAGTAGACTGGCCTCTGGACTTGCTCAGCTTAGTCACTTCTTTCTTCAAGATTCTACGGCTCGCCTGAATGCAACGACGGAGGAGGAGAAGTGTTTTTGATGGGCAGTTTCTTCCTTCTTGCAGAGGATGAAAGAGCAGCACCCAAACAATCCTTGGTTGGAACAGGCTTGCCATGAGCCAGCTAGCATAAAGGAGAGGTGCCATAAGTTTGCTTTTCATCGACAGGCGTCTTAGTGGACCCAACCGGGTAACAGAGTGTCTAGGGTGTTCTTTGAGATAATAGGACCCCCTCATACGTACTGTAATGGAATTTGCCTATTCAATTTGAGAATAGCGGAATTTAATGAGAGTACTTTCAAGAAATGATTTTGTGAGCATAGCGGTAGACATAATTGAAGATAGCAACATAATCATAGCAATTAGTTAACTTGGCATAGACAATACTTTTGCAAGAGAGAGAGTTTAGAGAACATGACAACAATTGAGGACCGGATTTATGTGGAGCCGGTCCCCCCTCCAATAGGCATTTGTATTATGATTTCTCCCATAAAGAGAGACTTGTTACAATACAGTCTTTGTGTTCCTTGTGACCTAGGTGATGCCATGAAGATGGAAGGCTTCATGCACCACAAACATAACATAAACTTGAAGAAAGCTTTAACTATCCCAAGCCTCAGTCCCAAGACCTCAAACACCTTCGAAGGTGGAGAGAGCTAGCAGGGAATGAGGGTAGGGAAGAGGAAGAAGAAACATTTCGTAGGAGAAAGAATTAGTTCCTCACTTATCATACTATTGTTGCTAGCATACATAATAGCATAGTAATGAAGAAGAAGGAGATGGAAAGCTTAAGCATTGAAGCATGGCTCTTGGTTGGATTTGCACTCCATAGCCAAGAGTGTTGGTGTAGGCTCTCAACCTCTACTTGCTTGGAGAGGGAGCTCTTGCCCTTTGCATAGCACACAATGAGAGTGATTGTGAGTGTGTGTGGGTGAGTATACCCCCTAGGCACCCCCCTAGCTTGCTTGGGTCGACCCCCCCTTGTAGCTCATGCCTGAAGCTCATTGGACCCTTCCAGGCCTAGCCAATCACAAGCAAGAGCCATTACAAGCAACATGGGTAGCCTTGGGACAAGTGTCCCCCTTTCCCCTTTGAGAGAGAGGACTTGATAAATGAAAAATCAATTAGATAATTCAAGTAATTTATCATTGGACCCCTTTGAAGCTTAGCCAATAGGCTTCAAGCAACACATGAAGGTAACATGGGTAGGGGCCTGACATGTGTCCTTGCTGCCTCTTCAAGTTGGGGCTTCCCTTGTGTGTGTGAGTGGGTGTTCTCTCTCTAGCTCCTAGGAAAAGGGCTCGCCCCCCCTCTTGTAGGAATGATTTTGACTTTAGGTGATCAAGAACCTTACTCATCAAGCATGACAAAGCACTTGAACTAGGGGGTGTTCCCACAAGCATCTCAGGCAAGCTTCTCAAGGCACCTCAAGTACTTTAATCATGCAGCAAGTCAAGCACCTCAAGCATGGAGCCAGTCAAGCACCTCAAGCATCTTAATCAAGCACCTCAAGCATGAAAAACACCTCAAGCATGGCAAGCACCTCGAGCTTGGGCCGGGTTCCCACCTCAAGCTCAGCCCTAGCTTACTTAAGGTCAAAGGACTTTTACACACATTTATTGGAGGTCTTCAATGAAGCTAACCCTAAGGTCTTATGCTCCATTGGTTAGCCTTGCTCTTTGATAGACCATCTCCCTTTTGGGCCCCTTTACCATTGGCCCCGTGTTGAGATAGATCTATAAGCACATACCTATATCTTAACACTTGTTCCCGTTTATTCTCCCACATTAAGTGATCAATTTAATATGAGAAAATCATTTGGGTTAGTTAGATATTAGATTTTATGACATTACCTCTCTCTTGAAATCATAGTCGTCCTCGACTATGAGGTAGAATAGATAAAGTCTTAGTCATTAGTCAATCGTACTTAGCGGGTAAAGGATCCCTTTTTACCCTACGACATCTTTCCAAGATGGATGACTAATCCATTTGGTGCTTGGGAGACATAGCTGCCGCAAGCATGTCTGCTCTTTTAGTCCATTTCATTCTCCCATAGTAGAGTGACAAATTCTACTTGGTGTTTGAGAGACGTCGTCATCACAAACATGATTCTAAGCATGCATACTAGTTAAATTTGTGCACAATTAAAAAGAGGACTAGTCATATAAGACAAAAACATGAGTTATTTAAAAGAAATTTGTACATTTGCTTACTCTAATGTAGCATTGTAAGCATTGACAAGGTTCATACTATCCTTAAGTTGTACTCCTTGCATCCATTTAGCATCTTCAAAAGGATAATTTTTGAACTTAATAAGATACCGTCGGATAATCTTACCATGTCGTAGTACTTTGTCTTCATGCCAAAGGATAGCTTCGGGTTGTAGCACCTCTTCTTGGTCTTCAACTTCGGGAGGGTCTTCAATAATTGGTTCAATTGGTGGCTCTCCTTTGTAGGGCTTAAGTAAGCTTACATGAAAGGCATTGTGTATAAGCCAATGGTTGGGCAACTTGAGTTGATAAGCCGTCTCATTGATAGGCTTCAAGATTTGGAAAGGACCATAGTATCTTTTTGCTAGTTTAGCATAATACTTTTGATGGCCCGTAGGATTTTTGCCCGTCGTTTGCCTTAATCGAGCCTTAGGAAACTTGAGTAAGACCCAATCATTTTCTTTTAACATTAAGGCTCTTCTGTGCTTATCAGCAGCAGCTTTTTGCCTTTGTTGAGAGATGGCTATAGCCTCCCTAATCTTTTGAAAAGATTCTTGTAGGTCACGGCTATACTCATCGACGGCGAAGATCTTCCCATGTACTTTCAGTAGCAAGGGACTTTTAGGTCTTCCTTCTATGATCTCGAAAGGTGCTTTGCCCGTAGAAGTATGTACAGTATTATTGTAGGCATACTCTACTAGCGGTAAATACTTTTCCCATTGTGAGCGTTGATCTACTTCGGTAACATAAGTCTTGAGTAGATCGAGTATCGTAAGATTGGCTATCTCACTTTGGCCATCCGTTTGTGGGTGATAGGCCGAAGAGAAATTCAATCTTGTTCCTAGATTTTCAAAGAGACCTTTCCAGAAATTACTGGTCATTCTAGGATCTCTATCTGACACGATGGATGTGGGTAATCCATGGTGTTTGAAAATCTGAGATATGAAGAGAGTTGCCATTTGATGTGCCTTAATAGTCTTTTTGACAGGAATAAAATGTGCTTGCTTGCTAAACCTGTCGACTATTGTCCATATTCCTGTATTCCCATGGATAGACTTGGGTAATCCAAAGATGAAATCCATGGATATACTCTCCCATGGTGAATTTGGAATAGGCAATGGCTGGAGTAATCCAGGTTGCTTCCCTCTATCATACTTGGTCTTTTGGCATACTACACATTTTGAAACATACTCTTGTATGTCCACTTTCATGGTAGGCCAATAGAAATACGTCTCTACTCCTCGGAGAGTAGGTTGAATACCTCTATGCCCTGCATATGGGGGAGCATGGGATTCATACATAACCTTTTCACGAAGGGAATGGGTAACACATAGCCTATTGCCGTGGAGAAGATAACCATCCTGCAAGGTGAATGGTTCCTCTTTCTTCCCCAAAGCAAGGGCTGACATTATGTCTCTAAAGTCAGGGTCAGTAGCATACTCATCTATCATAGAGGATAGATCATTGTGAGTAGCTATAGACACCGCATTAACTTTTGGTCGTCGTGAAAGTGCATCGGCAACTTGATTGTGCTTACCAGCTATGTGAGCAATATGGAAATTAAATTGCGAAAGAAAATTTGCCCACCTCATTTGTTTGTCGGAAAGCTTGGTTTGCGTCATGAAATACTTGAGACTTTGGTGGTCGGTTCGTAGGATACATGGAGTCCCCAATAGGTAGTGCTTCCATGTGTCTAGGGCATGTAGAACAGCTAAAATCTCTTTCTCATAAATGCCCAAGACTCGTTCATCACCATTGAGCCTTCGGCTCTCATATACTATGGCATGCCCTTCTTGAAGCAAAACCGCTCCAAGGCAATCACCACAAGCATCACATTGGACCTCAAATGGCTTTGAGAGATCCGGAAGCACGAGGACTGGTTGGGAAGTAAGCTTCTCTTTGAGTTTTTCAAAAGCATTTTGCTCCTTAGCAGTCCATACAAACTTAACGTTCTTCTTGGTTAAGTCGTGTAGTGGTCCTGCTACTTGAGAGAATTTTGCTATGAAGCGTCTATAGTATGCACACATACCAATAAAGCTTCTTAGCTCATGTAGATTCCTTGGGTTAGGCCATGATTTTATTACCTCTAACTTTGATGGATCCATACGAATACCATCGTGAGAGATAATATGGCCTAGGTATTGAATCTCTTGAAGGAAGAATTCACTTTTCTTTTGGTTGAGAAAAAGTTTGTTCTCCCTCAAGGCTTGAAAAATCACTTGGAGATGTTGCTTATGTTCCTCCAAAGACTTGGAGTAGATGATGATATCATCAAAGAAAACTCCAATGAATTTTCGATATGGTCTAAAAATTTTCTCCATCAAACGATTGAACGTAGCTGGTGCATTAGTCAAGCCAAAAGGCATGACTAGATATTCATAAAGACCAAATGTTGTGCGAAACGCGGTCTTTAAGATATCCTCATCCACTATCCTTATTTGATGATAGCCACTCTTAAGGTCAATCCTACTGAAGTAGGTAGAGCCTTGTAGCTTATCAAACAGATCTTCTACCCGAGGTACAGGAAATCGGTTTTTAATAGTGATATGGTTTAGTGCTCGATAGTCCACACACATACGGTATGTACCATCTTTCTTTTGCACTAAAAGGACTGGAGAACAAAAGGGAGAGGAACTAGGCCTCACCATCCCTTTGTCTACCAGCTCTTGTACTTGCCTCATGATCTCCTCTTGTTGAGCTTGTGAGACTCGATAAGGAGGTTTGTTAGGCGGTGAGCTTCCTAGAAGGAGCTCAATACGATGGTCATCATCCCCTCGTTTTGGAGGTAGGTCCATAGGGATATCATCGATGAACACATCTTGGAATCCTTTTAGAAAAGTAGACAAGTCTAACTCTTCTTGATTCCTATCATTTTCATTTGATGAAACATTATTAGCTTTTAGAGACTCTTTGACATAAATCATGTACGCAGAAACTGAGCTCTTCATTGATTTATCAAAAGAAAGAGGATTTACAAGTGGAATAGTGCAACCACGCTCACTAGCATCTATATACATGTTCTTTCCCCTGTAGGTGAAGTAAATTCTCCTTTCAGGGAACTTCATGTTGGCAGCCATGCGATCAAACAATGGTGCCCCTAGGATAACATCCTGATGTTGGAGGGGAGAGATGAAGAAGTCTTCTTTGTCGACATAGCTTTGGACATGAAGCCTCAACTTCCCAATCAAGGGAGTAACGGAGGCTTGTTGTCCCTTGAAAGCTGCATCAGCTGTTACTATATCTCCCATCTCAAAAGCTTGAATGCCCAACTTGGTGGCCAACTCTATTGATATGAAGTTGAGAGTAGAGCCAGGGTCAAACAAGATGAAGGCATCATGCTCTCATACCTTTCCCCAAGCATAGGAGAGTGATGATCCTTTGCAATGAGCATCCTCTTTTGGAGCTTCGATGGTGGAAGCCCTAGGAGTCTCATTGCGAGTATTCTTCTTGGGGCAAGAACGATAGCCATGTCCTTGCTCCCCACACTTGAAACACTTATGATCCTTGCGAAAAGCTTCAAGCTCTTCAGGAGAGAGTTTGTTTTTACCTTTGTAAACTCCCTTCTCCTTGGACCGATTGTTGTTGTTGTTGGAAGTGCCTTGGGAATTATTTTGAGCATTGGATTTCCCCTTTGCATCATTTTTATCTTTGTTTTCCATGGGCTTGACATTACGTCTAGCCCCTTGATGGAAATTGATGCGTGAAGCAACCATGGTGTGGTGGATTACTTCGGTAATAGTACTGGGCCGTTGAGAATTGATATATTCGGCCATCTCTTCAGGTAATCCCGCACAGAATTGCTGTCTTTGCTCGGCAAAGTTTATCTTTTGAAAGACAGTAGCTTTGAGATGTAAATCCCAAAACTTATCTACATATTTGTTGATAGACTCATGAGAGAGGAGCTTCAAGCCGCGCCATTCGGTAAGAACTTTATCTTTAGTATCGCTTGGAAGAAATTGCTTCATGATGGAAACTCGTAGAGTTTTCCATGTCTTTGGGGCTTCTCCATTGCCACGAAGGCTAGCCCACCATTGACGAGCTGATTTTTGGAAGTGCATAGCTACATGGCGTAGCTTGGAGGACTCTGTGAAGCCCTCATCCCCAAAGGCCGCATCAAATTGCTGGATGAAGGCCAACACTTTGTCGGTAGCACCAAAGGTGCCATCGTAGGGGAGAAAAGAGATACTCTTTCCTCCCTCCTTGAACTTCTTTAGCTTTTGTGACCTTCGCCATGCAGTAAATGATTTGCGATGTCCTCCCCTCTTGTATTCTCTAGGAGAATAGCCATAACTTTCATCGGAAGAGAAGGAAGGTGAAGAAGAAGGAGAAGAGGGTGACCTCTTCCTAGCCCTTTTCTTCCTTTGTTTCCTCTCTTGCCTTTGAGAGTGATGAGGAGAAGGACTATGGGTTTCTCTTTTCCTCTTGGGAGGAGTAGGCGATCGTCTAGACCGCCTTCTTCGTGGAGCCACATCTTCAGAAGAACTTAGACTTTCATTGCTTTCTTTCTCTTTGGATTCCTCCTCTCGAATGGGAGAGAGTCTTCTTTTGGGGGTCTCTTCAAGAGGCCTCCTAAGCTCTCTCTCCTCTTGGAGAGGAAGGGAAATTCCATAGGCACGAAGTTGTTGAGTAACTTCGGCTTGCAAGGTAGGGTTGCCCATAGCTTGTTGCAACCTAGTCACAAGATAATTCACAAACATGGGAGCATCATCATTAGCACCTTCATGTGCAAAGTCAAAGCTATCAATGTTCATTCTACTCTCTTGATTATTGTCAGCCATGTTAACAAAATTTTATGTATGTACTTAGTGTATGCTTTGGCAATTCAAAACCTTAGTTGCCACTCCTCTTAGCCTTTGAAAATCAGCTCTTAAGTATCTACACCCACGGCTCAAAGTGGTTAATTATAGAGAGTAGAGGAGTAGGTCTAACATAGCAGAGTTGCCAAGGGCTAGCTCCTTTCGGACTTCTTATGGCTCAATAATGGTAAAGCCGTAGGCAAGTCTAAAAAGACTCCATTATTAAGTCCAAAGCTCCCGAGGTGTGCACCATCCCCCACATAGTGGGCTTAACAAAATCGGTATTAGATCCGAGTTCCACTTACTCTATTATAATTAACAACATCAACCATTTATAGGCTACTTAAGGACCTCTCTTCTTAAGCAAGAAAAGAGAAACCAAATGCTCTGATACCAATGTAATGGAATTTGCCTATTCAATTTGAGAATAGCGGAATTTAATGAGAGTACTTTCAAGAAATGATTTTGTGAGCATAGCGGTAGACATAATTGAAGATAGCAACATAATCATAGCAATTAGTTAACTTGGCATAGACAATACTTTTGCAAGAGAGAGAGTTTAGAGAACATGACAACAATTGAGGACCGGATTTATGTGGAGCCGGTCCCCCCTCCAATAGGCATTTGTATTATGATTTCTCCCATAAAGAGAGACTTGTTACAATATAGTCTTTGTGTTCCTTGTGACCTAGGTGATGCCATGAAGATGGAAGGCTTCATGCACCACAAACATAACATAAACTTGAAGAAAGCTTTAACTATCCCAAGCCTTAGTCCCAAGACCTCAAACACCTTCGAAGGTGGAGAGAGCTAGCAGGGAATGAGGGTAGGGAAGAGGAAGAAGAAACATTTCGTAGGAGAAAGAATTAGTTCCTCACTTATCATACTATTGTTGCTAGCATACATAATAGCATAGTAATGAAGAAGAAGGAGATGGCAAGCTTAAGCATTGAAGCATGGCTCTTGGTTGGATTTGCACTCCATAGCCAAGAGTGTTGGTGTAGGCTCTCAACCTCTACTTGCTTGGAGAGGGAGCTCTTGCCCTTTGCATAGCACACAATGAGAGTGATTGTGAGTGTGTGTGGGTGAGTATACCCCCTAGGCACCCCCCTAGCTTGCTTGGGTCGACCCCCCCTTGTAGCTCATGCCTGAAGCTCATTGGACCCTTCCAGGCCTAGCCAATCACAAGCAAGAGCCATTACAAGCAACATGGGTAGCCTTGGGACAAGTGTCCCCCTTTCCCCTTTGAGAGAGAGGACTTGATAAATGAAAAATCAATTAGATAATTCAAGTAATTTATCATTGGACCCCTTTGAAGCTTAGCCAATAGGCTTCAAGCAACACATGAAGGTAACATGGGTAGGGGCCTGACATGTGTCCTTGCTGCCTCTTCAAGTTGGGGCTTCCCTTGTGTGTGTGAGTGGGTGTTCTCTCTCTAGCTCCTAGGAAAAGGGCTCGCCCCCCCTCTTGTAGGAATGATTTTGACTTTAGGTGATCAAGCACCTTACTCATCAAGCATGACAAAGCACTTGAACTAGGGGGTGTTCCCACAAGCATCTCAGGCAAGCTTCTCAAGGCACCTCAAGTACTTTAATCATGCAGCAAGTCAAGCACCTCAAGCATGGAGCCAGTCAAGCACCTCAAGCATCTTAATCAAGCACCTCAAGCATGAAAAACACCTCAAGCATGACAAGCACCTCAAGCATGACAAGCACCTCGAGCTTGGGCCGGGTTCCCACCTCAAGCTTAGCCCTAGCTTACTTAAGGTCAAAGGACTTTTACACACATTTATTGGAGGTCTTCAATGAAGCTAACCCTAAGGTCTTATGCTCCATTGGTTAGCCTTGCTCTTTGATAGACCATCTCCCTTTTGGGCCCCTTTACCATTGGCCCCGTGTTGAGATAGATCTATAAGCACATACCTATATCTTAACACTTGTTCCCGTTTATTCTCCCACATTAAGTGATCAATTTAATATGAGAAAATCATTTGGGTTAGTTAGATATTAGATTTTATGACACGTACACCAATGTTAGCCAATTGAGGAGAACTGATGGGTCATTTGCTTCAAAGCCAGAGGATATACGTGCAGTTGCTACTGAATTTTATCATGACTTACTGTCAGTAGAGCCGCAGTCAGAGTGTCAGGATGCATGCAGAGAGCAGGTTTGTGCACAAATTCCTTATCTTGTGACTGAGGAAATGTGCTAGAGGCTTGAGTTACCTCTGAAGCTAGAGGAGCTCCATGAGGTCCTCAAAGCACTTCCCCAAGGTAGTTGTCCCGGTGAGGATGGTTTAACCCCTAGTTTTTTCTTGGATTACTGGGACTTGCTTGGCTCAGACCTTTGTATGGCTTTTCACTACATCTTGCATACATGAGAGATGCCAAACAGCATGAGTGAGGCCTTGACCTATCTCATTCCCAAGGAGGGTGGCTCCTTGGATGAGATTGAGCCCATCACCGTCCTCAAATCAGCCTACAAAGTTCTAGACAAGGCTCTCAGTTTGAGGATTCAATCACTTTTAGAGAGCATTATACATGGGACCCAGATAGGTTTTGTCAAGGAGTGCAGTATCTTGACAACATCTTCACTTTTTGGGAGGTGTTTTCCCTCACATGCCTTCGAGGTGAGGATCTGGTACAAACATACGGACCATGTACGAGTGATCCTCACTATGACAGAGAGACATAGGAGGAAGAGCATGATGCTACGCTTCCCTAAAAGGATCTTGTTGGACTCAGAGAGCTCGAAGAGCGAGTGGTGGATCTTTGGACAAAGATCTTAGACCTACAGGACTCCTCTGTTGGCAGTGTGGCCTCTGGTTGCTCAGCTTAGTCGCTTCTTTCTCCAAAAGTGTATAGCTTGCCTGGCTGTAGCAAGGGAGGAAAAGAAGTGTCTCAGATGGGGTGTTGCTTCCTTGCAAAGGATGCAAGAGCAGCACTCAGATAATCCTTGGTTGGAGGAGTAGTTGCAGTGGGCCCGCCAGGAGCTAGCCAGCATAGAGGAGAGGGGCCATGAGGTTTCTTTTCATCGACAGATGTCTCAGTGGACCCAGGTGGGTGACATAGTGATTGGGGTGCTCTTTGAGATAGTGGGACCCCGTCATACACACACCAGTTTGAGCCAATTGAGGAGACTTGTTGGGTAAGATGCTTCAAAGCTAGAGGATATGTGTGAAGTTGCTACTAACTTTTGCCATGACTTATTGTCAGTAGAGCCTTAGTCAAAGAGTCAAAATGTACGCCAGAGAGCAGTTTTGGGCACAAATTCCTTGTCTTCTTGTGACTGAGGAGATGCACCACAGGCTTGAGTTACCTATTGAGCTAGAGGAGCTCCATGAGCCCCTCAGAGAAATTCCCCAAGGTGGTTGTCCCGGTGAGGATGGCTGGACTTGCTTGACTTAAAAATTTGTAGTGCTTTTCACTACATCTTGCATACAAGAGAGATGCCTGAAAACATGAGTAAGGGCCTGATATTTCTCATTCCCAAAGAGGGTAGCTTCCTGGATGAGATTTGGAAGTGGTGGCCTATCACCATCCTCAACCCAGCCTACAAAGTTCTAGCGAATTCTTTGAGTTTGAGGATTCAGACACTTTTAAAGAGCATTATACATGGTACTTCGAGAGGTTTTGTCAAGGAGTACAATATCCTTGACAACATCTTCACTTTTTGGGAGGCGTCTTCCCTCGCGTGCCTTCGAGGTAAGGATCTGGTATTGAGCTCCCAAGATTTTGAGAATGTTTAGGACAGAGTTGACGAGGACCTCTTGGAGGGCACTCTACGCAAGATGGGTTTCTCATATGCTTGGATTAGATGTGTGTTAGCTCTGTATAGACATGCACACAGCCAGGTGCTTTTGGCAGAAGGTAGAGGAGATCGGTTCATGCTCACATGCTTGGTCAGATAGGGTTTTCCTTTATCCCCCTTCCGCTTTCTCTTCTATGTTGAGTTGATGACTAGATTTTTAGTTTCATAGAAGGTTGGTTTGTGTGGCTTAGCGCTCCCTATTTGAGGCGATGAGATACTCGATGGTGAGTTTACTGACAACTCAGTTTTGTACTTGGAGGGCCAGGAGGACAACCTACACAAGTGTGAGTAGGCTCTAGAGATGTTTTGTTGTGCATCAGACGCACTGATCAACTGGAGTAAGACAATGGCTTCTCCCCCCAGGATTGCAGCTTGCTACTTGGGTTGCTAGGTTGGCTTAGACGTGTCTCCTTAGCAGCAAATTTCTCCCCTCCTCCTATCCACCAAGAAGAAGTTGTTACATTCGAGTTTTTCACGACTCTCTTTGGCACGCAAAGTTGTAGTGGCCAACCAGGTGTTGTTGGTTACTATATGGTACATTACATCTTGTTGGATCTTTTTGAGCTCCTGCATCAGCCAGGTAGAGAGGTTGATCAAGAAATTTCTTTGGTCAAGGCATGACACTCAGCTAGCCCGGGCTAAAGTAGCCTAGCAAGTCATTACTCTACCATGTTCTTAGGGGAATTGGCGATCATAGACCTAGCATAGCAGAGAAGATCCCTTATGGGGAAGTTTGTTGTCAGAGGATTACTTCTAGGGGAGGAGTCTTGGAAAGAGTTTTTGCTTCAACATCTTAGAGCTCAAATGCCTCATGCAGGAGGCCCATGGAGTCCTTCCATGAGATGGATCTTTACAGAGATGCGCAGAGTTGGTTTGAGCAAGAGACTCGACGATTGTTTTGCTGCGAGCCTGCTTCGCTCTTGTAGGGAGCTGCAGAGTGGCTTGGAGAAGCACCAACCCACATGCATGGAGAAGAAATTGAGATATGCCCTTGTTTGGAACCCCATGGTTAGCACTTAGAGAGGCCAATTGGTTTCTAGTAGGCCTCATGTTTCTTGGGTCCCATGGCAGAGGGTCCAACATGCACTGTAGGCGACTAACTTTAGTTCTTAGGTTTTCTAGAGGAGTTACAAAGCATCCAACTGTAGGGCATGAGAGGGGTGCAACGAATGGGTGAGGACATCAGAGTGGCTATACCAGCTAAGTGTCTCATAGCTCTAGAGATAGTAGCTCCCACATGGATGGGGGCCTTCACACAACTAGAGGTCCTCATGGTAGGTTGAGCTTTCTCAGAGATTGTACCCTCCATGTTCTTCAAGATCCAGGGCGAGGGTCAACTACATAGAGTCTCAATAGAGGCTCCACAGGTTGCAGAGTGTTGTTTTTAGAGGATACAAGTAGTGGGAATCTGTAAGAGGACTTGTGTCATAGAACCTGACTCAAGAGCTCTTGAGACAGGCCATTGGAGGCTCTGGTCTTGGGAGACCTACCCACTGGCACTAGTGCAGTGGGATCCTAGAGAGTGGTTTTGGAGGGACCCTTTCTCTTCAACCAACCATCCAAGATTCACTTTCTTTCAGTACATTGTTAAATTGGGATGTCACATACTGTCATCATGAAAAGAGGCTGTTCGTGCTGCACTACTTTATTGGTAGGATGAAGGTTTCACAGCTAAGTTCTTGATAGCCTTCTGGGAAAGGTTGTGGGAATCTAGACAGCCATGATGAGTCACCATGTTCCAGTGGCTAGTTTCACACAGAGCTACAATAGTGGGCATCTGGGTAGTAAATAGTGGCATGTTGGTAGTGTGTGCAACTTGTGACCATCCTTTGGAGAGTCAGTGTCACTGTCTATGGGACTCCCCTATGGCACATCAGGTTTGTGTTTGGGTTCTTTGGCTAATGCCAGCTCTTTCCTCAATGCGTCAGTACACTTGGGGGGCAGCTGCTTGGTCCACCCTCACGGGACCTGCACTATAATTTGAGCTATCTTCCACCTGTAGGATGACAGTGATACAGGGGGGTCAACCTACACTCAAATTTTCTACAGAGTTTGTCCCAAAAGAGTGGTGCAGTGAGAGAGAGGTGTGCTGGGAGCTCGTCTATGGCTTGACACTGTGGTTCATTTGGCGAGCTTGTTGCTTTCCCATCTTTGATGCTCGCCTTTGTGCCACCATGGAAGACTACTCATGACTTTTGGTTGGAGTTGATCCATAGCCTCAGGGGACAGTTCAAGGGACTTCAAGGTAGCTTCGATCGGACGTGGGAGTGTAGAGAGGCATTCCTCTGACTCTGGTGCCTTGGTCCTTTCTTCACCATGGTCCACGGTGATCCTAGATGGCACTATCATACACCTACTAGCTGCAGTTTATTCTAAAGTTGCAGATTAATATGCAGACCATGTAAGCATATCGTGGTGTGTTTCTCCATCCACGGTTGTTGTTCTCTCTCTCTCTCTCTCTCTCTCTCTCTCTCTCTCTCTCTCTCTCTCTCTCTCTCTCTCTCTCTCTCTCTCTCTCTCTCTCTCTCTCTCTCTCTCTCTCTCTCCACACATGCACCACATTTTCACACTCACAAATGATTATGTAGTAAAGAATAAGGTGTGCATAATTGATGAGCTATTGGATGCCTCTGGTACGTTTGACTGGGGTAGGAGGCACATTGCCTTTACCCCGACAATCTCCCACTTAAAGGTGAATCTGTCGATAAGTGGTAGGGAGGAATATCATCTCAACTTACGCCAACTGGCTCTCTCAAAGTTGATGCATGTCGTTCTATAGGCTCTAACGGTGTGTGGAAGAATATATCCCTCCTAAATTTAGCATGCATACCTAAAGGTATCCTACATTTCTCCGTCATGCATCATGCTAGTGCCACTCAACGCTGAGCTCACAACTACAACTGCAAACGCTCCCACTACAACTACTAAATCGTGTCATAATAATCAATATCTAATTCTCCTAAATGATTTTCTCATATTAAACTGATCATTTAATGTGGGGAAGGCCAGGGGAGAAAAAGCTAGAATATTGGTTAAGCTAGCAGACCGGCCACAGTAGGGATCCAAAGGAGGGAAAATAGGGATCCAAAGGGGGGGCCATTTGCAAAAGATCCATGTGCAACAATGGGCTAAAAAGACCCTAAGGTTCAGCCCATTAAGACTTCCAAAATGCTAAGGTTCCAAAATTCAAAGGTTGTGTCCAAAGGTCAACCCTAGGGAAAATTGGATGCTTTGAGTGTGCCCTAAAAGTCTTTGCACATCCCTACATGGGAGGGGGCGATCCCTAAAGGTAGGGGATGAGAGAGAAAGCCACACACACACACACACACACACACACACACACACACACACACACACACACACACACACACACACACACACACACACACACACACACACACACACACACACACACAGGCTCCCTTTACACAAAGGGAATGAGGGACACATGTCAGCTCCCTAGGCCAGATGCCCACAAGGTGTGCCCAATTCCTATTGGAAGACCCTTGAAGTGGAACAATGAGAATTAAGCTAGAGTAAATCTAGTTTAATTAATTTATAAACATTTAATAAAAGAAACCAATGAGAATTAAGTCTCCTAGAAGACTATTGGGTAGTCTCCCAAGGGGTCCAATGAGCATTCAGGAGCCCAATGGCTTGCCTGATTCCTATTGGCCAGGAGGCAAAGGGGTCCAATGAGAGTTTAGTTTAATTATTTAATTACCTAAAGCTCTCACAAAAGGGGAAAGGGGGACACATGTCAGAAGGCTATCACTTATGTTGCTTAACACCCATTGGCTTGACTTGGGGAGGTCCAATGAGGCAAAAGCCAGACCAATTTAGTAGGAAGGGCTCGCCCAAGAGAGAGAGGGGGCTAATTTTTGCTTGGCATTGACACACACACACTCACACTTGACCATGTGTGAAGAAAGAATACTCTATCTCCTCCCCAGCTTTAATGGAGAGCTCATCACCTACTCCAAGCTTGTGAAATAGAAGCCTACATCAACACTCTCTTGGCATGTGGATGCAAATCCAACCAAGAGCCAAGCTTCCATGCATGCTCATCTTCTCTACCAAGCTAATTACTAAGCTAAGCTATGCTAATATGAGTGATTATGCAAGGAGATGTACATCTTTCTCGTAAGATACTCCTTCTTCCTCTCAATCTACTCTCATACCCTGCTAGCTCTCACCATCTTTGAAGGTGTGTGAGGTCTTGGGTCTGAGAACGGGGATAATTCAAGTTGTGTTTGGTTAAGTGTTTTGCTTAGTGCATGAAGCTTCCATCTTCATTGCACTAGCTAGTCTTGAAGGAACACAAAGAATTGTATTGTACAATGTCTCTCTTGATGGGAGAAACCATAATAAAAAGCCTTTTGGAGGGGGGACCGGCTCCATGCAAATCCGGTCCTCAACTGTTGTCAATAGCTTAACTTCTCTCTCTTTTGAAAGTATTGTCGATGCTATCTAACTAGGTGTTATGATTTTTGTTGCTCTCTCCACCCAAGCACTCTTGTAATTCTCATTAGGAATCTATTCTAATGAAATGCCCACTATGTTCATGCTAATTTCCGCTACACATAAGTTATTAGGCCATTAAATGTTACATTGGTATCAGAGCTCAAGGTTTCTCTTTTCTTGCTCAAGAAGGGAGGTCCTCAAGCTAGCTACAAATGGTTGGTATTATTAATTGCCTGTGAGTAAGTAGAATAGGGATTTTTCAGCCTTGCAGTGCGCCTGACTTAGTGCAGTTAACGGGGCTTCACCGTCGAGAGCTATGGTCTTAATAGTGGAGTCCTACGGGGATTGCCTTCGGCTTAACCACTATTGAGCTATTAGAAGCTTGACAGGAGCCGGTGCTGTTTTGGTGTCGAAAGACCCTCTCTTCTATTCCTTGCAATTAATGGTATTCGAGCCGCG
The DNA here is from genome assembly GCF_014529385.1 of Adiantum capillus-veneris. Lineage (NCBI taxonomy): Eukaryota > Viridiplantae > Streptophyta > Polypodiopsida > Polypodiales > Pteridaceae > Adiantum > Adiantum capillus-veneris. Next base: position 23,026,118 of record NC_140940.1, on the reverse strand, counting down.
GGTACAGTAGCTTGAGTGCTTTTTCTAAAGGGGTAAAGAGGAGTAGCAACTAGGGCTTGAAGTGCCAAAGTACACCTAAAAAGTTTACACCTAAAAGTTGTTAGAATGGCTGACAATAGTAAAGAGAGTGAAATTAATGTTGATAACTTTGATTTTGCTCATGAGCAAGCTACTAATGATGCTTCAATGCTTGTTAACTATCTTGTTTCTAGGCTTCAACAAGCCATGGGCAATCCATCTCTCCAAAGTGAAGTGCAACGGCAGCTCCGTGCTCACGGGATTCTCCAAGCTCATCACCATGACGAGAGAACACCTAGGAAGCCTCCTTGTGAGACTACCAAAAGAGGTCTCTCTCCAATTCGGGAAGAAGAAGAGAATCCATATGAAGGGCTCAAGAACTTACTTCTTGATGATGCATCTCCTTCCCAAAGGAGAACTCAAGAGCCTCCACCGAAGGAACGAGAAAGAAGCGAGTCTCCCGCCACCTCGGCGGAGATGGCTCCACGAAGACGGCGAGTTAAACGCTCTCCATCACCACCAAAGTGGATAAGACCATCACACTCTTCTCCACGCCATAATTCAAAGAGGGATGATAAAAAGCAAGAGAAGAAAAAGGCGAGAAAGAGGACACCCTCTTCTCCATCTTCTTCATCCTCTTCCTCTTATGAAAACTATGGTGAAGATGACAAAGATCAAGACAAGAAAAAGGCGAGAAAGAGGTCACCCTCTTCTCCACCTTCTTCAAATTCTTCACCCTCTGAAGAAAGTGATGGTGCAACCTTTGAACCATAAAAAAGAAGAGGCCATAGGAAATCCTATGCCGCATGGAAGAGGTCGTCCAAGTTGAAGAAATTCAAAGAGGGAGGGAAGAGCATCTCTTTCCTTACCTAAGATGGTACCTTTGGTGCTACGGACAAAGTATTGGCCTTTATCCAGCAATTCGATGCGGCGTTTGGAGATAAGGGCTTCACGGAGTCCTCTAAGCTACGCCATGTAGCTATTCACTTTCAAAAGTCCGCCAGACAATGGTGGTCTAGCCTACGAGCCAATGGTGAAGCTCCACGAACATGGAAGGCTTTAAGAGCTTCCATTATGAAGCAATTTTTGGCCACCGATGCCAAAGACAAAGTACTCACCGAATGGCGAAACGTAAAGCTCTCTCCCAATGAATCCATCCACAAATATGTAGACAAGTTTTGGGACCTACAACTCAAAACCACTGTCTTCAAAAGGTTGGATTTTGGAGAGCAAAAGCAACAATTTTGTGCGGGCTTAACCGAAGAAATGGCGGAGTATGTCAACTCCCAAAGACCACGTACCATATCGGCGGTAATACACCACACTATGGTCGCCTCTCGAATCAATTTCCAAATGGGGGCAAAAAGAAATAATAAGCCCCCGGAAAACAAGGGTTCCAATGAGCCTAAGGGGAAGGACAATGTCCAAAAGTCTCCTAAGGGCAACTCCAACAAAGCTAAAGAGAAGGGAGCTTACAAAGGTAAGAATAAACTCTCTCCTGAAGAGCTTGAGCGTTATCGTAAGGATAACCAGTGTTTCAAGTGCGGCGAACAAGGGCATGCGTACCACGCTTGTCCCCAAAAGAACAACCGCCAAGATCCTCCTAGAGCTTCCTTGGTTGAAATCCAAGAGGAGGAGACTCACCAAACTCACCACAAAGGATCTCCTCTATGCCATGCTTGGGGAAAGGTAAGAGAACATGATGCTTTTATTCTCTTTGACCCTGGTTCTACTCACAATTTTATATCTATAGAGTTGGCCACCAAGCTAGGAATACAATCTTACGAGATGGGAGATGTCCTACCCGCAGACAGTGCCTTCAAGGGGCAAGAAGCTTCAGTCACTCCCTTAATTGGGAAATTGAGGCTTCATGTCCAAGGCTATGTGGACAAAGAGGACTTCTTTATCTCTCCTCTCAAGCATGAGGATGTAATCCTAGGGGCACCATGGTTTGACCGCCTGGCTGCCGATGTTAAATTTCCTGAAAGGAGAATCTCCTTTAAGTTCAGGGAAAAAGACATGTATATAGATGCTAAGGAAATGGGTAACACCATCCCCATTGTACATACACCAGCTTTCAATAAGTCAATAAAGAGCTCTATTTCCGTGTACATGATTTTTGTTAAAGATTCTCAAAATGAACCTAATGCTTTAACAAAAGAAAATAAAAGCAACCAAAAGGAATTAGAGTTATCCAATTTTCTCAAGGGGTTTCAAGATGTTTTTATTGACGATATCCCTTGTGAGTTACCTCCCAAACGAGGAAATGATGGCCATGCAATTGAACTTCTTTCAGGAAGTTCACCGCCTAATAAACCTCCTTATAGAGTTTCTCAAGCTCAACAAGAGGAGATTATGCGGCAAGTGCATGAGTTAGTTGAGAAGGAGATGGTTAGGCCAAGCTCATCTCCATTTTGCTCACCTGTGCTATTAGTGCAAAAGAAAAACGGCACATATCGTATGTGTGTCGACTATAGAGCACTAAATAGGATCACTATCAAGAATAAGTTTCCTGTTCCACGGGTAGAAGACCTATTTGATACTTGTGTGACCACAATTCGAACATCTCAAGTGTCGACATGAAGGAGGCTGCTGTCTCACATGAGTTGTAGTAGTAGACTCAAAATTGTCACACATATCAATTGTCATAAGTTAAGCTATGTCTCTACATAATGTACAAGGGAAATGTGCATAAAACAATTTTGAAGGGAAGTGCACCAAACTTGGAACGAAAGGATCTATGCATTTCTACCTCATGCGTTTAAAGCAATGTCGTCTAATGTGCCCCCTGTGACCACAATGCCAATATCTCAAGTGTCGACATGAAGGAGACTCTTGTCTCACATGAGTTGTTGTAGTGGACTCAAAACTATCACATGTATCAGTTGTCATAAGTGAAGCTATGGCTCTACAACATGTACAAGGAAAATGTGCATAAGCCAATGTTGAAGGTAGCTACACCAAACTTGGAATGAAAGGATCTCCTTGAGGGAGAAAACACTCTCAAAAGAGCTCACTGGCACTTGTAATGCTCATGCATATGAATGAAAAAATCTCCCACATTAGTGTAACCACACTATGCTTTGCAATTGTCACACTAATGCAAGTATCAACTGCCAAAAGTATATGGAACCTATAACTAGTTACCTATACAACATATGCACTAGACTCATGATCAAAATATTTATCCATTAAAAACAATGCATGCCATAAGTCTACCTATAGCCACTGCGAGCATACACAAATCTCATTCTTGCAAGAGTGGATACAAGAACACCAATCCATGTTGGAAAACAACCATATGTTCATTAATGTGGGAGCAAAGTCAAACACAACAAGAGAGAATTGTCGTCTTAATTCAATGAAATACATCAAAAAAGTTTATGCCAATCAAGCCCAAAGTATGGAAAGAAACAGAGTCTCCCTTGCAAAATGAGAAAAATTTCAATGCAAACAAAGATGCCAAAGTGGGAGAAGCTCTCGACCACTATAAACTGCCCAAACTTTGTTAACAGAAGATAAGGAAAAGTGGGAGTAAACCTCAACCATTAGTCTTCATAAAGAGAACTCATAACCATAAACCAAAACCACTACTCAATGCCAAAAATAATGCCAAAATGGCTCCACAATGTGTATACAATGGAAATCTTCACTCAAGATACATGCACAAAGTATGCCAAAACAGCTCCACAATGTGTATACAATGGAAAGCATCACTCAACTTACATCGACAAAGTCTCCATGCATGAACAAGTCACAAAAAAGTTGCAATCCTACTAACTGATCAATGAAGAAACAATACTCTCAAGAGAGCTCATCGGCACTCAAAAGTGCTCGTTGAAATGCATTTACAATAAGCATCAACTATACACCATAATTATAAGCAAACCCATCCAGAAAGATCATAGGACGAAGCACAAAATCACTGCCAATGTGTCATGTGAAAACCTGTGAAAGAAGTTCCACTTGTGTACTTGAAAAACTACATGTCTCAAGAGACTGCTTTGATAGTGTGTAAATGTCCATGATTCTTTACCCAAATCTACCAATAAACCTCAAACCTCAAGCTCTACACAAAGATAAAATTGCTCAGCTTCAAAATATACGCACCTAACTTCGAGCACATATCGTGATTCCAAAAGTGCATCAAACTTGCACACTGCGCAAAAACAAAAAACCTACAATCTTCTCTATAAAGCTAGTCTGAGCTACATATCAAAAAATCAGTGAGGAATTTGTAAAACAATTGTCCTATAAAGTTATAGACCACGTCAAAAGGGAGGGATTGATTGGCAAAGTTTTCAAATCTACGATCTATAAGGAGAAAAACGAATTTGAAAATAGTGTTGCTGCACACACAATTTTTAAGGCAGTACCTACATCTACACATTAGCTTCCACACACTCTTCTGAGCTTCCACAAAAATATACAACACTCTTAGCTGAGATCACAAGCTCCCATTGTGTTCTCGCAAAGCTTCCAAGATTTCTTGATCTCCCTATCTCACTGAGAGAGAGCAAGATATTGCCTTGATGCTCTGAACATAGCCGTCCTCCTCACGATTGCCATGTACTCAGATATGATTTGTGAGCACATAAATGCGATGCATGTGCAAACACACACAAACACACACACACACACACACACACACACACACACACACACACACACACACACACACACACACACACACACACACACACACACAGAACAGAAGATGTAGGTATGTACAAGTGATGGGCGGTCAGACGCCTCTCGCACGTCCGACAACATAAGAGACGCATCGCCTTTACTTCACCGGTCATTTTGAGTTCACTTCTACCTTTAGATGATCAGTTACTCACTATGCTTGGGAGAAAGATCCAAACCCAACGTTATTTAAAGGATCAAAGAAAAAGAGGCGATAATAGCAGCACCAAAAGAAAGCAACCAATGATAGGAGCCGCACATGTAGCAAAATTTAAGGAGAAGAAGGTAAAAACAACCTTGTTCATGGTGTAGAAGACCATGGCATACAGGGGAGGTTTTGTCATCTTGTGTGGATATTATCACCTTATTGGATAGTGTTATCTTCTGATGAGATTGTCATCTTATGACGATATTGTCAACTTGTGTGGATATTGGCCTGTACCTTTAATCTAAAAGTCCAGTCCGAACCCAAGGAGGGTTGTAAGGTTCGTGGGCTTTGTCCTAGAGTCACCATGGAGCATATTTCTAATCAACTAGCCATTAATATCACATGTAGGAGTCATGTAGGCATGGATAAAACCCCTCAATATGAAAACATGAGTTTGTCTCTTAAAGTAAGTTGTTCCAAGTTGTCATGCATGAGGTAAGTCAATGCGACTTCCCTACTGCTACATATGCACCTCTTTTGTACTCATTTCTATCAAGTAATCAAGTTCATTTTTTGTTTACACTCTAGTAAATTTCCATTAAGAAATCAACATTGTAATTAGCATGCTATTAGTATGAATGAAACTCTCTTTTATCCACACGAAACCCAACAAATAGTTGCCTTTCAATACTTAAACATAGTTGATGTCATTGGTTAATCAATGACCTTGCTATCTTTAGTGTTGCCTTTCACTGTCTTTGCCACATAGACATCATCTGTAAATCCATCTTCAAGAACCTTCACTTTAAGAAAGATATCAAATCTGTCCTCACCAACTTTTGCAGTTGATAAGAACCCAATGCAGGCATGGCGCAAAATCTGAAACATTAAGGATACAATGTTGCATATATCTGTCAGCGATGGGGATAGTGTCAACCCTACCCTTGGTGCTTGGGTCTCTCTAGTAGCACGAGGCTAATCAACAACTTGTGGATGCTTCCCCTTTCTCTTCTAGATGCCGTAGACAGCCTCTACCAGCTTTATGAGATTCATAAAGCATACTCGAGTCTTCTTTGTTGGGTCTAGGGAATCAACAACCCTCACAACTTGATCAAAAATACATGAGGTCTAATTTGCTATCTGTCCTCCTATCAAAATCTCAATGCTGTCCGATGCTTTGCCATTTCTTTCAACCAAAGCATTGTATGCATCCTAGCCTATATATGTATGTAATTTTGTGTGTATATATATACACACAAACATAAATATACGTATCATAGATCATAGATCCGGTCCATAGGTGTCTATATGGAAAAGTTTTATATTCACTCTATCAACTAAATAAAATACTTCAAGCAACCTTACACTTTCCACTACTTGAGAACATACTCATTTGAGAAGGACCTCCACACTGGTTCAAAGCCATGTAGAATGCTAATCTTGAGTATGTTGACTTAAGGACACATAGATCTTAGTGCTATCGTTGAGTAATGATAGATAGATAGATAGATAGATAGATAGATAGATAGAGAGAGAGAGAGAGAGAGAGAGAGAGAGAGAGAGAGAGAGAGAGAGGTATGGTGACAAGATGACCTCCTATATGAATCATATAGTTTTTTTATTACATTACAGATGAAGGATAAAAATAACATCATAAAATTGAATCCTAATCATAGAAAAGGGAATCTACTTGTGTAGTGGAGCCATGGATCACTTAAGGATCACAGGGACACCCATGCACTTGCTCTCTCATGGAAGAGTGGAACCTTATTTTTCTGGAAGAGGGTTTGAAAACCTCCATCCCTCCAAAGTAAAAGGCTACTTTGCCTCCATCCGTTGAGCCCTACCTGAGGAAGGATTCCTAGGCACATGCATCTTCAAGGTTTGCTTTGGATGCAATTGAAATCAGCTACATGGGGATCACCTTTTATTCATCTTTCTCACTTTGCCCATAACAATTCCTAGTTACTCTATCAGTCCCTTGATGGACCCATTGTGGAAGGGAAGATACTGTAGAACATACAATATAAGTATTGAGCAGCACTTGAGACAAACCGTATTCTGCATCTAGTATTGTGACAACAAAAACATATCAACCAATTTAGAACCAATCATAAATACTATAAACAAGTGCAAATGTAAAAATAATTTACCTTATCAACCAATCCACACCACTTAAGTGCATTATGTCCAATTAGATCATAACACCCAAACCATATCGATATGCAATCCATAGTTACAAACATACCTTGGTATCTCATCAACGTAGTGCTATGATGAAACCATAAACTCAGACCATTACGTTAAATTTGCTCTCAATATAGCAATAATAAGCACTTAACCTTTTTTATGCAATAAGAGCATGAACAATTATAACTTGAAACAACCATTGACCATAGTTGGAACGCTTAACCATGAGTCACTATAGCTCTCACAACCAAGCTAACTAAGTTTTCTTTTAAGAGAAAACAAATCGATATCGAATGTTATGCACTTCCATTGCATATGGCCTAAAAATCCGCCGCTAACAATGCTAGAGAAGTGGAAAACAAATAGTAATGTAATTATGCAAGCATAACCATGAGTTTTGATGGAAACACATGCACCTCCTACATAACATCAAGAAGAAAATCAAATGCATGGAACATAAGTTCCTAACGTGGCCATATAGAAATACAATCTTTAATTCAAAACCTTGTTCTAGATGGTTAGTGTAGTCAGTTTACAAGAATTGATATCAATTGAATGATGTCTTAGTTGAAAAGGCACCAAAAATTATAATAGAGATTGGGATTAATGAAGGCATGTGAATGTGGGGAAGAGAGAAAGAGAAACCCTAGCGATGGATTAATTGCCTAGCGACTGCGAGCAATCTTTTTTCCCCATCCCCGCCCTTGGGGGCATGACCTATCAGGTCTCACCCGCTCTAATTGTTGACACAAGATCCCCCAACATTTGGGCGTCGGGCGGGTTGCCCCATCACTCTCTAGTGCATAATAGTTCCCTGGCCGCCCATGCAGGGGGAGTAAACGGATTTCACTAGAAGGTGTTCACCCACTTTAACCATATTGGAACATTCCCATGCGAAGACGACCAACTCTTGCACGACAGCATAAGCAATCCCCAAGCAGCGAGACAGGGGCGCCAGGATGCCAGGTTCTTCACACAACCATCCCCTACCAACCCACCAGCAGCAGGGCTAGATCATGGGTCTACTGAAGGGGTTGCCATTGCATCTGCCCATAATGCTACCTTTGAGTCTCAACCAGGAGGAAGCGGAGGCCCTCATGTAGGAGGCTGTGGCAAGACTCCATACGGTAAGCCTCTGGTCATTCTGCCCGCTGTTCAAGTTTGAAAAATCTAAAATGATTTAGAAAACCGAGCCCTTATAGGGTTGTTAGCTAGCATGCGTCCCCCTGCCAAAGCTCAGAGAGGCTGGATTAGGAATCAATGGCATGCTATTGGAACGGAAGTAGAGACCATACAGGCTCTACCCTAGAACTAATACGTCTTTGTGTTCAAGAATGCAAACATGTCCTTTAGGGTTCTCAACTCACGACAGTGGCTACTGCGTATGTCTCCTCTATGCCTATTCAAATGGCATAAGGAGTACAATGTGGAGAGAGATGCGCGCTCGCACTTCCCTGTATGGGTAGAGCTCCCCAACTTGCCATTGCATTTTCACAACCACCTTAGGGTGATTGGCTCTCACCTCGGCAAGGTCCTAGGAGGACGCCCACAAGGAGACTATATCCCTTCCTGGAAGCCTCAAGCCTTAATCAATATGGATATCTCACAGGACCTCCCAAAAGCAATGATGATTGTGCTAGATGATGGGGAATGTCTCGAACAACCCTTGAGCTACAAATACCTCCCAAATGCGTGTTTCCACTATGGAACCAAGGGGCACTTTGTTCGCAACTACCCTATCAAAAACTCAAAAGTAGATTAGACCCCAGCCAGCTCTGAGAAGAGTGAGGGCAATAACTAGACTCCCTCAGCAGTTGTCCCCCCTCAGGCCACCAGGGTGCCATGACCCGTTGCAAAAAAGCAATCAAATGATAGAGCTAAACCTACACAGTCTAACAGATATGCACTACTAGCCTCACTTCTTGAATGGGAAGACTCTGAGGTGGCCGATTCTATTGGACAGGACTGTAAGGAGGATGACAACACAGAATCCCAACTGGAAGATCAAGTGAACAAGGTAGACAGAGCCACCGCCATAGATCTTAACAAAACCTCTAGCAATAATGAGCACAACAAAGAGAACGTCGCCTCTAGCCAAGTACGGATCCTCGAGGCAGGTCCTTCACCCATGGACGTACACAAAGACAACAAACGGAGCCATAACTCAGTAACTCAGTCCTCACCTAGGGCTCAGATAAAAAACCATAAAGATAGAAGAAGCAATAAATGAAGGTACTGTCTTGGAATATAAAGGGGTTGTCAGACCCTAATAAAGCTAAGAAGATCAAAGCATGGATATAGAACTATCCTATTAAGGTCATATGTCTTCAAGAAATTAAAATAGTAGGATAGGAGCTCACTCAGAGACTACAACTGATATCCAAGGAACATCGGGTTCCACTAAACTCACACGAGAGGATCGGGAGGAACTGCCATGGGGCTCCCTCCAAGCTAGAAGATTATTCAACAACTATCGTCTACAGGAGAATACTGGGTAACAGTAGCCATCGAGTCCCCAATCAGTTGCCTGATGGTGTCGATTTATGCAGGAGGCTCTGTCAAAGACCGAACCAAGTTGTGGATTTAGCTCGCTCAGCTCAAGGGCCAGATCATCCTATTCGGGGACTTCAACATGGTTGAGTCCATGGAGGATCCATACCTAATGAAAGGACAACAGTGGCACGTACAGAACAACAAGAATGGGGGAACCTCAAGGAGCAACTAGAGTTATGGGATGTAGGCACACATGGTGAATTCAGCTGGCAAAACTACTCTGAAGGAACGCTTGCTCGAAAGGCTAGACTGGATAGATGCTACTTAAGCATGCCTCTAGCTAGAAAATTCAATAGAGTTAAAGCAGCACCTAGACTCACCTCCTACGCTTTTGATCACTACCCCTTGATCATCACTTTGGATGATAAATGCAACAAAATTAGGAATCATTGGTTTCACACCGACTCATCTCTTTTTCGGCTAAGGGAGGTATAGGAAAGCATCAAAGCAATATGGGTTCAAGCTTTTTTGAAGGGCATCATGGAAGCCAAAGCTTGGAATCTGGCTATTGCCAACACACAGCACTCTCTGGTCACATTTAGGAAAAGGGTAACATAGATACGAAGGAAAAGGAAGGATACCATCTACAACGAGCTCATAGAACGAGAGGCATGCAACACTGAGAAAACTGACTTGAAAAATAGAATAGCCACTCTTAGGCATCAACTTAAGATAGAGGAAGACGCTACTCTTCACCATACAAAAGTATTATTTCATGAATGGTGGGCAGGTAAGGTGGACACAAACCTACCAACACTATGTTCAGAAGCCTTAGGAAGAAACATCAGAGAGAGCTCATCCCAATGCTGGTAGGTACTACAGGAAAAGCCACTTTGAAAGAGAAGAATCTAGAAATAGCCAGGGATCACTTCCCTCAATTGTTCAATCCACCCGAAGTTCAAGATGAGGCAATTACTCTCGCAAGGGGAATCATACGAAATTGCAGGAAGAGAGTAGTCCCACCCCACTTAAGTGTTCAACTCGACTCGAAGCTCTTGATAGGGGAAATCAAAAGGGCCATTGATGCGCTCAAGCCAAAGAAGACCCCAGGCATAGATGGCCTCCCAGCTGAGTTTTACCAGCCCTTTAGAGATGATTTCGCACCAATCATGCGCATATTCTGGGAAGAATTTTTAAACATGGGGCCCTCCCAATACAGCTTAACACAAGCATCATCAAACTACTACATAAAAAAGGCCCTAAGGAAATTCCCTCCAGCTACCATTGAAAAGGCTAACCTCTGCCTACAACATCTTTTCCAAGGCCATAGCTCTCAGGATCGCCCCAGTCCTCTCCGAGTGGTTGTGCTCTGAACAAAAGGATTCATCAAAGGGCAGAGTATAATGGAAGCAGTCATAGCCATGTGGGAAGGGATAGAGTATGCGGAAGAGTCTAACCAAGACTACGTCTTCGTCAAGGTCGACTTTGACAAAGCCTATGACAGGCTAGAATGGTCCTTCATTCTAGAATGTCTAGTAATAATGGGGCATTAGGCAAAATTTGGACTCACAAAGGGGCCCTTTAAGGAGTTTGACTTTACCTCTCTCTACCAAAACGGGCACATGGATAAATTTTTGCAAACAAACTCCAAAGTTGGCGGAGGTTTGACAGTTAGATTGTCATCTTCAAGCTCTATCCACTGATATATAGCACGCCATGAGATTCCTCATATTTTAGAAGATTCTTTTTTTGATTCACCTATGATGTGACAACTCTGTCGGAATCTAAGTGAATCAAAAAAAGAATCTTCTAAAATATGAGAAATCTCATGGCGTGCTATATATCAGTAGATAGAGCTTGAAGAGGACATTCTAACTTTCAAACCTCCACCAACTTTGGAGTTTGTTTGCAAAAATTTATCCATGCGCCCGTTTTGGTAGAGAGAGGTAAAGTCCAACTCCTTAAAGGGCCCCTTTGTGAGTCCAAATTTTGCCTAATGTTTGGCCCAAGGCTTGTAAGGTATGTTCAAACGCCGCTAGGAAATTCCCAAGCTAGAGTGGCTCTTAATAATGGACTCTCCGACTCATTCTCACTCAACAAATTGGTTAGACAGGGATGCCCTCTGGCTCCTCTCCTCTTTGCCACCTCAACTGATTCTTTGAATTGGCTGATGAAATAAAAAATCCAACAAGGGAGCCTCCGAGGTATCGAGCTTCCAGATGGGAGGCAACATTGTCTCTCTCAATTTGCTTATGACACAAATGGGCTCCTGCAGAATGATGACAACTCCCTAAAAGCCTTTTGGGAATGCCTAAATGTTTTCCTGTACAGCCTCGGGCTCCAGGATCAACCACTCCAAAACAGGGATCAGAGCCTCTCGTTCCCCTCTGCCAAGGTGGATGGATGAGCAGGGGTGCTCCATTATTCAGAATGTCATTATATTCAGATTATTGGGGATTGTATCTATGGCACAAAGGTGGGAATGGGTCATGGACAAATTCTACTCTAAACTAAACAGATGGCTGGGGTTTCAAGCTAACTTGGCAGGTTGGATTGTAGTCATCAAACATTACATTTCATGCTATGTCTTCCTCTCATGCTGGAGGCCCCCGAATGTCCAGCTAAAAGATGTAACCAAAATTTGTAGGAACTTTCTTTGGTCAAGTGACCCCCTTAAGAAAGATTAGCAAAAGTCATCTAGGAAGTCTGTTGTCTTCCTAAAGAGCAAGGGGGACTGGGCCTCACCAACAGAAATCTATGGGCCGACAAGCTTGCTGTAAAACTCATTCCTAGAGCCTTGGAACAATCAGAGGAAGAGTGGGCCTCACTTTTATTTCGAGATCTACATAGGTTCCATATCCGAGGGTTGCACTGAATAATAAACCTACCCTCGGTCACGATATTCTTTGGACCCTTTGAAGTGGTAGCAAAGGGGTCAAACCTACTCAAATCGCTTTGGAATGCCTGGAATAGGTACATAAACCTGCTAATAATCAATTGGGATTCAAAATATAGCTGGCACCTCAGAGTAGCCGAGTCAATGTGGTGGTCTTTCCCCCTAGTTCCCCAGCTCAACCAGACACAAGTAAGGACAACTAAAAGACTGCATAAGGAGGGAAACATCACCTGGAGAGATGTGTGGCATGCAACAAAGCACATGTGGAAGAACAATATGGAGCTGCTTTGCAGATTCTAGCCTCAACCATGGGAGCTTACCCTTATCAACTCAAGAACATCCATTTCCCAGAAGAGATGGAGTGACTCTCTAAACAGCCTGACCCGTCACCTAAGGCACGTTACTGGGTAGGAGGCTGTGCTCTTACTAACCCCCCAAACCGGCCCCCAATTTTGAAAGAACAGTTACATGTCACTCTCAACAGAAAGTGGCGCTTATCTATGGGCAGACGGCAGTGGAACTTTAAGTTAAAAACTGTGTGGCATCTTGACACCCCTGCCAAACACTTTGTACTGTTATGGCGATCATCCACAAAGCAGTTTGGATAGGCCATAGAATGAGGGCTACAGGCATGGGAGAAGGGAACTGTAAGAGATGTAACCATAGTGAAGAAGACATACCTCACATGTTCATTATTGTCTGGCCAACAAAGATATTCTGGCCCCAATGGTTAGTAGCCTAGGTTTCACCCCCAGCTGGAAAAAAACTCCTTATGGGAGACTCGACTGCTCTCTTCTCAATAGTATGGAATAGGATCAGGGGAGAATTTTTCTGGATCATTTGGAAAGAACATAACAATTTCTTTTTTGATGAGGTTTACCATTGATAGTACTTTTTTCCCATTTCTCAGTGCAGGTTAACCAACTGAAATTGGAACAATGCAGAATTTACCAAGAAAATTACAAAGTGCTAATGGATTGCATGTGCTACTACAACAACGTGAATATAAACAAACAACAGGAGGTGCTGCTGGATGGCTCATAGTCGCATCTGCAGAAAATGATTGACGAGTGCAAGCTGATGGAGTGAAGCTGAAGAGACAGTTTGGCAATGGAATAAGACTAATCACCCACTTGCAGAAAGTAATAAGTGCTTTCCCGGGGGGTAGCAGCTTGGGTGGCAGTCCTTGAAGAAAGAGAAGAATTCATCAGGTTGTTACCGGAAATGTGGGTGGAAGTCCTCGACAATAGCCAATGTAATTTTGTAATAGTCTCTATTCGCTCGGAGTTACCAACAGAATGTACATTGGTGCAATGTAATTTTGTTCTCTACCTAATATAAAATTCTCTCGCCCTTTATGGCAAAAATTATAATAGACCTCTCTCAAATTGGAAAAAAAGAGCATGCACGAGGGGATGGTGGTCAGGTATGATAAACATAAACAAGCCCAACTAGCAGAGTTAAACTCTGTTGTGCAAATGCACTCTTAATTACAAGGTTCTCACCAACAAGGCTATGGATTCGAGTCTCATGTGCTTACCTCAATAAAGGGGAGTTAACACCTTCAGGGAAGCCAACCCTCCAAGAGCAGGGTATGTCGGAGACCAGCTGGAAGAAGAACTCAAGGAAGATCTTGAAATACTGAAAGATCTTTGGGATCAATCCAGAGCATTGTTGTCCCAGATCACATCTGAACTAGATGTTCTGTAAAAGTTTGTACCATTTCTGATTGGTCATTATGTAATCATAAGCTCACTCCTTGAACCGATTGATGTAACTTCTTTGTTTCTTTTCTAAATACATTCACGCCTATCTTTGGTTTTTTTTTTAAAAAAAAAGAGCAGGGTATAGATGGAGATTTAACTTTCTAAAAGATGGGTTTGTGTTAAACCGCGTTCAGTTCACCCAACAAAGAAGACGAAACGTGTACGTTTTAAAAGGTGGACCAACAGGCTTTGCCCCCACAAACACCAAACAAAGCTCCAAGCTTTACAGACGTTGCCACTAAACATTGTGATCAACGCGACACCATTGTCAGCGACACTCTCCCTCTCTCTCTCTCTCTCTCTCCCCCTCCCTTGAAGGTCTTCAAGTGCAAGAGTGGGCCGGTGCCGCCATTGTGGCTATAAAAAATCATTCCCACATTCGAGCTCATGCGCACACTCTCTCTCTCTCTCTCTCTCTCTCACACACACACACACACACAACACTAGTATCAACATGGGCAATTGCCCGGGTTGCCTATCGAGTAATGGGTCGTGGGTGCGCCATGATCACCTGCATCATCCAGGGGCCTTCCGCCAGGAGGACGCAGAACTGATCACGGTAGTGAGAAGCACGGACGGAGAGCTCTTCAAATACCCTGCGCCTCTCGTGGTCAAGGACCTCATGTCTGGTTTCCATGGCTTCGCCGTCTTCTCTGCCACAACCGCCGTCATCAACAAGCCTCTCCATCCCGATAACACCCGCTACCATCCCCAGCCTTCACCCAAGCCTTCCCTCAAACTGTCAAACTCAACATCGCTGCTACAGCAAGAGACCCTTTCCACCGAAAGATCGTCGAAGAAACCCAAAATCTTGACGAAGAAGGTGAGATTCGTTGACGATCCTGTGCTCATACCTTCCTCCTGCAATAATCCAGCTGAGGTGTCGCTGAGTTCGTCAAGCTGCAATGGTGAACTTCAATGCGAAGAATTGTCACAGAAAAATCGGAGCTTTCCTCTTCTTGAAGATGGCAACCGAAGCCCGTCATGTTTAGCTCATGTGGAGGACGAGATAACCCAAGTCCGATTAGCGAGGAAGGATAACAATGTGCAGGGGATGGTGAGGTTGAAGGTAGTCATTTCCAAAAGGGACCTGACAGAGCTCATGTCCCCCAAAACCACAGAAAAGCAAGCTGAGGCCATGGTGGAGAGGATCATAGCTCCGCTGCTTTCTCCACAACAGAGTCACTCCTGACACTTGCTCTCAAAGTTCTTGAGGTACTACATCCTTAATGAACAAGTTCATGCAATAGAATCAAGTATTATTATCCAACAAATTTTCTCCAAAGAGGGGAGGTTACATACAAGAGTAGTGGCCCAGAGAGGCTTCTACGGTCTCAAAACAGAGATGCACTCAAATTTATGGTTTCAATTGGTGCGTCGAGTTTGTATCCTGCAATTAGAGTCGAGTTTGTATCCTGCAATTCGAGTCCGTATCTTGGTGGTGAAGTTGGCAGAGTCTCCATATTAGGGTGGTTACTTTGACTACTAGCCTACCTCCCATGTTGCATTCATGGCTCACAAGAAATTAAGTTTCATGAATTACTCAGTAGAGATGTTTGCATTGCCAATGTTGGGGATCTAGAATGGCAACTTAAGTTTAGTTTTGAGGAGCTGAATGCAAATTGTGAAAATGTTCATTGCAAAAACAAAGAGTAAGTTATAAAACTCTCTTCATTGAAGACATTGTGGCGGCCCATATAGTGCAATTGTTGCGGTTTTGGTAACAAAGACTAAGGGCGGATTCGCACGGGCAGGGGTAATTCTCTCTCTCTCTCTCTCTCTCTCTCTCTCTCTCTCACACACACACACACACACACACACACGTGGTAGATTTGTTATCCAGGTTCCCTCGAGTTAAAGGTATTAAATTCAAGCCTGATCCCTTTGGATGTTCCTACAACATTAAAACTTTTCTTGTGTGTGCGTGCATATTGGTGCCGATGAAAATAAGGGCAAACTTGAAATTTTCCCATATTTTACGTCAAAGTTTGAAGCTTTTGCTGGTAATTAAACTAAAACTTGTGTAAATTTCTCGATTTTCTTAAAGGCAAGCTCAAAATCTAATCGGGATTTTACAATTTCAACCGGGTGAGAGAGAGAGAGAGAGAGAGAGAGAGAGAGAGAGAGAGAGAGTAAGAATCACGAATTGGAATATCCTTTCTTTCACGTAAGTGTGGTATATTGGTTATTACAGTTCCCTCTTAAGTTGTTATAGGTCGTATTCACTCATTAGATACATCTTTGATTTTTTATTTTTTTTTATAGCAAAACTCACAATTGTGAGTGAATTAAATTGAACAACCCAAAAATTTACAAGGTCTTGTCATGCTCTTGCGGAGCCATGACATCCTCCTCAATACACAGGGTCCATAAAGTTGTCCTTTTGAGATCTTTTATTTACCAATGGCCAATATTTTCCCTCGTCCTAGGCATTCCATCTGCTAACAACAAGGCACAAGTAGTCCTAGACCAATCCTCCGAGTGTTGCTTGCGCCCGAGCGTCCATATTAGCACTTTGCTTTCTTGAGTAGTTTTTGTGAAGCTTGCCACCTCCGAAACTCCTTCAAACACACGGTGGTTCCTTGTCTACCATACATTATGTAAGAAGTATCTGACGATTTGAGTGCCTCCAAGGAATAGGTCAGTCTTGAAAAAACTAATTTTCCATGTTCTTTGGACCCACTTGCATATTTTTCCTGCAAGGCCTTTAATAGTTGGGCAGTCCATGAATAGGTGGGCTAGATCTTCTGTAGCCATCCTGCACCCCAAGCATCGATCTGACCCAATCCCTCTCTCCTGAATCTTCACCCCTGTCGGTAGAGCACCCCACATTACCTTCCATAGAAAGACCTTTATGTGTTGTGGAACCTTTGGCTTCCATATGTCCTCCATTACTTGCTCCCACCTTTCCTCTGGCCATTGCTTTTTCCACAGCTTGTTTAGGGGGCTAGAACAATTCTTCTTATGCATCATTGTCTGATAGATATATACTTTTAGGATGGGGTTTTTCTAAGAGACTGCTTCCAGGCCATTTCCAGGCATTCCAGTCAAACACCGAATCACAGATTGGCATCACTAAATTGTCAAGCTCCTTCATCACTTTGTGAACAAGCAAGACCTCCAAGCTATTGAGTTGGTACTGAGTAACCAGAAGGTCAATGGTTTTCCAACTCTTGTTGCCACTGTCCCAGAAGTGCCCAAGTCGCTTCAGACCCTTATTATTCAGCTTCCTGGCCGTCTCAATCCAATAGGGAGTTTGTGGCGAATCTATAACTTTGGACGGCCAGGGGGACCAATGCAAAATGGAGTTCTTGAAGTATCTGACTTCTTCCCCCCACTTTAAGACTCCTTCTGCTCTCTTGCATTTTCTTATCAATTCTCCTGAGCTACCTCCCAATCTTAAGGTAGACCACTCCGGGGCTAACAGTTTGTCATGAACCTCCACCCCTGACCATGACTGCCCACCCCTGACCATGACTGCCCAAACTTGATCCTGTTTAGGCAGGGAAACAACAAACTTGGAGCAACAAGCTTCTGCATGGCCCATAGGGTTGATAATTCCGAGGCCTCCTTGATTCACCGGTCAAGCAACTGATTCCCACCCGGCCCATTGCCATGGCCTGGAGGATTTCGTGTTGTTTTTCCATAAAAACCTTTTTACTGGTTTTAAGAACTCTTTCCAGTGACACTTAGCCATCTTGAGAAGCGGGCTAGTGAAGGCAATGTAAGGAATCATAAAGCGATTCATTACTTTTATCCGACTTGGGAATGGGAGAAGAACATACTCCCACCTACTCGTTTTTGTTTTGATTTTTTCAAGCACCCACTCAAATCTTTGCTTGTGAGTCACGTCCACCCCCAAGGGGGCTCCCAGATGTCTAAATATATTCCCTTTTGTGACAATCTCCCACGACCAAACAGAAGGATCAAATGAGTCATTTTCCAATAGGGAGATCAGCCTTTACTTCTCTATATTGCACTGAGACCCCGAAGCTGTTGAGAATATTTGTACAATCTCCATAGCTTTTCTGATGACCTGGGGGCATGCCTTCAAGAAGAGGAGAGAATCGTCTGCAAAAAGTTTTGCTATTTCCTGGCAAAGCAAGGCCTTGCAACTCCCCTCATTCCACACTAGCTTTGAGCGTCGTGATTAAAGGATGTGATCCTATGGCAAAAAGTAGGGGGGCCAGAGGGCCACTTCTTGCATATTATAGTATCTCACCATAGCAGATTGAACATTTTTTATACTTATCCAAATGTTATTAAAAAAATTATACTCAAAAGAAGATTTTTTTTTCTGTTTTTCATATGGCATCGTTCCTTCTATATGATAGTACTCTCCAAAATGTTCGGGTATTTCTTCGTTTAATAGAGTCCTAACTTTCCCAACATTATGAGGCCTAGGCAACCCAAAATCTTTAATCTTGTAATACTTTAAAACCTGAAACCAGGTTTTAGAGATGGCCCTGTAACCCCTTCTACTCACCCCCACTGTGTCACAAACTTCTTACATTTGAGAAGGTTGGACCAGTAAACCCATATCTTTCAGTAAACTTTGAAATACCAATTTTTTCTGAGTTTGATTTTCAGGAAGTTTCAAAAGTTTAAGAATATCACTTTTGTTCATTACCTCATTCAAAAATCTCACCCTTTCTTGACCATTGGACATATCAAATCCTAAAAGACTAGTCACATGTTCTCTAGTAATCTTTAATCTTTTTTTTCTTTGTCCAGAACCTTCTGTTAAGTTTACTACATCTCTCATTCGTTTTAATCGTGCTTTTAATCCTATTGGAGTTTCTTTTAAAGACCGAAGTTAGTGATTTTTTTGTTTTAGAGATGCTATTTGGTTTTCAAGTTCTAAAATTCTTACTGCATTTGAAGACAAAACAGTTTTGAGATATTGAATGTAATGTGTATGATCAATGTGTAAATGAGATAACCTAGAACTATATCCTAGTAAGCCATCAACCCCATCACCAACAAATCTCATCAAATCATGAGGTGTGTTAAAAGATGGATACCTTCCAGTGCTAGGATCCGGTGGATACAAGCTCCCATCTGTCCATATATCAATGTGTTTCTTTCCCTCGTTGCGAAGTTGTTGTGCTTCATTTGCAGTTGTAACTGGTCTTTGATAGACACTCCGCGTAGTAGCATATTCCTGGCTTAGCTTAATGTTCAAGTGAAACTTGCGGTTATCACTAGTGGAAGATGTATTAGTCATTGTAAGTAATGAAGGATCAGAAAGTATAATGAAAATAACGTAGCAGCAGAGAAGAAGAGAAAAAGCTCGCGAAAGGTGAGAGAAAAAAGAGAGATTCAAAAGTGGAAACAACTATTTGCCGCCAAGTGAAGTAAATGAAAACAAATTTCGAGGTGAGTCACAAAGGAATGTGAAGAAAACGATATCTTTTTGAATATTTAGAGATATGTACTTAGATACGCTTTAGATTGCGTAGATATGCTTTAAATGACCAAAACGGACAAATTTGGAGCCGTTTTGACCACAAACGGCTCTGCTAATTAGTAATTTAACCAATTCCTTACACAGCCCTTTTTGAGTCGTTTTTGGCCCTAATGTGTTGCATACATAAATAAGGCATGCAACAATAGTTTGGTAAAGAGTGACATCGGCAGGATCACCAACATCATGAGGAATCAATTTCAAACATGTTTGCATGGGAGTGGCAATAGGTTTGCAATCCTCAAGTCCAAACTTACATAGAAATGTCTCTATGTGACTTCTCTGACACAAGGCACTACCACCATCACACTGCTTAAATTGCATACCCAAGTAATGATGAAACAACCCCAAACCTTTCATCTTGAAAGTAGCATTCAAATCAGTCTTAAATTCAGAAATATGTGTCTCATTGGGACCAATGATCAACAAATCGTCCACATATAGAACAACAATGAGAAGTACATCACCCCCACGTTTTACATACAAAGTGCTTTCTATGGGATTGTTACAAAAGCCTCGTTTGAACGAATGAGTGTCAGCTTTCTCACACCAAGCACGAAGAGATTGCTTCAACCCATACAAAGCTTTCTTGCATTTTCACACTTTATCCTCTTGTCTTTTCTTGACAAAACTTTGAGGTTGTGGTACATAAAATTTTTCAAATATGTCACCATTCAAGAAAGCATTAACAATGTCTGATTGATGTACGTCCTAACCACAAATGAGCTGTGAATTCACATAGAAAATGCACAATAGTCATACAAAAAATGAGAGAAAAAATTTCTTCCTAATCTATGCCTTGTTATTGTGCATAAGCCTTTGCAACGAGCAGAGAGCCTTGTAGCGATCAATCTCACCATCTGAAGTGTGTTTCAACTTGTAAACCCACATAAAGTCTATGTGTCATTTTCTATAAGTGCATGATATTCTGATTGCATGGCATCCAACCAAGTTTTTGAATTCTTTGCTTCATCAAAAGATAGAGGTTTCTCTACATCACATAATCTAGAACCACCAAGTATAACAATCTGATGCATAAGATGCATATGGAGAGAACCTGAACGAGTACGACTAGACAAAGGTGCATTCAATTTACTGTCACGTAAAGTATGCACCATCCATTTTGGCATATCTCTAGCCTGTGATCATTCTCTGTCCTTTCCTCATCAAGCTGTATATCATGTACATTTGCATCACAAATTTAATGATCTCTAACATTTTCAGAAACCCCCATAGTCTATACATTTGCCTCAATTAAACTGATGTCATAAAATATAATATCTACCAACCCAAATTATTTTCTCATATTAAACTGATCATTTAATGTGGGAGAATAAACGAGAACAAGGGTTAGAATATAGACATGTGCTTATGAATCTATCTCAACATGGGGCCAAGGTTAAAGGGTCTAAATGAGAGAGGGTATGTCAAAGAGAAAGGCTATCTAATGGAGCCTGAAGAACTTAGGTTAGCTTCCTTTGACTTTAGGCAAGCTCGGGTTGTGCTTGAGGTGGGAACCCGGCCCAAGATTGAGGTGCTTGTCGTGCTTGCTAACTAAGGTTCTTGAGGTGCTTGTCGTGCTTGCTGACTAAGGTGCTTGAGGTGCTTAATGACTAAGGTTCTAAGGTGCTCCATGACTAAGGTGCTTAAGGGGTTCGAGGTGTTTCCAAAAGTCAACATGAGAGCCCTAATCGTAGGAGCATGAGAGAACACACATACCCTCACACAAGACAAGCTTGGTCTAAAGAAGTAACAAGGACACTTGTCAAGTTCCTCTTCATGTTTCCCTCATGGTGTGTCTAAAGCCTATTGGCTGGCCTCTCAAGGGGACCGATGATAATTTAGCTCATTTATTTAATTGAATATGCATTTATCAAGTCCTCTCTCTCAAAGGGGAAAGGGGGATACTTGTCTTAAGGCTAGCATGGTTGCTTGATATGCACCCTGCATGTGATTGGCTAGGCTTGTAGGGGTCCAATCATCTTCTAGAATGAGATACAAGGGGGGCTCAACCAAGGAAGCTAGGGGCTAGCTTGGGGGATATACTCCCCCCCCCCCCCCGTCACACACACACACACACACTCATTGTGTGAAGTGCAAAGTGCAAGATCTCCATCTCCTTCTCCAATCTTGTTGAGAAGTTTAGAGCCTACACCAACACTCTTGGCTATGGAATGAAAATCCAACCAAGAGCCATGCTTCAATGCTTAAGCTTTCCATCTTCTTCATCTTCATTACTATACTATTATGCTATGCTAAGCAAGAAGAGTGATGATAAGTGAGGAACTATTTCTTTCTCCTATGAATGCTTCTTCTTCCTCTTTGCTCCCGCTAGCTCTCTCCATCTTTGCAGGTGTTTGAGGCCTTGGAACTAGGGCTGGTGGTTAATGCTTTTACAAATTTAATGTTATGCTTGATTTCCATCTTCATTGCATCACCTAGGTCACAAGAAACACAAAGTTTGTATTGTACCAAGTCTCTCTTGATGGGAGAATCTATAATAAAAAGGCCTATTGGAGGGAGGAATGGCTCCACATAAATCCGGTCCTCAACTATTGTCATATTCTCTAATTCTCTCTCTTGCAAAAATAATGTTTAGGACTGTCAAGTTAATTAAGTATAATGGTTATGTTGTTACCAGTAAATAAGTTCACCCTCTATGTTCTCAAAGTTGTCTAATAAAAATGCTCACTCTAATTCTCTTAATTCTGCTATTCTCAAAGTTCATAGGCCATTTACATTACATTGGTATCAGAGCTATTGGTTTCTCTTATCTTGATTAAGAAGAGAGGTCCTTAAGTTGTCTATGAAAGGTTGGAAATGTTCATTGCAATAGGGTAAGTGGGAGAGGGATCTAATATATTGGTTGAGAAGGACTTAGCTCGAGGTACATCGTTGGAAGCTATAGTCTTAATAATGGAGTCTCTTGAAGTTTGACTATTATTGAGCTACGATCAAGCTCAATAGGAACCATAATCAACCGAGCAATGTTAGACCCTCTCCACTAGTCTTTGCAATCAACAATGTCTAAACCACGGCTATGGCTGCTTGAGAAAAAATTATAAAGGTAAACAAGAGTAGCGACTAAGGTTTTTGAGGATATCAAAGCACAAAGTAATCTATACATAAGTTTAACTAGCATGGCTGATAATAATCAAGAGAGTAGAATGAACATTGATAACTTTGATTTTTCACATGAAGATGCTAATGATGATGCTCCCATGTTTGTTAATTACCTTGTTACTAGGTTGTAGCAAGCTATGGGCAACCCTACTTTGCAAGCTAAAGTTACTCAAAACAACTTCATGCTTATGGAATTTCCCTTCCTCTCCAAGAGGAGAGAGAGATCTTAGGTTGCCTCTTGATGAGACTCGCAAAAAAAGACTCTCTCCCATAAGAGAGGAGGAATCCAAAGAACGAGAATAATTGAACCCCTTAGTTCCTCTGAAGATGTGCTCCACAAAGACTCGCAGTCTAGACGGTCGCCAACTCCCCCCAAGAGGAAATGGTCAACCCATAGTCCTACTCCTTGTCACTCCAAAAACAAGACAGGAAACAAAGGAAGAAAAAGGCACGAAAGAGGTCACCCTATTCTCCTTCTTCTTTACCTTCCTCCTGTTTTGATGAAAGCAACATCTATTCTCCTAGAGAATACAAGAGGAGAGGACATCACAAGTCTTACCCTGAACAACAAAGGTCCCAAAAGCTCAAGAAGTTGAAAGAGGGAGGAAAGAGTATCTCTTTTCTCACCTATGAGCCAACCTTTGGTGCTACTGACAAAGTATTGGCGTTCATCCAACAATTTGATGCGGCCTTTGGAGACGAGGGCTTCATGAAGTCCTCCAAGCTACACCATATAGCTATGAACTTCCAAAAATATGCTCGTCAATGTTGAGATAGCCTTCGTAGCGACGGCGAAGCCCCAAAGACATTGAAAACTCTACGAGTTTCCATCATGAAGCAATTCCTTGCAAGCGATGCAAAGGACAAAGTGCTTATCGAATGGCAGAGTTTGAAGCTGCTCTCCAATGAGCACTCTTGCACCTGAATACCTACTTAGTAACTTACATGTTTTTAGCTTATATATACATGTTTCAAGGCTATTGCACAAGACTCTCATTATCTTTCATTAGGAAAAATATGGACCTTGCATGGGCCTTGTATTTTAAGGGATTAAGGTTAATGTTGTGTAGGGTTAAGGGGACAAGGGCATTCAAGAAGCTAGTTTTGAGTAGGCTTTTCTAGCCTTTTTTTAAGACACATGTAGGATGTGGACCTAGGAGGTCCCTTTCTCTCTCTAGCTTTTTGAAAGTGAAGGGAATAAAGGAGTGTGGCCATATAGCAAAAATGTGGCTCACTAAGAGCCAAAATTTGACTTTTTATATAAAAGAAAAATTAACTTTTTTTTTACTTAAAACTTCCCCCCAACATATATACATGTGAAAAAATCATGTTTTGAAAATTTTTTAAACCTACGAACACTGAAAGTACACTTTTTCAAAAAAAAATCCCCCCAAAAAAACCTTTGTTCTCTCTTCCTCCTCTCTCCTCTCTCCTCCTCCCTCCCTGCTCCCTTCTCTCCTCCTCCTCCCCTCTCTCTCTCTCCCTCTCCCCCCCTATCCCCTTCTCTCCTCTCATGTTCCTCCCTCTCTCTTTTCATCTTTTGCTTCCTCATGCAATAACTGTCATGGTGCTCACGGACATCACAAATCGTATGCTTCCACCACCATGTACTTCACACAACAAAAGCATACATATTTTTTTGTCGACGACGTTTGCACGTGAGGGTGAGCAGAGCTCATCCCAGGAACGTCGTACCATTGGTGAGACGAATGTTGATGGTTCTTCAATATCTTGGGAGGGGAGAAGTAGGCTTGTTAAACTATTGCAATTGGTTGTGTATGGGTGCAGGTGCATCTTTGCATTTGTTTGATGCACAAATGTCAAGCTCTTAAGCTCAAAAGAGTGGTGTTACAAGACAATATTGCCTCTTCAAAGAGAGAGGTTAAAACTCTCCAACAACAATTGCAAGAAAAGGATGTGTACATTATGAAGCTTGCCAATACCATCACATATTTGAAAGAAACACCCCCTGGTGCAAGGTAACAATATACTTCTTACTTTTGGTTGTGTTCTTCTTATCACGGACTTTGAAGTCTAAGGTGTTGCCTCTACTTGTTTTGTAGTGCTTAGCACAAAGGTTGCTTTCGCACACAAATAGTGAAAGGTTGCAGGTTAGAGAGGTCAAGTGTCACCACTTTTTCTCTAAAACAACCTTCTTTCTTACATCTTGCATGTAGGTGCTTCAAATCCATGCTTATTAGAGGTAGGTAATCTCATCCTAATGTATATTTTAGGATTATTGTGGATGGAAATTCTTGCAAACTTGTACATCATATACTTAACAAGCGTCTTTATTATACAGCTTGCAAATGTTGAATTCATACATGTTTTTGTTTGAAGAACATGTCTCTAACGTGTCATGATACAAGGTGACGTCTTACTATGCTAGTTGAGTGATGTTGTTTGCAAGAATGGCTCAAGGAACTGGCATAACACAAAGATTTTACGATGGCACAAAGCTCTCCTCAAGCAATGTGGCTCCGACTAAACAATAATTTTGTAATTTTTGTCATTGTAAAGACCCCCAGGGCCCTCAACAAGACTGGACACAAGGACGTGCAAAAAGCCTATCCAAAAGTCCTGGATGGGCATTTTGCACGCCCTTGTGGCCAGTCTTGCTGAGGGCCTTGGGGGAATTTACATGGAAAAAAATTGCAAAAATATTGTGTAGGATGATATAAAGATGTTATGTTGGATGTACAGAGAGAAAGAGCTCCCCCCCCCCTCCCCCGCGCGCATTTTGTTATGGCCTGGATGGCCATTCTCATGCCCTTGTGGTCCCTCTTGTTGAGGGTCCCTGGGGCCTTAAAATGGCAAATACAATCTTTTTTAATCCATGGCCATGCGATAGAAGTGTGCAGTTTGATGTATTCATAGCAAACTCCCCCCCGCCCCCCCACAATGGCAAATATCTAAACCTTGTATCATGCTCATCAACCATTTTTTGCTTCCTTGTGTCCACTATCTCTGTTCTTGGCGTGCGTTTGTCATTATAAGGCCCCAGGGACCCTCAAAAACAGGGGCCACAAGGGCATGCAGAATGGCCATCCAGGGACCCTGGATGGCCATTCTGCACGCCCTTGTGGCCCTTCTTATTGAGGGTCCTTGGGGCCTTATAATGACAAATAGGGGCTTTTTTTAATGCATATCCATGAGATAGAGATCTAGTGTTTGATGTAATCAGAGAACCCCCCCCCCCGTTTTCTCTATGTTCAAAGGTCGAGAACATTCACTAGGTAAAATTTTCCTATATCATGTGCGTTCACCAGAATGGATTAAAAGTACCCCTTGTAGGCTTTATCGTTTTTGTAACTTTACAAGAATATAAAATACCTTCTGTTGAACACATGTGCTATGTTACATATACTTTAGTGAACTCCCCAGGTCAAAGGTCTCACAAATCCTGTACACTAAACATTCAGCACTAGGTATCGACCAAACAAGGAGCCAATTTTTACTTCCTTGTGTCCACCTCGTGTTCTTGGGAATGTTTTGGTTAAACCATTTCTTTGGTATTTGAAACCACATGTGACCCCTATTGCTATAGTATCCAACCAAAGGGTTTCTTGATTAGCGGTTTACATAGGCTCGAGTGGTACATATCTTCTATGTTAACAATGCATGTATCTATAATTTATGTTTACACTTTCTCTATCCAAATGAGCTACATATTAAAAATCAAATCCGCAATTTAACAGTTAAGTTCACAAGGTAATAGCTATTGATATCATCTTTAGCAATACCAAAGAGATAACTACCAATAACTCATGAATAGGGATATTTAAGAAGATTTGATACCAAAAACTTGTCAACACTACTCAAAAAGGTGAAAACTCAAAGGCTTTACAATATATGTATGATGAAACACGGATCAATAATAAGTCACCCCTATACATCCACACCTCCATCTCAAGTTGTCATTTCTCTAAGTCAAGCTTGGTATAGGCATAGTATGGAAACAATAACATGTTGGAAAGCAAGAATTTAGCTTTCTCAACTTGTGAAACATTGCTAATGATATATATTAAACATCCCCAAATGAGGACATCTTGACAAAGGTTATGATCCACTTTAATAAGAATAACCATTAATGATTAAACTGAAATCAAAATATTGCTTGAATTTCTTCATAGTGGAGTGATCAAGACTTGAGACTTGAAACGTCTTACAAGAAAATCAAAATATCCATGAAGGTCCACAATATTTCTCAAATCTATATGAAACTCCAGTAATCTAAATTAAATACTCTAACTCAATGCGACACCATTTAACAAAAAAACATAATTATATTGCATTTATAGAAGAATCCAGCCTCATGAAAATAATTACAAACGGAGACAATGTTTTTGTTGTTAGACGTCTCCTACAAGAATTTGTCTTCCTCATCTAGAGATTCATATACACTTGATTATTTGTGTGTTTGTGACACTAGGGATGATAGTAGTACTATATGGATGGCTTTTCTAAGAGCTCTTAGAGAGTACCTATTGGTTCAAGATTCTACAAAAATTCTACTATTCTTATCAAAATCCTTTAACATGGTAGTGAAAGGTTCCTCACGGAACAAAAATATAGTGATTTCCATCTCTGCACATGGCTGCTTGCTCATGTCCTCTAAAAAAAATTTGACTCTGTAAGTAAACAATAGATTATGTGAGCACAAAGTTATAAAGTACAAGATGATATCATTCTAATAATCTAATGACAACTATACAAAGAATAAATTATAAGAAAAATCTTTCATGACTCTCCATAGATAGCACAACTTACTTGCATTGTGAGACTCAAACACATGCTACACAACTATAGATGGCGCACCAAAGGCATCAACAAAATAGCACCACCCAATGTTAAGAGGTGTGAAGCCTAAACATTGAAAGCCATAAAGAGGTTTGTTCTCTCCAGCATGATAAACTTAAAGATGGAGATGATGTTAAGCTATGAATGTAAGCTACAAGGGTATTTTTCTTAGCATTCTATCTTTATGTTGGAAATGAACCTTGCAATGCCCACACACTATTCACACCTCCTGTTGTTGTGGTATGCAAGTCATGTGAGCTCATACTTTTGCCACCTTTGGGAGTAGAGGTTTCCATGTAGTGTGAGTGAATGAAAGTAGAAGGAGTAGAATCTTGTTTCATCCTGTAATGGAGGTGAGAGAAGGGAGAGGAGATAGCTTGCTGTGAAACTATGTGGTGGACAAGGGGAAGAGATGGGGGAGGAGCTTGCTTGGTGCTACAATAGAAGTGGGAGAAAGCTAGCAAAGAGATAATGCTGGACTAGGGGGTGCATGTGGCTATTGTAGCAATGGAGAGCTTGGAAAAGGGTTTGTAGAGAGTGAAAATCACTTTTTCGCTATAGAATAGGTTTGGAAAGACTTTGGAGGGTGGAAAACGATGTTTTGAATTTTTTTAAAAAAATCATTTTTTTGGATTTTTAGTGCACTTTTTTTGACTTTTGGAGGTCAAAAATACTTTTTTGACCATGAAACAGGTTTGGGGACCTTTTAAGGAGGGAAAACTTAAACTTTATCTTTTTTTGAAAATTTAAAATTTTTAGTGTATTTTTAAATCCGGGCCAAAAAGTGGGGGGAAAAGAGGTCAAAGTGGTTCCCCCACCCCCCCTCCCGTTCCCCTAGCCACCTCCCTTACCTTCTCACTAGGTAAGAGGCCATTAAGAGGTGTAAGGCTACCTTGTCCCCCTACTTTTTTAAGGGTATAGAGTGTGTCCACCACCCTCTTCCTATTGGCTAGCCTCTAATTAACCTTAATCGCAAAGGGCCCCTAGAGGGTTCATATTTTTCATAATAATATAGATTAGTTTACTTGTATGCATATGGGTGTTTGTATGATTAATGTGCACGTGTGCATGTGTTGTGTGAACCAAAATTTTATATGTACTATTTAAGAAAACTAAGAGAAAGTAAGTTCATGTGTGTGTTTGTTTGTGTTCTTGTCGATACACTTTTGTGATTGTGTGTGTTTGTATTAATATGCAGGCATGCATGTGTTGTTATCTACATGGTTTGGAGAAAAAAATACATTTACTAAGAGAGAGAAGATTCATGTGTGTGCTTGTATTAAGGTGCATTTGTGCATGTGTTTGTATCTACATGTTTCCCGTTTGAGTGGAAGTCTCACTTTTACGTGTGTCGCTATAGTAAGCATTAGAGAGAGAGAGAGAGGGAGAGAGGGAGAAATTAGAACCTCGAGTAAAAATACAAACATGATGTAGATAGATACGAGTAGTATGGTCCTATGAAACATTAAAAAAACCAATTTATTTTTCTTCATTTATCTCTCTCTCTCTCTCTCTCTCTCTAATAGAGTATCTTTATGTCTTGAAAAGTATACAATCCAAAAGGTTTTCTTAGAAATCTGTTTGTGTATTATAGAGGTCTCTTAGTAGGTCTCAAGGTCTCATAAGAGGATGAGGCATCCCAAGCATGAACGTAAGCTTAAGAAATCTTTGCGTTTTCTCAGGTGTCATGTCATGGCCTAAGTATTGGGGGTCGTGTTCATGACAAAGATAGCTATAGAGACTATTTCAACCAAATAATAATGATGAAACAGTCAACCAATCAAATGGAGCTTGAAAACTTGACATCGTGCAAGGAAAGAAGAACCCCTCAATGCCTCTTTCCACTTGGTGCATAGCCAAGACGCGTGATGTTAATGTGTAGTGGTGAATCCGCTTTGTAGACTAGAGTGAAGGTTTTACATAGTATACGTTCTACTTTCTTGGAGCTAGGGTCGTTTAGGAAGCCTAGTGCTTCCTTTTCTTCTTGGTCCGAAGGGTCAAAATCAAGAAGAGGATTGACCATAGTTTCCACCTGTTTGATTTCAAGTGAGGATAAATAGAAGTCCAAGTCTACTGAATCCTGCTCATTATTAATTTCCAGCGATGACAAAATGGATTATAGAGCACCAAGACGTTTTTTTGGATGCTTTTGAGAGACGTTATAATCGATGCTACATGTAGTGCTGATAAGGTTGAATTTTTCATGGCATCGATAAGGTTGAATTTTTCATGGCATCGATCCCTTTCTGATCCAACAATTTCTTGTGAAAATCAATTCCCTTGAAGAAAATAGTATACATTGTGTACCAATGGGGTGTATTGGAGTCTCCTTGATTTTTTTGTACCCTAATCTAGTGAGTGAAGCAATCTAGACTCCTTGGGATAAAAAATGACAAGTTATTACCAGAGGTTTTATATATAGCTAGCTTCAATATACAATGATCACCCAACCAAGGGTGATCTAGGAAACAAATAAGAGAGTTTACTTTAAAAACCCATCTATCCTTACAATCGTATATTGAATGAGACTATTTTTAGTGACAATTACCATTATAATGATACAATGACAATTGAGAATGAGTTAATGACAATTGACAAATGACAAATTTCAATGATTATTCAACTAAGATACAACCACTTCATAGTCCGAGGACAACTTTGAAATTCCTTACAAGATGACGATGAGAACCTATACCTGCTACCATCCACCAATACATTAAGTTAGGACTTATATGTATTAAGTGGGAAGATAGGTATCCAAGCAAGTCTCATTGCTTGTCATTGCTGTCACATCCCACAAATCCTCCCTCATTCCCCCTTTATGTAAGCATCTGTAGGTATATTTTGGGCCTCTTTAGGTAGTGAGACACGTATTGGTTCCGCTTTATTGGCCATTTTAAGAGGAAATTCACTTATCAATGCATTCAGGTTTCTTGCACTTGTGACATACACAGCTATGAGTTTTTATAAATCTTTTTAAGTTTAAGAGGGTTTGAAATCACTCTCATGCACGCATCCTAAATTGTGTTTGATTGAGTCTAGAAAGAATCTTACCATAGGCATATCAAATGATCACGCTTAGTAAGTGAAGGCCCTTACCTAATTGGTGTCGAAGAGTTTTGGAAGGTGTGCGAGAAGGGTTTGGGAACTAGGAAATGAGTAGATCAGGTCGTGTGTGCTTCCTGTGATCATAGTGCATATAGTAGAGAAGTGCAAGGGGTGTGATGGCCTTTTGGCTATTGTGGTAATTCTCATCAGAACAGCATGTGTGCCAATGGCATGCATAAGTTGCTAAAAACGAATGGGGGTTTTATATCTGAGGGAGACTCATATCTTCAACAAGTTGGCACATGTCAACATTTAAGTCTACCATACGGCACATCCACATTTTAAATATCAAAGATAACCATTCACTTGCTATTGAGTGGTACTAATAGTCCATCCATCCAATCAAAAATTAAATTAAATAACTGAGTGAATCAAGAGGATAAATATAAATTTCTATCTAGAAAATCCATGAGCATAAGTTTGCATGTTCATGTCAAAACCATAACTCGCATCAAGTAGCAGACACTAACTTTTAGCCCGTCGAGTTGGATAGTTGCCTACAGAACAAGAAAATTGATTCTTGAGTGTGATCATCCCTGTAGTGTTATGGTCACATAATCAAGTTAAGATATGTAAGATATAAACTGAACGAGAGTTATCCCAATGATCTACGGATGTTAATCTAAGAATAATGGTAAGGGTTTTTTCCAAAAAATACAGAGAGAGAGAGAGAGAGAGAGAGAGAGAGAGAGAGAGAGAGAGAGAGAGAGAGAGAGAGAGAGAGAGAGAGAGAGAGAGAGAGAGAGAGATACCTAGAGAGAGAGAGAGACATCAGTTGCTAACACTCAAAAGTTCAAAGTAGTGGAGTCATGAAGGTAGTTATTTTTAAATACACTTTTTAAAAAGATTTGACTTAAGGCTTAGCTATGGTGCCATGCATAGAATCATCCTTGGTGTCCATGGACACCAAGTATATAGACACCATTCTATGCTTTCACCCCACACAATGAAGGTTTGGGAGTACTTTATGAAGGAGAAGAGTGAAGTGTTCACTCACTCTTAAAAATTACAGGCTATGGATGAAACATAGACTAGAAGGATGTATGGTGCCTAAGGCTAGATGGAGGAGAGTATAGTTCTACAATGAGTAGTAGTTTATAAAAAAAATGCATGGAGTTTGAAGGCAGTTAGCATGCAAGTATGCGCCATAGAAAACTGGTCTTGTTGAGAATAATAACATGTACATGAAAAATTGTAAGAAGGTTGATCAATGAGAAAAATATGTCCCATTATTATTTGGTTGAAATACTCTTTATGGCTATCTTTGTCATGAAGAGGACCCCCAATATTGTAGTCCATAACATGACACCTGAGAAAACGCAAAGATTTTGTAAGCTTGCATACATGATTGGAATGCCTCATCCTCTTATGAAACCTTGAGACATAGCAAGAGACGTCAATAATACACTTGCCACAATAGAGAATTGCAAGGACGAGGAGTTGATAGAAATCAAACTCACGAAGGCAAAAGAAGAGGTAGAGACAACCGTCACAAAAGAGGTCAAAGCTCAAGTACAAGAGGTAATCTCTCACAGGGTCGAAGATCGTGTGGCATCCACGTTACATGAACGGCAACGACAAGAGGATATCGCCCTCAATGTTTTCATTGGTAGGCTCCCAAGCAATTGGAAAGGGGAGGGGGACCTCAAGTTTCACGAGTCATTTGCCCCATGTTACAGTGTGATCCACCAACAATCACTTCTCTTGCACATGAGCCTCGCACCAATCATGCAATCTATACTTTCAAAAACAAGGTGGACCAAATAAAATTTCTAGAGCAATCAAGACTTCTCAACAACACCAAAATGTGGTTTGCATAAGATCTTACACCCACTCAACTCAAGCAAAAGAAGGAAGAACTACAAAAGATGTGAGAAATGCGCACAGCAGGGAAATGGGCAGTCTACAGAGGAGGTAAAGGCATTATTCAAGAGTTTCGAACTCCCAAACCGTCTCCCTCCTCACTCCCTTCCGCATAGATTTTGTTCATCTTATCTTATCTTACCTTCTTTTTGGACCCTCAGTCCTTAACTAAGATGTATCCCAAAATTCCCCCGACGTTTGTAATGTTTTGTCTCTGGTCCCATAGGTCATATCTGACCTCCGTGGACGATAATACAATCTATCTATCTATCTCTCTCTCTCCCCGTAACAATTTTGGCTAAAAAACTGCGCGAAGAGTTTAAAAACATAAGTTGTAAAAAAAAAGCACTTGCAAATAGACAAGGCAACAAGCAGAGAACATGATTACAGAAGAAAATAGCGCATACAAGTAGATTGGGCAAACCAAGGAGTTTGACCCTATTCTAAGGTGTGCATTTGTCTTGAAGGGGTTTGACCTGCCCTTATAATTTTCAATAAGTGTGATCAACGAGGATCTACCCACTCACTTTGCTCATTCATCTCAAGCAAAGGGATTACAATCAAATCACATTGAGTGCTTATTTTAGAGGCGCCCAACTTGGGCGACCAATTCTCATTGATCCATCAGTGCTTCAATTCAAGATTTGAAGACCACATTTGAAAGCCTTGTGCAGCATGTATCTCCAGCAATGGCGTCGTCGCGTTCTGTTCCCAGACGATGGAGATAAACGAGGAAGTAAAAATTCCTTTGTGAAAAAACTGGGCACGAGAGGGAAGGCTATTGGGGGGGAGTTTAGAGCAATGTTCAGGAAAAATGTGTCAGCTTAATATTGTGTCCTTTCCAATTTCAAAAATGCCATTGGACGGCAAGGGGAAAAGGAGAAATTTTGCCCCAAAAATAGAGAAAAATAGTGTAAAACCTTGAAAAATAACCTTAACTTTTTAAAATTTCCTCTTGGAAACTTCAAAAAAAGGAATTTTGTATGTTTGAAAAAAATGAATTTTTAGTTTAGAGTCATTTTGCTACTGAGGCTTGAACAAGGAATCTGAACACTGACCGCACAACCTCTCACCCAGTAATGTCCCACTACTGGTCCTTTCAAGTCTCAAATGGTCCTCTACCCTATAGTTGTGCACAATAAGTAATCAAGGCTGAATAGTACAGAGCTAGTTGCTCTCCGGATTCTGTAATACTGGAAGCATTCACTATCTATGGCTCATCAGCAAAGGTAGCCAGGTCTCGCACTACAACCACTTCAAGCGTCGCTCAACTAGCAAATCAGGTGTCTCAAAGGCAACATCACACACACTTCATGGCAAATTCTAACGTTACTTGTTGGCATCTCTCAAGCTTTGAGCACTTGAAATGGGATTTGTTAGCTGTATTGTCATCTAAACCTACATACAAGCGGTGCACAAGCTTAGTTTCTAGCATCCTTGCCAAATCTAGTAGGTTGGTGGGTGAGGTCAGCTCATCACGTTTGGAAACATCTCAGGCTCGACAATCAGCCCTTCATGTATAGGCACCATCAAAGGCATGAAGCAAGAGATTGCGTGATTAGTGTACTCCAAGTTCTTGGCGCCCATATAAAGTTTAGTAGCAAGTGCAACCAGTTTGATCACACGGAATCATCTCTTGGGAGCATTAAGAATCTGCAATTTTTTTGGATTTTCTCGACTTCTTTGCACATCATATATATAGATCCCTCATAATCCCTCACTTCATGAGGTCATAGATAATCAACTCATGGAAGTACATCTAATTTGGGACTAATATATATGATTCATAAGGTATTGAATACAAATCTCTTAGCCTTTTCTCTAAGCTATGCATGAGAAAGTTGATGATGTAATGTTTCTTTGCAGATCAATATAGCATTTGGATCATATAACATCATTTGGATTTCACAAGTCTATTCATGTACGAGGCTCACACATAAATTGAAGTGTTGTGAGGTAAGAAACTCATCTTGTAAACTTGGAGACTATAGGTGTAGAACAAAGGTAATGCAAACAATCAAGTTTTGTGAGGTATTGACATATTACTTTTTTTAAAAGAAAGAGACCATATCTCCTAGCCCTGCAGACTAGTAAGATCTCAAGCAGAGAACTTGTAATTCTTTGACCCTTAAGGCTCGGTCTGAGCTTGAGGTTGGTGTATATTTCTGATGTTTTTAATACTATCCACTCACAATTGTGAGTTTTGCTATAAAAAAAAAAGAGAGAGAAAGAGAGGATATCTCGTGTTCTAAAGTATATGTGTGTTTGTCAAATACTTATCACCTCTTTTATGTTTTGACATGGTCACAGGAAAGAGTAATATGGCATCAAAAGCTTGTATCAAGGTTTTGAATATGGACTCAGTGAAAAGAAGCTTTTGGGTATGTTAGAGCAGAAGTTGATCGTACTTATAGTATAGCATCGTTCATTAGGAAATTGTGCAAGATGGCATTTTAAGTGAAGGATTTGACTTTGTCATCGAAGATGAATATGACCATGATATTTGCAAATTGAATTCAACACAAGAGGAGTGTTGGCAAGTAGAAAACAAGAAATATGTTGGTATTAAGCGGTCATTAAGCATGGTTGATGAGAGTGAACCATCTAAGCGTGTTTGTAGAAGCTCGAATGACATCATGGAGACTAGTGATATGGATGCAACGGATGAAGTTTGTCAACATGCAAAAAATGTTGATGGTAAAGAATTTCATGGCGACAACATGCTCAAAAGTATTTTGGTATCAAAATAAACCCTTGAGGTTTGGGAGCTGCAATGTGAGAAAACCCATAAGAAGTTGAGGAGCGCAATCCACCTAGAGATGATAAGTTTGAGCTTGCTACAAAAGATATCCATGATATGCCTATGATTCAAGTGTGGTGTCATGCATGTGGGAGTGCTTATGGAAGCGGAATAGTTGGAGGAAAGCAATCGGCATACTCATGCTTGTCCAATTTCTTGAGATATCACATTTTAGAAAGTAAAATGCATCAAAGAAGATACTCACTCAATAGAGGTCTGAAGATGGAAGATTTTGTTGACTTCTACAAAAAGCACCAAGAATGAAGAAGATGGTTGTTTAGAAGCGCTCATAATTTTGGCGGCTATTGAGGAGATGAATAAGTTTAACAGTACTCATGAAGGTACAATTTCGTTTCATTTTTGAGGTCAAAAAGTTTCTTTGTTTTGTGGATGATTCTAAATAATCTCTAACAAGTATGTAAATTTGGAGTTCTTCTCAATGGATTCTTTACCCTGTTCTTGTGTTTTCTTGTAGGGGCTGATTTTTCAGCTGGTTGAGGCCACCTTGAATGCATATAAAGACAAATCTATTGTCAAAGTGGAATGTAAATATGATGGAAAGTGGTTACATTGTGTCCTTGAGGTAGTGATTTGCAAACCCTCTTTACACAGCATATGCATGCAAAATCTCATATCATAGCATGGTCAAAGAAGCCTGTTGATGAGTCATCTCCAATCTTGACTGGGATGTGTGGTCGACCTAAAAAGATTCATGATAAAGATGCACGTCAAAAATCTTTATCTTTGTTTCTTAAGGAACACAAAGATCCGGAGACAAATCCTTTACACAGATCAAGTGATTCAAGCTTGCTTTCATCCAATTTGATGTTTTTATGTTGGGGACTATGGAAACACGATTTGAAAGTTAATGGTCATGACATTGATATAAAGAACTTTCTACATGATCAACTAATGGGACATGTGTGGTTTTGTGAGCCATATACCGCAACCACATTGTATGATGGAGCTTTGACATTGGCAGTAGATGGATGTTTTAGACACATCCATTGTTCACAAATTTCAACAACAGGGATCCCTTTTGAAGATTTTACATGTGAGCATTGCAAAAGAATTCCAAGTTGTGATGATTTTCGCATGAGGCTTTATAGAGAGAGTATGGCCATTGAGAAGAGAGGAGATAGGAAAACTGGGAAAGGAAGGAGA
This sequence comes from Adiantum capillus-veneris, assembly GCF_014529385.1. NCBI lineage: Eukaryota > Viridiplantae > Streptophyta > Polypodiopsida > Polypodiales > Pteridaceae > Adiantum > Adiantum capillus-veneris. The sequence continues at coordinate 22,989,593 of NC_140940.1, read as the reverse complement.
TTGGCCCTATCTTTCCATCAAGGACTTGAGATAGGTAGGACTCGAGGCAAAGAGGAGATTAAAAGAAGCAAAGAGAAATATACGGTGGTTGAAGGTAAGAATTATCATGCTTTTGGTGAAAGTTTGAACCTTGAAAGAGGCAAATAATGAGTCTTTGATAAGGAAAGATGTTCGATGCTTTTGCAATAACATAGTTGAGGCTCATAGACAAGGAAAATTTGGAGGAAAATCAGCTTTATGGGACTTTTTCCAAGATGTTGCAAAGAATGCATTAAGACCAAAAAGGGGACAAAGATTTGCGGAGTCCACAAAGACTGTCTTTGAAGTTGTGAAGCTATGGGGTGGGCCTTGCTTGCACAATTTTTTGAGCGGAAATCTTGGAGGGCCATCCATGTCAACCACTAAACACCAAGGAAAAAGAGCAATTGAATTTCAATCAAGGGAGCATGAGTACATCTTTGATTCAATTGGGAAGATACTACTAGATTCAAAGAACAAACATGGAATAGCATCAAGGGTCCCAATTATCATCGTAGAGGATGAGACAAGTATCAAGCCTAGAATAAGGTAAGACATTTGAATGGTTTACTTTTTGGATTTTTCAAATAAGATTATCTTTTTTTTTAAAGTGATTGGTTGAAATGAAAATATTAATCTATACCTATGTTTGTGTAGGTGGAATGCAAAGGATGACACTCTCATAGGATTTTGTGGAAGAAAGGGAGAGAATCACCAATGTTTCTCAAATGATGTGATCGTGGTTGGAAATGGGTCACAAGGATATGAGACAATAGTGGATGCCTTTCAAAACCGTGTGATGGGAAATTATGCTCGACTTCTAATTGTTAACCCTTGTCATGAGAGCCTTCCACATCTTGCACTAGTTTCCCATTGCACTTGTAATCAATTTGACAATAATTTCATTGAAGCTCAATGGAATCACATCGAGAGGATTTGGAATTTGAAGCTAAAAGACACTATAGGACCAATAATTGGACATGCTTTAGATGGTGACAGTAGACGACGTAAGCTCATGGTTGAGGACTATAGAGAAAAGAGTGATCAACAATTCTACATCAATTGGTGTGGATGAAAGCTCAAAAGTAGAGTGATAGATGGACATGTATGTGGTTTACATGATCAAGATTTTGTTCATAATGGAAAGGAGCTTATAAGTCCACTTGATAGTCCTATTCAACAACTTGCAATAGGGCAGTTTGGATTACGCTCAATCATGTTGCTATTGTGTACAACTCTTTCTCTATTGATGAGCATAGGCTAAGAGATGGATATATACAACGAAATGACCATCAAAATTGGGGGGCAGCCCAAAGGATTACAAGTAGACAAGTTCAAAAATGTATGAGGCAATTACAAAGAAAGAGTGAAGTATGCAAGGGATAGAGACATACTTGCAAATTGTTGGTGATTATATTGACATTTTCTTGTCACTATATTTAGACTTAAGAGAGCGGATTGTACTTGCATCTAAAGTGGTATTCTTCTTCAAGCTTTGGAGATTATGGCTTCATCGACATCCCACATACACCTTGAAAAGGAACTTCATCAAAAGAGGCTTATATTGATGTTCAACTTTCTTGTCATTGTGAAGTGCTACTCATAAAGATGTTCTGTGACTTCTATCCAAATCTCAAGTTTCCGTTACATTTTATAGGATCAGATGCAGCTGAAATTTATTTCAGCAAAATTGGAGGTGTGGTTGGGCAAGAGAGAGCTTTTGATTTTGGAGATCTTTTGCATAGTGTTGGTAGCCTAAACAACATTTCCATGCATGAATGTAGCTCTAATGGAGTTACTTTTGCAAGAGCTCATAAAAAACAAGAACACATTTGGAGAGATCTGAATAAGTGTGAAGGTCGTCCTCAAGTGGATCTTGGAAACTATGAAGTTGTATCTTCTGATGCAAAGATAATATACGCATTAAGAGAGGTCTTGCAGCAAGCCAAGAGATTATGTGAGTCATTGGGTCTAAAGCCCAGCAAGGTTGCCGAGATGAAGTGGTGGCTCGAGCCTTGGGAAGATGGAGACTCAACATGGTCAAAACTAGAGGTCAAAATGGGTGATGCTGATGAGTATGATGATTTTGAAGCACCTGCATTTGGGCATGACCAGCCTCTATTTGATAGTGATGGAGATGATGACACCTTAGCTCTAAGTGAGATTCGTCATGAGATCGATGGGCTGTTAGATGAAAAAAGTGGTCAATTTGAAAAGAAAAATATCAGCCCAGTAGTGGAAGTTGATGGGAATTTCATCTTCAAGTCTACATTAGTAAGCCAACTTAATGGAAATTCGAGTTTGTCGAAGGACATGTGACAAGGGTGAAACAGGGAATTTATTTCGGGAATGAGTCAAGATCACCACCAGCAAGGAATGTGAACTTGTTTGGAATAGGCTCTGATTGTGCTATTTATTTTCTTGATGATACAAATACCATAGAATGTCAAAATTCAAAGAGAACCGGAAAAGCAACAAGCATGAAGAAGACCAACACAACTCACAGCACATGGTATCTTGGGAGAGTACAGAAGATGCGAAAGAAGATAGGCACTAGATATGTAGATTACAAGCGAGGCTTGGACATGATGACTCGAACTCAAAGTGTTGAAGTTCAGCTTGGGTGGTATCAAAAGGTGAAAGGGACTCGAATGTTCACATATGACTTGACAAACTTGAATCTAGTTCCTATCGAATCAGTTATGGCGTTGGCAAATATAGCATACAATGTAACAACTGATAGATATGAACTCGATGCAAATGACTATAAACTCTTTAATGATTTTATTAAGGGAGTTGATTAACGTGTATGCATTCCATGTAAGTAAGCATGAAAACTCATTGTATATTTTGTATACTTTTTTGTGGTTCCAAACATGGTATAATTGATGCGTTTTTGTCTTGCTTATAGGTGAGACATAATCAGAGTATTGTGTTCTTTACTTTTGGAGTTGCAGACGCAAAAAAATATATGAGCAGCAAGGTTCACGTGCAAGTTAGCATTTTTGTGCCGATACTTATGCCAAGAGACCATCAGATATTAACTCACACAACTAGCTAGATTGTTATTCGGTTTTGGCTGGAGTGGTTTGTCATCTTCAAAGGGAGGCTACATCGACAAGTTATGCCTAATGCTGCTTAGTATTGATTTATTATACATGTCTCAAGTAAGTTTCACCCTTTCTCCTCCATACTTTAGTCATACTTCTAGAGCATATGCTACTTTATATGGTTTTTGATGATAATCTAACAATATGCATTGTGGATTTGTTTTTGTTGGAATTCAAACCTTTTTTGTGGACTTTTGAGCTCTCAAAGCCAAGTTGTTGGGCTATCTTAGTTATTTTTGGAGTTGGAGTTGCCCAAGCCAAAAAGTATCGGAGCAGCAAGGTTCAAGTGAAAGGTAGAGTTTTGTAAAATGTCAGATACTTATGGTAAGAGACCAGCATGTATTAAGCAAGAAGCTGGATTCCTTTTTGGAATTTGCTAGAGTGTTTTGATATCTTCAAAATGAGGCTTCATCCACAAGTTATGCCTGGCCCTGCTTAGTCTCGCTTTACTATACATGCCTCAAGTAAGTTTTGGCCCTTTCTCCACCATCCTTTCATCGCATTTGTAAAGTATAAGCTTCTTCACATAATTTTTGTGAGTGACGATCTAACAAGATGCAATGTGGGTTTATTTTTGTTGAATTTGAGGCCGATTTTTTGTGGATTTTGGAGTTCTCAAAGACAAATCTTGGTGGGAACAACAGAGTGTTTGCAAAAGAATTTTTTTTTTCAGATTGGTTATTAGACACGTTGTGTAGTTGTTAAATATATCTCATAGTTTCCTAAGAATGCATCAACAGGGAGCTAATAAACTAGTGAAGTTTGATTGTTTTAGTGTACCTTGATGGCTAGTCTTTTCTTTTTTGTTTTGTTTCACAACTAATTTATTGAAGACAACTTGACCTTTTCTCAGCATGAAAGTACATGTTTGGTTGTAATGTTCTTGTGTCCATAAGAAAACTTAGGGTTGTTTTTAGTAGATCTCCTAATGAGTGCACCCGTCCCTTGAAGCGCGTTAATTGCGTGATATACCCAACAGAGCTACAGGGAATGTTCATTTTCAGGTTTTCGTTTCCCCATTCCCATTCTAACTTTTCATTCCAAATCCCCATCCTATGTTTCAAACGTGAGGATCTGTGAAAAGGAATGACAATTCATGTCTGTTTTCCATTCTCCATTTCGCCTTCCAATTTTCCATTCTTGGTAACCATTATGCTTGACAAGGCTATGAAGCTTATGGCTATTTTCAAGAGATGTGAAGTGAAGACATTTCTCTTGATGCAACCACCTATGTGTGCACCTTGAAGGCCATGGCATTGGATGGGTAGAGAATTTTGGTGATGAGATTACTAGTTAGAGACTATTTCAAAAACGTATCTTTCTTGGTGGTGCATCCATGACATGTATGCCAAAGGTGGCATCCTCACGAAAGCACAAAAAGTTCTTGAAAAGCTTCTTGTGTGGGATGTTGTCTCTTGGAGTACAATGATTTCAGAGTATGCCCAACATGGTTGTGCTCAAGGCTGTTTTCAATAGACGCAAAGTAGCGAGCGCCTTTCCCTGGATGCAATCACCTATGAGTTCACTTGTCTCTAAAGATCATTGATTACATGATATGCCCACCATGCCTAAGAAGCTCATGGTTGTCTTCCGGATGAAATCACCTAATGATGGTTGGAAGTACGTTGATTGCATGATATGCACGACATAGTTATAGAGAATGGCCAATTTTTAGGATTTTGTTTCTTGTTCCCAATCCAAGTTCCCCTTCCGAATCCCCATTCCGTTTTTTATACGTAATCGTTTCCGTTCCCCGTTCTGCTGTCTGATTTTCCATTCTCGGTAACCATGATGCCTGACATGGTTGTAAAGCTCATGGCTATTTTTAGGAGATGCGAAGTGAAGGCATTTCTCTAGGTGTAATCACCTATGCATGCACCTTGAAGGCCATGTGGCATTGTGCAAGACATGGGCATGGGTGACAAAATTTCGGTGATGAGATTGCTGGTTAGGGTTTGTTTCAAAAACATGTCTTGCTTGGTGGTGCTTTAATTGACATATGCGGAAGTTCGCATTGTAAGGTTCAACGGAAGTGAATCTTGAACTTTGCTCAAGACGCAATGGTCTAGATGCATTGGACTTCCCGACAATGTCGACGACAACGATGCGAGGACGAGGACGGGCTGAAATCTGAAAACGCTAGGGCTGAAATCAGCAAAACGCTGACTTCTGCTGAATTTTGACAGTGTGTCGGCGAGAATGGCGATGGCATCGCCGCGACGCTCATGCGTTAAAAATGCAGATGCTGAAATCTGTGGATAGTGGGCTGAATCTGAAAACCCTGGCTGATCTGACGGTATGGCGAGGATCTGTTGCGGGTAGGTGAGATTTGCGAGACTAGGGACTGATTTTGCGAGGCTAAGTGCTGAAAACTGAAAACGCTAATGATCTAGGGCTGATATGACGCCGAAAATTGCAAAACACTAGGTAGATTCTGCAACTGAAAACGCCAGGAGATATGTAACCAAAAACGCCAAGGCTGATATGGTATCTGCTAAAAACGCTAGGCTGATCTGTAGCCAAAACTCTAACTGCTCTGATGTTGGCTGGAAACGCTAGGCCTCTTGCCGGTCTTGCTGAGAAGGTGCATTATAAGTTGCTAGAACTTCTATTGCCTCTTCTAACAGAAAGTGCTAGCGCTAGGTTTTTTATACAGTAACTTAGCAGAACTGCCCTACCCAGTTTCCCAACAAAGTCACTTCTTAAATAATAAGTGAAAAATGGATAAATAGGAAAAATGGGTTTTGTGCATTGTAAAATTCTCATGATGGTTATTGACTGCCATGCTGATGATAATGTTTTGTGCAACCAGAGGATATGCAACTACTCGAAGTGCCTAGACATGCACAACCTATTCCCAGGCTCACAAAGGTGCCAGAACACTTCCTAAGTTGACCTGAACCCTAGACCTGAAGTAGCTTGTCCACATGCACATAGGGTTAGATGTGCATGTGACAGGCATCTTCACAAAAGCACAAGTTCTTAAAAATCTCCTCGTGCAAGATGTTATCTCTTGGAGCACAATGATTTCAGAGTATGCCCCGCATGGGGTTGGCAAGAAGGCTCAGGCCTGTTTTCGGCAAAAGCAAAGTACGCGTCTTTCCCCGGATGCAATCACTTATGAGTTCACCTATCTCTTGAAGCTGCATGATATGCCCGGCCCGCCATGCTTGGGAAGCTCATGGCTGATGCAAAGTAAATGCCTTTCCTCGAATGAAATCACCTAATGGTAAAAGCGTGTTGAATGCATGATCTTCCCGACATAGTTAAAGGAAATGGCCAATTTGCAGGCTTCCGTTCCTCGTACCCATTCCACCTTCCTACTTCCTGTTCCAAATCCCTATTTCTTGTTTCAAACGTGAGTATGTGTAACAGGGACAACCAACTCATGCCCGTTTCCATTGCACGTTCTGCCTTTTGATTTTTGGTTATCAGTAACCATGATGCCTGACATGGCTCTGAAGCTCATGGCAATTTTTAGGAGAAATGAAGGCATTCTTCTAGGTGTAATCACCTTCGACAAGACATGGGCATGGGGTAGAGAATTCCGGTGATGAGATTGCTAGTTAGGGGTTGTTTGAGAAAAATATCTTGCTTGTTGGTGCTTTGATTGATATGTATGCCAAAGGTGGTATCCTCACAACAGCAAGAAAGCTCAGTGTTGTTTTCAGCTGAGGCAAAGTGAGTGCCTTTCCTGGGATGCAATCATCACCAATGAGTTCACCTGTCACTTGAAGTGCATTGATGGATAATTTCAGGAAACACAAAGTAAACACCTTTCCCTAGATGAAATCACCTGATGAGTGCACCTGTCTTTGGAAGTTTGTTGATTGCATGATATGCACAACATAGTTACAAGGAATGTCCCATTTTCAGGTGTTCGCTCCCCGTGTACATTCCAACTTCCTGGTTTGAATCCCCATTTCATGTTTTAGAAGTGAGTATCTGTAATAGAGAATGGCAATGCATACCCTCTTCCGTTCCCTATTTTGTGTTTTAATTTTCTGCTTGAAATGCAAAAATGCTAGGACGACTTATGGGATTTGTAACCGACGACGAGGCTATGGCTGATTTGCTAATGCCGATGTCGGTGATGGCTGAAACTGAAAAACGCTAGCTGATCTGAGACTGAAATCTGAAAATGTTGGGCTGATCTGGTACTATTGGTGAAATCTGAAACCGCTGGGCTCATCTGGTACTATTGGTGATATCTGAAAACGCTCGCAGATCTGATGCAAAAATTTGAATCTGTTGGTTGAGATGGTACGATGGGTTGAATTCTGAAAACGCTAGTTGATTTGGTGCAAAACGCCAAAGCAGTGTTGAACACCTTCCCCTGGATGCAATCACCTATGAGCACATTTGTCTTTGGAAGCACATTGATTGCATGATATGCCCAATGTGGCTATGAAGCTCATGTCTATTTTTGGTAGATGACAAGCAAAGGCCCGTATTCTAGATGCAATCTCTTTGAAGGTCTTGTGGCATTGCACACGATGTGGACATGATGGGTGAGTGAGTATTGATGATGAGATTGCTAGTCTGGGGTTGGTGTAGAAACATGTCTTGATTGATGGTGCTTTGATCGATATGTATGCCCATATTGTGCAACCTCACAAAAGCACTAAAAGTTCTTAATGCGATTCTTCTCTAGGATGCCCTCTCTTGGAGCACGGTGATTGCAGGACTATGACTCGAATCTACCCATCATGGCTATGGCATGGAAGCTTAGGGATGTTTTTAGCAAATGCGAAGCAAAGAACTTTCTCCTATGATTGTACCTTCAAGCCTTGTGCAAGATGTGTCATGTGCACATCTAACCCTATATGTACGTGGACAAGCTACTTCGTGACTAGGGTTGGGTTCAGTTCAGTTAGCCTAGATTAGGAAGTGATCTGGCACTTTTGTGAGTCTGTTCGCAGACCGTGCATGTCCAGACACATAGATTAGATGCATATCCTCTGGTTGCACATAGCATGATCATCAGATTTCCATCAAAACCCATCAGAAGCATTTTTACAGTGCATAGACCTATTTTTCCTATTTTTGATATTTTTCACTTATTATTTTTTAGTGACTTTTGTTGGGAACTTGGTAGGGCAATTTGGTCAATGATATATATAAAGAAACCTAGCGCTAGCACTTTCTGGTCGAAGAGGCAGCAGGAGCATCTTTGTTCAACAGGCACCTTCTCAACAAGACCCCCCATCGACAGTTTACCTAGCGTTTTCTGCATCAAGACCCAGATCCGACCATAGCGTTTTTTCATGCAATTCAGCCCCTGGTGTTTTTACATTGCTGATCAGCAAATCCACAGCAAGGCACAGCAGATCCACAGCAAGACACAAGAGACTCCCTAGCATTAGTAGATTTCCACAGTAGAGCCCAAATCAGCCTAACGTTTTTGGGATCAGCAAGACTTCAGTGTTTTTGCAGATCTTCGCGACAAGAACTCAAGGACCCAAACCTCGTAGATCTCACCTTCCCGCAACAGATCCTTGCCACACGGTTAGATCAGCCACAGTTTGCAGTTTCAGCCCGAAAAATGTAAATTTCAGCATCTGTGTTTTCAACGCGTTGTCGTCGCATCGTCGTCACCGACATAGAGTCAGAATTCAGCAGATAAAGGTTTGAAGATTTCACTCTGTCTCATCATCATCAACATCGTCGGCAAGTCCAAAGCATTGTAGAGATTTGTGCAATCAAGAGTAGACCGCTCTCACCATAGAGAGTGGGGCCTTTGGAGGAGGGTTTGACAACATTCTGGTGTCGTATTCTTCTCTCTCTATCTCTCAGCTTCAGCACCTTCATTCACAGTGTTCACCACTTTGTTTGTGTCCATTGCACTCTCTCGCTAAAGAAACGGAAGGCTCTCCCTTCTATAAGTAAAAAGGAATCCTTGAGCACAGTTCGGAGCACTCATCTTGATCAAAGTTTAACATTCACTTCCGCTGCACCTTACATTGGTATCAAAGCCAGGTTCAATGTTCACCGCTTTGTTTGTTTCCATTGCACTCTCTCACTAAAGGAACGGAAGGCTCTCCCTTCCGTAAGTAAAAATGAATCCTTGAGCACACTTGGGAGCACTCATCTTGAGCAAAGTTCAACATTCACTCCCACTGCACCTTACAAGATGTCTTCCCGGGTGAGAGATTTTTGGAGATGAGATTTCTTGTCAAGGACTTTTGCAGAACCATGTTTTGATTTACAATGCTTTGATCGACATGTATCCCCATTACATTATCCTCACTAAAACACATAAAGTTCTCAAAAAGCTTCCTCACCAAGATGTCCTCTCTTGGAGTCTAGTGATTGCAAGATGTGCCAAAGGTACCTCATGAAAACATGAAAAAGCTCCTTGTCCAAGATGCCGTTTCTTGGAGCACAATCATATCAGAGGATGCTGAACATGGCTAGCTTAGAGTTATTTTTCAGCAGATGGAAATTGAATGCCCAACATGGCTGTGAAACTCATGTCTGATTTCAACAGATGCAAAGTGAAGGCATTTGTCCATACGCAATCACCTATGCGTGCACCTTGAAGGCCCTATGGCATTGCGCAAGACATGGACATGGGTGAGAGAATTCTAGCAATGAAATTTCTAGTTAGGGGCTGTTTCCAAAACACTTCTTGATTTGTTTGTGCTTTAATTGACACATATGCCAAAAGGTGGCATCCTCACGAAATCATGAAAAGCTTCTTGTTCGGGATGTCATCTCTTGGAGCGCAATGATTGCAGAGTGTGCCTCTCATGGCTATGGCAAGAAAGGTTAGGGCTTATTTTAATAGATGTAAATTGAACGCGTATCTTCAGAGGAAATCACCTATGAGTGCATTGTCTCTTGAAGTGCATTGATTACATGCGTGCACCTTGAAGGCCCTGTGGCATTGCACAAGATGTGTACATGGGCGAGCGCATTTAGGGGCTGTTGGAGAAACATGTCTTGATTGAAGGTGATTTGATCGACATGTATGCCCATTGCAGCAACCTCAAGAAATCACCAATAGTTATCTTGAGGAGATTCTTCTCTGGGATGTCCTCTCTTGGAGCTCGGTGATTGCAGGACATATCCAACATGGCTGGGGTTGGGAAGCTCAGGGCTATTTTTAGTAGATGCAAAGTGAAGGCCTTGTGGCCTGCAAGACATGGACATGGGATTGTCGTTGATGAGATTGCTTGTCAAGGGCTATTGGCGAAACATGTTTTTCTTGACATGTATGCCCTTGTGGCATCCTCACAAAAGCAAGAAAAGTTCTCAAAGAGCTTCCTTTCCAGGATGTCCTCTCTTGGAGCATGGTGATTGTAGGATATGGCCAACATGGTTGTGATGACAAAGCTTGGTGCTCTTTTCAATAGATGCAAAGTGAATTCCTTTCTCCACATGCAATCACCTAGGCTTCACCTCTCTCTTGAAGAGCATCTATGAGGTCCCCACCCCGCCGTATCAAACAACGGATCTGATGGTGGTGAACCTGGTGGCCACTAGATCTATAGCGGAAGAAAACAAAGTGGTTCAGGGTTCAACTAGCGGACGATCTCTCATCGCAAACTGAGTCGAGTTTGAGCCTACTAGCTATGAGATCTAGCTCCACCTCGCAGGGGAAGCGTACTTAACCTATCTAGCGATCCTAAGACCCACCTTCCAAGAGGAGAGAAATCCCGAGTGCCTTTTTCCCCATGTTTCAGAGGCCCGTACACTTGAGACTTCGCCGCCCTAGGGGCAATGAGTATTACTAGTATCGATTTAACACTATGGGGGGGACAGAGAGTTCCCGACCAATCGGGACCACCCTTCTCATTGGCATTGGCAACCTGAGCCAAGCCCCCGCTTTCCACCTCCACACTCACACTTCCTTGTGTGTCCTAATTACTACCACAATGATTGTTCAACATAAACATTCCTTGATTAAATTCCGAATCACAATGTTCGTTAGGACAGCCCTTCAATCAGTATTGCAAAGCGGCACCAAGACAGTGTTCTAGTAAAAATTCTACTCAAACTTATTCATTAAAATTCCAATGTTCTGGAGGTACAACATCCCCCCTCCAGCGAGAGTTTACTCCTCCCGTTGTCGCCTAGCTTCCCATACAACTAGGTATGTCCACCGCATAGAAAGCACGACATGGACATTCCCACCGCTTAGAAAGCAAGACGTGGGTTCCCACCGCTTAACCAGCAGACGTGGGTATCCACCGCTTAACCAGCAGACATGGATTCAAGAGCCCTTAACTAGGAACTCTGTCCCCTGTGATCAGTAGGGGGTTCGGGACTAATTCAACATTGGAAATAGAATGAACATGCCGAGCTAAATTTTCCCTAGCATACATTCTTTCCTATTGCAAACAGTATATCCGTCATCATTTCTTTCCTACTTTAGACTTTAATATACAAATGAATTCAATTGCCGAGGTTTCAAACGGATTTCTCCAACATGTTTGGGGATATGTTCATTCCTAGCTAAACGTATGCAATGTTAAATTAAACAACTTGAATAAAACTGTGATCTACCTCTTCCATTTCTTCGTCATTGGCTCGTGAGATGGCCGGTGCTTGTTCGACCATGGGAGATTTTCCTTTTCCATTTGTATTGCTCGTTCCGTGGTTAGGGGCTGAGAACCCTCTGATTTTTCTGATCCAATGAATCCTCAAGATGAGAATTTTGGCAGCACCTCCCTCCTTGCTTCTCCTTCAAAAACTGTGTGTGTACCGGCAGTACCTCCCCAAGGTGTGTGTAGGTGTGTGTGTGTGTGTGTGTGTACTGGGGGTGTGTGTGTGAACATGTGTGTGTGTGTGTGTGTGTACTGGGGGTGTGTGTGTGAACATGTGTGTGTGTGTGTGTGTGTGTGCATTCCTTTAAATAGGCCTCCTCAAGCTGAAAATCGATCGTGCTTGCTATTTGCATATGGGAGCTACTCCAGTTAAGCATGGCAAGTCCAGTCTCCTACCCACCAAGTGTCCAGTTGGCTTGGTTAACTGGCTCTCACACTTAGTTGCAAGCTTGGAAACTCTCCCAAGACTCCCACAAGGACAAAAGGCACCCCCTAGCTGCTAAAGCTGACCCGGAGTGGCCTGGAGCCTGTTCCCACACAACCTCGGGCTCCGGTGCCTCCCCGCTCAATTTTTGGAAAGATCGATTTTAGGCTAAAACGGGCCATACGAATCGGATTTTGATGCCGTAAATTGCTATACTGAGCTCTAACTAAGCCGTACTGGACCGAGTACCTGCCATATTTAGCAGCCCCCCGAGGTCCGAAATTGCATTTTTTTCAAATTCGGGGTACGGGTTGTCATAATAATCAATATCTAATTCTCCTAAATGATTTTCTCATATTAAACTGATCATTTAATGTGGGGAAGTGCCAAGGGAGAAAAAGCTAGAATATTGGTTAAGCTAGCAGACCGGCCACAGTAGGGATCCAAAGGAGGGAAAATAGGGATCCAAAGGGGGGGCCATCTGCAAAAGAGCCATGTGAAACAATGGGCCAAAAAGACCCTAAGGTTCAGCCCATTAAGACTTCCAAAATGCTAAGGTTCCAAAATTCAAAGGTTGTGTCCAAAGGTCAACCCTAGGGAAAATTGGATGCTTAGTGTGTGCCCTAAAAGTCTTTGCACATCCCTACATGGGAGGGGGCGATCCCCAAAGGTAGGAGATGAGAGAGAAAGCCACACACACACACACAGGCTCCCTTTACACAAAGGGAATGAGGGACACATGTCAGCTCCCTAGGCCAGATGCCCACAAGGTGTGCCCAATTCCTATTGGAAGACCCTTGAAGTGGACCAATGAGAATTAAGCTAGAGTAAATCTAGTTTAATTAATTTAAAAACATTTAATAAAAGAAACCAATGAGAATTAAGTCTCCTAGAAGACTATTGGGAAGTCTCCCAAGGGGTCCAATGAGCATTCAGGAGCCCCATGGCTTGCCTGATTCCTATTGGCCAGGAGGCAAAGGGTTCCAATGAGAGTTTAGTTTAATAATTTTATTACCTAAAGCTCTCACAAAAGGGGAAAGGGGGACACATGTCAGAAGGCTATCACTTATGCTGCTTAATTCCTATTGGCTTGACCTGGGGAGGTCCAATGAGGCAAAAGCCAGACCTATTTAGCAGCTAGGGCTCGCCCAAGAGAGAGGGGGGGCTGATTTTTGCTTGGCATTGACACACACACACTCACACTTGACCATGTGTGAAGGAAGAATACTCTATCTCCTCCCAAGCTTTAATGGAGAGCTCATCACCTACTCCAAGCTTGTGAGATAGAAGCCTACATCAACACTCTCTTGGCATGTGGATGCAAATCCAACCAAGAGCCAAGCTTCAATGCATGCTCATCTTCTCTACCAAGCTAATTACTAAGCTAAGCTATGCTAATATGAGTGATTATGTGAGGAGATGTACATCTTTCTCGTAAGATACTTCTTTTTCCTCTCAATCTACTCTCATACCCTGCTAGCTCTCACCATCTTCGAAGGTGTGTGAGGTCTTGGGTCTGAGAACGGGGATAATTCAAGTTGTGTTTGATTAAGTGTTTTGCTTGGTGTATGAAGCTTCCATCTTCATTGCACTAGCTAGTCTTGAAGGAACACAAAGAATTGTATTGTACAATGTCTCTCTTGATGGGAGAAACCATAATACAAAGCCTTTTGGAGGGGGGACCGGCTCCATGCAAATCCGGTCCTCAACTGTTGTCAATAGCTTAATATCTCTCTGTTTTGAAAGTATTGTCGATGCTATCTAACTAGGTGTTATGCTTTTGTTGCTCTCTCCACCCAAGCACTCTTGTAATTCTCATTAGGAATCTATTCTAATGAAATGCCCACTATGTTCATGCTAATTTCCGCTACACATAAGATTTTAGGCCATTAAATGTTACATTGGTATCAGAGCTCAATGTTTCTCTTTTCTTGCTCAAGAAGGGAGGTCCTCAAGCTAGCTACAAATGGTTGGTATTATTAATTGCCTGTGAGTAAGTAGAATAGGGATTTTTCAGCCTTGCAGTGCGCCTGCCTTTGTGCAGTTAACGGGGCATCACCGTCGAGAGCTATGGTCTTAATAGTGGAGTCGTACGGGGCTTGCCTATGGCTTAACCACTATTGAGCTATTAGAAGCTTGACAGGAGCCAGTGCTGTCTTGGTGTCGAAAGACCCTCTCTTCTATTCCTTGCAATTAATGGTATTCGAGCCGCGGGTACAGTAGCTTGAGTGCTTTTTCTAAAGGGGTAAAGAGGAGTAGCAACTAGGGCTTGAAGTGCCAAAGTACACCTAAAAAGTTTACACCTAAAAGTTGTTAGAATGGCTGACAATAGTAAAGAGAGTGAAATTAATGTTGATAACTTTGATTTTGCTCATGAGCAAGCTACTAATGATGCTTCAATGCTTGTTAACTATCTTGTTTCTAGGCTTCAACAAGCCATGGGCAATCCATCTCTCCAAAGTGAAGTTCAACGGCAGCTCCGTGCTCACGGGATTCTCCAAGCTCATCACCATGACGAGAGAACACCTAGGAAGCCTCCTTGTGAGACTACCAAAAGAGGTCTCTCTCCGATTCGGGAAGAAGAAGAGAATCCATATGAAGGGCTCAAGAACTTACTTCTTGATGATGCATCTCCTTCCCAAAGGAGAACTCAAGAGCCTCCACCGAAGGAACGAGAAAGAAGCGAGTCTCCCGCCACCTCGGCGGAGATGGCTCCACGAAGACGGCGAGCTAAACGCTCTCCATCACCACCAAAGCGGAGAAGACCATCACACTCTTCTCCACGCCATAATTCAAAGAGGGATGATAAAAAGCAAGAGAAGAAAAAGGCGAGAAAGAGGACACCCTCTTCTCCATCTTCTTCATCCTCTTCCTCTTATGAAAGCTATCGTGAAGACGACAAAGATCAAGACAAGAAAAAGGCGAGAAAGAGGTCACCCTCTTCTCCACCTTCTTCAAATTCTTCATCTTCTGAAGAAAGTGATGGTGCAACTTTTGAACCATCAAAAAGAAGAGGCCATAGGAAATCCTATGCCGCATGGAAGAGGTCATCCAAGCTGAAGAAATTCAAAGAGGGAGGGAAGAGCATCTCTTTCCTTACCTATGATGGCACCTTCGGTGCTACAGACAAAGTTTTGGCCTTTATCCAGCAATTCGATGCGGCGTTTGGAGATGAGGGCTTCACGGAGTCCTCTAAGCTACGCCATGTAGCTATGCACTTTCAAAAGTCCGCCAGACAATGGTGGTCTAGCCTACGAGCCAACGGTGAAGCTCCACGAACATGGAAGGCTTTAAGAGCTTCCATTATGAAGCAGTTTTTGGCCACCGATGCCAAAGACAAAGTACTCACCGAATGGCGAAGCTTAAAGCTCTCTCCCAATGAATCCATCCACAAATATGTAGACAAGTTTTGGGACCTACAACTCAAAGCCACTGTCTTCAAAAAGTTGGATTTTGGAGAGCAAAAGCAACAATTTTGTGCGGGCTTAACCGAAGAAATGGCGGAGTATGTCAACTCCCAAAGGCCACGTACCATATCGGCGGTAATACACCATACTATGGTGGCCTCGCGAATCAATTTCCAAACGGGGGGTAAAAGAAATAATAAGCCCCCGGAAAACAAGGGTTCCAATGAGCCTAAGGGGAAGGACAATGTCCAAAAGTCTCCTAAGGGCAATTCCAACAAAGCTAAAGAGAAGGGAGTTTACAAAGGAAAGAATAAACTCTCTCCTGAAGAGCTTGAGCGTTATCGTAAAGATAACCGGTGTTTCAAGTGCGGCGAACAAGGGCATGCGTACCGCGCTTGTCCCCAAAAGAACAACCGCCAAGATCCTCCTAGAGCTTCTTTGGTTGAAATCCAAGAGGAGGAGATTCATCAAACTCACCACAAAGGATCTCCTCTATGCCATGCTTGGGGAAAGGTAAGAGAACATGATGCTTTTATTCTCTTTGACCCTGGTTCTACTCACAATTTCATATCTATGGAGTTAGCCACCAAGCTAGGCATACAATCCTACGAGATGGGAGATATCCTACCCGCAGACAGTGCCTTCAAGGGGCAAGAAGCTTCAGTCACTCCCTTAATCGGGAAATTGAGGCTTCATGTCCAAGGCTATGTGGACAAAGAGGACTTCTTTATCTCTCCTCTCAAGCATGAGGATGTAATCCTAGGGGCACCATGGTTTGACCGCCTGGCTGCCCATGTTAAATTTCCTGAAAGGAGAATCTCCTTTAAGTTCAGGGAAAAGGACATGTATATAGATGCTAAGGAGATGGGTAACACCATCCCCATTGTACATACACCAGCTTTCAACAAGTCAATAAAGAGCTCTATTTCCGTGTACATGATTTTTGTTAAATATTCTCAAAATGAACCTAATGCTTTAGCAAAAGAAAATAAAAGCAACCAAAAGGAATTAGAGTTATCCAATTTTCTCAAGGGGTTTCAAGATGTCTTTATTGACGACATCCCTTGTGAGCTACCTCCTAAACGAGGTAATGACGACCATGCAATTGAACTTCTTCCAGGAAGTTCACCGCCTAACAAACCTCCTTATAGAGTTTCTCAAGCTCAACAAGAGGAGATTATGCGGCAAGTGCATGAGTTAGTTGAGAAGGGCATGGTTAGGCCTAGCTCATCTCCATTTTGCTCACCTGTGCTATTAGTGCAAAAGAAAGACGGCACATATCGTATGTGTGTCGACTATAGAGCACTAAATAGGATCACTATCAAGAATAGGTTTCCCGTTCCACGGGTAGAAGACCTATTTGATAAGCTACAAGGATCGACCTACTTCAGTAGGATTGACCTAAAAAGTGGCTATCATCAAATAAGGATAGTTGATCAAGACATTGTAAAGACCGCATTTCGTACTACATTTGGTCTTTACGAATACATTGTCATGCCTTTTGGCTTGACTAATGCACCAGCCACATTCAACCGCTTGATGGAGAAGCTGTTCAGGCCTCATCGAACCTTCACTGGAGTGTTCTTTGATGATATTATCATCTACTCTAATTCATTGGAGGAACACAAGCAACACCTCCAGGTAATATTTCAAGTTTTAAGAGAGAATAAACTTTATGTTAATCGAAAGAAAAGTGAATTTTTCTTGCAAGAGATTCAATATTTAGGTCACATTATCTCTCAAGATGGAATCCAAATGGATCCATCTAAGTTAGAGGTAATAAAAGGATGGCCTAAACCAAGGAATCTTCATGAACTAAGAAGCTTTATAGGTATGTGTGCATACTATAGACGCTTCATAGAAAAGTTCTCACAAATTGCGGGACCATTACATGACCTAACAAAGAAAAATGTTAGGTATACGTGGTCTGCTAAAGAGAACAATGCTTTCGAAAAGCTTAAAGAAAAGCTTATCTCTCAACCTGTGCTTACACTACCGGATCTCTCAAAACCATTTGAGGTCCAATGTGATGCTTGTGGTGATTGCCTTGGGGCTGTTTTGCTCCAAGAAGGGCACGCCATAGGCTATGAGAGTCGAAGGCTCGACCCTGTTGAGCAAGCTCTAGGCATATACGAAAAAGAACTCCTTGCAGTTCTACATGCCTTAGACTCATGGAAGCACTATTTATTGGGGACTCCTTTCATTCTGCGAACGGATCACCAAAGTCTTAAGTACTTCATGACGCAGACCAAGCTCTCTGACAAACAAATGAGGTGGGCAAATTTCCTTTCGCAATTTCATTTTCATATTGCTCACATTGCTGGCAAGCATAATCAAGTAGCCGATGCACTCTCAAGACGACCGAGAGTGAATGCGGTTTCCATAGCAACTCACAATGATCTATCTTCAATGATAGATGAGTATGCTATTGATCCCGATTTTAGAGATGTGATTTCAGCCCTTGCATTAGGGAAGAAAGAAGAACCATTTACTTTACAAGATGGTTATCTTCTCTATGGCAATAGACTATGCGTTACTAACTCACTACGTGAGAAAGTAATGTATGAATCTCATGCTCCCCCATATGCGGGGCATAGAGGGATTCAGTCTACCCTAAAGGGAATTGAAACATATTTCTATTGGCCTACCATGAAGTGAACATACACGAGTATGTTTCCAAATGTGTGGTATGTCAAAAGACAAAATTTGATAGAGGGAAGCAACTTGGATTGCTTCAACCCTTGCCAATCCCTAATTCACCTTGGGAGAGCATATCCATGGATTTTATCTTTGGATTGCCTAAGTCTATTCATGGGAATACGAGAATATGGACGATAGTAGACAGGTTCAGTAAACAAGCTCATTTTATACCTGTCAAAAAGACTATCAAAGCCCATCAAATGGCAACCCTCTTCATTTCACAAATTTTCAAGTACCATGGCTTGCCAATGTCCATAGTGTCGGATAGAGATCCTAGAATGACCAGTAATTTCTGGAAGGGTCTCTTTGAGAATTTAGGAACAAGGCTAAACTTCTCTTCGGCCTATCATCCACAAACTGATGGCCAAAGTGAAATAGCTAACCTAACCATTCTTGATCTACTAAAAGCCTATGTAACGGAAGTAGATCAAAGATCCCAATGGGAGAAGTACTTACCTTTAGTAGAGTATGCTTACAATAACACTGTACATACTTCCACAGGAAAAGCACCTTTCGAGGTAATTGAGGGAAGATCAAAAAGTCCCTTGCTACTTAAGGTACATGGGAAGATCTTCGCTGCAGATGAGTATAGCCGAGACCTACAAGAATCTTTCCAAAAGATTAAGGATGCTATCTCTATCTCACAGCAAAGGCAAAAGGCTGCTGCTGACAAGCACAGAAGAGCCCAAGCCTTTAAAGAAAACGATTGGGTCTTGTTAAAGTTTCCCAAGGCTCGATTAAGGCACACGACGGGCAAGAATCCTACGGGCCACCAAAAGTACTATGCTAAACTAGCAAAAAGGTACTATGGTCCCTTCCAGATTCTTAGGCCAATCAATGAGATGGCCTATCAACTTAAGTTGCCCAATCATTGGCTCATACACAATGCTTTTCATGTGAGCCTCTTAAAGCCTTACAAAGGAGAGCCACCTCAAGAACCAACTATTGAAGACCCACCGGATATCGAGGACCACGAGGAGGTGCTGCATCCCGAGTCCATTCTCCGACATGAAGACAAGGTATTAAGAGGCGGTAAGACTATCCGACGATATCTTATTAAGTTTAAGAATTATCCTTTTGAAGATGCTAGATGGATGCAAGGCATACAATTAAAGGATAACCTAAACCTTGTCAATGCTTACAATGCTTCCCAAGAGTAAGCAAATGTACAAAATGTTAAAAATGAACAAAAATTTTTGTCTTATAAGACTCTCTTTTTCTTTATTTGTGCACAAAAATGAAGTAGTATGCATGCTTAGATCAAGTTTGCGGAGACGACGTCTCCCAAACACCAAGTAGAGCTTGTCACTCTACTATGGAAGACTGATAGGACTAATGTGCAGCCATGCTTGCGGCAGCCTCAGGCTCTCAAGCGCCAAATGGACTAGTCATCCATTATGGAATGATGTCGTAGGGTAACATAGGGATCCTCTACCCGCTAAGAAAAGGACTCATGCATATGTTTTATCTTCTCTACACCATAGTCGAGGACGACTATGATTTCAAGAGAGAGGTAATGTCATAATAATCAATATCTAATTCTCCTAAATGATTTTCTCATATTAAACTGATCATTTAATGTGGGGAAGTGCCAAGGGAGAAAAAGCTAGAATATTGGTTAAGCTAGCAGACCGGCCACAGTAGGGATCCAAAGGAGGGAAAATAGGGATCCAAAGGGGGGGCCATCTGCAAAAGAGCTATGTGAAACAATGGGCCAAAAAGACCCTAAGGTTCAGCTCATTAAGACTTCCAAAATGCTAAGGTTCCAAAATTCAAAGGTTGTGTCCAAAGGTCAACCCTAGGGAAAATTGGATGCTTAGTGTGTGCCCTAAAAGTCTTTGCACATCCCTACATGGGAGGGGGCGAGCCCCAAAGGTAGGAGATGAGAGAGAAAGCCACACACACACACACACAGGCTCCCTTTACACAAAGGGAATGAGGGACACATGTCAGCTCCCTAGGCCAGATGCCCACAAGGTGTGCCCAATTCCTATTGGAAGACCCTTGAAGTGGACCAATGAGAATTAAGCTAGAGTAAATCTAGTTTAATTAATTTAAAAACATTTAATAAAAGAAACCAATGAGAATTAAGTCTCCTAGAAGACTATTGGGAAGTCTCCCAAGGGGTCCAATGAGCATTCAGGAGCCCCATGGCTTGCCTGATTCCTATTGGCCAGGAGGCAAAGGGTTCCAATGAGAGTTTAGTTTAATAATTTTATTACCTAAAGCTCTCACAAAAGGGGAAAGGGGGACACATGTCAGAAGGCTATCACTTATGCTGCTTAATTCCTATTGGCTTGACCTGGGGAGGTCCAATGAGGCAAAAGCCAGACCTATTTAGCAGCTAGGGCTCGCCCAAGAGAGAGGGGGGGCTGATTTTTGCTTGGCATTGACACACACACACTCACACTTGACCATGTGTGAAGGAAGAATACTCTATCTCCTCCCAAGCTTTAATGGAGAGCTCATCACCTACTCCAAGCTTGTGAGATAGAAGCCTACATCAACACTCTCTTGGCATGTGGATGCAAATCCAACCAAGAGCCAAGCTTCAATGCATGCTCATCTTCTCTACCAAGATAATTACTAAGCTAAGCTATGCTAATATGAGTGATTATGTGAGGAGATGTACATCTTTCTCGTAAGATACTTCTTTTTCCTCTCAATCTACTCTCATACCCTGCTAGCTCTCACCATCTTCGAAGGTGTGTGAGGTCTTGGGTCTGAGAACGGGGATAATTCAAGTTGTGTTTGATTAAGTGTTTTGCTTGGTGTATGAAGCTTCCATCTTCATTGCACTAGCTAGTCTTGAAGGAACACAAAGAATTGTATTGTACAATGTCTCTCTTGATGGGAGAAACCATAATACAAAGCCTTTTGGAGGGGGGACCGGCTCCATGCAAATCCGGTCCTCAACTGTTGTCAATAGCTTAATATCTCTCTGTTTTGAAAGTATTGTCGATGCTATCTAACTAGGTGTTATGCTTTTGTTGCTCTCTCCACCCAAGCACTCTTGTAATTCTCATTAGGAATCTATTCTAATGAAATGCCCACTATGTTCATGCTAATTTCCGCTACACATAAGATTTTAGGCCATTAAATGTTACACGGGTGCAGATTTTCGAGACGGTCTAAACTAGACGTGTCGGACGACCAAAAACTTACTATAGCTGGAAAATTTTTACAAAAATTATTTTAATTCACATTTGGAAGCTTTATAACATTCTAAACATCATGGCACTGACAGAATTCGGAAAAATGCTAAAAATAGTAACTTTTTTCCATTATGATCATTTCATGGTACAAGGGTGCTCTTTTTGGTTGGGGTGAGAGACCTTACAACCTCCCCAACGTGAAAAATCCTCATCTCAATAATACATCTGGATAAACTCTATGCTAACTACTTAGGTACATATATCCTGTGTCTAAAGTAAGGACATTCTCTGATAATAGAACAATCTTTAGCTTTATGCATCTTATTCTGTTGAACTTTGATGAGATTCTGGTGCTTGATTTATTGCTCACTAGGATTAGCAGTTGCATCATACATTGCTTCTCTCTCATCAGCTTCCTCACCCACAGTTGGTTGTCTCACTGCGGCATTAGCGAAAGCTCTGCTTCCTTGTCCTATGTTTCCTCTTCCTCGACTTCCTCTTCCATTTGGTTGACCTCGCTCATTGAAGTTCAGAGGTACATTATTAGCACTGGATGTTTGGAAAATCCTTTTTGGACATCGGCTTTTGTAATGTCCATACTCTTGGCACTCAAAGCATCTTATATTGGAAAACTCGGTAGCTGCCGTAGTAGCCACTACCGGACGATGGTCATATGCAGGGTTGATTGGTCTGTTACTCCAGTTGTCTAGCGTGGCCCTCTTTGACAAATAGTATTCACTATCTTGGGTAGTCCTTTGAATCTCTTTAGCTAGCGGTTTGGCCCTTAGCAAGGCATCTTGCAGAGTTGCGGGCTTGAGAGCTTCTAGTCGGTTGTTCAGGGGGTCGATGAGTCCTTGGCAGAACCGTGCTACCTGTTGTTCCAATGTCATCTTAGGAGCATATCTCCGAAGAGTGACAAACTTTGAATAATATTCTTTGACAGATGAAGTCAGCTACCGAAGGGAAAAGAACTCGTTTATCTTCAAGGTTTTATAGGCGGGTGGTAAGTAACGCTCCATCACAACAGCCTTGGTGTCTTCCCATGACTGGGAAGATCCCTTGATATCCAAGTCCCTGCAATGTTGTTTCCACCAGATCTTGGCATGACCAGAAAAGCGTAACATTGCAAGCATGGTTTGGTTCTCGAGTTGAGTTCTCGCAGCTTCGAAATAGTCATCCATAGCCTCCATCCATACTTTTGCATCTCTTTCCACATTTGCCCCTTCGCCTTTAAAGGTTGCAGGCTGAGCTTGCTTAAGGAGAAGCTTTTTCTCTTGAACGACGATATATAGCGCAATAGACGGTACCTCTTCCAATGGTATAAAACTCATTACTATAGCACTCTTCTCAAATGAACCTAGGCTTTTCCATACTCAAGAAGAAATTTAACTTTTTGGGCTTAATCAGCCTACTTAATCTGTACAGCTAACACAAAGGATTTTAACCATTCCACCATTTAAATTCCATTGAATACATCCAAAATTGTCCGATAAATAATGGTAAAAACTTTACTCGAGAGCTTTGATCCATACTTATAAATTTATGTGCATCAACAGGCTACCTGTCCGCAGCACTAGTCGCACCAACGACTTCTTCAAAAAAACATCATGTGAAACCCACTGAATCCCGACAAGCTCAACGAGTAAAACTCTTTAACATCACTCAGAAGACAATCCACTAGACAAATCCAATGTCATTATTCTGGGAAACTTCATGCTCAAGCTTTGAGTACGAGCTATCCTACTATCCCTTAATTTTTAAAATTTCAAACAACATCATTTTTCAGTTCCTAAACCTATAGCTCTGATACCAGGTGAGAGGTCCCCACCCCGCCGTATCAAACGGCGGATCTGATGGTGGTGAACCTGGTGGCCACTAGATCTATAGCGGAATCAAACAAAGTGGTTCAGGGTTCAACTAGCGGACGATCTCTCATCACAAAGTGAGTCAAGTTCGAGCCTACTAGCAATGAGATCTAGCTCCACCTCGCAGGGGAAGCGTACTTAACCTATCTAGCGATCCTAAGACCCACCTTCCAAGAGGAGAGAAATCCCGAGTGCTTTTTTTCCCATGTTTCAGAGGCACGTACACTTGAGACTTTGCCGCCCTAGGGGCAATGAGTATTACTAGTATCGATTTAACACTATGGGGGGGACAGAGAGTTCCCGACCAATCGGGACCACCCTTCTCATAAGCATTGGCAACCTGAGCCAAGCCCCCGCTTTCCACCTCCACACTCACACTTCCTTGTGTGTCCTAATTACTACGACAATGATTGTTCAACATAAACATTCCTTGATTAAATTCCTAATCACAATGTTCGTTAGGACAACCCTTCAATCATTATTGCAAAGCGGCACCAAGACAGTATTCTAGTAAAAATTCTACTCAAACTTATTCATTAAAATTCCAATGTTCTGGAGGTACAACATCCCCCCTCCAGCGAGAGTTTACTCCTCCCGTTGTCGCCTAGCTGCCCATACAACTAGGTATGTCCACCGCATAGAAAGCACGACATGGACATACCCACCACATAGAAAGCAAGTCTTGGGTTCCCACCGCTTAACCAGCACACGTGGGTATCCACCGCTTAACCAGCAGACATGGATTCAAGAGCCCTTAACTAGGAACTCTGTCCCCTGTGATCAGTAGGGGGTTCGGGACTAGTTCAACATTGGAAATAGAATGAACATGCCGAGCTAAATTTTCCCTAGCATACATTCTTTCCTATTGCAAACAGTATATCCGTCATCATTTCTTTCCTACTTTAGACTTTAATATACAAATGAATTCAATTGCCGACGTTTCAGACGGATTTCTCCAACATGTTTGGGGATATGTTCATTCCTAGCTAAACGTATGCAATGTTAAATTAAACAACTTGAATAAAACTGTGATCTACCTCTTCCATTTCTTCGTCATTGGCTCGTGAGATGGCCGGTGCTTGTTCGACCATGGGAGCTTTTCCTTTTCCATTTGTATTTCTCGTTCCGTGATTAGGGGCTGAGAATCCTCTGATTGTTCTGATCCAATGAATCCTCAAGATGAGAATTTCGGAAGCACCTCCCTCCTTGCTTCTCCTTCAAAAAGTGTGTGTGTACCGGCAGCACCTCCCCAAGGTGTGTGTAGGTGTGTGTGTGTGTGTGTGTGTACTGGGTGTGTGTGTGAGCATTTGTGTGTGTGTGTGTGTGTGTGTGTGTGTGTGTGTGTGTGTGTGCATTTCTTTAAATAGGCCTCCTCAAGCTGAAAATCGATCGTGCTTGCTATTTGCATATGGGAGCTACTCCAGTTAAGCATGGCAAGTCCAGTCTCCTACCCACCAAGTGTCCAGTTGACTTGGTTAGCTGGCTCTCACACTTAGTTTCAAGCTTGGAAACTCTCCCAAGACTTCCACAAGGAAAAAAGGCACCCCCTAGCTGCTAAAGCTGACGCGGAGTGGCCTGGAGCCTGTTCCCATACAGCCTCGGGCTCCGGTGCCTCCCCGCTCAATTTTTGGAAAGATTGATTTTAGGCTAAAACGTGCTATACGAATCGGATTTTGATGCCGTAAATTGCTATACTGAGCTCTAACTAAGGCGTACTAGACCAAGTACCTGCCGTATTTAGCAGCCCCCCGGGATCCGAAATTGCATTTTTTTCAAATTCGGGGTACGGGTGTAGATTTTCGAGACGGTCAAAACTAGAGGGATCGGGTGACCAAAAACTTACTATATTTGGAAAATTTTCACAAAAATTATTTTAATTCACATTTCGAAGCTTTATAACATTCTAGACATCATGGCACTGACAGAATTCGGAAAACTGCTAAAAATAGTAACTTTTTTCCATTATGATCATTTCATGGTACAAGGGTGCTCTTTTTGGTTGGGGTCAGAGACCTTACAGCATCGATTGCTTGCCATGCCCAACATGGTTGTAACACGGAAGATTTGAGATGTTTATCAATAGATGCAAAGTGAACGCTTTTCTCCAAATGCAATCACCTCTGTGTGCACCTTGAAGGTGTGTGGCGATGTGCAAAAGACATGGACGTCGGTGAGAGAATGCCGACAATGAGATTGCTAGTCAAGGGCTATTGCAAAAATGTGCCTTGCTTGGTGGTGCTTTGATGGACATGTACGCCCATTGCGGCGTGATCGCGAAAGCACAAAAAGTTCTTTAAGAGCTTCTTGTCCGGGATGTCATCTCTTGGTGTGCATTGACTGTTGACAGGCACATCAATATGACAATTTAGTGGTCAGTCAGATCTGTTTTGCTAGTCAGTCGGATTCTGATCAATCAGATTCTGGATTACTGTTGAATCACATATTGCTGAATCAGATACTGTTGAGTCTGATATTATCTGAAGTCGGATTTGTGATGAGTTGGATCTGTGCTGAGTCAGATATTTGGTCAAGAACTTCTTTTGGGCAGTTACAACTGTTTTGTGTTGGATAATTCATGGGCTTAGCGGACGACTTGGAGAGATGATCTCTCAAGCTGTAAGACTTTCTTGAAGATGAATACGAGTTCTGAGTTTTCCCTAATCTCTCCTCTTTGCTCTGTCTGATCTTGTCTTTGTGTTATTCTGCTGAGTCCGATTCTTGTATTAAGCCTTATGAGGGCTGTTTAGCTTGTTTTTCTTCATGTGTTGTCGAACCCCAACACATTTGGCGATCTTGCTGCGTCTGTCTGTCTGCTGCGTCTGTTTCTTTGTTGAGCCTATTTCTCTGCTGAGCCTATTTCTATGTTGATTTTGTTTCGCTGTTGTGCCTGATGTATTACTGTGCTGGCATTGCGTGACTTGGGTTGTGTGTTCCATTGGGAGATGCTGCATGTCAGAGAGACCATTTGATGTTGCCTTGGGGGGCATCATCCATCCCCAACATTCATCTATAGATTCAGATTTTCAGCAATTCAGAGAATCGGGGGACTGTCCCTGAATCGTACCATTCACTGTAATGGAGGCTTGAGAGTGGTTCTAGTGTTGTGGCGTGTTGACATTTTGGGCCATGAGCAGCATGAGCGAATGCGATTGTAGAGCGGATGGTGGAAAATGTGGTTTCTTGGAAGCGCAAATAGATGAAGCAAAGTACCAAGTGAGGGAGGCAATAGGGGTTGTCTCGTGAAGGGTTGCAAGATAGAGGATCCAATTTGCTGAATCTGAAACTGCATATTCAACCTGACGTTGTTGAATCAAAATGTGAAGTTGCTGAATTCAACTCTATTTGTGCTGCTGAATCAAAACTGTAGCTGGGATTTATTTCAGACAACTTGCGCAGTGCAAGAATCCTTGAGAAGTTTGGAGTGTTTCAAGTAAGAGTTATTTCAAATTTTGCACAAAGTTTACCTAGATTTCTGATTTTAGAATTTGTATAGCATGATGAAGCAACTATGTGTCAAGATGGGAGTGGATCTAGGTACTGTATCATATGCTCTCCACTTCAGGATTACATGTAGTCTCAGTTCAGTGTGGTGCACTGAATATGAGGGCTAACTTGTTATGTGATTTCTGATTTCTTGAAATGGGTAAAAAGAAGAAGAAGAAATGTGAGGTTTGCATGAGGTGGATGCTTGTCCGTATGTGGTTGATGAGTGCTCAAAGGGAGAGAATTGCAAAAAATGGTGCATGGTCAGATTGTGTAGAAAGCTTCGCAAAGTTGTAAAAATTTTGCATAAAGCATCTGATGCATGGTTTTTAGGACCCCTTCTGAAGATGCAATAAAGGCACAGTCAGTTGTTGGGGAGATGAGGATACTCTAGTCCAAGCGATCTCGAAAGAGAAGAAAAATCTACTTCACAAGCACCAAAGAGTAAAAAGTGCCATGGACAGAAGATACGTGGGAACGAGCTCTTATGCATGCCTACAACCTATATCTTACAGAATAGCCCATTCTAGGTGTGAATTTCTAGTGAAATTTACACGAGCATGTTCGTGTGGCCTCACAGCACAGCATACTCCGTTTTCACCTTTTTACCGATAGTAAATATTTTTTACCACAGTAAATATTTTTCACCTACATGGTAAATACAAATCACTTTTTACCTACATTAACTTTTTTTAACCATGGTAAATATTTTTTACTGCACCATAAGTATTTGGTAGGTAACAGTTCACTGTTACTAGAAGCAGTGATTGGGCATCAACAATGCAGTTCCAGGAGGAGAAAAGGGGAAAAGCTTATGGTAAAGGTGAGTCAACAGGGATAAAGACTTTTGAGTTGAAAAGAGACATGCTGATTTTTTCAAAGAACACATGTCAAAAGAAGCCATGGTTGAGGATTTTTTGAGAATTTGATATTCAGGAGGACCCAGCTGCCACCTCCCCCCTGCAGGTCCCCCCCCTGACATGTGCAGAATCTCCAGTTTCAACAGCCACCTTACCTGCTCTTAAATGCTGGTCAAGGCCTTATTCCCATGTGTCACAATCAGAAAAATCAGCACTTACCCTCCCCTCTCACATCACTCTAGAGAATATCTTGATGGTGACATATCAGGTGACCTCAATCTGTTGACCACCCTAAGCAAAAAGTAACCCCAATCAACGGATTTAAGCATGTTTATCCCTAATCCTAAACCCTCTCAGAAACCTATATAAGGAGGCCTTCTCTCACTCAAAACAAACACTTCACCCACTTCACCAAGCAACGAAGCTATGACGACATTGCTCACAACGAGGGGCTATGGATGGAGCTCTACTCTCTCTCCCTCTCTCTCTCTCCCTCTCTCTCTCTCCCTCTAGTATGCTACATTACTAGCCCTAAAACCTAAATAAGGAGTCTTCTCTCATGCTCCATGGCCACCATCCTTGCCATCATTCTCTAAGGTATTGATGTGTTGCTAGTAGGATCATACCTACTTGCTCGGTTGATTGTTTTTGACAAGGGATTATGCCATCCTTGGCTTGCTTCTCTATATCCTTGTTATGTATGATCAGATGCGGTTGTATTGTTAATCTGATGTCTTGTGTATATATATGCTACATAAGGTCCCTAAGCTTTGTTTCTATGTGGTTTGCCATATGTTTTGATGCCATCATAATGCCAGAAGTCTCACTTGCCTATGTGCACTATGTGTGAGGTCCCTAAACCTCTTAATTTAGGGTGGTGCCCCCTTTGTTTTGTTCTTTGCTTGTTTGTATGAGGCGTGGTTTGTGGAGTGTGCACGAGTACAGAGGCCACCCGATTGCACTGCTCTTTTTTCCGCTATCATTTTGGTGCCCCCACTGAGGAGGGCTACACAGACCTTCAGTCCACAAGCAATGAAGATGTGCAATCTACAACATGGACGAATGGCGTGAGGAGTTTGCAAATTGGAGAACAGAAGAGGAGGAGGCTTTAGAGGCCTTCAAAGCTTTCATCGAGGTCTTGTTACCAGGTTGCAGTGTCATTGAAATTCAAGAAGTAAGTTCTTCTACATGCCTTGTTCGTGATCGTCGCCAACGAAGGAGAGTGAGAAGAAGAGCTTGATATACCTCTCCTCTCAACCTATGAGTGCTCCAGAAACCTCCAACGCACACGAGCTTGAAATATTCTACATCAACATACAGGAAGGTACTGTGACACACATTAAGGGAAGAGAAAGCATCACCAGACCTCTCTTTCCTGAGGAGCCGACTAAGAGGAGAAAGATCACCTCTACACCTAAGTGGCCCAAGGCCGCAGCGCGTGCTCAAGCGTAAGGTAACATTTGGCTTAATCTCATTAATAAGGGATTACATGACCACTACAGGCAAGAAAAAGGCTAGTGAGCAACCAGCTTCAACCTCCAACTTGCAACCACGACTCTCACCCTTAAATCCTCTTGAAGCAAAGAGGCGAAGGCTTGACTACAAGATTGCCGCCTGTCTGCGAGTGCTCCCAGTGCACTTTGTGAATCCAGACACCACCAATCCCAAGCCAACCTCCTGTCCGCGTGAAGATCACTTTGGATATTGTCCAAAGTGCTTTGGAGACCGGGTGAAAAGCCTCCCTGCCCTACCTTTGCTGCTA
Organism: Adiantum capillus-veneris; assembly: GCF_014529385.1. Lineage (NCBI taxonomy): Eukaryota > Viridiplantae > Streptophyta > Polypodiopsida > Polypodiales > Pteridaceae > Adiantum > Adiantum capillus-veneris. The sequence continues at coordinate 22,960,257 of NC_140940.1, read as the reverse complement.
ATTTTCAAGAAGTTATCTCAATCTAAGGAAACTATCTTAGTTGATGATGTGCTGCACATTAATGGTGTCACTTTCATTCGTCATGCTGATTATGGTAATAGCATCCAATTGTTGCTTGCTAAAAGGCTCAGCATTGTACAAAGTGTTGTCATCACGCCTTACGTCTTCATAGATGCATAAGGAAGAGTCGAAGTGATCCGAGGTGCTGACCTTCTGTGGCTGATCAGACTCATTGGTCCCAAGGTGGTGCAACTAAGCTAGGCTCTTGTGTGAAAGTATGGATGCCAATAATGAGAATGATGATCCTCGCATGTTTCCTTTCCATTTTGTGCGTCATATCCGTGTGAATATTTGTATTGATAGAAAAATATTTTATCAGCAAAGAATAGCCCTGTTGTTTGGAGCCGAGAGACTTGGGGAAATCTTGCGCTCTCCTCATCCTGTCATTCTACCCTTACTAGACTATTGCCATTCCTTTGATGTGTCGATCTTCATCTTATTTTGAGCTAAGTTGTGCTAAAGCTCCAAATTGTAATTACCATACTCTATTTTAAAATAAATTGGAGCTGTTTGTGTAATTATTTACTCTCTCACTTATGGCCTTCCCTAATTTTTATGGTAAGCTTGGGGAGGTTGCTCCAGACTTTTTGGATAATTTGGAAATGGCCTTTCTGGTATCGGGAAGGGATGACGAAGCTACTAAGTTAAGGGCCTTTCCTTTGGTCTTGAGGGAAGGTGCAAAATTATGGTATCAAACTTTGGCACCTGAAGAAAGAAGAGACTGGGAGTCCTTAAAGATGGCTTTCATCGAAGAATTTTGCCGCCATGAGCCTCCAGAGGAGATATGGAGACAGCTCTTAGAGCTACGCCAAACATCACCCAATGACTATAGAAGCTATGAAGGAATTTTTTCCAACCTGTGGGAGAAATGGTGTGCATCACTAGGTGAAGGAGAAAGGGCGCCAGAATGCCTAAAGAAGGACTGTTTCCTGGCAGGGCTTTACCCCATCCTTCGAGCAAAGGTAAAAGGTAAATTCCCAGATACCTTTGATAAAGCTATGACTTATGCAAGGGAGAAGGATAGGAAGTTAAAATTCCAAGCTCAACTACAAGGGGGAATGGAGCCTCCACCGCTAGCTCAACCTACGGCAAGGGTAGTAGCAGGGACAGGAGCAACAGACCAAGAGTCCTCTCAACAAGAATTACTTCAACAAATCACCAATCAACTAGAGAGCCTGTCCATCAATCTGGTTCAAGGTGTAAGGGCTCCCCAGCCAGGAAATGAATGAAATAGACAAGAAGGACAAAGACAAGCACGTGAGTACATTTGCTACAACTGTGGAGAGGTAGGTCACGACATGTATTATTGCCCCCATCCACGACGCTATCAAGGAAATGGTAATCAAAGACGGCCTCCTCGCCAGCAAGTCACTCCTCCTCGAGCTAGGCCACTAAATGGACAAAATGCACACGTGGCTCCAACAATCCAAATATTGAGACCCCCTTCTCCACCACCACAAGCACCAACAAAGATCCCTCCACTACCATCGGGAGGGGAGGACAGGGCTGTCTCTGTCATAAGTCTTGACAATGGTAAGGATAAAGGGAAAGAAAAAATGGAGGAAGCTGTTGCCATGCCAATAAAGAGAGTTAGGAGACAAAGAACTGATGAAATGGAAGCTTCAGAGCCGGATAAAGGGAATGAGGGTTCCTCCCAAGTGATAGGAGACAAGAAAAGGAAGAGTAGGTCAAGGAGGCACATAGGAGTAGAAGACTTTCCACTTGGGGTAGGATCCATACCTTACGACCTGGTAGCAGATGTGAGTAAGCAAGGACCAAAGATTTCATGGCAGCAACTCCTCCACCTTTCCCCAAAGATGCGTAGAACCTGGTCTAAGATGGTCAGCACCAGGAGGGATAAGGCAAAGTCAGTTGGGTCTATTAGTGCAAGAGGCATGAAGGATATCGTGCGAGTCATTGATGCAGAGATTAAGATTCAGCGAGTCTCCAATGTGTACGTAGATGGTGGAGCCGAGATTTGTGTTATGACAGAGAAATTAATACACAGGTTGGGTTTGGAAGTAAACGAGAAAACTTCCTTACAAGCTAAGATGGCAAATAATGTAAGGGTGGCTTGTGTGGGAAAGGTTAATGGAGTGAAGGTTTCAGCTTTTGGTGTGGCAATCTCAATTGATGCTTATGTGATCCCAACTAAGGGGGAGGGCTATCCGCTAATCCTTGGAAGACCTTGGCTTATGGCTATGAAAGCTAGGCAAGATTGGGAGAGAGGTTCCCTTGAGTTGCGACCAAATCATAAGGTAGGTGACAAGCAACAAAAAATTGTGTATGACATGAAGCAGGGTAGACAACAAGACCTAGAGATGGAGACTTCTATGGATGAATGGAGCACAAGCAGCTGCTCTTCATCTGAGGATGAGTCATCTGAGGAGGATGCTAGCTCTTTGGAAGTCATGGGTATAATATTGCGAAACCGAGAAGGAGAAGGTGGTCAAGACTCTCTAAACAAGGAAGAAGCCACAGGCTTAGAGGAGATGCTAGCTAAGGACCTACTAGAAGAAGAGAGAGAACCCTATTTGCAGGTACTAAAGAATCATGCTCGCCTCTTTATAACTGATTACGAGCACATTAAAGGAGTGACGGTAACCCAACACCATATCCAATTAAAGGAAGGTGCCAAACCAGTGGTGCAAAGGCTAAGGAGATTAGGGCTAGTGCAACAAGATACAATCTTAAAAGAAGTAAAAAGATTACTCAAGGCAGGATTTATCTACCCAGTGGAAGATTCTGAGTGGGTGTCTCCAGTTGTGGTAGCACCAAAGAAAAATGGGAAGTGGAGGGTATGTGTGGACTACAAGCCTCTAAACGCAGCCACAAAAAGGGACCATTTTCCTTTGCCTTTTCAAGATGAAATACTAAATGAAGTGGCTGGTCATGAAAGGTACACAGTGTGTGATGGGTACTCAGGCTACTTCCAAATCAGAATTGCAGATGAAGACCAAAGAAAGACTACCTTCATAACACCTTGGGGGTGTTTTGCTTATAGAGTTATGCCTTTTGGTTTAACTAATGCCCCAGCTACTTTCCAGAGGTTTATGAACTTGGTGTTTCAACCTTACTTTGGTAAGTCCATACGAGTCTTCATTGATGATTTTTGCATTTACAGCTCTAGGGAAGTACATCTGTCCAAGGTTGATGAAGGTTTCACCCGTCTGGCCCAATTGGGTGGCCAATTGAATAAAGACAAGTGCCACATAGGTGAGAGCAAGGTCACTCTACTAGGCCATGTTGTGTCTCAAGATGGTATTGAGGCTGACCCTGAAAAGGTAAAGACATTGGTAGCTTTACCTACTCCTTCAAACGTGAAGCAACTAGTCTCCTTCATTCAAAAGGTTCGCTACATGGGATGATTCATACATCTCCTTTCTCAGGCAATCTATCCTTTGCAGCAGCTCACTAAACACACTACATTGACATGGAGTGAGGAGGGTGAAAGGTGCTTTCAAGAAGTTAAAACCATTTTGAGCTCATTGCCTGTCGTCCTACAACCCACATGGGGTGAATTATTCTATGTAAATCCTAGTGTAGGTCCAGAAGCTCTAGGACCTGTCTTGATGCAAAAAGACCCAAAGACATCTCTCATGAGACCAGTCTACTTCTCTAGTAGAGTGATGACAGCTGCTGAAAAGGGTTTCAGCGCAACTGAGCAATTGGTGCTAGCTCTTAAGTTTGCAGTGGAGAAGTTTCGGGCTTACTTACTTCCGAGACAATTTGTGGTGATCACAACTGAGGAGGTTTTTCCATATGCCCTACAACACATGGAATTGTCTCAAAGAATAGCAAAGTGGGTGGTGCAGCTTCAAGAGTTTGACTACACACTACAAGTAGAGGATTCCACCCGTGCTTGTTTGGCAGATGTCCTCACACAAAGGTGTTATGAGAAGGCCAAGAAAGAGGCACCTAGCAAGGTACCGCCTATCCCGGAGCCTGAAGTTCTACTGGGAGCACACAGTCTGTATTTTGATGGGGGTTACAAGAGGACCAAAGATAAGGCATCAGCAGGCATAGTAATATTAGGTCCAGAGAAGGAGAAGATCTTTGCAAAAGGGTTTCATCTAAAAGAGGTTCATTCTAACAACGAAGGAGAGTACCATGCACTTGTTTTAGGGTTGCAATGTTGTCTTTCTCAAGGCATCACAAAGCTAAATTTTTTTGGTGACTCCATGTTGATTGTTAAGAAAATGGTTGGTGTATGGGCCTGTAAAAATGACAAATTGTCTGTTAAGATGAGGGAAGCAAAGGCCTTGTTGAAGGGTTTTAAAGAAGTTCGAGTGCACTTTGTACCTAGAGATCAAAATCGAGAAGCAGATGCCTTAGCAGGTGAAGAACTACAAACTCTCATAGTAGGTGCTATCCTTGTGAAAAGTCCTTTATACCAGGGAAAGGAGGAGCTGCATGATTTACTTTACTTTCTTGAGCATTGTGAAGCACCCTCTGGTATGAGTAAAAGTGAACGTAGGTGGTTGGCAAAAAAGGCTACCAGCTATAGCTTAGTGAATGAGGACTTGTATTGTAGAGGGAAAGATGTTGTCTTAAGGAGAGTTCCTGCATCCCAAGAGATAAAGGATATTTTGTTTAGTTGTCATGAAGGTGTGTGTGGTGGCCACTTTGCACAAGAGATTACTAGCAGAAAGATTTTACAAGCAGGGTTCACGTGGCCAAGCCTCCATCGAGATGTACAACATTGGTGCCGCACATGTGAGGTTTGCCAAAAAGCTAGACCAAGGCGTCTTACCCATGAAAATCAGCATCCAATCAAAACCTATGGGCCATTTGAAAAATGGGGGATAGATGCAATAGGGCCACTACCTTGCACTCAATCAGGGAAGGAATACATCATTATGGGCGTGGAGTACATGACCAGATGGGCAGAAGCTCGTCCCACAAAGCGCATCACAGCCAAGGACGTGAGTGATTTCATTTTTGAATGCCTTTGTTGCCGTTTTGGCACACCTTTGGAGATTCTCTCGGATAGGGGACTGGGATTTTGAGCTGATTTAGTTGGGCAATTGATGAGCAAGTTAAAAATCAAGCGCAGGCACTCTACACCATACTACCCTCAGTGCAATGGTCTTGTGGAAAAGGTAAATGGTCTTATAAGTAAAATCATCACTAAGCAAGTGCATTTACATCCTAAGGCATGGGACAAACACCTAGATGCAGCACTTTGGGCCTACAGAACATCCTTTAAAACATCCTTGGGGTATACACCTTTTCACTTGGTTTACGGGCAAGAGGAACTATTGCCTATAGAAGTGGAGCTAGTGAGCCTCCGAGTTCTAAAAGCACATCAAGAGGATAGTCAAGAGAAGCAGGTGGAAGGAAGAATCATCGATTTGGAGAGGTTAGGGCTAGATCGAGAGTCAGTAGTGAAGTACTATGCAGCCCAGGCAGAGAAGAAACGAAAGAAGTTCAATCGCAACCTTGTCAAGAAAGGTATCAAGGAAGGTTCTTTAGTGCTCAGATACGACAATCACTTTGATCGCAGGAAGGATGGTAAGTTCTTGCTTAAGTGGGAAGGCCCTTTTGTAGTGATACAGAGGTTCTAAAATGGTAGTTACCAACTAGGTGACCTAGATGGTAAGGTACATCAGACCCCGGTAAATGGTTGGCGATTGAAGGCCTACCAATGTCGTCTTTAACAGCCATATGCTGGTGAAATCAATGCTAAGAATGGTTCAGAGGAGAGCTCATCATATTCAAGCTCCAACTGAGGTAACAATCATGTACATAGTCGTTTCAAAAAAAAAAAAAAAAAAGAAAAAAAAAAAAAAAGGAAAAAAAGAGAAGGAAAAAAGAAAAAAAGAGAATGCTACCAGTGAAAGCGGATATTGACAATGGGTGGGGTATGGCTTTCAAGGGTCTAGGAGACCAATTGTTAGTCATGGATGGATACAATTATTCATCAGAAAGGACTAAACAGGGTGCATCAGCCAAGAAAGCAGTAACATGGCAAATTCAATTGGTACCAGGTGGGTAAGTATTCAAGAGAACCCTATTGTAGCACAACCTACAGCTAGAGGCATCAAATACCTCTAGCTTAAGGGGGAGGGCTATATGATGCATGGTTTTTAGTACCCCTTCTGAAGATGCAATAAAGGCACAGTCAGTTGTTGGGGAGATGAGGATACTCTAGTCCAAGGGATCTCGAAAGAGAAGAAAAATCTACTTCACAAGCACCAAAGAGTAAAAAGTGCCATGGACAGAAGATACGTGGGAACGAGCTCTTATGCATGCCTACAACCTATATATTACAGAATAGCCCATTCTAGGTGTGAATTTCTAGTGAAATTCACACGAGCATGTTCGTGTGGCCTCACAACACAGCATACTCCGTTTTCACCTTTTTACCGACAGTAAATATTTTTTACCACAGTAAATATTTTTCACCTCCAGTAAATATTTTTCACCTGCATGGTAAATACAAATCACTTTTTACCTACATTAACTCTTTTTAACCATGGTAAATATTTTTTACTGCACCATAAGTATTTGGTAGGTAACAGTTCACTGTTACTAGAAGCAGTGATTGGGCATCAACAATGCAGTTACAGGAGGAGAAAAGGGGAAAAGCTTATGGTAAAGGTGAGTCAACAGGGATAAAGACTTTTGAGTTGAAAAGAGACATGCTGATTTTTTCAAAGAACACATGTCAAAAGAAGCCATGGTTGAGGATTTTTTGAGAATTTGATATTCAGGAGGACCCAGCTGCCACCTCCCCCCTGCAGGTCCCCCCCCCTGACATGTGCAGAATCTCCAGTTTCAACAGCCACCTTACCTGCTCTTAAATGCTGGTCAAGGCCTTATCTCCATGTGTCACAATCAGAAAAATCAGCACTTACCCTCCCCTCTCACATCACTCTAGAGAATATCTTGATGGTGACATATCAGGTGACCTCAATCTGTTGACCACCCTAAGCAAAAAGTAACCCCAATCAGCGGATTTAAGCATGTTTATCCCTAATCCTAAACCCTCTTAGAAACCTATATAAGGAGGCCTTCTCTCACTCAAAACAAACACTTCACCCACTTCACCAAGCAACGAAGCTATGACGACATTGCTCACAACGAGGAGCTATGGATGGAGCTCTACTCTCTCTCCCTCTCTCTCTCTCCCTCTAGTATGCTACATTACTAGCCCTAAAACCTAAATAAGGAGTCTTCTCTCATGCTCCATGGCCACCATCCTCGCCATCATTATCTAAGGTATTGATGTGTTGCTAGTAGGATCATACCTACTTACTGGGTTGATTGTTTTTGACAAGGGATTATGCCATCCTTGGCTTGCTTCTCTATATCCTTGTTATGTATGATCAGATGCCGTTGTATTGTTAAGCTGATGTCTTGTGTATATATATGTTACATAAGGTCCCTAAGCTTCGTTTCTATGTGTTTTGCCATATGTTTTGATGCCATCATAATGCCAGAAGTCTCACTTGCCTATGTGCACTATGTGTGAGGTCCCTAAACCTCTTAATTTAGGGTGGTGCCCCCTTTGTTTTGTTCTTTGCTTGTTTGTATGAGGCGTGGTTTGTGGAGTTTGCACGAGTACAGAGGCCACCCGATTGCACTGCTCTTTTTCCCGCTATCAGCATCATGCTTTGAAGAGATGGAGAGGGCATTAGACAAGCTAGATGACCTAGAGTATGAGTTGGAGAGTGCATATGAGTGGCTTGCTGATCATAAAGGGGAAAGACGTAAGTCATGTGCAAGTAGGAAGAAAGTGATTTGTTTGCGAGAAGCATGTCAGAAATTGAGGGATGTTTTTGAGGAGGTGTTTGAGTTGAGCGAGGATGAAGATGATGAGTGGGAATACCCAATGGACGTGTCAATATGTCAGGGAAAGGGAGTACAAGTGGGAGGAGTGAGCCAAAGGAGCCACCAAGTACCCATAGATACCCCTAATCCGACATAAAAAATTCCACCAAATGGGCAAATTCTTCACCACATACATCCAAATAACAACCATGATGTTGAAAACATGTGTAGAAGAAATGTTTTTGCATCAGAGAGTCTCAGATTTGAAAATTCAGCTTGTAAACCATATCAGATTTTAGTTCTAATTCCTCCTAGAGAATACTCTGATGTTGCAAAAACCATTATTTTTGCAAGTTTTCTTGACCTATTGAAAGATGGAAACACAACATCAATGCATGCTTCCACTCACCAAGATAGGACTGAACATCACCAAAAATCAGATCAGGGGAGTCAATCTGAGTGTCCAAAATCAGATCAGAGCAGTCACCCTAAATGTGGAAGACTTCATGTTTTAAGTAAGAGATATGGCATTGATGCTGATATGTTTGTTGTTGATTCTGAGCAAGTTTTTGATCCAATTTTGAAGCCTGAGACGTACTATGGAAATGATCCTATGGACCAACATAGAGATTTTCTGATAGGTGGAGTGGAATTTTCTGATCTAAAAATAATGTCGCAAGTACTTGATTCGAATTATGATGTGATGCAGCAAACTCCAAGATTTCTTGGAATGCAAAAACAGATTTGTTTGATTTCAGAGGTTGAAACTCAACTCATTCAGACTCTCAATGTTGATTCAAATTTTTTTGACGTGTTTATAGAGTTTCTAGCAATTGAAAATGATCATGAAAATGCTCAGATTGAGGAGGAGTTTATTGATTTATTTGTTTCACAGAAAAACTTAGATTTTTATGATGTTTTTGGGAAGGAACTTGAGCAAACTATTGTAGGTTTGCCAAATTTGTGTGAGGATGATGCTACTACTTTGTTTTATCGCTCTGAATCAATTCAGATTAAAGAAAAAGAAGATCAGATTGGTTGTTTTCTGAATTTGCAAATTCAAGAAAGTTGGTTTTTAGAGCCTAACTTAGATTTTGAAGCAAAGTATCAATGTTCTAGGATGTTGCAGATGTTGACGATGCATTGCTTGATGGTTGCAAAGAGGTTTTTTCATTTTGAACCAATTCGAGGTCATTATGAAGTCCAATTTGATTTGTTGGAAGTATTATTTGCTACAAATTGGTGGCTAAAGTTGATTATGGAGATGTATCTCAGCTATATGAGCTTGTTCTCAAAGTCAAAAGTTGCAGATATTCAAACTTGTGGAGTTTTTCAAGATCAGATTTCTATGTTTGAAGTACATGTTACCGATGTTCTCAATGCAGAAGTTGCAAATCATATTTTGCAGATGCACAATGTTGAGGCTGATGACTCAATGATCCATATTTCATATTGTTTAAAATAGATTTTGCAGATTGATGATCAGGCAGAAACAATTTTTTCCTTGATTTTGCAAAAGTCACGTGGAAATCAAAGGGATATGAAATTTTGGATCCTTTTCATGACAAAATTACAGAGTTTGTTGAACGGAATGATTGATTCCTATGGAAGGAGTTGTTCTATCTCTGATTTACCTAAAATTCTTGATTTTGAAGAGAAGGACTTTATTTCAGATTTGGAGACAATTCTAACTCAATGTTGGAAGAGTTTTGTCTATTTGCAAAGTTTTTATGAATCAGATATTGCAGATTTTCAGATGGATACAATATTTTGGATGCAATATCAGAATTCTGAATTTTTGATGCAGATATCAGAATTTGCAAAGATGAAGATGTTCTTGAAGCTGAATTTATTTTCAAGAAGATTCAGTATGATTGTTGATTATTGGTTTTACAAGTTTATCTTGTATGAGGAGGATTGGATGTGTTTGTATATGATGATGTCGGAGTATTGGCATGTTGCTATATATTGGTGCACAAGTAATTCACTTGATCTAGTGAGGTACTGCGCAATACTTTGGGATATCAATGTAAGTTTTTTGGGAATTATTGGGCGGTGTCTAATTGTTTTGTATGGTGTATGTTGTGTATCTTGGATTAAGTTCTAGGCACTACACTTTGCATCATATAGGGCTATTAGCAGTGATATTTTGGGACAAGGCATTTGACTCTGATCAAGGGATATGTGAATCCGAGTCGAATTTCTACGAAATCCACCACCAGGACGTTCCATGTGTTGACAGGCACATCAGTATGACAATTTAGTGGTCAGTCAGATCTGTTTTGCTAGTCAGTCGGATTCTGATCGGTCAAATTTTGGATTACTGTTGAATCACATATTGCTGAATCAGATACTGTTGAGTCTGATATTATCTGAAGTCGGATTTGTGATGAGTCGGATCTGTGCTGAGTCGGATTTGTGCTGAGTCAGATATTTGGTCAAGAACTTCTTTTGGGCAGTTACAACTATTTCGTGTTGGATAATTCATGGGCTTAGAGGACGACTTGGAGAGATGATCTCTCGAACTGTAAGACTTTCTTGAAGATGAATGCGAGTTCTGAGTTTGCCCTAATCTCTCCTCTTTGCTCCATCCGATCTTGTCTTTGTGTTATTCTGCTGAGTCTGATTCTTGTATTAAGCCTTATGAGGGCTGTTTAGCTTGTTTTTCTTCATGTGTTGTCGAACCCCAACATTGATCATAGGATATGGTCAACATGGTTGTGGCAAGGAAGATCTGGAATGTTTTCAGCATATCTAAAGTGAAGAAAGACATTTCTCCATATGTAATCGTGTATGCATGCACCTTGAAGGTTTGTGGCATTTGCACAAGACCTTACATGGGTGAGAGAATTCAAGATGAGCGTGCTAATTAGGGGTTGTTGTAGAAAGGGGGTTTCTAATCACCGAGAAAAAAAAACCGAGCGAAGACAAATTCGAGCAAATTGATACGATAGCAACAATAGTGAAAGGAAAAAATTATGCCATGCACATTACTTTCACTAAAATCTAACACTCAATCGACAAAAAAATAAGATTTTAGAACCAGTATGAAAATTGAATACCCGAGACACAAGCAATCTATTCATACTTGAAACGTATACAATTCAATTCCATGTTGCATACCTGCTCTCAAAAATAGGTTGTAAAAAACTTGGAAAGATCCATTTCACTAATTACCAAAAGTTCAAGTCGAATCTTCTCGTCCCACTTAAGTTCGTTGGCAGCATGTGCAACATTGGCTTCTAAGTTGCCTCTTAATTCTCTGAGCCCTCCTAATTGAAAATTTAAGGATAAAATAAAGCTTGAAGAGGTGCCGTGCAGGATCTCCATATTGCTGCTTTATTTGATTATTTTGCTTTTGAAACAACTTTCCTTAAGACAATTTCTTGCCTAACGAGTCTATTGTGGGATCAATAGACAAAAATGATACGACCCAAAGCCAAATGCAAGTTCTTCTACGCAGAAAAGGCCCGAGTCTCAGGTGCATTTTGTTGTTGGATGCAGAGATAGAGTCATGAAGCAACAATTTCTTAAAAGCTTCTATAATGTGAGTGCTCTCACTGTTAACAACGCCCAAGGCCATGGCACAACTAGAGAATCATCTAATCCTAGGATATCCAGGCAAGATTGAAAGAATCTTTTAGTCCTAGCTCAGAGAATGGTGATTTACAACTTCCAAGCTTGCTACATCTTTTGCAGCAATAGGTAAACAAGAGAAACCATCACATGAGCAGAGGTACAATAGAACTGTTTCTTCTACATGCTGACGTCTATGGCTACAATCCAATGTCCCTCCAATCTATCAGAGTACTATCATCTATGACTAAGGATAAATATCGGACTGTAAGCGAACGTCATTAGCGTTATGGGGTATACCATGTTGGAATCAATCAAGAGTGTTGGTTCAAGTCCTCACTTGTGTTGAGTAGAGTTCGTGCTCAATTGTACCTCGCCCTAGTTTGGATCCCGAGCTATGTTGAAACGAGTTCGTGCTCATTTGTAGCCTATGTTCAAACATGTTTGGTGGAACAAACTGGTGACTGGTTAATCTACTAAGCAGGTTGTCCCCGCGGCTACATGGGAGGCTCTCAAGGATCCCATATTCTTGAGAGTCTGATATTTAGCAAGAGCCGGATTGTGTGGGCGTGATTCTATAGGCATGAAGCAACAAATGGGCAAAACGTAGTAATTGTAGGTGCGATTGAGACAAAAGAAAACAAAAAATAAATCATTCACAAAAGCTTGGAATCCAACTCATTTTGACCAATGCTATTTGTTTCAAAGGAAAATTACCAAAGTACCCCTCTAATTTGTGGAAATTCTCAAAAAGCCCTCAAATTTTAGAAATTCCCAAAATACCCTATTTTGGCTAGATTCTTCGAGATTTTCTAATCTTTATTCCTTTTTGACAATTGAGATCCGTTTTTGAGTGCTTAGCATGTAATTTGTCACAAATTACCTCATAAAAAAGGCAATTATGTTCAAAAAATAATGAAGCAATTTGTCTGCAGAGCCTTAATAACCAACTCAAATTCTAGTTTTAGCATCTTGTATCGATAGACAACTAGTCTTCTTGTGAATTTTGGGAGTTTAGGAAAAAAATCGGGGATACTTTGGAAACTTTTGAAATTCCTAAAGGGGTATTTTGGTGACCCTACCCGCACTAGTTTGCTACTGCAACTAGTCCGTGCCGGCGCGGAATGGTTGAAGCAGCAGACCAGGGAGCTACTAGAGAGATGGTGTGGTGGGAAGGGAGGTGAAGCATCATGAGAAGGGGGGGATCAAAATGAAGGCTTACTGCTGGAAAACCATACAACCATCTCTCTCTCTCTCTCTCTCTCTCTCTCTCTCTCTCTCTCTCTCTCTCTCTCTCTCTCTCTCTCCACCTCCACTGGCTGAAGGGGAGCGCGCTGACAAGGGAAGGGGAAGGGGGAGGGCGAGCATGGTGAGAGGGGGATACCTATGTGACTTTGGAGAGAGAGAGAGAGAGAGAGAGAGAGAGAGAGAGAGAGAGAGAGAGAGAGAGAGAGAGAGAGCATTAGAAAATTTCGAAAGTCATTCGGAGGACCTTGTAAGAAATTGTATTTCTCTCTCTAGAAACTTTTTTTAAAATGCACTTGCACCTTGTGAGTACGTCCACAAGGACAACCAGACACTTTGAAAAGTAGATTTATATTCCCAATCGTCCTTGAAAACGATCACTTTTTTATTTAATGCGAGCGTCTTTTTCAGGAGGCAGGTGCGGCGCATTCAATGCAGCTTACGTCATCACTGAAAGTTGAAAAGTCACAAACTGTAAAATAGTGATAGATTTTGAGGATTTTGACACCACCAATGCATCCGGAACGCCAAAATACCTTAAAAACGAATGTCTACTTGTCTCATTCCGACATCCGGAGAGGCAAAAAATGTCAAAAAACCCCCAAAAATGGGCTTTTTACTAAAGGCGCGCGAGGAGGCATTCTAAAATTTTAGAATGCCCCTCTGCGCGCCGTTAGTACAAAGCCCATTTTTGGGGGTTTTTGGACACTTATCTTTCCAAAAAGCCCCTTTTTAGAGGTTTTTGGACATTTTCCTCTCAAAAAGCTCCCTAAAAAAAAGAAAAAAGGGCCTTTTTACAAACGGCGCGCAAGGAGGCATTCCAAAATTTTGGAATGCCCCCTCGCGCGCTGTTAGTACAAAGCTTTTTTTAGTGATTTTTGGACACTTATCTTTCCAAAAAGCCCCTTTTTAGAGGTTTTTGGACATTTTCCTCTCAAAAAGCTCCCTAAAAAGAGGAAAAAAGGGCCTTTTTACTAACGGCGCGCGAGGAGGCATTCCAAAAATTTGGAATGCCCCCTTGCGCACCGTTAGTACAAAGATCTTTTTAGTGATTTTTGGACACTTATCTTTCCAAAAAGCCCCTTTTTAGAGGTTTTTGGACATTTTCCTCTCAAAAAGCTCCCTAAAAAGAGGGAAAAAGGGCCTTTTTACTAACGGCGCGCGAGGAGGCATTCCAAAATTTTGAAATGCTCCCTCGCGCGCCGTTAGTAAAATGTTCTTTTAGGGGTGTTTGACATTTTTGGCCTCTTTGGATGTCTAAGCGAGGCAATTGGACATTCATTTCTAGGAGATATGTGTGTTCCGGACGCATTGGCATTATCAAAAGTTTCAAAATCTTCCACCACTTGATAGTTTTGTGACTTTTGTAGTTCTAGTGATGACGTATCCCGTATCAAATGCACCGTATCTACCTTCTGAAAAAGGTGCTCGCATTAAATAAAAGAGAGTACTCGTCTTCAAGGACCACTAGATTATTAAATGAGGAGAGGGACACCTTTTATATTTTTGTTAATATCAATCTATTTTTCTACGTAACGTAGGCTCTTCTCTCATTGGAGGAGCTTATTTTCCTCTCTCTACCAAAAGGCCCTCCAAAAGACCTCCGAAATCTCCTAATGAGAGAGACCTGGCGTAGGTGAGAGGTGGGAGGCGAGAGCGTCAACGCTCAGAGTGATCGCAAGCTCTGTGTCAAGCCACTAGCGCAGACCAAAGCTGAATATTGATTCACGTGTCAAGAGGAAATTCAAAGGGTGCATTTTGATGCCTAACATTGGGTATGGCTCAAACAAGAAGATAAGGCGTGTGCTACCCAATGGTTTCACAAAGTTTTTGGTACACAATTATGCTGAACTAGACCTTCTTATGATGCACAACAGGAAGTTATGTGCTGAGATTTCTCACAATGTTTCCACTTTGAAGCGGGAATCAATTGTGGAGCGAGCCGCTCAGCTAAACATTGCAATTACCAATGGTTCTGCTAGGCTTTGTAGTCAAGAGGATGAGTAGGTACTACCCAGTCCTAATGATGACAGCATTAAGGATGAGATAATTAGGAAATATTGGAATTGTAATTTTGTGTTTGTGACAGCCACGCTTTGACGTTGTACTAGGTTTTGAGAGAGAGAGAGAGAGAGAGAGAGAGAGAGAGAGAGAGAGAGAGAGAGATTCAGACTTGTTCTCAAATTATGGATAAGAGAAACTATAAACTTCTAAGTGAAGAGGAGGTGGAAATAGCAACATCAAGGCAATATCTCCTGAACTTGCCAATGTTAGTAGTTCACTTGACTTTTGTTTCTTTGCGAAATAGAATTGCTCTGTTGTTAGATGAATAAATGTGTGTGTTTTTTTATGTAGACCCATTACGTAAGGAGAGGCCAATGATTTCAATAAAAAACTAAAAGCATCGAATGAGGGGCCAATGATTTTAAACAAAAAACTTAAAGAATCGAACGGGATACTAGCGGTTCAACACAATTGTGAAGGAGAAGGCCAGTCGATGCAGAAAAGTAGTATTGGGTGAGGTGGAGGGTGGACAAGGAGGGAGCACGTAAAGCTAAGGGGTCGTGGTACCATGCATCAAGAAGGTGTAGTCTTGAATTATGCAAGAAGACATGCAAGTCTATTAATTTGCACAGCTACACTTGTAGAGCAACTCATATGATTGCCCGAGTTATTTTGGGAGTCCGGCATTAATCATATGTCGGGAGTGTGTGAGTTCGAGCCATTAAGATAGATTTTCTTTAAGATATGCACCGCCTCCACGTGTTGTGAATTCGGCCATATTACTTTGGTCTTCAAGCTCAAGAAATTATATAATTTATAAACTTCTTCAATCTAGCTTGTCCACAAACGACAAGGAAAGCTCTCGAATGCTAGGTACTCGCAACCACTAATTGATTACGTTTTGCTCATTATTGCTTAGGCGACACAGGGCTAGAAAAATACATTTTTTCTAACCAGTGAAAATAACGGAAAACTTGAAAATCTCCCAATTTTTAGGTCAAAATTTGAAGATTTTGCCGGTAATTGCACTAAAACTTGTGTAAATTTATTGGTTTTTTAAAGGCAAGCTCAAATCGGTTAAAATACACTAAACCTTGCCTTTTTTTTTACACTGCTTAGGCCCTTGGTTAGGGTTGATCACTTATTACTCTGAGACACCATTTTACACTTCGATAAATGGCTACCTATTAGAGATTTCATTAACGTAATCACGATCGGATGATTACGTCAATAACTTTAGTATTTACACAAAAAAATCACGTGATCACGTTAATTGTTAACGTGACTTTGATTATGATCTGCAAAAACCTATAGAGCTGGTTAGCCCTCCGGGTTTTCCATTTATCCCTGCGGGGCCCACCAGGAAAATGAAAGCCCGGCGGGAATAATTATATATAGTAAACAGTGTACTGCTAGCCGCGGTCTTTTAGCTAGGCAAATCCTTGGGGAGTGTATTGGAGTGCCGGGTATAGTCATCTTCTTGTGAATTGACATAAGGTTACAAAGTCACAGGTCCTTTTTTTGGGCTGAACGTGATTCTTAATTCGGTAACCACTTCTAAAAAGTTTTAATTCATTTAACCGACATGAAGGTACGAAACCAAAACAACTAAAAACTTGGAGAATCATGCTCATTGCGAAGAAGCCATTGGTCCAAATGAGGCCTGTAATTGGTTTTAGAAGATGAGCATATATAAATGACGAGTCGATAGTCAAGGGTCGGATGTCCTATACTAGTGTACCGGACATATAAAGATCCTTGAAGTCTTGCATTTGAGTTGATTTACACTTTTCACTCCACAATATAAGAGCTATAATCCTTGATTGGGTTAAAATAGCTTTTATATATTGAATTGGTTGCATGGGTGGGCTACAATCCTTCAGTGGGTACAAGTAGTCCTCAATTGAGTGATTATATTGAAGATTTATTTGAGCTCATGCATTGGTTTATACAGAGAGTGCATTATGTATTACAATAGATTATTAGTGCATGAAATGACCAATCATATATTTTATTGCTTTCGTTTGTCTTTTTGTAGCAATTGAAATTAGATGTGTCTTATTGTTTGCAAATCAGAGTGGGCATATAAATAATCATTATAATAATAATTTCATAGAGAGATTCATAGCATTGTTATAGTTATTATGTCATGCATAAACTACATTGCAATGTGTATGGTTGCTCACAATATAGGTGATCGATATGTGGATTGACTAAAGTGCATTGAAAATCTCATATTGTGCATCATGGTTACTTTCATATTGAATGGTTTTTAAATTATATATTGAAAATAAGAAAAATGTTTCAAAAATTGAACCTCTGATTCTTTTGTCTTTAGTTTTAATTTAAAAGCAATGAGCAAAATGTGGACACAAGTGGTACGAAGAAGCCAAAGAAAAAAAAGCTCCTGGCAAAGAGTGGGATTATGCTCACAACATATGCGGCCGATATATGGAGTGGCAATGTAAATTTTGTCACACAACAAAATCAGGCGGTCAACCACGTATTGGGGATCATTTTCTGGGTAGCGCTAAAAAGAGTTGTAAGAAATGTGAACATCCTCAGGCACCTGCAGAGCTACAAAGCGTTTGAGAAAAGAGCTCGCCAAAAAGGGTGGCAAGAGACAACAGATATATAGGTCTGTGGCTTTGAATCAAGAGTTCTCAGACCAAATATTATCTCCAAAAATCCTATAGTGACGCCAACTAGCCTTGGATAACAAGCTGAGGAAGGAGAGGAAATTTCAGGTAGTGTTCCTTTTAAACGTCACAATGAAGGTGGACTTTATCAAATGCGTCAAAAATAAATACATCAAAGCTTTAGAGTGCAGTCTCTAGAAGAAGCACAAACTGCACTCGCCAAAGCAATATTCTTTACTGGAAGTGCTTTTGTCATGGTAGACAGCAATCATTGGAAGGCTGCTTGGAAGAAAATTGGTGGGTTTGGTCCAGGATTTTCAGCTCCTTCTTATCACATGATAAGGAATGTTTTCTTGGAAAAATGTTACATCAAAATCAAAGAGCGTGTTGGCAAAATAATACTTGGGAATATTTCGCTTTCAAGATGTACGATTGTCAATGATGGCTTGTCAAATGTTCAGAGAAGACCACTGATCAATGTAATGCTAGTTTGTCCAAGGGGAGAAACGTTTATAAAGTCGATTGATAGTTCTGGTGAAATTAAAAGTGGAAAATATATTTTTGAGGTCTTGATTAATGTAATTGAAGAAATTGGTGTTGAACATGTAGTTCAAGTAGTCATGGACGCCAAGAATTATAAAAATGTTAGTAAATTAATAAAAAAGTGCTTTCCACACATTTTTGCCAATGGTTGTAATACGCATAGCTTAAGCTTGGTTGCTGAAAGATTGGTACACTAGCAAAGAAACCACATGGTTCGCCAAAATAATTGATGCAGCACGTCAGGTTGTGAAATTTATCTTGAAACGACAAAGAGTGCTCGATTTGTATAGGATGTGCATGTCAGTGATGTTGAAACTTCCTCCTAAAACTCGGTTCTGCACACACTTTTATACCTTGGAATCACTTTTCTGTAATAAATATGTGGTGATTGACACATTCAATTGCGCGGCCTTTGATGAATGGCAGCTTGAGCAGAAAGAAAAAGTGAAAAATAAAATTACATGTCTATGTGGCAATGTAAACAAAGCTGCTTGGTGGAGGAGTGTAATGGATGCATATGCCCATTATGTTCGCGATCCGCAATCTTGATCAAAGGGCACCAAACTTGGGCAAAATGTGGATGACATGGTGGTCAGTCCAATAGAATCTTGAAAATCCTGAAGAGCTGAAAGAGTCTATAGTAGAGAAGGAGTGGCGATTACCATTCTCTGGCAAACAATGAAAAATTTTGGCTACGTATTTTCATGCAAGGTGGAAGAGAGCTTATTGTCCACTCCATAACGTTTCTTACATGCTTGATCCAGAGTATTGGAATCTAGATATGATGTCCAATACAGAGGTGGTAAGCAATTTCTATCACGTGGTCAACACGTTCTACTCCAACGTTCAGGACCAAATTAATTGCATCAAAGAAATGAGTGCATTTAGATTAAAAGAAGTTCCTTTTGCAAATGATTTTGTATAGGTAATGGCAAAAGAGAAACCTGCATAGAAGTGGTGGATGATGAATGGTGGAGAGCATTGCTCTACCTTACGTCCCCTTGCAATGAAAGTACTCGCACAATGTGCAACAAACTCAAGTTCAGAGAGAAACTGGAGTATGTACAAGTATGTTCACAGCACTATAACAGACTATTAGCGAACGGAGCAAAAAAATTAGTGTATATTTTTTACAACGAAACGATATTGAATCACATTGAAAGTGTTGGCTACGAGGAGGAAATGCCAACCTGGTTGTATGATTGTCAAAACAAAGATGAAGAAGAGTTCAATGTTGGTGTATCTCAATGCACTATAGACAAAATAGAAGAGAATTTGATAATAGATGTGCAGGTTGAATTACAAGGAGAACCACAACACTCAGACTTAGAACCAGATAAAAACTCAACAGATTCAATATAGCTTGAGAGTAGAATGAGTAAATGTCAAAAACCATTGTAAAAGACCTTGTATTAAAATGTGTTTTGAGTAATTACAATGCTTCATATTCGTGATAATACATAGTTTGTCGATCTCAGTTGTGTTGCTCTGAAGCAGCATCTTGCTCATCAAACATATTTTTAATTATGCTAGGGTATCTTGGCATCCTTGCTTGAATTTATATTCGTTTTTCATGCCAAACATAACATATATTCCTTATAGAATATCTTGTGAATAGATTGATTATCGACTACTATTTTGCGTTAAACGAATAAGACAAACTAAATGATAATAATGACCACATATCAATGTATAATATCCACTCCATCCATCAAAATTCTTGTAGCAAACTGGACATTGGAAAGATGAGGATGCATTAGGAGATTTCGGAGGTCTTTTGGAGGGCCTTTTGGAAGAGAGAGGAAAATAAGCTCCTCCAATGAGAGAAGAGCCTACGTTACGTAGAAAAATAGATTGATATTAACAAAAATATAAAAGGTGTCCCTCTCCTCATTTAATAATCTAGTGGTCCTTGAAGACGATCACTCTCTTTCATTTAATGCGAGCACCTTTTTCAGAAGGTAGATGCGGTGCATTTGATACGGCTTACGTCATCACTAGAATTCAAAAAGTTACAAAACTATCAACTGGTGGAAGATTTTGAAACTTTTGATACTGTCAATGCGTCCGGAACGCCCCGATATCGTAGAAATGAATGTCCAATTGCCTAGCTCCGACATCCAAAGAGGCAAAGAATGTCAAAAACCCCTAAAAGAACATTTTACTAACGGCGCGCGAGGGGGCATAATTTTGGAATGCCTCATCGCGCGCCGTTAGTAAAAAGCCCCCTTTTTTTCTTTTAGAGAGCTTTTTGAGAGGAAAATGTCAAAAAATCTCTAAAAAGGCCTTCACCTATCACATAGGTTTTTTCTTCATCATCTTAGCCTTAGAGATCATAATTTCGGGTCTATAAGAGTGAGCACGCACACCCATTGTTACAATTCTACAAAGTGCATTTTGATCACACACACACACACACAGACAAATATAACATACACACAAACACATAGAGACACACACAGACAGACACACACACTCACAAACACACAGACACACAAATATAACATACACACACACACACACACACACACAAACACAAAGAGCCCCTCTTTCTCTCTCTCTCTCTCTCTCTCTCTCTCTCTCTCTCTCTCTCTCTCTCTCTCTCTCTCTCTCTCTCTATACTATAGGCGCGCGTAGAGAGGCACAACCGGTGTGCATGTCTCTATGCGCGCCTTTAGTACTGTGCATCCACCAGTGTATGTGTTTATGTGTGTATGTGTGAGTGTTATAGAGAGAGGAAGTAAGGCGGGGGAAAGAGAGAGAGAGAGAGAGTCTTTCTGTTACCTTATACTAACGGCGCGAGAAGGTGTTTTTTGAGGTCAAAACATGCTCCACGCGCGCCGTTAGTAATGGGAGTCTCTCACTCTCTCTCTCTTTAAGTATGCTAAGCTATAGAAAGGAGAGAGAGAGAGAGAGCATGGTGCAAAAGTGCAATAGAGAAACATGGGTAGGCTTTCTTGAAAGATAATTGTCCAAAAATCACTAAAAAGAGCTTTGTACTAACGGCGCACAGAGGGCATTCTAGCATTTTAGAATGCCTCCTCGCGCGCCTTAAGTAAAAAGCCCATTTTTTGGGGTTTTTTGACATTTTTTGCCTCTTCGGATGTCGGAATGAGACAAGTAGACATTCGTTTTTAGGGTATTTTGGCGTTCCGGACGCATTGGTGGTGTCAAAAGCCTCAAAATCTATCACTATTTGACAGTTTGTGACTTTTCAACTTTCAGTGATGACGTAAGCTGCCTTGAATGCGCCGCACCTGCCTCCTGAAAAAGACGCTCACATTAAATAAAAAAGTGACCGTTTTCAAGGACAATTGGGAATATAAATCTACTTTTTAAAGTGTCTGGCTGTCCTTTTGGACGTACTCACAAGGTGCAAGTGCATTTGAAAAAAAGTTTCTAGAGAGAGAAATACAATTTCTTACAAGGCCCTCCAAATGACCTCCGAAATTCTCTAATGCATTTGAAGTAGACGAGAGGACCAAATCTGGATGCATGACAAGGTGGCTGATGTGTGTCCCTTGTATAGGTGTTGGATTCACTTACTGTGTCAGATTTTGAACGTTCTAACTTAAGCGGTGAATGCTTTTGTCCATATGGACTTGTGAGGGTTGGGGTGTCTGGGTGGCTATAGAAAGCCGTGTTATTTCTGCATCTTTCTCTGCCAACTGTGTCATGTAAATATCCTTCTCTCTTTTTAATTGTAGGTTGGTGCCTTCCACTATCAATGCCAGCTCATCTCGGGTGAAAGTGACACAAATCTCCCTTAAATCATGAGTGGCAACAGTTGTCTCCTTTGACGAGAAGTCTACTGGTTGTTGTTGCACAAAGTGAACATATAACATTTTTGCAAAATATAGCGCACAATATGCATTGTGCAGGGGATGGTCATAAACCTCCAAATAAATCCTCTCAACGTTTTCTTTGATCGCATCATGGTTGAACTTCGAAACCTTCCACCTTTCTTTCTTGATCTCTGCATCCTCACATGGCCATATTGTCTTGATCATCTCCTTTGTCACTTCTTTATTGATCTCTTTCCATTGCATGTGGTTTGGATTTGCCTATTTTGAGAGTTGTCGAGCAGTATGCGTCCCTTTTTGTGCCGACATGTCGTGTGCCAGAGACTTTATGCGCTGAAATGTATTAACAGCCGCTTGTTGTTGACCATCAGGCAGTGATTAGGTGCCAATATCTTGTTCTTCATCGGTCATTTTCTCTTAGAGCTTCAGCCAATAGATAGACAAATATTCAATATCATTGAAAAATATATATTCTCGCGATTCAATAGTCTCACAGATGCAAAATATAGCAACTTCTTGTTCACAGGGAAAGTGCGCGGAATCCACTAAATCAAACCACAACAAATGCGACTAATTGAACCACAAGGAAAATTTGAAATACTACCAGTTAAATGACAAATTTAAAATGACTAAAGATAATTGACTCAATTATGTGATCCACTTCAAACCAAATATTACACTTAAATAAAAATTAGAATACCCTGGACAAGACATGTATATCATAGAAATGTTTAAATCGGATAAAATGATGGTGCAAGTTCAACAAGGGGACGTTGGACAGGGTTAGGGTCTGTCTTTAAATATTCTTTGAAAAATATCAACACGTGAGAAGAATTCCTTCTTTGTTCCTGCTCTTTCAACTTCATCGAACAATCTACTTTAATTCGAATAGCCCTCATAACATCTTCGTCCGGGTGGTGAAAAAATTCTTCTGGAAAATAAACTTTTCTGGCTGCACTCCAAAAATTTGCCAGCATGTCGAATAGGTAGCCCAATGCATAAATGTCACTTGCTTTTGTGTATGCATCTGTGCACCGTGGATCGTATAGTTCGGGAGCAATCCACGGTCGCTTAGCCATCTCGGCATTCCCTGCTCTCTATGCATCCAAAAATGCTTCGTCTGATTGTGCGTTTAGATGCAGATAATTATTTGCTGCGTGCTTAGCTGGTTTCTCAGCATCATACCCCAATCAATGATTCTGACGCGGGGTTTATTGGCCCCAGTAAAGTCCAACATTATGGTGAATGGGTGTAGGTCACTGTGCACTATACCGACCGAGTGGGCAGCCGCAACACCGTCAATTAGGCATGACAAATGGTTGGCATCTACTCGATCGCTGTTTTGATCTGCACCGTGTCTATCTCGCTTATAGGAAGATTTGCTACAGGCAATGAACTCCAACCGTGTTGTAGCTTGTGCATGTGTCGTCTGAACAATCCGTGAGCGAATGGTAAGCGACACATCATGTCACCCACGGTACCCCCATTGTAGTATGGGGATATCGTGATCCAAGGAGCTTCGTTAGTAAACCCAATGTACCTTACAATGGAGGGGTGAAGTGTTTGCATTCCTTGCTCTGTCTGGAAGCTTAAAAAAATTTGCCTCACTCCCTCCCTTGTAACATTTTTCCACATATATAATGTGGTCTGGAAAAAATGAGATGCCTTTGATGGTGTACAATGTGCACACACCGAAGGGGCCTGCTCCAATCCTCATACCTTCTACCAAGGCTTTGTGAGGGATGCCGAAAAGATGACCGCACTTTGCATTCAAAGCAGTGCGCATGATTGTGTCGGTGCCACTGGCATCAGATCGACCTCCCAAATCTGCTTGTGCATCTTGGGCCATCTTCAATCTCTTGGGTAAAGCTGCTTGGTCTTACACTTCACACGCTTCATCTTTACCTTTTGTTCTTCCCACAATTTATCCCAAAGCTCAAATTTTGACATGTCGCAGGCAGGTGGGATATCTTCCTTTAAGTCTCTGCAACATACTTTCATATTGCCCAACACTGTCCTAACCTTGTGGTGGGGGTTAAATTCTTGTATCCCTGCTGGAAGCAACAACTCGTATTGGCCTTCAAGTCACAACTTGCCCTCTGTGTTCTCTCATATAGCGCTAGTGAGGTCTTTGATGTAGACATCGCTTTCCCTAATCTGATGTTTACAATCAGCTGCACATAATGAGATGGCCAAAATACATTCTTTATGAATGGCACGCATAATACTTTTCTTTTGATTTGGCGTCATATTTTCACTGGACAATAAAAAACAACATATCAAATACAAATTCATGGTTGCAAATGACACTAACACTCTCACAGTATCTCAGGTAAACCCTTAACCACCACTTGAAGACTTTAAGAAACGTACAAGGAAATATTGATAAAAATTGAAAATAATATTCACTTAAAATTGCAATCTGTTACACGTATAAAATGCTGATCAAACAAGTAGTTTATAAGAACTTGACTCAGAGCAAACAATACATGTTAACAGTTTGACACATTTCAACATATATTGAATTTTTAACTTATATTTTTCTCCATGCACGCATACTAATTCAAACAAAGAACACACCGACTTAAAAACTTCAAAAACACTTAAAACATTGGAAGTATACAGATTGGACTAGCAAATTGTGTTCACACACTTTTTTACATAGAATTTATGTAAATGTAGCAATCAAAAAAGCGATGATAATTGATGCTCTTTAAAAAGATACAAAAGAATATTTAACATGAAAATCGTGTGCATTTAGATTTTTTACAGAGAATTTATGTAAATGAAGCATTAAAAATAGCGATAATGCTTTAGAGTCCTTTAAAAAGATAAAAAAAGAATATTTAACATGCAATTTGTGTGCAAATACTTTTTTTACATATAATTTATATAAATAGAACATTTAAAATAGAGATGATTGATGAATAAAGTATTCTTTTGAATATGATTAACGAGCATATAATTTCAAATGGACAGTTAAAAACAACAAAATCAAACAATTCATACATTTTGTATATGAAATACTCTTCACAGCCACGTTATCGACCAAGTATTTCATATACTTAATACTTAAAAAATTAATTGCACATGCACATAAAAATTATATGACGTTCGTACGGCCGGGTTAACGACTTGATTGCCACATTTATGCAAAAATAGATGCTTCTAACAAACAACACTCTATTAGCCGTGTTACCGACCGAGTGCCGCATGAATCTAAGGAAAAACAATGGCTTGCATACGAACATCATATAGCCGTGTTACCGATCGATGCCCATATGCTTTTTGGGAAAGGGGAAGGAAAGTTGACTTACCATAAGGATACTAGATTCGCCGTGTTACCAACGTAGTACCCTGACAGTAAGCCAATACTTACCACAAGGACACCATCTTCCCTGCGTCACCGAGGTGATGCCCCCGTGATAAGCATTGTTCCGTAGGACATCTTACACACACACTTCCATTGTGTGGTAAGGCACCTTATTATTTTTGCTGCACAATACGACAAAAGGCACGCTACCACACAACACATACCCACACACCACACATACCTGGATCGTGTGGTCAGGTACTCTACGCTGCCGCGCACTGCGACACAGAGCACGCTCCCACACGAGCCCGTCTGTCCCTCTCTCCTCTCGACATACCTGCAAAGGTGGTTGGTGAGCTCTCTCTCTCTCTCTCTCTCTCTCTCTCTCTCTCTCTCTCTCTCAAGATGAAAGCAAGCAATAGCACCCAGCAGGCCCGATCGGTTCTGCATATATATAATTTTGCGAGCCTGTTGGGCTTTTCAGTTTCCCCGGTGGGCTCGCCACGTAAACTCAAAAGCTCGATGAGAATTTAGTGGGTCCACAGGTCACCCTTAACCGAATTATATGTGATTATGTTTAGTGTAATCATGTAAATGTGTCAATAAGACCTTGTGATCACACAAAATTTATCGTAATTACGTAAATATTAAATCCCTGCTACCTATAGGAGAGTGAATGCTAGAGCCCTACTCTAATGGTACAAACCACTATAAAACACTACATGGTATGCACTTGGGAGTCATGTTTGATAGGTTGAAAAAGTACGCTTCGAAGAATTCCGAAGACTATAGATGGAAATGTATTTCAAGTGGATAATAGAGGTGGAAAGTGCTAGAGCATCATATGTTAGGTGCCCTTGGCTTGTCGCAAGCACCAATGTGGAATGGTTTCGCCGACACTTGCAACATGGCCGGGGCATTTTTTTTTCCATAATTGAAATTGGCTCCAAGTTTGGTTCCATGGGATTAGTCATCATGGGATTTGAGTTTGGTTGTGGGGTTAGTTTGCAACAATGGAAAACCCTCTTGTACTTTTGCAATTTTCTCTTAGTAATAAAGAATGTCTGAAGGGACTTGCTCGATTATTTCATTGCTCGGAAATACCCGCTTGCCAATTTGTATAACCCCTGTATAAACATGCCTTGCTTGATGGTGCTTTGTTCCATATGTATGCCAAATGCAACCTCATGAAAGCATGAGAATTTCTTCATGGAGTTTTTGTTCGGGATGTGTCTTGGAGCGTGTTCATTACTAGGTATGCCCAACATGGCTGTGGTGAGGAAGCTTTGGGCAAAGCTTGCATAAAATTTTTGGATTGGAACAATGATATTAAAGTTGGGGGGATGCTTGGAGCCCCTAATAATAGACACAAAATCCATCAAACATTTCCAAAGCATTGCATTTAGAAATGCAGTCTTAGTTTTTTTCACTCAAACTTGAGAGCACAATTTGCTAGATTAAATCAAGCCTATCTTTCCTTGAGCACTCATCCAAACATGCATGACTAGTTCAAACAACTGTTGTGCTCTTGTGGGAGAGCGAAAGATACATTGGATTGGGGTATTATAGGCATGATGAGTATGTGTTTTTGAGTGGCAAAGATGGAAATCTTGGTGGTTATGTGGATAAGAGTTGTGTGTACGTATGTGGTTGTCTGCCCTATGGCTTGGTGGGTGGTTGGGTGAGCGTATGTTGTAATTCTTGAGGGTCGAGGACTTGAGTTGAGTTCCACAAGCAATTATGAGTTTTGTGTGTAGGTCTTTTAAGAGATAGGGTTGTGTTTGTCTAAATTGTAGGGGAATCTAGCTATAGAGATGTCTCTCTTTGTCTTCTTATTGTTAACATGTGGAAGTGTGAGCCTATATGCAATAGAGTTTGGGGATGTTGCTGAAAATTATCATGTACCAAATAGTAAGTACTTTGTTTTATACTGATTTGGATACTAGTCAAAGGTCTAAATAGAGTATAATATGCACAATCACTTTGTTGTAAGCATTTAATTACCACTTGTCAAGGTATGTGGCAAGATTCTTTGTGATTGACAATTTGTTTAATTGACATTAAGAAATACATGAGGGATTATAAAAATGAGTTTAGTCAAAATTTTACATTAACTACATCTATATATAAAATTGCAAAAATGTTCACAGGAGGGGTGTATCAAATATTGAAACATTTTAAAAAAGGGTTTTTTTAAATTCTCTATGAACACACGTCATATGCATAACTATGAAAGGTGCCACCCCGAGCTCTATCTCCTACCTTCATCACAATCCTGCAACAATCGGCACAAGATATCTCAAACGGTGTTGCGGATGATTCAATTATGGATACATCCAACCTTTTGGAGGTCCAATTTCTAGTCAGAGCAAAGGAAGCTTTTGTGCAACATGACTCTATGGATAATGAAGACATTGAAGGTAACATTGATCCTATGGAATGTTCTGAGAGTGTGTCTTGTCTAAAAGAAGAGAGTGACGAAGAAAATGAAATCATAAGTGGGGAAATCATAGACAACATTGATCATAAAGTGATCATTGTGTACATGGAATGCCAACTCCAAAACAAAGTAGAAGAGTGTGAGTTAGATCCATGTGACGATAATCTTCAAGAAGTGTTTGAGGATGTTGAAAAGCATTGGTATGACCCATGTATATTAAGCATGGAGGAACCTATCATGCAAAAGGCCAAAGTTTTCACAAAATCAAAAAGTAATCCATCAACCTTTGGGGTGGTACAATATGAGGAGTTCCAAGGGGGGGGATTAGAAGGGGATGAAGAACATGGGAGGGTAGTAAAAAATAAGATCATAAAAGGAAATTGTCAAAAGGGTATCATTCTCTCCTATGGTGTATTAGTGGGTACCTTTTCGTTCATGAGATAGTGTCTTAGCAAGGAAATCCAAGCTTTTGAAGCCCCAATCAGCTTCACATTGGGTTTCACCTCTTCAAAGTCAGCTTCTCCTCTCTTTACATAAACCTTTCATCGTGGGCACCATACCTTCTTAAGTGGAAGAGAACATGAATACTTGGTGATGAACGGATGTTTCCAAACCTTCTTCATTTGGCTCTTTGGTGTATGGAGGTCTCAAATTGAGAAGCTTCTGGTCTTCATCATAGATTGGAAACTTGTTGATTGCTACATGTGGATATTTCACCAATCTGTACCAAAATCCATTCTCTTCCAAATTGTTGGAAGAAATAGGAACCTTCGTCTATTATCTACTTATGTGGTAAACTATTTGCAATATCTTCCAATAGCAGTTGGAATCTGTGAGGTCCCCACCCCGCGGCGTATCAACCAACGGATTTGATGGTGAACCTGGTGGTCACTAGATCTATTGCAGAAGCAAACAAAATGGTTCAGGGTTCGACTAGCGGACGATCTCTCATCACAAGGTGAGTCGAGTTCGAGCCTACTAGCAGGGAGATCTAGCTCCACCTCGCAGGGGAAGCGTACTTGAACTATCTAGCGATCCTAAGACTCACCTTCCAAGAGGAGAGAAAACCCGAGTGCCTTTTTTCCCATGTTTCAGAGGCACGTGCTCTCGAGATTTCACCGCTCTAGGTGCAATGAGTATTACTAATATCGAAGTAAGCACTATGGGGACAGAGTTCCTGACCAATCGGGACCACCCATCTCGTAGGCATTGGCAACCTGAGCCCAAGCCCCCACTTTTCACCCCCATACTCACACTTCCTTGTGTGACCTAATTACTACCACAAAGGTTGTTCAACATAAACATTCCTTGTTTTAATTCCAAAGCACATTTTTCGTTAAGACAGCCCTTCAACCAGTATTGCAAACAACACCAAGACAGTATTCTAGTAAAAATTCTACTCAAACTTATTCATTAAAATTCCAATGTTCTGGAGGTACAACATCCCCCCTCCAGCGAGAGTTCACTCCTCCCGTTGTCACCTAGCTGCCCATACAACTAGGTATGTCCACCGCATAGAAAGCACGTCATGGACACTCCCACCGCATAGAAAGCAAGACGTGGGTTCCCACCGCATAGAAAGCAAGTCGTGGATATCCACCAAAGCGAGTCCTCTTAACCGGGGTCATTTTAAACTCACTACTTTAAATAATTAACTTGGAGAAAAGAGCTAATGTTCGCAAGCGTCATAACAAGCCAAATGATAGATTAGCAACATCAAACAATGCCTGCTACATGAGAGGTTTAGATTTTTCCATATAGCAATCATTATGGATGATACATAATCCTATGGGAACCGGCTCTAAAGATAATTACTCGGCTTACATGATTAAGAATAATAGGATTTTACTAATGGAATTACCAGAGAGATGAATTAAGCACGATTAATCTCCTTCGTAGCAATTAGAGGGTGTAGAATCACCGCATGCATAGGTGTGAGAAAAACCACCTCTTAGAGACTTAATGACAGATTAATCTTACCTTAATTATATCTTAATGCATAACAGAGATGAATCTAAATCAGCTACAATATTAATACGTGATAGAAAGAGTGATTCTCATCAATCTACACAATTACCAGCTTACCGATTAATTTCTATGCTACCTAGAGAGAGAAAATTTCTAATAATCGTGCACTAATCATTAATTAAGAGTGATGAATGGCTGATAATTCAGCTATGGGATGATGATTACATAATAGAATATGGTTAAGGAGAATTTAGAGAGTAATTATAGAGAATTACGACTAGGAGTAAGCATAATAGACGAGAAATTTAGATGGTAGAGAAAGGAATTTACAGATAGCATTAATTAAACCGTGGTTACCGTGATTAAGGACTGATAATCTTCTCGATTTTCTGATCTAATCGAGCTTCTTGAGATGAGAATTTGGCAGCACCTTCCTCCTTGCTTCTCCTTCAAAAGGTGTGTGAACCGGCAGCACCTTCCCAGTGTGTGTAGGTGTGTGTGTATGCATTGTGTGTGTGTGTGTATGAGCATAAGTGTCTTTGTGTGTGTGTGTGTGTGTGCAGGTCTTTAAATAGGCTCCTACAGGCTGAAAATCGACCTGGGTTGCTAAATGCATCTGGGAGCTTCTCCAATTAAGCATTGCAAGTCTAGTTCCCTACTCACCAATTGTCAGGTTGGCTAGTTTAACTGACTCTGAGACTTAGTTACTGGCTTGGCAGCTTTCCCCAGGACTCCCACAAGGCAAGAGGGTGCCCCCTAGCTGCTAAAGCTCATCTGGAGTGGCCTGGGACCTGTTCCCACACAGTCCCCAGCTCCGGTGCCTCCCCGCTCAATTTTTGGAAAAATTGATTTTTTAGCTAAAACGGGTCATACGAGTCGGATTTTGATGCCGTAAATTGCTATACAGAGATCTAACTAAGACGTACTGGACCGAGTACCTGCCATATTTAGTAGCCCCTGATGTCCGAAAATGATTTTTTTTGAAATTCGGGGTATGGGTGCAGTTTTTCGAGACGATCAAAACTGGACAGGTCGGATGACCAAAAACTTGCTATTTTTGGATTTTTTTTTCAAAAATTATTTTAATTCACATTTCGAAGCTTTAAAACGCTCTAAACATCATGACACTGACAGAATTTGGAAAACTACTAAAAATAGTAACTTTTTCCATTATGTTCATTTCATGGTACGCTAAATGGATGGTGCTCTTTTGATCGGGGTCAGAGACCTTACAGAATCATGGATTAAGATTTCCTAAATCATGAAGGTCATAGAATTTTTTGCTTGATGAGCCTACCTAGGTTGAATGAATTTTATGAGCTACAGTTCAAAGATTTTCTCATACAAGCTCTTGAGCATCGTAGCAGATAGTCAACTTTACACAGGAGGAAGAGAAACCTATCTTTTATATCACATTCATAGTGGTGAAGGCAATGATGGACAAAATAATGAGCTACAAGTTTCTTCAACCAAATTCAGTAAGTGATTTCATACCATACATCTTTCTCTGGGAAACAAACTTCAAGATCTTTGATCCTGGGGGGTTCTTATGAATATTTTTAATGGAGGTGGTTTACTCAACCACTTCATTACATCATGTTATTGGATTTTGAGACAATCTTTCATAGCACACGAGGTTTTCTAATGATACAACACATGTGCTTCAAGAAAGATAAAAGCAGACAAAGACAGACGTTACAAGCCTTACAAGATGTATCTTCGTGACTTGATCAATTGGATAATGATACATGAATGTACCATTATCTAGGGGAGGGGCTAATGATAGCCGTTTTTCGGCTATCCAAAATTTCCATAGTGAGCTACTTCACCCTATCAAAATCACTCAACAATTGTGATTATCCTCACCCTTTCACTGTACATAGGCGTGTGTGAGTTAGGGGACTTTCCCCATATCTCCTTAAAAACCCTCAATTAGCTAGTCATCATTGGGCTAGTTGAGCCAAAAAAAAAAACAAAATAAAAAAGAAACGTATATTATGGTCTCTTTGTTTGTAAATATTTCATTGTATATAGGGTCTAAATATAGGGATTTTTTATAATTATTTTGGTATTTCATTTAAATATTTATACCCAGGTGTATGTTTTATTAGGCTATGTATGCCTTCTTTTATCCTCTTGCACTATACGTATATTTTTGTTGCCAACGTGTACATTCTCTAATCTCATTTTTTTTTTTTCTTTTATACAAATCACCTCCATTTTTCTTATCCTCACCCTTGTGAAAACCAAAAAACCGACTCCTACTCCCTTGGTCACTTTAATTATATAATTCTCATTTACTTGCATACTTTTTCTCTTTCACCCAAAATAATACAAAAGAGGGACCATATCATATGATTCCGATATCTTTTTTCATATCCATAAGTCTTCCATATTTTTTCACTATGTACTAATTATTCTAACACCATGTGCTCATTAAGCTAAAATCCATGAATAGTCCATTCTAGTCTCACCATGTATATCTTTCTTATTCACCAATAATGCTCCTCCATGCATGTGTAAAGATAACATGGATGCTTTGTATCATGATATGACAAAGGAGGGGCTCATTCTCGGATGCATTGTGCAAATTCAACAAAGGAGGGGCCCACTAAAAGACTTTTGCAGGCCTAAAAAACAGGCTTTTTGGTGAGATTTTTGGCGTCTATCTTCGCTCAGAATCGAAAGAAGTGGCAAACAGACAAAATGTATCCCACAATCTGAATAATAATGTCAACTTTTTGCATAATTTTTGAAGCTACCATCGGTAAGATATAAATTTTATGGTGGATCCCAATCGGGCCACTTTCTCTCACAAGTCAGCCTAGTCTTCTCTCACCTCCCTTCACACTTCTACATAGAGACACACACACACACACACACACACACACACACACACACACACACACAAACACTCACTCATTCCTCCTCTTCCATCACCAAAACATGCACCTTTCATGGCTCCTTTCATCTTCTTCACCATTTCCAACTCTCCCTTACTCCATAGCTCAAAAATTATCATCTATGCACATATATAGCTCAATTTCTCTCTCTAGAATCAAATTCATAGACCTACCAATCACAGGACTTTGATAATGGAAAATTCAACTTTTACATGGTCACAAAGAACTACATCGACGGAGTTCTACAACCGCTTCACTGGAGGAGATAGGTAGAAAATTCCCTTTCCATCTTGTGGCTTCCATCAAATTGTGTATATTCTCATCCTTCACTTACTTTTTATCATTGTATAAATCATGTAATGTAGCTTGAGTGCATATGCCATGTAATTTTACACCATCCTACTAACTACAAACTACTAAAACTAATGACTAGCCTTCTTGTAAATTGTACGCTCTACTATCTACTAGAGTAGGCACGTCCAAGTTACTCACCTCTCTCTCCTTTTACTCTCAATAATTCTTCCCCTTGAGCCCACATCCATGTGACTCAAGAGATAAGGAAGACCCACTCCCATTTTAAAAATAAAAAATATTTCATAATCTTTTGTATTGACAATAAATTTGATTAGGTCTAATCCTAATCAAGGCTCTCCTCACCTATAAATAGAGTCCTTTTCCCTTTGTAAAGGGGATGATCTCTACACTATTGCTCACTAATTTGAGCATACCATTCTCCATCTTCGTTGTAAGGAGAGAGAGTGAGCTCTCTATACACCATTACTTGTGGTGTATATGAAAGCTTCTTGAGCTAGTTGTAGCATTGCAAGGGAGTGAGTGATTCATAACTCCCAATCAAAGTTGTACCTACTCTTGCACATCAATTGAATCAATAATTTGGACATAGCCACGGTTCAAAACTCTCTTGAGTCTCTCCAATTCACGCTTGGAAACCTCATCTTGTTTGGTTTAAGGTGACATGTTATCATTTTGAGATTCTTTTGTAGTATTTGCTTGTACGTGACTCAAGAGCTCTTGTGTTTGTTTTGTTGTTTGGCAAAACATTATAAGAGGGTTGTATGGTGAGAGGGTTTCCATAACCCTAGGATAATGTGTAGATTGTAACATCATCAAACTTAATTGAGTCTCTTGACTCTCCTCCAAGCTATTTATACACTCATGTTGAAGCTAAATTCTTGCTCTCTCTCTCTCTCTCTCACACACACAAACTTTATCTCTCTATGTTTGGTGTGTGTATTTGTAGCATTGATATTAATGGTAGTGTACCCTTCCTTCTCACTTGTATTGCTCAGGGATTCTCCTCTTTTGCATCCTAGTTCGCTATATAACTAGGTGGTGCACCTTCACTTGTTTGGCTGTGGGTTTGTTGTTTCTTGTTCTTGCTTGTAGCTGCCCCAGCCCCAATTGAGCAGCACGGGACCCTTGAGGAGTGTTTAGAGGTTGCATCTCTTGTTGACCGCCCCGGACCACCTCAATTGCAAGCCCATTAAATTTCCCTACCCAAGACTTTGACAAATAAGAAAAATAAATACCTAAAATCCAAACCAATTAATGGGATCACATTGGCAGTTCACTTGAGATGCCTAAACTTTAACACCCTCTCTATAGCTCATAGTGGGCATCATTAGTAAGACCAGGTCAATGAAGAAGCTACCATAGACACCCCAAAAATTGGCCACCAATTGGATACACCTTGGTGTTGCTCTCATCAAATTTGTACCTGAAAGTAATTCCATCTTAAGCATTGGTTGCCTTTGTAGAAACTTTGAACCGTGGACCACACTACGTCCAATAATCCCCATTTGTGAGCTGTGAACACATCACATCCAAAATATAAAACTCCAAGATAATGAAATGTTGGAATATATCCTATCCATAATCTGACCAACAACAATGAATTGGCTAGCCCATCTATAGTGTTTTAGACGTCTGATTGGTTCCTTGCCAAATGCGTGTGCATTGAACTTCGACCTACGAGTCCAAACACCAATAACTTGAACTCCAACACAAGGGTCCAAATTAATTATGGGGAGCATGTACTTGCCCCTCTCTGCCACTCATAAGCCTCTCTCTGGCTAAAGCTAGTGGTGACACTTGTCATTTGACTAGAAATCAAACGTCGGGGATATTATGGCCACCGCCCAAGTTTCATGCCGATCTCCTTTGTCAAATCTTTATTACCATTATCTTTTTCCACCTTGCCTTTCTCCTTGTGTATTTGTGAGTTCTTGATTTTGCCTTTGGCTTAAACTCTTGAGCCAAACAAAGAGTTGAATCACAATCATGACTGTGGTTGTACCTCCCAGAGTACCGAGGCAACTAAATGAGTATTGATATTTCTATCCTTGTCTAACTGACCTTTTCCATTGTCCTCTAGCAAACTCCTCCGTTATCTTTTGACTTCACAAACTCTAGCCAAAAAAAAAATCGGGTTCCTTGAGAACTGTGCCGGTGCATGGGCCGCTAAATGGATGGTTGATAGTCCGTTATCCACAGCTTTTGGTTGCTTTTGGTCGATGTCATCACGGGCACTCAAACAAGGGGGTGCCTTGTTGAAGTTGCAAAACTTGGTATCGCATACCTTTTTACACTCCACAAAAAAATCTCCTTACCACTCCAAATTCCAAGCCGCAAGGACTCCAAGCTGATGTCGATTAACTCCTCTATAATCCAATTTCCCGCCCCTTAAGCTCCAAACTGGTCACCTCTCCCAAGCTACAAGATTGGCATGAAGCCACTCCCACGTACAATGCTTGCCGCACCCTTTGTTTCTATTTCCTTCTCCAAAACCGCTCCTCAAAGCTCTCTCAAGCCGCAAGATTGGCACAAACCTGCTTCCACGTACAATGCTCGTTGCACCCTCTGTTTCTATAGCCTTCTCCAAAAACTCTCCCCAAAGCTCTTATCAAAGTTTCTTTCCAAATCGCTCCACACCCTCTCTCTCCCAAGCCAAAGATGCTCCTCAAAGCAAGGCTGCCACTAGCGTTTTAAAACGTTGAAGACATTCATGATGAAGCCATCGTGGAGAGGGGGGAGGATGTCACTTGACATAGAATTTTAACACGTTGTCACCAAGTGTGAGTCGGGGTGCTTATAGGCCAGCAATGATTTTGAAACGGCCGCAAGAGTTGAGGGGGAAAAGCCGGAAGAGGGTTGGGGGGGGGGGCTTTTGAAATGCTTGCTATGGATCAAGGGGTGGTGTTGGGGTATAAAGCCCAATGTGGTCGCCCAGGTAAGTGGACGGGCCGCCAGGTATGTACACATGTTCTTTTGTAAAAACCTAATAAGAACTCACTATGCTCTACACATTACAGTAGAGCGAGTTCACCATATCGTCGTGCTCTTCTTCTCGCACTCTCTCTTGCGTCGCACTTCCGCTCATACTCCTTCAACTGGTATCAGAGCTCAGATCGAGGCTCGGGGCAGCACTGCAGGAGGCGAGAGTCATCAACTCAGATTGGAGTGAAAGTCGACAGGCAAAGACACGGCCCCAAATCTCGTGGGTAAGCCTGACGGGCTCGGTGTTGTCAGAATTTCATTCTGAGGTCATCTCGGCCACCGTTCGGCTTCGACAAAGGTCTACGCAAGCCATTTTCGACTACGTGGTCTCGACGGGTGCAAATCCGACTCTGCAAATTTGCGGTTTTTGGCCTACGACTGCAGGTGCTGAGGATATCGACACTCCCAGAGTGTTGATTTGTGGTTGTCTACACATCGAAGGACGGCTCACAGTTCTTGGAGTTGTGTCACATACGACACGGGCGCATCTACACACAGACTGTAGGCGACATCCACTAGTTCATCAGGTAGCTTGTGTTTGCTGCTTGATATTCCAGATTTCATCATGACATTGCAGGTAATTCCACATGGGATGTATTGTCAGAGATGATGTATGTTTGTTGAGGGTTTGCTGGCTGTGAGTCACACAGCAAACAACCGCCGCAGCGGTTACAGCATATAGTGGGAAATTTGTGGATGTATGACTTTGTGGGAAGTCTATGTACTGTCAGATTTACTGCAGCCTTTGTTGAGGGTCGAGTGAGGTTTTATTGAGCTGGGGGATTCTCGAATGTTGAGATCCTTTCGGTGATACAGGTCTTGGAGCGATCCCTCAAGCACCCTTAGATAGGCAGCTAGGATGTATTGACTGTGAGTTAGAAAGTTGGGATTTCATCTTTGCTTTACTGCCGTTGAGGCATTGTCGTAGTCTATGCTTATAGGACAGTGACAGCACAGTGAGAGACAGTACAGGTGCAGGACAGGTTTACCCAGAGCTTACAGAGTCATAGAGACAGTGTTTTTTGAGCTGTTTTTGGTCTGTTTTTTGAGTACACCAGAGCCATTTTACAAAGGAGACTCTGCCAAAATTTTTGCAGAATCTGAAGCTTTCTTGGTTCATTTGACAGGTTGATATTGGTTCAGAGGTCAGTTTACAGTGGAAACTCTACCGAAATTTTCCCAGAAAAGTAAACTACTGTGAAGCGTAGCTATGGCTGGATCACAGGACACTGCTCTTTACAATATCAAGAAGCTGGATGGAACCAATTTCCCATTGTGGAAGAAGCAGATTTGGCACTTGTTGGTACAAAAGAAGCAGATAAAACCTATAAAGCAGATTTGGCACGTGTTGGTACAAAATAAGCAGATAAAACCTATAAAGCTCAAGGGGATAAAACCAGAAGATATGGACGAAGATGAATGGAGCGAAATGGATGAATTGGCACTTTCTACCATTATGCTGACTTTGGCAGAAAGCGTTTACTTCAATGTAGCAGACGAGATGTCGGCTTATCAAGCATGGTTAAAGCTGAGTGATCTTTATGAGAAGCAGAGTGCAGCTTCACAGGTATACTGGCTTAAGAATCTTGTTGACTTGAAGATGAAAGAAGGGACACCTATGTCCAATCATCTGAATGAATTCAACACAATCTATAGTCAGTTGTCAGCTCAAGGTGTCAAGTTTGATGAACCTGTTAGAGCTATGTTCCTGTTGATCACATTGCCAGAAAGTTGGGACACTTTTCGCACAGCTTTGAGTAATTCTGCACCTCCAGATGGTTTGAACATAGCAGGTGTAGAAGGAAGTCTGCTTACTGAAGAAACCAATAGAAAGACAATGGACAAAGGCAAAGGACCAACCTTAGTTGTTAGGGGAAGGACCAAAGAAAAGTACAAAGGTGGAAAGAGGAATCAGTCTCGTAGCAAGTCTCGCAGTGCTAAATGTTGAGATGTCGAGCTCTACACCTTGAGCTAGCATCCACTACGGGTCTTGGCCGCTTACGGCATTTACTCACTGGCGCGTTAGGTGACCGACACGGAGGATCTCTGCCAGTGATTCTACAGTTGGACTACGCTTATAGTGCCAACCTAGTACGCTTCTAGCGAGTTCACACTTAGTGACCGCATGTACATATGTGCTACTTTTCAGCTTTAGCACTTAGTCATTTTGTACTCTCTTTTCTGTGAAGAAGAAGAAGAAGCTTTCCATCTCTGTGTGCTTTGTGCTTGTCTTGTGTAGCTCTCTTGCATCCTCATTCTTTACATGGTATCAGAGCCTGGTGCAGGCAAGAGAGGATAAGAGAGCAAGAGCATCACAATCCCCTCGTTCGCAATCCACGACCAGATGCCGAGATTTTTCGCACAAGTTTCTGAACAGGTCTCCAAAGTGCAGTATACAGAGATTTACTGTACAAGTACAGTGGTTGTGAAACACTTGATTGTGGACACTCGTTGAGTGTAGAAAGCGTTACAGGAACCACGATAGCAGGTTCAGCAGATTTGCAGGTTTTTGCAGATTGCAGCTATTTTGTCTTAGTGCTTCAAGATGTCTGACGGTTTCAGTCAGATTGTTACTGAGAATCTTGAGAAAAATAACTACACTGCATGGAAGTTCAGAATAACAAATTTCCTAAAAGGAAAAGGTTATTGGGACTATATAGAAGGAGACAATGAAAAGGAACCAGAGATTCCCGAGGCAAATGCTACAGCAGAACAAAGGAAAGCTTTGAGGGACTGGCAACAAGGCGAGAGCAAAGTGATGTATTGGCTGTCTATGAGCATCACAGATGGCATGATGGGCTATCTACAGGATGCTGAAACCCCCGCCATTGCATGGAGAAACTTAGGCAAAGTGTTCGAGGTGAACACCAAGGCCAGGAAGCTTCGACTAAAGTCGGAGCTAAATCAGGTTAAGAGGAACAACCTCTCAATCAATGATTATGCCTTGAAGATCAAGAGTATCATTGAGGCTCTTGGATCTATTAAAGTCTCAGTGGAAGACGATGACATTGTCCGTGCATGCTTGGATGGTCTGGGAGATGAGTATGTACATTTTAGGTCTTCCATGAATACAAGAGACGACATCCCCGTGTTCCAAGATTTGATTTCTATGCTTATTCTTGAGGAGAAGAACCTTGACACATCTTCTTCTCATGGCAGAAATAATTCTGAACAGGCCTTCTATTCTAACTCCAACAGAGGTAGAGGTAGAGGTCGTGGTCGAGGCCCAAGGGGTTGCAGGGACCAATTTCTGGAAGGTCAATCAAATCAAAACAATACAGGTGGCAGGGGAAACCAGTCTCAAGGCAGGGGGAGTCAAAGAGGTCGTGGTGCAGGATCAAGCAGGCAGCAACATACTCCAGATAGTAGAGAATGTTGGACTTGTGGTGAAAGAGGTCACATGTCACGTGACTGTCCAAAGGGAAAAGCAAGTAGAAAGAGAGAACAGGGCAACTATGCATCTACTAGCAGAGATGCAGATGACAGCAAAAACGAGCGCATGTTTGTTATGTAGCATGTAATGAATACAATGACTGCAGAGAATTCCACCCAAGATGATGTTTGGTATGTGGATTCAGGTGCCTATAATCACATGACGTCTCGTGGAGAGTGGTTTAGAGATATGCGCAAACCAGATGTGTCAGGCTATGTGCAGACAGGAGATGATACAGCTCACCCCATTGCTCATGTAGGGGACATACCTCTAAATACGAAGAGTGGGAAATCAAAGTACTTAGCAGATGTACTTCATGTCCCAAACATTACAAAGAATCTTGTTTCTGTTGGACAAATGGTTGAGCAGGGTTTGCAGGTTCGCTTCAATCCAAATGGCTGTTATGTAGAAGATTTCCAGAATGGCTGTAAGCTGATCACAGAGGGCAAATGTGTGGGCATAATGTTTACGCTGAATGTAGACATGCCTGAGGTAAAAGATGCATTATTTGCACAAGGCACAGGTGTTGTGGCTGATGTTGACATTTGGCACAAACGCATTCGCCATGTCAATGAGCAGAGATTGCGCAGCATGCAATCAAAACAGATTGTAAAAGGTTTGCCCAAATTCAAGGTGGATGGTATGCATAAAGTGTGTGCAGCATGCCAGTTTGGAAAACAGTCAAAGGGCTCATTTCCACATGAGCGCAATGTATGTAAAAGGCCACTTGAGGTGGTGCACACAGATGTTTGGGGTCCAAC
Source organism: Adiantum capillus-veneris (assembly GCF_014529385.1). Taxonomy (NCBI): domain Eukaryota; kingdom Viridiplantae; phylum Streptophyta; class Polypodiopsida; order Polypodiales; family Pteridaceae; genus Adiantum; species Adiantum capillus-veneris. The sequence continues at coordinate 22,920,496 of NC_140940.1, read as the reverse complement.
CGATACTGCAAGTATGCATGGTTGCAGGTATTATGTCTCTTTCATTGATGACCATACAAGGAAAGTATGGGTCTACTTCATGCGTAACAAAAGTGAAGTGTTTGGTCACTTTCAAGACTTCAAAGTCATGATTGAGAAGGAGACAGATATGCAAATCAAGACATTGAGGTCAGATGGAGGGGGAGAGTACTTCTCCAATGATTTTTCAGATTTTCTGCGAATGCATGGTATACACAGGCAGTTTACATGCAGATATACTCCACAGCAGAATGGGGTCGCAGAAAGGAAAAACAGGCACATTGCAGAGGTTGCACGTGCATTGATGAATGAGAAGAACATGCCTCATCATTTCTGGGCTGAAGCTGTAAATACAGCTGTGTACATTATGAACAGGACACCTACAGCTGCGGTGCATGATGTAACACCTGAGGAAAAGTTTACAGGTACAAAGCCTGATTTGGCACACTTGAAAGTGTTTGGTTGCATAGCTTACGTGCATGTACCAGATGAGTTGCGTAGGAAATTGGATCCTAAAGCAGAGAAATGTATTCTTGTGGGATATTCCCTTGAACAAAAGGGGTACAGGTGCTACAATCCTACTACACGAGAATTACGAGTGAGCAGAGATGTAGTCTTTGATGAGATGAGCAGCTGGTACAGTAATGCACATGGCACTATTGGGGCTGATGTAAAAGATGATGTGGTTGTACAAAATGTGAGGCCACAGTCACAGGTTTTGAGTGGACCACAAGAGTCCTCTTCTCGTGGCTCTGTTGAGAAACCATGGAATGGTAGACTATGTACGCAGGTTACTCCACCAAGAGGTACAGGGAATGTATCACGAAAAGGAAAGGAAAAGGTTGATGAACCTCCCTTTATGGTTGATGCATCATCAGGTTTTTCACATGTAGACATGGATTCAGATGGTTCTGAACAAAGTCTTGATAAGGAATTTGGAATTCCGGCTGTCAGGACACCTGGTGTAAGGAAAGTACAAGAAGATGCTAGAGGGCAAAGGAGTGACCAAGGACCGCGCAGATCTTATAGAGTCAGAAATCCAGTTCATAAATTGACTTATGATGGTATCTAGCGCATCACCAAGCCTACATGGCTAAGGTGATACAGGATGTGGAGCCCACATGTTTTGACGATGCAGTTGGAAATGTGCATTGGGATGATGCAATGAATGAAGAGATGGCTGCATTGGAAGCAAATGACACATGGGAGTTGGTGCCATTGCCAAGTGGCAAGAAAGCTATTGGCTGTAAATGGGTGTATAAAACCAAGCATAAGGCTGATGGTAACATTGAGCGTCACAAGGCAAGGCTGGTCGCAAAGGGTTATGCACAGACGTATGGCATAGACTATGAGGAGACCTTTGCTCCAGTGGCAAAGATGACGACAGTGAGAGCTGTCATAGCAGTGGCTGCATCTAGAGGATGGATTATGCATCAAATGGATGTAAAGAATGCCTTCTTGAATGGTGAGTTGCAAGAGGAAGTGTATATGGATCATCCACCTGGTTATGTCGATCCAGGTTACCCAGATTATGTATGCAGACTTCTCAAAGCTTTGTATGGTTTGAAGCAGGGCTCTAGAGCATGGTATGACAGGATTGCCAAGTATCTTGTCAGTATTGGTTTTAGGAGAGCTCATGCTGATCATTCACTCTATGTACGTGAGAGTGATGTGGGGATTGTGGTCATTACCATATATGTAGATGACCTTATTATTGTTGGTGACAATGCTATGGAGATTGACCATGTGAAGGGTCTTCTCAAACAGGAGTTTGAAATGAAAGATTTAGGCGAGTTGCGCTACTTTCTTGGCATTGAGGTGATCAGGACTCCAGAGGGTGTATGGCTATCACAGAGACAGTATGCTTTGGACATGTTGTCAAAGTATGGTATGGCTGATTGTAAGCCAATTTCTATTCCCTTGGATGTGAATGCAAAGCTGAGTGCAAAGAAGGGTGATGTTGTTGAGGATGTCAATATGTACAGGAAGATGGTGGGTAGTTTAATCTACTTGACTATCACGAGGCCAGACTTGAGCTACACTGTAGGCTTGGAGAGTCAGTTCATGCAGCTTCCGAGGAAGCCACATTTGGATGGAGTACGACGCACACTTCGGTATGTGCAAGGGACTCTTGACTACGCATTGTTCTATGCAGCAGATGCACCATTAGCATTGTATGGGTATACAGATGCAGATTAGGCAGGTAGCATTGTTGATAGGAGATCTACGAGTGGCTTCATGTTCTCTTTTGGGAGTGCTGCTGTTACTTGGAGCAGCAAAAAGCAGCCTACGGTTGCTTTATCGAGCACAGAGGCCGAGTACAGAGGTGCAGCAGTTGCGGCGTGCGAGGTAGCTTGGCTACGCACATTACTTGAGGACTTGGGAGTGCAGGTGGACCAGCAGATTTTCATCCATTGTGACAACCTCAGCAGCATGCAGTTGGCTAGGAACCCAGTGTTCCATGCCAGGACCAAACACATAGAGGTCCATTACCACTACGTTCGAGAGCGAGTGTTGGCGGGCGACATCGACTTGGTCTACGTCAGCACAGAGCAGCAGATAGCGGATATCTTTACCAAGGCCCTCGGAGCTGAGAAGCTTTGACGTTTCCGGACTATGCTTGGACTCTGCGACATGCAGAGCTCGAGGGGGAGTGTTGAGATGTCGAGCTCTACACCTTGAGCTGGCATCCACTACGGGTCTTGGCCGCTTACGGCATTTACTCACTGGCGCGTTAGGTGACCGACACGGAGGATCTCTGCCAGTGATTCTACAGCTGGACTACACTTATAGTGCCAGCCTAGTACGCTTCTAGGGAGTTCACACTTAGTGACCGCATGTACATATGTGCTACTTTTCAGCTTTAGCACTTAGTCATTTTGTACTCTCTTTTCTGTGAAGAAGAAGAAGAAGCTTTCCATCTCTGTGTGCTTTGTGCTTGTCTTGTGTAGCTCTCTTGCATCCTCATTCTTTACAAGGCAAGAGTGACATAGAATGCTACCATTGTGGCAAGAAGGGTCACATGAAAAGAGACTGCAGAGAATGGAAAGCAGAAAAAGGCAAAGAGAAAGCTGAAGACCATGGTGAGAAGAACAAGTCCTCAGTGAAGATTCAAGAAATAAATGTGACAAACACTGTTGCAGAGGATGACAGTCTAGTGTCAGGAGACATCTACTTCTTGAAGAATACAATGGACTCAGCTCTTCTTACAGCATCTGATGGAAATGCACTGAGTGACTGGATTATAGACTTAGGGACATCACTTCATGTGTCTCCAAACAAGGAGTGGTTTACTTCTTATGTGACCACTAAAGATCATGTTCGGCTAGGCAATGGGCAGACATGTGAGAACTTAGGTGTTGGAGATGTTCAATTGAAGTTTCAGAATGGCTCTTCTTTCACGCTGAAGAATGTGAGACATGTTCCCGCAATTACAAAGAGCTTGATCAGCACAGGTTTACTTGATGATGCTGGCTACGTCACCATTTTTGGACAGAACATGTGGAAGATATCCAAGGGTTCTATGACAGTAGCACATGGAGTAAAGTCTGGAGGACTTTACATGATTTATGTATCAAATGTCTCTAAAAATGTAATCAATGTAACCGAGCAGCCGAACGTTTCTTTGTGTCATAGCCGGTTAGGACATATGTCCAAGAAGGGAATGGAAATCTTGTCTCATTCTGGTTATTTGCCTGGCTTTTCATTTAATGATTTTGAATTCTATGAACATTGTCTGTATGGTAAGCAAACACAGCAGCCACATAAGCATAGAAGCAGTAGAAGAGATACACAGTTGGCACTTGTTCATAGTGATTTGTGTGGACCTATGCCTAACCTATCTCTAGGGGGAGCTTCTTACTTTATGACATTTATAGATGATTACTCGAGGAAAGTATGGGTTTACTTTCTCAAGCACAAGGATGAAGCGTTTAGTGTTTTCAAAACGTTTGTGACACTTGTGGAGAATCAGAGTGGCAAGAAGCTTAAATGCTTACACACTGACAATGGTGGAGAGTATGTTTCAAAGGCCTTTCACGACTTTTGTGAGTCAAAAGGTATAAAACGTGAACTTACTGCTCCTTACAATCCTCCTCAAAATGGTGCTGCTGAGAGGATGAATAGGACCATACAAGAGAAGGTCAGAAGTATGTTGTCTAATGCACAGCTGCCAAATGGGTTTTGGGCTGAAGCTGTATCAACAGTTGTTCATCTTGTAAATAGATCTCCTAGCAAGGTTTTGCAAAAGGATTCAGTGCCAGAGATGGTATGGTCAGGCAAAATGCCCTCATACAAGCATCTAAGAGTCTTTCGCTATGAGGCATATACTCACATTCCAAAGGAATTTAGGAACAAACTTGAGCCAAAGAGTAGAAAGTGCATCTTTCTAGGCTATGGTAATTCTGGTGAGATGGGGTACAGACTTTGGGATCCCGAATCCAGAAAGGTTGTCCACAGCAATGATGTTCACTTTAATGAATCCAAATATCATTCTAAACCAGAGAGGGTTGAGGAGATTAGAAGAGTTGTCTTCCAAGAAGATGGACCTGCACGTGCAAGACAAAATGTCAGGGCTCAAGAGGAGCAAGGACAGGACAGAGTGGAACCACAGGTTGTGGCTGAGCCTGAGCCACCTATTGTGCATAGATCTGGACGTGTCACACAACCTTCTGATAGGTTTGTTCCATCTATGAACTATGTCATGTTGACTGATTGCAATGAGCCTTCATGTTACAAGGAAGCAGTGCAAATGAAGGTCTCCGGGAATTGGCAATTGGCCATGCAGTCAGAGATGATAGCTCTGCATAAAAACAAGACATGGAAGCTAGTTAAATTACCACAGGGCAAAAAGGTTCTACCTTGTAAATGGGTTTACAGGTATAAGATCACCGCTCATGATAGTCAGCCAAAGTACAAAGCAAGTCTTGTTGCCAAGGGATTTAAGCAAGAACAAGGCATTGACTTTGATGAAGTCTTCTCTCCGGTGGTCAAGATGACTACATTGAGATGCTTTCTTGCATTGGTTTCCATATTAGATTTGGTGTTGCACCAAATGGATGTCAAGACAGCGTTCTTGCATGGTGATTTAGATGTGGAAATTTACATGCAGCAGCCAGAAGGGTTTGTTGAGAAAGGCAAGGAAGATTGGGTATGCCAGTTGTTAAAGAGTCTTTATGTCTTAAAACAATCACCGAGGGCATGGTACCATAAATTCCACAAGTTTATGCTTTCTCAAGGCTACAAACGTAGTGAGTTCGATCACTGTTTATATACAAAGAAGGCTAAGGATGGTAGTTGGCTGATCCTTATTTTGTATGTGGATGACATGTTGATTGCTGGCAAGCACTTGGAAGAAATTTCAGCTTTGAAGTCAAAGATGGCAAAATCGTTTGACATGAAAGACATGAGTGAGGCAAGTCATATACTTGGTATGCGCATTGAGAGAGACAGATCAAAGAAGTTGATTTGGTTATCTCAAACAGAGTATATTGACAAGGTTTTGCAACGTTTCAATATGGAGAAGGGAAAGGCACTGAGTGTTCCATTGCCACCATATGTGAAACTTAGCAAAAAAGATTGTCCTGTGTCTGAGGAAAAACAGGCTGAAATGGATAAGATTCCATATGCGTCTGCAGTGGGTAGTTTGATGTATGCAATGATTGCTACTCACCCAGACATTGCATTTGCAGTGGGAGTAGTAAGTCGATACATGTCAAACCCAGGCAGGAAACATTGGGAGGCAGTGAAAGGAATATTGAGATACCTGAAAGCTACAAAGAGTATGCGTATATGCTATGGGAGTCAAGAGCTAAGTGTAAAGGGTTTTACAGACTCAGATTATGCAGGTGACTTAGACAACCGAAGGTCTACGTCAGGGTATGTCTTTACATTGGCTGGTGGAGCAGTATCATGGCGTTCTAGATTACAAGATTGTGTTACTCAGTCTACCACAGAGGCTGAATATGTTGCAGCATCAGAGGCATCAGAGGCTGAATATGTTGCAGCATTAGAGGCATGCAAAGAATCAATTTGGCTTAATCGACTAGTAACAGATTTGGGAATCAAAGAAGAGATGCATGTGTTATATTGTGATAGTCAAAGTGCTATACAATTGGCTCGCAATCCAGTTTATCACTCAAAGACAAAGCATGTGGATGCGAAGTATCATTTCATCAGGGAAATGCTCGAGGATAAGAAACTTCAGCTTGTTAAAGTTCACACCACAGAAAATCCTGCTGATCTACTTACAAAAGGACTTCCCTCAGAGATCTTTGCGCATTTTCGCAAGCAGTTAGGTGTAGGGTAGTACATCACTTCTCTACATCTCTTGTATATTAGCTTGTATAGTAGCTTATCTCACACTTAAAGTACCAAATTGGAATTTAAGTGTGAGGTTGTTGGGGTATAAATCCCAATGTGGTCGCCCAGGTAAGTGGGCAGGCCGCCAGGTATGTACACATATTCTTTTGTAAAAACCTAATAAGAACTCAGTATGCTCTACACATTACAATAGAGCGAGTTCACCATATCCTCGTGCTCTTCTTCTCGCACTCTCTCTCGCGTCGCACTTCCGCTCGTACTCCTTCAGGTGGGAGACTGCATCACAAGGCTACGTTCTAAAACGAACAGGAGTAGAGAGGGGGTCCGGTGCCACTACAAGAGCAAAACGCCCAGTGTTTTAAGACGTTGTGGGCTGCATGTGCTGTCGACGACCAGTAGGGGTTGTTCTTCTCTTTTCTCCTCCATGCCAAGGCCTTCAAGGAACACCAAGCTACATTGAGATGCTCTAATACCATGTCAAAGTTGATGATGCAGAAGCGTAGAGACCAAGGGGAGTGAGCACGAGAGAGAGAGAGAGAGAGAGAGAGAGAGATTTTCTTGAACCAATCAACCTTGGCAATGAATAATTGAATGTTATACAATGGAGGCAAGGGGTTGCTTATATAGCAAGTCCAATAAATTTCATGATGAGGTGTGTTAACCCTCATGGCACACGGACACCCATCACCTACGATGGACGCGTATTATGTATGATTTAGAGTCAGGTACCGGGCTTGTCGGACCAATAGGGAAAGGTAGAGTGATCGTCAATGAGAGGCGCACTTTAACTTGGACATTCAAGGGATTAGTTGGTTAAGCATGGGCGCCCAAGTGTGAATGGGGTGAGCTCCTATAAAAGCCAACTAAACCTAATTTTTACTCATTCTCTCATTTGTGCAATTGAAGAGTGCTCTTGCTCCATCTCCATCTTCTTCTTCTTCTTCACCTCCTTGTGTGTGTGTGTGTGAGAGAGAGAGAGAGAGGGAGAGTGTGTGTGCGATCGAGCATTACGAAGGCACGACGGCGGCGAAGCGGTTGAGCGCGGCACGACTGCAGCTTCTTCTTCATCGCGGCGAGGAATCCACCACGAAGGCGAGCGTAGAGCGGTGAGTGACACACCCTTTGTTTTCTTGAGCTTGCTAGTTTAGGCTTGTTGTGTACTTGGAGCCGTTTGTGGCTCGCATACGGTGTATTGGCAAGTCCCTTGCTTCGACAGTGCGGCAAGGAGCGCACATTTTTGGCGCCGCTGCTGGGGATATGCCCTACACTAAGCTCGGTTAGCACTTTACGCTTCCTTGTGGTGCAATTTCTATCATAGGAAAGGCAGGGAAGGAGTGTGTGGAAGATTTCTGTTTTTTGCGTTTTCTGCAATTGCTGTCAAGTTTCAATTTCTGCTATTGTCTGCGTTTTTTCAATTTCTGCAATTTCTGCATTTTCAAGTTCGGCGTTTTCAATTTCTGCAATTTTCTGCATTTCTGTCAATTTGCTGCAATTTCTGCGTTTTTTCTGCATTTTCTGCAATTTCTGCGGTTTTCTGCATTTTTTTCAATTTCTGCGTTTTTCTGCATCAACAAAAAAAAAAACAAACAAACAAAATTTTGGAAAAAAAAAATTTAAAAGGAAAAAAATTCGGAAATTAAAAACGCGAGCGAGTGGGCGGCGATATTTTTTGAAAATAAAAAACGTGACTCTTAAAACGGACGGTTTGGTTTGTATAAAAGATAGATCGGGATCGGGATCATTTTCCCAAGCCCAAGCCCAAGCCCAGGCCCAGGCCCAGGCCTCAGTCCTCAGTCCTCTGATATATACTAGACTCACTCTTATATATATACCCTACTCCCTCAAGAGAGAATGAGAGCATGTGGGACAAGTCCTCCACTCTCCTCCTTTCTCTTCCCACTTGCACCCTTAGACTTTCTAGTTTGGGCCTAGTTTCCTACTGGAAATTGACAGTTTTAGGGATTTCGAGGGCATAGAGTGACCAAACGGAGGGCTGTAAAGCACGGCACGACCCTCTGACCGATACGCTCGTTTTGAGCTATCACACGGCCCATTCCACGACACGCTCTAAAAAATCTAGCAAAAAAACAAAAAAAAAACACGCTAAAAACTAGTCACAAGGCCTCCTAGAGCAGCTTTTTGACACCTTAGGGTATCAAAAGCACATGCACTTACGCTCTGGGCGGGTGCTAGAACACGAGCATATTGAGGGTGCCTCTGTTCATACGGACACCCATTACCCATCCACGATAAGCTCTAGACCCTCAGCAGGGACACAAGCTAGCACCACCCAAGACCCTAAAATAGCCGCTAGTGATTCCTCCTCCGACTCAGAAATCATGGAAGCATACCCTACCCAAAACACTGAGAGAGAAGGCCATGCACCTCCCGAAGCTCCACAGCCTAGTACTAGTATGTTTAGCCGTTTCATGGAAACATTAGGTAGAGCTACTCGCTCGGAACCTGATGCAGATGAAGCACGCGAAGGGGGTGCGGAAGTGGAATCTCCTTTCACATCGCACGTGGACCCCACACCCCCAAAGAGTGTCCATGTGGATATCCTGCCAACTTCTTACCAAGAAGGCCCTGTTGAGCTGCCTCCTTCAGAAGTTCCCTCTAGAGTACCGTTGGTGGCAAGTAAAACCACGGGGAGCAACATTGCTTCTACCTCACAAGAAACCGTTAACACGTCGACTCTAGAAGGATTGTTCATTAATGATCATTGGACATACGACCTCCACACTGAGGTGTTGACGGATCTACACTCTGGCCACGCCTACCATGTAGGATGGATAGAGATTGTACAATCCACTTCTAGTGCCACGAGCATCGAAGATCAACAGAAAATGATCTGTAATGTTATCCATGGCATTATTCAATCAGAAAGGCAAAACCGAGGGGTAAATATACTCTCTAATGGCCCCATGAGATTTCTGGATACGAGCAAGGCTCAATAGCCTACTCTATCACAAATGGAGACTCCTCTAATGAGCCCCATGGACCCATCTTACGTCATTTCACCTGGGGTCTCTATGCAATCTGAGCCTCCGAGCGAAAACTTTAGCTTCCCTAACTTGGCTCAACCCTCTATTAAGGAAAACACAGTGCTCACTCCAGGGATAAGCCTAACAGAGAATGTACCGATGACATCTACGGTTAGCGCAGTGCCACTACCTAGTGTCATAGTACCTAATATGGGGCCTCGACCATATGTGCCTCTAGCCCCTTATGCACACATGGCCCCCACACCTCCAATTGTACCACTTGCTTATGCTCCTCGAGTGCCGCTCCCTAGCCCTTATCCGAGTGGACCTATGCCCAGTTATGTTCCATATCCTGCATCATCCACACATATGCCAAGACCGGTACCCGTTCCTCTCCCACATATGATTCCAAGAGTACCTCCACCGGCCCTGCCTCCTCACATAGGTGACTTGGCAGCGTTTGCTCAAACCATAGGTCGATCTATCGCGGAAAATATGCGTCATGCATCTGATAGAGAGCCTAGAAGTAAGGCAGTACAAATTGCCAAACTCACGCAAAAATTCAATGGGGACGAAGATGCTAGGAAACACATTGAAGTGTTTGAACAAGTATGTGATTCCTTAGGGGAACGCAACGAACTACATAAGTGCAATGCCTTAAGCTTGACATTAAGTGGGAAGGCTGGAGATTGGTATAGGACCCTAAGGGTGGACGAGAAAACAATCTACCCTACCCTTCGAAGGTTGTTTCTAAAGGAGTACATACGAGAAGGTGTGCTTTGGGGTGTAGCATCTCAGCTACAGAAGGCCGAACGTAAGGAAGGAGAGTCAGTAAGGGACTTCATTAGTCGTCTAAAGCACTTAAACTCTCGTTGCCTGTAAATGAGCGCTTCAACAATAACCAACTGCTTGATCGATTCATTCGAGGGTTGAGGAATGAAGGAATCTATAATGGACTAGTGATTAGAGGTATCACAACCTGGGAAGATGTCACTGCCAATGCAATCCAATTAGAGGACAACTTGATGATAGCAGGCATGAGGGTGTCTACTGACACGAGATCCACTAGCTCACAAGCCATTGAGTATGAACCCATGACTGCAAAGCCCATTGCCAATGAGCCAAAGGTATTTGAGACATTCTTGACAGACCTCACCAAGGCAATCCAAGAGTCTCTTAAGGATAATCGACCCCCTCAAAATAGTCACATGTATCCAAGAAGGGAGCAACAATGGTGTTCCATTTGCTTAGGTCCACATAGCACTAGTGAGTGCCCTACGTTTAGAGTAAAATTTAATGGAACTTGCAACGCATGTGGTAGGTATGGTCACCAAGCTAAGGATTGTTTAATGATCAAACGTATGATGGCAAATAGAACACCTGTAGCCTGGACGGATGCACCTCGAGCTCCTGTATTGATGCCTACTCCACCTATTGAGCAACTACCGCAACACATGGTCCCTAGATCTCAAAATGTTGTACAAGCTACACCGCTACCACCTCCTGTGCTAGGACCGTAGCCCCCGCATCCAAGAGTCGCCCCTATGAACCAAGTGGGTTGCGAGCCATCAAACGCTTATGCAGATGGTTGTGAGGAGGAAATAGACACTAGTATTGCCTACGGACTTGATACATTGGAAGAATGTCCTATATACTACAAGGAAGATTGTTGGGGACAAGTCAAGCCGGTTTATCAAGCTGCTGCTCTCGCATCCAGAGGTCAAAATATCAACACCCAGGCTAGGAGGCCACCTCTTCAATGCTACGAGTGTGGTGGACCACATCGAGTAGCGGAGTGCCCTATTAGGCTGCAAAAGAATGTTGCACAGATGCAAATGAATCAAGGGAGCACGTCTGCAATGCCAATACTCACATGTAATCGTTGTGGCATAGATCACTTGATTGCCCAATGCCCCTATAACCCAAATGCGCCTAAAATCACACCCCTGAATTTGGTCGAAATTGCTAGTGTGACATCGCCAATACCACCCGTCGCACCCGCTTATGCGATTACACGGTCCATGCTTCAAGGGCCAGGACATATCCTCGAAGAGAGAGATACCGCGTCAGTTATCCAAGCAAAGAAAAAGAAGACACGAAGGAAGAAGTCGCAGAATACGGAAAATTCAAAGCCAAGTTCCAAAACAAACATAGGAACAGGAGATGACCCCGTGTATATGAATGACCTCGAGGATGATTCAGATTCAGTCGAGACAATGGAGACTAGAACCAATACCACAAAGGGAAAGACCGACAAAGAAAACCGTAACATGGAACCAAATGAAAACCGAATGAGAGAAAACCATAAAGAGCCTCTGAAAACACCACAAGTGTTTCCAAATCCAATCCAAGACCCCCAAGATAAACCGCAGGGGCAAAAAGGAAAAATCGTAAAAAGAAGATTGGGACGTATCCAAACCCAGTAGACGAGATTGAGCAGGTGAAACATCTAAGAGGTTTAGTGGAGGAGACTCAAAGGAAACTAGAACCAGAACCCATGCAGTCAAAATTCATGACACAGTGTTTCCCACGCAAGTTCATCCACCCCACATGAACCATAGACCGTTAGCCATATCTAGTATCATCCAAGAAGGGAGTGAGGACAGGACATCAGAAAGTGAGCATACACCCTTCTTGTTGGAAAGGATGTTTAACGAAGGAATACCTGATCCCATTGAGGAATATGAGATTCCATCCTCACCAGTTCCTAGTCAAGGACCTACACCCTGCAAAACACCAATGAATGTTGCCAAACTAGTGGACTTCATGTCTTCTGAGGTCCGAACCACGATCATAGCAAAGCTGTATGGAGATCCTGAGTTATTCCTTGCACTTCGAGCATTCCTTAACGGAGAGCTACGAACGGGATTACCGCAGTTTGCGCAACCAAATAGGCCTGACTCGATTATGATTGATGAGGAAAATCATGTGCAATCACTTGACTTAGATGGACACGAGTCTGTGATCGAGGTACCCATTAACGAATTAGGGCAGTATTTTGAAGGCGACGAGTCTAATGCGACCCTACCCATCACTACCAAGGGATTAACTATAAAGGGAATTCTTGATGGTGGTGCGGGAGTTAGCATCGTTACAAAAGATTGTTGGGAATCCATGGGAAAACCCCGCCTCAGTGTTACTAACATTGTGGTAAAGATGGCAAATGGTACCATAGCCAAACCTATGGGGATGCTCAAGGATCTTAAGATCAAAGTTCTAGGATACAAGGTACGACATACGTTCATTGTAATGGATTTCTCTAAACACCTTATGTCATATGAAATGATTTTAGGACGACCATTCATGAGGGAAGCACAAATGGTTCACGATTGGTCTAAAAATCATGTCTATTTGCAATTCCAAGACTCTGTCCTTAGAGTGGATTTGGTGACTGGTAAGGTACACCCCTTAGGGAGTAAAACCATTATTGATCATCGCTCTGACACCACAGTTCACTCGGCCCCACTACAATATTGTTACACTTGTAAGAAGGATACAGACATTGGCCAAGATTCTCCTTATATGGATATCCTACCTGGGATGACTGAGTCGGACAATGTGGATTGGGTACACCTAGCTGCAACCATAGATACCTGGGGAAATAGAGGAACCACTTGGGTCACACCAGAGGGGGAAGAGGTACCACAAATTGCACCTCTGAACATGATAAGTGCCATACATGCATCTTCTAAGGGCAAGGCAATTGTGGACCAATCTGACAGTGACACTGATAGCTCAATAGAAGACTTTGACCAACACGACTTGGACACTGACTCCCAGAGTGAAACGGATTCTGAATCTCATGAATTAGAGTGGAGCAAGTTCACAGTCAAAACATTCGGAAGGATCGAGCACATCAACCGATGATAGCTCCTCCGAGAGTGAAGAGGACACCAACGAGGACTCCTTTAGTGAGCCAGATCTAAATGCAAATCAAAAGCAGGTCTCAAATAAGAAAAAGAAAAACCTTAAGAGGCGTCGATATCGAGCCAATGTACGTGCTAGGATAAACAAGAAGAGATCCTCAGCAGAATGGCTCAGTTATATAGGAGCATGTGATGCTCATCGAAAATTGGTAGACAATTGGGGTGAATATCTCCAAAATGTTATGTGGTGTAGACCACGACCCCATGACATAGCCCAATTAGAGATCATAGACAAGCCAAAGTTGAGCCGCACTGCAAGGAGGCGTCAAAACCAAGAGTTAGCTCGACAACACAAGAAAGCAGAAATGGAAGCACAAACCAACGCACAACCAGAATCCACAGACTTGCATCCTGCACCAGAACATTTCAAATCTTACACCACAGGGGAAGCAAAGGTTGTGTACACAAAAGCCCAAAGAATACCTATCGATGGGAATAATGGAATCTATGATGGTCCGGCAATAGTTAAAGAAATAGAATTAGCTGACCCCGGTGAAGAATCAAAACCTGTTTTTATTGCCCAAGACCTCACAGAAGTTGAAGAGGCGGTCCTCAAAGAGCTTCTCAAGGAATTCAAGGACGTATTCGCTTGGACATACCATGATATGAAAGGTGTTCCGCCTTCTGTGGTCCAACATACAATCCCTATGATTAGCACTGCGAAGCCCGTACAACAAAGACCCTACCCGATGAATCCTAAGTACGCAAAGATCATTCAAGAAGAACTAGAAAAGCTTATCAAATGTGGGTTCATATATCCTATTGAACACTCTGAATGGGTGTCGCCAATAGTTATCGTGCCAAAAAAGAATGGGAAACTCAGGGTGTGCGTGGACCTCAAAAAAGTTAATGCAGCTACTAGAAGAGACCATTACCCCCTACCATATTCCGAACATGTACTCGAAAGAGTTGCAGGCAAGGAAGCTTATAGCTTTCTAGATGGGTACTCAGGCTACAACCAAATCACGATAGCGCTAGAGGACCAAGCTAAAACTGCCTTCATCACAGAATTTGGCGTGTTTGCATTTCGTGTGATGGCTTTTGGCTTAACAAATGCCCCTGCTACATTCCAACGATTAATAAACACTGCTTTTAAAGAATATTTGAGAGAGTTTTGTGAAGCTTTCTTAGACGACCTTTGTGTTTACTCTTCTTGGAAAGAACATCTATCATGTTTGCGGAAGGTGTTTGAAAAATGTAGGTTATATCGTATCTCATTGAACCCGTTCAAATGCCAATTTTGGGTCAAGCATGGAGTTATTTTAGGGCATATAGTATCCAAGAATGGTATCTCAACCGATGAGAGCAAAATTAAAGTGATTCTAGAGTTACCACCACCAACCAATTACAAGGGAGTTCAAAGGTTCATGGGACACGTGGGTTATTATCGACGGTTTATTTTATTTTTCGCTGAGATAGCACGTCCTTTGTACAAGCTTCTCATTGAATTTAAATGGACTGAAGAGTGTGACCAGGCCTATGAACAATTGAAGAAAACACTAGCAAGTGCTCCAATTTTAAGGACACCTAACTGGGATGTCATTTTCCATGTGCATATTGATGCATCAAACTTTGCTATTGGGTGTGTTCTCACTCAACCAGGAGAACATAAATTGGACTATCCCATTAGCTTTGCAAGCCGTCAATTGAACGATGCTGAAAGGAACTACACCACTACAGAGCGAGAAGGTTTGGCAATGGTTTATGCAGTAAAGAAATTTCGCTACTACCTTCTGGCAAACAAGTTTGTATTTTATGTGGATCATCAAGCGTTGCTGTATCTGGTAAACAAGCCATGCTCCACAGGAAGAATCACACGATGGTTGTTAATTCTTCTTGAGTTTGATTTCACGATTGTAGTGAGACCCGGTAAAAGGCACGTCATGGCTGATCATTTGTCTCGCATACCCAATGGTGAAGCCCCTACAGGAGTTGATGATGAATTACCCGATACTTCCCTATTCATAGTTGAGACTATGCCTGAATGGAGTGAGAACATTGTTAACTTTTTAGTTAATGGTTTTCCACCCAAGGAACTTCGTAAGGATATCGCTCGAAGGCTAGTAAAAGAATGTGAACCCTATTGTTTGATTGCCGGAACCCTGTATAGATTAGGCAAGGACGATATTCTTAGGCGTTGTGCCCGCGAGGATGAATATTTGTATATCTTGCAAGAAGCACATATGGGCATAGCAGGAGGACATTTTTCAGGGGACCTGACTGCTAGAAAGGTGCTGCAATCAGGCTATTGGTGGCCAACTTTATTTAAGGATGCATCACTTTTTACAAAAGGGTGTGATGAGTGCCAACGTTACAAGACCACACAGCGCAAGGACAGAATGCCCTTACATCCTATTAAAGTAACCCAACCATTTGAAAAATGGGGCTTAGACTTTGTAGGTCCAATTAGTCCCGCAGCTCGCAACACTCAATCTCGATATATTCTAGTTGCTACGGACTATGTAACAAAGTGGGCTGAAGCTAAGGCTTCACAAAAAGCTGACGCGAGGACAACAGCTAAGTTTCTTTTTGAGAACATTATCACAAGATTTGGTTGCCCTTTTGAAATTGTTAGTGATAATGGTACCCATTTTATAAATGAGGTAATAAGAGAGCTTACCACGACCTTTATGATATCCCACCATAAGTCTACACCTTATTACCCGCAAGCTAATGGACAAGCCGAGAGCACCAACAAGACTCTAATCTCTATTTTAACCAAGACGGTAGAAGCTCATCGCACTGATTGGGATTTGAAGTTGACATCTGCTCTATGGGCTTATCGTACTGCTTATAAAGTGGCTATTAATTGTACGCCATTCAAAATGGTATACGGCCAAGAAGCGGTTATGCCTTGGGAGTTTGTCATTCCTAGTCTTAGGGTAGCTTCGCAAGAAGGATGGAATGGTAACCCCTTAACCGAGCGTTTGTTTATCTTAGAAAAACTAGACGAAGAGAGACAGTTGGCTGTGCAAAATGCTCTTGTGGAAAAGGATAGGAGAAAGAAGTGGTTTGATCGCCATGTGAAGGACAAGGATATCAAAGTTGGTGATAAAGTCCTTATGTATGGAGTACGTAAAGAGAAGAAAAAGTTGAAATATGCTGGTAAAGGACCATATAGAGTATGTGAAATTACCCCACAAGGTACCCTTCGTGTGGAAACTCTTGATGGAGTTGAAACCATTGGATTCCTCAATGGGAGTAAATTCAAAAGATATTATGATCCTTTAAGCCAAGAAGAACTACGGGCCATTCATCAAAAGAAGGCCGCCAAAGCACAAACCGAGTTAAACAAGATACAAGCTCAAGCTGAGGCTAAGGAGCGACAACAACGTATAAGACAAAAACGAGAGGCTAACCTTGGGGTCACAAATGCATTCCACGTGGAAATCGAAGAGGATGGGTTGGACTCTGACACACCTCTACGATACCCCATTGAGTTAAATAGTGCCTATGGAAAAGTGCTATATAACGCCTTATTGGACACGGGTGCTAAATACAATCTGCTATCCTATGGGGTGTGGTGTCAGTTAGGGAAGCCACCTCTATCTGAGAGTATTATCCAAGTCAAGGGTGTCAACAAGAAAAAAACTGCGGTTTTTGGAATCTGGCACACTTCTGTCAGTTATGACAATGGGGTGGTAGCTCAAGACTTTTTGGTCATGCCTACTGGAACTATGGAGGGTAATATAAACCTAGGCCGCACGTGGATGATAGCCACCAAATGCACTATTGATTGGGGGACTGGGGGTGTTACAACGCAAAAACCAACTCTTAGCCCTACCACTCAAGCCATAGTCCCTGAGATATTGCCCAAGGAAATAAAACCCAAGACATTGCATGTCCAGGAGGTTGAACCATACGTCCCCATAGCCCAACTCTCTAGAGCTTCAACTAATGTAGTTGAAAGAAAGCTTGAGACACACAAGAACCATCCTAATATAACAGAGAAAACATACAAGTGGGTCCCTAAAACCTCTGTAGTGAGCATGGTTGATGCAAAAAAACGGAAACCTAGTAAGAACCGTACCACTCACTCCAAGAAATGTAAAGAAACGCTGCGTTGGATTCCTAAACGACTATTGGAAGCCCAAGGATACTATGAAGGAAATGATCAAATCTGGGTGCCCAAACGTAAAGTGTACTCTTACCTGTCACCTGGCCCATGTAAACCCAATCCTGTGGCTCCAAAACAAATTGAAAATCGCGGAAAGGAAAAAATCATGGAATGTTACACACCCGTTCTAGAGCTAGTTTGGGTACCAAAGAAAGAACGATTTGTTCCACCTAGCTCAGGAACAGGGAAATCAAATGAAGCTTCTTGCTCTTCATGTAGTTCCTATATGCAAATAGAAGCTTCGACACAACCTCCACCTACCACTGTACATATCCATCCAAGCACGAAAGAGTTTGCACCTTCCGGGGTAAGTTCACCACCTACAACAACGTTGCAAATAAAATCCTGGGAGAGTACCTTACCACCCTTACAACTTGACGAGGCACCTAGGGTAATAGAAAACTACTGGCAAAAATCCTCACCTATTACCAACTGGAACAATTGGTTTCAAAGGGTGACAAGCTCATTTCAAACGGTATGATCTACCCAAGGAAGGGGGGAGTGTTTGTGGACATCCATCATTCACTTGCTTCCCTCTCAACCTTTTTCCCTGACCTCTTAATCTCCGATCTTAGGGAATGTATATATATAGCCTTATACTCACAAAAAAACAAAAATAGTAAAGAGCAAGAGCGCCTAGCAATGAGAGAGCACCCTATCAGATCTTACATATAAGTCCAAATTCACCGTGTCAAGTCAAGCAACACACAAAAACAACTCTTATGTTTTAAAGGCCTAACCAAATCTATCTGTCTTGTCAGAAATGGCTACTTCACCAGAGGCATGCACTTCTATTTTTGATGAAAGGTACCCCTTGTCTTTTCAACAAGTGTTCTACGTATGCTACCCTATACTTTCTTGCGAATGGGATTTGATAGAGAGCCTTGCATGTGAGAGAAATTTTGAGGAGTTAGAATGGCTGATACGTCTATGGCTAACTAGTGATCCCTACCCAGTGGCGAATGTGTCTCCAATGGCACATGCTTATTCTTTTGCACAAGATGAGTATCCACGCATCACGAGGTTCTTGATTAGCATGCTTGCACAAGAGGATGATGAAGAGGAACTAATAGAGACCGAGGAAGACTATGGCCTCACGGACAACGATTTTATTTATCTAGATGATGAGGATAGAGGCCTAGCCTTAGGGTGGCCACCCGGTTTATATAATATCCTCTTTCCTTGATTCTAAAAGGGGTGACAGATAGGTAGGTTAGGGGTCTAGATTGTGTTTTGAGTTTGTTTTTTAGGAGTTTTAATTTTTCCCACTGATGTGCCTCCTGGAGGTATTCCTTTTGTTTCCTAGTGTGTACAGGAGCGTGTTGCTATTGATAGGATTTGGACCTTCATGGAACCTTTCTCTCGTTCACACTTCATATCAAGCGCGACCATCAACACAAACAGGTGTTTCTTGTCCATTAGCATTGCCCTTATCTTTTTTGCATCCATGTTTGTCTGCTTTGATTGTGATTGGTAGCATACTATTCAGCGCATTGGCTTAGTATCCAACATTTAATTCAATGCAATCTTTTGTCATAATCACTTGTTTAGGTGTAAAAATCAAGCAGTCCGACTAAGCTAGTTTGACCAAGCTAGGTATTAGAAATCTTCTCTTAATACCATGGGGAATGCCTTCCTAATAAGCAATGGTTACTTAGGTTCTTAATCCATTTTAGGCAGCATTGTATGAAATGTACTAGGGCTTTCTAGTGGGCTTAACCCTATCGACCTTTAGCTTAAGTATTATAAAGGGAGTTTACTAATGTGATGAGCCTGGGGAGGGTAACAGTGTTATATGACCCCCCAAAGTTACAAAATTAAAATGATGAAAATGAACAAACAAAAAATCAAAGTGCACAATGTAAAATTTTAAGCTGGAAGAGAAATCTCAGCTTGATTTGGTACTTCACTCACATGTATTGCCTATGGTACTAGAGCCCTAGAGGTTCCCGTGTGGGCGCTTTTCCTTGAAAATCAAAAAACCCAAGGCATACAAAATAAGCACACACATCATAATTGAATCACTGTGAAAAGACCTTGGGGGGTCAAAGAAAAAGTAATCAGCCAGGCGATGATTTCATGAGAAATTCCTTTTATGGTAGCTTAACTACAAGGTTTTCTAGATATAGCCTCTAGTCAGCCCTTGAACATGAATACTTGGCTCTCGCGATTAAACAACTTAATTGACCACTGAAAATTAAGAAGCTTACCCATGGTATTAATATTCGATCTCTAGTGCTTTTCGACCGTCAAATTAGTGACCCCAGACTTGTTTAATTTTTTACCTTTACATCTGTTTATGCATTTGATTACATTGCAATTTAATGTTCATTGCTAACAAATTGTTTGAAATTCTTTGACCAATCAATTTTTCTACCTAAAACTGCATATGCTTTTTAAGAGAATGCCATTACTGTGCCAATGTTGTTTGATTTTGCAGTGACTGAAGAAGGCTAAGGACATTCATCTCAAATGCTCTTCCACCTCGACGAACCAGCTTCAACTCAATAGCTTCCGAGGACGGAATCTACATCAGGAAGGGGGGCATGTTAACCCTCATGGCACACGGACACCCATCACCTACGATGGACGCGTATTATGTATGATTTAGAGTCAGGTACCGGGCTTGTCGGACCAATAGGGAAAGGTAGAGTGATCGTCGATGAGAGGCGCACTTTAACTTGGACATTCAAGGGATTAGTTGGTTAAGCATGGGCGCCCAAGTGTGAATGGGGTGAGCTCCTATAAAAGCCAACTAAACCTAATTTTTACTCATTCTCTCATTTGTGAAATTGAAGAGTGCTCTTGCTCCATCTCCATCTTCTTCTTCTTCTTCACCTCCTTGTGTGTGTGTGTGTGTGAGAGAGAGAGAGAGGGAGAGTGTGTGTGCGATCGAGCATTACGAAGGCACGACGGCGGCGAAGCGGTTGAGCGCGGCACGTCTGCAGCTTCTTCTTCATCGCGGCGAGGAATCCACCACGAAGGCGAGCGTAGAGCGGTGAGTGACACACCCTTTGTTTTCTTGAGCTTGCTAGTTTAGGCTTGTTGTGTGCTTGGAGCCGTTTGTGGCTCGCATACGGTGTATTGGCAAGTCCCTTGCTTCGACAGTGCGGCAAGGAGCGCACAAGGTGCATGTTGTCACAAGCTCCCATGATGACTTGAAGAGATTTCTAAGGAGGATATGCAAGAAGAACAAGAGAATAATATGCTTGAAAGTGCTGGTCGTATGGTTTTTTCTATGCATGATTATGTTGATTTTCAAATGCAGTCAGAGATGAGTCTGCAAATGATTCGTACTACGTATGCTTGACACATATGCGCAAGAAAGTGAGCCTTATACATGGGATCCAAAATGACCTTGGTTCTTTGTTTGATAGTGAGAGTTTCCAAATTCTTGAGAAGAGAGACAGTTCCACTCTCCATGCCTCTGAAAAGGAACACTTGGAAGTGAAGGGTATGCAATTCTATGTGTTTGATAGAGGTAAGATGGATGTATTTGATGTGAATAATTTATGGGAGCTTGCTTCAAAAAAGAGAGCTCTTAGTATGTTATGTGTGTGACTTTTGGATGAAGTATGGCTAT
Source organism: Adiantum capillus-veneris (assembly GCF_014529385.1). Taxonomy (NCBI): domain Eukaryota; kingdom Viridiplantae; phylum Streptophyta; class Polypodiopsida; order Polypodiales; family Pteridaceae; genus Adiantum; species Adiantum capillus-veneris. Next base: position 22,899,547 of record NC_140940.1, on the reverse strand, counting down.
GGTTGATGAGAGCATCTACCATTTTTCTATATCTTCTTGTATACATAATGCATGTATCGATCCAAACATTGAGGATGCCTGGGATAAGTTAAATTGTGTCTATAGAACACTCGAAAGTGCTCCACGCTTGTTGGGGGGGCAATATGTGACGTGTTTTGGTGGATTGTTGTGGGCCACCCCAAAGACTTTGAGAAATATTTTTAAATAATTTTGGGACCCTTGGAAGTAAATAAATCATGCTTTTACAAATTTTACAAAGGCGGTGTGTGCCAGCTGTCTCTACACATGTGAGCAAATTGTGCAGGGTACATCATTTTTTTGTTTTTGTGCATAGAAGTGTCAAGACTTCAAAGAGTTACCAAGTGATTTAAAAATATGAAGAAAAATTGAACTTTAATTAGCTTGGGGTCGTGAGTAAGGAGGGATATTCAGCTGTGAAGAAGAAACTCTATGTTGCTGGCAACCTACAGTGAAGGGTGGGGGTTTTGATGTAGGGGTGCCCCTCTTGCCTTGTGAGAGTCTGGTGTGGTGAGTTGGGAGTGTGTATCTCCTCAATGGTCTGATGAAAGTGGATGCTTAGCTCTGCATATTTACCTCTCTTCACCTTAGTTTAAGGTATGGCAGCCATGTTGTGTGCAGTTCCTTCTGGTGTAGCTAGTCCAGGGTAGACTATGCGTTGCAATTCCTTGCTAGTACATATGCAAAAGGGAAAGGTTTTACCCAAGTTTTCCATCAAATTTTTTGAGTTTTTTTTGCTGAAATTTTTGGGTTTTGAAATTGGGCTTGATTTGGATGGGCTTTGGTCAAACTATGTGTATATATAGGAGCGCCTATGGAGTCTCTATTAGCACATGGAAGGGCGTTTGAAAAAGAGTGAATCCCTTGGTTTTATAAGGAAAAGTGCAAAGATTTCCTTTTTTTTTTGTCACTTTTTTCCTCTGGTTTTCTGGATCCGTTTGCTTCCTTTAGTGCATCCAAATGTAGTGGGAGTTGTAGCCATGTAGAGGGAAGCTAGTCGAGGCTAGTCAAGGTTGAGTGTGTGTGAATGAGGCTTTCAAAATTTGTGAGTGAGTATCAGCCCATATCATCTTGAGAGAGATTTTATCTTCATCCTCTTTTCTTTGTGGTGGTTTAAGGTGTTGTAGAGGCCAACCCCCAATCCTTCACAACTTCTTGGTTAGATTCCTCTATACCTTCCTCCTATGGTAGATCTTGCACTTGTGGTTCATCGTCTTTGACCTGTCTTTTGGATGAGACGTTTCCTCAACTTTTTCATGTGTTCTAAAAAATACCCCATCAACTTCACGTTGCTCTTGTGAGTTACAAACTACTAATATGGTTTTTTGATGACTGAAGGATGCAGCCTTTGATGCAAGACCACTTGCAAACACATAGATGACAACCTCATGTTGGTCATTGAATTCTTTCCCAATTTTGATGATAATCTAGTTCTTAATTCTCACTATTCCTTTAGCCACTTTTTGCTTGCCATCAAGATCTTTTTCATTTCCCTCCACTTCAATATGTGCATTACCCTATATCAAGGGCTTGCTTGTACTATTGACATAGAGATCAAGGTTGAGAAAAGTTTTGTTCATGCTCACTAATGTTAACACCACAAATGTGTCTATGTCCCCTGAAGAAAAATTATTGATTGAGGGCAATAAATCAATGCTACCACAAGAATCATTTGGTACTTCATGTTCATTTATAGAAGACCATCCTCCAAAGTAGCCATTTGCCTCCAACTAAGGAAAGAGGAGACAAGCCTCTCAAAATTGAAGGAAAATCCCACTTCACTCCTTCTACTCCATGTACAACATCCAATATTGTGTGTGTGTGTGTGTGTGTGTGTGTGAGAGAGAGAGAGAGAGAGAGAGAGGGAGATTTTAGTGGGGTTGTAAAGTTGCAATCAAGAATGTAAAGTTATGAAATATTTTTAAAAATTTGGCTTCCATGGCTCTCAATCTTGTATCCAAGGAAAGGGTTTCTCTCGATCTCGTATGCGAGGAAAGGGTTATGTGACCACTTGAAGATTGACATTGCTTGGTTGTCATGAAAATCAATTGGTCACACTTGATCGTCCAATTGAAATCTGAAGGGAGGATAAGTAAAGGATGTCCCTCGGAGAGCTGAGAGAGAAAGCGTTCCAGGCAGGCTAAGTCATTACAGATGGCAAAAGCAAAGGATGAAAGCACAAAACCCAGCACTTGGGAAGCCTCCTAGTGAAGAACATGACACAAAATGTGTGTGTGTGTGTGTGTGTGTGTGTGTATGCGTGTGTGTGTGTGTGTGTGTGTGTGTGTGTGTGTGTGTGTGTGTGTGTGTGTGTGTGTGTGTGTGAGAGAGAGAGAGAGAGAGAGAGAGAGAGAGAGTTTTATTTATTGCCACTTGGGATAGTCTCATGGAGATTCAAGAATTCTCTGGTATGGCATGATTTTAGGCTTTGCTCTACTTCAAACCTCTGCCATCAATGACAAAAGCCCTACCAAAGGAGGCACTATGGAAATTTGCAGAGAGAGAGAGGGGGGGGGGGGCGGGGGATCCTTTTGGCCGAACTGTAGACAGAGACAGAGAGAGGTGCCGATTTGAGTTGGAACTTGCAAAGAGAGACAACTATACCTAGAGAGAGGGGGGGAACATGTGAAAATAAGGGAAAACACAAAATTCTCTGGCTTGTTTATCAAACTTTGAAGCTTTAGCGAGTAAGTAGAGCCAAATATTTTACATAATAGTAAGTATGAGAGAGTATGAGAGGACAATTCTTTAAAAATTTGAAGCTTTTGTCAGTAATTACACTAAAACTTGTAAAACTTTGTTTTCTTAAAGGCAACATAAAAATCTAACTGTGATTTATAATTTTAGATGGTTAAAATGCATTGGACCCACAACTTTTTTATAGCAGTCAGGGGCGTGGGGTGGGGACGCTTGCCTGTATCCATAATTTTTTTCTTATACTAAGAAAATAAGGGCACACCTAGTACTTAGAACTTTTATATAAAAAAAAAGACTTTATGAAGAGGAAGGTGTCATCCATTTATTGACTAAGTGTAAGTAGGGATGCTTGGCTAGATGTCTTGATTCGAAGGAAAATTCAAAGCATTTGCAAGTAATTACACTAAAGATTCTTTAAATTTTGTCGGTTTCTTTTAAGACAATCTTGGAAACTAACCAGGATTTTGCAATTTTATGAGGTTAAAAATACACTAATCTCCTAGTGTTGTCTAAGATTGGAGAGAAAGATAGCCTTTTCCTGGAAGTAGAGAGAGAGAGAGAGAGAGAGAGACATAAATTGATATTTAGTTATTTAGTGCAACTGACAGGTGGGAAAATCATGACCGAGCTAAGGGCTATATGAAAGGATATCACATTTATGTATATTTTATTATTCAAGAGCGCTTTATGAGCTATGGCCATTTTTGTATGGCCGACTAGTATTTATTAACTTTGAGCATTCAAGAAATCTATAAATAAATACCTGCAAGAGGAAAATGCTTACTCTTGCACGGGGGGAGATTGCACCTAGTGTATGCGTCCTTCTTCTTTCTTCTCATCTCTCCTCTCTCGCCATGCCAGTGTAGCACTTTGCTCTAGGAGGTGCATTTTCATGTGCTCGCTATTCTCTCTTGCTTTTAGCCTCTCATATGTCATCCTTATTGCAGATTCCATGCTTGTACAATTGTTCAAGTGTAGATATATTGATTTTATTGTCAATTGTGTGCTATTTGTGTATTTTGTAGGGCTCTCTGTGCCGCCGTCGTATCAAAACTAGCAACATGCTCCTACAAACACAATAATCATGGCCTTGAAACGATTTGATGATCATCATTTGTTGCAGAATGAGGAAAAAAGGATTTGTTTTTGTCATAGGAATCAACCTAAAGGGACATTGCAGGAATCAAATTAGAAGGGGAGAAAGAAGAAGAAAATAAAGAATTTTCTGATGGGGGAGGTTTGTAAGATTAGCTAGATGAATTTTGAACTCACAACCTCCCATCCGAGAAGAGGAAATCGAGATCCTAAGTAGTAGAAGGGTAAAATAGAGAAATCTTTATGTTAGAAAAGATAAAGACATCTGCAAATTTTATTTTTATAAAGCTTTGTTGCATCCTCCAAACTACCGTGAGAACCGACCATGGCATGTAGATCAGTACTACCTCAGTATATTCTTTTTTGGGCTCTCAACATAGCTTTGCATCACGCAAGGCCAGGATCAACCTCAACGCACCATTTCATTTATGCATTTATCAGCACACTAAGTTAAAAAAAGTCTTTGTCAAGTGTTGGAATAGAACGAGATTCTCACAACATGCACTCCAAGAGTTGCAAGCCCAACAACAACCATCACTACCATAGCACCTCTACCTACCCTTAGCTTTGACGAGCAATAGTCAAAACCTACCCATTGGCCATCACATATTGTAGCATCACCTCTAATCACACATCACCCAACCATCTCATTTTTTTGAGCGGCTGTAAGTTCTTCAACCCACCATGTATGTAGCAGTCCTCGCCCCACTAGGAGCATAATCAACCCACTCTCTCACTATCTCTCCCTCTATCGATATACATGCCAACCAGTCCACCAACCTCTCTCTCTCTCTCTCTCTCTCTCTCTCTCTCTCTCTCTCTCTCTCACTCAAGAATTGCAAGAACGGCAAAAACTCTCAAAGAACATTGTCATTCGTGGAATCAAGGAGGAAAGCATGGAAACACCCCAATCTCTTGTGGTTGCTGTTGAAGAGTTTTTTGCTACATACTTTTGCATGTCCGGAATCATGGCTTATGGTGCACATCAAGTCGGAAAGCAAGGAGTCCCTCGCTCGGGAGAAAGACCTATTGTATGTACCATGGATGATGAGGTAAAGAGAAAGATCATTCTTGACAATAGTTGGATCTACCTCAAAGGAACGGGTTGTAATGTATATGAGGATCGCACTCTTATGCAACAAAATGTACGTCGCAAAGCATATGAGGAAAGAACTAAGAAGGTCAAGGTGTCATCTCAAAAAGAAAAGTCACTTGAGGAGGATGCAGGTCCACCCAACAAATAGAGACACATGATCTATGAAACCAACTCACGCTTGTGAATAAGCTTTTGAAATTGTAGCGGCTATCCATGGAATGCGGTAATTGGGATTGATGAGCTTACCAATGACTCCGATGTTATACTTCTTATCAAAACATGGGAGCATGATGTGCAATGAATACTTGGATTTGACAAATATGATGTGCATTCTTTGATGTGGACCAAAAATGCAAACGTAGAGGCCAAGGAGGCATAGCACGTATGATAAAAAAAGGGTTTGAAAGATGTTTCCATTGTCAAAGAATAAGTATAAATGCTACTTATGGCTGAAAATCAACCCACCCAATGGTAAAGTCATGTTTGTGGTTTGTTGCTACATTCCTCACTATGACTCCAACTTTTATGCTCGCTTGGATATGGATAGAGATCAGCCCTTTGTTGAACTAGAGGAATACATTGCTCATTACAAGGACCAAGGTGAAGTCATTGTCTTTGGAGACATGAATGCTCGCACAAAGACATTACAACATGACACACAACAAGTCGACATGCCGTATGTCTCAAGAATAATGGATGACTCATACATGTATAATCGAAATTCTAATGATGCAAAAGAATTGGATCACTATGGAAAGTCAATTTTACATATGTGCAATAGTACCGGAATGCTCATTGCAAATGGTGTATCTTTATGGCAAAGCACCAATGACTTTACATGTAGAAATCACAATGGTGATAGTGTGATTGACTATATGTTGTTTTCGGAAGCCACTCTAGAATGCATACAAAGCTTTACACTTGGTGAATGAAATCCGCAACCGGATCATAGGATGCTATGTATTGACCTCAAGTGTGGTAAAAGACCCGAGCATGTAGCCTCCAATCGTGATGTGTTTGTACCTACATCTAGACTTCAAAAGAGCCCAACAATAGAAGGCAAGTGGAAAGTTTTCAAAGAAATAATTTGCTATTGTGCAAAGGAATGCTTTTTGGTGAAACACATATCTAAGAAGGGTAGCACCAAGAAGAAATGGTTCGACATAAAATGTAGTCAAGCCCGAAAATACTTGCTAAGGTTGGATGCAAGCAAAGACAAGGAAGGTTACTTGGAATGTTCACACACGTACAAAGCACTTGTTCAAAAAAAGAGGAGAAGGTGGGAAGTCAAAAAACAACTGCTTTTAGTGCAAGAGAAAGCACATGCATGTGGCAAGTTTTGGCAAAATTTAAAAGGCAAGCATGTTGAGAGCTTTGGTGACTTGACTCTTGAGGATATGTATACGCATTGTAAGAACCTCTATGAGCAACCCAATGTTGATAAGATGGAGTGTTGTAGCTCCCTTCTGTTTATGCCTCCCTTCTTTACCATTGAAGATGTATGTTGTGCGCTTGAGAAAATTTCTACTCGCAAGGCAGGGGACCTTCAAGGTGTCATGGCTGAAATGATTAAATGGATAAACAAGAAAACACGATATTGGATATGTGATATGTTTAACCTTGCACTTCAGCATGGCATGCCTCATGATTGGAGTGAAAATTGGATCAAACCTTTGCACAAAGGAGGATATGTAAACAATGTGAACAACTATCGCACTATAATGGTTGGTTCTTTGATGGCAAAGTTATTTGGATGTATCATGGAGATGAAGATAAGTGAATTGCAAACGTGCGCTAGGCCATTGACCTAAAAAGTGGCTATCATCAAATAAGGATAGTTGATCAAGACATTGTAAAGACCGCATTTTGTACTACATTTGGTCTTTACGAATACATTGTCATGCCTTTTGGCTTGACCAATGCACCAGCCACATTCAACCGCTTGATGGAGAAGCTGTTTAGGCCTCATCGAACCTTCACGCTCTTCACCAACCGATACACTGCTTTCTTAGACAACGCCCAATGTTGGAAATTGATGAAGATGATAATGATTTTAGTTTTCCACTTTACTTCACTTTTATGTTTGTACCTAGAAATTAGATTAGATCCACAAGGAGTTTATCGGATTGGTCTCATAAGTCATTTTTGCATTTTGAAGACGTTAAATATATCATTTCCTTTCATTTCTTTATCTCTCTCACTCTCTCTTTTTCCCTCTCTCTCTTTACTTTCTTTATCTCTCTCTCTCTCTCTCTCTCTCAATGTGTGTGTGTGTTTTCTTTGTTTATGCATGTGTGTGTACACTCTCTCTCTCTCTCTCTCTCTCTCTCTCTCTCTCTCTCTCTCTCTCTCTCTCTCTCTCTCTCACACACACACACACACACACACACACACACACACACACACACACTGTGTGTGTGTCAAAGAGAGAGAGAGAGAGAGGGGAAGGTAACATAAGAGAGAGGAGAGGGAGAGAGCATACCTAGATCTCTCTCCTCTCCTCATGTGTGTGTGTGTGTGTGTGTGTGTGTGAGAGAGAGAGAGAGGGGGGGTAGGTATACGTATTGTGCAGAGAGCACCAAAACTCAGATCTATAGATCTAAGTTTTTAGTGCCCTCAAATAATTTTTACAGGGTCGGCGTCACTATGAGGGTCTCTATAAGCATCTCTATGAGCGTCGCTATAAGCGTCTCTATGAGCGTCGCTATAAGCCTCTCTATGAGCGTCGCTATAGTGTCTCTATAAGCATCACTATAGTCTTTGTTATATAGAGACGCTAGGCGTTTTCCCATCTGAGCGTTGCACTATGAGCGTTGCTACATTGAAGGACCTCTTGTAGTGTCACCAACATGCATGACTTGATACATTGAAGGACCTCTTGTAGTGTCACCAACATGCATGACTTGCAGTATCTGTTTGTATCAATACACCATTAGCTATCTGACCATTGACACCATCATGATTCACACGCCTTGTCATGAATCGTAATCTAGTCTTCTCATTAGCGTTTGCTTGTATTTTTTGCAGTAAACATTATAATTAGGGATGTTGTTAGCATAGTGTGCAATATCCACCCCACATATTCCTTCTTGAAGGCAACATAGTTTTAAATGGTTGCCAAATCATCTTTTTTATTTTTTGCAAACATGGGTCTCCATCCACATTCTCATCTTCCTCTAAGTGTCATCAACATTATGGACAATGATAGTCTTCTTTGAGATGAGAATGAATAGGTACATATGCAAGGTTTTCATGCATATATAGTTATACGATATAAGTATACATACATAGTATCAATATAATTATGTATAGTATAGTATGATGATATATATATATATATATATATATATATATATATATATATATATATATATATGTATATGTATGTATGCTTTGCAGTTCATATATAGCTAGATGTTCAAGCTCAAAGTCCGGACTTTTTGAAACTTATACATGTTTTTTTGTTCAAGTTTTTGTACTATTAGAAAAGGCTTCAAATTAAATGTCAAAAAGCTCGCAAAAATGGTTTTCATTGAAAAATCTTAAAATCAAAAGCTCGCTAAAAAAACACACTCCACTACTATGGAGGGGCCCTATCAGCGCCATGGAGTTTATTCATCTGCTCGAGGTTTTTGATGTAGTAAGGTAACAATGTTGATGTCGTAAAGTAATCAGGTTTGATTTTGTCTCTATTTTGTTTATAGTAATAGACTTTTTATTGGATATAGATTACAAACTTATCCACATTTCTTGCTGGTGAGATTTTTTGAGGCCCCATATGATCCAAGTTTTTTCTGCTACATCCAAGTTTCTATCCAGAGAGGATTCAGAGCATGTATCAACATTGCAAAGCTCAGAAGAACCCTCCCAATGAATGCTCTGTTTTCTCAAAGTCTAACCCATGGTAGTTGGGCCCTACGCATTTTTGTTCTGGGGTCTATCCCCCCATTGATTGGTCGATGTGTCTTACATCGTGGACCATGGGTGGTTCGGTACCGTGGTAGAGCATGTCGTAGGTTGCGCTTTAGGATGTAGAAAGCTAGCATCTCTATGTACTGTGCATAGATATTATTTTGGACATTTTGACATTTTGATTGCGTATTTAGAGACCATTAACAATATTTTTCCATGCAAACTTTTCAAGGACGCTATAAATAATTTGGTATAGCAACAGTTTGGAATATTTCACTGCATACTTAGTGTGTAAATCACATTGTGATAGCATTATATGTTTTGCACTTGAAACATAATGCTGCAGTGATATAGCTCTGCAATTTAAACGCAAGAAGTGGTCTTTGTAATGTTATATTTTTGGACATAAGTCATTGCATAAAGGGTTGATCAAAAGCTTTTCAAATGTTCATTTCCAAATTACATGAAAGTTCTTTTACATGGGTCATACCGCCACCGTGGGCGCACTAGAGAGAGAGGGGGGGAAGAGAGAGAAAGAGAGAGAGAGAGAGAGAGAGAGAGAGAGAGAGAGAGAGAGAGAGAGAGAGAGAGTACACTTTATACTCAATATTATATTGATCTCACCCATGTGTCATCTTGACAAATACATTCTGAAATTGCCAAGATTTATAGTCTTTTTCACCATCAACTTTATAAGAAAGAGGGATTTAAAGTTATAGATGTGGGATTACACTAAACCTAGGGCAAGGGGGAGAGAGAGAGAGAGAGAAAGAGAGAGAGAGAGAGAGAGAGAGAGAGAGAGAGAGAGAGAGAGAGATTACTTTTTTTCATTTGCTTTTATGAAATTTTTCAGGAGCGAGGGGTTTGAGGGCAAGAGGGGCCATACCGCCGCCGAAGGCGGCGCCATTTTACTAGTAAAAATAAATAAAACTCTAGATTCTATGCTACTCCTAGCTTACCATGACCTCTGAGGATCAGCTTGAACCGATACCCGAAGCAACTCACATCACTCAATCACAAAAAACAACACGTACAGCCGTCTCATTATGACCCATAAATTCATCTAAAATAAAAGTCTTATTTTCGCTTAAGCCAAAACTGACCTTATGGAGGAAATCCCACACAAATCCAACAAGGCTAGCCTAGAGAGGGAAATTTTTGAGACGTTCCTTTTGCTATGAGAGAGAGAGAGAGAGATCATTGTCAAAGCCTTCTGGCATGACTCACAAGGAGAAAGAATTTAGTAAAATCATGCATAATTTCACTTTTCTCGCAAAGAATTAGGAAGGGGAGAGAGAGAGAGAGAGAGAGAGAGAGAGAGAGAGAGAGAGAGAGAGAGAGAGAGAGAGAGAGATTATTATCTTCCTTGGAGGTCAAATATGACCTATGGGACCAAAGTTACATGTGATGTAGTATGTGCATGGATAATGAGTGACTCTCGATGCTCCAAAATCAATGTGGTGATGAGAGTCACAATGGAGAGCCCACACTTTTGCTGGGAGAGGAAAGTGTGTAGGTCTAAGTTATGGCTGAAAATGTGAGAGAAGCAAGTTTGGATGTGACCAAAAGCTGAGCACTCTAGTAGTGTCTGGTACTCAGAGTCTCGAACTTTTAGTGAGCATAATGTGCATAGTCGATTTGACTCTTCTCCATTACCCCAAATGTTATAGAAATGATATTTTATGATTTATTACAGCTGACAGGTGGAAAAGACTAGACCCAGCTTGGCCTATGAAAATGTATTTGTATATCATGTACATTTTATTATTCAAGTGCTCTTTTATGAGATTTGGCCAATTATGACCGGCCGGCCAGTTTGTAACCAATTTGACCATTCAAGAAATCTATAAAACAAATACGTGCAAGAGGGAAATGGTCACTCTTGCACGGGGGGAGATTGCACCAAGTGCTTGCGTCTTCCTCTCTCCACTCCTCTCTTCTCTCTCGCCGTGCCGGCGTAGTACTCCATTCTAGGAGGTGCGCCTGCACGAGCTGTATTACTCTCTCTTGCTCTCTATCTCTCTCTGTTTGTGTATCTCGCGATTATGCATCTATGTGGTTGCCAGGTATGTAGATTAGTCAATTTTATGCTTTGTAGTATGCTATTTCGAGTATTTTGCAGGGAATTCCACGCTCCCGTTTGTAGCAGTGGTATCAAAGCGCAAGGCTACGCTCTTGGTAACAATCAGTCAAGGATATCCAAATTTTCTTTTGGCATATGAGCAAGGATATGCATGACTATGCACTGGAGGTAAGTGCACTTGCATAATTCTTGTTTTCTTTGGGTTTATCAAAATTTGTCGTTTTATTCCTCTTTAATATGGATCATTTCTTGCAAATATTTGGATATTTAGAGTTAAATCTTCATTAATTTGTAATTAGCAAAAGGATATGAATAGGATATAGAAAGCATGATATTTTTAAAAAAAAACCTAAATGTTGCTAATAACGTAGTTAGCGCGGGGTAAAGTATTGATATAGCTTGATAATGATGCACATGAGATTAGACATGACAGGTGTGTATAATATGAGAAGTAGAAATTGATTATATTGAAGCAGACCTGGCTCCCAAGAAACGTTAACCCATCATACAAAAAGAAGAAGAAGAAGGCATATACAATTTTCTTGCCTTTTTTATTTTGTGAAGTGGAAGAAAGAAAAGGGGAACGATGTTGATGAAGCATTAACACCATAATGAAAACCCAAAAAAAGGGCATCCCAAAATCCTTGCGACTGCATTGTAGAGAAACGACCAAACTGAGCACGACATATGGGCAAGTCACTCTCAGTTATGTCCTCCATTCTCGCTTCCATCTCATAGGAGATGACCCCAAGCAAGCTTAAATCGGTGCAGAACCGCTTAAATCAGCGAGAAGCAGTGCTCCTACTCGGGCAACCATATTTTTTCAGAGGCTTGTAACTGCGTCTCATGAGCTTCTTACAAAGCACGCGGTGACAGATTTTGCAAGCCCACTTGCAGCCTTGACATTCTACTACAGTCCAGCACCACTCACGACTAGCCATGCAATAGTGGGAGATCTTCTCTCTTTCCTACCACCCATATGGTCTCCCTCTATCTCTTTCACTCATTGAAATGATAGTCGTCACCAGCCAACAAAAAAAAAAAAACCGCACTCTCTCGCTCTCTTTCCCCCTACTGGTGCATGCCCAACCCACTCTATCTCTCTCTCTCTCCTCAGCCGCAGAAGCCTCCATGCACTTATACCAGCAAGCAACTCTTTCATCACAAATATATATATATATATATATATATATATATTTAAAAGGCAGTTTGTTCGTCGACCTACCCGCATGCAGAAAGAGCAGTAGCGCCTCTATTTTTTTTTTCCAACTGACGACACAGAAGCATGCGGAGCTCAGACCCTACAGATGTTGGCGCATCTTTCTCTACTCCCAACCATTGCTCTCTCTCTCTCTCTCTCTCTCTCTCTCTCTCTCTCTCTCTCTCTCTCTCTCTCTCTCTCCTCAGCCGTTATTTCTTTCTCTTTGAGCCTCCACTAAACTTCTCTCTCTTTGGCTCTTTTTAGTCTTCATCTCTCTCTCTTTCATCTCTCCCCGCCCCCCCCCCCCCCCCCCCCTCTCTCTCTCTCTCTCTCTCTCTCTCTCTCTCTCTCTCTCTCTCTCTCTCTCTCTCTCTCTCTCTCTCTCTCTCTCTCTCTCTCTCTCTCTCAGGAAGTTTCAACTCTCTCTCTCCTCAGCCGTTCTTTCTTTCTCTTCGAGCGGCCACTAAACTTCTCTCTCTTTGGCTCTTTTTAGTCGTCATCTCTCTCTCTTTCAGCTCTCCCTGCCCTCTCTCTCTCTCTCTCTCTCTCTCTCTCTCTCTCTCACTTCTCTCCACCACCACGAGAGTTTATGCATGGTCGTTTTCACAAATCTGGAGAGTAATACCAGTTGCTACACTCGACACCATGAGGCGACCATGCCTGAGCATTCTCACAAAATTGGCAAAGTGCCCAAGCTAGGCCTCATGCAAAGCAGCGTCTTTGTATGCAACCCGAACCTAGGATTCCTACTCAGGCAACTTGAGAATCAAGAGACTACGCACATCCATATCATATGTTGCAATTTGGAAAGGGCCTAGGTTTAAACATCTGATCTCTCCCCTCGTTCTCTCATGGAAACAATCGTCTACTGGGCCTGAAAGATGAGCAACTACACATGCAGGAAGTGTCGGTCCCATAAACAAAGAGCAAGGCAGGCTGGTGTGAGCAGCTACGAAGCCTTCGTGCCTGAGGGTGGAGCACCTGACCTTTGTTGAGGATCCATAGAAGTTATGGAGGGCTTGCAGCAAGGAGAACCATGATGCGGTTCGTCGCCCATGGCTTGGCGAGGGTCATGGCAGGAGGCAACCTACCAGGGCTTTTTAAAGGCGGTTAGCAACTACCAAGGGAATGTGTAGATGCACCTAGGGTTCATTCCCACGCTCATGGTTTCCCACATTATTTTTTCCGGAACTGATTGCTTAAGAGGCCCAAAAACGCAGTCTTTTTCAAATCGAGTGTTCTCAGAGGTTACGCACTACGACAATTTTGGGCAATCATCAAATTTTTGTATACTATACTAGTGGCGACATGTCCCACAACAACTCACCGATTGTTTCAACTTTCACCAATCAAATAGCTTTCTTTATTTTATTTTTTCAGTTACCTACGAGCACCATCATCCCCTGCACAAAAGTAAATGCATAGGTGTTCCTCATTAGCGTGTATATTACAATCCTCTATTCCAACTCATAATGTGAACTTTTGATCACCCTCATGGCCATCTGCAAAGGTCCACCTTGGATGTAATAATGTCGATTAACACGAGGATGGGAAATGGTAGCCATGAATTGGCATTTACGCCCGTCTAGTTAGCATTATCGTCTTCCAATTTCGTATAAGCTCTTGATATGTCTAATAAAGAGGATGGCGATGGTGAACATGTGGAGCATTATAGAACAATAATTTTGCTTCTTATGGGTCCTGTTGTCTCTTAATTTATTTTGATACTTTCATGCCCTACATTGTCAACCCTGTAAATAATCATAACGTGCTAGGGTCAATTGTTCACCCTATCATGCCTTAATATTTTAGCAATGATGACCCAAATTGACTGTTACCTAGATAATTAAGCAATTATCAAGCATAAACACACACAAAAATCTCTCTCTCATCATTATTTGCAGGAGCCCCTATTTCAATAATATAAGTTTATCCCCATTAGTATTGATGTAATGTAATTCAATTTTCGCTTTACTTGCTCTTCAAATTGTCTGAAATGTTCCCTCATATGTCAGTCAAACTGTTGTTGCATATGACTCCATATTGTTGCATTTGTTTGCTTCTGTATCATATCACTCCCAACTTTTCCAATACTCCTTCTCGAAGGACTACCCTTACTGACAAATACTTACCTCTATGCCCGATTTACAGCCAACTACTTTAGGAGACCTGCTTTTGACATATCCTACCACTCATACATTGAGTGTGGCCTCACTTTCTCTAAAGACCAATATCTTGCAAACCACCCTGTCAATTTCAATAACACCTCTCTTATCCGCTCATTTGTACTTAAAGTTGTCTACTTTCATTTTTTTTAAATTTTTTTTGGCAAACAAACTTTGCATCAAATTTTGCTGTCATGGCATTTCAAATGTTAATGCATTTAATCTGTAATTATTAAAGTCTTCTTAAATTTAACAAGCAATTGTTTTGAGTGCTTTGTTTTTTAGAAAAGATATGCAGATAAATCTAACTATAGTGGCCTCACATCAAAATCCAGGTATGACACTCCTTACTGCATTCTGATAATACCCCTCTTGAAACATTATTACAATGCCAGGTGCAACTTTCTATTATTTGTGCCTATTCCCACACACACATACACTGGTAGATATATTTTCAAAAATAGTATACCCTCCTGGTATGTACATCAAAGACATTCCTCTTTTCATATTTCAATTCTCGGCATTGGTGTTCTAAGCTACATACTCAAAGACTACTAAGGTCATGACTTCTAATTGTATTGAAAGGGAATTTTTACTGAGCTAACTTGTCTAAAAGGTATGCAGCTACTCATGTGAGCTAAGGTGCTTTGGGATACTAGAAAATTGTCTGTGAATACTTTGTCACATAAGCAAACTTCAATTTTGTGTCAAACAGGTAGTAGATGTTTTGTTTTTTATGCCTGGTCTAGTCCATTGGTCACATGCACATAGATTCGCCGATTTAGGCAGTGTGTAAATACTCATCTTGGTGCAAATCCGCCGATTTAGGCAGCACATTGACAAACTTCAGATTTATTATTTTTTTAAAAATATCCAATGCAAATCCGCCGATTTAGGCAGCATTAGTGCAGATTCACCGATTTAGGCAGCACGCTTTATTGGTGTAGACTCGCCGGATGAGGCAACACCAATCACAAAATCATGCTGCAGTGGCTGGCCGCCGCTGCAACTGGTATGATTTTGTTACCCGGGTATATCATGAAAGTGATTTGGATTTGGACTTATATTGTGGAATTGGAATTGGATTGGGATTTGGTATCTAGTGATTATTATGGCAGTGTTTAGGTGATGAGACTTGACATTATGAGATTAATGACGAGTGTGACCAATGATATCCTGATTCATCAGGGTATGACATATACTGCTTATTCTAGAGGTATGGGACACTAGAATAGGTAGTATATGGATGACGGCAGGCATAAGCTAATGTTCTTTAGTATCATAAATTTTTCTTTTATTATGTGATGTTCTTGACACAACATACTAATCACTGTTTTTGACAAGTATTGTTTGCAGATTTTTATACTTGCAACTGAGGACAGTTGATTTCCAACGGAGAGGTATGTTATAGAAATGATATTTTATTATTTATTATAGCTGACAGGTGGAAAATACTAGACCCATCTTGGCCTATGAAAATGTATTTGTATATCATGTAAATTTTATTATTCAAGTGCTCTTTTATGAGCTTTGGCCAATTATGACCAGCCGGCCAGTTTGTAACCAATTTGACCATTCAAGAAATCTATAAAACAAATACGTGCAAGAGGGAAATGGTCACTCTTGCACGGGGGGAGATTGCACCCAGTGCTTGCGTCTTCCTCTCTCCACTCCTCTCTTCTCTCTCGCCATGCAGGCGTAGTACTCCATTCTAGGAGGTGCTCCTGCACGAGCTGTATTACTCTCTCTCGCTCTCTGTCTCTCTCTGTTTGTGTATCTCACGATTATGCGTCTATGTGGTTGGCAGGTATGTAGATTAGTCAGTTTTATGCTTTGTAGTATGCTATTTCGAGTATTTTGCAGGGAATTCCACACTCCCGTTTGTAGCACCAACGCCCTATCTCGCATCGAAGGAAATGGGAGCTAAGCCGAATGGATGCAATAGTGCGTATCGCTGACAAGGGGACAGGCTCAAGCATGTAAGTGTGAGTATGGTTTCCTCTTTCAGCGAAGAACATGGTTTTGTAGTTGGGAGAGAGAGAGAGAGAGAGAGAGAGAGAGAGAGAGAGAGAGAGAGAGAGAGAGAGAGAGAGAGAGAGAGAGAGAGAGAGAATGATAGGATGAGGAACATCCATTATTCTACTTTGTTGTATTTTTCATGCGTCTGTCTGTGTGTAGAAAACGACTATGTGGTGTCTTATCATATAAGCATACAACAATGTGCTTGTACAATGCTCTCGTAGAGAGAGGTACTATAAGTCACACCTTGATCCACCTATGCGTTTGTTACTGTACCAAGGTGACCTAAGTATGGAAATTTTCTTGTGAATAAACATAAATTAAAAATGTCTTAAGGCATCAATAATTGAGCTCATGCGTGGCAGAGTAGCTAGTGTTATAGCAGAGGTGTAAACAATAATGAGATGGAATTCTGTCTATCTCACTAACATGCCGTGCACGTGGAGATGTACACCATTGGTGACAATCAAGGCCCCTAGAGATTGAGCCGATATAAGAAGTGCCTTGCACAAGCAGACATGGAAACATCACAATTTCCCATTGTCATGCGTAAATTGTGAGCTTATATCCTCACTTTGCCAAATTCCCATAACTGTGTGATCATGTCATTGATTCAAAGTAAACGACATGATATTGGCACGGGTTAGAATCCTTGCTTCTCATGAATATTGCTAAAGCACTTTTCTTTGTACAGTAGGAAATCCTTGCCAACTTAAAAGTTAAAATGTAGACAAACAAGAAAATTGTCTAACCAAGTTGCTTTGCTATGGCAAGTTGTCTTGAGTTTTTGAAATAAAAACTTGCTTGACTCCAAACGGAAGAAACTCACTAAACCATACCAGAATCGTACGAAACTTAAGGAACAACATCCCCTCACTAGGATACACCTGTCCCCAAGCCTCTACACTCAAAACCTTCACTCTAGACCCATCTGCAGAAAATGCGTATGAAGACAAAGCCGGATTTCGAAAGTGTCCAAAATTGAAATCTATGAGTACCTATGCGTAGCTTATGTTTCCATGGTTCTAATGACTACTTTCAAGCAAAAAAGAGACATCATTTGATATACTTATAGCGCAAATAGCTTATAGATGCGCGAGCACGTTTTCTCCATTTTGTGAGGAATGCTTAGCGTCGTCATGTAGCTCTTGCCAAGCATAGCACGATGGTGTTGTCGGATCTCCAATGTGATGAACGAGCGGGGAGTTGTGTGAGGATGAAGCTCATGCTCTCTCTCTTCCTCAAGCTCACACACAGTCGACGACAGCTTAAAATTATGATTATGGTAAAGTTCTCTTTACAAAATGACATAGGTACCTTATATACTAAGGCTACCATAGGTTAAACCTAAAATAGAGTTCCAGGGGTAGAATGCTTTGTATGTACAATTTGGAAGTGCCATTGCACCCCGGATTCTACAACTAGACTAATTACTCATTTAAAAATAGTATTTTTAACCATAATCCGTAGCATTTCATAACTCTAAAAAATAAGACTTTGTTGAGTTATGTCGTGCTTTTGAACGGTGGTTCAACATGCTCCAAGGAAATCACCACAAGCACAACATTGAACCTCAAATGGCTTCGAGAGATCCGGAAGCATAAGGAGTTGATTGGGAGGTAAGCTTCTCTTTGAGCTTGTCAAAAGCATTTTTCTCTTTGGCAGTCCATGGGTACTTAACATTCTCCTTTGTTAAGTCATGTAATGGTCCTATTATTTGAGAGAAATTTTCTATGAAGTGTTTATAGTATGCACACATAACCAATAAAGCTTCGTAGCTCATGTAGATTACTTGGATTAGGCCATGCTTTTATTACCTCAAACTTTGATGGATCCATCCGGCTACCATCTTGAGAGATAATATGACCTAAGTATTGAATCTCTTGAAGGAAAATTTCACTCTTCTTTTGATTGATAAAAAGCTTGAAAAATCGCCTAGAGATGTTGCTTGTGCTCCTCCAAGGACTTGGAGTAGATGATTATATCATGGAAGAAGACTCCATTGAACTTGCGGTAGGGTCTAAATATTTTCTCCATCAAATAATTGAATGTGGCCGGTACATTAGTCAAGCCAAAAGGCATGACTAGATATTCATAAAGACCAGATGTTGTATGAAAAGCGGTCTTTAGGATATCTTCATTTACTTATCCTTATTTGATGATAGCCACTTTTAAGGTCAATCCTACTGAAGTAGGTCGAACCTTGTATCTTATCAAATAGATCTTTCACCCGTGGTACTGGAAATTTGTTTTTGATAGTGATATGGTTTAGTGCTTGATAGTACACACACATGCGGTATGTACCATCTTTCTTTTGCACTAAAAGGACTAGAGAACATCAAGAGGAGCTAGGCCTCACCATACCTTTGTCTATGAATTTTTGTACTTGCCTCATGATCTCCTATTGTTGAGCTTGGGAAACTTGATAAGGAGGCTTGTTAGGCATTGAGCTTCTTGGTAGGAGCTCAATTCGATGGTCGTCATCCCCTCGTTTTGGAGGTAAGTCCATAGGGATATCATTGATAAAAACATCTTAGAATCCATTTAGAAAATTTGACAAGTCTAGCTGTTCTTGATTCCTACTATTTTCATTTGAGAAAACATTAGCATCATTTAGAGACTCTTTCACAAAAATCATGTACACAGAAACTGAGGCTTTCATTGATTTATCAAAAGCAGGATAATTTACAAGTAGTATAGTATGACCCGACTCATTAGCATCTATATACATGCTCTTTTCTCTGTAGGTGGAGTAGATTCTCCTTTCAGGGAACTTCATGTTGGCATCCATGCGGTTGAACCATGGTGCCCCTAGGATAACATCCTCATGTTGGAGAGGAGAGATGAAAAATTCTTCTTTATCGGTGTAGCTTTGGACATGAAGCCTCAACTTCCCAATCAAGAGAGTAACAAAGGCTTGCTGTCCCTTGAAATCTCCATCGGCAGTTACAATATCTCCCATCTCAAAAGCTTGAATGCACAACTTAGTGGCCAACTCTATTGATATGAAGTTGTGAGTAGATCCAGGGTCAAATAGGATGAAGGCATTGTGGTCCCTTACCTTTTCCCAAGCATAGGAGAGAGGTGATCCTTTGCAATGAGCATTCTATTTTAGAGCTTCGATTGTGGAATCTCTACGAGTCTCATTGAGGGAATTTCTTTTGGGGAAAGAACAATAGCCATGTCCTTGCTCCCCACACTTAGAGCATTTGGGGTCCTTACAAAAATCTTCTAGCTCTTCAGGAGATTTAATCTTTACCTTTGTAAATTCCCTTCTCCTTGAACTGATCGTTGTTGTTGTTGGAATTTCCTTGAAAATAGTTTTGGGCATTTTTCTTCCCCTTCACTTCATTTTGATCCTTGTTTCCATTGGCTTGGCATTCCTTTTAGCCCCTTATTGGAAATTCATGTGCGAAGGGACCATAGTGTGGTGGATTAATTCGGTGATAGAATCAAGCCATTGGGAGTTGACATACTTGGCCATTTCTACAGGTAATCCCGCACAAAATTGTTGCTTTTTCTCGGTGAAGTCTATCTTTTGAAAGACAATAGCCTTGAAGATGTAAATCCCAAAACTTGTCCACATATTTGTGGATAGACTCTTTGGAGAGTAGCTTCAAACTCTACCATTCAGTAAGCACTTTTCCCTTTGCATTGCTTGCACGGAATTGCTTCATGATGGAAACTCATAGAGTTCTCCATATCTTTGGGACTTCATTGTTTCCATGAAGGCTAGCCCACCATTGACGGTCAGATTTTTGGAATTGCATAGCTACATGGCTATCTTGGAGGACTCATGAATCCCTCATCTCCAAAGGCCGCATCAAATTGCTGGATGAAGGCCAATAATTTGTTGGTAGCACCAAAGATGCCATCATAGGTAAGAAAAGAGATACTATTTCCTCCCACTTTGAATTTTGGTAGCTTTTGGGACCTTCTCCATGCACGGTAGGATTTGTGATGTCCTATCCTCTTGTATTCTCTAGGAGAATAGCTGTTTCTTTCGTCGAAAGAGGAGGAAGGTGAAGAATCAAGAGTAGAGGGTGTTGACCGCTCGGTCAACAACACAACATAACTCAAGTTTCGTACCAAATTCTTATCTTTTGCGAGTTATGAAATGCTGCGGATTATGGCTATAAACGTCATTTGTAATGAGTAGTTATTCTAGTTTCAGAAGCCGGGGTGCAATGGCACTTCTAGATTGTAAATACAAAGCCATTTGACCCTTTCAACCCCATTTTTGGTTAAACCTAAGGTAGCCTTAGTATATAAGGTACCTAGGTCATTTTGTAAAGGAGACTTTTCATCATAATCAAAACTTTAGCGCTGCCGTCTACTGTGTGTGATAGAGAAAGAGAGTGTGCGTGAGCTTTATCCTCTCGCTACGCCCGGGTCGCTCAACACATTGGAGATCCAACTGCACCATTGCTGTAGGCTCGAGGAGAGCTACGCGACAAGGCCAAGCATTCCATGCAAGACGAAGCGCACATGTCGACACATCTACGAGCTATTTGTGGCCGTAAGTGTATCAAACATAGAATCATGGCAACATAAGCTACGCATAGGTACTCATAAATTTCAGTTTCGGGCACTTTCAAAATTCTGCTCTGTCATCCTACGCGTTTTTTGCAGATGGGTTTAGAGTGAGGGTTTTGAGTGTAGAAGCGTAGGGACAGGTGTATCCTAGTGAGGGGATGGTGTTCCTTATGTTTTGTACGAATCCGGCATGATTAGGTGAGTTACCCTCCGTATGTGTGTATGTGGCTAGGTGGTGTAGTTGAGAGCAGTGAGGTTCTTAATTGTGGTTTAGTTGGCCTTCCAGAGTGTTGTATGTGTACGATGGTCTCAGCCTGACAAGCTAAAGAGATTCCCTCCGTGTGGCTATCGTGTCATCTGTGTCCTCGATTGACATTATGTTGATCTAGGTAGTGTTTGCATGCACTTCATGGGTGTGTGGGTCGCTCCTGCAACATTGGCGCCACTGCCGAGGACACAAGAACCTAAGTAGGTTTCCTGATAACACTCGTGTGATGGTTGCTTGATTTAGTTTCAGCTAAAGAAAGTGTTTTTCTTAAGTGGATCCGGAAGAGGATATTCTGCGATCAAGTGGATAGCGAGGAAGCGTGTGTCTTGCCGAGGGTCTGCGACTAGATAGGTTTAGTTAGGATCTGTGTATTAGAGTAGTTGTTGGTGGTCGAGTGATTTGTGAGGTGATAAAAGCGTTTACTAGTCTGTGTGTGGCAGTGAAGCATTTTTCTACTCATAGATGCAAAACCCCATATGATTTGTAGGAGTAGCTTTAGGTAAGTGATCCGATTCTGATCTAGAGCTATTCAGCACTGAATTATTTGCTAGAGTGCTTGATTGCATTTGAAATCATGGAGAAGTGTGATTTTGAGGGTAAAAATGCATTAAACAAGCTTTTGTGGATATTTTTGTATGAGTGACTGATGCTATGTATATAAAAGAGCATTTGCAAGGGTTCTGTGAAGAAAACCTGCAATTATGTAAACATAGACATCCTACACATAGGATGTCTCAAGGGGGTTCTGGAGACCAAATTTGAAAATTCTGACTGCACCAGTGGGTTCAGAGGGTAGGTTTACCCTAGTAACATATTGACTTGAGTGTTTTTCCCTATTTTTGTTGACCAAAAGCCAAAAGGCCGAGTCAGAAAACGTAAAATTTCAGAAAAGGCTTAAATTGAGTGATTTTTGCATATTTTTGCAATTGTGAAGCATACTTGCACTTGCTGAGAGCCTAAGGAAGCATCAAGGACACTTCAGTCTCAAAAAATCAGCAGTAGACATCCTACGCGTAGTACGCGTAGGATGTCTAGAGGGTGATCTGGTGGAAATTTTGAAATTTTGAGTTGACCAGTGTGTTCAGAAAGTAGGTTTTACCCTATTTTCACCTGGAAAGTGGAAATTTTACCATATCTTGACAGGATAAGGCCAGATAGACTGAAATTGCGAGACATCCTACCCAAGTTGTGCCAAAGAATTATTTTGAGACCAAAACCATAATATGGTTGCATGAACATGTCTTGAATGATATATTGAGTGACTGAAAGGGGTTTCACCTCATTTGGGTGACAAAATTAGGTTCAAAGGGGACTTTAGCACTTTTGACTGAAAAAAAGGCAAGAACAGCTAAAATTTGGGACTTTTGAAATCCAAACCAAAATCTAAGCATACCACTGGGTTACTGACATCGAGGGGAAGCTGTGGGACAAGTCTGGGGTCAAACAGGCCAAAAAGACATCCTACGCATAGGATGTCTTCACCATGATTTAGCACTCCAAATCAACCTCTGAGCATACCACAGTGATCAGCACCTAAAGGAGAGTATGTAGTTCAAATTTGGGGCAATTCTGAGCAGTTAGACATCCTACGCGTAGGATGTCTAAGGCATGATTTAGAGGCCAAATTCAAACTGTGGACATAGCATGCTGTCATATAGCCTTAGATAAGCCTCCTAGGCAAATTTGGTCCAATTTGGAGTTGATTTGACTGGTGAATTCATCAAAACAGACATCAGGCTTTTGGAATAGATTCTTGATCATTTGACCAACCTATAGGTGTCAGAATCAAAAAGTAAAAATAGCTGTGAGCTTAACACATTAAGGGGAAGCTACAGTGCAAGTTTGAGCTAAAACAGAGCAAAAAGACATCCTACGCTTAGGATGTCTCCAGGGTCATAAAGTGGTCAAAATTCTACTTTGGCCATATAGGGAGGTTCTAAGTGTCTCAAGGATTCCAGAACTTTTTTCAAAAGTGAATTTGGACCTTGTTTGGCCTATTTACCAAGCAAAGACAAGAATTGTTAGACATCCTACTCTTGGAGTGCACTAAAAGCTTATGCAGCCCAAATCTTGACCTATTGGCATCCAAATTCAATTTTGAGTATACCATTGGGTTGTTGAGCACTACGAGAATTTCGGGATCAAGTTTGGACAAAATCTACGCAGTTAGACATCCTACGCGTAGGATGTCTCCAGCTTGATTTAGGACTCCAAACCAACCTATGAGTACACCACTGTGATCAGCACATCAAGGAGAAGCTGGGGTGAAAATTTCAAGTCATTCTGAGCAAAAAGACATCCTACGCGTAGGATGTCTCAAGGACATTTTTAGGTCCAAATGAAATTCTGAGCATACCATTGTGTTGCTGGACTCAAGGGAAGTCGCAAATTTTGTTAAATTCTAAGCATATAGACATCCTACGCGTAGGATGTCTCTAGGCCAGTTTTAAGGTCCAACTGTTGACGGGAGCAAAGCGAACCCCGAACCCCCGACGGCCTCTAAAAAACCGGGGACCGAATGGAGCGCCTCGATCCTGTCATGGTAAAGCAAACAGGGGCACCACCTAGCTTCAGAGGCTAGGACGCAAACAACACACCACCATAACAAAGTTTTCATCAAAGAGAGATGGATGCTTGGGAGTAATGATGAAGAGGAAAGGGAATGAGATCAAGTGAGAGAGAGAGAGAGAGAGAGAGAGAGAGAGAGAGAGAGAGAGTGAGGGAGGGGGTATAGCGGCTTAGTACTTAGGCACCACAAAAGGATGGCGAATCCGCACACCCTTCACACATACACAAGCTCACTCCAAACACAAGATTAGGTGGCGATTCCGCACACCTCACATGGGAAAAAAATTGCAAGAAAACATACTCACAAAACCTCAAGCTTTATTTAGAGAATAAGGCGATGAAATGGGGAGCATAGGGTAGGGGAATGAGAAGGGAGAGAGTGGTAGAGCACATGGCGGATAGATGGGAGTTGATGGCGAAGACTCGCACGAGGGTTATGGCCATCATCCTTCATTTAGTTGCCCTTCATCTTCCATAGCCAAGGGTGTAGAGGTCATGCTCAAGACAAGAATGGTGATTGCAGTGATGGTGATGGTGTGGGTGTGTGTGTGTGTGCACTAGGCACACACAGTGCATAGTGTACTCTTTGGTGATGGTGTGTGTGTTTAGTGTGATGGTGACCCCTCTTTATATAGGGGAGGATGGGGGAGAAATTCTTGAATTTAGAAATGAAGAAATCATTATCTACATAGGCCATGTGACTGTGGGCCCCACTTGTCTGGCTGTGTGTATATGTGCCAGAACAGCAGTCTCATGAGAGAGAGACTAAGAGAGAGATATGGGTTGATGGAAAAAAGTGAGAGGTGACATGGAGAATAAAGTAATTACAAGAGGGGAGAGAGGAGAGTGTGTTCAGAGGTTAATCTGTGTGCAGATGTGTGTGAACACAAGAAAAATCAGGTAACCACTGGGTGGGGATGGGTCTGTGGGCACCTTTTTCAGTGAAACTGAGTGTGCGTGCTACAAGACAAGAGATATGGCGCCCTTTTGAGAGAGAAATAGGGGGGTGTTTGGGTCATGGGATATGATAGGAGAGAGAAAGAGGGGGTGGGGTATACTATTTTGGAAGATAGGGTAAGTTGCATGTGAGTTAGGGTGCATTATTAGTGAGTTATAATGCATTATTGGTGAGAGGTGGGGTAGCTTGAGGGGAGAGACAAAGGAGAAAGGACAAGGGGAAGAGAGAGGGGGTTGACCTTTTGAGTGGAGGAGAGGAAAAGGCACACACGGTGGGGCAACAGTGAAGAAAAAAGGAGGCAAGGTGGGGATGGGCTACCCCGCAGGCATGAGGTGGCCTATTTTACCTTTCTTATATATTTACATAATCATACTTTATTTTTTTCTTACTTTTTCCAATGCCTTTTATCACTCCCTCCCTAAGAGGGGGTTTTCATGGGGTGGGGACGAGAGAAGAGGGGTATGGGAGCTTGGCTTGTGAAAAGCCCCCATCACTGTACTCTTGACCATACAGGAGTGTTCACAGTGTCACAGAGATCCCAAATCTTTTTTCAAAATTGAATTTGGACTCATTTTGACCATTCTAAACTGCATTTCACTGTTTTGGCCATAACTTTCACAAACGGTATCGGATTGGAAAAGTTTTTATATCAAAACGCAGCCTGAGAGCGGCTCTACAGATCTTGGAGAAAAACTTAAATTAATTGTGTGACAACCATGTAGTTCAACTTTAAAAAAAAAAACGTCGTTTGAGGCCTCAAAATACATCCGCAAGTTAGGGGTGTCTGAAAGCGACAATTTGCGAGAATTGTGACGAAACGGTTGCGGTTTTGGACATAGTTTCGACTTTTCCCTAACCAAAGCACTTGAACACAGTGGACTAAGTCTACTTGAACCGAGCAAAAGCTCTTAAGCCCAGAAATCATGTCTACCCTAGATTAGATTCAAACGCAGCTTACACAAGCTTGGAGATCCCGACGATAGAGAAATATCCTCCCACAATGGATCTTCCAAACTTGGAATTGATAAAGATCCATCTTGTTGAGAGAGTTTGGATGATTGGACATGAGAGTGAAGGACTATATAGATACATTGACGACAATGAGGTCAATCTTTATAGGTGCTCAGATCCATACCTAGAAGAGATAACGGATTACAAGCTCTTATGTGTCTACACATACGGAGTCGACTGTCAATGGAGATCTATAGTTGTCGACAAGTATGGACGAGAATACAGAGTTGTAGAAAGCACAAATCCACAGACTGTACTAGAAAGAGGTGGATATTTGGTCAATGAAGGACCACAAATGCCTCCACCAAACACGAGAATTCCTATAGGAATTCCAAGAAGAGAGCCACCAAGATTCCCTTCAAGAGCGATAACGAAAGAAGGATTGGGAAAGTCTCTGGTTAGACTTGCACACAATCGACGAGTTAGACCATCCCAAGTCCAAAAATGGGTAAACAAAAAATACTCCGGAGATAAAGATCCGAGAGATCACGTAACGGCTTTTAGAAGAGTGATTAGAGCAGAGGAAGTTTCAGATTTTGCGACACAGTTTGCGGGATTTGGATTGACTCTAGAAGATGATGCAGCTACATGGTTCGACTCGGTGGAAAATTGGGATTTTGAGACCCTAGATGAGTTGTTTGAGGAGTTTATTGAATAATTCTCGCCAAAAGGCATTGCTCACAGCACGGTCTCGCAAATCCATAGATTCAAACAGAAAGAGAATGAATTAGTACGCAAAGCATCATTACGGCTCAAGAGATATGCTAAGCTTTGTCCGAGAGCAGAATTACCTACCCAAGCACGACTGATGCTGATCTTTATCCAGGGAATGAGACATGCGGGCCTTCAGAAGGATCTGCATATGATAAGGAGGACGACGCTAAACGAGTTGATCAAAGAAGCTCTTTATCTAGTGGATAACTGTGAGGCATACAAAGAAAAGGACTTAAAGAGTCAAGGAGATGACACATCCTCTCAGCACAGTGTTTGACAGATAAGTGAGTCCATTGCCAAGCCAACGGCACCTATAGATCAAGAAAAGCTTATGGATGACTTGGTCAAGAGGTTGATTCCTCATGTAAGGTTTGATTCGGGAGAGCCGAAGTGGTGTGAAATTGAGAGAAAATGGACAAACCATACGGAGGAAGAGTGCTATTATAGCATGGAAAATGCTAGGGAGAGGTATGTACAACCTGTTCCAGAAGCATCTACTCCACCTGGATACATTAAGGGGAATGCGCCAAGACCAGTAGGAGTTTTAAGGCCACAGCTTGTCTTAGGACAACAACCTCCGTTGCCAGGTGCTAGAATGCCGGTAGACATGAGATACATGCCAATGATGGAAGCATCAAATAAACCAACGCCAGTACCAGGTACAATGTGGTATAGCAACCAAAGTAAGTACTACCCTTCGGAGCAACAAAATGTGAGAGAAACACATGGAGTGGTGAGGCCGGTACAACCTCCACCTCCTGGGTTGCAGTTGAAAGAAAGAAGGTATGAAATGGACGAAAGAACATTGCGATTCATTGCAAATAGAGGCTTATCTAGGTCAAATCTTGCTTATAGCCAAGAGGAAATGCTAAAAGAATCTCCTCAACCAGAGACAGATTGTCACAAAAGTCGTGTCAACCACTTGGTCAAACAATGTCCTCATACGGAGATCACTGAAGTAAATGCCTATTGTCTTGAGTGTGGCATCACTCACTTGATCCCCGATTTCCCGAAAAAACCAAACCAAATCAGTAAAATCACGACAAATGTATTAGGGATTGTTCAGCTCCCTAGTAGCTCAGAAAATGAAAATGTTGTACCAGTTCAAGTGGTTACGAGAGCACAAGCTCAAAAGTACCAGTCCGAAGACAGATGATGGGCCAAAGACAGATGCACCTAGTGAGAAAACCAAGAGCAAACGAAATAGTTGGAAAGCTAGAAAGACTAGGATGAAAGCACGCAGGGAACGAGAGCAAAAACCCCTAGCTGAGAAGCTTACCGAAGCTGAGGAGAAGATAAAACAACATGAGGAAAAGGAGGCACCTTCTATTACACAGATGGTTAAACCTCTAGAAGAACCATCCACGGATGAGAAACCGAGAAGTGCTAGTTCAGGAGGATCTGTGTTGGCAGAGAAGGCTAATGAGGCATTAGATGCCCTCTTGAAAGCCTATGATGCGAGGCTCAAAAACAACCAAACCCAGGAACACACGTGGATGACATATCCCTATACGGAACTAGAAAAGGAAAGGTTTGAAATGTGCCATAAAATGATTCAAACAGCCCAAGCTTTACTAGAACCACCAGTTGCAAAACCTGAGGATGTGATCCGTGTCATTCCTACACAAGTAATCCCACCAAACCAGGAACTAAAAGAGCCAGATTCTAGTCATAAGCATAGACCAAACCTCAAAGACCCAGCATTAGAACCAAGGATAGTACTCAATATCACGGATAACTCTTCCGAGGGATTTCACCAAGCGATACCTGAGGATTGTAAAGAGATAGATGGTCTTGACGAATTGTGGAAACAAGTCAGAGAGGCCAATGAAGCCGATGACCTAAGAAGACGAGTAGACAAGACTGGTGATGAACGAGGAGTGTTTCTACCACCAATAGAGGAAGTTGAGACTGGATCTCAAATGAATCTAGACGTACAATCGTGTTGGGGCGACAAAGGATCTGTACAATCTATGGATAGTCAACCCCATTCGCTAAGAACACTACCGTCCTACTGGGAGAGTACGAGACCAAGTCAGATGTCGTTGCAGTCCCATCACAGAAACTTTCTCCCAACAAGGCCATCGATTCAAAGGGGCTAGTAGATATTCTATCAACCGCAGTCACCTATACAATAATGTTAGCTGAGTTGCTCAGAATAAGACCAAACATGTGGGCTAATGTGGGTAAATCTCTAGAGAAATTTGGTATAAAAACCCCAATGACTCAAATCGAGGAAGGCATCAAAGAGCTTGAAATGCCTCAACTAAATACTAGGCCAGTGCCATTAAACAAGGTAGGCGAGTATTACGAGGGAGAAGATGGAAACACCACCCTTCCTGTGGAATTCAATGGTGTAAAAACCATGGCAATCCTTGATATAGTGGAGCTGGTGTGGCCATTGCAACCAAAGAGGTTTGGAAAAAATGGGAAAAAACTGAGCTTGCAGACGGACACAAGGAAAAGCCCCTAGGACTAATAGAAAAAGTACTTGTTACTTCTTGTGGTATTGAATATGAACACACTTTTGTTGTTGTTGACTTTGGCAAGAAGATCAACTATGACATCATTTTGAGAAGACCATTCATGCGACAATTGAAAATGGTCCAAGATTGGGGTTATGACCATATATACCTGAGACATATGGAAACCATAACAAAGATAAACTTGAGGGACCATAGCTATAGGGATGTGATGAGAACACCGGTTGAGGAGTTTGATTCCGCCACAGTTGCAGGATCAGAACTTCCAGCTTGGTTAGGTAAGCCTAAAGAACTGTGGATGTGTGGAGCTTCACAATGTGGTAGCTTGAAACTTGAGGAATGTATCCTAGAGTGGGTTATAGAGGATATGGACTATATCCCAGAACCATTTCCTGAAGAAGAGTTAGAGCCTTTTGGATGGGAACACATCTTGGCTACTCTCGACGTGTGTGCCGTGGAGGATGCTCCCACAACAAAGTTTTGTGATGAAAATGGCTATGATGTCGTTCCTTATTTTGCAGTGAGTGTAATCCAGGAAAACGAATAGAACCAGACATCAACAAGCTCTCCACATAAGGAGCAAACAAAGAAATGTGGAGAATCAAAATATGAAGAAGACGACGAGTTCTATGACTCTGTAGAACACTTCGAGCTTCAAGAAGATCAACGACCCGGGAATCAATGTCATCGCTACACGAATAAAGTGCATCAAAAGTGGATTCTAAAGTCCTTGGTGAAGACACAGCCACCACAAGCATCCTCATACATGGCTCCTAATAAGGATGCAAAGGCGCAGCTAGGAGGAATACGACTAGAGAAACGAGCTAACAATGCTCTAATAAAAAAAAGTTGATTCAAGCACAAAAAAGTCAGGAATTCATTTGGATTCCAAAACAACCATAGTTTCAACTTACAAAGCCTAAAGCCCGTCCCCAACCAAGCATACAAGGGCTGAAGCAAAGACCACTGTTGACTCACACAACAAAAAGGTGGATCCCAAAGAAGTCTCTTCAAACACAAACGAAGCACGGGCAAGTATGGGTTCCCAAATGAGAGCCAGCAACAAAATAGCCAATAATCGCAACGAAATGGGTCCCAAAGAAGAATAGAAAAACTGTTGTCAGTGCATCGCCGCTTGAATTCTTACAATTCTTCATACGATTACAGTACAGTTAGAAGAGAGCAAGTCGCTTCAATCAAGCAATGATACATGAGCTTCAAAGACCATTACATTGCTTAGAATAGGAAGCCTCGCCAACAAATGCCAATAAGCAAATTGCTGATACCCACATCTTGCACAACATAAATCTTTTCCATGCATTGACTGTGTATGCATAATAGGTCTACATTACAAGGCCTGCATAGGCACAACTTTTAACTGCCCAAGCACAACACATACCCTTTGCGATACCCTGTTGTAAAAGATATCTCCAAATAGGAAGGGGGCATGCATTCTGAATGAGGACTTAACATTATGACTATTAGAGGGCAATGTTTTGTGAGATGCATTGAATTTTTGCGTTTTATTGTGATAATTGTTTGACGAAATTTAGAGTATATGCCCTCATAGTAGTGTTACAGAGGAGTATGGGGACAAAATCCATATATGAGTCCCTAGGGACATGTGTATAGCGTACATAGCATTTAGATTTCTATTTGAACAATTTTTCTTTTGTTAAGTTTTTTTAAAGATTTTCTTTGTTTATTATTAAGAAAAAAATAAAAAAATCCATAATCAACATGAAGAAAAGACTGACGAGAGGCCTGAGCACTACAAAGAGAAGAAGGTACAGGAAAACGATGAAACTTCACGAAGTATGTCTCAGCAGCCACTACAACAGTCGAAGAACTTGTCACAAAGCAGTGTCAACATGCAACCGACAAGTCATAAAAGTCAGAGTTGAGTAGCTTAGCCACAAAAAGAGTGAGGTTTTAGTCCCAAAGCTTCAAGTAATATTCTCTGGGGTCTAAGCGTCTTAGCTATTCTAGGTACTGCTCAAGCTGGAAGAGTTGAGCATATTTATGTTGTGTCGCTCATGCTGGTATAGGTGAGAAAAAGAGTCGAAGTCTAAGTACTTAAGTCTAGTGAAGTGAAGGAGAAGGTCCAAAAGACACTCACGTACTGAGCACAGTGAGATATGAGTGGAGAAACTTCTACGTTGACAACCCTTCTTGGAAAAATGGAAGCTATTGAGACATCTTTTGATGTCACATGTGCTACATTTATTCCTCGAAACACCCATCACCTCCTTCTTTCACATTGCATGCTTTTGATGACAAATTTCTCATATGCATATAGAGTGTCCCATAATTGGCACTTGCATCACGCACTCTTTCCGTGTTTCACCCAAGCACTCACCTTTCATGAACATGTACTTCACGTTCAACTGCTCAACTCCAATAAGAGCGTATACCAAAGGCATTTTTTTCCCACTGGGTTTTTTCCCTTTGGTCATCCAGGTTTTAGACCCTAATCTAAAGACACCTATCACCATCCTCTTGTACATATTCCTTCTACATCAACAATAAGGAAATGCTACTCAAATCAATTGACAAATGAATTGGAGCACCAATTTCAGATCATAGCATACTTCTCCTCAATGGCGAGTCGAAGAATGGCCTACAATGACAAAGTTGCAGACAACACTAACAACATGATTGCACAGGAACAAAGAAGTCCCCAATGAAGAAGAGCAGACATAAAAGTTATCAGAGGATCTCAAAAGATGAATGGTTATGATGATAGATGTCCGCTCTAATGGATCATAGTTCTTGTTGTGGTTCGACAAAGTTACAAGCAGTGCAATAGATGAAGCCAAAATGATAGCAAAGACCACATCGCCATCGACAATCAGGTCATGTCGGGGATGACATGAACGCGGAAGGGGGGAGTGTTGACTGCTGGGTCAACAACACAACATAACTCAAGTTTCGTACCAAAGTCTTATCTTTTGCGAGTTATGAAATGCTGCGGATTATGGCTATAAACGTCATTTGTAATGAGTAGTTATTCTAGTTTCAAAATCCGGGGTGCAATGGCACTTCCAGATTGTAAATACAAAGCCATTTGACCCTTTCAACCCCATTTTTGGTTAAACCTAAGGTAGCCTTAGTATATAAGGTACCTAGGTCATTTTGTAAAGGAGACTTTTCATCATAATCAAAACTTTAGCACTGCCGTCTACTATGTGTGAGAGAGAAAGAGAGTGAGCGTGAGCTTTATCCTCTCGCTACGCCCGGCTCGCTCAACACATTGGAGATCTGACTGCACCATTGTTGTAGGCTCGAGGAGAGCTATGCGACAAGGCAAAGCATTCCATGCGACATGAAGCGCACACGCCGACGCATCTACGAGCTATTTGTGGCCGTAAGTGTATCAAACAATGTCTGTTTTCTGCGTGCTAGTAGTCTATAGAATCGTGGCGACATAAGCTACGCATAGGTACTCATAAATTTCAGTTTCGGGCACTTTCAAAATTCTGCTCTGTCATCCTACGCGTTTTCTGCAGACGGGTTTAGAGTGAGGGTTTTGAGTGTAGAAGCATCGGAACAGGTGTATCCTAGTGAGGGGATGGTGTTCCTTAAGTTTCGTACGAATCTGGCATGATTAGGTGAGTTACCTTCCGTATGTGTGTATGTGGCTAGGTGGTGTAGTTGAGAGCAGTGAGGTTCTTGATTCTGGTTTAGTTGGCCTTCCATAGTGTTGTATGTGTAGGATGGTCTCAGCCTGACAAGCCAAAGAGATTCCGTCCGTGTGCCTATCGTGTCATCTGTGTCCTCGATTGACATTATGTTGATCTAGGTAGTGTTTGCATGCACTTCATGGGTGTGTGAGTCACTCCCGCAACAGAGGGAGGCCTCTTTCTTGCCTTTTTATTCCTTTGCTCTCTTCCCTTTTGGAGTGACGAGGAGAAGGACTATAGGTTGACTATTTCCTCTTGGCAGGAGTTGGGGATCATCTAAACCATTGTCTTTGTGGAGCCACATCTTCAGAGAAACTTAATGATTTGTTTCTTTCTCGTTATTTGGATTCCTCCTCTCTTATGAGAGAGAACCTTCTTTTGGGAGTCTCATCAAGAGTCCTCCTAAGCTCTCTTTCTCTCTCCTCTTGGAGAGTAAGGAAAATCCCATAAGCACAAAGTTGTTGAGTAGCTTCGGCTTGGAAAGCAGGGTTGTCCATAGCTTGTTGCAACCTAGTAACAAGATAATTGACAAATAGGGGGCATCATCATTAGCACCTTCATGTGCAAAATCAAAGTTGTAAATATTCATTCTACTCTCTTGGTTATAGCCATGCTAATTAAACCTATGTATGAATTACTTTGTGTTGTGGTACCCCCAAAAACCTTAGTCGCTACTCTTCTTTACCTTGGAAAGTTAGTTCTCAAGCAGCCACACCCATGGTTTAGACACTGTTGATTGCAAAGACTAGTGGAGAGGTCTAACATTGCTAATTTGATTATGGCTCTTGCTGAGATTGCTAGTAGCTCAATAATGGTTAAGCCAAAGGCAAGCCTCGAGAGACTCCATTATTAAGACTATAGTACCCAACGGTGTACCTCGAACTAAGTCCTTTTCAATCAAGATAATAGATCCTTGTCCCACTTACTCTATTGCAATGAACAGGTCTAACCTTTCATGAAAAGAGAAATCAATAGCTCTAATACCAATGTAATGGAAATGCCCTATGAACTTTGAGAATAGTGGAATTAAGAGAACTAGAGTGAGCATTTTTATGAGACTACTTTGAGAACATAGAGGGTGAACTTAATTGGCGGTAGCAACATAATCATTATTCTTAATTAACTTGGCATGAACAATACTTTTGCAAGAGAGAGAATTAGAGAACATGACAATAGTTGAGGACTAGATTATGTGGAGCTGGTCCCCCCTCCAATAGGCTTTTGTATTATAGATTATCCCATAAAGAGATACTTGGTACAATATAGTCTTTCGGTTCCTTGTGACCTAGGTGATGCAATGAAGATGGAAAGCTTCATGCATCATGAGCATAACATAGACTTTATAAAAGCATTAACCATCCCCGACCTCAGTTCCAATGCCTCAAACACCTTCAAAGGTGGAGAGAGCTAGCGGGGAATGAGGGTAGGGAAGAGGAAGAAGAAGTAACATACAAGAAAAAGATAGTTCCTCACTTATCATCACTCTTCTTGCATAGCATAGCATAAGAGAATAATAATTATGATGATGAAGATGGAAAGCTTAAGCATTGAAGCAAGGCTCTTGATTGGATTTGCATCCCATAGCCAAGAGTGTCGATGTAGGCTCTCAACTTCTCAACAAGCTTGGGGAAGGAGATGGAGATCTTGCATTTTGCCAAGCAAGAATGAGCATGTGAGTGTGTGTGAGAGAGAGTATACCCCCCAAGAACACCCCCAGCTTTCTTTGGTCGACCCCCTCTTGTAGCTCTTGTTGGAAGTTGATTGGACCCCTACAAGCCTAGCCAATCACATGCATAGTGTATATCAAGAAACCATGCTAGCCTTGGGACAAGTGTCCCTTTCCCATTTGGGAGAGTAATGCATAAAAAAGTAACTAATTATCTAAAAATTTATTGGACCCCTTTAGAGGCCAAACAACAGGCTTTAGGCACCTTATGAGAGCAACATGTAGAGGAACTTGATATGTGTCCTGGTTGCTTCTTTAGACTAGGCTTGACTTGTGTGTGTGTTCTCTCTCTTGCCCCCCCATGAGGAGGGATTGTGGTTGACTTTGGGAACACCTTAAGCCCCTCAAGCACCTTAGTAATGGAGCACCTTAGCACCTTAGTCATTAAGCACCTTAGTCATTAAGCACCTTAGTCAGCAAGCACGGCAAGCACCTCAAGCTTGGTCGGACTCCCACCCCATGCACAACCCTAGCTTGCCTAAGGTCTAAGGAATTTTAACACTAACCTTTCGAGGTCCATCTCTTATTTTGACCCCTTTAACCTTGGCCCCGTGTTGAGATAGATCCATAAGCACATGTCTAGATTCTAACCCTTGTTCCCGTTTATTCTCCCACATTAAATGATTAGTTTAATATGATAAAATCATTTGGGTTGGTTAGATATTAGATTTTATGACAGTGATTGGCTTATAAAGATAGTGGACAATTATACATATGAGAGGGAGTTAACACAATGATGACACCCACTGAATGGAGTGATAGATTATGGTAACATGAACGGCTAAGAGCCATCTGTTTGCAAAGGGCTAAAAGCCATCTATTTTTGAATGGCTAAGAGTCATCTATTTGTAATCCATTAGTGATTGCTTTCAAAATCAAAAAATTCTATCCAGTTGTGTATCCATCAATTCTAATGGACAAGCAAAAGTCTTGCATTACTAATTTTCTGGGTGCTACTTTAGCACTACGTACTTTAAGTGTGAAGGTCAAGTTGAGTTTTTGCAAGTCTTAAACTCGTAAAAGCTTCGCTCTACCAAGGTGTATAACTAAAGCAAACAGTTTAGAGAGCATGAAGAGAGAGAGAGGGAGAGAGAAAAACTGAGGAGAGAGAGGGGGGGGGGGGGGGACTCGCATAGTATGACAACTATGCCTAAAATGATCTAGTTGTGTACCATAACCTTGTGAAAATTGCTGGTTGTTAAACTCTGTCAGAGAAGTACAGGACAAAAGTAGCTAATAACTTTGCCTCGTGTGACCATGGTCTAAACAAGTCAAAATTCCACAAGGACTGCAAAGGCAATGAAAGAGGTGTTTCTAATAAAGGTGGTGAATATCATCAAGGCAGCCCAATTATTGGGTTTGTGGCATGATAGAGTGTAGCCACTTTGTGTAGTCCACCTCCAAGTGTGACACGCCATATTTATGTATGAGCTACTTATATGTACAAACCTTGAATGTGGTTTGTGTGTCATGTGCTACTCCACACCAAAGCTTGGATGATTGAAACATGTCAACAAAATTTGGTCTTGGCATATTCTTCCACCCTCAAAGATGCATCTCAAAGTCCTCAAGTGGTTGGATAAAGAAAGCAAGGTGAAGACTTCACGATGGCCTCAAGAAGCCAACGTCTTTTCTTGTAATAAATTGATTGATTACTAGAACACATTTGACATGTTAATGGAGAGAGAGAGAGAGAGAGCACGCACACTGGCTCAGTATAGTAAGGCTTCATTACAAAGAAAACTTAAAGAGTCATGAATTCCATCACATTTGTAAGGTTTTTTCTCATATATATTTATGTGTGTGCGTGTGTGCGTGTGTGTGTGTGTGTCAAATAGCATTTAATATTGCATACCAACAATTCAAATAAATATTCTTCACATTTTATTGAGCAAACCATGATGTGTACAATCACTATTAAAATTTTATGACGTGTGTGATGTTTGAAATGACTTGAAATCTAAACAATTAAAATTAACGTAATGGTGACCATTGGATGGTGACAGGTGCATAATCTTTAATCACCTTCAGAGATCCAAAGAAGGTTTGCACGTTTACTCCACCACTCTCTTATGGTATTCTTGACCACAAAGAGTAGAGTGGGTAAAAATTAGATTACCAACCTCAATTTCATCCAAACTTATTCCTTGGAAGGTGTGCATTTAATAAAACAAGTGAAAGGGTCGCGATGGCTTTTTTTTTTTTTTTCAAAACTCACAATTGTGACACTACAACACAACATGGAGATATCGACGCGCGTATATTGACAAAATTAGCGGGCATCGCTATATGCGTCGATATACGCGTCTCAATGTACGTCGATATATGCGTGGAAAGGCTTTACTTCCCACACGTATATCAACGCGTATAGCGACGCGTATATCGACGTGTATAGCGACACAAAAAAAAATTGGGGAAAAAAAGCGAAACCCGCGAGCAGCAGAGGTCATTTTCGCCAGCGCTCTGCTCAAATCTTGGCCTCCACCTACTGCGTAGGTATTATGCCCCCCCCCAACCCCTCTCTCTCTCTCTCTCTACATCGTGTGTGTGTGTGTAGGAAAGAGAGAGAGAGAGAGAGAGAGCGGTGTGTGTGTGTAGAGAGAGAGAGAGAGAGAGAGAGAGAGAGAGAGAGAGAGAGAGAGAGCGGTGTGTGTGTGTGTGTGTGTGTGTGGGAAAGAGAGAGAGAGAGAGGTGTGTGTGTGTGTGTAGGAAAGAGAGAGAGAGAGAGAGAGAGCGGTGTGTGTGTGTGTAGGAAAGAGAGAGAGAGAGAGGTGTGTGTGTGTGTGTAGGAAATAGAGAGAGAGAGAGAGAGAGAGAGAGAGCGGTGTGTGTGTGTGTGTAGGAAAGAGAGAGAGAGAGGTGTGTGTGTGTGTAGGAAAGAGAGAGAGAGAGAGAGAGAGAGAGAGAGAGAGAGAGAAATGTGTGTGTGTGTAGGTAATCAAAGGGGGAGAGAGAGAGAGATAGAGAATTAATGTATGCTTAGGAAATTAAAATTAAAGAGAGAAATGAAATGAAATGTTATCTTAACATTTTCGAAAGGCCAAAGTGACCTATGAGACGTGAGACAAGAAAGTTACAATGTGATGGATCTGATATAAAGTCAGAGTAAGAAGATGACAAAATAAAATATTATGGAATCCTAAACTGTTGGGTATGGACTAAACGGTTAAACCAGCTAGCTGGGATAGGTAGATCATAGGAGATCCAGCAGCTGTCGCTGGCGGATCTCATCAATCTCCTCCATGGTCAGTAGTCTAACCGGGCGTTATGCATGTCAAGCCAAAGTGACCTAGCTAGATCCTCTGATGCAGCCTCTGTCGATGTTGTGTAGTCCTCCGCAGTCGTGGATGTCTAGATCTCCCTATCTCAGTCACTCGTTCGATCAGTAGAGAGATAGGGAAGTAGAGAGAGAGAGAGAGAGAGAGAGAGAGAGAGAGAGAGAGAGAGAGAGAGATAGGAAATAGAGAGATAGAGAAAGAGAGTTATATATATATATATATATATAGAGAGAGAGAGAGAGAGAGAGAGAGGTAGGGAAGTGAAGAGATAGAGAAACCGTACAGAATCTGCAATACGACTTCTACGGAACGGGCATTGATTTCCGCGACATAGCACCTACATCTGAGAGAGAGAGAAAAAAGATTATGCGTGAAGGTTCGACCAATATAGAGCCACGGATGGAAGCAGAAAAGGGCTTACAGATAGAAGACAACAGCATGGAGGAGATGCTGGATGCCTTCTTCCAGACAAGCGAGGAGAACGCGAACGAAGCAGCACCAGAAACCATGCGCCTATCTCCTGAAGACATGTTGAGAAAGTTGGACACTCAACCAATCTATGAAGGCGCCAAAATATCTGTGCTTTGTACTTGTCTGACGTTTTTGAATCTTCAGTCAGTGTACGGGTGGTCAGATGCAAGCGTCACTGCTTTGTTTAGGTACGTAATTTACAAAAGAGATTTTCCGATTGCAACGGTGATGTGCTGAGAGAGCTTTTTAATTTAATGTGGCTTAAACAGGTTATTGCGCAAGAAACTTCTCCCGGCTGGCAATGAAATGCCCCCCTCTAGGCCAGACGCAAAGCCACTTCTGACCTCAGTTGGCTTGGACTACAACAAGATTCATGCATGTCCAAATGATTGCATTCTTTTTCACAATGAGTTCGCAGATTGTCTGTCGTGTCCTAAGTGCGGAGCAATGTGCTAGAGACACGAATGAGAGCACTAGCAACCTGGATTACTGTGGTCTGGTGTCAGGTATCCTGAAAGTAAGCTTCAGGCGGTTTGAGATGTTTTTGTTGGATGTGCAGTGGTTCAAGGTGATTACTTCTGGTCGCAATGCAACGGTACGCAGAGATGGAAACAAGCTTGTGCAAATAGATTCTACAAAGACTTGGACAGATGCGAGCGACACATTTGCTCTCCCCGAACATTGCGAGCAAGTGGTCTTTGTACCGGACCCTCGAGAGCGACAATGGTTGTTTGTGGTTCAGGTTGCTCCAAGAAATAAACAAGTATTTGAAGGGCAAGATCTCCTGGAGAAAATTCAGTCAGACAACGTCCATACTACTGTGACATTAGATGAGATGGACGAAGGTATGGCAGAGGAAGCTGACAGATATATGAGGGATGACGGAGACGAGCCAGAATCGACACTTGTAGATGAAGATGCAATGGATGAAGACAATCTGCCAGAACGAGTTGGGGCAGAGTTATGCTTGCAATTAGAGATAGACGATGATACGGTGCAAGATCTTATCGATGATGCCTCACTCGTCGAGGCCTAGGCCTGTAAGTGTTTGTGTGAAGACTTTGATTTAAAATTAAGCTTAAAGTTAATTTAAACAACTGTGTTCTGACGCTTTATTTTACTTTCTTTGTGCAGGACTTTAGTATGGCAGATGAGATTCCAGATCCCGGTTCCATGAGTGTAGATGCATTCAAGGGCTTCGTTACACGAATGATGCCTGCTCAGATGGCAGAGGCTTCTCAGTACTGGGTAGCCAGAGGCACGGGTACTACGCCTCCGGGCTTCACACCCGAGGGACTGACGCCTAGGGGGGGGACGCCTACGGGGTTCAGGATGCCTATGGGTACAATGCCTTCTTCTCCCATCACGGCCGCTTCGACACCTAGGGGTGGGCAGAGGTGGGTACGTCCTCATCTCCGCAACACAGGCGCACTCGCCGATCTCGGCAATCGTCAGGTGGAGGTGGTGGTTGCTGTGGAGGAGGGTCCACAAATGCTTCGACCCCTCCTTGCTCACGACCCCCGTCTTACCCAGGCACACCTCTCGACACACCTCTTGGCACACCTCGGAAGCCTTGGGGGGCACACGATCCTAGTGACTCCAAGCTCTATACTATACGGGGAGATGGTTCTGTTGACATGGATAGAGTCAGGACTGAGATGCGACAGCGGATTTGCCAGCTCGTGGAGCTGCAGTTTTCGACCAGCATTCTGACGTCTTGGGATCAGCAAGACAAGGAAAAAGTCACTTAAATAGTGGAGACCATCCTGAGAGAGTACCAGCCTGCTCCGGGTTTTTCTGTTGTTTCGGCGCGGTGGATCAAGGGTGTTGCATGGGACACCATCAAACATCGACGAGATGTAGCTCGGAAGGCTTTCAGGACCGGCTCACCGAAGCCTTCGTGCATCCCACACGAGACATGGCTGCAGATCTGAGAGGATGAGCGGACAACGGCCACACGGTCATTAGTGGACTAGATTTCATCTATATGCTTTGTGAGACACAGACACGCTTCTGTGTCTCTTTTTTGTACAAACAGTTAGTGTTCAGACAATTATTTTTTCCCTTATGGTTATGATTATTGTCATTGTCATTGTATAGACAGTTATTGTTTCTCTTTCTGGTTATGCTTATGGTTATTGTTAATTTTGTTTATGGTTGTGGTTATCTGCATTATGGTTTTGATCAAAGTGGTTATAGCCGGTTATGGTTTTAAGTTATGGTTATGCTTTTAAGTTATGGTTATGGTTTGTTATGGTTATGCTTTTAAGTTATGGTTATGCTTTTAAGTTATGGCTATTCTTTTCAGTTGGTACGGTTGTCTTTCATTGGCCTTAAATCTCATGTGAGATCCTACATGGATAGCATGTAGGAGGCGTATACATGATATGGTTTTTTGTGAAAAGTTTATGTAAAAACAAAGGGAACTCTGTCGAAATTTGTGCGCGCGGGAGCATGGTTGATATTTTGGTGTTGCTCGCTTTCTTGGGCAGAGGGCAGGAAGTCTGGCTGTGGCTGTGTCCATCTTTTAACTAGGCACAGGCCAGGCTACCTGCCCTCTGCCCAAGAAAAAAAAATTCTGCTATAGTCGTCGCTATATGCGTCGCTATGCCCGTCGCTATCCACGTCGCTGGTTTCAGAGCGACGCGCATAGCGACGGGCAACGTCGATATATGCGTCGATAACACCTATTTTTGTTGTAGTGTGAGTGGATAGTATTAACATCAGAAATATACATCAACCTCAAGCTCAGACCGAGCCTTGAGGGTCAGAGGATTACAAGTTCTCTGCTTGGCAGAGCAACCGCTAATCCTAGGCTTTACTTATTACAAGATGTCATCATGATCTGTATGGTTCTGGACCAGTCCTCTGAGGCTTGTTTTCCTCTGATCATATGGATCGTCACTCTGCTCTCATGTATGATTTCACAAAAACTTGCCACAGCCAGATCCCCCTCAAACACTCGGCGGTTCCTTGCTTGCCAAATATGGTGAAAGAAGTAGTACCTGATTATTTGAGTGCAAACCATAATAGCGGGACTTCCCATCCTGTTACTACCAAAGATCAGATCATTCTTGAAGAAATTAATTTGCCAAGTTCTTTGAATCCACTTGCACATTTTCCCAGCCAGGCCACTGATAGCTTGGCATCCCATGAACAGGTGGGCTAGGTCTTCACTAGCTATTCTGCACCCCGAGCAACGAGAAGACCCGATTCCTCTTTCTTGTATCTTTACGCCCGTCGGCAAAGCACCCCACATCACTTTCCACAAAAAAACCTTCATATACTGAGGCCACCTTGGCTTCCAGATTTTCTCCATGACTTCCTCCCACCGTTTTTCCATCCAGTGCCTCTTCCATAACTTGTTGAGGGGGCTACACCAGTTCTCCTCGTGCATTAGTGCATGGTAAATGCCTTTAGAATGAGGTTTCCAGAAGAGGCTACTCTCGGGCCATCTCCAAGCATACCACTCAAAATTGGATTCACAAATTGGCATCACCACCTTATCAAGCTCCTTTAACACCCTGTAGACTAGTAAGATCTCAAAGCCATTCAGTTGATAATGAGTTGCTATAGAGTCGGCAGTTTTCCAGCACTTATTGTTACCATCCCAGAATTGCTTTAGTCGAACGAGCCCCTTATTATTCACATTCCTGGCTATTTCTACCCAATAGGGGCTTTGTGGCGGCCCCAATATTCTAGAGAGCCAAGGGGACCAGTGCAAAATGGAGTTCTTGAAGTATCTGGTTTTTTCCCCCCATTCCAAAACCTCAACTGCTCATTTGCACTTCCTCACCAGTTCCCCTGAGAGTCCACCAGAACTAATATTAGACCACTTCGGGGCGAGAAGTTTGTCGTGCATCACAACCCCCTTCCACTTTCCCCCTTTCGATCCCAGATTAACTGCATCAAGCATTTCCTTGGTGTTAACCCTCGTGGCTCACGGACACCCTATCGCCTACGACGGACACTGTAACCGTATTATTTATTTAAGTAGAGTCAGGCACCGGGCTTGTCGGTCCAATAGGGAAAGGTAGAGTGATCGCCGATGAGAGGCGCACTCTAACACAAACATGCTAGGGTTAGTTGGCTAAGCATGGGCACCCAAGTGTGAATGGGGTGAGCTCACATAAAAGCCAATTAAACCTAAAATTGAGTCATTCTCTCATTGTGCAATAGAAGCTTCTCTTGCTCCATCTCCACCTTCTCCTTCACCATCTCCTTGTGTGTGTGCGTGAGAGAGAGAGAGAGAGAGAGAGAGTGTGAGAGTGTGTGTGCGATCGAGCGTTGTGGCGGCACGACGGCGGCGAGGCGGTTGAGCGCGGCGTAGCGGTGTCTCCCTCTTCTTCGCCGCGAGGAATCCTCTACGGCAGGAGCATAAGGTGGTGAGTGACACACCATTACCCTCTTTGAGCTTACTAGTTAAACTAGTTGTGTGCTTGGAGCCGTCTGCGGCTCGTACACGGTGTATCGGCAAGTCCCTTGCTTCGACAGTGCGGCAAGGAGCGCACATTTTTGGCGCCGCTGCCGGGGAGTAGCCCTGCACTTAGCCCAAGAGGCACTTTGTGCTTCTTGTATGAGTGGTTTGCAGTAGGAAAGAAGAGTGAGAGGAAGGCGTATTTTTTGTGCAAGTTGTTAATTCTGTTTTTCTGTTGCGCACAGTTTGCATTTTCTGTTTTTTTGCTGCGTACATGTAGTATTAGTTAGACAGTTAGCAAAATTCCATTTTTCTGTTTGCACACAGTTAGCATTAGTCACACAGTTAGCATTTCTTGCGTTTTTTTTGCATTTTCTGTGTTTTCACTGCACAATACTGTCAAGTTTCAATTTCTGCATTTTCTGTGTTTTCTGGTTTGTGCACAGTTAGGCGCACAGTTAGTTAATTAAGTAGGTTAGTAATTAGGTGAACCACTGATTAGCAGGTCAGTAGGTAGGTGGGACAGTAAATAGTTAGGTGAGGTCAACGCGCACCAAAACGCGTACCAAATAATATCTCAAAAAAAAAAATGAAAAATAAAAACGTGAGTGAGGTTAAATTTTTCGAAAATAAAAAACGCGAGGTATAAAAACGGACGGGTTGGTTTGTATAAAAGATAGATCGGGATCATTTCCCCAAGCCCAAGCCCAAGCCCAGGCCTCAATCCTCTATCTTATGATATATACTAGACTCACTCTTATATATATACCCTACCTCCTCAAGAGGGAATGAGAGCATGTGGGACAAGTCCTCCACTCTCCTCCCTTCTCTTCCCACTTGCACCCTTAGACTTGCTATTTGGAGCCTAGTTCCCCAGCTAGGAAAAGACTGTTTCGGGCTTTTCTGGAGCAAAATAGAACCAAACGATGGGCTGTAAAGCACAGCGCGTCCCTCCTAGCGATACGCTCGTTTCGAGCTATCACACGACCCATTCCAAGACACGCTCTAAGAAATCTAGCAAAAAAACAAAGAAAAAACACGCAAAAAACTAGTCGCAAGGCCTCCTAGAGCAGCTTTTTGACACCTTAGGGTATCAAAAGCACATGCACTTACGCTCTGGGCGGGTGCTAGAACACGAGCATATTGAGGGTGCCTCTGTTCATACGGACACCCATTACCCATCCACCATAGGCTCTAGACCCTCAGCGGGGACACAAGGTAGCACCACCCAAGACCCTAAAATAGCCGCTAGTGATTCCTCCTCCGACTCAGAAATCATGGAAGCATACCCTACCCAAAACACTGAGAGAGAAGGCCATGCACCTCCCAAAGCTCCACAGCCTAGTACTAGTATGTTTAGCCGTCTCATGGAAACATTAGGTAGAGCTACTCGCTCGGAACCTGATGCAAATGAAGCACACAAAGGGGGTGGGGAAGTGGACTCTCCTTTCACATCGCACGTGGACCCCACACCCCCAAAGAGTGTCCATGTGGATATCCTGCCAACTTCTTACCAAGAAGGCCCTGTTGAGCTACCTCCTTCAGAAGTTCCCTCTAGAGTACCGTTGGTGACAAGTAAAACCACGGGGAGCAACATTGCTTCTACCTCACAAGAAACCGTTAACACGTCGACTCTAGAAGGATTGTTCATTAATGATCATTGGACATATGACCTCCACACTGAGGTGTTGACGGATCTACACTCTGGCCACGCCTACCATGTAGGATGGATAGAGATTGTACAATCCACCTCTAGTGCCACAAGCATCGAAGATCAACAGTATGTTGGAGCTTGGCATGACCAATTAGAAGGAGATTTGTCCTTGGTAAATCCACAAGAATGTGGAGAGTAACTACACTTCATTAGTTGTTCGATCTTACACTCGAAAAGGTAGACATATTGTTGATCCAAAAGATAGATTTATGCTTGGTTGATGTGAATGTGGAGGGTGGCACTTAGACCTTGTGTGTTGTCATACATTGTCATCTAGAAAGTAGTTATAGTGGTGGTTGATGCGCAAGTGTATTAAAGAGTGATAAAATTTCACGTGAGGATCATAGGCATTTGTCTACATCTGCCCTCCCTGTGAAAGGAAGGAGAACTATGGTTGCTTCAATTGACGCACATG
Source organism: Adiantum capillus-veneris (assembly GCF_014529385.1). Taxonomy (NCBI): domain Eukaryota; kingdom Viridiplantae; phylum Streptophyta; class Polypodiopsida; order Polypodiales; family Pteridaceae; genus Adiantum; species Adiantum capillus-veneris. Next base: position 22,855,019 of record NC_140940.1, on the reverse strand, counting down.
TTATTGCGACAACGTGTGGGTCACATACTAGTTAATACCTGTTTAATTCAACCTAACAATTTTATCACTTTCTTATTGTTTTTGAAAGACGTCATGACCTTTTTCACTTGTTTTTTTAAGTTCACAAAATATATGAGTGTATGTATTGTATTCACCAAAATAATTCACAAAGGTAGCTTAGTCTTATAACAAACCTTGAGGGGACACAAATTACAAAATCTTGCAACATAGTTTCCCAAAGAGATGACCTACCCACCCCTCATCCGTTTAGCTCTTCCGTAATAGAGCCTCATTCTGGTAATTCCATTCTATTTGATTGAGTTCTTCGCATTACCCATGGAGACAATTTGTTCCTTGCTTTTAAGTACAATCACTCTGAAGCTTGCCGTTATAAAAGTATTATCAAACACCCTACGATTTCTAGCCTCCCAGATTTCTTTGAAGAATCAAAATCTTACAACTTGAGTACGTACCACAAACACTTGGTTTTTTAGGTTCTTTTCTCCAAGAAACGGGTATGCTTTCCAGCTTTGATTAGCCAACTCGCTCTCACAACTGCAAACAAAAGCTTGAAATGTTAACTGTAAGCTCAATGGAAGTCTTTTTTTTTTCTTTCAAATACTTTTTTACTTTGGGTCACAATCATGTGACGTGTGTGCTTATTTTGTATGTCCGGGGTTTTTTGCTTCTCAAGGAAAAGCGCCCACACTGGGAACCTCTAGGGCTCTAGTACCATAGACAATACATGTGAGTGAAGTACCAATTCAAGCCAGGATTTCTCTTCCAGCGTAAGATTTTTCATTTGTGGCACTTATGTTTTTTTTGCTTCCATTTCCTTGGTATTCGCACTAGTGTTTTTTTGTTGTTTAAGTGAGCAAGCCTTTCTCTGCCTAAAACATTCCTAAGGTCTCAAATACTCGGATAATTTTATTAGCTAGGCCTAGTGGTCAAGTAAATGAGTTAACCTAAAGTCACGGTCTCCTAATCTCCAGGCTCATCCATAAGATTAAACTGGAGTTCAATAAACTTAAGCAAAGACAAATTTATACATCTATAATGGCAGATAACAATCATAACTATTGCACTCAAACAAAGCATGAAAAATCATTATTAGCAATTACACATATCCACCAACATGAATCATGGAAAGTAGTACACCTGGAGGTATGGAGTGGCTCATTTCGTTGAAGCAGATGTCCTCAGCCATGTGGATGGAGATCCATATAAGTCCTACCTAGCACATCTAAAAACAGGCACTATACCTCTAGGAGGCATGTCAGTGTGAAAAATTAAAACTCCTAAAAAACAAACTCAAAACACAATCTAGACCCCTAACCTACCTATTTGTCACCCCTTTTAGAATCAAGGAAAGAGGATATTATATAAACCGGGTGGCCACCCTAAGGCTAGGCCTCTATCCTCATCATCTAGATAAATAAAATCGTTGTCCGTGAGGCCATAGTCTTCCTCGGTCTCTATTAGTTCCTCTTCATCATCCTCTTGTGCAAGCATGCTAATCAAGAACCTTGCGATGCGTGGATACTCATCTTGTGCAAAAGAATAAGCATGTGCCACTGGAGACACATTCGCTACTGAGTAGGGATCACTAATTAGCCATAGACGTATCAGCCATTCTAACTCCTCAAAATTTCTCTCACATGCAAGGCTCTCTATCAAATCCCATTCGCAAGAAAGTATAGGGTAGCATACGTAGAACACTTGAGGAAAAGACAAAGGGTACCTTTCATCAAAAATAGAAGTGCATGCCTCTGGTGAAGTAGACATTTCTGACAAGACAGATAGATTTGGTTAGGCCTTTAAAACATAAGAGTTGTTTTTGTGTGTTGCTTGAATTGACACGGTGAATTTAGAATTATATGTAAGATCTGATAGGGTGCTCTCTCGTTGCTAGTCGCTCTTGCTCTTTACTATTTTTGTTTTTTGTGAGTATAAGGCTATATATATACATTCCCTAAGATTGGAATTGAGAGGTCAGGGAGGAAGGTTGAGAGGGGAGCGAGTGAATGATTGATGTTAGCAAACACTCCCCCCTTCCTTGGGTAGATCATACCTTTTGGAATGAGGTCGTCACCTTTTGAAACCAATTGTTCCAAGTTTTTATGGGTGAAGGTTTTAACCAATAGTTTTCGACCGCCCTATGCGTTTCATCTAGTTGCAAGGGTGGTAAGGTACTCTCCCATGATTTTATTTGCAACGTTGTTGTAGGTGGTGAACTTACCCCGGGAGGAGAAAGCTCTTTCGTGCTTGTATGGATATGTACAGTGGTAGGTGGAGGTTGTGTCGAAGCTTCTATTTGCGTATAGGAACTACATGAAGAGCAAGAAGCTTCATTTGATTTCCCTGTTCTTGAGCTAGGTGGAACAAATCGTTCTTTCTTTGGTACCCAAACTAGCTCTAGATCGGGTGTGTAACATTCCATGATTTTTTCCTTTCCGCGATTTTCAATTTGTTTTGGAGCCACAGGATTGGTTTTACATGGGCCAGGTGACAGGTAAGAGTACACTTTACGTTTGGGCACCCAGATTTGATCATTTCCTTCATAGTATCCTTGGGCTTCCAATAGTCGTTTAGGAATCCAACGCAACGTTTCTTTACATTTCTTGGAGTGAGTGGGACGGTTCTTACTAGGTTTCCGTTTTTTTGCATCAACCATGCTCACTACAGAGGCTTTAGGGACCCACTTGTATGGTTTCTCTGTTATATTAGGATGGTTCTTGTGTGTCTCAAGCTTTCTTTCAACTACATCAGTTGAAGCTCTAGAGAGTTGGGCTATGGGGACGTATGGTTCAACCTCCTGGACATGCAATGTCTTGGGTTTTATTTCCTTAGGCAATATCTCAGGGACTATGGCTTGAGTGGTAGGGCTAAGAGTTGGTTTTTGCGTTGTAGCACCCCTAGTCCCCCAATCAATAGTGCATTTGGTGGCTATCATCCATGTGCGGCCTAGGTTTATATTACCCTCCATAGTTCCAGCAGGCATGACCAAAAAGTCTTGAGCTACAATTCCATTGTCATAACTGACAGAAGTGTGCCAGATTCCAAAAACCATAGTTTTTTTCTTGTTGACACCCTTGACTTGGATAATACTCTCAGATAGAGGTGGCTTCCCTAATTGACACCACACCCCATAGGATAGCAGATTATATTTAGCACCCGTGTCCAATAAGGCGTTATATAGCACTTTTCCATAGTCACTATTTAACTCAATAGGGTATCGTAGAGGTGTGTCAGAGTCCAACCCATCCTCTTCGATTTCCACGTGGAATGCATTTGTGACTCCAAGGTTAGCCTCTCGTTTTTGTCTTATACGTTGTTGTCGATCCTTAGCCTCAGCTTGAGCTTGTATCTTGTTTAACTCGGTTTGTGCTTTGGCGGCCTTCTTTTGATGAATGGCCCGTAGTTCTTCTTGGCTTAAAGGATCATAATATCTTTTGAATTTACTCCCATTGAGGAATCCAATGGTTTCAACTCCATCAAGAGTTTCCACATGAAGGGTACCTTGTGGGGTAATTTCACATACTCTATATGGTCCTTTACCAGCATATTTCAACTTTTTCTTCTCTTTACGTACTCCATACATAAGGACTTTATCACCAACTTTGATGTCCTTGTCCTTCACATGGCGATCAAACCACTTCTTTCTCCTATCCTTTTCCACCAGAGCATTTTGCACAGCCAACTGTCTCTCTTCGTCTAGTTTTTCTAAGATATAAAAACGCTCGGTTAAGGGGTTACCATTCCATCCTTCTTGCGAAGCTACCCTAAGACTAGGAATGACAAACTCCCAAGGCATAACCGCTTCTTGGCCGTATACCATTTTGAATGGCGTGAAATTAATAGCCACTTTATAAGCAGTACGATAAGCCCATAGATCAGATGTCAACTTCAAATCCCAATTAGTGCGATGAGCTTCTACCGTCTTGGTTAAAATAGAGATTAGAGTCTTGTTGGTGCTCTCGGCTTGTCCATTAGCTTGCCGATAATAAGGTGTAGACTTATGGTGGGATATCATAAAGGTCGTGGTAAGCTCTCTTACTACCTCATTTATAAAATGGGTACCATTATCACTAACAATTTCAAAAGGGCAACCAAATCTTGTGATAATGTTCTCAAAAAGAAACTTAGCTGTTGTCCTCGCGTCAGCTTTTTGTGAAGCCTTAGCTTCAGCCCACTTTGTTACATAGTCCGTAGCGACTAGAATATATCGTGATTGAGTGTTGCGAGCTGCGGGACTAATTGGACCTACAAAGTCTAAGCCCCATTTTTCAAATGGTTGGGTTACTTTAATAGGATGTAAGGGCATTCTGTCTTTGCGCTGTGTGGTCTTGTAACGTTGGCACTCATCACACCCTTTTGTAAAAAGTGATGCATCCTTAAATAAAGTTGGCCACCAATAGCCTGACTGCAACACCTTTCTAGCAGTCAGGTCTCCTGAAAAATGTCCTCCTGCTATGCCCATATGTGCTTCTTGCAAGATATACAAATATTCATCCTCGCGGGCACAACGCCTAAGAATATCATCCTTGCTTAATCTATACAGAGTTCCGGCAATCAAACAATAGGGTTCACATTCTTTTACTAGCCTTCGAGCGATATCCTTACGAAGTTCCTTGGGTGGAAAACCATTAACTAAAAAGTTAACAGTGTTCTCACTCCATTCAGGCATAGTCTCAACTATGAATAGGGAAGTATCGGGTAATTCATCATCCACTCCTGTAGGGGCTTCACCATTGGGTATGCGAGACAAATGATCAGCCATGACGTGCCTTTTACCGGGTCTCACAACAATCGTGAAATCAAACTCCAGAAGAATTAACAACCATCGTGTGATTCTTCCTGTAGAGCATGGCTTGTTTACCAAATACAGCAACGCTTGATGGTCCACATAAAATACAAACTTGTTTGCCAGAAGGTAGTAGCGAAATTTCTTTACTGCATAAACCATTGCCAAACCTTCTCGCTCTGTAGTGGTGTAGTTCCTTTCAGCATCGTTCAATTGACGGCTTGCAAAGCTAATGGGATAGTCCAATTTATGTTCTCCTGGTTGAGTGAGAACACACCCAATAGCAAAGTTTGATGCATCAATATGCACTTGCTAGTGTTTTCTTCAATTGTTCATAGGCCTGGTCACACTCTTCAGTCCATTTAAATTCAATGAGAAGCTTGTACAAAGGACGTGCTATCTCAGCGAAAAATAAAATAAACCGTCGATAATAACCCACGTGTCCCATGAACCTTTGAACTCCCTTGTAATTGGTTGGTGGTGGTAACTCTAGAATCACTTTAATTTTTCTCTCATCGGTTGAGATACCATTCTTGGATACTATATGCCCTAAAATAACTCCATGCTTGACCCAAAATTGGCATTTGAACGGGTTCAATGAGATACGATATAACCTACACTTTTCAAACACCTTCCGCAAACATGATAGATGTTCTTTCCAAGAAGAGTAAACACAAAGGTCGTCTAAGAAAGCTTCACAAAACTCTCTCAAATATTCTTTAAAAGCAGTGTTTATTAATCGTTGGAATGTAGCAGGCATTTGTTAAGCCAAAAGCCATCACACGAAATGCAAACACGCCAAATTCTGTGATGAAGGCAGTTTTAGCTTGGTCCTCTAGCGCTATCGTAATTTGGTTGTAGCCTGAGTACCCATCTAGAAAGCTATAAGCTTCCTTGCCTGCAACTCTTTCGAGTACATGTTCGGAATATGGTAGGGGGTAATGGTCTCTTCTAGTAGCTGCATTAACTTTTTTGAGGTCCACGCACACCCTGAGTTTCCCATTCTTTTTTGGCACGATAAATATTGGAGACACCCATTCAGAGTGTTCAATAGGATATATGAACCCACATTTGATAAGCTTTTCTAGTTCTTCTTAAATGATCTTTGCGTACTTAGGATTCATTGGGTAGGGTCTTTGTTGTGCGGGCTTCGCAGTGCTAATCATAGGGATTGTATGTTGGACCACAGAAGGTGGAACACCTTTCATATCATGGTATGTCCAAGCGAATACGTCCTTGAATTCCTTGAGAAGCTCTTTGAGGACCGCCTCTTCAACTTCTGTGAGGTCTGGGGCAATAAAAACAGGTTTTGATTCTTCACCGGGGTCAGCTAATTCTATTTCTTTAACTATTGCCGGACCATCATAGATTCCATTATTCCCATCGATAGGTATTCTTTGGGCTTTTGTGTACACAACCTTTGCTTCCCCTGTGGTGTAAGATTTGAAATTTTCTGGTGCAGGATGCAATTCTGTGGATTCTGGTTGTGCTTTGGTTTGTGCTTCCATTTCTGCTTTCTTGTGTTGTCGAGCTAACTCTTGGTTTTGACGCCTCCTTGCAGTGCGGCTCAAATTTGGCTTGTCTATGATCTCTAATTGGGCTATGTCATGGGGTCGTGGTCTACACCACATAACATTTTGTAGATATTCACCCCAATTGTCTACCAATTTTTGATGAGCATCACATGCTCCTATATAACTGAGCCATTCTGCTGAGGATCTCTTCTTTTTTATCCTAGCACGTACATTGGCTCGATATCGATGCCTCTTAAGGTTTTTCTTTTTCTTATTTGAGACCTGCTTTTGATTTGCATTTAGATCTGGCTCACTAAAGGAGTCCTCGTTGGTGTCCTCTTCACTCTCGGGGGAGCTATCATCGGTTGATGTGCTCGGTCCTTCCGAATGTTTTTACTCTGAACTTGCTCCACTCTCTAATTCATGAGATTCCAAATCCGTTTCACTCTGGAAGTCAGTGTCCAAGTCGTGTTGGTCAAAGTCTTCTATTGAGCTATCGGTGTCACTGTCAGATTGGTCCACAATTGCCTTGCCCTTAGAAGATGCATGTATGGCACTTATCATGTTCAGAGGTGAAATTTGTGGTACCTCTTCCCCCTCTGGTGTGACCCATGTGGTTCCTCTATTTCCCCAGGTATCTATGGTTGCAGCTAGGTGTACCCAGTCTACGTTGTCTGATTCCGTCATACCCGGTAACACATCCATGTAAGGAGAATCTTGGCCAATGTCTGTATCCTTCTTACAAGTGTAACAATATTGTAGTGGGGCCGAGTGAAATGTGGTGTCAGAGCGATGATCAATAATGGTTTTACTCCCTAAGGGGTATACCTTACCAGTCACCAAATCCGCTCTAAGGACAGAGTCTTAGAATTGCAAATAGACATGATTTTTAGACCAATCATGAACCATTTGTGCTTCCCTCATGAATGGTCGTCCTAAAATCATTTGATATGACATAAGGTGTTTAGAGAAATCCATTACAATGAACGTATGTCGTACCTTGTGTCCTAGAACTTTGATCTTAAGATCCTTGAGCATCCCCATAGGTTTGGCTATGGTACCATTTGCCATCTTTACCACAATGTTAGTAACACTGAGGCGGGGTTTTCCCATGGATTCCCAACAATCTTTTGTAACGATGCTAACTCCCGCACCACCATCAAGAATTCCCTTTATAGTTAATCCCTTGGTAGTGATGGGTAGGGTCGCATTAGACTCGTCGCCTTAAATACTGCCCTAATTCGTTAATGGGTACCTCGATCACAGACTCGTGTCCATTTAAGTCAAGTGATTGCACATGATTTTCCTCATCAATCATAATCGAGTGAGGCCTATTTGGTTGCGCAAACTGCGGTAATCCCGTTCGTAGCTCTCCATTAAGGAATGCTCGAAGTGCAAGGAATAACTCAGCATCTCCATACAGCTTTGCTATGATCGTGGTTTGGACCTCAGAAGACATGAAGTCCACTAGTTTGGCAACATTCATTGGCATTTTGCAGGGTGTAGGTCCTTGACTAGGAACTGGTGAGGATGGAATCTCATATTCCTCAATGGGATCAGGTATTCCTTCGTTAAACATCCTTTCCAACAAGAAAGGTGTATGCTCACTTTCTGATGTCCCGTCCTCACTCCCTTCTTGGATGATACTAGATATGGCTAACGGTCTATGGTTCATGTGGGGTGGATGAACTTGCGTGGGAAACACTGTGTCATGAATTTTGACATGCATGGGTTCTGATTCTAGTTTCCTTTGAGTCTCCTCCACTAAACCTCTTAGATGTTTCACCTGCTCAATCTCGTCTATTGGGTTTGGGTACGTCCCAATCTTCTTTTTACGATTCTTCCCTTTTTGCCCCTGCGGTTTATCTTGGGGGTCTTGGATTGGATTTGGAAACACTTGTGGTGTTTTCAGAGGCTCTTTATGGTTTTCTCTTATTCGGTTTTCATTTGGTTCCATGTTACGGTTTTCTTTGTCGGTCTTTCCCTTTGTGGTATTGGTTCTAGTCTCCATTGTCTCGATTGAATCTGAATCATCCTCGAGGTCATTCATATACATGGGGTCATCTCCTGTTCCTATGTTTGTTTTGGAACTTGGCTTTGAATTTCCCGTATTCTGCGACCTCTTCCTTCGTGTCTTCTTTTTCTTTGCTTGGATAACTGACGCGGTATCTCTCTCTTCGAGGATATGGCCTGGCCCTTGAAGCATGGACCGTGTAATCGCATAAGCGGGTGCGACGGGTGGTATTGGCGATGTCACACTAGCAATTTCGACCAAATTTAGGGGTGTGATTTTAGGCGCATTTGGGTTATAGGGGCATTGGGAAATCAAGTGATCTATGCCACAACGATTACATGTGAGTATTGGCATTGCAGACGTGCTCCCTTGATTCATTTGCATCTGTGCAACATTCTTTTGCAGCCTAATAGGGCACTCCGCTGCTCGATGTGGTCCACCACACTCGTAGCATTGAAGAGGTGGCCTCCTAGCCTGGGTGTTGATATTTTGACCTCTGGATGCGAGAGCAGCAGCTTGATAAACCGGCTTGACTTGCCCCCAACAATCTTCCATGTAGTATATAGGACACTCTTCCAATGTATCAAGGCCGTAGGCAATACTAGTGTCTATTTCCTCCTCAGAGCCATCTGCATAAGCATTTGATGGCTCGCAACCCACTTGGTTCATAGGGGCGACTCTTGGATGCGAGGGCTGCGATCCTAGCACAGGAGGTGGTAGCGGTGTAGCTTGTACAACATTTTGAGATCTAGGGACCATGTGTTGCGGTAGTTGCTCAACAGGTGGAGCAGGCATCAATACAGGAGCTCGAGGTGCATCCGTCCAGGCTACAGGTGGTCTATTTGCCATCATACGTTTGATCATTAAACAATCCTTAGCTTGGTGACCATAGCTACCACATGCGTTGCAAGTTCCATTAAATTTTACTTTAAACGTAGGGCACTCACTAGTGCTATGTGGACCTAAGCAAATGGAACACCATTGTTGCTCCCTTCTTGGATACATGTGACTATTTTGAGGGGGTCGATTATCCTTAAGAGACTCATGGATTGCCTTGGTGAGGTCTGTCAAGAATGTCTCAAATACCTTTGGCTCATTGGCAATGGGCTTTGCAGTCATGGGTTCATACTCAATGGCTTGTGAGCTAGTGGATCTCGTGTCAGTAGACACCCTCATGCCTGCTATCATCAAGTTGTCCTCTAATTGGATTGCATTGGCAGTGACATCTTCCCAGGTTGTGATACCTCTAATCACTAGTCCATTATAGATTCCTTCATTCCTCAACCCTTGAATGAATCGATCAAGAAGTTGGTTATTGTTGAAGCACTCATTTACAGGGCAGCGAGAGTTTAAGTGCTTTAGACGACTAATGAAGTCCCTTACTGACTCTCCTTCCTTACGTTCGGCCTTCTGTAGCTGAGATGCTACACCCCAAAGCACACCTTCTTGTATGTACTCCTTTATAAACAACCTTCGAAGGGTAGGGTAGATTGTTTTCTTGTCCACCCTTAGGGTTCTATACCAATCTCCAGCCTTCCCACTTAATGTCAAGCTTAAGGCATTGCACTTATGTAGTTCGTTGCGTTCCCCTAAGGAATCACATACTTGTTCAAACACTTCAATGTGTTTTCTAGCATCTTCGTCCCCATTGAATTTTTGCGTGAGTTTGGCAATTTGTAGTGCCTTACTTCTAGGCTCTCTATCAGATGCATGACGCATATTTTCCGCGATAGATCGACCTATGGTTTGAGCAAACGCTGCCAAGTCACCTATGTGAGGAGGCAGGGCCGGTGGAGGTACTCTTGGAATCATATGTGGGAGAGGGACGGGTACCGGTCTTGGCATATGTGTGGATGATGCAAGATATAGAACATAACCGGGCATAGGTCCACTCGGATAAGAGCTAGGGAGCGGCACTCGAGGAGCATAAACAAGTGGTACAATTGGAGGTGTGGGGGCCATGTGTGCATAAGGGGCTAGAGACACATACAATCGAGGCCCCATATTAGGTACTACGACACTAGGTAGTGGCACTGCGCTAACCGTAGATGTCATCGGTACATTCTCTGTCAGGCTTATCCCTGGAGTGAGCACTGTGTTTTCCTTAATAGAGGGTTGAGCCAAGTTAGGGAAGCTAAAGTTGTCGCTCGGAGGCTCAGATTGCATAGAGACCCCAGGTGAAATGACGTAAGATGGGTCCATGGGGCTCATTAGAGGAGTCTCCATTTGTGATAGAGTAGGGTGTTGATCCTTGATCGTATCCAGAAATCTCATGGGGCCAGTTGAGAGTATATTTACCCCTCGGTTTTGCCTTTCTGATTGAATAATGCCATGGATAACATTACAGATCATCCTCCTAATCATGGCAAGTGTATCCCCCCCCCCCCCCCAATTGTCTCTATCAATGTGTGTGTGTGTTGAGTTCAAGAATTATCAAGTCAATTTGAGGTCTCTTGGGAATGAATTAAGTAATGGGCTCTCTGCACATGATATCTTGTCTTAACATCCTATGTTACTCTCTAAGGATGCAACAAATTGCATTTAGGCTAGAGACATCCCCCTCACACAATTGATATGGGACCCTGGTGAGTGGTAGTGGCCCTCTAAATAGACTTATAGAGAGTTGGTATCCTTCTTTGGATATAGTGTTTGCATTGAACAGAAAATTCTTTAGATGCGTTAGCATTCCCTCTCACCATCCTTACCAATCAAGGCATTGGTCATGATAGCAACTCTCCCATGCTTCTCTCGTGTAGTTTTGTTCTTGCATTTGGGGCATCACAGTCAACTAAATCATCAAATGTTATTTGTTGGCACTTAGGATGCATGTACCAGCCATGACCCAACATACTAACATTACACCACATAGTAGTAGAAGAAACTTTTCCATTGGTATTCACAACTCATTTGGTGAGCAGTGTGTTGTTTTCTTCTCACAGGCAGTATTCATGATGGGTGTGTGACATGGGGGTGATTGCATGGCTATAGCAACTTTGTCTTTATATGTGGATAATTTCAAAATTTACAGGCTGGATTGCACTTAATCTAGCTAGCACGTACACTTGCATCTACCAAGACTCATCGCATGGATGTTGAGGTCTCTTGCAATTGACCATAAGCAGGTTAGGAACATAAGGTGCATATTGTTTGTCTGTGTACATTTGAGCACAATTGGCACCTTAAAATGTGAGGGCAATGAACGCAAAAAAGTTCACTCAATCGTTTCTCTTTGCAAGAGTTTTGAGCATCATGCTAAAAGAAAGGGTCTGATGCAAAACACACACATACACACACACACACACACACGGAGCACACATGCATGTTATTCTTTGAGAGAGAATACTGTATTCAACCATTCACATGCTTTCCCTTACCCATATTTTATATCATAGCAGCCATTTGGCTTAGCTCCCACTCCCTTGAATGTGAGACAGAGCATTGAGGCACTACATGGTGGAGAGTCTCTTTTTGTACGCGAATTATATCCCTTAAGAATTTGAGAGTGCAATCATCATACCCTACATGAGTGCTCAACTTCTGATCACATCAAACTTGCTTTACCCACATTTTAGCCCATACCATGGTCTACATAGCTTTCTCTCCTAGCCACCTCATGGATTCAACTTGCTAGTGGTGGCCACCCTTATATCCATAGTCTTCAAACATGTTACATGTTGTACTCGATCCCAAAGGTCACTCTGACCTTTAAGGATGATCTCTCTCTCTCTCTCTCTCTCTCTCTCTCTACCTTTGAGGTCACTGTGATTGTTTCTATGATATTAAAAGTTATGTCCCCCTCTCCTTGTATAAGTATGTGAGCATGCAAGCCCTTGAGTTCAAGGATCAACGTTTGTCGCCTAAAATTTTTAGGTCTCTTGTGATCTTCTTCTTCTTCTCTCTCTCTCTCTCTCTCTCTCTCTCTCTCTCTCTCTCTCTCTCTCTTCTAACTTGCTATGTAGGATGCCGACTTGTTGCCAACAATGTTTGGATTGGATAAGGTTTGCCTAAACATAATATCTGAGAGTTGAGATTAGTCGGTCTCAATATTAACGGGTCTCAAACCACGTTAGAAGGAAGAAAAATGTCTCTCTCTCTCTCTCTCTCTCTCTCTCTCTCTCTCTCTCTCTCTCTCTCTCTCTCTGGCTGCATGTCTAGTTTGTAGTATTAAAATGAAGCATGTGAGAGGCTAAGAGCCTGGTCGCGTGTACCAGCGAGCCTACTTTTTTCCCAATCACGAGCTAGATCTTCTTTGTCCACCTATCTAATAGTGGTAGTTAAGAGCCTCGAAACGGGCATAGCCTTTTACATGGTTGACTTTTGAGGCCCTCTCGGTTAGCAGGAACCTGCTCAAGATCTATCTCATCACTCAGTCAAATCAAGCATTTATCTTTGAAGTCACTTCTTGACTTGCAAACAAAGCTGGAAGGCTATTTAACCGTTCCAAAGTGACCAAGCTCTAAATGTAAGCAGAATGACATGGAGACACTCCTACAATGGAGGCACATGCATGGAGGCAGCACCACAATAAGAGACCAGAGTCATCATTTACAGGGGGAGGCAAAGGGCTCACATTAGGTATGCAACACCAAGGAGTATCCAAATGAGCAAAGGATTGCTAACTCCAAGACCAAGGCCAATACCCTCAATTGGCAATGATCATCCTCCAATGCAATCACATCAGTGATTTGGAAAAATCAATTTTCAAACATACAAAATTGCTTTCCTTTAATTTTCCAATAGGAAATTTAGAAAATTAGGTTTATTTTGCAGGTTTTTATACTATTTTTCTCTATTTTAGGGTGGAATTTTTCCTTTTCCCCTTGCTCTCAACCGGCATTTTGAAATTGAAAACGGCTAAGACACATTTTTCCCAAACATTGAATCCAAGACCCGCCTTGCACGACCATTTCCATGAGCACTGTAGGAGCAGGCAATGCCACCTGTCCCCTTGCAGAACCCCTTTTTTCTTGCCTATGTCAGGAGTTTGAGATGTGAAAACTTAGGAAAGCTAAAAAGCTTGGATGGTCACGTTGAAGCTCTCAACATTGTAGCATCTGTTGACTGGCCTTAAAAAGACGAATGAAGTGTGGAGACGGATGTGGGACTCTCTATCTCTCTCTCTCTCTCTCTCTCTCTCTCTCTCTCTCTCTCTCTCTCTCTTATGGTGTGGAGGGTTGTAGCTAGGCAAAAATGGAACTCATTGGGATCAAGGGTGGCGAACATGCAGTGGTAGAGGAGTAGGTGGCTCACCAAGCATTTGTGGCGAGTGGGACATGTATTGGATTCAGACTCTTGGCCTCCTGGTCAGTAGAGGATTGAGGTTGTATAAGGGTACGAGGATCATGCGGATCAGCTATTGGCAGCCAGGGGTGTTGATAGAGGAGACTACATGTGAAGGTGTGTGTTTAGGATTGAGTTTGGCGGGAGGGGGATTCTTTGTCAAGTGCTTAGGCCAATTAATGGCACTCTCCCTCTCTCTTTTGAATAGAAATAGACACAGGCACTCCTCAGCAAGACTGAATGGGATCCCTCCCCGCCCCCCCTCTCTCTCTCTCTCTCTCTCTCTCTCTCTCACACACACACACACACACACACACACACAAACACACACTCGCACGCGCGCACACACACACACAGAACTATAACAAATAACAAATACATCTCTCTCTCTCTCTCTCTCTCTCTCTCTCTCTCTCTCTCTCACACACACACACACACACACACACACACACGCACGCACGCACGTGCACATTCAAGATGTACCAGCTTATCCATGTGTGGCATAGCTCGCTGCTCGTTATTTTTCTAAGCTGCGAAGTAGAGATACCCTTTACAAAAACAAAAGTAATCACCCTTCAAAATTGAAGGTTAGAGTGAAACTCCATGGCCTTGCTAAAGAGTTTAAATAATATAAAAAATATATATAGTACTAAGTATTGTGACTGTTTTTACAAAATGATGAGAAGTCAAAACTAAGTCTTTTCATTTTCTACCATCAGAGTACTTGCTACTTATCCTTCACTTTTACATTTCAAACCAAATGTTTCTTGAGGTTCTTGAAATGAAGGAGAGTGACACATGGATGCCCTCTCTTTCCTTGGACATTTTAAGCTCAATTATAAATAGTATAGATGTTTGGGAAAGGATTGCTTCAGCTTAGTCTAGCTTAGTCTTGAGTCAATCAAAAATCGAAACTAGCAAGTTGCAAACCATGGTAAATGAAAGAAAAACCCATGAAATATGTAAGAAAGTCGTCCAAAAAATTTACAAATCTCGACACTTTTGCTAGTATTTTCGGTTTTCTTCTTTGTGAGGAGGAAACTTGATCCATAGCCGCTTAATATTAAAAGAGACTTTTTCGAATGTTAACATTGACTAAAATCAAACTATAGAATGCAAAAAAATGTAAAGCTATGTGAAGTTGTGAAATGAAATATAAAATTAAAAAAAACTAATTAATACATGTGAGTGTATAGAATTTATTAGAATTATGCAAGATGAAGCTTCACTTTAGCATTGTAAAAGAATAGAATGAAAAAAAAAAGTGTATGCATAAAATTTACTAAAATTATGGAAGGTGAAGCTCCATTTAGCATTATAAAACGATAGAATGCAAGAAAAATAAAGGGGACAAAAAAAAAGGGACTCACCTTCTTTTAAACTAAAACATAGTACCCTCCCCCTTTGACTAATTTTCAACGCAAAAGACAAGCTGAAGAGTGATCTTCTAAAGTGACGATCTGAGAAATTTTAAAAAATTTAAACATAAAAGACAAGTTTTCATGAAAAGCGATCTTTTAAAATGATGATGTTAGCTTTTTAAAGACTTCCACTTATGCTTTTATACATGCACTCTTCATTCACCATTAGTGTGTAACCTATATGTTTCTTGGTTGCACGCTGTTGCAACCAAGAAAAGCACGACCATTGGGTCACACACACACATATACACACACACACACACGCATACATTTGTAAGTGTGTGAGTGTGTATATACAAAAAAATGGAGAGGGTGGATTGTAGCCTTGATAATCACTCCAGAAAGATGACAGTTCTCTCTCTCTCTCTCGCACACACACACACACACACACAAAAGATGAGATCAAGATTTGTTGTGTAGATCTTTGATATCTATTTAGATATAAAAAATTTATCTTCTTCTTTCTCACTCCCCCTCCTCTTCTCCTCTCTCTCTCTCTCTCTCTCTCTCTCTCACACACATACACACACACACACATACACACACACACACAGTTTTGAAGTGGAGACTTGTTGAGTAAATCTTTGAGATCTCTCTCAATGAATAAAAGGATGAAACTATAATAATCATTGAGTGTAGTAGATTTGTTATCACAACTAGTACAACGGCGTTGCCTCCGGCAACGTCACCACCTTTGGTGGTGCTATGTGGATAAGGGAATACACACTTGCATGCGCCTATATGGAGATTTAATAGCACCACGATCGACTCAGCCGGTGTTTCCAAACTCCATGCCATTAACACCACCTTGTCCGCCTAAGTTAACATTATTGTAGGACATACTAGCTATGTGCCCTAGCTTCCCAACCTAAACTTGATTGGCTCTCCCAACGTGGACTTGGTCTGCCATTGTTTGTCGACTTGTAGCCACCCTACCTTCCTAGAGAGAGAGAGAGAGAGAGAGAGAGAGAGAGAGAGAGAGAGAGGGGAGGAGAGGGGGGGAGAGGAGGGGGCTTCAAAATCTCTCGGCCATTGCAGATGGGGAGGTGAGAGAAGTGGGACTTTTCTTGAATAGCAAGGCTTGAGAGGTGTGAGAGGTAATTGAAGGAAATGCAGAGTGCACAATACACATAGCCGTTAGAATCAAAAAAGAAAGTGAACGTTGAAAAAACAGTGGAGGTCGCATTTGTTGACATGTGGACCCTTCACTCCTTTGGCGATAGCGGCACCTACCTTCTCTCTCTCTCTCTCTCTCTCTCTCTCTCTCTCTCTCTCTCTCTCTCGTACTTGATGTCTCGTCGAGTGACCAAAGGTCGGAGGTCGGGTATTCGTTCCTTATCCTTGCCTGCATCGGGTATGACTCAACCCTTATTTTGAGCTTTGGGACTCACAGCAGTGCACTCCCTTTCTCTCCCCTCCTGTCCTCCACACTCCTACACGCAAAATCCTCCTTCTCTGTATGTGGACTCAACGCCAATGATTTGGCACTCAGAGCAAATGCTCTCTCTCTCTCTCTCTCTCTCTCTGATTCGTTGCAGAGCGCTCATGACTATTTTAGCACAACATGGGAGACATCCAGTATAACTATTTATAGAGGTGGACACTGACGATGATCTTCAGCGATCGATGCAATACTTTCTTGGACAATGCACGATATCGGACATCTTTAGACATTGATGTTGATGATGATAATGATTTTAGTTTTTCACTTTAAAGCATTTGTTTTAGTAGCAAACACTGTATTAGAACCACCAAATTGTATCAATTTGATCTCATAAGCCAATTTGGCCTTTTGAAGACGTCTAATATAACATTTCATTTCATATAAGACACGTGAGGTCTCTCTCTCTCTCTATCTCTCTCTCTCTCACGCTGCGCATATGCAGGCAGTGGTTGAACCGTTCGACGAAAAGAGCAAGCCACCTCAACTTGGCCCGCCAGGCCCCTGCACATAAGCATCGGATGCCGTGCTGATCGTATCTCCCAATGACTCGCTCCCCCTCCCTTCCGTTCACTTCGACTGGCCCTCGGGGGGGGGGGGGGGGGGGGGGGGGGGGGGGGGGGGGGGGGGGGCATGGCAGAAGATCTATGAGCTCATAGCTTCTCTTCAAAAGCTATTAACTACCTGCATGGAGGTGGCTAGAACTCTTCCCTCCCTGCACCATACCTGTCATCAGTAGTGCGTTAATGCCAGGTTGGTGTGAACGATCGAAGCCAACGTCCAACATGTGCACAATCTGCAGATCGATGGAGAAGGTTTCTGCTTTCACTAAATGCGGCTTTGAATGCCTCATGTGCGCTCTACATATGTGTATTGCAAAACTCCGCGCCTTCGTAGGCGTCTTGAAAACGGCTCACCTACATCTTGGAATGAGCTTTAGCCAACAAAGAAGAGGCAGAGACAGAAATGCAAAATAGAAAGGTCTTTGAAATATGTGTGGCTAGACCCAAAGTTGCAAAGCCATTGTGTCCATCCTAGTTTGTTGGGTTGAACAAATCAAGGGACCTCTCCCCCCCCCCCCCCCCCCCCCCCCCTCTCCACACTCATCGTTCGTGCAATGAACACTCCAAATTTGCTTGCCATTGCTTGGAGGCCAATATTGATTGGCCCCATATAGTTTGAAAAACTGTCCATTTGGATGATGACTTCCAAGCTAATTAACATCATGCCTAGGATCTCAAACCTGGTGGTGAGTCTCAACCTCGCTCCATTTTGCATTGTTGTTTTTGCCCAGCTCTGTAGCCCGTCATCCATGCAGCAAGGCCGCCTCTCTCTCTCTCTCTCTCTTGTATTAGCTAGCACATCCATAAAGTCCCAGCTTGTAGTAGATATTATTTTTGTTTCAGTTCTTTGATTCCGGACATGGTATCAGATTCACTATGTTCTAACAGCTTGGTGTCATATGTCATTTTGGCCTTTTAAAGGCGTTAATATATCATTATATTTCTCTCTCTCTCAACCCTTGTGGATGTAGCTCAAAGAACACATGCATACACAGGCGCAAGCAACATGGAACGACAACATTTTGAGAAAACAGAACGTCTACAAAGCTGATGACATGGGTTGGAGAGCTTGCAAGACTCTCTCTCTCTCTCTCTCTCTTGCCAAATAAAGGATCATGCGACTTTCACAATTGTAGTAGTAGTCTCTCTCTTTTGGCTCAATCCCTCTCTCTCTCTTTCTCTCTCTGAGCATGCTGAGTGTTGTCTATTAGCCGAGGCTCACAGACCACACTCGTCGGAGGAGTCTACTACTGCCATGTGGCCGTTGGCGGGGGGGATGTGCGGAATGCCTCCCCCTCTTATAATAGTATAGATGCCCTCTTAGATAACATGTAGTGAGTTCAAAACTCATTGGATACATTTTTGATGTCTCTTAGGATTAGCTATTTCGACGACATCAAAGTTATTCTTCTCTCTCTCTCTCTCTCTCTCTCACACACACACACACACACACACACACACACACACACAAATAGATCTTTGAGCTCTCAAGATTGTTGATGCGGCATTAGAACAATGCATCTTATTACTTTGTGTCTAACATAGATCTTTGAAGACTCATGGGAGTGTTCCTACAACATTAAAATTTACTTGTTCCCTCTACTCTTCTTCTTCTTCTTCTTCTCTCTCTCTCTCTCTCTCTCTCTCTCTCTCTCTCTCTCTCATTAATCGCGGCATCATACACAGCCAGCACAACACATGTTGCAAGATTCTTTGAACCCATGAACGATTTGGCTAGGTTTGAAAGCATGACATCCATAAGGCTCACCTATAGCCTAGCCTCCTCTGTTAAAGTGACTATATTTGAAGGTTCGAACCTTTAAATTAAGTATTTAAATGAAAGGTAAAATATTAAATTTTTAGGTACGTGCGCTGCATGAAGCCTAATTACTCCTACACCTACTCCAGCTCCACATGCATGCGAATCCACCTTGCGGATGCAAACGTTTCTCGTCCCTCATCAATGGATTCGGACACTTTGGCCTTGAGGATAGAGGCGGGCACATTCTGGTTCACGAATTGCAACCCGGCACATAGCATTACCGCTCTCTCTCTCTCTCTCTCTCTCTCTCTCTCTCTCTCTCTCTCTCTCTCTCTCTCTTTGGCGGTAGTTATGGGTCTCTAGATATTCAAGCAGTTGGAGTGCAGGGGAATGAGTTTGACTTGCAAGCTTGCAAGGAAATGGCAACTATGGCTACTTTAAATGGTACAACACACAATACGATGGTGAGGGGTGGTCTGCAGGTGGCATCGGTTGCCGGCAACATGCCTCTCGAAGCAGCAATGCAAAGATGATTACGGGGTTAGAGAGAGAGAGAGAGAGAGAGAGAGAGAGAGAGAGAGAGAGAGAGATTATCGTCCTCGGAGGTCAAATATGACCTATGGGACAAAATACACAAATTAGAATGGTAGCTCCATCATATGACTGGTACAACTCAATTGGTGGGTGTGAAGACTCGACGTGGGAGTACTAGCTTTTAAGGGGGTCATACAAACGGGCACATGAGCCGTGTATCCTAAGATGGGAAGGAGGGGAACAAAATGACAGAACAAGGGGGGAAAATCCTAAGGGGGAAAAATCCTAAGTGGTTATTGTTGCCGGTAGCAATGGGGTCTTCTTGGGAGTTTGAAAATCCTGAATGAGAGCTCGCCCATCTCGATAGACTGCCCACTTTCCTTGTTTACGAGCCTCATGCATTTTCTTGAGATTGCTTGCTTTGAGTTTGAGGTTGTTTGTAGTTAACTCCTCGGCGATCCAAAAATTTGTTGCCTTGAGGAGGCGAGATTGGCGTAAAAGCCTCAACCGCTCTTCTTTATCCTTGAAGGTAAGTGTGCATTGCCCAGGTGGTAAGCGTCTGTTTGTGTTGTTGAGCCAAGAGACTCTGCTGGGCTCAATAGTGATTGGCTGGAGGATGTCATTTAGCTTGACAATCGCTTCTTCAAGAGTGTCCTCGGTGGTGCACCATGGTGATGGGAGCCCTCCGATCCTTACTTTAAGACCGAGGGATTCTCGTAGCTGGCGTTCTTGGAGGGTGGCCTTTAACTCGGTGCTGATTTTTTGTGTGATGCCTTCTTTGACTTCTCGGACCTCCTTTTGGACCTTTGTGACAGACTCCGCAATGGAGGCTTCAACCTCTCGTGTTTTTGTAAGGAGAGCCTGGCTCTCTTCTTCCTTTGTGGCCTCGAGCTTGTGTAGGTGTTTCTTGAGGGCTACTTTTTCCCTAATGAGCTCTTGTATTTGGGTCTCAAGAGCCGAGATTCGGGCTTCTTCGCGGGCGAAAGAGTCCTTCCTGGGGGTAGCTGCCACAGCAAGAAAGCTTTTGCGAGCACATGGAGCCGGAGTGCTAGGAGTAGTCATTCTCGCTAAAACTGCATGCGAACCAGTGCTGCGGATCAAAAGACCTAACCCACAGAAAAAGATACTCAGTGGTTGAAATCCAGGGCGGCGGGCTGAGGCGGCGGACAGAGTTTGCCGAGGGCGACTCTGTTGCTGCTGTTGTTCGTGACCACCGTTACTGAGGGCCTCGACGAGCTTGGCTTATACATAGGCCTACAACCTCACCTAGGCGCATACACTTGAGGATTTGGGGAGAGAGCTTATACACAGGCCTACAACCTCACCTAGGCGCATCACTTGAGGATTTGGGGAGGATGGATGGAGAACCGTTCCGGGCTAAAATAAAGGTGGTGCGGACTCCGGAGTTGTTTCCCCACACAGCGTGAAGTTGGATGATGATGCTCTCCTTCTGGCCTGTGAAGTTGCCACGTTTGATCTTCTGATGCAAGTAATTGGTCCATCTGAGCCAGCAGATCTTCTCGCATCGCTCAAGCCCTACCAAATTAAACAAACACGCCCTCATCCCCCAAACAAATAGAACAGAAAAGAGGAAGGAAAGGGGAAAGGAGATGAGCTCTCTGATCAACACAATGCAAGACAGTGCATGCGACAGGTCTGAAACCCAACTGTAGAAAGCATTTTCATAGAGTGAATCTATATTAACATAATGATGATAAACTTACTGATGTATTCTGTGCAAGGCCTTAAAAGTGAGGATTACCGGCAAGCATGCAGAAGAGGGTCTGCCATCTGTCGTGGCCAACAGCTTCACATCCTTTTCCTCAATCCATGCTCCTTTTCTCAGCACCTTTTTGTCCTTAGGACAACAAGACACGCGACCCATCTCCACTCTCTTACTCAGGCGAAAGGTGGCTACCGTTTGTAACTCTGGCTCGTCACACTCCCACACTTCAAGGAATCAGGGTGAGTGAGACTGTGGGAGCGCGCACGCATTCAAGATGGGGTATATGCACCGTTGGAAAAGATTTTACGTGACAATGCCTGGCTGATTGAGAAGTCTATCTCTCTCTTTCTCTCTTTTGGCGCATTCCCTCTCTCTCTCAGCATGCTAAATGCCATCTATGATGCTCGGGCTTACAAGCCACATTCACCGGAGGAGTCTACTGCTGCCATGTGGCCGAGGGGGGGAACCCGGAATACCTCCCCCTTTTATTTTGAGCTTTGGGACTCACAGCAGTGCACTCTCTTTCTCTCCCCTCCTGTCCTCCACACTCATACACGCAAAATCCTCCTTCTCTGTACGTGGACTCAACGCCAATGATTTGGCACTCAGAGCAAATGCTCTCTCTCTCTCTCTCTCTCTCTCTCTCTCTCTCTCTCTCTCTCTCTCTTCAATTCGTTGTAGAGCGCTCACGACTATTCTAGCACAACATGGGAGACATCCACTATAACTATTTATAGAGGCGGACATTGACGATGATCTTTAGCAATCGATGCAATACTTTCTTGGACAATGCACGATATCGGGCATCTTTAGACATTGATGTTGATGATGATAATGATTTTAGTTTTTCACTTTAAATCATTTTTTATAGTAGCAGACACTGTATTAGATCCACCAAATTGCATCAATTTGATCTCATAAGCCATTTTGGCCTTTTGAAGACGTACATTTCATTTCATATATATCAGACACATGAGGCCTCTCTCTCTCACGCTCTGCACATGCAGGCAGTGGCTGATCTGTTCGACGAAAAAGAGCAAGCCACCTCAGCTTGGCCCGCGACACCCCTACACATAAGCACCGGATGCGGTGCTGATCGTATCTCGCAATGACTCGCTCCCCCTCCCTTCCGTTCACTACGACTAGCCCTCGGGGGGGGGGGGGGGGGGGAGGGGGCATGGCGGGAAGGTCTATGAGCTCATAGCTGCTCTGCAAAAGCTGTTAACTACCTGCATGGATGTGGCTAGAACTCTTCCCTCCCTGCACCGTACTCGTCATCATCAGTGCGTTAATGCCAGGTTTGTGTGAACGATCGAAGCCAACGTCCAACACGTGCGCACTCTGTAGATCCGTGGAGAATGTTTTTGCTTTCACCAAATGTGGCTCTGAATGCCTCATGTGCGCTCTACATATGTGCATTGCAAAAACTCCATGCGCACCTACATCTTGGAATGAGCTTCAGCCCACAAAGAAGAGGCAAAGATAGAAATGCAAAATAGAAGGGTCTTTGAAATATGTGTGGCTAGACCCAAATTTGCAAAGCCATCGTGTTCATCCTAGTTTGTTGGGTTGAACAAATCCCCCCCCCCCCCCCCTTCCTCTCTCTCATCGTTTGTGCAATGAGCACTCCAAATTTGCTTGCCATTGCTTGGAGGCCAGTATTGATTGGCCCATACAATTTGAAAAAATATCCATTTGGATGATGACTTCCAGGCTAATTAACATCATGCCTAGGCTCTCAAACCTGGTGTGAGCCTCAACCTAGCTGCATTTTGCATTGTTGTTTTTGCCCAGCTCTGTAGCCCGTCATCCATGCAGCAAGGCCGCCTCTCTCTCTCTCTCTTGTATTAGCTGGCACATCCATAAAGTCCCAGCTTGTAGTAGATATATTTTTTGTTTCAGTTCTTTGATTCCGGACATGGTATCAGATTCACTATGTTCTAACAGCTTGGTCTCATAGGTCATTTTGGCCTTTTCAAGGAGTTAATATATCATTATATTTCTCTCTCTCTCAACCCTTGTGGATGTAACTCAAAGAGCACATGCATACACATACGCAATTAACATGGAACCTTTAAATTAAGTATTTAAATGAAAGGTAAAATATTAAATTTGTAGGTACGTGCGTTGCATGAAGCGTAATTACTCCTACACCTACTACAGCTCCACATGCATGCGAATCCACCTTGCGGACGCACGCGTTTCTCGTCCCTCATCAATGGATTCGGACACTTTGGCCTTGAGGATAGAGGCGGGCACATTCTGGTTCATGAATCAAAAGCCCGCACATAGCATTACTGCTCGCTCTCTCTCTCTCTCTCTCTCTCTCTCTCTCTCTCTCTCTCTCTCTCTCTCTCTCTCTCTCTCTCTCTCTCTCTCGCGGTAGTTATGGGGCTCTAGATATTGAAGCAGTTGGAGTGCAGGGGAATGAGTTTGACTTGCAATCCTGCAAGGTAATGCCAACTATGGCTAGTTTAAATTGTACAACACACAATACGATGGTGAGGGGTGGTCTGCAGGTGGCATCGGTTGCCGGAAACATGCCTCTCGAAGCAGCAATGCAAAGATGATTACGTGGTAAGAGACAGAGACACAGAGAGAGAGAGAGCTTATACACAGACCTACAACCTCACCTAGGCGCATCAGTTGAGGATGCAGGGAGGATGGATTGTAATGGAATTTGCCTATTCAATTTGAGAGTAGCGGAATTTAATGAGAGTACTTTCAAGAAATGATTTTGTGAGCATAGCGGGTAGACATAATTGAAGATAGCAACATATTTATAGCAATTAGTTAACTTGGCATGGACAATACTTTTGCAAGAGAGAGAATTTAGAGAACATGACAACAGTTGAGGACCGGATTTATGTGGAGCCGGTCCCCCCTCCAATAGGCATTTCTATTATGATTTCTCCCATAAAGAGAGACTTGTTACAATACATTCTTTGTGTTCCTTGTGACCTAGGTGAAGCAATTAAGATGGAAAGATTCATGCATCACTATCATAGCATAACCTAAACTTGAAGAAAGCTTTAACTATACCAAGCCTCAGTCCCAAGACCTCAAACACCTTCGAAGGTGGAGAGAGCTAGCAGGGAATGAGGGTAGGGAAGAGGAAGAAGAAACATTTCATACGAGAAAGAGCTAGTTCCTCACTTATCATAACTCTTGTGCTAGCATACATAAAAGCATAGTAATGAAGAAGAAATAGATGGCAAGCTCAAGCATTGAAGCATGGCTCTTGGATGGATTTGCACTCCGTAGCCAAGAGTGTTGGTGTAGGCTCTCAACCTCTACTTGCTTGGAGAAGGAGAGGGAGCTCTTGCACTTTGCATAGTACACAATGAGAGTGTTTGTGAGTGTGTGTGGGTGAGTATACTCCTTAAGCACCCCACTAGCTTGCTTGGGTCGACCCCCCCTTGTAGCTCATGCTTGAAGCTCATTGGACCCCTCCAGGCCTAGCCAATCACAAGCAGGAGCCATTACAAGCAACATGGGTAGCCTTGGGACAAGTGTCCCCCTTTCCCCTTTGAGAGAGAGGACTTGATAAATGCAAAATCAATTAATTAAATATCCTAAATTATCATTGGACCCCTTGGGTGGCCAACAAATAGGCTTCAGGCACACCATAAGGGCAACATGGGAAGGAACTTGACGAGTGTCCTTGCTGCCTCTTCAAGCTGGGGCTTCCCTTGTGTGTGTGTGTGTGTGTGTGTGTGTTCTCTCTCATCCCCCCCCCCCCCCCCTTGTAGGCTCGCCCCCCTCCTTGTAGGGATATTTTTGACTTTGGATGAGCAAGCCCCTTAGTCATCAAGCATGACTAAGCACTTGAAGTAGGGGGTGTTCCCACAAGCATCTCAGGCAAGCTTCTCAAGGCACCTCAAGCACCTTCATCGTGCACCAAGTCAAGCACCTCAAGCATGGAGCCAATCAAGAACCTCAAGCATCTTAATCAAGCACATCAAGCATGACAAGCACCTCAAGCAGGGCAAGCACCTCAAGCATGACAAGCACCTCGAGCTTGGGCCGGGTTCCCACCTCAAGCTCAGCCCTAGCTTACCTAAGGTCCTAAGGTCAAAGGACTTTTACACACATTATTGGAGGTCTTCAATGAAGCTAACCCTAAGGTCTTATGCTCCATTGGTTAGCCTTGCTCTTGATAGACCATCTCCCATTTGGGCCCCTTTACTATTGGCCCCGTGTTGAGATAGATCTATAAGCACATATCTATATCTTAACACTTGCTCCCATTTATTCTCCCACATTAAGTGATCAATTTAATATGAGAAAATCATTTGGGTTGGTTAGATATTAGATTTTATGACATTACCTCTCTCTTGAAATCATAGTCGTCCTCGACTATGAGGTAGAAGAGATAAAGCCTTAGTCATTAGTCAGTCGTACTTAGCGGGTAGAGGATCCCTTTTTTACCCTACGACATCTTTCCAAGATGGATGACTAATCCATTTGGTGCTTAGGAGACATAGCTGCTGCAAGCATGTCTGCTCTTTAGTCCATTTCATTGTCCCAAAGTAGAGTGACAAATTCTACTTGGTGTTTGAGAGACGTCGTCATCACAAACATGATTCTAAGCATGCATACTAGTTAAATTTGTGCACAATTAAAAAGAGGATTAGTCTTATAAGACAAAAACATGAGTCATTTAAAAGAGAGTTGTACATTTTCTAACTCTAATGTAGCATTGTAAGCATTGACAAGGTTCATACTATCCTTAAGTTGTACTCCTTGCATCCATTTAGCATCTTCAAAAGGATAATTTTTGAACTTAATAAGATACCGTCGGATGATCTTACCATGTCGTAGTACCTTGTCTTCATGCCGAAGGACAGCTTCGGGTTGTAGCACCTCTTCTTGGTCTTCAACTTCGGGAGGGCCTTCAATAATTGGTTCAGTTGGTGGCTCTCCTTTATAGGGCTTTAGTAGGCCTACATGAAAGGCATTGTGTATAAGTCAATGGTTGGGCAACTTGAGTTGATAAGCCATCTCATTGATGGGCTTCAAGATTTGGAAAGGACCATAGTATCTTTTTGCTAGTTTAGCATAATACTTTTGATGGCCCGTAGGATTTTTGCCCGTCGTTTGCCTTAATCGAGCCTTAGGAAACTTGAGTAAGACCCAATCATTTTCTTTGAACATTAAGGGTCTTCTGTGCTTATCAGCAACAGCTTTTTGCCTTTGTTGAGAGATGGCTATAGCCTCCCTAATCTTTTGAAAAGATTCTTGTAGGTCACGGCTATACTGATCAGCGGCGAAGATCTTCCCATGTACTTTGAGTAGCAAGGGACTTTTAGGTATTCCCTCTATGATCTCGAAAGGTGCTTTCCCCGTAGAAGTATGTACAGTATTATTGTAGGCATACTCTACTAGAGGTAAATACTTTTCCCATTCTGAGCGCTGATCTACTTCGGTAACATAAGTCTTGAGTAGATCGAGTATCGTAAGATTGGCTATCTCACTTTGGCCATCCGTTTGTGGGTGATAGGCCGAAGAGAAATTAAATCTTGTTCCTAGATTTTCAAAGAGACCTTTCCAAAAATTACTGGTCATTCTAGGATCTCTATCTGACACGATGGATGTGGGTAATCCATGGTGCTTGAAAATCTGAGATATGAAGAGAGTTGCCATTTGATGTGCCTTAATAGTCTTTTTGACAGGAATAAAATGTGCTTGCTTGCTAAACCTGTCGACTATTGTCCATATTCCTGTATTCCCATGGATAGACTTGGGTAATCCAAAGATGAAATCCATGGATATACTCTCCCATGGTGAATTTGGAATAGGCAATGGCTGGAGTAATCCAGGTTGCTTCCCTCTATCATACTTGGTCTTTTGGCATACTACACATTTTGAAACATACTCTTGTATGTCCACTTTCATGGTAGGCCAATAGAAATATGTCTCTACTCCTCGGAGAGTAGGTTGAATACCTCTATGCCCTGCATATGGAGGAGCATGGGATTCATACATAACCTTCTCACGAAGGGAATGGGTAACACATAGCCTATTGCCGTGGAGAAGATAACCATCCTGCAAGGTGAATGGTTCCTCTTTCTTCCCCAAAGCAAGGGCTGACATTATGTCTCTAAAGTCAGGGTCAGTAGCATACTCATCTATCATAGAGGATAGATCATTGTGAGTAGCTATAGACACCACATTAACTTTTGGTCATCGTGAAAGTGCATCGGCAACTTGATTGTGCTTACCAGCTATGTGAGCAATATGGAAATTAAATTGCGAAAGAAAATTTGCCCACCTCATTTGTTTGTCGGAAAGTTTGGTTTGCGTCATGAAATACTTGAGACTTTGGTGGTCGGTTCATAGGATAAATGGAGTCCCCAATAGGTAGTGCTTCCATGTATCTAGGGCATGTAGAACAGCTAAAAGCTCTTTCTCATAAATGCCCAAGACTCGTTCATCACTATTGAGCCTTCGGCTTTCATATGCTATGGCATGCCCTTCTTGAAGCAAAACCGCTCCAAGGCAATCACCACAAGCATCACATTGGACCTCAAATGGTTTTGAGAGATCCGGAAGCACGAAGACTGGTTGGGAAGTAAGCTTCTCTTTGATTTTTTCAAAAGTGTTTTGCTCCTTAGCAGTCCATACAAACTTAACGTTCTTCTTTGTTAAGTCGTGTAGTGGTCCTGCTACTTGAGAGAATTTTGCTATGAAGCGTCTATAGTATGCACACATACCAATAAAGCTTCTTAGCTCATGTAGATTCCTTGGGTTAGGCCATGATTTTATTACCTCTAACTTTGATGGATCCATACGAATACCATCGTGAGAGATAATATGACCTAGCTATTGAATCTCTTGAAGGAAGAATTCACTTTTCTTTTGGTTGAGAAAAAGTTTGTTTTCCCTCAAGGCTTGAAAAATCACTTGGAGATGTTGCTTATGTTCCTCCAAAGATTTGGAGTAGATGATGATATCATCAAAGAACACTCCAATGAATTTACGATATGGTCTAAAAATTTTCTCCATGAGACGATTGAATGTAGCTGGTGCATTAGTCAAGCCAAAAGGCATGACCAGATATTCATAAAGACCAAATGTTGTGTGAAACGCGGTCTTTAGGATATCTTCATCCACTATCCTTATTTGATGATAGCCACTCTTAAGGTCAATCCTACTGAAGTAGGTAGAGCCTTGTAGCTTATCAAACAGATCTTCTACCCGAGGCACGGGAAATCTGTTTTTGATAGTGATATGGTTTAGTGCTCGATAGTGCACACACATACGGTATGTACCATCTTTCTTTTGCACTAAAAGGACTGGAGAACAAAAGGGAGAGGAACTAGGCCTCACCATCCCTTTGTCTACCAATTCCTGTACTTGCCTCATAATCTCCTCTTGTTGAGCTTGTGAGACTCGATAAGGAGGTTTGTTAGGCGGTGAGCTTCCTGGAAGGAGCTCAATACGATGGTCATCATCCCCTCGTTTTGGAGGTAGGTCCATAGGGATATCATCGATGAACACATCTTGGAATCCTTTTAGAAAAGTAGACAAGTATAACTCTTCTTGATTCCTATCATTTTCATTTGATGAAACATTATTAGCTTTTAGAGACTCTTTGACATAAATCATGTACGCCAAAACTGAGCTCTTCATTGATTTATCAAAAGAAAGAGGATTTACAAGTGGAATAGTGTGACCACGCTCACTAGCATCTATATACATGTTCTTTCCCCTGTAGGTGAAGTAAATTCTCCTTTCAGGTAACTTCATGTTGGCAACCATGCGATCAAACCATGGTGCCCCTAGGATAACATCCTGATGTTGGAGAGGAGAGATGAAGAAGTCTTCTTTGTCGACATAGCTTTGGACATGAAGCCTCAACTTCCCAATCAAGGGAGTAACGGAGGCTTGTTGTCCCTTGAAAGCTGCATCAGCTGTTACTATATCTCCCATCTCAAAAGCTTGAATGCCCAACTTGGTGGCCAACTCTATTGATATGAAGTTGAGAGTAGAGCCAGGGTCAAACAAGATGAAGGAATCATGCTCTCTTACCTTTCCCCAAGCATAGGAGAGTGATGATCCTTTGCAATGAGCATCCTCTTTTGGAGCTTCGATGGTGGAAGCCCTAGGAGTCTCATTGTGAGTATTCTTCTTGGGGCAAGAACGATAGCCATGTCCTTGCTACCCACACTTGAAACATTTATGGTCCTTGCGAAAAGCTTCAAGCTCTTCAGGAGAGAGTTTGTATTTACCTTTGTAAACTCCCTTCTCCTTGGACCAATTGTTGTTGTTGTTATTGTTGTTGTTTGAAGTGCCTTGGGAATTATTTTGTGCATTGGATTTCCCCTTTGCATCATTTTTATCTTTGTTTTCCATGGGCTTGACATTACGTCTAGCCCCTTGATGGAAATTGATGCGTGAAGCAACCATGGTGTGATGGATTACTTCGGTAATAGTACCAGGCCGTTGAGAGTTGATGTATTCGGCCATCTCTTCAGGTAATCCCGCACAGAATTGTTGTATTTGCTCGGCAAAGTCTATCTTTTGAAAGACAGTAGCTTTGAGATGTAAATCCCAAAACTTGTCTACATATTTGTTGATAGACTCATGAGAGAGAAGCTTCAAGCCGCGCCATTCGGTAAGAACTTTATCTTTAGTATCGCTTGGAAGAAATTGCTTCATGATGGAAACTCGTAGAGTTTTCCATGTCTTTGGGGCTTCTCCATTGCCACGAAGGCTAGCCCACCATTGACGAGCTGATTTTTGGAAGTGCATAGCTACATGCGGAGCTTGGAGGACTCTGTGAAGCCCTCGTCCCCAAAGGCCGCATCAAATTGCTGGATGAAGGCCAACACTTTGTCGGTAGCACCAAAGGTGCCATCGTAGGTGAGAAAAGAGATACTCTTTCCTCCCTCCTTGAACTTCTTTAGCTTTTGTGACCTTCGCCATGCAAGAAAAGATTTGCGATGTCATCCCCTCTTGTATTCTCTAGGAGAATAGCCATAACTTTCATCGAAAGAGGAGGAAGGTGAAGAAGAAGGAGAAGAGGGTGACCTCTTCCTAGCCCTTTTCTTCCTTTGTTTCCTCTCTTGCCTTTCAGAGTGATGAGGAGAAGGACTATAGGTTTCTCTTTTCCTCTTGGAAGGAGTAGGCGATCGTCTAGACTGCCGTCTTCGTGGAGCCACCTCTTCAGAAGAACTTAGACTTTCATTGCTTTCTTTCTCTTTGGATTCCTCCTCTCGAATGGGAGAGAGTCTTCTTTTGGGGGTTTCTTCAAGAGGCCTCCTAAGATCTCTCTCCTCTGGGAGAGGAAGGGAAATTCCATAAGCACGAAGTTGTTGAGTAACTTCGGCTTGCAAAGCAGGGTTGCCCATAGCTTGCTGTAACCTAGCGACGAGATAATTCACAAACATGGGAGCATCATCATTAGCACCTTCATGTGAAAAATCAAAGCTATCAATGTTCATTTTACTCTCTTGATTATTGTCAGCCATGTTAACAAAATTCATGTTTATACTTAGTGTATGCTTTGGCAGTTCAAAACCTTAGTTGCCACTCCTCTTAGCCTTTGAAAATCGGCTCTTAAGTATCTTCACCCACGACTCAAAGTGGTTAATTATAGAAAGTAGAGGAGTAGGTCTAACATAGCAGAGTTGCCAAGGGCTAGCTCCTTTCGGACTTCTTATGGATCAATAATGGTAAAGCCGTAGGCAAGTCTAAAAATACTAAATTATTAAGTCCAAATCTCCCGAGGTGTGCACCATCCCCCACATAGTGGGCTTAACAAAACCGATATTAGATCCCAGTTCCACTTACTCTATTATAATTAACAAAATCAACCATTTATAGGCTACTTAAGAACCTCTCTTCTTAAGCAAGAAAAGAGAGACCAAATGCTCTGATACCAATGTAATGGAATTTGCCTATTCAATTTGAGAGTAGCGAAATTTAATGAGAGTACTTTCAAGAAATGATTTTGTGAGCATAGCGGGTAGACATAATTGAAGATAGCAACATAATTATAGCAATTAGTTAACTTGGCATGGACAATACTTTTGCAAGAGAGAGAATTTAGAGAACATGACAACAATTGAGGACCGGATTTATGTGGAGCCAGTCCCCCCTCCAATAGGCATTTCTATTATGATTTCTCCCATAAAGAGAGACTTGTTACAATACATTCTTTGTGTTCCTTGTGACCTAGGTGAAGCAATGAAGATGGAAAGCTTCATGCATCACCATCATAGCATAACCTAAACTTGAAGAAAGCTTTAACTATACCAAGCCTCAGTCCCAAGACCTCAAACACCTTCGAAGGTGGAGAGAGCTAGCAGGGAATGAGGGTAGGGAAGAGGAAGAAGAAACATTTCATACGAGAAAGAGCTAGTTCCTCACTTATCATAACTCTTGTGCTAGCATACATAAAAGCATAGTAATGAAGAAGAAATAGATGGCAAGCTCAAGCATTGAAGCATGGCTCTTGGATGGATTTGAACTCCGTAGCCAAGAGTGTTGGTGTAGGCTCTCAACCTCTACTTGCTTGGAGAAGGAGAGGGAGCTCTTGCACTTTGCATAGTACACAATGAGAGTGTTTGTGAGTGTGTGTGGGTGAGTATACTCCTTAAGCACCCCGCTAGCTTGCTTGGGTCGACCCCCCCTTGTAGCTCATGCTTGAAGCTCATTGGACCCCTCCAGGCCTAGCCAATCACAAGCAGGAGCCATTACAAGCAACATGGGTAGCCTTGGGACAAGTGTCCCCCTTTCCCCTTTGAGAGAGAGGACTTGATAAATGCAAAATCAATTAATTAAATATCCTAAATTATCATTGGACCCCTTGGGTGGCCAACCAATACGCTTCAGGCACACCATAAGGGCAACATGGGAAGGAACTTGACGAGTGTCCTTGCTGCCTCTTCAAGCTGGGGCTTCCCTTGTGTGTGTGTGTGTGTGTGTGTGTGTGTGTTCTCTCTCATCCCCCCCCCCCGCTCTAGTAGTCTCGCCCCCCTCCTTGTAGGGATATTTTTGACTTTGGATGAGCAAGCCCCTTAGTCATCAAGCATGACTAAGCACTTGAGGTAGGGGGTGTTCCCACAAGCATCTCAGGCAAGCTTTTCAAGGCACCTCAAGCACCTTAATCATGCACCAAGTCAAGCACCTCAAGCATGGAGCCAGTCAAGCACCTCAAGCATCTTAATCAAGCACCTCAAGCATGACAAGCACCTCAAGCAGAACAAGCACCTCAAGCACGACAAGCACCTCGAGCTTGGGCCGGGTTCCCACCTCAAGCTCAGCCCTAGCTTACCTAAGGTCAAAGGGCTTTTACACACATTATTGGAGGTCTTCAATGAAGCTAACCCTAAGGTCTTATGCTCCATTGGTTAGCCTTGCTCTTGATAGACCATCTCCCATTTGGGCCCCTTTACTATTGGCCCCGTGTTGAGATAGATCTATAAGCACATATCTATATCTTAACACTTGTTCCCATTTATTCTCCCACATTAAGTGATCAATTTAATATGAGAAAATCATTTGGGTTGGTTAGATATTAGATTTTATGACATGGATGGAGAACCGTTCCGCTCCGGAGTTGTTTCCCCACACAGCGTGAAGCTCGATGATGATGCTCTAGTTGCCACGTTTGATGTTCGGACGCAAGTAATTGGTCCACCTCAGCCAGCAGCTCTTCCCGCATCGCTCAAGCCCTACCAAATTAAACAAACACACCCTCAGCCCCCAAACAAACAGAACAGAAAGAGGAAGGAAAGGGGAAAGGAGATGAGCTCTCTGATCAACACAATGCAACACAGTCCATGCAACAGGTCTGAAACCCAACTGTAGAAAGCATTTTCACAGAGTGAATCTACATTAACATAAGGGAAAATTACCAAAATAACCCTCTAATTTGAGGAAATTCCCAAAATACCCTTGTATCTATTTTGGTTGAAATGTTCAAGATTTTCTAATCTTCATTCGTTTTTGACAATTGAGATCCGTTTTTGAGTGCTCAGCATGTAATTTGTCACCAGTTACCATGGCAAAAAAGGCAATTATGTCTAAAAATAATAAAGCAATTTATCTCCAAAGCCTACGTAACCAACTCAAATAGTAGTTTTAGCATCTTGTACGACAGACAATCACTCTTCTTGTGAAGGCCTACAAAAAAATTTATTTTTCGAGAAATTTAGTCTCACAACCAAGGGTATTTTGGGAATTTTGGAAAATTTGAAGGGAATTTTGGGAATTTATGGAAAAATATCAGGGGCATTTTGGGAATTTTTGAAATTTGAGGGGTATTTTGGGAATTTCCTCAAATTAGAGGGGTATTTTGGTAATTTCCCCTTAACATAATGATGATAAGCTTACTGATGTATTCTGTGCAAGGCCTTGAAAGTGAGGATTACCGACTAGCATGCAGGAGAGGGTCCGCCATCTGTCGTGGCCAACAACTTAACATCCTTTTCCTCAATCCATGCTCCTTTCCTCAGCACCTCTTTGTCCTTAGGATAGCAAGGCACGCGACCCATCTCCACTCTCTTACTCAGGCGAAAGGTGGCTACCGTTTGAAACTTTGGCTCGTCACACTCCCACACTTCAAGGAATCAGGGTGAGTCAGACTGTGGGAGCGCGCACGCATTCAAGATGGGGTATATGCGCCGTTTGAAAAGATTTGACGTGACAATGAGTGGTTGATTGAGGAGTCTATCTCTCTCTCTCTCTCTTTTGGCGCATTCCCTCTCTCTCTGAGCATGCTGAGTGCCGTCTATGATGCCCGGGCTTACAGGCCACACTCGCCGGAGGAGTCTGCTGCTGCCATGTGGCCGAGGGGGGGAACCCGGAATCCCTCCCCCTTTTATTTTGAGCTTTGGGACTAACAACAGTGCACTCTCTTTCTCTCCCCTCCTGTCCTCCACACTCCTACACGCAAAATCCTCCTTCTCTGTATGTGGACTCAACGCCAATGATTTGGCACTCAGAGAAAATGCTCTCTCTCTCTCTCTCCCTCCCTCTCTCTCTCTCTCTCTCTCTCTCTCTCTCTCTCTCTCTCTCTCTCTCTCTCTCTCTCTCTCTCTCTCTCTCTCTCTCTCTCTCTCTCTCTCTCTCTCTTCGATTCGTTGCAGAGCGCTCACGACTATTCTAGCACAACATGGGAGACATCCACTATAACTATTTTTAGAGGCGGACATTGACGATGATCTTCAGCAATCGATGCAATACTTTCTTGGACAATGCACAATATCGGGCATCTTTAGAGATTGATTTTGATGATGATAATGATTTTAGGTTTTCACTTTAAATCATTTTTTTTAGTAGCAGACACTGTATTAGATCCACCAAATTGTATCAATTTGATCTCATAAGCCATTTTGGCCTTTTGAAGACGTACATTTCATTTCATATCAGACACGTGAGGCCTCTCTCTCTCCCTCTCTCTCTCTCCCTCTCCTCTCTCTCTCTCTCTCTCTCTCTCTCTCTCTCTCTCTCTCTCTCTCTCTCTCTCTCTCTCTCTCTCTCTCTCTCTCTCTCTCTCTCTCTCTCTCTCTCTCTCTCTCTCTCTCTCTCTCTCTCTCTCTCTCTCTCTCACGCTGCGCACATGCAGGCAGTGGCTGAACCGTTCGACGAAAAAGAGCAAGCCACCTCAGCTTGGCCCGCCACACCCCTGCACACCGGATGCCGTGTTGATCGTACCTCGCAATGACTCGCTCCCCATCCCTTCCGTTCACTACAATTGGTCCCGCGGGGGGGGGGGGGGCATGGCGGGAAGATCTACGAGCTCATAACTGCTCTGCAAAAGCTGTTAACTACCTGCATGGAGGTGGCTAGAACTCTTCCGTCCCTGCACCATACTCGTCATCATCAGTGCGTTAATGCCAGGTTGGTGTGAACGATCGAAGCCAACGTCCAACACGTGCACAATCTGCAGATCGGTGGAGAATGTTTTTGCTTTCACCAAATGTGGTTCTGAATGCCTCATGCGCGCTCTACATATGTGCATTGCAAAAACTCCGCACCTTCGTAGGTGTCTTGAAACGGCTCACCTACATCTTGGAATGAGCTTTAGCCAACAAAGAAGAGGCAGAGACAGAAATGCAAAATAGAAAGGTCTTTGAAATATGTGTGGCTAGACCCAAAGTTGCAAAGCCATTGTGTTCATCCTAGTTTGTTGGGTTGAAAAAATCAAGGGACCTCTCCCCCCCCCTTCCTCTCTCTCATCGTTTGTGCAATGAACACTCCAAATTTGCTTACCATTCCTTGGAGGCCAATATTGATTGGCCCATACAGGTTGAAAAAATATCCATTTCGATGACGACTTCGAGGCTCATTAACATCATGCCTAGGCTCTCAAACTTGGTAGTGAGCCTCAACCTCGCTGCATTTTGCATTGTTGTTTTTGCCCAGCTCTGTAGCCTGTCATCCATGCAGCAAGGCCGCCTCTCTCTCTCTCTCTTGTATTAGCTGGCACATCCATAAAGTGCCAGCTTGTAGTAGATATATTTTTTGTTTCAGTTCTTTGATTCTGGACATGGTATCAGATTCACTATGTTCTAACAGCTTGGTCTCATAGTTCATTTTGGCCTTTTCAAGGCGTTAATATATCATTATATTTCTCTCTCTCTCAACCCTTGTGGATGCAGCTCAAAGAACACATGCATACACAGACGCAAGCAACATGGAACGACAACATTTTGATGATGGCATGGGTTGGAGAGCTTGCAAGACTCTCTCTCTCTCTCTCTCTCTCTCTCTCTCTCTCTCGTGCCAAATAAAGGATCATGCGACTTTCAGAATTGTAGTAGTAGTCTCACTCTTTTGGCTCAATCCCTCTCTCTCTTTCTCTCTCTGAGCATGCTGAGTGTCGTCTATCAGCCGAGGCTCACAGACCACACTCGTCGGAGGAGTCTACTGCTGCCATGTGGCCATGGGGGGGGGGGGGGGGGGGGGGCAGATGTGCGGAATCCCTCTCCCTCTTATAATAGTATAGATGCACTCTTAGATAACATGTAGTGAGTTCAAAACTTATTGGACACATTTTTGATGTCTCTTAGGATTAGCTAATTTGACGACATCAAAGTTATTCTTCTCTCTCTCTCTCTCTCTCTCTCTCTCTCTCTCTCACACACACACACACACACACAAATAGATCTTTGAGCTCTCAAGATTGTTGATGTGGCATTAGAACAATGCATCTTATCACTTTGTGTCTGACATAGATCTTTGAAGACTCATGGGAGTGTTCCTACAACATTGAAATTTACTTGTTCCCTCTACTCTTATTCTTCTTGTTCTCTCTCTCTCTCTCTCTCTCTCTCTCTCTCTCTCTCTCTCTCTCTTCATTAATCGCGGCATCATACACAGCCAGCACAACACATGTTGCAAGATGCTTTGAACCCATGAACCACTTGGCGAGATTTGAAAGCATGACATCCATAAGGCTCACCTATAGCCTAGCCTCCTGTGTTAAAGTGACTATATTTGAAGGTTCGAACCTTTAAATTAAGTATTTAAATGAAAGGTAAAATATTAAATTTGTAGGTACTGAGGCGGTCCGGGGCAGGCAACATGAAAGGCGACCTCTAAACACCCCTGAAGGCTCCCGTGCTACTCAATTGGGGCTGGGGCAACCAAAAGCACAACAAAACAACAAACCCACAGCCAAACCCAAACAAGATAGGGGCACCACCTAGTTATGGTATGCGAACTAGGATGCAAGAGAGATTTTGGTACAACCAAGAAGATGCACCACACAACACACACAAGCAACCTCACACCAAGACACACAGAAAATGGACCAGAGAGAGCTAGAGCAAAGGGAAGAGAGAGAGAAAAGGATCTTGCGTAATGCCTTATTTGTGACTTGCAAATGGAGATGGTTCGTTATGATGCTATCGTAGAACTTGTACAAAAAATCACTCTATGCTTAGTGATTGCTAAACATTGCCAACACACACACACACACACTGTCTTAGGGTGTGGGAGACCTCTCACCACAATACCCTCTTACAATGGACACAAAATTGGCAATTAAAACACACTAAAACACTTTCCAAAGCAAGATCAAACGCTAGAACTCAAAATACACAAGTCACCTTGAATTCACCAAACCGTATTTCACAAATGGAAGGACGAAGATTTGAACGTCGAATCACGCCTTTGATGCACCAAACTTCAATTTATTGATGATGAAGGAGCATATAAAATAGTGGTTTTGAGATGTGTGGAACTCATGCTCTCTCACTTGCAATGTGTAGCTTGAAGGCTTCTCTCACACCAAGAGTGAAGCTCACAAGTGGTTGCTACACCTAAGTCTCTCCTCACGCATAGAGTGTTGGGGTGCTATGTGAGATGTTGGAGATTGTTTTACAAGAAGGAGAGGGGCCTATTTATAGGTTGGAGACCCCTCATTAATATTATTGGAAATCCTAATTTACAAGCTAACAAATCAGGATTATGATTTTTTTGAATATCAAAACATTGCGGGCCTTCTTTGTCTGCTTGAGTCATGGGCGTGGGCTCAAAAGAGAGCATTATTGATGGTAGATAAGGTGAAAGTAAGTAAGGAGAGAGAGAGAGAGAGAGAGAGAGAGAGAGAGAGAGAGAGAGTTACTATACACATGTCTTGAGGTGAGGTGTCTTTTATGGTTAGGTCAATGGCTATTTTGTGTTAGTATGTTAGTGGTTAGTGTTAGTAATCACTAGAAAGTTAATGATATATTTACAATGGTTAGAATGGGGTGGATGGTTGAAGTAAGATGGTTGAATGAAGTGAGAAAATCCTTGTGATGGTGAAGCTTGAAGAAGTTTTGGACTTACTTGTGTAGGTTCTCAAAATGACTATCAATCTTCTTCTTCGTCTTCTCTTCTTTACGTCACCGCCGCCAATGTTGATTATCGTGATTAAAATGGTAATTCCGTTGATGAGATCTCTTGATTTGCAGAGGTTAAGCATGGTACACATGCTGAATTTATGTATATATATAAGGAGTAAGATGGAATTGTACTTTGGAGATAATAGAGAATGGCATAGAGATGGTGTATGTACATGGAGAGCTCATATGAGAGCTATGGGAGGTTAATGGTGAAGAAGGTGAGAGAAACCATTGAAGGTGCAGTTTTGAGTGAGGGATTGAGAGGAATGTGTGTGTGTGTGTGTAGAAGTGTGGAAAGAGGTGAGAGAAGACTATGGGCTACTTGTGAGAAAAGTGGGCAGACTGGGGTCCACTCAAAAAATCATAGCTCACCGGTGGTTGCTCCAAAAATCACCAAAATTTTTGAGGTGGTTATTCAGCTTTTGTTCCACATTTTATCTTTTGACCACCGCTCCAAATTGGGAGTAGAGATGGGTGCCAAAACTCTCACCAAAAAGCCTGTTTTTTATGCCTGCAAAAGTCTTTTAGTAGCCCCTTCCTTTGTTGAATTTGTACAATGCATCCAAGAGTGAGCCCCTCCTTTGTCATATCATAATACAAAGCATCCAAGTTACCCTTGACACATGCATGGAGGAGGATTATTGGTGAATAAAGAAATATATACATGGTGGGACTAGTGTATGGACTATTCATGGACTTTAGCTCAATGAGCACATGGTGTTAGAATAATGAGTAAAAATATGGAGGAATTATGGATATGGAGAGATATTGGAATCATATGATATGGTCCCTCTTTGTATTATTTTGGGTGAAAGAGGAAAAGATATGCAAGTAAATAATATAATAAACCTGACCAATGAGTAGAAATCAATTTTTTTGTTTTCACGAGAGTGAGGGTGAAAATGTGGAGGTGATTCGTATAAAAGAAAAATATGCAGTTAGAGTATGTACACATTGGCAAAATATACTTATGGTGTAAGAGGATGAAAGAAGGTATACACAGGTTTAATAAAACCTAAGTAGAAATATTTAAATAAAATACCAAAATAATTATAAAAAATCCCTATATTTAGGCCATATATACGATGAAATATTTACACACAAATGGGCCATAATATATTTTATTTTTTTGACTCAACTAGCCCAGTGACTAGCTAGCTGAGGATTTTAACAAGATATGGGAAAAGCCCCCTAACTCACACACGCCTATTTACAGTGAAATGGTAGGGATAGCCATAGCATTTGGGTGAATTTGGTAGGGTGGAGTAACTTACTATGGCAATTATGGAGAGCCGAAAAACGGCTATCATTAGCCCTCCCCCAGGATGATGGTATATTCATGTACCATCATAGAGCATGTTTTCCAAAGAGAGTGCTTCAGAGTCCTTGACGAGATCTTGATTGTTTGGGCCCTCAGAATTTTGGCTGGAGTTACACTCATGCTTCATGTAACATTACTTACATGAGACAGCCGCCTCTTGACAGATCTTTGGTAGATCCTTTGGTAGAAGGTGACTCAAATAGCGCTTCAAGCGATACCCGTTTACCTTCCTGGAGTGCTCTTTACCATTCAAGTCCATAAGCTAATAGTAACTTGAATTGAAAGCCTTCTTGACTATCTATGGCGCTTGCCATCTAGTTTCAAACTTGGTATCAAAACGATTGTCAAGTAGATTGTCATACCTTAGCACAAGCTCTCCTTCTTTGATGCCTTTGTCCTTCAGTTTCTTGTCGAGCTTTTCTTTCGCTTGTGTGGTTTTTCTCTTGTAACACTCGTAAGCTGCTTCTCTTTTCCACTCAAGCTCCACTAACGTAAGAAGTCGATCCATCCATACCTCTTGATCATCTTGTGCACCTTTGCCATGAAGCCACATTGTTGGAATGTTGATCTCGATAGGCTACAAAGCCTCTTGACCATAGACCAAGTGAAATGGTGTGAACTCCGTGGCTTCCCTATATGTGGTTCGATATGACCACAAGGCACCATCCAAGAAGTCATCCCATAATTTTGTCTTTTGCACCATCTTTCTAATGATTCCTGCAATGACACCATTAGCCTTCTCCACCAAACCATTTGACTGTGGGTAGTATGGTGTGCTATGAAGATGTAGAATGTGAAGCTCTTCACAAACTTCTGTGAGCAAGCCCTTCCTAAACCCTGGACCATTATCCGAAACAATCTCTAGAGGTGTGCCAAATCTACAACAAATATTAGTGTAGACAAACTTGCTCACTGTTTTCCCATTTACCCTTGCCACACTTTGAGCCTCTACCCACCTAGTCATGTAGTCCACAGCCACTAGAATGTAGAGTTTACCATTCTTTGTTCTAGGCAGAGGACCCATAGCATCAATGCCCCATTTTTCAAAGGGTCCATTTGCAAGCACTATTTGCCTCGGGCCATGCACCAACCTTCTATTTCCATTTATCTGACAACTCTGACAGCTTTTACACCAATGTTGAACATCCACATGCAAGCTTGGCCAAACATACCCCGCAAGAAAAATCTTCTTCACAATTAATTCTTGGGCAAAATGACCACCACATGCTTCTTCATGCAAACCTTTTAGAATGGCTGGAATTTCCTGGATAGTTGGTACTCTTCTGCACACTTGATCCTTTCCTCTTTGATAGAGGGAGCCTTCTAGGAAGAGATAGAAACTTGCCTTCTTCATGAGTCTCCTTTTCTGAGCTTTAGTGAAGTCTTGTGGAAACTCGCCCTCCAAAATGTAGCCAATAATGGAAGCCAATGACTCCAACCCTTGGTATCTCGGTTGCTTGACAGCTGCTGCCACCATGATGACCTGCACTTCTTTCTCAACACATGTAACTGCTTGTTGTGCAAGTATATCGGCATCTTCATTTTGTTTCCTCGGAATATGATATAGTTGCACTTCTTCAAACTGATAAAACATCCTACGAATGGCATGAACTTTTGTCGTTAAGCTTTCATTCTTGCATGCCCAAATGCCTAAAATCTGTTTAACAATGAGAAGTGAATCTCCCTTTACCATGACACGTTTTATCCCTTGGCCAATGCACATCTTCAAACCATGAAGTAGTGTGTCGTATTCTGCTTCATTGTTGCTAGTTGAACCTGGTAGATTGACCTTCTCTTTCATGACCACCTCTCCACTTGGGTTGAGCAATACTAGCCCTCCCCCTGCTTTTCCTGTGACTCGTCGAAAAGCTCCATCAAAGAACAAGGTAAAAGCATTAGGAATAATTTTAGGTGGTGGCAATGGTAGGGTCTTTACTTCAGGCACCTTAATCACCTTCTCATGTACCCTATAAGTAAGGATCCCTGCCAATTGTGCACGCACACTATCTTCTACCTTGAAAGAGTATTGGAAATCTTGCAATTCCATAATCCACTTTGAGATCCTAGTGCTACGATTCATTTGAGATGACACCCAAGGAAACAAATTTTCTGCAGTGAGAATTACAAAAGGTCTTGGTAGCAAGTAGGATCTAAACTTTCTCACCGCAAACATGAGAGAAAGCATCATGAGTTCTGCTTCTTTGTAGCTTCTCTCCAAGGCATTCATGATCCTACTAGCAAAGTAGATGGGTCGCATCCTGGTATTGTGGGGATCTTGTTGTAGCAACACAGCACCAATTGTTTCCCTTCCAACACTAGAGCTAACAAAGAATGTGTACTCCCAACAAGGAGGCATGAGTGTTGGTAGCTCTGACAAAATGACTTTAATGTTACAAAAGTACTCTTCAAGCTCATTAGACCATGCGAATTCTACTTGTTATGTCAACTTTTGCAAAGGGTGAAGTAACTCCGAGGCTAAGTGAATGAAGCGTGACATATACTTCACCTTTTGAATAAATGAGATGACCTCCTTAAGACTCTTTGGTGATGGTAGCTCAATGAGAGATTTTGCCTTTGCTGGATCCACCTCAATACCTTTATAGGAAACCTTGTGACCAAGCAAGATCACTTCATCCTCACCTATGTGACACTTGTCGGGGTTGAGCTGACCTCCCATGTCATAGAGCTTCTTTAAACCTTCTTCTACCCTTTGTAGATGCAATGATTTTGAGCTATAAATGCAAAAATCATCAATAAAAACCCTAATGTACTTTCCAAAGAATACTTGAAACACCATGTTCATGAAACGTTGGAAAGTTGCGGGAGCATTTGTCAGGACAAAAGGCATAACTCTAAAAGCATAACAACCCCAAGGAGTGATGAAGGTTGTTTTCAATTGGTCCTCCAAAGCAATCCCTATTTGAAAGTAGCCTGAGTAGCCATCATACACAGTGTACTTCTCATAACTAGCTACCTCATTCAGTATCTCATCCTGAAATGGGAGGGGAAAGTGATCTCTTTTTGTTGCCTCATTGAGTGGACGGTAATCCACACACACCCTCCACTTGCTGTTTTTCTTAGGAGTGACAACAATGAGAGAGACCCACTCTGAATTCTCCACTGGGTAAATGAAACCTGCTGCTAGAATCTTTCTTACCTCCTTGAGTAAATCCTGCTCCTTGATGACTCCTAGCCTTCGTAGCTTCTGAGCCTTAGGTGTGGCCTCTGGCTTCAACTCAATTTTGTGTTGAACAACATCTACTCTACGCACATCGGTGTAGTCTTTAGCGAAAAGCCTAGGAAATTTCCTTAGCACACATTTGAACTCCTCTCTTTCATCCTTTGTAAGTGTTGTAGATAGCATACCTTCTAGCATTCTTTCATCTTCCACTTTTTGGTTCTCTTGGGAACCTACCTCCTCCAAACCTTGACAAGAGGTCTCTTGGTTGGTTGGCTTAAACCTTACCCCCATGACTTCGATGGAAGAATCCTCTTCAGTAATGTTGTCGCTACTTTCTTCTTCTGAAGTGTTATCGGTCCAATCTTCTTCCGTCTCACTTTGAGATGATTCTTCATGGAGCTCCTCTTGGCGTTTCTCCTTCATGTCAAAGAAAACCTTCTTATGATTGTCGTTCCTGCAAATTAATTTTCCACTCTCCCAATCCTGTAAAGCTCGCATTTTCATTAGCCATGGTCTTCCTAGGATAAA
Source organism: Adiantum capillus-veneris (assembly GCF_014529385.1). Taxonomy (NCBI): domain Eukaryota; kingdom Viridiplantae; phylum Streptophyta; class Polypodiopsida; order Polypodiales; family Pteridaceae; genus Adiantum; species Adiantum capillus-veneris. Next base: position 22,812,083 of record NC_140940.1, on the reverse strand, counting down.
TGGATAACCACTTCCCTTGGTCGACATAACATAAAAATCCACCGCCTTCTTAATGCCAAAGGCCTCTACAAAGACATTTTTACAAATTCCTACACACCTAGCCTTGCTATTGTTTGCCATCTTGACTTTGATTTCAGGTGTCTCATGAATGTGCATACCTAGTCTTTGCATGAGTCCTTCTGTCATGATGCAAATTTGTGCACCCCCTTCCACTAGACCTTTCCTAACCAATCTCCCTTTTATGTAACAATCTAGCACAGGTGTAATGTCCTCATTCATTTGAGCTTGTGCAATTTTTACAACGGGCACACTCTCTTTTACCTTTCTCCTAGTGCTAACTGCCTTTGTTAAATCTCTCCTGACTCGTGGGCATAATGCAAGAAATTGAGGCCATGAGATGTCACGACCCTTACCTCTCATGTCTTCCAAAAAGTTGTATGGAGCCATACCATGTCCAAGAGGGAAGTCTTGGAGGTTGATACGACATCGAGTCATTTTTGTTTCCTTGGTCTCCTTTGCCTTCTTTTCTCGTCCATGGTCACTTTGTGACATGACTCCTTCTTTCTCTTTACCTTTTCCACGGCCACGCTTAATGCCATTTGCTTCCATGTCCACCTCATTGGAATTTGTCACCTCTACCACATGCACATTTGGGTCTGGCAAAGGCGGAACTGCTTCCACTCCTCGTGGAGGTGTTCTTGCTCCATTTGGCCTTTGTAGAAGCCGTGGTTGTTGACTAGTTCCTTCACCTACATTCATTACTGGGTAGTTCAAGTTAGGTCTCCCTGGCTCCCCACGAGGCCAAGGACAATTATACATCCCATGTCCAGACTCTCCGCAATTCCAACATCGCAAGACACTCCTAGGTCGTGGTGGCTCTGGCTCTTCTGACTTCTTTGCTTGTCCCTTGGGACCTACAATTTGTGCAAGGTGAATTGACAGGCTGCTTAAAGATTCATTTAACTTCTCAATCACTTCCGCCGTTACCTCAGGAAGCTCCCTAGATGTTGATGCTTGTGACTTACATTTGGGTCTAAGACCTTCTATTGAAACCTCTCCCCTTAAGCACTTGAGCTTCCTATATTTCTCAGCAGCCCTAGTTTCAGCTGCATCAAAGGTAGCAGGTGCACCCGCCTCAATTTTTACCTTAAGGTCATGAAAGAGTCCGGCTATGAACCTCTCCTTCTTTAGGAACTCTGCACCATCACCAGGGTTAGCAACATTTCTCACCCATACAGCCCAAAGACGTAGAAACTCTTGCTTGTACAAGTAGTGGTCATCTAAGTCTGTTTGTTTGTGCGAAACAATGTCTTGCCATAGCTTTTGAGTGTTTTAGGGATCAAAGAAGTATCTCTTGAAATGATTCACAACTTCCGTGTAATTCCCTTTAACTTCCTCAGGCAAAGAGTTAAACCAAGTGCTAGCATCTTTTCTGAGGACCACTTCAAACATCTCTACACGTTCTTGATCAGTTACTATCCTCTTGATACGACAAGACATCTTGAAATTTGCTAAAAATAATTCTCCATCCTCCCCAGGCTCTCCAAATAAAAGAGGATATCCAGACATTTGGCGTTGGATCTCCATTGAATTGATTTCAAAGTGACGCGTTTTTGTTTTTTCTTTCTTTAAAAGATCTACACAATAATATTTTCTAAATTACAATCTATTCTACAACAAAATAAAAATATTCACATCAAATGACCTATGATAATCAATGAGAGGTAGGATAATAGGGTTTGGTGACGCGAGAATTTCTCCTACTCTTTGGGCACCAAACATGAACACCATACGTTGTTGAAAATGGTTTTTTCTACTAATTGCAATGTTTACTCTAATGTGTGGAGTGAAATGGAAAGGAAAAACCTCTATTCCTGTGCCATTATCCATGATCTATGCATGACCTAATTCTTAAAACAAAACAAAAATATAGACGTCTAAACTAAGGTCGTACCTAATGAGAGGCAAAATAAAAGGATTTACTAATGCATTTATCTCTACCAACCTAAGGGGACCTAAAATTCTACGAAATACACGTTGAAATTGCAACTTAGTACTAACAATTATGTGTACCTTTTGCCTTGCAATGGGAATGAAAGGATCATACAAATTCTCGTGATTCATGCAACCTACTTGACTATGCTAAAGGTTGAACCTACACAAAAACACACAAGCCCTCCTCCGTGGGGGCACCAAAATTGAGGCGGTCCGGGGAGGGCAACAAGAAAGGCGACCTCTAAACACCCCTCAAGGCTCCCGTGCTGCTCAATTGGGGCTGGGGCAACCACTAGCACAACAAAACAACAAACCCACAGCCAAACCCAAACAAGATAGGGGCACCACCTAGTTATGGTATGCGAACTAGGATGCAAGAGAGATTTTGATACAACTAAGAAGATGCACCACACAACACACACAAGCAACCTCACACCAAGACACACACAAAATGGACCAGAGAGAGCTAGAGCAAAGGGAAGAGAGAGATAAAAGGATCTTGCGTAATACCTTATTTGTGACTTGCAAATGGAGATGGTTCGTTATGATGCTATCGTAGAACTTGTACAAAAAATCACTCTATGCTTAGTGATTGCTAAACATTGCCAACACACACACACACACACACAGTCTTAGGGTGTGGGAGACCTCTCACCACAATACCCTCTTACAATGGACACAAAATTGGCAATTAAAACACACTAAAGCACTTTCCAAAGTAAGATCAAACGATAGAACTCAAAATACACAAGTCACCTTGAATTCACCAAACCGTATTTCACAAATGGAAGGACGAAGATTTGAACGTCGAATCACGCCTTTGATGCACCAAACTTCAATTTATTGATGATGAAGGAGCATATACAATAGTGGTTTCGAGATTTGTGGAACTCACGCTCTCTCACTTGCAATGTGTAGCTTGAAGGCTTCTCTCACACCAAGAGTGAAGCTCACAAGTGGTTGCTACACCTAGGTCTCTCCTCACGCATAGAGTGTTGGGGTGCTATGTGAGATGTTGGAGGTTGTTTTACAAGAAGGAGAGGGGCCTATTTATAGGTTGGAGACCCCTCATTAAGATTATTGGAAATCCTAATTTACAAGCTAACAAATCAGGATTATGATTTTTTTGAATATCAAAACATTGCGGGCCTTCTTTGTCTGCTTGAGTCATGGGTGTGGGCTCAAAAGAGAGCATTATTGATGGTAGATAAGGTGAAAGTAAGTAAGGAGAGAGAGAGAGAGAGAGAGAGAGAGAGAGAGAGAGAGAGAGAGAGAGTTACTATACACATGTCTTGAGGTGAGGTGTCTTTTATGGTTAGGTCAATGGCTATTTTGTGTTAGTATGTTAGTGGTTAGTGTTAGTAATCAGTAGAAAGTTAATGATATATTTACAATGGGTAGAATGGGGTGGATGGTTGAAGTAAGATGGTTGAATGAAGTGAGAAAATCCTTGTGATGGTGAAGCTTGAAGAAGTTTTGGACTTACTTGTGTAGGTTCTCAAAATGACTATCGATCTTCTTCTTCGTCTTCTCTTCTTTACGCCACCGTCGCCAATGTTGATTATCGTGATGAAAATGGTAATTCCGTTGATGAGATCTCTTGATTTGCAGAGGTTAAGAATGGTACACATGCTGAATTTATGTATATATATAAGGAGTAAGATGGAATTGTACTTTGGAGATAATAGAGAGAGGCATAGAGATGGTGTATGTACATGGAGAGCTCATATGAGAGCTATGGGAGTAAGTGGAAGGTTAATGGTGAAGAAGGTGAGAGAAACCATTGAAGGTGCAGTTTTGAGTGAGGGATTGAGAGGAATGTGTGTGTGTGTGTGTGTACAAGTGTGGAAAGAGGTGAGAGAAGACTATGGGCTACTTGTGAGAAAAGTGGGCAGACTGGGGTCCACTCAAAAAATCATAGCTCACCGGTGGTTGCTCCAAAAATCACCAAAATTTTTGAGGTGATTATTCAGCTTTTGTTCCACATTTTATCTTTTGACCACCGCTCCAAATGCGGAGTGGAGATGGGTGCCAAAACTCTAACGAAAAAGCCTGTTTTTTATGCCTGCAAAAGTCTTTTAGTGGCCCCCTCCTTTATTGAATTTGTACAATGCATCCAAGAGTGAGCCCCTCCTTTGTCATATCATAATATAAAGCATCCAAGTTGCCCTTGACCCATGCATGGAGGAGGATTATTGGTGAATAAAGAAATATATACATGGTGGGACTAGTGTATGGACTATTCATGGACTTTAGCTCAATGAGCACATGGTGTTAGAATAATGAGTAAACATAATAATAAAAATATGGAGGAATTATGGATATGGAAAGATATTGGAATCATATGATATGGTCCCTCTTTGTATTATTTTGGGTGAAAGAGGAAAAGGTATGCAAGTAAATAATATAATAAACGTGACCAATGAGTAGAAATCAATTTTTTTGTTTTTACGAGGGTGAGGGTGAAAATGTGGGGGTGATTTGTATAAAAGAAAAATATGAGGTTAGAGTATGTACACATTGGAAAAATATACTTATGGTGTAAGAGGATGAAAGAAGGCATACACAGGTTTAATAAAACACACACCTAAGTAGAAATATTTATATAAAATACCAAAATAATTATAAAAAATCCCTATATGTAGGCCATATATACAATGAAATATTTACACACAAATGGCCATAATATATTTTATTTTTTTGACTCAACTAGCCCAGTGACTAGCTAGCTGAGGATTTTAAGAAGATATGGGAAAAACCCCCTAACTCACACACGGCTATTTACAGTGAAATGGTAGGGATAGGCATAGCGTTTGGGTGAATTTGGTAGGGTGAAGTAACTTACTATGGCAATTATGGAGAGCCAAAAAACGGCTATCAGTACGTGCGCTGCATGAAGCCTAATTACTCCTACACCTACTCCAGCTCCACATGCATGCGAATCTACCTTGCGGACGCACGCGTTTCTTGTCCCTCATCAATGGATTCGGACACTTTGGCCTTGAGGATAGAGGCGGGCACATTCTGGTTCACGAATCGCAAGCCCGCACATAGCATTACTGCTCGCTCTTGCTCTCTCTCTCTCTCTCTCGCGGTAGTTATGGGGCTCTAGATATTGAAGCAGTTAGAGTGCAGGGGAATGAGTTTGACTTGCAAGCCTGCAAGGTAATGGCAACTATGGCTACTTTAAATGGTACAACACACAATACAATGGTGAGGGGTGACCTGGAGGTGGCATCGGTTGCCGGCAACATGCCTCTCGAAGCAGCAATGCAAAGATGATTACGGGGTCAGAGAGAGAGAGAGAGAGAGAGAGAGAGAGAGAGAGAGAGAGAGAGAGAGCTTATACACAGACCTACAACCTCACCTAGGCGCATCACTTGAGGATTCGGGGAGGATGGATGGAGAACCGTCCCGGGCTAAAATAAAGGTGGTGTGGACTCCGGAGTTGTTTTTCCACACAGCGTGAAGTTGGATGATGATGCTCTTCTTCTGGCCTGTGAAGTTGCCACGTTTGATATTCGGACGCAAGTAATTGGTCCACCTCAGCCAGCAGCTCTTCTCGCATCGCTCAAGCCCTACCAAATTAAACAAACACACCCTCAAGCCCCAAACAAACAGAACAGAAAGAGGAAAGAAAGGGGAAAGGAGATGAGCTCTCTGATGAACACAATGCAAGACAGTGCATGCGACCGGTCTGAAACCCAACTGTAGAAAGCATTTTCACAGAGTGAATCTACATTAACATAATGATGATAAGCTTACTGATGTATTCTGTGCAAGGCCTTGAAAGTGAGGATTACCGGCTAGCATGCAGGAGAGGGTCCTCCATCTGTCGTGGCCAACAACTTCACATCCTTTTCCTCAATCCATGCTCCTTTCCTCAGCAGCTCTTTGTCCTTAGGACAGCAAGGCATGCAACCCATCTCCACTCTCTTACTCAGTCGAAATGTGGCTACCGTTTGAAACTTTGGCTCGTCACACTCCCACACTTCAAGGAATCAGGGTGAGTGAGACTGTGGGAGCGCGCATGCATTCAAGATGGGGTATATGCGTCGTTTGAAAAGATTTTACGTGACAATGCCTGGCTGATTAAGGATTCTATCTCTCTCTGTCTCTTTTGGCGCATTCCCTCTATCTCTCTTTCTCTCTCTGAGAATGCTGAGTGCCGTCTATGATGCCGGGGCTTACAAGCCACACTCACCGGAGGAGTCTACTGCTGCCATGTGGTCGAGGGGGGGGACCCGGAATCCCTCCCCCTTTTATAGAAGTATAGATGCCTTTTAAAAGCATCTTTTTTCTTTTCCAAATCTTACAATATGTGGGAGGTTATATTAACAAGAAGAAACCATCATTTTATGGGTGCAAAAAGCACAAATTGTGAGTGAATTTTATTAACCATGTCATAAAAATTACAAAACAACCTCAAGCTCAGACCTAGACTGCAGGTGCTAAAGATTACAAAATGGATGTCTACCGCTTCTTACTGAGGCTAATCATAACCGACTTTACAAAGTAGGTGAACTATAGTTATAGGCTTTTACTTATATCAGAGGTTGACAACATGGCATGGGTAGCCTTGGACTAGTCTCCTAAGTCTTGCTTGCTTCTAAGCATATAGATCATCACTCTGCTTTCTTGTATAATCTCTGAGAAGCTTGCCACATCAAGGTCTTCTTCAAACACGCAGTGGTTCCTTGCCTGCCATATATGGTGAAAGAGGATGTACTTGATAGTTTGAGTGCAAATAAGAAGAGAATGAATTCCCATCTTCTTGCCATCACAAGGAACAAATCAATCTTGAAGAACTTGATCTGCTATGTCCTGTGGACCCACTTGCACATTTTCACTACCAAGCCTCTTATTGCCTACCATTCCATGAATAGGTGGGCCACATCTTCACTAGCTATTATACACCCCAAGCATAGATCATACCCAGTTCATCTTTCCTGGATTTTTACGCTAGTTGATAGAGCACCCCACATTACCTTCCACAAAAATATATTCATAAACTACGACCACTTTGCCTTAGAAGAAACCATCTTAAAGAATTGTTTGGTTAGAGATTTGAGGTCTCTTGACATGTTCCTATGATATTAAAAATCTCTCTCTCTCTCTCTCTCTCTCTCACACACACACACACACACACACACACACACACACACACACACACACACACACACACACACACACACACACACACACACACACACACACACACACACACACACACGTGCGTGTGCATGCATGATGGCGCATGACCCCTCGATTACCCTCTATGTCTCCCTCCATCAACTATTCTCTCCCTATAGGAAAATTCAAGCCCATAAGGAGCTACAACTATTGTGTGTGTGTGTGTGTGTGTGTGTTTTGTCGGTGTCCCACACAAGGGCGTACTAGATTTTTTACAAGTGCACCTCTCCTCTTTTTGAATAGCTTCTGCTCGAGGTGGCGAGAGAGTGATTGTGGATATATTGAGCCCATTAGCTTTTCGTGTCTCTCATACTCTTTCATTTTGGGTCTATTAGAGACTTGTGTTTTGCAAGAAAAAAAGGGGTTCAGTGGACTAAAATTATAAGATTTTGGCTTTATTCCAAGGTTTCCTTGAAGAAAATTGGTAGAATTTTGCAAGTTCTAGTGTAAATACGGACAATTCTTCAAATTTTAACATAGAATCAGAAAGAGTTTTATTTAGTTTTGATTAGAAAAAATAATATAAGTAAATGAAGAATCTATTATTGTCGAATTGACTCCCTTTTTCTTGAAACAATATGTAATTGCTTTTTGAGGAGTCCAAGGTTGTTGGGGAAACTCTCTCTCTCTCTCTCTCTCTCTCCCTCTCTCTCTCTCTCTCTCTCTCTCTCTCTCTCTCTCGTTCTCGTGTAGGTGTCCCATGGGAGGATGTAACAGAATTTTGATAGGTGCACCCTTCCACATGTCACATAATGTCCTTGGGGTGGTGAGAAAGTGACAATGGATGTATTGAGCTTCCAACTCTTCTATATCCATCATGCCCTTCCATTTTGGGGCTATGTGAGACCCGTGTTCCCACAAAACCTTGCTTTAGTATATCTATAACTGTATAAATTTACAAAATCAGACCTAGCAATTCTTTAAAATTTGACCTAAAAATCACAAGAGATTTATTGTGCCCCTATATATTACCAATCTTTGCAAATATAAAGGGTGTAATTTATTTTTAACCAAGTAAATTGGGCTAGGTTCCAAGCTTTTGCCTTGAAACAAAACTGGAAACAATTTGTAAGTTTTAGCGATAAATTCTTAAATTTTGTAAGTTTTAGCGATAAATTCTTAAATTTGTACCTAAAAACCAGACGAGTTTTAATTATGCCCTTCTTTACTCTGAGGACAAATTTTTCTTTTGGCAAGCCTAATAGATTAGTTCAATTAAGAAATATGTTTTTGGCAAGCCCTGTTTGAGACCTCACATACCGCATGCTTATGTTGTCGCACATGAGGCACAGGTAGTGCAAGCCTGACTTGGAGACCATCCCGACTTCGCCTCAAGGTTAGTAGAAGAGCGATGTGCGTAGGTGCCCAACACAAGGTTTTTTCTCAACATTGCTTGACATGTGGAATCATGAAGAGCTTGTGCTATTCTCAGGTCTTCTTCTCCTTTTGCTTTGTATAGTTCATTGTTCGTGTTCATATGGGCACAATGTTCCTTGATGTGATGAGATGGCCTTGTATTGGCACCCATACATGTACATGGTTATGGATTATTCTTCCTTGCCTTGTGAATTGGTATGGTCGGTTGTGTTTTCTCCTCATGGCAATTTCTTTGCATGGGGATTATGTAATGGTTGTGGTTTTAATCTTTTAACCCTTTTGAGTATTTCTATAGATAAATTAATGATAATCTATCAAAATTGAGTCACCCTTCAGATTGAGGGCTCCATGTGGATTTGTGTAGAAAGAAAAGGGCGGTTTGTTTACGGCATTCAAAAGGAAAAATAGAGCCACTCTTTGAATTTCTTTCAAGAGGACAAATAGAGTCACCCTTGATCGGGCAATGTTCATGCTTCGAAGGATTATCTCTCTCTCTCTCTCTCTCTCTCTCTCTCTCTCTCTCTCTCTCTCTCGTCAGCATTGCACATGATGATGTAATAGATTCTCAACAGGTGCGCCCCTCCTCTCTTTGCATAGCATGTCCTCAGTGTGGCAAGAGAGTGATTGTGGATGTACTAAGCCTTCATGATCTAGTCAAAAATTGTTTTGGCTTTACTTTAGTAGGAATCAACCCTAATTAGGGTAAGCCTTTGCACCAAGAATCGTGTGAATACCCAAGTGAAACAACGTGTGCACAAGATATAGTTGTAGAGATTCAAGCCATGCTGAATTAAATTCTCATCTTGACGTCATACTTAGCACACACTTTTTGCAGAGAGCTTGAGCACAAGCCACAAAGCAAAAATCCCGTATGCAAGAGTTAATAGCGTTGCACCCACTTTTATTTTATTTTATTTGTTGTGGATAGCCACTACACGCGCCTTGTGTGAAGTCACCAACCCTCATGCACCTTTTCAAGGACTTTTTGACCATCAGTGGCCTTGCAGGGAAAGTAGGCAAGTGGGTCCAAAGGACATGGAAAATAGGATTCTTAAAAAAATAGGAAAGACCATGAAAAACCAAGTGTTTGTGATACATACTCAAGTTGTAGGATTTCGATTCTTCAAAGAAATCTCGGAGGCTAGAAACTGTAGGGTGTTTGATAATACTCTTATAACGACAAGCTTCATAGTGATTGTACTTAAAAGCAAGGAACAAATTGTCTCCATGGGTAGTGGCAAGAACTCAATCAAATAGAATGGGGTTACGAATGCTTCTTATTAGGGAAGAACTAACCGGATGAGGGGTGGGTAGGTCACCTCTTTGGGAAACTCTGTTGCAAGATTTTGTAATTTGTGTCCCCTCAAGGCTTGTTATAAGATTGGGGTACCTTTTCCAAGTCGGATAAAAGTGATGAATGCCTTTATGATTCCTTATATTGCCTTCACTAGCCCGCTTCTCAAGATGGCTAAGTGTCATTGGAAAGAGTTCTTAAAACCAGTAAAAGAATTTTATGGAAAAATAACACGAAATCTTCCATGCCATGGCAATGGTCCCATTGGGAATCAGTTGCTCGGTCGGGGAATCAAGGAGGCCTCGGAATTCTCAACCCCATGGCCCATGCAAAAGCTTGTTGCGCCAAATTTGTTGTCTCCTTGGCTAAACAGGATCAAGTCTGGGCTGTCATGATTAGAGATATGATAGAAGCAGCTAAACTTGGCTCGAACGGTGGAAAGTGGAGAGGGGTGGATGTTCATGACAAACTGTTTGCCCCGGCGTGGTCTACCTTAAGACTGGGGGGCAGCTCAAGAGAATTGGTAAGAAAATGCAATAGAGCAGTAGGAGTCTTAAAGTGGGGGGAAGAAGCCAGGTACTTCAAGAACTCCATTCTGCATTGGTCCCCCTAGCTCTCCAAAGTTGTAGATCCGCCACAAACTCCCTTTTGGATTGAGACCATCAGGAAGTTGAATAATAACGGTCTGAAGCAACTTGGGCACTCTTGCGACAATGGCAACAAGAGTTGGAAAACCATTGACCTTATGGTTACCCAGTACCAACTTAATAGCTTGGAGGTCTTGTTTGTCCACAAAGTGATGAAAGAGATTGACAGTCTAGTGATGCCAATCTGTGATTTAGAGTTGGACTGGAATGCCTAGAAATGGCCCGGAATCAGTCTCTTGTGGAAACCCCATACTAAAAACATTTATCAGACAATGATGCAAAAGAAGAATTGGTCTAGCCCCCTTAACAAGCTACGGAAAAAGCAATGGCCGGAGGAAAGGTGGGAGCATGTAATGTAGAACATATTGAAGCCAAAGGTTCCGCAACACATGAAGATTTTCTTATGAAAGGTTATTTGGGGTGCTCTACAGACGGGGGTGAAGATTCAGGAGAGAGGGATTGGGTCAGATCGATGCTTGGGGTGTAGGTTAGCTAGTGAAGATCTGGCCCACCTGTTCATGGACTCCCCATCTATCAAAGGCCTCGAAGGGAAAATATGCAAGTGGGTCCAAAGAACATGGAAAATTAGTTTTTTCAAGACTGACCTATTCCTTGGAGGTAAGAATTCAGGTAGTCTTGCACTGCTCGTCAGCACTCAGATCGTCAGATACTTCTTCTTACATAATGTATGGCAGACAAGGAACTGCCGTGTTTTTGAAGGAGGTTTTGAGGTGGCAAGCTTTGCAGAAATTATACAAGAAAGCAAAGTGCTAATATGGACACTCGGGTGTAAGAATCACTCGGAGGATTGGTCTAGGACTACTTGTGCCTTATTGTTAGCAGATGGAATGCCTAGGATGGGGGCAAATCTTGTCCATCGGTAAATAAAAGATCTCAGAATGACAAGATTATGGACCTTGTGTATCAAGGATGAGAGGGCGGGTTGGTAGGGGTGGCTGCTCTGATAGCCGATGTAATTATGGTCCCTAGATGTTGTCATGGCTTAACATGAGCATGAAAAGACCTTATAATTTTTTGGGCTACTCAATATAATTCACTCACAATTATGAGTTTTGCTATAAAAAAAAAGATTGGGGTACCTTTGTACATTATTTTGGTGAATACAATACATACACTCATATATTTTGTGAGCTTAGGGAAAAAAAAAGGGACTCAACTTCTTTTAAACTAAAACGTAGTACCCAAAAGACAAAAGACAACACAAAAGACAAATTTTCTTGAAAAGTGATCTTCTAAAGTGACGATCCGAGTTTTTTTTTAATAAATTTCAACATAAAAGACAAGTTTTCATAAAAAGAGATCTTCTAAAATGATGATGTGAGCTTTTTAAAGACTTCCACTTATACTTTTATACATGCACTCATTCATTCACATTACTGTCTAGCCCGCACTTTTTTTGGCCGCATGTTGTTGCAGTCAAGAAAAGTATGACCATTGGGTCTCACACACACACACACACACTGGAATTGGAGCTAATCTATTTAGATAGCTGATTCCAGTGTTAGAAGTTTATAGCTACGGTGATGTGTTAATTCAAGCAGTAGATTGGAAAAGGAAATAGAAACTGAACTAGAATACATCTACTGGAATGAGAAACAGATTGAAGTATTGAGAATGATGTTCATATTCAGATTCAAACTCAGAGAGAATGAGTACAAAGTATGTATGATTGGAGTATACTGGACTATTGTATTTATGATTATAGATGAAAGAATACAGATAAAGATGGTGTAGCTCAAGGACAGCTCGGGCACTAAGGATTATGAATCAAAAGTACAACCGACAAATGCCAACCCGATTAATTCCAACCCAAATGCCAACCCGATTACAATGTAATGGGTCCTATTTATATGCCTTGGGAATTACTGTGGTAACTACTGTGGTAGTTGCTGACTGATCCACTATTCGTCTCACCGGAGCCGATTGCCACCAGTGAGACTGTCTCAGCCATTTACATCCTTCCCTCCTTTCTTGAATTTTGGCAAGATTACAAAATTTCTGAGAAAAAGTCCACCGTCTGATTCTTCTGGAATTTTGCTCGTTGAGTGTTTGACACCCCTATAGTTGTAGTTCCATGGGCATCCAGCCAAGTCGACTGAAAAAAAATCCATCGTCTGATTCTTTTAGTGCTGGGTTGTTGAGTGCTTGACGCCCTTATAATTGTTATTCCAAGGGCCGTCCAGCCAAGTGACACCAACCCCTGAGTGAAAAAATCCAGCATCTGCTGAGGAAACTGCTGGAAAAATCCACCGTCTGCTTCGAAGACCGGCGAAAAAATCCTTGATCGAATTCTGAGATGGAACTACCCGGTATTCTTCCACTGAACCCGCTTTCGTTTACTCTTTGGCTTGGATGGCGTCTGAGAAGTCCCAGTGCCAACATTCTCCTTCTGAATGAGCCTATAAATGGCCTCCTGCTCAAGCTGATCCCGCCTTTTTGTGGTCATCTGGATTTCATAAGGCGTGAGAGGATGATAGGTTTTGGTGTTGGGATTATAGAACATGCGTTTGCCTTTGGTGAGCTGAGTTCTGGCCAGTTTGTGACCATGCGAGGCTGTATGGATCCATCCTTTTGGAAGAGGCTGATTGGTTTTGATTCGGGCTTCAAAAAGAATCTCAACCATCTCTCTATACTATGGTCCTAGGCCTAGTTTAGCTGTAATGTCCTTTTCAAATAATTTAGAGGACTCAACAGTGAGTTGCGGCAGTTGGTTGGTGATCTTAGTGAGGCCTCTGATCTGAATTTTCCATTGGCCCATACACAGTGTGATCCTCTGCACTTCATCTTTCAGCTCTAGGAGATCATTCAGTTGGAGAGCGTCGTTGAACATTGTTTGCCAGGTTTTCCATCCCACGGTCGATCGCTCATCCCAATCCTAAAGATCATCAGTAATCTTGAAATATGTGAGCTGATCGACTGGTTCTAGATGTTGAGAGTAAAATGCTGGAAAAAATCTTGGCAACTCTGCATGTCTTGCTGGTAAAGCATACAAGAGAACTGGGGAATCATGCACAAATTCCAAGAAGTTAAGGACAACCTGGTTCTCTTGCTACATCATCTTTCTGGTTATTTTAACCATCTCAAACAGTCGTCGGAGAGCAGTTGCATGTTCTCCCACTGACATTCGAGTTTGAGGTCCCTTGCTGGTGGTAGTCTGGTTTCCAAGAATGGTCCGCACCCTTTGATCCAGAAATCCCCTAGCAATCTGCATTTGCACTAAGACCTCTTTCAATTGATTCCTAACATCCTTCATGCATTTATATGTCAGCTTGGTCCCCAGCAGAAGCTCTAATTCCATGGCCAGAGAGCAAAAATCTGCAGTAGACTGCCGTTGCCAATGTGGATTGGTTACTCTCTCTTCAGCAGTTATATCCATTTAGACACCCTTTCTAATAGTTGTATTGTACTGGGATGTGCAGGTAATTGGCAGGCCTCTTGATCCTGGAAAGCATCTGATTTCCAATGCTCAACCATTTCCCTGGCGCCAACACACACTCGCTAAAAGCGCTCCAGATCATAGATAAGATCATCAATCTCCAGATATCGCCTAGTTATAGGAGCCTGCTGATCTCTCAATGTCTTGTTCAACGTGATGAGCTGCAATGAATGTTGCTCATCACCTGCTGGTCCCTTAGTCATAGATTTTCCTTTCCCTTTAGCATCCCTGCTGTGTTGTGACTGGTGTGCCGGTGGATTCCTAATGTTGCTGGGTTGTTGCTCTCCTAGCTGCTAATTACTCGATCGCTGTCCTTCATGCTGGTCTGGCTGGTCTATCTGTGAGTGATTTTCTCCAGGTAACCCTATACCACCAGTAGCAGGTTCTGGAGGTGGAGATGGAGGAGAGGCATCATCATCATCATCATCATTATACCGTTTGTCTGCCTCATCCTCCTTCTCTACTTCTTCTTCCTTCAAGTTATCCATGTTGAAAACAGCATTGCCTGTTGGATTCAAGATCTCGGCCAGATTATTATAGATATATCTTTCTGCTAATGTGGCCTTCAGAGCATTGTGGCAGATCAATAAAGAGTTGAACTCAAATCGCTTCATTCTCAGCATGGTTTTGAACCGATCACCAGCTCGTTCAGCTTCTGCCTTTTCTTCCCTCATGCTCTGCATCTCATACTCTACCTTGGCTAGCTTACTTTGTAACTGCTGAATAGTCCTATCTGAGTGAGCCTCAAGGATAGTGTGGTGCAGGTTCTAGGATGATCTCCCTTGCTCCAGATTGTCAATCTGCTCCTTAACCTACCTTAATTCAGTCTTTACCTTAATTAGTTCATCTTCTGACCTTGTAGTATCCAACATTTGTCCCATGCAATTGACAATAGTATTCCATGATTATTGAATGAGTACTGAACAACTATCATTAACTGTTACTGGGTCAGAATCAGCTAGCTCATAGATTGTGACAGGAGCCAGATAAGGTAATGCACCACAATCAGATGTTTGCAATAGGAGACATCCCTTGAGCGGATGAGTTTGCAACTATTGCAACCTGTCTTTCTTTGTCAAGTGCAGGGTTTCTTCACTGTATAGGATGGAGATTCGGCCAAGTGGACTTGGAGAATCTGGGCCTTTGCCCTTATCAATCTGGTCTATTGACTGTTAAGGACTGGCCCTTTCTTACTGATCTTGTCCAGTACTGGTGGTTACTGAAATCTGGCGTGCTGGCTGGTTGATTCCACCAGTGGTCTGGTCAGTATGTTGTTCAGTTTGGCTAATTGAACCCCTTTCAGTAGACACTGTTTTGATTTTGACTTTCTAACTGCTTCAGGAGAGCAGTGCTTTTAGTCATTGTCGTCCTCCGCTTCTTTGAACTGCCAACTTCATCTTGTTTAGCCTTCCTTTTCTGTCCACTGGGGGTTGACTGACTTTTTGTCTCTTCTTCATCTGATGACAAGTCTATATTTTTGGATAATGGAAATGGCTTCTAACTCCAAGCCATTCTCACCTCATCATGGGTGTCTGGAGCAATTGCCCAGTATAGAAATTGCCAAACATACCAAGCCTTGAATACACTTTGAGATTTCATCTTGGCAGTTTGGTGAAGCACATTATGCGACAATATCTGGCAGAGGTTGATAGAGACTTTGGAATCGAGTCTTTTTGCTAAAGCATAGAAAAAAGTTTCTCTGACATAGATGTCGGGTTATTCTTCAGGCTCACAGCTTCAGCCACAAATTGGTAGGCAACGAGAGCTTCCAGTCCTGCGACTGGAATCCCTTGCGCACTGGCTTTCCTTTTCCTCTTAGAAGCATCATCCTCCTTCAGAGCTGCACTGATCTGCTCTGCAGTTGCCACAGATGGCTTGAGCCCGTTTGGCATACGGAATGCAAAAGCAATACTTTCTGGTGTGACAGACACCTTTTGGCCATAAATCACAGCACTGCCATCTTCAACATTAAAAGAGTCCAAGACTTGCCTTATGATGGCTGTGTCAAACTCAATCCTCGTGGCTTGCAAAACCACATGCAAGTCCCACAGTTGGAGTAGAGCCTTAGCTTGGTCACTAAACACATAGCACTGAATTTTGTTGTGCGGGATGAGTGGAAGAGTTGCCTTTGTAGCAGTAATAAGGGCTTGGGTTTCGTCGATAGTCTCCTGCATGTTTACTGACAATTTCCTCCTACCCATGCACCGTGAAGATGATGAAGCAGGTGAAGAAGAAGATGACTTACTTGATTCTTTGAAATCATATCCAAGTGTGGCTGGCAAAGTCAAATGACAATCCACGGTTTGCTCAGAGGACGAGGTTTACGGCTGCAGTGAAGAAACTTCAGAGCTCGGTGATGGTGAGTGGACAACAGAAGGTAAGTGTCATGCAGGAGATTTGCAAGGAAAAATGCCTATTCGCCTTATTGTTATACGCGTTCGTGCCATAAAAGCTCCACCACTTACCGTTCCTAGACTTCTTTGCATTGCAACTGACGTGGCAGACATGCATTGGATAAGAATTTCGCCCGTCATTGAAATGATTACCATTGATATTCCATCTGACCATGGTCCCCTAAAAACTGATAACTTTGTCTCCACTTTTTTGGTCTTGGTATAAGCCTGGCTTGGTCGTGCTGGTACTAGTCTGAAACTGGTTCTGGAACTGGAACTGGCTGCACATGAAAAAGTCCCAAGATAGCTGATTTTGGAATTTCTTGGTCTTTAGTGCCCAGATCCTCAGTACCCTATTCCTGGCAAGGCTGTCTGACTCCTGAATAGTAGAGCTTGATTTTAGCTCCATTATACACCCTTGGCAGCAGTAATCCAGATAGGTCTTTCAGTCTTACCGTACCGTTGGAGAAAACCCAATCCACTTCGAATGGTCCTGCCTAGGCTATCTTTAGATTTGTCTTCTTAGGCCCCAATTTGGACTAATTTAGGACTACCACATCCCCTTTTTGGAACTCCTCAACCTTAATCCTTCGGTCACGCCAATGTTTCCTTCTTTACTGAACAATCTCCTATTCCAGCATAGCCCGTTGTCTCAGTTCATCTAACTAGGTAAGCTCCTCCAGTCGCTTCTTAAGATTGTGATTAAAATCTAACCCATATTCTACAACCATTCTGATACTTGGAATAACAAACTCAATAGGGACAAAAATTTCAGTGTCATATACCATTCTGAATGGTGTTAATCCGGTACTGACCTTATAAGCTGTCCTATATGCCCATAAAGTAGTCTGAAGCTTCAAATCCCACTGGTCTGGCTTTTTTTGCACAATCTTAGTGAGAATAGTCTTAATGGTCTTGTTACGGCTTTCGGCTTGTCCATTGCATCTAGGATAATGAGGTGTGGATTTTCGATGCTTGAATGAAATCATATCCATAAGGTTCTCCATAGTGTCATTGATGAAGTGTGTCCCTTTGTCCGACACAATCTCCACAGGACAGCCATAGTGACGGACAATATTCTCAAATAAAAATAATATAGTGGATTTGGCTGTGTTGTCATGAAGAGCCTTATCTTCTATCCACTTGGTTACATAGCAGGTAGCCATCGCTATATACCTATTCTTCCTGGGAGTAACTTTCTTGAAAGGTCTCATAAAATCCAAACCCCATTTCATGAAAACACTCAGTGGTTGTAGTGGTGTAAAGGGAGTCATGTCTGTAATTGTGGGTCTACCCATTCTTTGACATATGTCACAAGTTTTGCAAAAACTTCTGATATTAGATATCAATGTTTGCCACCATAAACCAACCTGCAGAATCTTCTTGTAAGTAACATCAGTAGAAAAGTGTCCACCAGATTCTCCACTATGCGTCTCTGAGATAACTTGCATTCTCCCTTCCATAGGCACACACCGGCAAAGAATACAATGGACACCTAATCTGTAGAGTGAGCCCTGTTAGAAGCTGGACACGCCCCACATCAACTAACTACTCGGCGGATTATTATTTTTGTAATTATTCATTCATTGAGGGAAACCTGATTTTTCACCTTGTAAATATTGGGACTTACAGAAGTTTCCAGATTGTATCCCAGTTTTGATAGTTAGATTGAGTAGACGGTTGATTTTGGAACTTTAGGGTTTGAGAATTGTAAAGTATATATACCACTTTTTGATCTTAATGAAAAAACCCTTTTGTCATTTTTAAAAACAAGTTTTGAAGTCTGTGAGTGAGCGTACTGTGTACGAGAGAGAGTGTGAGCTTCATCATGATGCTACATGTGCGCCAGTGGTCGGACTCAAGTGCAGAGAAGTGCAGCATGTTGCCCCCGACGAGAGCTACGCGCCGATACCTACATTGCGCGCGTACAGTCCGGTTTTGCGAGCTCCTTCTACGAGCTTCATAGGGTGTTTGGGTGAGCATACGTTGTTCGATTTTGCATTGCAGCATATCTACGCGTTCACATTGAGTAGAACTATACATTAGACACTTTAGATTTTGGAAACGAAGACGTGCAGATTTCGGCCAGACAGCCTACGTGATTTTGCACCGTGTGTTTTGGGTTGGGATTTTGGTTCATAGACTAAGATTAGGGAGAGCAACCTATTGGTATTGGTAGGGTCTCCTTCAAGTTCTATGGTGTTTCGAGATTGTTTGATGGGTGTTCGGCTCTAGAAAGCGTTGTAGGAAGTTTCCTCTTATGCACTCTTGAAGGCTGTGACTTAGACAATTGGTAGAGACCTCTGTAGGAATTAGTTAGGAGTCGTTCGAGTGTAGGTTGACACCTTATGCTTGCTTCCACGCACCTACGGGTCAAGCTTCGTCCTTAGTTGACATTATATCTTAGGTGAGTTCTCGCTGTGCTAACGTCCGTCGCGGCGTATCTGTCCAGCACTGGCACCGCTGCCGGGGACGAAAACCTTAGGTAGGTGACCGAGACTAATCCTTGAGGATTGGGATTTTTGGCTTGCCAAGAATCTTGTTTTACATTTAGATAGGATCAAAGGGTGGAGGACTCTCTAGGTCTTAGAGGGAGTCTAGGAAGCGTGTGGTTGGATTAGATCCTTCTACTTAGGTAGATTAGATAGACCAAGATAGTTTTAGGTAGTAGTCGAGTTCTTGAGCAGGAGTTGGAGTGGTAGAAATGGTGAGAGGAGAGCTTGAGAGTCCGGAGAGGCCAAAAAGCAACCAAAAACACCATTATCACCATTTCACATGATAAGTAGGAGTAGAGTAAGTAGGATATCATGATTCAGGATCTAAAGCATTTCATGCATGTACACTTGCTTGGTAAAGTCATCACAAGTTTGTAAAAGACGCAAAAAGATGCAAAAAGACACACAAGTGTGTTAGGAAGCCTAATTGAAGTCCAAAAGTTACTGTGATAGATCTACAAAGCATCAAGAGCATTCCTGTCAGAAAAAAAAAAAATTTTAAGCCAGGAGACATCCTACGCGTAGGATGTCTACAAGCTAATCTGGGAGGAATTTTGGGATTTTGAGTTGACCAGTGTGTTCAGAAGGTGGGGTTTACCCTAATTTCAACTGGAAAGTGGAAATTTGACCATATCTTGACAGGATAAGGCCAGATAGACTGAATTTTCCAGACATCCTACCCAAATAGGACCAAAACATTATTTTGAGACCAAAACCATAAGATAGCTGCATGAGAATGTCCTCCATGATATATTGAGTGACTGAAAAGGGTTTCACCTCATTTGGGTGAGAAAATTGGGTTCAAAGCTGACTTTAGCACTTTTGACTGAAAAAGGCAAGAACAGCTAAAATTTGGGACTTTTGAAATCCAAACCAAAATCTAAGCATACCACTGAGGTACTGACATTAAGGGGAAGCTGTGGGACAAGTCTGGGGTCAAACAGGCCAAAAAGACATCCTACGCGTAGGATGTCTTATGTGTGATTTTGGACTCTAAACCAAATTTTGAGTATACCAAAGTGATCAGCAACTCAAGGGGATCTTGGGCTTTGAGTTTGAAGCCATTCTGAGGAAAAAGACATCCTATGCATAGGATATCTAAAGCAAGAAATTGAAGCCAGACTTTGACAATGAGCATAATAAGGTGTTGTATAGCCTAAGGCAAGCCTCCTAGTCAATTTTGGTCCAAATTGGAGTTGATTAGACTGATCAATATCAGCAATAGGCTTTCGGAACAAATTTCTGACTCATTGACCAGCTAGTAGGTGTCCAAATCAAAAAGTAAAAACAGTTGTGGGCTCAGTACATCAAGGGGAAACCATAGTGCAAAAATCCAGGCAAAACAAAGCAGGAGACATCCTACGTGTAGGATGTCTATTGGGGCATACTGCAAAGAAAATTTGACTGGGCATAGACAGTGAGATTCCATTTGGCTTAAGGGTTCCATAACTTCTTTCACAAGTGAATCTGGACCTTGTTTGCCCATTTGACGGGGCAAAGACTGAATTCAGACTCTTTCGCATAAATTGACCAACATCTGAGGGAAGTAGAGTTTCAGATTAGCATACCTAATCCAGAACATCAGCAGTGTATAAAATACAGTAGTGGTTGAGATTAACTCTCCAGTTATACCAATCATTACTAAAATAGCCTCTAGCAGATAAATGCTTTGACTCGATTTGCCGAAATTAAAACGCTTGTGTACAGGTATATTCAGCAACAAAGCAAGAAGTTGTGCAGAAACTGACCGTTTTCCAGGTGAGTGGTTGGATTTGTGATAAATTGCATTGATAGTCTAATGAATTTGAGTTCAGGAAGATACATTGTTAGAGACCAGAAGGTGGCACGTGACCAAGGTAGCTTAGTATCCACCGAAGAGAGTGTAACTCAGGCAAGGCTAGATCTGCTAGCACCGATTATTGAGGAAGGTAGTGATACTGACACTTCGTCAAACAAATCTTTCTTCATGATGAGTAGTCAACAGCCAGGAGGTTTCACCTATGATGGACCTATGCGAGGAGGAAGCACCTCCCAAAATCCTTTGAATGATTCCAAGCTCACTGTGATCTTCTTAGAGGGAACAAACTCTAGGGGAGCCCTAGTCTATTCTGACTATCGAGGACGCAAGTACATTAGTATCGAGGAGAGGCCAGCTCAAAGATTGAAGATAATCCGAGTCTATGATGATGGAGATAGATTCCGAGACGAAAAGGGGAACCACTATTTGATAGTTAGTAACCCTGAAGATTACAACAGATATGGAGATAACGTGGCGAAAGGGAAAATGGTTTCAAAAGCTCAAGAACCGCCACCAAACATTGATCAGCCCGGAGCTATTTTTATGTATGATAAGAAAACAACCAGGGTTCAAACTTATAACGAGAACTTGGGAATCTACAAGCATGAGAGTGAGGGTATAGTCTCTTACTTTCATAGCAAAGAACCATATGTAAACGAATTAAGCAAAGACAAGGTTCTTTACTTATTCTCTTATGAAACGGCAATGGGGAAGGGTATAGTTTTTGTTGATAGATACGGGCGAGAATACCAACGTATTCTCTCAGAGGAGGTAGAAAGGGCAACAGGTCCAAGAGCATCAGCATATGCCCCTCAAGAAGTGCCAAGAGCCACCTACACCCCAAGTAAGTTGACGAATCCTTTTTCAAATGAGTATGACACTACCTCACATTCCACCCGACTGCAAGCATTCAACAACCAAGACCAACCTGCAAACCAGCCATCATTGCAGGCATGGCTCCGATAGAGTGCAACAATGTAACAAGACCAAAACCGAGATGGTTATCAAGCCGCACGAGGGCTAAGGGATTTGCAAGAACCACCACTCTATTCAAGGTATCAGGGAGAGAGTAAGCCAAAGACTCAAGGGTCAACAGAGCCTCGAGGACCACCCATAGAATGAGTTCGAAGAGATGAACCACCTCCAGCGAGAACTGTTAGAAATTATGGCTTAGGAGCACCACTGGGAGAGGAACCAGCCTATTACAGAAGGCCTGATATCGATTAGGACGGGGAGATCCAATGATGAGGTTTGTAGACCATCGGAGAATTAGACCTTCTCAAGTGCAAAAATGGGTAAACAAGAAATACACAGGAAGAAGAGACCCAAGAGATCATGTAGCAACCTTTGTGCGTGTAATTAGAGCTGAAGAGGTGTTAGACTTTCCTACCCAATTTGCAGGGTTTGGACTAACCCTAGAGGATGATGCTGCCACTTGGTTTGACTCTGTAGAGCGTAGAGACTTTGAGTCCATGGAGGAAGTGTTTGACGAGTTTATCGAGGAATTCTCACAAAGGGGAATAGCTCATAATATCGTCTCACAGATCCATAAATTCAAACAGAAAGATGGAGAATCTATACGAAAGGCAGCCCTAAGACTAAAAAGATATGTTAAGTTTTGCCCTGTGGAAGAACTGCCAACTCAGTACAGACTTATGCTGATATTCATCCAAGGACTAAGGAATGCGGATCTCCAGAAAGATTTACATATGAAAAGGAGCACGACGTTGAAAGAGTTGACCAAGGAGGCTCTTTACCTTGTGGACAATTGTGCGGTCTACAAAGAGGGGGAGTTCAAGGACCTTGATGACGATTCGTCTTCACAACAAAGTGGAAGCAAGTCTTCTAAGACAGCACCGAAAGGAGAAGTAGCTATAAACCAGGAGCAGCTCATAGATGAAGTACTAAAAAAGATCAACTTGTACGCCAAACCCCAGGCTAAACAACCCAAGTGGTGTGCTATTGAACAAAAATGGACAAACCATGGGACCGAGGAATGTTATTATAAAAAGGGATATGTGAGAGAGAGACCTTACGCTCCCCAAGCTCCGGTAGCTTCTCCTCAAGTTCCAGCGATGCCTAGATATCAAGCAGGCAACCTAGCAGGACCTGTAGGTGTTGAAAGACTGCAACTGGTGTTGGGGCAAGAACCACCCCTACCAGGATTACGATCAGTTGGTATAAGATACACACCAATTGTAACTGAATCAGAGGATAAGGCTTTGGTGCCTATGCATGCATATTATGAAGATCCCAATGGATATGCGGCAAACCCTGCCTATTATCCACCTGAAGAACCCTCGACACCAGAACCATGGAGCATGATAGGAAATACAGGACCACCAACTGCTGCGCAGGCAGCAGGAGAAGTAAGATATAGC
Source organism: Adiantum capillus-veneris (assembly GCF_014529385.1). Classification (NCBI taxonomy): domain Eukaryota; kingdom Viridiplantae; phylum Streptophyta; class Polypodiopsida; order Polypodiales; family Pteridaceae; genus Adiantum; species Adiantum capillus-veneris. The sequence continues at coordinate 22,789,053 of NC_140940.1, read as the reverse complement.
TTAAATGAACGAACACTGATGTTCATAGCCAATGGAGGCATGGGCGGACAGAGACATGCTTACCAACAAAGAGGGGCTCAAGGAGCACCTCAACAACCCAAGGGACCCTACTACAAGTGTGGTGGAGAACATTGGCTGAGAGACTGTCCTCACGATGAAATCAGTAGAGTCAATGCGTATTGCCCAAAATGTGGAATTACTCATTTGATTCCCGATTGCCCCAAAAACCTGATCAAAGGAGAAAAAACCACCTTGAACATGCTAGAAACAGTACCTTCTAGTGGAGGATTGAAAAATGAAACAATCATACCCATCCAGGCTGTAACACGAGCCCAAACTCAAAGAAGGACGAACGAACCCATAGTTGAAGAACCAAAAACTGACGCCCAAAGTTCAGAGACAAGAAATCAGAGAAGCACTTGGAAAGCTAGAAAGGCACGTAGGAAATCCAAGAAGGAACGAGAGCAAACAACTCTATCCAAGGAGTTAAAACATACAAAGGATAGATTGGAGCGGTTAGAGAATCTAGCTAGCTTAACCACACACACCACAGCAACCATCGCACCCAAGGAAATAGCAGAGCCCAAAAGTGCAGAATCAGGAGGATCTGTATTGGCAGACAAGGTAAATGAGCAGTTGGATGCACTGCTAAAATCTTATGAAGCTAGACTTAAAAGGAACCAAACCCAGGAACAAAGATGGATGACTTATCCATATGTAGAAATAGAAAAACAGAGGTTGGATATGTGTAAAAAGATGATCGAGACAGCTCAATCATTAATGGAAGACCCGCTGGGTAAACCTGCAAATTGTCATGAGGCACCAGCTCCCACCCCTATCCAACCAACTTTAGAAAAACATGTAGAAACAAAGGAAAAACTCACTAATTCCTAGGAGCCCAGAGGAGAGCCTATCATAGTGCCAAATACCACAGATGGGACAAGTGACAGGTCCCAGCCTAAAATATTGGCAGAAATGGTAAGGACTGTAACGATCTAGACGATCTGTCGAAGCAAATCCGTGAGGCCAACAAGACTAATATGATGAGTAATCACATGAATAGCACGAGAAAATAAAAGAATGTGATCTTACCTCCTATTGAAGAATTTGAGGCAAGGTCACAAATGAACTTTGAGATACATTCACAAAGGGGAGACCAAGGATCAATTAGTTCGGGGCACAGCCAACCAGGCTCGCTGAAAACTTTACCCTCTTACCTAGGAGAGTATGAAGCTAAGTCGAAAGTGAGAGCAATCCCATCGCAAAGACTTTCTTCTAACAAAGTGATGGATTCACAAGGATTGATTGAGTTGTTGTCCACTCCGGTGGCATGCATAATCACATTGGCAGAACTCCTAAGGTTACGACCAAACATGTGGACCACAATAGGTAAATGCCTAGAAAAATTTGGAGTGAAAGACCCCACCTTGAATCTACAGGAAGGGATCAGAGAGTTGGACACTACAAGAGGTTGTGTGCTCTTGTGACGCTCTTAGCGACGGAAATACACTGGGTTTTTATAACCCCCGGCGTCGCTATAACCGTCGCTAAAAGCGTCGCTACGAGAGCGTCGCTATCTGCGTCGCTATAGGCGTCGCTATAGGCGTCGCTATATAGCAACGCTCATAGCGACGCCTATAGCGACGCAGATAGCGACGCTCTCACAGAAGAGTATAGCGACGCATATAGCGACGCTACAGAGCCATTAATAGCGACGCTTATAGCGACGCCTGAGAGAATATTTTTTTGGTGGCAGGGCATTGAATGCCCTGCCACCCATCAACCATATGGTACTTGATTCACTTTTTAAAAAAAGTGCAAAGGTAAATAATAGACCCAAAATAGTCACCCACAAGACGCATTGTTTGCAAAATTGACAATTGTACACATCACAGACAAACTGAATTGATTGGCAAATGTAATAATGACAATCGTACAACATCATAGGCATAAAGAATTGATTGGCAAAAGGAATTGCGGTGACAAATGTAATAATATACATGGTTCAAAAAGACGTATAAAATCCGTCTCATGATACATAAGCTATGAGAAACCCTAAACTAATGATATCTAGCTACGGCTAAACTGACGTCGTCTAATCAGACGTCTCATCGCGTCCAAGCGGCGTATCTGTCGGATTCTGCAAAAAAAGACAATAAGACAGTTTTCAGTAAATATAAACATATAACGACATTTATAAAACAATACAAAAAATAAAAAAGAGTAAACCCTAATACTAACCATGCCGCCGCGAGAACTGAGAATGTCCATCAGGGCGTTTAAGCCCTTCCTGCCTGCGTACTCGCGCTCGTACGGTGTGGGATCACGTCCTGTCATCGACCACTGTCAAAACATACAAAGATTTCATTATGTTAGAACTAAAAAACTCATAAACCCTAAACTATCGAACATGCATAAAGAGCAATGTGAAAAGACTTACAAAATCGGCCTCAAATGATGCCCATCCACCGCTCCCCAAGTGGTGCGAGCTCCCTGCCTCTACTCGCGCTCTGGCTGCATCCTTTTGTTGCTTCCACTTGTCGGGATTCTCGCGCGCTGCTTTCTTCGCATTCTTCCAATCTTCTTTGGCCAGCCAATCTGGCCTATTCCACCCATTCTTGATTGCTTTTTGCACTTCGGAACGCTTGTGTTTGCAGTATTCGCGCATTCGAATCTTCATCAGGTCTTCATTGAAGCGCTGATCCCGTGTTGGAACGGGAAACTCATCATGAAGTATGCTGATGACTCTGTTTTTTAAATCACTTGGTACTTCACTCCATTTGTTTAGTATATAGTGTCTAAACAGCTGAGAGCAAAGACCACGCATGCGCGAGATCACCTTCTTGCCGTCATCATCCATGATGATGCCGCCGCTGATGTCGACGGAGTAAGGCAAGCCCTCTGGCCGGTGACGCGTGAACTTGGGTGTCCCGGCAGGGGTCTCTAGCGGCGTGTCGATGGGGGTACGGACGTCAGGTGTCTCCACCGGCGTCTGGGCCCCGAAGCGAGGAGTGTTGAGTGGGGTGGCTCCTGGCGGAGTAGGTAGAGGTGTGTAGCTTCTAGGAATAGTCAGCCGTGCAAAACCTGGCGTAGATGGCGATGCTGTGGCTCGTGTGGGGGCGGGCAAAGAAGGGGAGGGTAAAGAGCCTCGTCGAACACGAGGCGGTGTGGAGGCATCGGTGGCGGAATCCCCACAACAACCGCCACCGCCACCACTAGAGCGCCGGTGTCTAGACGAGTGTGACGCTCGTCTCGTCGACGCCGAAGCTTCGGAGCGCGCCGAATGCTCCGAAAGAGAGGGAGATGCGGATGGTGTAGGAACGCGCGATGATGCGCCAGAGCGATGACGCTCCACGTACCACTGTCTCTGCTGCGGTGACAAAGAAGAAAGAAACTCCTCATCATCCATACCTGCATTAAACACACGAATATTTAAACTTAATATTGAATGAATAGAGTAGACAATGACGCAAAGACCATTAAATACAATGACGTAATGACGCATATAAATACAATGACGCAATGAATCGAGTGGTAGAAGAGGCAAGTCGAAAACTCAGAATTTTCAATCAAAAGATGTGAGCGCGAGTAGAAAAGAGCGTTACACACCATGGAAGCTACTTAGAGAGCTAGAGCTTTTACAGCACGGAGCAAAATTGTTCAAATACAATATTTGTGGCTTTAAGAGATCTCTCTCTCATCCTCGCATAACTCAGCATAACTTCCTATATCTATATAGAGCTCTCCGTTTAAACACATATCCTCTGTTTCATTTTGTAGCTCCTCTGCATGCACCCCATATAGAGTAGTAGCATCTTGATGCTCGTCTGGCACCACCGCAGCGGCTTCTGATTGAGCATCTTCTCTGATCTCCTCCATTGATGTCGTTGTGATTGGCACATGGTAGCCTTCATACGTCCTTGCACTACGAGGGGCTACCTCTATGACGTACCACCAGTTTGATGTAGACTTTGTAGGATGAAATACTACCTGCCAGAGCCACATAACTTACATGAGAGCTTTCAAGCACATAACTTGTAAAAGGGGGATGTTAACTATTTATATACTTACTTGTTCACAATGCTCGGGTAGTACGAAAGTGTCTCTTAGGTCAGTCCATTTCTTAGTAGAATCCACCTCAAGAAAACCAGACTCTCCTCTACGCACAGTAGCGTTTCGACCCTCCATGATTATCTTGAACCATTGCACGTCGAACAAGTCGACAAAAAATCCTCTGTAATCGATCCTCAAAATCTCTTGCAGCGTGCCGAAGTAAGTGAGTTCCGCCACCACGGGATCTGCATCAGAGGAACGTCGTCGACTAGACTGTTCAAATTTTGCCATGATTCCACAATCTTGAGTAAAACGCTTTTTGTCGATTCGTTCCACCCTAAAATGTCGACCTTTACACCATGCTGCTGTGTATGACTTATACTACAACGAACAAAGATTATGAGTGGCCGTTCAAACGTTTATAAATAAAGTCACTTGCTAGTCGTACATTGCAAACTTACCTTGGTCGCGCAACCCCGAGAGTACTCCCACTCTTCTTCAGTCACTTCGTCACCGCATTGTTGTGCGCTTTTCAATTGGTTGTGCAACCATCTTAAGCTCATGAAGGTTGGTAGGCTCTCCAGAACTGCTGGATAGTGCATCGGTGGTCGTCTTCCCCGTCTCCACTCGATTCGTGCCCTTTGTCGCTCTTGCTTTGCATCCTCATATTGTGAAATCCACTTTTGCATCACTGGATTGTGAAGCATGCAAAATCGGTTGATTTTAGCCTCTAGATCTTCCGTCATCTTCTTCTCAACACCGAGATTGCACATGACAATCCCAGATATGCGCTCATCATCTATGGTTCGCCATAGCGTGTCCCGGGATTTATCAAATCCGTCTAGCCACTCTCCAATGTACACTAGGGACTCTGATACCAACCAACCTTCTGCCATGCTACCCTCCGGACGTGCCTTTTGACGCACATATCCCTTAAGCGTTTTCATGAAACGCTCTAAGAAGAACATCCATCTGGAATGAACTGTGCCAGCTATTTCCACCTCATCAACTATGTGAATAAGAAGATGCACCTGAATGGTTAGCATTGTAGTAGGAAAATGTTTCTCAAACATGCACACAAGCTCCGCAGCATTTAGTTTGGCGAATGGTATGGAGTCTACGTCGATCTCCTTTTGTGAGATCCATTGCACCAGCTTTGCAAGTTTGTAGATTGTGTTACGGATGTCGAGAGACAAACATCCCTCAATGGCAACTGGTAAAATAAACTGTAAAGTATGTGCAGCAATGATATTAAAGTCCACATTTTATGCAATGATATTAAAGTACACTATGAACGTACCTGACACATTTTATGCCAATCGTGTGACTTCAAACCGGTAAGCTTTCCTTCTTTAGTAAAACACGTTCGGAGCGAGTCATATTCCCCACTTTATATCGCCCTGGCACAATCAAGCTTAGCCATAGGTGCCCCTTCTTCGTAGTCAACCACGGGGGAATGTTGTAGTTGACGATGACAACGGGCCATACACTGTAAGATGTTGATCTTTGACCAAATGGATTTACGCCATCCATAGCCAGGCCTAAGCGCAAATTTCGAGCTTCCCTGGCAAAATCCGACCATGTTCCATCTATATGTTTCCAGGCTGCGCAATCTGCAGGAATTCGTAGCACACCATCCGAAGATTTATTCTCCTCATGCCATGATGCTAGGGCGGCCATGGACTTACATTCGAAGAAATGCTTGATGCGAGGAAGCAAAGGAAAATGTCGCAAAACCTTTTGTGGAATTTTTGTCCCGTGGAGATCTACTCGATATCTTTCGGAATCACATTTCGGACACTTCTCCATGTCTGTGTATTCCCCTCTGAAAAGAATGCAGTCATTAGGACAAGTGTGGATAGAATTGTAATCCATTCCCAAGTTTCGCAAAATCTTTCTTGCTTCATCTCGGGAATCTGGCATCACATTGTCAGCTGGTAGAATGTGCTCTTTCAGCAATCTACACAACATAAAAATATGATACAGTCGTGTAAAAATCTATCAGATCATTATACATTTAGAGTTCTATTAAAGTAAACTAATTGTAATAGATCACCTGAAAAGCGCTGTGACGCTAGTGTCACTCCATCCAAACTTTGCCTGCATGTTGAGAAGAACCAGGAGTGCTTTCAATCTAGACATACGTGCTCCATTATACAATGATGTATCGGCTTCACTTTTCATATCATCATAGATAAGCCTTTCTGAATCCATGATCGTCTCGATCATTTCATCAATCTCGGGCTCAAACATTGTCTCGTTGGGAATGTGCTCTACATGATCATCCCCCGAGCTGTCAGAGGCTACATCTTGTGGCCTCACATATGCTGCTTGACCAAAGCGCCTGCGAATACGTCTATTGGGTTGCAAGATTGCTGCTTGTTGGCCAGCGTCAGAGTCCGACGAGTTATAATTGGCAACAACTCGATCTATAATAGATGGATCGAACTCGCCAAATTCGCGAACGTGCTGCAAAGAAACACGTCTTGTCCGTCGCACAGCATGCTTGCATTGATTACAAGGACATAAGACCCTCGTTGAGAGATAGGTGTTTCGGTTGGACGGTCCCACATCCTCGTCGCTACTCATAATGAGGATAAAAAACCCCAAACCTAGACAACAAATTTAATATTCTATTGGCATTCTTCGTCTTATCTCTCTCTCTCTCTCTCTCTCTCTCTCTCTTTACCTCACATTCTCTAGTCATGTCCAATCCCCGCACACCTCGGTCTAGAGGTGCACGGAGATCAGAACCACCGGGTTATAATCTCGTCTTTATTGGTCAATACCTATATTTGTGGGTACAAGAAATCTAGACACCCACGTCTACATGATACTGCATGTAGTGGACAAAATCCCTTTGCCTCTTCTCTAGCTGTAGCACTTGACTTCATCTTAACATCTTTTCACAGTAGATCTTTTCACTGTTCGTCTAACTCTAAACCCTAAACCGTAAGTAATTCTTGCGTGGACTCGATCTAACGTAAATAAGCGTAAATCTAAATAAACGTAAATCTAACTAAAAATAAAGCTAAATCTAATTTAACGTAAGTCTAATGACTAGAGGTTGTCTAGATGGTCATTGTGTCGGGGATGTAGTGACTCTTGCCGCCCTGAAGATCCACCTTCTTCCCTATCTTCTGAAGACATTTCACCAGTACTTTTGGATCGACGGAGCCCACCATGAGTGAAGGCAGCAATACCCTATATTCCATTGAGGGCTTTCTTCACCCGCTTCATGCAGGCATTGCAGTCTATGGAGACCCGCATCTAATCTAATATAACGTAAATCTAAATCTAGCTTAAATAAACGTAAATCTAGTTAAAAATAAACCTAAATCTAATTTAATGTAAGTCTACATATAACCTAATCTTTAACGTCTTTTAAGATAGTTTCCTACGATGTTATAACTCTCTTCTTCCTGTGTGTGTGCGCGTGTGTGGATGTGTGTGCCAATAAAAAGAGATAAATGGTATAACCTTTCTATCACCCATGCCAAGTATGATAGATTGATTATGCCATTTCTCTCTTGAATAATAGGTCTTCAGTTCAACTCCTCGTCGGCTAGATCTTTAGGTCTTTTAATTTTAATTAGTTTCCTACGACGCTCCCTTAGTTTCTCTTTCTTTCTCTCTCAATGTGTGTGCGTTTTTTTGGATCGTATGCATGTTTTCTTTCTCTTTTCCTCTCTCAATGTGTGCGTTTTTTGTTTATGCATGTTCTCTCTCTCTTTTCCTCTCTCAATGCGTGCGTTTTTTGTTTATGCATGCTCTCTCTCTCTCTTTCTCTCTCAATGTGTGTGTGCATTCTTTGTTTATGTATGTGTGTGCGTTTTTGCACTCTCTCTCGCTCTCTCTCTCTCTCTCAAAAACACTATGTGTGTGTGTGTATGTGTGTGTGTGAGAGAGAGCGAGGGAGAGAGAAAGAGGGGAAGGGAACATGAGAATGAGGAGAGGGAAGGAGCATACCTGGCTCTCCTTCCTCTCCTCGTGTGTGTGTGTGTGTGTGTGTGTGTGTGTGTGTGTAAAAGAAAAAGAGAGAGAGAGAGAGAGAGAGAGAGAGTGAGGGAGAGCGTTACCTGCTCTTTGCTTGAGGGCGCCGAAAAACTCAGATCTGAGATCTGAGTTTTTGGGCGCGCTCGGTTATTTTTTTTACCCCAGCTGGCGTCGCTATGAGCGTCGCTATAAGCATCGCTATGAGCGTCGCAAATTTACAAAGAAATTTGCGACGCTCATAGCGACGCCGGGAATTTTTTTTTTTGAGCGTCGCTGTGTGAGCGTCGCTAATGTGAAGAGCCTCTTGTAGTGGGACAGGCCTCAACTAAACACTAGGCCTGTACCATTGAACAAGGTTGGAGAGTACTGCGAGGGAGAAGATGGAAACACCACGCTACCAGTAGAATTCCAAGGAGTAGTTTCCAAAGCTATTCTTGATAGTGGAGCGGGGTTATGACCACATATACCTCAGACATGGCGAGACAACAACTAAAATACACCTGAAAGACCATAGTTACAAAGATGTGAACCAAACACCTGTGGAAGAGTTTGATTCAGCTACTAAAGCAGGATTAGAACTCCCAGCATGGTTAGGGCAACCAAAAGAGCTATGGATGTGCGGAGCTTCACATTGTGGAAGCTTAAGAAGAGAGGAATGCGTCTTAGAAAGAGCAATAGAGGACAAAGAGTATATTCCGGAACCTTTCCCTGAAGATGCCTTGGAACCTCTAGAATGGGAACACATACTAGCAACATTGGATGTCTGTACCATTACAGACAATCCAACAACAAAATTTTGCGATAGGGATGGCTATGATGTGCTACCCTACTACATGGTAAGCATTATACCAGGAGATGAGATGGTAGAACCACCTGAAAAAGAAGAGTTTTAAAACTCCTCTGAACATTTGGAAGTAAACGATGATGCAGATAATGAGTGTTCAGACACCTCAAGTGAGTGTGGAAATGAAACCGAGAATATCAAGTTTTATGATTTTGCTATCAACATCCTAGACGCCAGGAACGCTATAGGAGGAAACGAGCAGGAAACAAAGCGAGAGCATTAGGCAAAATTTGGACTCACAAAGGAGCCCTTTAAGGAGTTTGACTTTACCTCTCTACCAAAATGGGTGCATGGATAAATTTTTGCAAACAAACTCCAAAGTTGGCGGAGGTTTGACAGTTAGAATGTCCTCTTCAAGCTCTATCTACTGATATATAGCACGCCATAAGATTGCTCGTATTTTAGAAGATTCTTTTTTTGATTCACCTATGATGTGACAACTCTGTCGGAATCTAAGTGAATCAAAAAAAGAATCTTCTAAAATATGAGGAATCTCATGGCGTGCTATATATCAGTAGATAGAGCTTGAAGAGGACATTCTAACTGTCAAACCTCCTCCAACTTTGGAGTTTTTTTGCAAAAATTTATCCATGCGCCCGTTTTGGTAGAGAGAGGTAAAGTCAAACTACTTAAAGGGCCCCTTTGTGAGTCCAAATTTTGCCTAATGAGAACCTGATGCCCAGGATAAAACGTAAAACTCACTATTTGATGCTTGTGAAAGCAGAGGATTGTGTAAAAGATCACATATCAGGAAGATTCTCAAAAGATCGAAAAGAAAGAACGCGAGAGGAAATAAAACAGGTACAAAAAGCTAAAACCAAAACAAAATCACAAAAATCTCAAAAATAAAAAAAAGAAACAACAAAAGACCAAGAGTGGACCAAATTGGAGCGTAAACAGAAATACCAAGAACTGAAACGGTCTTTACGTGAGATATGGACTACTGAAGAAGATAATGTTGGTAAAGGGGAGTCAGAAAAGGGAAACATGAATGTACCATCACACTATCGGAAATTTACTATCCAGGACAGAAAAATCATCATGACACCACCAGTCAGGGAAAGAAAAAACCAAGAATCTTACGATGGGCCAGAAAATGCAAAAAAGATAGACCTTGCAGAACCAGGTGAAAAGCTTCAGCCGGTCTATACAGCTAACGATTTAGAGCCTGAAGAGGAAGAACGGCTAACACAACTTCTCAAGAAGTATAAAGATGTATTTGCTTGGTCCTATAAAGACCTCAAAGGAGTTGATCCATCGATATGTCAACATACAATTCCTTTGAAATCGGATGCAAAACCTAGCAAACAACGTCCTTATACATATAATGATACATTTGCTAAACAAATCAAAGAGGAGATTGATAAACTGATGGAAGCTGAATTCATCTATGAAATCGAACATACAGATTGGGTGTCACCCATTGTGCTAGTTCCCAAAAAGAATGGAGAACTGCGAGTGTGTGTAAACCTCAAAAAGGTAAATACAGACACCATAAGGGATAATTATCCCTTGCCAATCACAGAACATGTACTTGAGCGGGTGGCCGGGAAAGGGGCTTATTCCTTTCTGGATGGGTTTTCAAGATACAACCAACTGGCAATAGCAAGGGAGGATCAACACAAAACAACATTTTCCACAGAATGGGGAATTTATGCGTATCGAGTTATGCCATTTGGCTTAACTAATGCCCCAACCACTTTCCAAAGGTTAATGACGCACACATTCAAGGAATACCTAAGAATATTATTAGAAATTTACATGGATGATCTTTTTGTACACTCTCTTCTATGAGAGGAGCATATTGACCATTTGCAAAAGGTCTTTGAAAAATGCAGGACATATCAAATCTGTCTTAACCCGGAAAAGTGTGTATTCATGGTTAAGCAAGGCCGCATCTTAGGACACATTGTCTCAAGAAATGGCATAACCACTGACCTAGACAAAGTCAAAGTCATTGTAGACCTACCTAGGCCTACCAATGCGAAACAAGTGCAATCCTTCATGGGACACTACGGATATTATCGAAGATTCATATACATGTATGCGGTTATCGCACAACCTCTGTATCGGTTGCTAGTCAATTTGGATTGACCGAGGAGTGTGAAACTTCATTCCAAAAGCTGAAGGAAAACCTTATATCAGCACCTGTACTCAAGGCACCAGATTGGGAGAAGATATTCCATGTTCACATTGATGCTTCAGCATATGCCATTGGAAGTATTCTAGCTCAACCTGGAGACAGAACAATGGATTTTCCGGTTTGCTATGCGAGCCGACAGCTAAACAGTGCTGAAAAGAACTACACAACCACCGAGCGAGAAGGGTTAGGAATGATTTATGATGTAAAGAAATTTCGGCATTATTTGCTTGCAAACAAATTTGTATTCTTCACAGATCATCAAGATCTTTTGTATCTGGTAAATAAACCTTGCAATACAGGGTGAATTGTATGCTGGTTTATTATATTACTAGAATTTGACTTCACAGTGGTGGTCAAGAAGGGAAAAACACATTTACGAGCAAATCATCTTTCAAGGATACACAACGGGGAAGCTCCTGAAGGAGTAGATGATGACATACCAAATGCTTATCTTTTCAATATTGAAATGGTACCCAAATGGTCTCAGGAAATTGTTAGCATTCTTTCCTTTGGAATGGGTTTGATAATACGGAATACAGATCCAAACAACAAACAACTCGACAAACAAAAAGCTTCCAGTTGATAGCAGGACGGCTGTATCATTTTGGATCGGACCTCATCCTACGATTATGTATAAATCCGGAAGAATTCGAGTGCTACCTTGAAGAGGCACATGTCCAGGATTGTGCATTTCATTGTTCAACAGTGAAAACACACCAGAGACTGAAACAGTTAGGGGTTTATTGGCAAACTATATATGTATGCGGACACACATTCATATGTTACCAATTGTACTATATGTAGTGCCAAACGACCAGTGGATCACGCGACTTTGTTTCAGGTAAACATAGCACTTGCATGGAGTCAATATATCATTGACTTCTTAACCACCAGGACGTTCCCTGAGAGCATCACAAGAGCACAGAAAAAAGCTATAGATCTGGAAGCTCGTGACTTCTAGTTAATTGGGAACCAACTCTATAAGCGAGGAAAGGACAATCAACTTAGAATCTGTGTAAGTGAAAGCGAATACCTGCTGATTCTAGAACATGCACATAGCGGAATAAGTGGAGGCCATTTTTCGAGCGATAAGACGACAAAAATTGTCTTAACCGCAAGAATTTGGTGGCCTACATTGCACATGGATGCTGAAGAGTTTGTAAAGCATTGTGACGCATGTCAGCGCACCAAGGTGCCAATAAAAAAAGATGAGATGCCACTATGGCCAATGATGGGAGCAAGAGCATTTGCAAAATGAGGCATTGATTTTGTGGGACCTATATCACCCCCTGCATATTGCACCCATACCCAATATATCATTGTGGCTACAGACTATCTCACAAAATGGGTCGAAGCCAAGGCAACACAAAAAGCTGATGCACGCACCACTGCACAATTTTTATATGAGAATGTTTTCGTACGATACGGGTTACCAATAGAAATTGTAAGTGATCGTGGAAAACACTTTCTCAATGAAGCCATTGAATATCTGCTAGAGGAATTCATGGACATACGTAGGAAATCTGCACCATACCATCCACAGGCCAATGGACAAGCTGAGGCCACAAATAAAACACTATGCACAGTTCTCACTAAAAAAGTGTCAGAATCAAGAACAGATTGGGATCAGCTACACTCAACACTATGGGCATACAGGGTAGCTTACAAAACATCAATAGGAACAACACCATACAACATGGTGTTTGGCCTAAATGCTATACTATCCACATAGTTTTTGATTCCAACTCTACGAGTAGCAAAAAGTTTAGAATGGACAAGGCATGAGCTCTCTTCACGAATTGATGATCTTGAAAAGCTAGATGAACTCCTATTACGAGCTGTAGCTTCAATCTATGCAAAAAAGAGAAGACAAAAAGAATTTTTTGACAAACATGTGCGCACTAAAGAGTTCAAAACAGGTGATTACGTACTTGTTTATACTTTGAAGCAACATGCCAAGAAACTTAGAAAGCGAGGGATGGGACCATTTGTGATTAGTGATCTATCACAAAGTGGAGCTGTCAAGCTTGCTACATTAAAAGGTGAAGAAATGCCAAATTGGATTAGTGGATGTCGACTTAAGAGATATCATCTACCACTCACACAGGAGATGCTCCAACAAATTCATCAAGGAAAACAAAGAATGAAGGAAAAACAACGAGTACGAGAAGAAGCTCAAGCATAAGCAAAAGAACGCATTGCAAAAAGAAGACTTCTGCGACAACAACAACAAAGTGGACCACCATTGCGAATCAATGCCATTCGACTGACGAAGTTGGATGAAGACACAGTGGAGCCACTAATTGCAGTCAAAGCGGACAGCAATCAAGTTGAATCGACAGCATTGCTTGATACGGGAGCTCAAGTAAATTTGATCTCTTACGGATTATACCAACATCTCAAATTCACAGGTCAACTTCATCCTACTCCTCAAGTGCTGAAAAGTAGCACATCACACCCGTTGAAAACATTGGGATGGACTATATTTCATGTACAGATACATCAATATATTTACCCACACAGATTCTATGTGGTGGCGGATGAAAGCACACAACACCCAATGATGTTGGGGCAACCTTGGCAAAAAGAGTACAATGTATAGATAGATTGGAATGCAAAGGCAGTCAAAATTCGGCATGCACATGAACAACAGATGATAGCCTTTGCTCAACAATACTAGAATGATCAACTGCAATCCAGGCAATCACTAAAAAAAAAACCAAAAGCAAAAATGCCATCAAAGAACAACATGATACTCGAGACCAACAATCAGGTAAAGGCCGAACATGCTAATTACAAACATACGAAGTCACCGGCCACAATGCAAAGATCTAAGTTACCAAAACCAGGGGAATAAGTATGGATGCAAAAGGATAGAAATGACATGGCAGACAAACAACAATGCAACGAAAGAATTCCAATGAAGCAGATGGTTCCACCAAAAACCAAGGGCATAAAACAGATATGGATCCCAAAGAAAATTCTTAACCATAACCCAAATGTCACTCACATTTGGATACCAAAACAAAAGCAAAACAAACTCCCTTCAGTACAAGCAACAATGAAAGGTAGACAACTGTATTTAAAAAAGGAAAACCGACTTATTGGATGTCAATCAACAAAAAACCAGGGGCAAACAAGGAAGTGCCAAAACATCTAAAAACCGACAGCAACAAAATACCAATGGAAAGCAAAGGCAATACAGCCCAAAGCCATTCCCGCCCAGCCAATGCTCTCCTTAGAAACAACTACGGCTCTATCAATAGTGTCGGCGAAGCAATTGCCTTTTGCAAAAAAGATGATTAAATAGAGATCAGTAGAGGTACAACTGTTACTTGCAAAGAAAACAAGAAACTTCGACGGCGAATGCCAATAAGCATCTTGCTTATTCGCTTCTCTTGCACAGCATTAATTTTTCCATGTAATGACCGAGTATGCATAAAATAGGGCCACATTAATCGGCGAGGCATTAGCACAACTTTTCAACCTATGCACGGCACATACTCCGAGGCGATATCTTGTCGTCCGGGAGGACTCTGTCTAGGAGGGGGAGAGGCATTCTCAAATGCGGAACCAATACCAGAAAGAGCAAAAAAGGGCATGATTTTCGATTATTTCAAGGGTTGTTGTTTGATTGCAAAATTTTTTGGAGTAACCCAAGCACATATGCCCTTATACAGCATGTATCTATAGGTGTATGGGGCCAAAAGCCAAATCAAGCCTCTAGGTGTGTGTATATAAGTAGAATTAGCCATTTTTCGGGTAAAATATTGGTAAAATGGAGAAATCCGGACATAAAATTTGCATGAGAGTGTATATAATGTTTTGCGGTGATGTTTGTGATTTATTATGATGGGGATTTTTTGGGTTTGATTTGCTATTTTCCTTTTAATTTTGCTAATTTTTGACAGAAAAACTTCAAAAATACAAAAAGCAGGTGAAAAACGGTCGTAATGAGAAACAAAAAATATGAAGATGATCAGTGACTATAGGAAAACCTATGGTACAGTGGGGGTGCAATTATGAAATTGGAGCGGAAAGCGTGTTTTGGCCAGGTTTTGACTGAAATACCAAATTTCTGATAAACAGAGCAAATGGAGTCCGAATCAAGAAATTTTTGAGCCTAAACTGCATCTCACAAGAAGATAGGAGCACATGTCAAATTTCATGAAAAGTGGTTCGGGGACCTCCATTATAAGAAAATTTCACCTCATTTTTAGCTCATTCTCACTATTGACTTTGTGGAGAGCGCTTTTGCCACCTAGAGCGGACTGAACTTCCAGCACCTTCTACGACGCGCACGACTACCCGACGAGCTCCAGACATGAGAGGTAGGCTCACCACCTTGAGCTTTTCGCGCATGTTCGTCGTTATGTCGCGAAAACTAGCGTAGGGGTCACACACAAAGCAGACGGTAGTGACCTACAAGTAGAGAAGGCGGCCTAACGGCTAACCCGAAAGCAACAAGACTTCATTGGCAGCTTACCCTAGCATAGGAGACCAGTCCTGGATATCCAAAGGCAGTAGAAAACCAACGGGAAAAACCCTAATTCCCAGAAACCCGCAAGAAGCCACCAAATGAGAAATCGGAGAAACGGCGACCAAATGCTACCAAAATTCATGGGTAGGAGCATCTCGACATGCTCAACAAGTCTATGTGACCCGCATGACCAAAAAGTGACCCGAGACGGCACTAAACTTCAGAAACGGCATTAGACACACAAAGCGTCAAATTGCTCTTGCAGCCAAACCGCAAGTCCGTTTGCCACCAAACTTCACGAGCGGCCTTCCTAGACCATCAACAACTAAGTCCTATGAGGGTAGACCACCACAAATCATCGAAGGTATGTAAACGCAACCACGGGTGCTTCTAGAGCGTCAAATTGCCAAATGAAGCTCCGGTGAAGCCAAAGTCGACAAAAACCATACGGCAAGGATCCCCAAGGGATCGGGAAGCTATGGAGACCAAGATCAAGAAATTTCATTGCCAAAAAGCACTCCAAAAGTCAGAAAACAGCTCGGAGGCTCTGAAGTCCACACAGGGAGTTATTCTAACTTTTTTGTTGAAATTAGGCTCAAAAGGGACTCAGGGGGACCAAGGGCAAGCACTGGGAGCACCATCCATCAAAAAATTACCAGGAGACATCCTACGCGTAGGATGTCTCAAGGGCACTTATGGGCACAAACTCCAACATTTTTCATCATGCACATTTTCTGAATGACATTTATAAGCTATCCACCAAGTCTCATCACATTTGGACCAAAATTGACCTCATATGCATGAAAAAACACAAAGTTAGGGCATAGAGGCAATAATGGGCCATAGACCTACCAAATCTTGTCCAAATCCCATGAAACTTGCACAACACATTCACCAACACATCAACAACCAATCTATATGGTTAGAAGCAAAAAATGATGAAATAGACATCCTACGCGTAGGATGTCTATTTGACTTTTTGGACCTGCAGGGGATGTTTGATCATTCCAGATCCAATCATCTCATCATCAGGAGCTCATATATCAAGTTTGAAGCCATTCTAATCATTTTTTACCCCCAACACCTTCAAGACACACTTTTTGAGTCCAAAAACACCACAGAGGCCCTTACAAGCATCAATCCTTGTCCAAATCCGTCCAAATCCAAATCCAAGAACATGGCCATGTTCCATAGGCCAAGGACTACCCACAGAACAAATTTCATGTCATTTTGATGAAAAAGACATCCTATGCGTAGGATGTCTCCAGCATAAATTTAGCCTTCTGTGCAAAGAGTGACATCATGGGAGCCAATACCATGGTGCAATAAGCCCATATACCAATTTTCAACCCTATGATGGACTTTCTACCCAAATTGTGACCTAAATCCTGAATCAGCCAACAAATCCACTTTTTGATATCCAAATCCAAATCCAAGCATATAGTCATGTTCCATGAACAATACACTACCAGCATGTCAAGTATTAACCAATTCTGATGAAAAAGACATCCTATGCGTAGGATGTCTAGATGAAAATTTTTGGGCCAGATTTGCACTGTGAGCACATGCACAGCTTCACAAGTTCCTTTTAAGCTTTATTTTCAATTTTCAAGTCATTTGGATAAGTAAAACTCAGTTTCGCAGCTAATATGGAAAAAAACGCTAACTTCGGACTACTGAGTGCAACAGGATCTATGGCAGCCGCAAAGTCACCGGCAAAGAAGAAAAGAATGACCATCAAGGATTACCTAGAAGAAGTGGAACCCTTCGTCATTCCAGAAGGAACATTAAAGCCCACCAACACATGGATCAAGAAGATCTGTTAGAGTCCAACGACCTAAAGATCTACCAAGGACTAGTGTTCAAAGACGTTGAAGGCAATGTTATCGAGCTACCAATGCTTCCAAGAGATCTCAATGAGTTCGTACGAAGCAAGATGGCCGGATACTTGGAGAAGATTGATCTCCACAACTACTTTGAATCAATACCAGCAGGGGTGGACATCAAGAGAGTCTGGGAGTTTGTGACAAGCATTAAAGAGGATGGAGGGGCCAAAGTAACATATCTACAAGGAAGGCCAGAAACAGAGATAATAATCACTGAGCAGGTTGTACCAGATGCACTAGACCTCTCCAATGAGGGGGATAGTGTAACAAAAAGAAGGGTTGAGGTCAAGGTGTACAATGAGAAGAAGGGGAATTACACCTTTGAAGACATTGCCAACCCAAGAGTGGCAATCATAAGCCAGTTGTACAACCAATACTTCCACATGTGCACGAAGAGGCCACAAAAGTACAGGATGCCGCCAGGTGCAATTTCCACGGCATTCACTTGGGCAATGACGAAAGGCATATATACATGACAACCTAGTAAAGATTGGCAACAAGAAGCCAACCTATATAGTGCCAGGAGAACTAATCACCAAGGTGATTTATGGGGCACTACACGCAAAAGGAAGGTGGCCTGACCCCCCATCTCAGAACGACTGGCTAAGGCTAAAAGAAGACAAGGAACATGAGCCTCAAAGAGCACCAAGGGTGGATACAAGACTGAAAAGAAGGCTAGAGCCAATTCAAGAGGAGCAGCCCGAGCAAAAGAAAGGGAAGAAGGAATTTGCCCAAGTGCCTGCCAAAGAAACAAGGTCACAGAAAGCGGCAAGACTAGAGAGGCTGATGGAAAGCTTCCGAGCAGAGAGAGCCCTCAAGGGTGATTTAAGTGAACTCTGGAAGCCTTCTCTAAAGTCTATGTCAGGATCATCCCGAAGAGTGCAAAGGGATCGATTTGAGGACTATATCAATAATTTTGCGATTCTTGATGCTGCATGAGAGAATATACCACATGTCCCTTTCACAGAGGAGGAAGTACAACAAATACGGCAGAAACTGCTAGATGAGCAAGAGAGCCAATAAAGAGAAAGATAAACTAAATTAGACAGGGATTTAAAGTGCAAGACTGCATCTCTACCGACCAGCCCTAAACCCAACCCACAACCCTCACCACCTCCTAGCAGCCCACCAGAAGATAATGAGGCCGAGGACAAACAAGAAGAACAACAAGCAGGTGAGCAAGAGCAGAGACAAGAGCCGGAGCCAAAAGAAGAAGGCTAAGCCTCGAAGTGATAAAAAAGAATTAGAAGATTCTTATTACACATTTTTGGACCTGCTAGCTGCAGGATACACGAAGGAATAAGCCGCCACAGTCGCATTCGACTTGGCGAGGACAGGGCCTAAAGAACAGATGCAAGGCATTAGACTAGTGGAACTAAAGGAAATTGCTACAGATACAATGGACCTGCACCCGCCCTCCAACGACTGGGACGTGGTGATGATGAAGCTAATAGGGTTGAGAGCGCAATCCATGGCTTCAGAGAAAGAGATGATAGCTCTCAAGGCTAGTGAAGTAAAGATTAAAATGGAAGTAGACGCTCTGCAAGGACAAAGCCAGAGGCAAAAGGAGAGAGAAGCTGAGCTACAGGCCAGCCTAGCAAGGGAACTACAAAGCTTCCAGGCAATGGAGGAAGCCAATCAAGCAGCCGCAAAAAGAATTCAAGCAGTTGAAGAAGAGTGTCAGCAGCTCAGCAAGTCACTGCTAGATGCCGAGAAGGAAAGAGATAACCTTACACTACAGCTGGCAGAAGAATCTAAAGAAGTAGAAGCCATGAGAAACGCCAAGGAAAGGGCTAAGATAGATCAAGAAGCAAGCCAAGATGAGGTCCTTGAGCTCAAGGACCAACTCAAAGTAAAAGATCATACCATCCAGAGGCTGCGAGCATCACCTGCCAGAGTGAGAGATACTAGCTCGACTCAAATCACGACTGAGAGTCAACTCTATGAAGAACAAATGCAAGAACTTCAAAAAGAGCTGACTCTAGAGAAAAACAGAGATTGATGATGGCAGAAGGATCTATCGTCATGCAAACGAGAATGGAAGAAGGCCAAAAAGCCTTGCAAGAGGAAGTAGAAAGCATGAAGAGAAAGCTCGAGGAGGCGGAGATAATAAACGCCGAACTGAATGACCTCCTTGTGAATATGGGCGAAGAAGCAGAAACTGAAAAGCAAAAACTCCTAAGGCAAATTGAGGAGTTAAAAGGACAGCAAGCAGGAGAGCCAGAGAGCACAGGGCCAGCGGCCAATGAGGGCATTGACTTAGAAAATGTGGCAGATCCGGTGGACACGCCTATGCAAGAGGAAAACCTAGAAGGATCTTCTCAAGAGCCGCAGGATCTAACACAGGAAGAGGAAGAAAAATTGCGAAAAGCAATAGAGGTGGAGCTCAGAGAGACGACAAAGGAAGCCTTGGAGTGGGAGCAGAGGGTCTTCAAGTCTATGACCATTCAGAAGATCGACGCCAGCAACCTCTAGTGCGAGTGGCTTCAACCCTCTCTCCCATATCCATTGCTGAAATATGAAGCAACTACCATCAACAAGCGGATCAGAGAAGAGCCAACAGTACCACTGTACAATGCAGATACCTCACAACCAGAAGGGGTCAGGCTCATTGTTCATTCTCAGCCAAAGTGGAGGAAGGCCTGGCTTACAAAGTACCCACAATACCTAATCCACTTGGTGGAGGCACCGAAAAATATCAGAGACAACCTCATCTTTTCTCCTCTACCAAGGATCAGGACGTGGAAAGCGTAGGAAATATTACAAAGGAGCCAACCCACTTGGCTGAACTACCCTAAGCTGCCGGGCTTGAAGGCAGGTGAGAGAATAAGTGTCCAATACATGGTGAAAACCCTAACGAGCGCCATCAAGTTGTTCACTGGCTCACCTGACCTTACATGCATTATGATGAGGAAAATCTGCAGAACCCTCTTAGAAGTGTTTGAGACTTTCAAGCCAGGCCAGGTGACCGACAACATCTTTTTCTTCTAGGATACTTACAGATGCGCTTATGATCTGTCTGGTCAGCCTTCCAAGGAGGTGATACATGCGCTGTATCAAAGGATAATGTTTCTACCATCCTATCACCTCTAGGCTTTTGAAGAAGAGTTCTACACAGGCTTCTTCACAATAAACACTGACATTTTTTGCCCGAAAATGATGAACCTGCATGCAAGATACGAATCTCTGCTAAAGATGCGAGAAACGATACGATGAAGAAGCAGATCACCGGTCATGTCAAGGATGACATGAGCAAGGAGGGGGGGAGTGTTAGAAGCTGGACACACCCCACGGCAACTAACTACTCGGTGGATTATTATTTTTGTAATTATTCATTCATTGAGCAAAACCTGATTTTTCACCTTGTAAATATTGGGACTTACAGAAGTTTCTAGATTGAGTAGATGGTTAGATTTTGGAACTTTAGGGTTTGAGAATTGTAAGGTATATATACCACTTTTTGACCTTAATGAAAAAACCCTTTTGTCATTTTTAAAAACAAGTTTTGAAGTCTGTGAGTGAACGTACTGTGTACGAGAGAGAGTGTGAGCTTCATCCTGACGCTACGTGTGCTCCAGTGGTCGGAATCGAGTGTGGAGAAGTGCAGAGTGTTGCCCCCGACGAGAGCTACGTGCCGATACCTACATTGCGCGCGTACGGTCCGGTTTTGCGAGCTCCTTCTACGAGCTTCATCGGGTGTTTGGGTGACCATACATTGTACGATTTTGCATTGCAGCATATCTACGCGTTCACATTGAGTAGAACTATACATTAGGCACTTTAGATTTCGAAAACTAAGACTTGCAGATTTCGGCTAGACATCCTACGTGATTTTGCACCGGGTGTTTTGGGTCATAGACCATAGGGAGAGCGACCTATTGGTATTAGTAGGGTCTCCTTCAATTTCTATGGTGTTTCGAGATTGTTTGATGGGTGTTTGGCTCTAGAAAGCGTTCTAGGAAGTTTCCTCTTATGCACTCTTGAAGGCTGTGACTTAGACAATTGGTAGAGACCTCTGTAGGAATTAGTTAGGAGTCGGTCGAGTGTAGGTTGACACCTTATGCTTGCTTCCACGCTCCTGCGAGTCGAGATTCGTCCGTAGCTAAGATTATATATTAGGTGAGTTCTCACTGTGCTGACGTCCGCCGTGGCGTATCCGTCCTACATAGCATCCACTGGTTCGTCTCTTAAAGACACTTCAGAATAGCCCTCAATACTCCTAGAGTGAAAATCAGCACCACAATGGTTCTTGCCAGGTTTATGGAAAATTCTAAATTCAAATTCCATAAGGAACATCATCCGCCGTATTAGAATGCCTTCAATAATGACTTTATTAATCAAGAATAATAGGGCCTGATGATCCATATAGAAATGAAACAATTTGCCTAGCAAATAATGCCTGAATTTCGTAGCACTGAAAACCTTCCCTAGATATTCTCGTTCAGTGGTTGTATAACCTTGTTCAACCTGACTGAATCTGCGAGAGACTGGCAAAGTAGGCATGATAGTTAGTCCTTCCATCTGCCTTGGCTAGTATCGCCCCCATCGCCAGCCCCGAAGCATCCACATGTACATGGAAGATAACATCCCAATTTGGTTGCCAAAGGACTGGTTTTCTGATAATGACACTTTTTAAGTTCTAGAAACTTTCCTCACACTCAGCAGTCTAGTTGAACTTGCTGGTTTTCTTTGTGAGCTCATACAGTGGTAAAGCTTGGGAGGCAAATTTATGCACAATTCCTAAGTAAAAGTTAATATATCCCAAGAAAGAACTTAAATCAGATGCATTCCTGGGCACCTTAGCCTACTGAACGCACTGGATCTTGTAGTTGGCCATTTCTATTCCATTGCGGGATACTACATGTCCCAGTAGGCTGGCCTTTCCAAACTAGGAAAATAGATTTGAATGGATTCAGACAAATCCACTTCTCCTGACAGCGCTTAAAAACCATTTCCAGGAATAGTAAATGATGTTCCTCTACTGAATATACAGTGAAATTGTCCAAATATGGTGAGGAACAGATAAAGAAAATCATTGAATATCTCCATCATACACCGCTAGAAAGTGGTTGGTGCATTGCATAGGCCAAATGGCATTACCAGATACATAAATTCTCCCCACTCTATAATGAAAGTGGTCTTCCCTCGATCCTCAGGAGAAATTTGTAACTGGTTGTAGCCACTGTATCCATCCATAAAACTGTACATCTCATACCCTGCAATCTCATCAAGCAACATATCTATAAAGGGCAATGGAAATGGATCCTTGATGGTTTGAGCGTTGAGTTTCCTATAATCTACACATACCCATTCTTCTTGGGAACAACTACAATAGGAAACAACCAATCGCTACTGGCTACTTCCCTGATGAACCCATCTTTGAGAAGGTTGTCAATCTCTTCCTTGACCTTCTTAGCATAATTGGGATTCATTCGGTACCGCTGCAGTCTTACTGGCCTAGCAACTGACTTTAGTGGTATCCTATGCTGGCAAACCTCTAGATCCACCCTTTCAAATCAGTGTGTTCCTAGGAAAATACATCTTTGTAATGCTGGAACATTCTGCATGCTTTCTCCTTCATTGTAGGGTTAAGATGTTTGTTAACTTTGATCATTCTAGGGTTGTCTTTAGAGCCTAGATTCCATTCCTAGATCTCTTGGTCATCTGGGAGTAACCAATTAGGCCCGTTGCCTTTTCTCTTGGTTGACTCTTCAGTGTAATCCCAAGACGGCCCTTTGAGTTCCAAATCACTATTTTGATTTACCGTGTCCTCCCCAGAATGTGTTGTCTCATCTAGCGTGTTGGATTCAATTGATCCTTCTGGACTTCCAGTTAACTAAACTAGTTAACTGAACTGAACGTTTTCGTGAATTGAATTCAGTAAACTGGTCTGGAAACTGCTTGTCAGCCTGCTCCTTGTTTTGCTAAGGGAAAAATATTTAGAGTTGCTAACATCCTTTCAATCTTCTTGATCTTATACTACTGGCATAGTTCTTTCGGTCTCAGATCTTTTTTACAGCTTCTAGTGTTGTTAGTCTGAATCTGGATTCTGCCACACTGGCCCCTTGTAGAGTCAAAGTTTGATTAGCATAGTCGTGAATAGCCTATGTTGTTTGCAACCATGGGCACCCTAGTAGCATTCCATATGCTCCTTGAACATCGAGAACTAAAAAACTAGCCTTGAACTTTTCCTTGCCCACTCGTATCGGCATATTCTCGATCATACCAATAGCTTGCACTACTCGATGATCTGCCATCCGCACTTTGAAAGGTGTTGGCTTCAGGTTTGTGATGCCCATCCTCTACTGAAGATGTACTCCCATGATGTTTACTCCTGCTTCTCCATCCAAAATGACACTCAAAAGTGGTTCCCATTGTTTTCAAACTTTGTAATCTACTTGAATTAGCGGCACTTCATCATCACTGACAGTCGTCAAGTCAACTGCCCTAGCCTTCGCCTCAGTCTTCCTTCGCTGTCTGATGAATTTCGCTGCTTCAAGAAAAGTTCTTCTAATGTCTTCCAACTCTACAGTGAGTTTCTGGATTCTGTCACAGTTTTTGACATGAATTTCCTCTTTCTCATGGTCGGAGTTGTTGTCGGAGCTTGAAGAACTCGTAATATCTTCACAATGCCATTCCTTCATTTTAGTGCTTTCAGCTCCTCTATCAGCTCCCAACTCTTCAATCAACCCTTGTACTGCAGCCAAGATGGTCTCATGCATGCCGGGCTTTGACTAATCTATCTCAAAAGATTGGGCTGGTATCTTTTGAATGACCCATGCTTCAGAACTCTCTGGCTGCTCTGACAGCTTCTTGGCTAAATCCTCTGTGATTTTTGTCGCTAGTTCTCTCTACTCCTGCCATTCATCAACCATCTTTTGTTTACCCTTGGCCTTCCTGTTGACCGCTGGGTCAACGAAACAACATAACTCAAGTTTCGTACCAAAGTATTATCTTTTGCGAGTTATGAAATGCTGCGGATTATGGCTATAAACGTCATTTGTAATGAGTAGTTATTCTAGTTTCAGAAGCCGGGGTGCAATGTCACTTCCACATTGTAAATACAAAACCATTTGACCCTTTCAACCCCATTTTTGGTTAAACCTAAGGTAGCCTTAGTATATAAGGTACCTAGGTCATTTTGTAAAAGGAATTTTAATCATAATCAAAACTGAGCGCTGCCGTCTGCTGTGTGTGAGAGAGAAAGAGAGTGAGCGTGAGGTTCGTCCTCTCGCTACGCACGGCTCGCTCAACACATTGGAGATCCGACTGTACCATTGTTGTAGGCTCGAGGAGAGCTACGTGACAACGCCAAGCATTCCACGCAAGATGAAGCGCATACGCCAACACATCTACGAGCTATTTGTGGTCGTAAGTGTATCAAACGATGTCTGTTTTCTGCGTGCTAGTAGTCTATAGAATCGTGGCGACATAAGCTACGCATAGGTACTCATAAATTTCAGTTTCGGGCACTTTCAAAATTTTGTTCTGTCATCCTACGCGTTTTCCGCAGATGGGTTTAGAGTGAGGGTTTTGAGTGTAGAAGCTTAGGGACAGGTGTATCCTAGTGAGGGGATGGTGTTCCCTAAGTTCCGTACGAATCTGGCATGATTAGGTGAGTTACCTTTCGTATGTGTGTATGTGGCTAGGTGGTGTAGTTGAGAGCAGTGAGGTTCTTGATTGTGGTTTAGTTGGCATTCCATAGTGTTGTATGTGTAGGATGGTCTCAGCTTGACAAGCTTAAGAGATTTCCTCCGTGTGCCTATCGTGTCATCTGTGTCCTCGATTGACATTACGTTGATCTAGGTAGTGTTTGCATGCACTTCATGGGTGTGTGAGTCACTTTCCGTCCAACATTGGCACCGCTGCCAGGGACACAAGGACCTAAGTAGGTTTCCTAATAACACTCATGTGATGGTTGCTTGCTTTAGTTTCGGCTGAAGAAAGCGTTTTTCTTAAGTGGATCCAGAAGAGGATATTCTGCTATCAAGTGGATAGCCAGGAAGCGTGTGTCTTGCTGAGGGTCTGCGACTAGATAGGTTTAGTTAGGATCTGTGGATTAGAGTAGTTGTTGGTGGTCGAGTGATTTGTGAGGTGATAAAAGCGTTTACTAGTCTATGTGTGGCAGTGAAGCGTTTTTCTACTCATAGATGCAAAACCCCATATGATTTGTAGGAGTAGCTTTAGGTAAGTGATCCGATTCTGATCTAGAGCTATTCATCACTGAATTATTTTCTAAAGTGCTTGATTGCATTTGGAATCACGGAAAAGTGTGCTTTTGAGGGTAAAAATGCATTAAACAAGCTTTTGTGGATATGTTTGTATGACTGACTGATGTTGTGCATATAAAACAGCATTTACAAGGGTTCTGTGAAGAAAACCTGCAATTCTGTAAACACAAACATCCTACGCGTAGGATGTCTCAAGGGGGTTCTACAGACAAAATTTGAAAATTCTAACTGCACCAGTGTGTTCAGAAGGGGGGGTTTACCCTAAGTATACATTGAAACTAACGTTTTGACCAACTCTTGACACCCAAAAGACCAAAGACGGAGTGTCAAAAACGCGAAAACAAGAAACTTAAGATTCTGAGCACAGTTTTTCATAAAAACTGGTAGAAATGCTTGAAAAGTAGTGCTCAAGACTTGGGTAAGCCTGTGGATAAATTCTGCCAAAAATTTCATTAGTAGACATCCTACGTGTAGGATGTCTCTAGGGCACTTTTGGCAGGGAATTTGGGAAAACTGAGGTTACCAGTGGGTTGAGAGGGTAGGTTTTACCCTAGTAACTTATTGACTTGGGTGTTTTTCCCTATTTTTGTTGACCAAAAGCCAAAAGGCGAAGTCAAAAAACGTAAAATTTCAGAAAAGGCTTAAATTGAGTGATTGTTGCATGTTTTTGCAATTGTGAAGCATACTTGCACTTGCTGAGAGCATAAGGAAGCATCAGGGACACTTCAGTCTCAAAAAATTAGCAGTAGACATCCTACGCGTATGATGTCTACAGGGTGATCTGGTGGAAAATTTGAAATTCTGAGTTGACCAATGTGTTCAGAAGGTAGGTTTTACCCTATTTTCACCTGGAAAGTGGAAATTTGACCAGATAGACTGAAATTGCCAGACATCCTACCCAAATTGTGCCAAGGCATTATTCCAAGACCAAAACCATAGGATGGCTGCAGGATCATGATCTGCATGATATATTGAGTGCATGTGAGAGTTTTCAGCTCATTTGGGTGAGAAAATTGGGTTCAAAGCGGACTTTAGCACTTTTGACTGAAAAAGGCAAGAATAGCTAGTTTTGGGGTCTTTTGACATCCAAATTAAAATCTAAGCATAGCATTGGGTTGCTGACATCAAGGGGAAGCTGTGGGACAAGTCTGGGGTCAAACAAGCCAGAAACACATCCTACGCGTAGGATGTCTTCTGTGTGATTTGGACTCTAAATAAAATTCTGAGTATACCACAGTGATCAGCACCTTAAGAAGAGTCTGTGGTTCAAATTTGGGGCAATTATGAGCAGTTAGACATCCTACGCGTAGGATGTCTAAGGCATAATTCTGAAATCAAAATTCAAACTGTGGACATAGCAAGGTGTTGTATAGCCTTAGGTAAGCCTCCTAGGCAAATTTGGTCCAATTTGGAGCTGATTTGACTTGGGAATTCATCAGAATAGACATCAGGCTGTTGGAGTAGATTCTTGATCATTTGACCAACCTATAGGTGTCAGAATCAAAAAGTAAAAATAGCTCTGAGTTTAGCACATCAAGGGGAAGCTACAATGCAAGTTTGAGCTGAAACAGAGCAAAAAGACATCCTACGTGTAGAATGTCTCTAGCTTGATTTAGGACTCCAAACCAACTTATGAGCACACCACTGTGATAAGCAGATCAAGGAGAAGCTAGGGTGAAAATTTCAAGTCATTCTGAGCAGAAAGACATCCTACGTGTAGGATGTCTCAACGCCATTTTTAGGTCCAAATGAAATTCTGAGCATACCATTGTGTTGCTGGACTCAATGGGAGTCTCTATATCAAATTTTGTTCAATTCTGAGCATATAGACATCCTACGCGTAGGATGTCTCTAGGACAGTTTTAGGGTCCAACTGTAATTTTGACCTTACAGGAGTGTTCACAGTGTCACAGAGATCCCAAATCTTATTTTAAATTTGAATTTGGACTCATTTTGACCAGTCTAAACTGCAATTCACTATTTTGGCCATAACTTTCACAAACGGTATCGGATTGAAAAAGTTTTTATATCAAAACGTAGCCTGAGAGCGGCTCTACAGATCTTAGAGCAAAACTTGAACTAAATGGTTGCCATCGACTAAGTGCATGCCGATGGAAACCATTTACTTCAACTTTGAAAAAATCATCGTTTAAGGCCTCAAAATTCATCCGCAAGTTAGGGGTGTCTAAAAGCGACAATTTGCGAGAATTGTGAAGAAATGGTTGCAGTTTTGGACATAGTTTCGACTTTTCCCTAACCAAAGCACTTGAACACAGTGGACTAATTCTACTTGAACCAAGACAAAGCTCTGAAGCCTAGAAATCATGTCTACCCTAGATTCAAACGCAACTTACACAATCTTGGAGATCCCGACGATAGAGGAATATCCTCCCACAATGGATCTTCCAAACTTGCAATTGATAAAGACCAATCTTGTTGAGAGAGTTTGGATGATTGTTCATGAGAGCGAAGGACTATATAGATACATTGACGACAATGAGGTCAATCTTTATAAGTGCTCAGATCCATACCTAGAAGAGATAACGGATTACAAGCTCTTATATGTCTACACATACGGAGTCGACTGTCAATGGAGATCTATAGTTGTCGACAAGTATGGACGAGAATAGAGAGTTGTAGAAAGCACAAATCCATAGACTGTACTAGAAAGAGGTGGATATTTGGTCAATGAAGGACCACAGATTCCTCCACCAAACACGAGAATTCCTATAGGAATTCCAAGAAGAGAGCCACCAGGATTCCCTTCAAGAGCGATAACGAGAGAAGGATTGGGAGAGTCTCTGGCTAGACTGGTAGACAATCGACGGGTTAGACCATCCCAAGTCCAGAAATGGGTAAACAGAAAATACTCCGGAGATAAAGATCCGAGAGATCACGTAACGGCTTTTAGAAGAGTGATTAGAGCAGAGGAAGTTTCAGATTTTGCGACACAGTTTGTGGGATTTGGATTGACTCTAGAAGATGATGCAGCTACATGGTTCGACTCGGTGGAAAATGGGATTTTGAGACCCTAGATGAGTTGTTTGAGGAGTTTATTGAAGAATTCTCTCCAAAAGGCATTGCTCACAACACGGTCTCGTTAATCCATAGATTCAAACAGAAAGAGAATGAATCAGTACGCAAAGCATTATTACGGGTCAAGAGATATGTTAAGCTCTGTCCGAGAGCAGAATTACCTACGCAATCACGACTGATACTAATCTTTATCCAAGGAATGAGAGATGCGGGCCTTCAGAAGGATCTGCATATGATAAGGAGGATGACGCTAAACGAGTTGATCAAAGAAGCTCTTTATCTAGTGGATAACTATGAGGCATACAAAGAAAAGGACTTAAAGAGTCAAGGAGATGACACATCCTCTCAACACAGTGTTTCACAGATAAGTGAGTCCATTGCCAAGACAACGGCACCTATTGATCAAGAAAAGCTTATCGACGACTTGGTCAAAAGGTTGATTCCTCTTGTAAGGTCTGATTCGGGAGAGGAATTGGTGTGAAATTGAGAGGAAATGGACGAACCATACGGGGGAAGAGTGCTATTATAGCATGGAAAATGCTAGGGAGAGGTATGTACAACCTATTCCAGAAGCACCTACTCCACCTAGATACATTACAGGGAATGCGCCAGGACCAGTAGGAGTTTTAAGGCCACACGTTGTCTTAGGACAACAACCTCCGCTGCCACGTGCTAGAATGCAGGTAGACATGAGATACATGCCAATGATGGAAGCATCAAATAAACAAACGCCAGTACCAAGTACAATGTGGTATAGCAACCAAAGTGTGTACTACCCTTTGGAGAAACAAAATGTGAAAGAAACACATGGAGTGGTGAGGCCGGTACAACCTCCACCTCTTGGGTTTCAGTTGAAAGAAAGAAGGTATGAAATGGACGAAAGGACATTGCGATTCATTGCAAATAGCGGTTTATCTAGGTCAAAGCTTGCTTATAGCCAAGAGGAAATGCTAAAAGAATCTCCTCAACCAGAGACAGATTGTCACAAAAGTTGTGACAACCACTTGGCCAAACAGTGTCCTCATACGGAGATCACTGAAGTAAATGCCTATTGTCTTGAGTGTGGCATCACTCACTTGATCCCCGATTGCCCGAAAAACCCAAACCAAATCAGGAAAATCACGACAAATGTATCAGGGATTGTTCAGCTACCTAGTAGCTCAGAAAACGAAAATGTCGTACCAGTTCAAGTGGTTACGAGAGCACAATCTCAAAAGAAAGCTGATGAGAATCCAGAGACAAAGAACACGGAAAGTGACACGAGTCCAAAGATGAATGATGGATCGAAGGCAGACGCACCTAGTCAGAAAACCAAGAGCAAACGAAATAGTTGGAAAGCTAGAAAGACTAGGATGAAATCACGCACGGAACGAGAGAAAAAATCCCTAGTTGAGAAGCTTACCGAAGCTGAGGAGAAGATAAAACAACATGAGGAAAAGGAGGCACCTTCTATTACACAGATGGTTAAACCTCTAGAAGAACCATCCACGGATGAGAAACCGAGAAGTGCTAGTTCAGGAGGATCTGTGTTGGCAGAGAAGGCTAATGAGGCATTAGATGCCCTCTTGAAAGCCTATGATGCGAGGCTCAAAAACAACCAAACCCAGGAACACACGTGGATGACATATCCCTATACGGAACTAGAAAAGGAAAGGTTTGAAATGTGCCATAAAATGATTCAAACAGCCCAAGCTTTACTAGAACCACCAGTTGCAAAACCTGAGGATGTGATCCGTGTCATTCCTACACAAGTAATCCCACCAAACCAGGAACTAAAAGAGCCAGATTCTAGTCATAAGCATAGACCAAACCTCAAAGACCCAGCATTAGAACCAAGGATAGTACTCAATATCACGGATAACTCTTCCGAGGGATTTCACCAAGCGATACCTGAGGATTGTAAAGAGATAGATGGTCTTGACGAATTGTGGAAACAAGTCAGAGAGGCCAATGAAGCCGATGACCTAAGAAGACGAGTAGACAAGACTGGTGATGAACGAGGAGTGTTTCTACCACCAATAGAGGAAGTTGAGACTGGATCTCAAATGAATCTAGACGTACAATCGTGTTGGGGCGACAAAGGATCTGTACAATCTATGGATAGTCAACCCCATTCGCTAAGAACACTACCGTCCTACTGGGAGAGTACGAGACCAAGTCAGATGTCGTTGCAGTCCCATCACAAAAACTTTCTCCCAACAAGGCCATCGATTCAAAGGGGCTAGTAGATATTCTATCAACCCCAGTCACCTATACAATAATGTTAGCCGAGTTGCTCAGTATAAGACCAAACATGTGGGCTAATGTGGGTAAATGTCTAGAGAAATTTGGTGTAAAAACCTTAATGACTCAAATCGAGGAAGGCATCAACGAGCTTGAAATGCCTCAACTAAATACTAGGCCAGTGCCATTAAACAAGGTAGGAGAGTATTACGAGGGAGAAGATGGAAACACCACCCTTCCTATGGAATTCAATGGTGTAAAAACCATGGCAATCCTTGACAGTGGAGCTGGTGTGGCCATTGCAACCAAAGAGGTTTGGAAAAAATTGGGGAAAACCTGCCTTGATATCCACACGAATGACCCTGCAGCTTGCAGACGCACACACGGAAAAGGCCATTGGACTGCTAGAAAATGTAATTGTTACTTCTTGTGGCATTGAATATGAACACACTTTTGTTGTTGTTGACTTTGGCAAGAAGAACACCTATGACATCATTCTGGGAAGACCATTCATGCAACAATTGAAAATGGTCCGAGATTGGGGTTATGACCATATATACCTGAGACATATGGAAACCATAACAAAGATAAACTTGAGGGACCATAGCTATAGGGATGTGACGAGAACACCGGTTGAGGAGTTTGATTCCGCCACAGTAGCAGGATCAGAACTTCCAGCTTGGTTAGGTAAGCCTAAAGAACTATGGATGTGTGGAGCTTCACAATGTGGTAGCTTGAAACGCGAGGAATGTATCCTAGAGCGGGTTATAGAGGATATGGACTATATCCCATAACCATTTCCTGAAGAAGAGTTAGAGCCTTTTGGATGGGAACACATCTTGGCTACTTTGGACGTGTGTGCCGTGGAGGATGCTCCCACAACAAAGTTTTGTGATGAAAATGGCTATGATGTCGTTCCTTATTTTGCAGTGAGTGTAATCCAAGAGAAACAGACATCAACAAGCTCTCGAAATCAGGAACAAACAAAGAAATGTGGAGAATCAAAAGATGAAGAAGACGACGAGCTCTATGACTCTGTAGAACACTTCCAGCTTCAAGAAGATCAACGACCCAGGAATCAATGTCATCGCTACATGAATAAAGTGCATCAAAAGTGGATTCCAAAATCCTCGGTGAAGACACAGCCACCACAATCATCCTCATACATGGATCCTAATAAGGATGCAAAGACTCAGCTAGGAGGAATACGACCAGAGAAACGAGCTTACAATTCTCTAATCAATGGACTAGAAAAGTCCTCCAAGAAACTACCACCCACGAGCAAACAGATAGTAACTTTCCACTACGAGCCAAAAAATCAAGGGAAAGTACAAGAAGTCAACCTTGCTGAGGATAGTAGCGATAGTGATGAATCTTACGACATCCCCTATCATCAACTCAGGCCATCACTATCACCAACCCCTTCAGCAACAACCATGACAGGTCAAAAGAACAGGACAACAAGTCAAAGCCAAAAAGCTCGACAAATCTGGATACCAAAAAGCAAGATCGGCCAAAAACAGATATGGATCAAGAAGAGAAAGATCTCTAATGACAAATCACAAGATCCAACACCAAAACAAAAACAAGGAAAGCGTGCACGAACGGGTAAGAATATCACAAAATCGCAAGCTTTTACAACTCAGGTTTGGGCTCCAAAGAAGTTGATTCAAGCACAAAAAAGTCAGGAGTTCATTTGGATTCTAGAACAACCACATTATCAACTTTCAAAGCCTGAATCCCGTCACCAACCAAGCGTACAAGGACTAAAGCAAAGACCACTATTGACTCACACAACAAAAAGATGGATCCCAAAGAAGTCTCTTCAAACACAAACGAAGCATGGGCAAGTATGGGTTCCCAAACGAGCGTCAACAACAAAACAGCCAATAATCCCAAAGAAATGGGTCCCAAAGAAGAACAACAAAACTGCTGTTAGTACATCGCCGCTTGAATTCTTACAATTCTTCCTACGATTACAGTATAGTTATAAGAGAGCAAGTTGCTTCAATCAAGCAACGATACAGGAGTTTCAAAGACCATTACATTGCTTAGAATAGAAAGCCTCGCCAACAAATGCCAATAAGCAAATTGCTTATACCCACATCTTGCACAACATAAATCTTTTCCATGCATTGACTGTGTATGCATAATAGGGCTACATTACAAGGCCTGCATAGGCACAACTTTTAATTGCCCAAGCACAACACATAACCTTTGCGATACCCTGTCGTAAAGGATGACTCCAAATAGGAAGGGGGGAGGCATTCTGAATGCGGACCTAACATTATGACTATTAGAGGGCAATGTTTTGTGAGATGCATTGAATTTTTGCGCTTTATTGTGATAATTTTTTGATGAAATTTAGAGTGTATACCCTCATAGTAGTGTTACAGAGGAGTATGGGGACAAAATCCATATATGAGCCCTAGGGACATGTGTATAGTGTACATAGCATTTGGATTTCTATTTGAATGATTTTTCTTTTGTTGAGTTGTTTTAAGATTTTCTTTGTTTATTATTAAAAAAAAAAAAAAACCATAATCCACATGAAAAGACTGACGAGAGGCCTGAGCACTACAAAGAGAAGAAGGTACAGGGAAATGATGAAACTTCACGAAGTATGTCTCAGCAGCCACTACAACAGCCAAAGAACTTGTCACAAAGCAGTGTCAACATGCAACCGACAAGTCATACAAGTCAGAGTCGAGTAGCTACGCCACAAAATGAGTGAGGTGTTAGTCCCAAAGCTTCAAGTAATATTCTCTGTGGTCTAAGCGTCTTAGCTATTCTAGGTACTGCTCAAGCTGGAAGAGTTGAGCATATTTACGTTGTGCCGCTCATGCTGGTATAGGTGAGCAAAAGAGTCTAAGTCTAAGTACTTAAGTCTGGTGAAGTGAAGGAGAAGGTCCAAAAGACACTCACGTACTGAGCACAATGAGATACGAGTGGAGAAACTTCTACATTGAAAACCCTTCTTGGAAAGGTGGAAGCTATTGAGACATCTTTTGATGTCACATGTGCTACATTTATTCCTCAAAACACCCATCATCTTCTTTTTTCACATTACATGCTTTTGTTGACAAATTTCTCATATGCATATAGAGTGTCCCATAATTCGCACTTGCATCAGGCACTCTTTCCGTGTTTCACCCAAGCACTCACCTTTCATGAACATGTACTTCACATTCAACTGGTCAACTCGAATAAGAGCGTATACCAAAGGCATTTTTTTTCCACCGGGTTTTTTCCCTTTTGTCATCCACGTTTTAGACCCTAATCTAAAGACACCTATCACCATCCTCTTGTACATATTCCTTCTACATCAAAAATAAGGAAATGATACTCAAATCAAATGACAAATGAATTGGAGCACCAATTTCAGATAATAGTATACTTTTCCTCAATGGCGAGTCGAAGAATGGCCTACAATGACACAGATGCAGACAACACTAACAACATGATTGCATATGAACAAAGAAGTCCCCAATGAAAAAGAGAAGACATAAGGGTAATCAGAGGATCTCAAAAGCTTGTCCTTGATAATGCACATCAAATGCTTGGTAGGGTTTTGAACCTCAAATTAGAATAATTAAGTCCTGGATTCGGCCTGACAGACAGACTTTGCATTGGAGTGCAACTTGGCCTAAAGAAGTTAAGGGTTTAGCCATACAATTTCTACAAAATCCTTACAAAGTTGTCATTGGCTCACAAGATCAG
This sequence comes from Adiantum capillus-veneris, assembly GCF_014529385.1. NCBI lineage: Eukaryota > Viridiplantae > Streptophyta > Polypodiopsida > Polypodiales > Pteridaceae > Adiantum > Adiantum capillus-veneris. The sequence continues at coordinate 22,754,441 of NC_140940.1, read as the reverse complement.
AAAGCCAATCACTCAATTCTACAGATTGTAGAAGTTGTTTCTGAGAATCACAAATACTCCGAATTGACAGATTTGCTGGAGCAAGTGATGGATGGAGCTTTCTCTATCCATGATGACAAGACTCAAGTTCAACGACATTGGGTTCTTTTTGAATTTAGATCTGGCAGTAGACCTATACTGACAGAAACAAATGTTGCAGCTCGGAGCGTGGATGTGAGAGACATAAAGTTCATCATCAATTATGATTTTCCTGAATCATGTGAAGACTATGTACATCGGATTGGACGAACAAGACAAGCTACTGCAAAGGCTATAGTCTATACTGTCTTTCCAACAACAAAACGACAACAAAGAGCACATCGCCATCGACAATCAGGTCATGTCGGGACGACATGAACGTGGAAGGGGGGAATGTTGACCGCTGGGTCAACAACACAACATAACTCAAGTTTCGTTTCAAAGTATTATCTTTTGCGAGTTATGAAATGCTGCGGATTATGGCTATAAACGTCATTTGTAATGTCAAGTAGTTATTCTAGTTTCAGAAGCCGGGGTGCAATGGAACTTCCAGATTGTAAATACAAAACCATTTGACCCTTTCAACCCCATTTTTGGTTAAACCTAAGGTAGCCTTAGTATATAAGGTACCTAGGTCATCTTGTAAAAGGACTTTTAATCATAATCAAAACTTAGTGCTGCCGTCTACTGTGTGTGAGAGAGAAAGAGAGTGAGCGTGAGCTTCATCCTCTCGCTTCGTCCGGCTCGCTCAACACATTGGAGATCCGACTGCACCATTGCTGTAGGCTCGAGGAGAGCTATGTGAAAATGCCAAGCATTCCACGCAAGATGAAGCGCACACGCCGACGCATCTACGAGCTATTTGTGGCCATAAGTGTATCAAACGATGTCTGTTTTTTGCGTGCTAGTAGTCTATAGAATCGTGGCGACATAAGCTACACATAGGTACTCATAAATTTCAGTTTCGGGCACTTTCAAAATTTTGTTCTGTCATCCTACGCGTTTTCAGCAGATGGGTTTAGAGTGAGGGTTTTGAGTGTAGAAGCTTAGGGACAGGTGTATCCTAGTGAGGGGATGGTGTTCCTTAAGTTTCGTACAAATCTGGCATGATTAGGTGAGTTACCTTCCGTATGTGTGTATGTGGCTAGGTGGTGTAGTTGAGAGCAGTGAGGTTCTTGATTGTGGTTTAGTTGGCCTTCCAGAGTGATGTATGTGTAGGATGGTCTCAGCTTGACAAGCTTAAGAGATTTACTCCGTGTGCCTATCGTGTCATCTGTGTCCTCGATTGACATTATGTTGATCTAGGTAGTGTTTGCATGCACTTCATGGGTGTGTCAGTCGCTTCCTGTCCAACACTTCCATACCTCTCTCTGTTGAGCCCATTTGCTGCTTTCAATAGTGACTGGTTTTTCTGGAATCTCTGGGATTTCCTCAATCGCTACTCCTTTGCTTCGTGTAACTGCTCGTACTGGAACTGGCTTTGGTACCTTCGCCTCAGTAGCCGCAGTCCCAGGTGTTTCTGGACATTGAGCCGTGAACTACCCATACTTTCCACAAGTATAGAAATACAGAATTCGCCTTTGGAAATTACCACGCCCCCGGCCCCGGCAAGTACCTTCTTGGTATCTGTCGTGCCTTGGACCAATAGCACAAGTACCTAGTTTCTCCTCTTGAGAAGCGTTGGCATTTTCCACTCTTACTTGGTAAATGCCATCACTGACAAGTCTTTGCCCTTTTTTAAATGATGAATCCTAATGCCACAGTTATTCCATAAATGGCCATAGGCTTTACAATAAGTACACTGTGGGCACTCATTGGAAACATGGTCCTTAGATTTACATTTTGAACACCAAGTCTCCATTCTTCTCACCAGTTGTCTGGTCTGGCTTCTTAGCAATTTACTGAGCCATCTCTTCAATCTTCCTAGCCCAAGACCCCTTTTTAGGCTTATCCTTTGTCTTCTCATTGGAGCTACTCTAAGAACTACTGGAAACTCCGCTTGAATCAGTCATCAGTAGAAGGACTGCTACTATTGGACCTCCTCTTATTATGACCCTTTTCCTTCTTAGCTTCTTGTTCCCGCTTCAGGGCTCGCTGCACCAAATCATTGAATTTCTTCGTCGGTGTTGGCACCTCTTGCTCCCTAAGATTCTTGCTGTGAAAGCCATTCAAGAGCCATGCTCGCAATTGCTTTTTCGATGGTGGTTCCTGCAACTACCTTGTCAGCTCATTGATTTTCTCAACATAGCTTCGGACTGACAATTTCCTCTGCTTAATCTTATTCAGTTCACAAAGAATATCCTCATCACCTTTGTTGTCAAAATATTCCAATCTGAAGGCTTTAAGTAGTTTATTATAGGATCTGAACTGGCAAGCCGGGTAATGGTAGTACCACTTCCTCGCTGCCTCCTTCAACGTTTGCAGAAAGTATTCCCCCTAGTCATCCTCACCAATATTTTTCAGCTCTGCATACTGCTCAAAAGCTTGGATGTGAAAATCCGGATCATCCTTCTTGCCCCCTTTGAACACGGGAAAAGATATTTTCAACGAGGATGTGTAATCATACCGATCACCGTTGGTCCTTCCTCTTCTCATCTTAGAGTTTGGACGCCTCTTTGGAGTTTTCTTACAATTGTCTGTTTTTGCATCACAATTAATATCTGCCTCCGTTTCAGTTTCTATGTCCTCCTTGGCCTGTATATTGAAAATATGGCGAATTCCGTTACTGCCTTTGGCACCCTCGTCCCCCTGCATGGAGCGAGAACTTTTAGCCTGGCGTGCTTCCCTTTCTGCCTTTCTGCGTCTTGATTGGCTAGAATGATGTGAGTCTTGCGCCTCACCAGCCTGAGTGTGCTTCTTCTGAGCCTCCGTGTCAATCACCATCTCATGCTTGGGGTCAGAGTCTCTTTCTGAATCCTCAGGAATAGGGTCAACACGGTAGGATGGTTTCTGGCCACGACTGGTTTTGGGTGCCATTACTGTAGCTAAAAAAATGTCAAACTGGGAGATGAGTTTTCTAGCCACCGTGATCAACAAAATGGAATTGGAGCTGGTCTCTTTAGATATCTGGTTCCAGTGTTAGAAGTTTACAGCTACGATGATGTGTTAATTCAAGCAGTAGACTGGAAAAGGAAATAGAAACTGAATTGGAATACATCTACTGGAATGAGAAATAGACTGAAGTACTAAGAATGATGTTCAGATTCAGATTCAGATTCAGACTCAGAGAGAATGAGTACAAAGTATGTATGACTGGAGTATACTGGACTGCTATATTTAGGATTATAGATGAAAGATGATGTAGCTCAAGAACAGCTCGGGCACTAAGGATTATGAATCAAAAGTTAAGCAAAAGTACAAACCGACAAATGCCAACCCAAATGCCAACGCGATTAATGCTAACCCGATTACAATGTAATGGGTCCTATTTATATGCCTTGGGAATTATTGTGGTAACTGCCGTGGTAATTACTGGCTGATCCACTGTTCGTCTCACAGGATCCGGTTCCCACCCAGTGAGACTGTCTCATCCATCTACACACACACACACACACACACATTTGTAGCTATGAGAGTGTGCATATACACACAAATGGAGAGGGTGGATTGTAGCCTTGGTAATCATTCCACAAAAATGATCTCTCTCTCTCTCTCTCTCTCTCTCTCTCTCTCTCTCTCTCTCTCTCTCTCTCTCTCTCTCTCTCTCTCTCTCTAACACACACACACACACACACACGAGATGAAATCAAGATTAGTTGTGTAGATCTTTGATATATATTTAGATTTAAAAATTATCTTCTTCTTTGTCACTCCCCCCTCCTCTCTCTCTCTCTCTCCCCTCTCTCTCTCTCTCTCTCTCTCTCTCTCTCTCTCACACACACACACACACACACACACATAGAGTTTTGAGGTGGAGACTTGTTAAGTAAATCATTGATATCTCTCTCAATGAATAAAAGGATGAAACTATAATAACCGTTGAGTGTAGGATATTCGTTATCACAATTGCCTTTTAAAACCATCTTTTCTCTTTTCCAAATCTCACAATATGTGGGAGGTTATACTAACAAGAAGAAACCATCTTTCTATGTGTGCAAAAATCACAATTTGTGAGTGAATTTTATCAGACATATCTGTGGAACTCTGCAGGCTACTCAACTCTCACCCAAAGTAACCACTCGATGCATGCATCCAGCTACACCCCATCTCAAGCCTCTGGTGTTCAACACGTAGCACCATTCCTTGTATGAGCCGTTCTCAACCACCATTGGCAGCATGCAGTAAACCACACTCTCCGTACCTTCCTACCGCCTTTGAATACGTATACGATCCACAAGCGTCTATGCAACAAATCTTTTCCCACTACCTCAGCTTTAATTATCCCTCAACCTCGCATGAGCCGCTGCATTCCTTGCAAATTTTCTCTCTCTCTCTCTCTCTCTCTCTCTCTCTCTCTATATATATATATATATATATATATATATATATATATATATCGACGTTGTCTCGAGATCATGCGCACATGTCTACAATCACCCATGGTGGGCTACCTACCACACCTACATGCGGCCTAGTGTATAACTACCAGTCCCATGCACTACCCTTACCTCACGTCAATGAGAGGCTGTCGCTCAATGCGAGTTGCTTTGTGATATGGATATTGAAGTTATGTATTATCTCACTGTAGCTCACACCAAACCTTACTCACATGGAGGCCTTCGTTCTGAGCTGTAGAGCACACCTGCAACTACACACACACACCTAGGACTTTTGGCGATGGGGACAAGTCCGCGCTGCAACATAGAATTGTCTTCATTCAAAGCTGTAGCCATGTTGTCACGACGCCTTTGCCAAAGCTTCTTCTTGTAGTAACTACTAGAAAGAGGGATAAAAGAGTGCGTTCTTTTTACAGTGAACAGCTATAGCGATGAGAAAATCTATAATTGAAATCTAACCAGATGAAGCCACTGGATGGGCCAAGGAAAGGTTGGACAGTGGGTCCATCTCCACAAGGGCGATGTTGGGGAACACTGAAGAAAAATGCAGGCTGCAAGGCACTGGGGTGAGAATAGAAGGAGGGTCGCGAGCACGTCTACAGAGTAGGAGAGGAGCAGCATGCATGGTGAAGAGTTGAAGGGCCATTAGTGCATGGGTTCAGGGCTTCCAGAGATAGGCAGCACTCGAGTGTAGTGTTTTCTGGACGATATGAGGATATTAGAGATAATGAAGATGACGATGATGACGAGGATAATGTAGACAATCAACTCTCAAACTCTCTCTATCTCTCTCCGAACGACACCCCCCCCCCTCCCGCCCCCCCCCCCCCCCCCGCCCCACATCTCGTGCACCCTTGGTTGTTTCTCTCTCCCCCAATAAGACTGCCTACAGAACCAGGCATTGACGAAGTTCTTCAGCAACTAGTGTAATACTTTCTCTAACAAGGTCAGACAGTGACAATGAAGATGATGGTTTAATTCGACGATTTTAGACTTTTACTTTCAGTCTTTCACTTTACTTAATTTTATTTTGTACCCAAACATTGGTTTAGATCCACAAGGATTGTATTACTTTGGTCCCATAGTCCTTTGGAAGACGGGTAATATAAAATTTCATTTCATTTCTCTCTCTCTCTTCCCTCTCCCACTACACCTCCTTATAGGGACGGACATTGAGGAAGCTCTTTGGCGACCATTGCAATACTTTCTCTGATAAACGCCCGTTGTCGGGCATCCACGAGAATTGAGGACGAAGATGATGATTTTAGTCTGACATTTTCAATTTAATATTTCACCTTACTTCAAATTCTTTTAATACTAGGCATTGTATTTGTAAGGTCCCTCCCTAAACCCTAGAGCCATTCAGAACTTTTTCAACCTAGAAAATAATTTAGAAAAAACAAGACCGACAAAAAAGTCATGCGAACAACGAGGCTTTACTCCAAAGTAAAAAGATAAGGATATTTCGGATAAGAAATTAAATCATCCCTATATGTTTCCAAAAAGATTAAGATTATTTTTACACTTCTTCGTCAAAAGCCGTGTGGGAACAGATCTAGATCCAGAACTGGGAGAAAAGGGGACTAACTTGATTGAAAGATAAAGCTAAGAGATAAGAATTAAGAAGAAAATTGGGGTTCAATAGGAATTAACAAGAGAATTGAGGTCCAATAGCATTTGAGAAGACAATTGGGGTCCAATAGCACTTGAGAAGAGAATTGGGGTCCAATAGGATTTAAGAAGAGAATTGAGGTCCAATTGCATTTGAGAAGAGAAATGGGGTCCAATAGGATTTGAAAAGAGAATTGGGGTCCACTAGGAATTGAGAAAAGAATACCCACCATTTCCTATATAAGAACCCCCTCTCCTTTGTAATTTCACACACATTATTGCTAAGCTACTTGCATACTTGCCATGCTCAAGATTATGCTTAAGTAAATCAAGGTCTCCATTAAACCTTGCTCTTGTTCTCTCCCTCTCTTGAAGGCCAAACCCTTGAGGGTTTTGTCAAGAAGCTCCTCTCTCCTTCCTCTTCATCCTAAATCCCTTTCCTTCCTCCTTGAGCTTCACATCTCTTCAATAAGGATTTCTACCCCACTTCCCTCTTGTTTAGAGGAGGTAATTTTCATTTCTAGTAGGTTTAATTAGTCCATGTGTTTTAATACTAGGAAGGTTTATGTGCATCATTTTGGGTTTAAGATTTAATGGTAACCTTGAAATTAGGGTTAAGTAGTAATGGTAGTTATGCATCATTAAGTTAAGCTTAAAAATTAGATTTGCACTCGTAAGTTAAAATTTAATGGTAACTTCACACTTAGGTGTAAGCTTTAGTGACTACCTTGCATTTTTAGGTTTAAGATGTAATGGAAACCTCACAATTAGAGTTAAGTGATAAGAGTATCTATGCATCATAAAGTTAATCTTCAAAGGTAGATTTGCACTCGTAAGCTAAGCATTAATGGTAACTTTGCACTTAGGTATAAGCTTTAGTGACTACCTTACATTTTTAGGTTTAAGTTTGAATGGAAACCTCACAATTAGGGTTAAGTGATAAGAGTATCTATGCATCATAAAGTTAAGCTTCAAAGGTAGATTTGTACTCGTAAGCTAAGCATTAATGGTAACTTTGCATTTAGATATAAGCTTTAGTGACTACCTTGTATTTTAGGTTTAAGCTTTAATGGAAACCTCGCAATTAGGGTTAAATGATAAGAGTATCTACGCATCATAAAGTTAATCTTCAAAAGTAGATTTGTACTCGTAAGATAAGGCTTAATGGTAACTTTACACTTAGATGTAAGCTTTAGTGACTACTTTGTATTTTAGGTTGAAGCTTTAATGAAAACCTCCCAGTTAGGGTTAAGTGATAAGAGTATCTACGCATCATAAAGTTAAGCTTCAAAGGTAGATCTGCACTCTTAAGCTAAGCTTTAATGGTAACTTTGCACTTAGATGTAAGCTTTAGTGACTACCCAGTGTATTTTAGGTTTAAGCTTTAATGGACATCTCACAATTAGGGTTAAGTGCTAAGAGTATCTATGCATCATTAAACTAAGTTTCAAAGGTAGATTTGTACTCTTAAGCTAAACATTAATGGTAACTTTGCACTTAGGTGTAAGCTTTGGTGACTATCTTGTATTTTAAGTTTAAGCTTTAATGGAAAGTTCGAAAACTCCTAAATTATAGGATGAGCTTCTATCTTCTTAAATGGAAAGCTAGGCACCATAAGAAGAGAGTAGTTGTATAAGTTAGATAGAAATAGCTAGTTCAGTTTTTGGTATTAAAGAGTATTTCTAAAGTTGTCAATTTCAAGTTTGTTTGCAAATATGGGATGGGGGAGATAGGAGATAACTTTGCGGAATTGATCTCCGTGTTGTTTGAACCGAAAACTCTACAAGCTTTCATGGCAAAGGATTGCAAAAACCTGGGAATCATACAAAATGGGGATTGAACTTAAAAAGTTGGCATCTTCAAAGAGTCATTAACCATCAATTGCCTATGGTAAAAGCTCGCTTGTATTTCCTAAATAAACTTGGCTGGTAGATAATTAATGAAATTAGGAATTAAGTTTGATAAATGAATGAACCTAGAAATTACCAGCTAGGAGTTAAAACGGAATCTCGAGAGGTGATAGGGATAGCCCATTGCAAAACATAGATTTAACTAAGAGTTTTAAAGATTTTCTGGAAATGACCGGAAACCAAGATGGATCTTCTTGGGGTCAATTTGATTGAAAGGCCGGCCCATTGAGAGGATTCTCTTGGGGAACTTGATGGAGATTGGTCCTTTTCGTCTAGGGCAACGTAACCGACAAGTTTTTTTATCTAGGTCATTCATGCCCGAGGGATAAGGGATGAATGGGTTTGTTTTATTTTTGCCCGGCCAGATGAAGTATCCGTGGTATCTTATTGGAAATCGGCCATAATCCGGGTATGTCCTGATGCCACTAGTTGGATGAGAAGGTTATACTCAGGGAGGATGATGTGAATTTAATTAAGGAAATTTGTTCGACTTGGTTTCTTAAAAGGGAGCTGGAAAGGCTAAGAATATAGGGGCTATCCTGTGCATCTGCTACCAGATTGTTTGATTATGTTTGATAGACTGCTGTCTTCCTGATTTTGTAGTAGTTAAGTACTACCTCAGGAAGGGATTTTCATGAAATGGTTCGATGGGTGGGCGGATGCGGACGGTCAGATGGCCGGACCTTGATTTAATTTTTTTATGTTAAATACTAGGACTACGTGGGATAAAAATGGATAATCGAGGACGAGCGAGACCAGGTAGGATTGCAAGATTCCTCTTCTTAGGAGAAAGTGATAACTGTCGTGCTTGGTTGTCAGGAAAAAGGGGTTATCTCCATGAACCAAGAGAAAACAAGAAAGCAAGAGCAGATCCTCAAGTTAAAGATCAAGAGAATCAAGACTAAGGACCACGATTTTGGGTGCGAAAAGTTGTCAGGGGAAGATTGATTATGAGAAGCGGATAGAATCGTTGAATGAAGGGATGTACCCCCTTGGGTTGGCATTCGAGATAGACCGGAGTCCTGTCTGAGTGTCGGTCCCAAGTGGGAGAGATACCTGTAGATAGATCTACGTCATTTTTTGGAACGGTCTGGAGGACTGAGGGAGGTGCGTAGGGTCGAGTCTGGGTATGGCCTTTAGAAGCGGTATCAGAGCCTTTCCCTAATTTCGAATCTTGGACCTTGGAATTTAGAATTTTGGATTTAAGATTAATGCTTGAGAGAAAAACAACTCAGTCTAGCACCCAGATTTCAACAATATATTACAAAATGAAGTCTTGATGTTCCAATAAATTACTCAAAAATTTTCAAGATGCTTGGGATCTGCCAGAATAAATTCCACAGATTATCTATGAGAGGATGGAAAGTGCTACGCTAGAGCGAAGGCTCGTTATGTTGGAACATTTTAGGGAGCTCTTATTTCCGAAAACCTATACTTGTCCTTGGTTTACGCAAGTGCAAAGTGTGAGTAAAGTTGGAAATGAACGATATAGAAATTTGTGAAAGAATAAATAATGCACTTGTGTAAAGATGCATGGAAGTGGCATAAATGAATGAAGACGCATGCACTTGTGCAAAAACACATGAAAGTGGCATAGAAGAAACTTTTATTGAGCTTTACTTATCATTCTCCCTTAAGCTTAGTAATAAGGGGCAATATTGGGTAAGGTAGCTACCACATAAAGAATTAATTTTTGGGACATTGATTGGAAGATAATTTTGAGTAATAATGAAGAAATCCAAGAAGTTCTTGTGATTAGCCACAGATAAAGCTATAAGTATATATAGCAAGACTCTTTTTGAATTACTGATGGCTTGGAATATTCAAGAAGAAGAAGTTTATAGGATAGTCCTGAAAGAATGGGGATAGCCGAACCAGAGAACACGTTAATCATGTTGAGACACCTTATCGAACTTTTCTCTCCTAAGGAAAGTGCCATTTCTACTAAGAAATGGAGAACATATGGGTCGAATGGAGTTACATGGTTAACCCTATGGGGACGCGTACAACTATTGAATAATTTACGAACTGCAATGATGAGAGAAAGCTGTGATTGAAACCAAAGAGATATGGTATGGCCCAATCTTATTTTCAGATTTTGAAAGTAAACTTCTACTTATAGCATCTCAAGACAAATAGAAAGACAGTAAATGAGATGTGCTTAAAAATTCACAAGGAATCGAGAAAGGAAAGTCCAATAGGTAAGCTCATAAATATTACAGACATTTAAACTCCGAAGAAGAATAAGAAAACAAACTTATGAGTTAGCCAAGAATTCAAAGTTGAAATCTTTACTCAAGACTATCATAGATAGAAGACCCTTTGCTGAGATGTCCTTAAGAATTTAATTAAAGAGGAGGGACTGACATTTCAAGACAAGGAAGTACGGACAATATTCAAATTCTTCCAAAAAGGGTTATTTCTTCAATTAAAGCCAAAAAAGGATTACAAGGGAGGCAGGAAGTAATTACAGAGAGAGGCAAGAAAGTTTACAACTCATGAAGATCCTCTGATATATGGTCACATAACTAAGTATCACAAGTGCCGCACATGTTAGGACGCTCACCCTCTAGAGTGCTTCCACAAGAAACAGCTTGAGCAATTTCTCGGGTATGAGATGAGAAAAGAGAAGGACCTCTAAGAGGAAGACTCTAGATGGTATCAAGATAAATCTTGGAATGGAGGATGAACTGCACAAGAAAGAACAACCTTGCAAAGAACCCAAGATCTCGTGTCCTTTTGAAGCAGTAGTATCGAGGGCCAAGTCCCAGAGCCTCTGTAACCATAGCAAGTCGGGTATTATTGCGGAAATGGTCTCTACCCCATAGAGTCACTTTTGTGAGATGTCGCTATGTCTTCCATATCGTCTAGCCGACACAAGAATTTGGCTGAGGAAAGAGGAGATATTTGTATTGCTCTAAGAATTGTCTTTTAACTGCCTCATTTGCACTCTACAAGTGAGAGATGCATACAGGAAGAACCAAGTCTTCTTGTGAAGACGCCATCAGATAAGAAAATGACTAAGTTACAAGAGAGTGAAGATCACAAAAATAAGAGGATAACGAGTGCTAATAAAGAAGGGATTACTAGTAGCTTATAAAGAGGAAGTAGCGTATCAAAGAAGCCACAAATGTGATGACTTATTCAAGAAGATACCTTATTAAGAAAGATTTCCCATGACTCCCACATTATATTAGTAGATTTTTGGGATGAAGAAGTGTAAGAGAGAAGTCAATTTGAAAGTGTTAACATGAACTTAAGTCGCAAGAGGTATCCAAGAAGCTTAATCAATTACGTATTTTATTCGAGTTGAGGACAACTCTTTCTTTTTTATTGGGGAGAGATGCTGCCTTCAATAGACACAAAGACCTCTTGACCAACAGCCTTGTCCTCATCAACCCTGACTAATTCACTCCTTAGCTCTTCTTTACCTGAGGAAGTTCGACAAGAAATTTAGTTAGACCCTATTTTAGACCTCTTCTACAAGAGATTCAAGCTCAGAACCCAAGGGAACACTTAACTTACTATACCTTAGCAGATGGTTTCTTTACTACCTAGAAAGATTCAGCCCCTAGTTATTTCTCAAATGAAGTGGGAATGTCTAAGTATGGACTTTGTCACTAGTCTCCCAAAGACAACTGGAAACTATGATTCTATTTTTGTCGTAGTAGATAAGCTCACTAAGGTGGTTCATCTAATTCCAGTCAAGCAAACAACCCACCGCCATCGACATAGCCCAAGTATTTGTCAAAGAGGTAGTAAGATTACATGGAATCCCTGCAAGAATCATCAGTGATCGGGATGCCAAATTTACTTCTAAGTTTTGGCAAGCCATGTTCCAATCTCTAGGTACCCAACTGAACCTCAACTCAGCATATCATCCAAAGACTGATGGTCCAACTGAGCGAGTGAATCAAGTCATTGAAGATATGATTCGAGCATATTGCAACCAACAACCCTAGCAATGGATCAAGTTTCTTTCCCTAGTTGAGTTTGCTTATAACTATTCTCACCATCGCAGCCCCGGAATGTCACCCTTTAAAGCCTTGTATGATCAGGAATGTTTAGTCCCTCTTCGATTAGCCCACTCAGCTCTTCATGTTCCTGCCCGCTAAGTCTACCCTAGAAGATATGGATCATCAACTTCTAGTCATTAGAGACAACCTGAAGAGAGCTAGTGATAGGTAGCAGAGCTATGCTGATCTTCACTGCTCCGCTAGAAGCTTTAGCAAAGGCAAACAATTTTTCCTCAGAGTCAAACCCAAATGTAGCTCCTTAAAGCTAGGGAAATTGTGTAAGCTTGTATTCAGATATTGTGGACCTTTTGGAATCAAATCAATATCTCCCTTTTGTTTAAACCCTTGATCATATTTTTGGTTGGTTCTTTGGAACAACTTATAACTATTCTTCAAGATATCGATGGCACTTTTGATGTAATTTTTATGTGAATGTAATCAATCGTCATATTTATGGAATTGAAGCATCTCTAGTCAGTCAATTCTTTTGAGATTCAAATCATCTATGGTGTTTTACGAGTCTAATTCTTATGATACATGAAATATCTGATTACCAAGTGAAAGATGAAACAGTAATCTATAGCGATAAGAGAAATAAGGATGGAGGAAATAAATTGGGTACACAAGGAAGGAGATATTACAAAATTAATTGAAAGATCAATATGAAATCCTTAACTGTCAAGAACATGGTATCAGTTGGATGATATTAATAGAAAAATGAGTCAACGCTCAAAACAGAAAAAGTTAAAGTTTAGGTTAGAATGGTAATATTTTTACAAAGCGTATTGAGGCTAGATACAGAGCGAAGTGAAGAAATGATCTTCAGACCTCCCAAGAGAAACACAATTTGATCACAGCAAAGGAAAAATACCTTGTTGAGTAAGATCACACTCAGTAATTAAAGTAACCCCGAGTCATTAAGAATTCTTTATGATTAAGACTTTTGAGTCAGTGCTAAAAATGGAAGCGAAATGTATTATTCAAGGTCCATATCAGTTTCACTGTCCTTTAATTTAAATACCCTAAAGTTAATGACCATATTCAATCATAGGTTGACCAAAGATTGAGTCAGACTACTCTCTAAAGCATGTCCCGAGCTGAGGACAGCTCCTTCTTTTTGTTGGAGATTTTGTAAGGTCCCTCCCTAAACCCTAGAGCCATTTAGAACTTTTTCAACCTAGAAAATAATTTAGAAAAAGCAAGACCGATAAAGAAGTCATGCGGACAACGAGGCTTTACTCCAAAATGAAAAGACAAGGATATTTCGGATAAGAAATTACATCATCCCTATATGTTTCCAAAAAGATTAAGATTATTTTTATACTTCTTCGTCAAAAGCCGTGTGGAAACTGATTTAAATCGAGAACTCGGAGAAAAGGGGACTAACTTGATTGAAAGATAAAGTTAGGAGATAAGATTAAGAAGAAAATTGGATTCCAATAGGAATTAAGAAGAGAATTGGGGTCCAATAGCATTTGAGAAGACAATTAGGGTCCAATAGTATTTGAGAAGAGAATTGGGGTCCAATAGGAATTAAGAAGAGAATTGGGGTCCAATAGCATTTGAGAAGAGAAATGGGGTCCAATGGCAATTGAGAAGAGAATTGGGGTCCAATAGGAATCGAGAAAAGAATACCCACCATTTCCTATATAAGCACCTCCTCTCCTTTGTAATTTTACACACATTATTATTAAGCTACTTGCATACTTTCCATGCTCAAGATTATGCTTAAGTAAATCAAGGTCTCCGTTAAACCTTTCTCTTGCTGTCTCCCTCTCTTGAAGGCTTGAGTGACTACCTTACATTTTTAGGTTTAAGCTTAAATGGAAACCTCACAATTAGGGTTAAGTGATAAGAGTATCTATTCATCATAAAGTTAAGCTTCAAAGGTAGATTGCACTCGTAAGCTAAGCATTAATGGTAACTTTGCAATTAGGTATAAACTTTAGTGACTATCTTGCATTTTTAGGTTTAAGTTTTAATGGAAACCTTGCAATTAGGGTTAAGTGATACGAGTATCTATGCATCATCAAGTTAAGCTTCAAAGGTACATTTGCACTCATAAGCTAAGCATTAATGGTAACTTTGCACTTAGGTATAAGCTTTAGTGACTACCTTCTATTTTAGATTTAAGCTTTAATGGAAACCTCACAATTAGGGTTAAATGATAAGAGTATCTACGCATCATAAAGTTAAGCTTCAAAGGTAGATTTACACTCGTAAGCTAAGATTTAATGGTAACTTTGCACTTAGATGTAAGCTTTAGTGACTACCATGTATTTTAGGTTTAAGCTTTAATGGAAATCTTCTAATGAGGGTTAAGTGATAAGAGTATCTACGCATCATAAAGTTAAGCTTCAAAGGTAGATTTGCACTTGTAAGCTAAGCTTTAATGGTAACTTTGCACTTAGATGTAAGCTTTAGTGATTACCTTGTATTTTAGGTTTAAGCTTTAATGACACCTCGCAATTAGGGTTAAGTGCTAAGAGTATCTATGCATCATTCTGTTAAGTTTCAAAGGTATATTTTCACTCTTAAGCTAAGCATAATGGTAACTTTGCACTTAGGTGTCAGCGTTAGTGACGACCTTGTATTTTAGGGTTAAGCTTTAATGGGAAGCTCGAAAACTCCTAAATTATAGGATGACCTTCTAGCTTCTTAAATAGAAAGCTAGGCACCATAAGAAAAGAGTAGTTGTCTAAGCTAGATAGAAGTAGTTCAATTTTTGGTATTAAAGAGTATTTCTAAATTTGTCAACTTCAAGTTTGTTTGAAAATACGGGATGGGGGAGATAGGGGATAACTTTGCGGAATTGATCTCCGTGTTGTTTGAACCGAAAACTCTACAAGCTTCCATGGAGATGTCCCATGGATGGCAAAGGATTGCAAAAACCTGGAATCATACAAAACGGGGATTGAACTTAAAAAGTTGGTATTTTCAAAGAGTCATTAACCATCAAATGCCTATGGAAAAAACTCGCTTGTATTTCATAAATAAACTTGGCTGGTATATAATTAATGAAAGTAGGAATTAAGTTTGATAAATAAATGAACCTAGAAATTACCAACTAGGAATTAAAAAGGAATCTCGAGAGGTGATAGGGATATCCCATTGCAAAACATAGATTTAACTAGGAGTTTTGAAGATTGTCTGGAAATGACCGGAAACCAAGATGGATCTTCTTGGGGTCAATTTGATTGAAAGGCCGGCCCATTGAGAGGATTCTCTTGGGGAATTTGACGGAGATTGGCCCTTTTCGGCTAGGGCAACGTAACCGTAAAGTTGTTATACCTAAGTCATTCATGCCCAAGGGATAAGGGATGAATGGGTTTGTTTTATTTTTGCTCGGTTGGGTGAGGTACCCGCGATATTATTGGAAATCGACCATAATCCGGGTATGTCATGATGATAATAGCTGGATGAGAAGCTTATACTCAGGGAGGATGATGTGAATTTAATTAAGGAAATTTGTTCGACTTGGTTTCTTAAAAAGGAACTGGAAAGGCTGGGAATATAAGGGCTATCCTATGCATTTGTCAACAGATGGTGCTATATCTCTCGAAATAAAATGCTTAGGAAGGAATGATTAAATTACTTGATGAGCCTTTCCCAAACACTTAATATTGGGAAATATTGTGAAGGTGCTACCATTTTGATGGCTTGTAACCAATTATCTTGACTTGAATGGGGAGACAAGATGAATTGGTTGAAACTAAATGTGTTGCATGATTAGCTAGGAAACTAGTTACAAGCTAATTATAGTAGACAAAAGAAAGGAAATGAATTAAAAGTTTCTAAATAAAGATCTGGTGGGAGCAAGCAGATGAATTTTCTTGAACGAGGGTATGCAACAGATTGCATGCTGCTTGTTGTTTGATGATGTTTGATAGATTGTTGTCTTCCTGATTTTGTAGTAGTTAAGTACTACCTCGAGAAGGGATTTTCATGAAATGGTTCGGTGGGTGGGCGGATCCGGAGGGTCAGATGGCCGGATGTTGATTTAAAAATTTTATGTTAAATGCTAGGACTACGTGGGATAAAAATGGATAATCGGGGACGAGCGAGACCAGGTAGGATTGCAAGATCCCTCTTCTTAGGGAAAAGTGATAATTGCTGTGCCTGCTTGTCAAGAAAAGGGGTTATCACCATGAACCAAGGGAGAACAAGAAAGCAAGAGCAGATCCTCAAGTTAAAGATCAAGAGAATCAAGACTAAGGACCACAATTTTGGGTGCGAAAAGCTGTCAAGGACATATTGATTATGAGAAGCGGATAGAATCGTTGAATGAAGGGATGTACCCCCTTGGGTTGGCATTCGAGATAGACCGGAGTCTTGTCTGAGTGTCGTTCCCAAGTGGGAGGGATACCTGCAGATAGATCTATGTCATTCCCTGGAACTATCTGGACCCGGCCTGGAGGACTGAGGGAGGTGAGTAGGGTTGAGTCTGGGTATGGCCCTCACAGTATTGGATCATTAATGATTGTATCCGTTTGGTCTCATAGGTTGAAGATAAGTAATGTAACATTTCTTTTCATTTTTGTCTCTCCCTTCCTCCCCTTCCACTACGCTTCCCTATAGAGGCGGGCATTCCATACATAAATAGGATATAATGTAAGGGTAAAATGATAAGTTGGACATATACATCTCAATAAATAAAGCTATAATTAAACATCATAATACATAATGCTTACATGAATGAGTATAGATATATAAGACAATCATAGAAATAAGATACTAGAGATAATGTAGATTTCAAGTTAAAAAACACTATATACCATACTTAGTAAATTTACATTATATTATAATACAACCAGGGAATACTACAAAGAAATAATTCATTGTTTATTTATAGATGAATAGTATTAGTATATCATAACTACATCATATACATATGATATATTTAATTAATGCAATAAATGATAAAATATAACATTCTTACAGGTAGATAAATAAAATATTTGTAATACCTTAATAGTGTATCATATAAAGAATAATAGTAGAGGTTATATGATAGTCAAAAACTAATAAAGAAACTATTATTTTCATTGGATATAAAGATCTAAACTCACATTTTTCATTAGTTTACCTCCTTGATGTTCAAGCTTTGCACAAGTATACATGCCTTCATCGCTCTATTGTCCATTCGGAATGTCAAGTGCAACACTTGCCATACAATATACCCGCACCACAACATGATCGTTGACCCCCACGACCTATATTCTCCTGTTTATTACTAACTCCTGGCAACCTCCTACTCAAATGACTCTATGTTATGTTTTCAAACATAATCATATCTACGAGTTTTGATCCCAATACGTTTATTTAGTCTACAATAATGACTCCAAGCATTTACCTTGATTTGCATTTATTACTGACTTTCTTTAACATGTTCAGTTACTAATGATTCACACTATGAGAGATCGTGGTGTTTACCGCGGGCCATTACCGCAAAACAAGAGAGAGGAATTCAAAATGAGGAGAGAATCCTTTTGATGCTGAAGCGGCACTTTACCGCAAATAGTACCGCGTAAATTTCCGCGATTATTGCCGCTCACATTACCGCTAAGACAGGCTGGACCCCCTTCACCCTCCCTCTCCCACGGGTTTCCATTTAAATCCAATACAACTCCTACACTCTCCAGAATGCTTGCTCACTTCACTTAATCTCTCTTTCACTCTAAAAATTCTATACATAAATCACTGAACTCACAACAAAACCATTACAAATACTATTCATAAGCACATAACAAAACATTTGCAAATTAATCATATACTACACCAAGTGAAAGAATGGAGAGTTTTATTAATTCTCATCTTGAATAAGATCTCTACAAGCACTAGGATCCATATTTAGACCCATAGTATTCAAATCAATAAAAAAATTTAGAGATTCTTCCTCCTCTCCATCACCTCCTGTAGAATCATCGTCGCTTTCTCCCTCTTCCTCCTCCTCAAGATGACTATTTGCAAGGCTTGACTGACCTTCTTCAACTTCTACTACATCTTCCTCTGCATCTTGTGGTGATGGTATGATGGGATCAATTACTGGCTCAATGTCCGTCTATGCAAAGATAGATCTACCCCGCAGCGTGACTGGAATGACATACCAAAGTCTTCTTTGATATATACATGGCACATAAAAGACCTATACGTCACACACTAAGAATAAGCTGATATACATAACTTAAATTTTTAATTTAAGTTAATTGCACATAGCCTAAATTACCTACTTGCAACTACTAGGATACACCAAGTTGTCAATTTTTCCCCGATGGAATTGGGTGGAATCCACCATAATGAGCCCATTTTCATGTCTTTTGACCTCACCCGCAAACCATCGACACTCAAAGAGGAATTTGTAAAAATATCTGACATCCACTTTGATTATTCTCTCTATAGTACCACAATATCTGACCTCATCTGTTGTTGTGTCAAAGTTTCCCATCACGCCACAATCATTACTGGTCCGACGCTCATCTATCTTGCGGGTGTGAAAATGTCGGCCTTCGGACCAAATGGAGTTGAAAATGAGACCCTCAATTCACAATGCATAAGAGGTTACATCGCATTTCATTAAGTGATTTGCATACATGCATACATAATCTATACACACTCACCTTGCGCAAGCATCCTCGTGCATACTCCCATTCTTTAGGGCTTATTTGTTCTCCTTGTGCTTTGGCATTGGTCATGGCATTATGGATCCACTCTACTTGAATCAAGTCAGGATATTTTGCAAGCTCTTTAGGAAAAGGAGGTGCACGTCTACCTCCATGGGACCTCTTCCATGCATCTTTATCCCTTTCTCTAGCTGCGCGGGCTTCCAAGTACATATTGACCCATTTGGTCATGATAGTGGCATTGAGTAAAGAGTAGTTGTTGACTATGGCATGAAACTCTCTATCCATGACCAAGAGTGAGCCTTTTCCACTGGGAATGGTTGAGTGCTTCCTAGGATCCTCTTCTTCACTCCACAGACGAGGCAATGATGGATCCACTGTGATGAGATACTGTGAGACATACACAAATGCCTCTTGCACCACCCAACCTTCTGCCATGATCGCCTGAAAACATTAAAACCACATATTTTTATAAGTAACTCCATAGCGTATAAATGCTATCTATATTGTATTTATTTTGCATACCTCCGGTTGTGACCTCAATCTAACAAAATCCTTTCAAGTCTTCAAGAATCTCTCCAAGAAGAACATCCATCTAGAGTGAAACACCCCACAAATGGCAATCTCCTCAACAAGGTGAAGCAATAGGTGTATTTGGCTAACAAGGATTGTACGTGGGAATGCATCCTCAATAGCACACACTGCCTCTACTGCGAGCTGATGGGCTACTTTCTTTGTAGTTCCTGTTGGAGTTCTGATGGACGCAATAACTTGCTTTGTCCGCTCTTGGTCTACCTTTGACATTATCCACGGTGCTTTTAGGAGAATCATCTTTCCCCGCTCCCCCATGCGGGGCGTGGCTGATGGGGGGAGACGTCTAATGGCTCTTAAATCTTCCCTAGCACCCAATGAATCCTTCTTGCCAATTATGTGATCCCATATAGCTTGCCCACCATTTTTGAATACATGCATAGAGTCCAATAAGTGCTGAATTTTCAACGAATCCCAATAGGGGAGCGACAAGAAGATTGAGTCCCTCGACATACCCTTTGGCAACCCATTGGGAGGCGGTGAGGTACCATGATGCTCCTCCCAATGCTTCGCCCAATCAGCCATGTTCCAATGGAATGGCTGTACTTCATTGATAGGGGGAGCATATCTACGATGTGAAGGAGGTAGGAAGCGATGGTTGTTGGGATAGATCACCTTCCCAAGAAGAGGAGGTCTCTCTGTCACAAGGGAAGGGCCACAAGTGGGACACGCATTATGTCCAGATGTTGCCAATCCTGCCAAGAGGTAAACAAACGTTACACATGAGACGATAAACCTAAAGCAAAGAGTACAATTAACATGTGCATACTTACCAGATACCTCTCCAAATCGTGGGTAATCATGCATGGTCCACATGAGGATGCACTTGATGACGGCTTTGTGGTCTCGTGGTGGCCGTGAAATGTCAATGACATCTATGCCTCTCCATAGTTCTTGAAGCTCATCAATAAGAGACTGCAGATATACATCCATGTTTTTTACCTTATGCTTTCCTGGAATGAGAAGTGATAGTAAAATGTTTCCCTTTTTTGTTGCCTCCCAAGGCGGAATATTGTAGTTTACAACAACCACCGGCCAAGTGCTCCATGAAGTAGAGCGGTGCCCAAATGGATTCACTCCATCACTAGCTAACCCAATCCTCAAGTGACGAGGCTCATCCATGAACTCCGGCCATGTGTCCTCTATGTGCTTCCATGCTGGTGAGTCAATTGGCACTCTCATAATACCATCTGTGGAGCGGTTTTTTGCATGCCAACTCAAAAGCTCGCTCGTACCCTTCGATCTAAACATGTGTTGGATGCGAGGGATGAGTGGAAAATGCCTCAAAACTTTACGTGGAATTCTATTGCTCTGCATTCCTTCTTTGAACCTAGGCTCCCCGCACGATGGACATGTGTCACAATCGGCATGCTCATTACGAAAGAGCACACAATCGTTCACGCAAGCATGAATGCGATCATAATCCATCCCTAATGCAGTCACCACTTTGCGGGCTTTTCGTCTGTTCTCTGGCATGTGATTGCCAGGTGGAAGCATCTTTCCTAGCAATCTATCACAAGAAGAAAGTACATTAGAAGCTAATTTATGCACTCCACAAGCATCCTTCACAATCTGTATACATACCTCAAAAGTGCGTCGACACTAGCATTGCTCCATTCAAGCATCGCCTGAAGGTTAAGGACTTCGAGAGATGCCTTTAAAATGGAGTAAGAGCATCTATCATATAGTGCGGTGTGTGCCGAATCGAGTAGCTCACTCCTCGTTCGCTCAGAAGCTTCTTCGCATGCACACTGTGGTTCATGCTCCTCCTCTCGTGCAAAGAGATCCTCAACCATTCTATGCAAATGGTCATCTTCTGCATCCACGTAAGGAGATGGGATGTGGTCACTCGGATAAGAGGGAGCAGCAGTACTTGGCTGATTTGACGTGCTTCCACCCTCTCTAATGGATTCTTGGCGCATACGCTCTTCCACCCTCCTTTCCCCTCCTCCACCAACCACACGCCAATGAGGGGTGACGTCAATAGCCGCTACAATTTGCGGATCATTTGTTTCCATCCATGCACGCTTGCGAGGATCGTCCCATAGTCCATAATCTTCTACATGGCTCAAGCATATCCGTCGAAGTCAAGCAATGGCGCATTTGCACCGCACGCATGGGAATGGTAATCTCTCGGCCAACCACCGTGATCTATCCAGTTCAGTGGACGGGCCAAAATTATCCCAAGCAACCTACATTAATAAACTACATACACTAATTAAAATCAAATTACCAAAGAATGTTAATAAAATATAAGTAAAAAGTAAAAATTAAACTTTTAGGTAAAAATGTCATTTTCAAAGTACTAGGAATACTTTCATTTTATATATATTTTATAAAAAACATAGTACCAATAGATTTTATGGATCAATAGTAATAATGTCAGAACGTGGCCATCTGTTTATATGGCCTGAATTTGCGCCGCGGTAATAGACGCGGTAATGATTGCGGTAAGCCACGCGGTAATACTCGCGGTAATAGGAGTGGAAAATCAAATTTCAAATTTTTTAATAAATAGGGGCACCCGCCTGCCCCGCGAAGATCAAAGTCCTAGAATTCGAATTTCATTGTCTTCTCCACGTAAGCCGAGAGCGCGAACCTCACAACCTTGAGCTCTTCCTCCATCTCTACTCTTCTACTCTCCACCATCTCTACTCTTCCACTCTCCTACCCTCTCCCAACAAGCGCTTCAATTCCATGTAAGTTCTGTTGTTATGTTTTTTGAGTTTTTCACACGCATACACACACATGCATACACACACACACGCATACACACATGCATACACTCATACACACGCATGCACACACATGGATACACACACACTAATTAGTGCACGTGTACGTTCTTTACACACTAATTAGTGCATGTGTTCTTTACACACACTAATTAGTGTGTGCATTATTCTAATGCACACACTAACTAGTGTAAGTAAAGACACACCAAAAATTAAATTTGTTAATTATTAGTTACTTGCAAAATCTAAACTTGTTAGATTTGTCAAATTTGTTAAATTTATTACTTGCATAACCTAATATGTTAAATTTGGGATTGGCCATGCACACACTAATTAGTGTGTGTTAACACACACTAATTAGTGTGTTATTAGTGTGTGCATTGGCCAATGTGATTGGTCAATGCACACACTAATTAGTGTGTTATTAGTGTGTGCATTGGTCAATGTGATTGGTCAATGCACACACTAACCAGTGTGTGATTAGTGTGTGCATTGGTCAATGGGATTGTCCAATTCACACACTAATTAGTGCTCATTAACACACACTAATTTGTGTGTGATTAGTGTATGCATTGGCCAATGTGATTGGTCAATGTACACACTAATTAGTGTGTGCATTGGTCAATGGGATTGGCCAATTCACACACTAATTAGTGCTCATTAACACACACTAATTTGTGTGTGATTAGTGTGTGCATTGGCCAATGTAATTGGTCAATGTACACACTAATTAGTGTGTGATTAGTGTGTGCATTGGTCAATGGGATTGGCCAATGCACACACTAATTAGTGTGTACATTGACCAATCACATTGGCCAATGCATACACTAATCACACACTAATTAGTGTGTACATTGACCAATTACATTGGCCAATGCACACACTAATCACACACAAATTAGTGTGTGTTAATGAGCACTAATTAGTGTGTGAATTGGCCAATCCCATTGACCAATGCACACACTAATTAGTGTGTACATTGACCAATCACACTGATTAGTGTGTGATTAGTGTATGCATTGGCCAATGTGATTGGTCAATGTACACACTAATTAGTGTGTGCATTGGTCAATGGGATTGGCCAATTCACACACTAATTAGTGCTCATTAACACACACTAATTTGTGTGTGATTAGTGTATGCATTGGCCAATGTGATTGGTCAATGTACACACTAATTAGTGTGTGCATTGGTCAATGGGATTGGCCAATTCACACACTAATTAGTGCTCATTAACACACACTAATTTGTGTGTGATTAGTGTGTGCATTGGCCAATGTAATTGGTCAATGTACACACTAATTAGTGTGTGATTAGTGTGTGATTAGTGTGTGCATTGGTCAATGGGATTGGCCAATTCAGACACTAATTAGTGCTTAACAGACACTAATTTGTGTGTGATTAGTGTGTGCATTGGCCAATGTGATTGGTCAATGTACACACTAATTAGTGTGTGCATTGGTCAATGGGATTGGCCAATTCACACACTAATTAATGTGTGCATTAGTTTGGTATTAGTGTGTGCATTGGTCAATTGGATTGGCCAATACACACATTATTTAGTGTGTGATTAGTGTGTGTACAAGCCAATCGGATTGGCCAATACACACACTATTTAGTGTGTGATTAGTGTGTGCATTGACCAATGGAATTGGCCAATGCATAGTCCAATTACACAAGCCAATGCACACACTAATTAGTGTGTGCACACACTAATGCACACACTAATTAGTGTATGTTAACACACACACTAATTAGTGTGTGCACAATCTAATGCACACACTAATTAGTGTGTGTACACACTAATGCACACACTAATTCACAATCTAATGCACACACTAAATAGTGTATGTTAAAACACACTAATTAGTGTGTGCACAAGCCAATCACAAGCCAATGCACACACTAATTAGTGTATGTTAACACACACTAATTAGTGTGTGCACAAGCCAATGCACACAAGCCAATGCACACACTAATTAGTGTATGTTAATTAACATACATTAATTAGTGTGTGCACAATCTAATTCACACACTAATTAGTGTATGTTAAAACACACTAATTAGTGTGTGCACAAGCCAATGCACACACTAATTAGTGTATGTTAACACACACTAATTAGTGTGTGCACAAGCCAATTATACAAGCCAATTACACAAGCCAATGCACACACTAATTAGTGTGTGTACGCACTAATGTAAACACTAATTAGTGTATGTTAACACACACTAATTACTGTGTGCACAAGCCAACACTAAAACACACACTAATTATGTTAAATTAAACAACAATCAACACAAAAGCAGAAACATACCTCCATGATTAAGTCGTAGGTGACGTATTAGGCCCCAATGACCGTCCAAGTGATCGCGCAATCGGTCACACTAATCATAAACACAATAATCTCTTATTAGTCAATACACACACTAATATCTTATTAGCACTCAAGTCTTTGCAAGACTCTTTTATTGGTTGTAGACACACATTGGATTCTTTCCACATTGGATTCTTTCAACATTGGATACTATAGAGAATCCAATGTTTGAAAAAAATCAATGTGTAAATTTTTAATCATATATTCAAATTTTATACCCTAGTTTAATCTTTGTTGTAATAAATGCAGACCATGTCTTCTTCTTCCACACCACGCTTTCGCAGCATTGAGGATTTCATGGCAGACGGGATGTCATATCCGGACGCTCTCTCTGCCTATCATTCACAGCCGTCGCCTCAGCAGTCATCATCAAGGTTTGACTAGTTTCGGGATGCTCTAGGTGGGTCCACTGCCATATCTGTGACCGATCTAGATGTGGAGAAGACATTGCGTCTTCCGGCTGAGTGGTTAGGTTCACAACAAACCCTTACATAGCGCTATTCACTGGCGCAGCTAGCAGCTTTTGGATTATCAGAGGTCTCTACTCCAACTTGCGAAACTCCATACTTGCATATTTTTCCAGCTACAGCTCCAGGTTCAACTTTTCCTTCACAGGGTCCAACGCCCCAAGGTCCGACGCCGTTGGGTGCGACGCCACGGGCGTCCACCTATCCATCACCTATCCCACCTTCTACCCTAGATTCACGTCGGCGCTCTTCTGGCAGTCAGCGTCAGGGCAGCTCACACGCTAGCACCGATCGATCTCGACGAGGGAGCGGAGCTAGTTTTTGTTTTGGGGGGGAGGGAAGTACTACAGATTCTCCTCCACAATCACCGCTCCCTGCTCTAGCAGAAGATGAGGACCATGACATTCCTTCATCAAATGCTCGCGGGTTATACTACCAGGTTCATAGAGGAGGTATGGTGGATCTCGGGACAGCGCAGGGCAGGAGATTCCGCACACACATCAACCAATTATTCCACTCCACATATATCAATTGTTTTCTCAAATTTGATCAGCAAGATCCCTACAACCTCACATATATAGAGACAACCATGCACATACGTTTCCCCAACCCTGAGGGGCAACAATTCTCAAGGCAATGGTTGCAACAGCATGTCAAAACATTTCTGAAGAACAAAAAATCTAGTGTGAGGAGAGCGGCAAAGAAGACAATGGAGTCTCCAGAGCATAGCTATCGGCCAGGAAATGTCCATGATGTGGAGTGGGAGACCTCTATGGGCGAGAAAGAGGACGAAAGGGCAACGGGTGCGAGGATGTATACGCGTCAAGTTGAGGCCAGATCCCATCAGACTCCTACGCATTATGGTTTGGGAGGAAAAACGGCTTGGAAAGACAAATATGTAAGTAAAAATATTAGTTTTATTGTAAAAAATCTACTGTTTTTCATTTAATTAATTGGTTGCTATTTTTTGTCAGTATAACATTACCATGAGTCGCCCGACCAGAGATGTGCAGAGATATAGAGAGAACCATACCGAGTATCAAACTTGGTGTTGGTTGTTTGAAAATCAAATGATCTCTCGAGAGGAGTTCGAAAATGCGTGCAGAAGTCTGCAACATGTAAGTTTAATCTTATCTAAATAATCAAATTGTTGATTTTATATCAAATATTAAATAACAAAGTGTTAATTGTTTCTTTTTTATGGTTTTGCAGAGTCAAGGAGTTCCACATGAAATGCCGCCAACTCCCCCATGAGCATCCTCTATTTTGTATACGCGGGCCTCGTTTGCCCTATCCCACATGACCATACTCTATTTTGTACAGGCGGGCTTTTTTTGCACTTTATGTAAATCCAATACCTATCAATTTTTTGGCTCAATACCTCCCCCAATTGTAATTCCACTTATGTAAATGAAATTATCAATCTTTTTTTGGCTCAATGTATTGTCCAATTGTGATATTTTGTTGTAATTAATAATAATTTTGTAAAATAACTAAAACAAATAAAAAAATAGATGACCTTTTGGATGGTCCTGCAAAGGACAATCCAAACAGTCATTTGTTTTTTTATAATAAATCCCGCCACGGTAATGCTCGCGATAACTCTGTCGCGGTAATGTTTGCGGGTATCTGTGCAGCAAAAGGCTCGGTAATGTTCGCTGAAATATTGCCGCAGCCATTACCGCGGAAGTTACCGCTAGACCATTATCGCAAACTTTGCCGCGGTATTTTCCGCAGGCGGGAATTTTTATATTTCAAGTTTTTTTGTTTTTTTGCGGTAATGTGAGCGATAATACCGCGCATATGTTATAGTGTCACACAGAGTTGGATAGAACATCAGGTGACAAAACACTATGGTACATTCTTTGTGCCCTCATATAGACTAACCTAGCCTTTTACAGTATTATCTGGCTCTCTCTCCTACTGCACCGTGGACATGCCTCCTAATCACATTCATACAGGAACATCGAAGTACACAAATTTCGCTTACATGGATTTGCTTTTCAATTTGATTTCTATGTGTATTTCAAGAGTATTTGAATTTTCTTGCCTGAGTAAATGTGAATATATATCTCATAAGAGTACTTAAAACTTCTATCGCACAATCCCTCATTCTAATATTTTGGTTTGATAAATGGCCAATTAATTTGCTTCCTTGTGAGTTGCTTTCTTTCTAGATGCCTCTCAGAGATACCTCATATAGTTTTGCACCATAGAAGTATACCCTTTGACATTTTTAAAGACAAGACTTCTCTACTTATCTGCATTATTTTTTGAGATATGAAATCTAACATCTCTAACATTGTGGCTTATACTTGCATTGTATCACATTTTTATTGAGATCATTTCAGATTCAGTTGAATAGAAACTCCTATAAAGAACATTTTGTAACTACCTTGCTACACACACACACACACACACACACACTTCAATTTGGTGTCAAACATGTGGTAAATATTTTGTCTTTTTTGTCTTGTCTAGTCCATTGGTCTCACAAGCACACACATTTTCCGGTTTAGGCAGTGTGTAAATGCTCACCTAGATGTAGATTGGCCGATTTAAGCAACACCAATTGTCCGTTTAGATCTGTCAATGAAGGCATCATACCAACAAAACGAGATTCGCAAAAATAAATGCAGATCCACCAACTTAGGCAGCATTAGTGCAGATTTGTTGATTTAGACAACATGTTTTATTGGTGTAAATTCACCCCATTAGGAAACACCAATCACAAAATCATGCTGTAGTGGCTGGCCACCACTTTCCATAGCATGCTTTTATTACTGGGGTATACAAAATGAAGGATATTTGGATTTGGATTTCAAATGGGTACATGTTGGCAGATATTTGGAATTGGATTTGGAATTGGTATATGATGATTTTTTGTCACGATAATATTTATGAAAGTGAACTTGAATTGATGCGCATAGATAATTGAATGATGAGTGTGACCAATGATATCCTGATTCATTAGGGTATGACATATACTGCTTATTCTAGTGGTATGTGACACTAGAATAGGTAGTATGTGGATGAGGGTGTGGGCGGGATGGAAATACACACAACACCTCTATAATGACCCAACACACACTCTTGGGATGATACACACACACACACTATGGGGCACCACTCGGCTTACACAACCCACCTGGCCGAGACAGGGAACACACCGATGGAGTGAGAGGAGAGACACTATTCATTTGCCCACTCCACACAGAAACACACACACACACCCAAAAAAATCAGCTCAAAAGAGGATAATTTCTGATTTTTAGACACAATTGAGCTTGGGCCAACATCAATGAGGCAAATAGCTCACACAATATGGGTAAAATATGCCAGATACAATCACAAATTGGAGTAGAGGCTTCGCTCATAGGAGAAACTTACACAACCAAAATAGAAAAAAAACAGTGAGGAATTTGGCAAAACGGACAGCTCCATCGCGTCCAGAATGGCCCAAAACCTCAGTCTACAATGTCAAAGTGCTCAAATCCGACCTCGGATGAGCAATTTATGACCAAAACATGCTCCAAAAACATCAAAAACTCAGTTGCGGTTGTTCTTCCTCTTCTCTCCACAATTTTTTGGTCTTCTCTGAAGTTTTTCAGTTCCCACACTTAGATTTATTATTTGGGCACCTCTGGCCTTTATTCTTTAACCTCAAACGAACCCCGAACATGCCAAAAACTGGCCTCGCAGTGTATAGTTATCACCCTGCTGCATCCATCCGCACACCTGGCACTCAACTTTTTCCAATAATGCATCCCACAACCACGTGAAGTGGCCCCGAAATATGGTCCTCATGATGACCTTTCTGCATAATTATCACAAGAAAACACCCACGTTGTGTCCGTACTTATCCACGTGCAAGTATTGATCCCATTCGACCTCTTGACGCCACTAGATGCCATCTGACGCACTTGCTTACCTCATGTCATCGGCTCGTGAATAGATTCCTCGAGAATTTTTACGCACTACCAGCTCCTCATTATTATAGAAAAAGCACACCGGTACTGGTGATAGTGAAAATCGATGCACTATGTACATGCTATCCCACATGTACACATGTGGGCCCCACGTAACCACCTAGCTCTAGAAAATGGGCAATTCTTTATTTTATGCACCATGTATGTGTATATACATATGCGCAATCCCTTGCTTCAAAAAACTCCTAGCATAATTTGCCATCCCCTAGCCTGTTAGATCATTCATGATCAACAGCAGCAAAAAGAGATGTGAGACTCGCCGCATCACAAGTCTCCTCATCCTTCATAGACATTACTTGTTCTGTAGACAACTCATCTTGCTCCAACATCATCAATCTAGCATGATACAATTTAAGACTCAATACCTGATATGTACCATTCGGGAAACAATACAATACCTTGAAAGGGCCTTGCCACCTAATTTGAAACTTCTTTTGGAAGGTGTTGTCCAGCTTACTATTGTAGCGCAAAACCAAGTCATGCTTCTTGATACCCTTACTTTGACCTTTTCATTTATCTTTGCTAAAACCTTATCCTACATTTGCCCATATGGTTCCAATGCAATCCTCCTATCCAGTTGAACCTCTTGTAACTGTAAGAGCCTCTCTTTGAATGCATCACTAGGCGGCCCAAGAAACTTCTCTAGCATCTTTACTACAGGCAAGTCTACCTCCACATGCAATAGTGCTTCCTTTCCATATACCAAGTGAAATGGAGTAAACCATGCACCTATCTTCACCGAAGTATGGTAAACCCATAATCCACTAGGCAATTCCAAATCCCAATTCTTTCCTTGGTGCTTTGTCACTTTCAAAAGAATCGGTACCAACTCTCCATTGAATCTTTCATTTAAGCCATTACACTGCGGATAATAAGGAGTGTTATGCTGGTGTCTAATCTTCATCTTCGTGCATAAGAAGTCTAGAAGTTTAGCTCTAAATCCTGGCCCCTTATCTGAAAGTAGCTCCAGTGGCACCCCAAACTTGCAACATATTTCATCGTACACAAATTTTTCCACATCCTTTGCAGTGATTTGTTTTATTGCTATAGCCTCTGCCCATTTAGAGAGATAAAGACCATATTAGGTAAAGTGGGAAAATCCCAATTCCCAGGTTGGACAACTTTCAATATATCATGTACAAAATATAGAGATTTTGTCAAAAATTTGAGTTTTCTTAAGGTCTCATTCCACTTTATGCACATACAATACACAATGAAATCAACTAAAGTACCATGGTTTCAATCAATTGGATTATTAGGAGACGAGTATATTGCATCCATTATCGTTGTCTATGTCCTATTGTCCTACCTACAACTTATCTCAACATGGAGAGCTTGGTTTCTAGGTCCACCACTTGTCCAAGTTAATGTAAAAGTGACTCAAGGTTCACAACTTGTGAAAGCAAGGATCCATTGAGGAATACAATCCACTTGGCTATTTTTCCTTAATTTATTGCATGTGACATTCAAGCAAGGTCCACTTCTAATCTATAACTTCTTAATTTTAAGGCATGGGGCATACATAAAATGTGTAGCATATGCTCTATTGCCTCATAGGAAGGTTGGTTTCAAGGTGCACTTATCCATGCTAGCCTATCTTGGAGAAATGATGGAGCTTGCTTCTCTCCTTGTTTCAATGGAGACTAGCTTGGACAAGTGGTGGACCTTTGCTTCTCTCTATGTTTCAATAGAGTTAGCTTGGACAAGTGGTGATCTTGGAACAAAACCCCCATGTAAAACATATCATGGGTATTCCAAGTGATTAGAAAGATTACCATTTAAGATATAACCTTATAGGTTGGACAAATGGAGCTTCGCTTGGAGAAATGGTGGACCTTTGATTCTCTCCATGTTTCAATGGAGCCTATCTTGGATAAATGGTGGAGCTTGCTTCTGTCCATGTTTCGATGGAGCCTAGCTTGAACAGTTGGTGGACCTTTGCTTCTCTCTATGTTTCAATAGAGTTAGCTTAGACACGTGGTGGATCTTCAAACTAGGCCAACTACTATCAATGTTTCCTAGCTTGGACAAGTGGTGGAGTGTTTCTCTACTCCATGTTTCAATGGATCTTAGCTTGGACAAGTGTTGGACCTTAAAACAAAAACCCCATGTACAACATAGAATGGATTTTCTAGATTTCAATGGAGTCTAGATTTAACAAATGGTGGAGCTTGTCCTCATCCATGTTTCAATGAAACTAGCTTGGACAAGTGGTGGACCTTGTAACAAACCCCCCCATGTACAACATATCATTGGTTTTCTAAGTGATGGGAAGGAATACCATTCAAGATATAAACTTATAGCTTGGATAAGTAGTTGACTTTAAAACAAAATTCATCATAATACAATGAAATACAGGTTAGCCAATTCCTAAATCTTGAGACCAAACCTCCCATGCTATTAGAGATAATATATTGGATAAGTGGTGGACCCTCTATTATTTTCCCATGCCTAGTTTAGACTACCGGTACACTTTGCAGCTATAAAGGTTGGAGGAGTTGTGGAGCCTTGTTTCTATCCATGTTTTAATGGATCCTAGCTTGGACAAGTGGTGGACCTTGGAAAAAAGCTTCCATGTACAACATATATGAGGTTTTCCATGTTTTAATGGAACCTATCTTGGACAAATGGTGAATCTTGCTTCTCTCCATGTTGATTTTGGAACTACCTTAGACAAGTGGTAGAGCTTTGCTTTTCTACTCTTCATAATACAATGAAGTATACGTTGGTTACATGGTGAATCTTAAGGCCAAACCTCCCATTTTACTAGAGATGATAGGTTGGACAAGTGGATCAACCTTCTATCATTTCTCCATGACTATATTGGACAATTAGTAGACCTAACATCTCTCTATGTTGTCTAGAGATAAGCTTGGACAAGTGATGGACCCTGCTTCTCTCTTCCCTTGGTTTACTAGTTTGAAGACTCAGTATATATACTTTCTTAGATCTAGCTTGAACAAGTGGTGGACCTTGTATCCACAATCTTAATTCATTACAAAAAAGTATATGAAAAAATAACATAGGAATCTTGGTTTGAAGGTCAAGCAATTAGGTTCCAAATGCACATAATAATATATTTTCCACCCATAATAAAAGAAAGTTAAATATGTTATTACCAAATTGACAAAGGTAACGTCCAAGAATTCTAGCTTTGCATCTTGTCAGATCTAAATCTTCATCAAGGCGACATGCATGTATACATCAACTTTCAAGCCATTCAAGAATACATGCACTTAGATTCCATAGTTTTGTTTTTAAAGTCTTTTAGGTTCTAAAACTCTTTCACGTAAAGTATGTAATGACAAAATTCTTGAAGCAAACATTTGTGCCCAAGAAAAAGATCCCTCTCACATATTTAAAGTCTATGAATTCTCTGATCCATACTTACAAGTTTTATTTTGACATCAAACATCAATTCTCTCATAGTTATAAATAAATGCAACCTCGATATGAATTGACAAAAAATGAATTTCTTTTACTATATGACCCAACATAGGCCCCAATCAAATAAAAAATGAGTCTCCAAAAATTTGGGTGCACTCTAGCAATACATCAGAGTCCCCTTACAATAGGATGCACTCCAATAGTACATTGAAGTCCCCTTAGAGTAGGGTGCACTCCATTCAAGTGTTCATAAAATTGACACACCTTTGTTTTTTTATAAAAAAGACTATATCAAATTATACAAATGTTGAAAGATACACACTAGAATAAAAAAATCATCTTATGGCCATATTTATTCAATTCTTTCGTGTTGACAAGTACACACCAAGGACATAATTTGTCTCAGAATCACTATACTGATTTACAATTGTGTTGTATGTATAGACTCTCTTATCTCTTGCATACAACCATCCTACCAACCATGGAATTATGGTTCTCTGCAAGAAGTTTTGAAGTTGCTCGGAAGTTTGCCTCCACATCTTTGGTAATATAAGATATGTCCCTGGCATGTTCCACATCACCCTATATGGAGTGTCATCAAAAATTAAGGTATTGTTTGCATCCAAATCCTCAAATATCTTCCAAATATCACTCAAATTTTTGTGATAAACCCTTGTAAATCCTAACATAATATTTGGATTTTGGCAATTTTTGTTACTCATAAACACCTTGAACTTGGTATACTGCTCAGGAAAACATTTTTGTGTGATGCGTTGCACCCTTGTTAAGTTATAGCAACTCCATATCCATAGCTCAAAGTATTCAGCACAAAAATCCAAAAAACTTTGTGCGTCTGGTCGCACCACATGATAAACTTCATCTTTATCCTCCACAAGTCGCATGTGTTGAGCCCAAGATGGCATAGAATCTCCATGTTTCATTTCAATTGTCTTGAGAAGTAACCCCTCTAGATCCAAGATAAGTACTCTTTTGATGTCCTTGAAAGAAAGTGGTAGGTGATAAGGAGGTGATTCATTCCTTGGACAAGGTCTTGGAGGAGGTTGGATGGGTAATTCAATAGTTTTCTTCAATTTAAGCCAGCATATAGCCAATCCATTTTTCTGTAATGGTTCTGAAATTAAAGAACAAGAACACTTAATGCAAACACAACAATAGACATGAGTTTTACATTGTCTACCCTAAGTTTATTAGATACCAAAATCCATCCATGATCTACTCATTAATAGAAAGAAAGTCAAATTAAAATCCTGACTCTTTTTTATGCTACACTCTCTCTTAGTCTCAATACCATGGAGGTCAACTAGACTTAAGTCAACTAATAACTACTACTTGTTGTTAAAGGTATGCTTGAAGTGCATAAGGCTTTACCAATGCTCTAGTGTAGAATGGGTATTTAGGTCTCAAGGTCTACCACTTATCCAAGCAAAGATCCATTTAGATATGGAAACCCAATTTTTCTTAATATAATGATATAGAGTGGACAAGTGGTGAATCCTGAGACCAAACCAGTCATGCTACTAGGGATAATAGGTTGGACAAGTGGTGGACCTTGAATGTAAACCCCCCGTGTACAAAGAATCAGGGATTTTGGGTATTTCAATCGACTCTAGCATCTTCGAGACATGGTGGAGCTTACTTCTCTCCATGTTTCAATGGAGTCTATCTTGGATAAATGGTGGAGCATCATTCTCTCCATGTTTCAATGGAGCCTAGCTTGGACAAGTGGTGGACGTTTGTTTCTCTCTATGTTTGAACAGATTTAGCTTGGACAAGTGGTGGACCTTGGAACAAAATCCCCATGTAAAACATATCATGGACATTACAAGTGGTGAGAAAAAATACCATTCAATATATAACCTTATAGGTTGGACAAGTGGTGGACCTTAACACCCAATTATTATTAATATAATTACATAGAGTGGACAAGTGGTGAATCTTGCGACCAAACCTACTAGGAAAAGTAGGTTGGACAAGTGGTGGACCTTGAATGCAAACCCCCCATGTACAAAATATCACTCATGCTACTAGGAATAATTTGGTATTAAGGTCCATGTTTCAATGGAGCCTAGCTTGGAAAAGTGGTGGACCTTTGTTTCTCTCTATGTTTCAATAGAATTAGCTTGGACAAGTGGTGACCCTTGGAATAAAACCCCCATGTAAAGCATGTCATGGGCATTACAAGTGGTGAGAAAAAATACCATTCAAGGTATAACCTTATAGGCTGGACAAGTGGTGGACCTTAGCACCCAATTCCTCTTATTATAATGACATAGAGTGGAAAAGTGGTGAATTGTGAGACCAAACCTACTAGGGATAATAGGGTGGACAAATGGTTGACCTTGAATGTAAATCACCCATGTACAAAATATCATGGGTTTTGCATATTTCAATGGAGCCTAGCATATAGGAGACATGGTGGAACTTACTTATGTCCATGTTTTAATGGAGCCTATCTAGGAGAAATGGTGGAAGTTCCTTCTCTCCATGTTTCAATGGAGCATAGCTTGGACAAGTCGTGGACCTTTGTTTCTCTCTATGTTTAAATATGGTTAGCTTGGACAAGTGGTGGATCTTGGAATGAAACTCCCATGTAAAACATATCATGGGCATTTCAAGTGGCGAGAAAGGATACCATTTTAAATATAACCTTATAGGTTGGACAAGTGGTGGACCTTAACACAATATAATGACATAGAGTGTACAAGTGGTGAATCTTTAAACCAAACCACTCATGCTACTAGGGATAATAGGTTAAACAAGTGGTGGGCCTTGAAATAAAACCCCCTAGAGTGTTTCAATGGAGACTAGCTTGGAAACATGGTAAAGCTTGCTTCTCTCCATGTTTCAATGCAACCTATCTTGGATAAATGGTGGAGCATCATTCTCTCCATGTTTCAATGGAGCCTAGCTTGGACAAGTGGTGGACCTTTATTTCTCTCTATGTTTGAATAGAGTTATCTTGGAAAAGTGGTGGACCTTGGAACAAAACCCCCATGTAAAACATATCATGGGCATTACAAGTGGTGAGAAAAAATATCATTTAATATATAACCTTATAGGTTGGACAAGTGGTGGACCTTAACACCCAATTATTGTTAATATAATGACATAGAGTGGATAAGTGGTGAACTTGGGACCAAACCTACTAGGGAAATAGGTTCGACAAGTGGTGGACCTCGAATGTAAACCCCCCATGAACAAAATATCACTCATGCTACTAGAAATAATTTGGTATTAAGTCCATGTTTCAATGCAGCCTAGCTTGGAAAAGTGGTGGACCTTTGTTTCTCTCTATGTTTCAATAGATTTAGCTTGGAAAAGTGGTGGACCTTGGAACAAAACCCCCATGTAAATCATGTCATGGGCATTACAAGTGGTGAGAAAAAATACCATTCCAGCTATAACATTATAGGTTGGACAAGTAGTGGACCTTAACACCCAATTCCTCTTAATATAATGACATAGAGTGGACAAGTGGTGAATCATGAGACCAAACCTACTAGGGATAATAGGTTGGACAAGTGGTGAACCTTGAATGTAAACCCCCCATGTACAAAATATTATGGGTATTGGGTATTTCAATGGAGCCTAGCAACTTGGAGACATGGTGGAGCTTATTTCTCTCCATGTTTCAATGGAGCCTATCTAGGAGAAACAGTGGAGGTTCCTTCTCTCCATGTTTCAATGAGCCTAGCTTGGACAAGTGGTGGACCTTTCTTTCTCTATATGTTTTAATAGAGTTAGCTTGGACAAGTGGTGGACCTTGGAATGAAACCCCCATGTAAAACATATCATGGGCATTTCAAGATGTGAGAAAGGATACCATTTAAAATATAACCTTATAGGTTGGACAAGTGGTGGACCTTAACACATAGTTCTTCTTAATATAATGACATAGAGTGTACAAGTGGTGAATCTTGAGACCAAACCACTCGTGCTACTAGGGATAATAGGTTGGACAAGTGGTGGACCTTGAATGTAAACCCCTCATGTACAAAATTATGGGTTTAGGGTATTTCAATGGAGCCTAGCTTGGAGACATGGTGGAGATTGCTTCTCTCAATTGTTCAATGGAACCTATCTTGGAGAAATGGTGGATCATCCTTCTCTCCATGTTTCAATGGAGCCTACCTTGGACAAGTGGTGGACCTTTGCTTCTCTCTATGTTTCAATAGAGTTAGCTTGGACAAGTGGTGGGTCTTGGAACAAAACCCCTTTGTAAAACATAGCATGGACATTACAAGTGATAAGGAAAAATATCATTCAAGATATAACCTTACAGGTTGGAAAAGTGGTGATGGACCTTGACAAGTGGTGAAGGATACCATTTAAGATATACCCTTATAGGTTGGACAAGTGGTGGACCTTAACACCCAGTTATTCTTAATATAATGACATAGAGTGGATAAGTGGTGAATCTTAGGACCAAACCACTCATGCTACTAGGTATAATACGTTAGAGAAGTGGTAGACCTTGAATGTAAACACCCCATGTACAAAATATCATGGTTTTAGGGTGTTTCAATGGAGCCTAGAATCTTGGAGACATGGTAGATCTTGATTCTTTCCATGTTTGAATGGCACCTATCTTGGAAAAATGATGGAGGTTACTTCTCTCCATGCTTCAATGGAGCCTAGCTTTGACAAGTGGTGAACCTTTGCTTCTCTCTATGTTTGAATAGAGTTAGCTTGGACAAGTGGTGGACCTTTGCTTCTCTCTATGTTTGAATAGAGTTAGCTTGGACAAGTGGTGGACCTTGGAATGAAACGCCCATTTAAAACATATCATGGGCATTTCAAGTGGTGAGAAAGGATACCATTTAAGATATAACCTTATAGGTTGGACAAGTGGTGGACCTTAATACATAGTTCTTCCCAATATAATGACATAGAGTGTACAAGTGGTGTATCTTGAGACCAAACCACTCGTGCTACTATGGATAATAGGTTAGACAAGTGGTGGGCCTTGAAATAAAACCCCCCATGTACAAAATAAAATGGGTTTAGGGCATTTAAATGGATCCTAGCTTGGAGACATGGTGGAGCTTTCTTCTCTCCATGTTTCAATGAAGCCTAACTTGGAGAAATGGTGGAGCATCCTTCTCTCCATGTTTCAATATAGCTTAGCTTGGACAAGTGGTGGATCTTTGGTTCTCTCTATGTTTCAATATAGCTTAGCTTGGACAAGTGGTGGACATTGAAACAAAACTCCCATGTAAAACATATCATGGGTAGTTCAAGTTGTGAGAAAAAAAACCATTTAAAATATAACCTTATAGGTTGGACAAGTGGTGGACTTTAACACCCAATCCTTTTTAATACAATGACATAGAGTGGACAAGTGGTGAATCTTGAGACCAAAGCTATCAAGCTACTAGGGATACTAGGTTGGACAAGTGGTGGATCTTGAATGTACATCCCCTATGTACAAAATATCATGGGTTTAGGGTGTTTCAATGGAGTCTAGCATATTGGAGACATGGTGGAGCTTGCTTCGCTCCATGTTTCAAGTGGTGGACCTTCAATTATTTTCCCATACCTAGTTTAGACAACCCATACACTTTGCAGCTATAAAGGTTGGACGAGTGGTGGAGCTTGTTTATTTCCATGTTTTAATGGATCCTAGCTTGGACAAGTGGTGGACCTTGGAAAAAAGTCCCCCCTGTACAACATAGCTGAGTTTTTTCATGTTTTAATGGAAGAGAGATTTGACAAATGGTGGAGCTTTCTTATCTCCATGTGGATTTTAGAACTAGCTTGGACAAGTGGTGGAGCTTTGCTTTTTTACTCTTCATAATACAATGATTTATAGGTTGGTTACATGGTGAATCTTAAGGCCAAACCTCCCATCTTACTAGAGATGATAGGTTGGACAAGTGTTCAACCTTCTATCATTTCTCCATGCCTATAATTAGACAATTAGTAGAACTAGCGTCTTTCTATGTTGTCTAGAGCTGAGCTTGGACAAGTAGTGGACCTTGCTACTCTCTTCCCTTGGTTTATTAGTTTGAAGACTCATTATATATACTTGCTTAGATCTATATAATTACTCATTAGTTAGGTTACAAGTAGGTATGTAATTTGTTAGCCCCAAGGGACTTCGAATATTGAATAGTAAGAAAGTCAAGTGCTGGTTTGAAGATATTTTGCTTATCTAAACTAGACTCTAACTCAATGATAAGTCTCTTAAGTTCCACGAATTGTCCTATCTAGGCTCCAAAAGAGTCTTAATTGGTTTGTGCTAGATTCTAACTTCCTTGATGGGGTAGAATCCTAGAAAAATGAGGCACTATAAGTTTTACCTTAGCTCAATTGGATTTTCACTTAAACTAGACTGCAATTTGGCACTCTAGTATCTTTGTCTTGATGGAGTTTAACACTAGATACATAGTAGTGATATTTAAGCTTCATGTCTCTTCACTTGATCGAGATATGAGACCATACTTTCAAGGTCACCACTTGTCTTACCTAAAGACCAATGTGAGACATGGGAGCAAGAAATCCATCCGATATTGTTTTAAGGACTATTACATAGACAATCAATAACTTAAGTAAAGCAAAAAGACTTGGATCTTTCACAATTAATAACTTAAGTAAAGCCAAAAAGACTTGGATCTTTGACAGTTTTTTTCAAACTAAAAAAGCACAATCTCATGCTAACAAAACTATAAATCACAATTGAAAGTTTTGAACGAGAAAAAGATCAGCAATCTTATAAGAAGGATACTTTTCATTTCATTTGATGATTACAAACTAAAAGAAAGTCTCTCAAGAAATTGATAAACAAAAAATGTAGGTGACTGCTTCATTATTTTGAGCAAACATATCAAAATCTCTATTGATTGAGCTCCATCTAGTAGTATCCTTTGTAAGATCCTGCAGGAAGGAATAAAAAGAAAGATTTGTTAGATACCATGCACATGAGTGTTCAAGTATGTGTATCAAGAATATATGACATGTCACTAGTACCTTAGGGTTGCTTTCTATCCAGCCTTAGAAGATTGTTCTCAGCTTTCACCTTATTTATATAAGCCTTTGCTGTGGTTGCCTTCAAAACTCCTTTTGTGTTACAACCCAATTGCCTAGCTAAAGTGGTCAATTGTGACGCCTTCATGCTTTCAATGGGTGTACGCTCCTTTGCTAAGATCTCTTGTATTTGGGCTCTTCTCATTTCATTGCGGTGGCTTGTGTCACTTGCATTTTCAATGATAGTTTCATCCCTGTCACCTTTTGCAGGTGGTATTCTTCTTGTAAAGAACACCTTAGCTGACCAAACATCATTTTTTTGCTTCCAATACTCCATGATTTGTTTGTATTCACTATCATTTGTCACTATAGGTTGTCCATAACGATTAGAAGCAATTAAATCACGCACATCCCTTCTCTCATCAAGCTGAATCAAGTATGGCAGTAGCTCCTCCAAGAGCATATTGTCAACCATCTTCTCAGCATCAAATTGTGGTGGAAAAATGCAATTGTTTGCTGGTGAAATACATCCCTTGTAAGGAGAGTCATCAATAAGCACTGTTCTTTGTGGATCACATTCAAACCCCATGGCAATTTTGGCTAGAGGCTTGAACATTGCCTCAACGTTTGGATTGTCGGGTCTAAATTTTTGAGTTTGAGCGGTGTAGCAAACATCTTGCGACCAAATTGCAAAGAAAGGCAATGTATCCTCAGCTAAGTTGTTTAGTGCTGCAAGGATTTGATACACATTATTCCTAGTAGCTGTCGACCAAATTGCAACATTAAACCTCTGTAAAATAGTCTTCAAGAATTGGATGCAACCTGGCCTGAGTATAATATATCTTTTTGAATCCATTTGCACTGAGTTGTGGTGTGAGGATGGTTGAGGGGAACGTTTCAACAATAGACCATTTAAATCCAATATAATTGTAAGCATGGATTTCTCAACATCTACGCTACATGACGTAGTACCAATTGGCAATAGCTCGTGAGTGGACTTTTCAGTCTCTTTTGATGTATGTTGCATTTTTGAAGCATCGATTTCTTGGTTCTCATTATTGGAAGCTTGCTCAAGTTGCACAACACTAGACTCTAGTATAGAAATATCATCCATCTTGGGCACTTTAGAAACCATAGAATCTATGGATTCTATAGTTGTTGACTGAACCATAGGAGCATTATCCATCCCAGTTTGTGAATCTAAGAAAACACACACACAAATGGTATCTCAAAACCACTAGAATTTTATTCACCATATTTATATGTAGAACTCCTAGTAAGAAATTTATTTAAGGTAAAGTCGTTGTTAGAATCCTTGCAACCATTTTCAGCATTCGTACACCAAACACCACTTGTCTAAAATACAATCTACTAACTCAACATTTTCCATCCTACACTTTATTAAAGATGAGTACTTAAAGTGAAAACTAAAAGCCACCCTTGTTGAGGAAACATGGATACAAGGTCCACCAAATGTCCAACCTAGACTACAAGGAAACAATTAGAGATTTGGCTTAGATTTGGATTCAAAGGCCACCACTTATTCAAGTAAGATAACTCCACTTGTTTAAGACAGTAATGTTTGAAGCCCCACCACTTGTCCAACCTAGACATTGATTAAATTTTGGTAAGATTTATCACAAATCTAGAGTAGAATCAAGATTCTATGGCCAAGGTAGTCAAATAAGTTAGACAACACACAAAGCATAAGAGCACTTTAGATTCTCGTTGAGCATAAACTAAACAATAATCAAATGTTATATTCACTTGAGATTTCATCCATGAAAAATGAAAATGATGCATGTACTTGAGATTTCCATCCATGTACAATACTTTACAATGTCAAGTAAAGTTATAGTCAGCAAACAACTCTTCTCCTGCTTCAACTTGACAAATAGTCTCAATGCATACATGGCCATATTCTTCTGACTTGATGTGTGAAGAGGTGCATTTATGCCAAGGTGGAAAATTTGGATCAAATGTATAGCGTACGTTGGGACAGACATTTGTACTGTGAGAACTATTTATATAGCCCGACACGTTTCCTTCTTCTACACAACCAATAATGTATGATTGATCTTCCTCTTCTTCTATGTTTGGATCCTCTAGAAGAGAATATTTATAAGCTCTTGGAAAAATTTTGCATATCTTTTTCCAGTCTTGAAATCTATACTTATGCCCTCCATAGTTTAGAATAGTCAAACCACTTTCCAGGGTAGTATGCACAAATAGCCCATAACCAGCTCCTTCAATACATGAAAGTCGCACTTCAAAATCCACACCGTTAATATGGAAAATTACATCTTTGGGAATAGGAAAAGTTGGTGTCCCAAAAGGATCTTCATGCCAATCATAGTGTGAAATACATCTAGTTTTTATATCACTTAACTCCTTTGTGTCTGCAAAAAGAAGAAAATATTATGCATAAAATAATGACAATATCAAAGAAAGATATCATTATTTTATAGTCCAATAGGTCTATTGTATGGAAGACTTAGAGTGCCTCTTACATGGTGCCTCCAAGGTTTCCAAAAAATAAAATCATTGAAAAAAAAAGGCCACTGTGTCTCCAATCTATTGCCCATTTGAAGCATAGAGAGAACCAAGGTCCACCACTTGTCCAAGCTAGACATGGAGCATTGACACAAGATCCAACACTTATCCAAGAACCCTATAGTATATGTGGTAACATGGGATGCATTGATGCAACAAAAGTAGTCTAGCCTCCTCATCCATCTCTTTTTTCTTGTAGCCTAGAGGGATTAGTTTCAAGGTCTATCACTAGTCAAAAACTACACATAGAACATTGATACAAGGTTCCACCACATGTGAAACCTATCATCTCTAGTAGCATGGATGGTTTGATATCAAGGTTCACTGCGTGTCCTACCTATACTCTATTGTAGCATAGAGATTCTGGTTTGGTGGTACTACACTTGTCCAAACTTGGCTTGTTGTTGATATCTGGAGGTAATCAAGGGTCCTCCACTTGTCCAAGTTAGGCATATAAAACAATTGCAAGGTCCACCATGTGTACAACATATGATTGATTATAGCATGCATGGTCTTATTTCATGGGCAACCATCTTCTCTCCAACATGTGTCCAACCTCGGCTCCATTGAAGCATGGAGAGAAGCAAGGTCCACCACTTATCAAAGCTATTATTTTCTCCCAGTGCTTTCAAAACCCATAATACGTTGTACATGGGGGGGGGGGGGGGATTCTTGTTTCAAGGTCCACCACTTGGCTAAGATTGGATCCATTGAAACATAAAGAGAAGCAAGCTCTACCATTTTCCAAGCTAGGTGCCATTGAAACATGAAAACCCCATAATATGTTGTATACGGGGGTTTTTTTCACGGTCTACCACTTGTCTAAGCTATGGTCCATTGGAACATGGAGAGAATCAAAGCTCCACCACTTTTCTAAGCTAGGATCCATTGAAACATGGAGAGAAGCAAGCTCCATTGTTTGTCTAAGCTAGGCTCCATTGGAACATGGAGAAAACAAGCTCCACCACTTGCCTATTATTGCATAGAGATTCTGGTTTGAAGGTCCACCACTTGTCCAACCTTGCCTTCATGTATGGAGATAATAAAGAGTGCAATGCTTCTCTAAGCTAGGGACATAAAAGAGTTTCAAGGTCCACTACATATACGATCTATGATGGGTTGTAGCATGGGAGGTTTCATTTTAAGGTTGACCACTTCTCCAGCTCCGCTTGTCCAACCTCAGATCCATTGAAGAATGGAGAATAAAGGTGTACCAACTCTCCAAAATAGGCAAGAAAATCTCTATAAAACCCATGAATTGTTAATATATGCTATGCTGTGGAGTTTTGTTTGAAGGTCCACTCCTTATCCAAGCTACAATCCATTGAAGCATGGAAATAAGTAAGATATATCTATAGTCCAAGATAGGATCCATTGAAACATAGAGAGAATCAAGGTCCACCACTTGTCCAAGCT
Source organism: Adiantum capillus-veneris (assembly GCF_014529385.1). Classification (NCBI taxonomy): domain Eukaryota; kingdom Viridiplantae; phylum Streptophyta; class Polypodiopsida; order Polypodiales; family Pteridaceae; genus Adiantum; species Adiantum capillus-veneris. The sequence continues at coordinate 22,711,270 of NC_140940.1, read as the reverse complement.
ATGCATGGGTAATTGATATAAGGACCACTACGTTTTCACCTATACTATGCTCTATCATGGATGGTTTCATATACCACCAATTTTCCAACCTATTTAGTAGGTTGTATTATGGGGGTTTGGTTTCAAGGTACTTCACTTGTCTAAGGTGGGTTCCATTGAACCATGGAGAGAAACAATGTCTACCACTTGTCCGAAATATGCTCCTTTAAAACATAAAAGCAAGGTCCACCACTTGTCCAAGCTAATGTTTCTCTCCATTGAAGCATGGAGAGAAACAAGGTCTACCACCTGTCCAAAATATGCTCCATTGAAACATAAAAGCAAGGTCCACCACTTGTCCAAGCTAATATAACAAATGGGTGTTGGTTACAAGGTGTACCACACTTGTCTAAACTAGTCTCCATGCAAGGTCCACCACATGTCCAAGCTATATGATCTTGGTTTGAAGGTCTACCACACCTCTTGAAATTAGGATCCATGTAAGGTCCACCTTTTGTCAAGCTATGCCTTTAGTGAGTACTAAAACTAAGTAAATTGCAGTACTTAAATACCTTTCCAAGCTCATTAAGATTTTGGTCTCTAAGGCCACCACCACATGTCTAATCTATGCTCTAATTGATTACTTATGCTAGTTCTCAAAGTCCAAACATAAGCTCCCTTCTAGCAAGGTTAGTTTAAATTTAGGCTCCAACACCTGTCTAAGCTAGGTTCAATTTATGAAGCATCACCATTTAACCATGCTACGATCTAATGTATCATATCAAGGGGGTATTGATAAAAGGTCCAAAACTTATTGAGTTCAAGCTCTTAAGTAATTAAGTCTTTGTGAGTATTAAATGTTATAGTTTTAGTCTAAAGATCCACCATTCAAAAACTCAAGTAATTTATTATTTACATTCAAACCTTGAATGCTTGAGATAAAAAATACAAACTCAATCAATACTATATAAAGCAAAATCTAACATTAAGAGTATCAAATCAGTAACAAGAAACACTAACATGCACAAGAAACTCAAAACATACGTGTCTCCATTTCCAAAAAGTCCTCCATTGACAGAGGATGTTGTTGTTGTTGTTCTTCTTCTCTTTGTGGAGAGCACTCCTCTGTAACAGGCACAATGTCATCTGATTGCGAAGTGGATTGTTGAAGTCCAGCCCATTTTTCTATATCTTCATGAGACTTAGCAAAGTCTAGCAGCATGGTCTCCACGTTTTTTGCCTCCTCCACACTATCAATTAAGCATATAACTTCTTTTTTCTGTTGTATTCCTTCTTGTGCAACCAAGGAGCCATCACCAAAAACATCAACAAGCTTGCGGTCTTCAAAACAATATGTACGAATGTAGTGCTTGACCAAAGCTCTTTTTTTGGCCTCCAAATATTGCAAATCTGACATATCGTTATCTGCTACTTGAAGAAGAGAACAATCAATTGGCATGGGATGTTCCTCTGATCTTCTTCTCAGGTCTTCAAATGCATTGCCTTGTCCCAAGAAGGCAATAACTGTTAGGAATTGAATTGCTCCTTTGCAAGGAGCTGATGGAAAGTGATGCAATGCACCACAACAATGGTAGCTCAGATTATCTCCCATGGCGTGAAAGGCACATTGCAATTTTGTGAAGTTAGTGAAATCCACAAATGCAAGAAAGACAAATCCAGGATCTGTTGACCCTCCAGCAATAGCCAAGATCCCATCCAAAGCATTGTTAAATGTCTCCTCACTCCACTTCAAATTGCCTCCAACGTTTTTTGTCATATCTAAAACACATAAGCCAATAGGCACTTTATTATTGAAGTGGCGCATCAAGTAGAGATTGCCTTCCATTTGTAGGCTCACCACATAGATTGACCATGGCAAATCTCTAGGCTCAGTTTTCTCTTTTTGAAGGTGAATTGCCCATTGCATGTATTTTATTGCTCCATCTGGAAAAGCCATTTTCTTTGTTCCACGCGTCAAACTAGATTTGATCCATTCCTCGCATAGCATTAAAATTGTTTTATAAACAACATCATTGATGTTATACATTTTGACCACCTCCTCCCAGTCTTTACATGGTGAAGACTCATTCAAATTGTTGAAGCCTTCAAGAAGTGCATCTTGAATCAATTTGTCTTGCTTCAACTGCTTGATTCGATCATACATGTCAGTTGCATCACCATCCTTTGCACTCTTTGACAGTAAAATCTTCTCATCTCTAATCTCTTCTTGAATAGTCTTTACCTCTGATTCCTCAAGGCCACAAAGGTATCTAAATACAGTTGTTGGGGGTTTCTTATTCTCCTCTTCTAGATTTTCAATGATTTCTATCCAGCAATCATAAACTAAATCAGAGTACGTGACCATGTGTGCCTGTTTAGCAATCCAACTTGCTGCTGCACTCATTCTTGCCAATCGAAGAAAAGCCTAAAAAGAAATAGAGAAATAATTAAACTATTGAGCAAGATTTGTTAATTAAACACTATCAAAAAGACAAAGAAAATAACTTACATCCCATCCGGCACGAGATGCATGTCCCTCTGCAATTCCACTTGCTGCCTTTGGTGGTCGTCCTGAGAAGATCCATTGACTCCGTAAATGTCTCAATATTTGGCTGTAAGGTTGCTTGACATACAATGCCTGAGCCTCCTCATTTGCAATGGCAGATATAGCAGTTGCAACAAATGGAGGAGCATTCACAACAATGCGAGCCTTTCTAAATTTATACACGCTAATCAGTCTTTCAAATATCTCTTTGTTGTTTTGTTCATTGTGAAGCAAAACTTTTGCAGCATAGATTGAATGCTGCCCATCAAGAATCCAATAATGATAATCTTTAATTTTTTGCTCCTCTACCTCTTCTACTGCCAAAGGAGTCCCCTTCTTTGATTTTGCATTTCGAACAGGCATCAAATATGCACATGCTGCAGGCTTGGTCGTACTCCGTGAAAATCCAAATAACACACTTTCAGCGTGTTTTTTATCCATAATACGTGCATTATAGTGATCAGGAGCAAGCCAACAATTTTGAATAGGGATATCAAATTCCCTATATTGGAAAGGAAAATAATTTATGTACTTATTCATTCCACCTGTATCTTTTTCTTGTCCTTTCATGGCCTCAGCTTCTAAAACATCTGGATCCACAATTCTCATCTTTGACATTGAACCCTCTGTTGATGAGGATGCCAAAGATGCCTTGTCTACATCCAAAATGGAACTAGTTCGTTTAGCTTCTACTTTTTGCACTTTTGCTTGCTTCTTTGTGGATGGAGGTCGTGAAGCTTTCACCTTTTTTTGTTGTAGTGTGGCAATGATGGAGCTTTGAAGTTGATCTGCTGTGATGTTTGGATTTGATTCTGCAAACTTCCATCCTCGAGAAAACATTGTCTCTTCTTTGTTTCTAGACATGCGCTCCAATGCATATGCTCCTAGAGATAGTTGAAATTCTAGATTCATTGGAACTAGAATGTCAATGCATTCCACCTCTGGATGACTATCAACTACAGAGACAGATGCTTCCACAACTTGTCCAACATCTTCAAACAAGCTATCATTCTCCTTTTTGGCAATAAATAGATGCACCTTATGAAATTGTGCACCCTCTATACCATGTATGTCCAAATACCATCTCCTAACATCATTGCAAGTATAGTCAACTGAGACAGCAACCCTTGCAACCTGTTTTTTTGGAGCCATCTTTTCTGAAACAAAAAAAACCAAATGTTATTTTAGCATGAGTGGTTTTGGTCTCAAGATTCATCACTTTTCCACTCTATGTCATTATATTAAGAAGATCTGGGTGTTAAGGTCCACCACTTGTCCAACCTATAAGCCTATATCTAAAATGGTATTATTTACCACCACTTGGAATGCACATGATAGGTTTTACATAGGGGTCTGGTTCCAAGGTCCACCACTTGTCCAAGCTAACTCTATTGAAACATAGAGAGAATCAAAGGTCCACCACTTGTCCAAGCTAGGCTCCATTGAAACACGGAGAGAAGGATGCTCCACCACTTGTCCAAGCTAGGCTCCATTGAAACACGGAGAGAAGGATGCTCCACCATTTGTCCAAGCCAAGTTTGATTGAAACATGAAGAGAAGCAAGTTGCACCATGTCTCCAAAATGCTAGGCTCCATTGAAATATCTTAAACCCATGATATTTCGTACATGGGGGGTTTACATTCAAGGTCCACCACTTGTCCAACCTATTATCACTAGTAGCATGAGTGGTTTGGTCTCAAGATTCACCACTTTTCCACTCTATGTCATTATATTAAGAAGATCTGGGTGTAACGGTCCACCACTTGTCCAACCTATAAGGCTATATCTTAAAGGGTATTCTTTCTAACCACTTGGAATGACCATGATAAGTTTTACATAGGGGTTTGGTTCCAAGGTCCACCACTTGTCCAAGATAACTCTATTGAAACATAGAGAGAAGCAAAGGTCCACCACTTGTCCAAGCTAGGGTCCATTGAAACATGGAGAGAAGGATGCTCCACCATTTGTCCAAGATAGGCTCCATTGAAACATGAAGAGAAGCAAGCTGCACCATGTCTCCAAGATGCTAAGATCCATTGAAATACCTTAAACCCACGATATTTTGTACATGGGGAGTTTACATTCAAGGTCCACCACTTGTCCAACCTATTATCTCTAGTAGCATGAGTGGTTTGGTCTCAAGATTCACAACTTTTCCACTCTATGTCATTACGTTAAGAAGATCTGTGTGTTAAGGTCGACCACTTGTCCAACCTATAAGGGTATATCTTAAAGGGTATTATTTCTCACCACTTGAAATGTCCATGATATGTTTTACATGGGGGTTTGGTTCCAAGGTCCACCACTTGTCCAAGCTAACTCTATTGAAACATAGAGAGAAACAAAGGTCCACCACTTGTGCAAGCTAGGCTCCATTGAAATATGGATAGAAGGATGCTCTATCATTTGTCGAAGCTGACGCTATTGAAACATGGGGGGTTTACATTCAAGGGCCGATACTTGTCCAAGCTATTATCGCTAGTAGCATGAGTGGATTTGTCTCAAGGTTCACCACTTTTCCACTCTATGTCATTATATTAAGAATATGTGGGTGTTAAGGTCCACCACTTGTCCAACCTATACGGCTATATATGAAGGGTTATTCTTTCTCACCACTTGGAGTGACTATGATAGGTTTTACATGGGGGTTTGGTTCCAAGGTCCACCACTTGTCCAAGAAAACTCTATTGAAACATAGAGAGAAGCAAAGGTCCACCACTTGTCCAAGCTAGGGTCCATTGAAACATGGAGAGAAGGATGCTCCACCATTTGTCCAAGATACGCTCCATTGAAACATGAAGAGAAGCAAGATACACCATGTCTCCAAGATACTAATCTCCATTGAAATACCTTAAACCCATGATATTTCGTACATGGGGGGTTTACATTCAAGGTCCACCACTTGTCCAACCTATTATGTCTAGTAGCATGAGTGTTTTAGTCTCAAGATTCACCGCTTTCTCACTCAATGTCATTATATTAAGAATATCTGGGTGCTAAGGTCCACCACTTGTCCAACCTATAAGGCTATATCTTAAACTTTATTCTTTCTCAGCACTTGGAGTTACCATGATAGGTTTTACATGGGAGTTTGGTTACAAGGCCCACCAGTTGTCCAAGATAAATCTATTGAAACATAGAGAGAAGCAAAGGTCCACCACTTGTGCAAGCTAGGGTCCATTGAAACATGGAGAGAAGGATGCTCCACCATTTGTCCAAGATAGGCTCCATTGAAACATGAAGAGAAGCAAGGTGCACCATGTCTCCAAGATGATAGGCTCCATATAAATACCTTAAACCCACGATATTTTGTAGATGGGGGGTGTACATTCAAGGTCCACCACTTGTCCAACCTATTATCGCTAGTAGCATGAGTAGTTTGCTCTCAAGATTCACCACTTTCCCACTCTATGCCATTATATTAAGAATATCTCGGTGTTAAGGTCCACCACTTGTCTAGCCTATAAGGATATATCATTAAGGTTATTCTTACTCTCCACTTGGAGTGAACATGATAGGTTTTACATGGGGGTTTGGTTCCAAGGTCCACCACTTGTCCAAGCTAACTCTATTGAAACATAGAGAGAAACAAAGGTCCACTACTTGCCCAAGCTAGGCTCCATTGAAAGATGGAGAGAATGATGCTCCACCATTTTTCCAAGCTAAGTCTATTGAAACATGGGGGTTTACGTTCAAGTTGCACCACTTGTCCAAGCTATTATCGCTAGTAGCATGAGTGGTTTTGTCTCAGAATTCACCACTTTTTCACTCTATGTCATTATATTAAGAATATTTGGGTGTTAAGGTCCACCACTTGTCCAACCTATAAGGCTATATTTTAAAGGTAATTCTGTCTCACCACTTGGAGTGAGCATGATAGGTTTTACATGGGGTTTTGAGTGCCAAGGTCCACCACTTGTCCAAGAAAACTCTATTGAATCGTAGAGAGAAGCAAAGGTCCACCACTTGTCCAAGCTAGGGTCCATTGAAACATGGAGAGAAGGATGCTCCACCATTTGTCCAAGATAGGCTCCATCGAAAAATGAAGAGAAGTAAGCTGCACCATGTTTCCAAGATGCTAGGCTTCATGGAAATACCTTAAACCCAGGATATTTTGTACATGGGGGGTTTACATTCAAGGGCCGATACTTGTCCAAGCTATTATCTCTAGTAGCATGAGTGGCTTTGTCTCAAGTTTCTACACTTTTTCACTCTATGTCATTATATTAAGAATATGTGGGTGTTAAGGTCCACCACTTGTCCAACCTATAAGTCTATATCTTAAGGTTATTCTTTCTCACCACTTGGAGTGACCATGATAGGTTTTACATGGGGTTTGGTTCCAAGGTCCACCACTTGTCCAAGCTAACTCTATTGAAACATAGAGAGAAGCAAAGGTCCACCACTTGTCCAAGCTAGGGTCCATTGAAACATGGAGAGAAGGATGCTCCACCATTTGTCCAAGATAGCTCCATTGAAACATGAAGAGAAGCAAGCTACACCATGTCTCCAAGATGCTAATCTCCATTGAAAACCTTAAACCCATGATATTTCGTACATGGGGGGTTTACATTCAAGGTCCACCACTTGTCCAACCTATTATCACTAGTAGCATGAGTTGTTTGGTCTCAAGATTCACCACTTTTCCACTCTATGTCATTATATTAAGAATATCTGGGTGTTAAGGTCCACCACTTGTCCAACCTATAAGGCTATATCTTAAAGGTTATTCTTTCTTACCACTTGGAGTGACCATGATAGGTTTTACATGGGGGTTTGGTTCCAAGGTCCACCACTTGTCCAAGCTAACTCTATTGAAACATAGAGAGAAGCAAAGGTCCACCACTTGTCCAAGCTAGGGTCCATTGAAACATGGAGAGAAGGATGCTCCACCATTTGTCCAAGATAGGCTCCATTGAAACATGAAGAGAAGCAAGCTGCACCATGTCTCCAAGATGCTAAGCTCCATCGAAATACCTTAAACCCACGATATTTTGTACATGAGGGGTTTACATTCAAGGTCCACCACTTGTCCAACCTATTATCCTTAGTAGCATGAGTGGTTTGGTCTCAAGATTCACCACTTTTCCACTCTATGTCATTATATTAAGAATATCTGGTTTAAGGTCCACCACTTGTCCAACCTATAAGGCTAGATCTTAAAGGGTATTCTTTCACCACTTGGAGTGACCATGATAGGTTTTACATGGGGGTTTGGTTCCAAGGTCCACCACTTGTCCAAGCTAACTCTATTGAAACATAGAGAGAAGCAAAGGTCCACCACTTGTCCAAGCTAGGCTCCATTGAAACATGGAGAGAAGGATGCTCCCCCATTGTCCAAGATAGGCTCCATTGAAACATGAAGAGAAGCAAGCTGCACCATGTCTCCAAGATGCTAGGCTCCATCAAAATACATTAAACCAGGATATTTTGTACATGGGGGGTTTACATTCAAGGTCCACCACTTGTCCAAGCTATTATCACTAGTAGCATGAGTGGTTTTGTCTCAAGATTCACCACTTTTCCACTCTATGTCATTATATTAAGAATATGTGGGTGTTAAGGTCCACCACTTGTCCAACCTATAAGTTTATATCTTAAAGGTTATTCTTTCTTACCACTTGGAGTGACCATGATAGGTTTTACATGGGGGTTTGGTTCCAAGGTCCACCACTTGTCCAAGCTAACTCTATTGAAACATAGAGAGAAGCAAAGGTCCACCACTTGTCCAAGCTAGGGTCCATTGAAACATGGAGAGAAGGATGCTCCACCATTTGTCCAAGATAGGCTCCATTGAAACATGAAGAGAAGCAAGATGCACCATGTCTCCAAGATGCTAGGCTCATCGAAATACCTTAAACCCAGATATTTTGTACATGGGGGGTTTACATTCAAGGTCCATACTTGTCCAAGCTATTATCGCTAGTAGCATGAGTGGTTTGTCTCAAGATTCACCACTTTTCCACTCTATGTCATTATATTAAGAATATGTGGGTGTTAAGGTCCACCACTTGTCCAACCTATAAGGCTATATCTTAAGGTTATTCTTTCTCACCACTTGGAGTGACCATGATAGGTTTTACATGGGGGTTGGTTCCAAGGTCCACCACTTGTCCAAGCTAACTCTATTGAAACATAGAGAGAAGCAAAGGTCCACCACTTGTCCAAGCTAGGGTCCATTGAAACATGGAGAGAAGGATGCTCCACCATTTGTCCAAGATAGGCTCCATTGAAACATGAAGAGAAGCAAGCTGCACCATGTCTCCAAGATGCTAGGCTCCATCGAAATACCTTAAACCCATGATATTCGTACATGGGGGGTTTACATTCAAGGTCCACCACTTGTCCAACTATTATCGCTAGTAGCATGAGTGGTTTGGTCTCAAGATTCACCACTTTTCCTCTCTATGTCATTATATTAAGAATATCTGGGTGTTAAGGTCCACCACTTGTCCAACCTATAAGGCTATATCTTAAAGGTTATTCTTTCTTACCACTTGGAGTGACCATGATAGGTTTTACATGGGGTTTGTTTCCAAGGTCCACCACTTGTCCAAGCTAACTCTATTGAAACATAGAGAGAAGCAAAGGTCCACCACTTGTCCAAGCTAGGGTCCATTGAAACATGGAGAGAAGGATGCTCCACCATTTGTCCAAGATAGGCTCCATTGAAACATGAAGAGAAGCAAGCTGCACCATGTCTCCAAGATGCTAAGCTCCATTGAAATACCTTAAACCCACGATATTTTGTACATGAGGGTTTACATTCAAGGTCCACCACTTGTCCAACCTATTATCCTAGTAGCATGAGTGGTTTGGTCTCAAGATTCACCACTTTTCCACTCTATGTCATTATATTAAGAATATCTAGGTGTTAAGGTCCACCACTTGTCCAACCTATAAGGCTATATCTTAAAGGGTATTCTTTCTCACCACTTGGAGTGACCATGATAGGTTTTACATGGGGTTTGGTTCCAAGGTCCACCACTTGTCCAAGCTAACTCTATTGAAACATAGAGAGAAGCAAAGGTCCACCACTTGTCCAAGCTAGGCTCCATTGAAACATGGAGAGAAGGATGATCCCCATTTGGAAGATAGGCTCCATTGAAACATGAAGAGAAGCAAGCTGCACCATGTCTCCAAGATGCTAGGCTTCATCAAATACCTTAAACCCAGGATATTTTGTACATGGGGGGTTTACATTCAAGGGCCACCACTTGTCCAAGCTATTATCACTAGTAGCATGAGTGGTTTTGTCTCAAGATTCACCACTTTTCCACTCTATGTCATTATATTAAGAATATGTGGGTGTTAAGGTCCACCACTTGTCCAACCTATAAGGCTATATCTTAAAGGTTATTCTTTCTTACCACTTGGAGTGACCATGATAGGTTTTATACATGGGGGTTTGGTTCCAAGGTCCACCACTTGTCCAAGCTAACTCTATTGAAACATAGAGAGATCAAAGGTCCACCACTTGTCCAAGCTAGGCTCCATTGAAACATGGAGAGAAGGATGCTCCACCATTTGTCCAAGATAGGCTCCATTGAAACATGACGAGAAGCAAGCTGCACCATGTCTCCAAGATGCTAGGCTCCATCGAAAAACATTAAACCCATGATATGTCATAGATGAGGGGTTTACATTCAAGGTCCAAAACTTGTCCAAGCTATTATTGGTAGTAGCCTGAGTGGTTTGGTCTCAAGATTCACCACTTTTCCACTCTATGTCATTATATTAAGAATATGTGGGTGTTAAGGTCCACCACTTGTCCAACCTATAAGGCTACATCTTAAAGGTTATTCTTTCTACCACTTGGAGTGACCATGATAGGTTTTACATGGGGTTTTGGTTCCAAGGTCCACCACTTGTCCAAGCTAACTCTATTGAATCATAGAGAGAAGAAAAGGTCCACCACTTGTCCAAGCTAGGCTCCATTGAAACATGGAGAGAAGGATGCTCCACCATTTGTCGAAGCTAACTCTATTGTAACATGGGGGGTTTACGTTCAAGGTCCACCACTTTCCAAGCTATTACCGCTAGTAGCATGAGTGGTTTTGTCTCAAGATTCACCACTTTTTCACTCTATGTCATTATGTTATTAAAATTTGGGTGTTAAGGTCCACCACTTGTCCAACCTATAAGGCTATATCTTAAAGGTTATTCTTTCTCACGACTTGGAGTGACCATGATAGGTTTTACATTGGGGTTTGGTTCCAAGGTCCACCACTTGTCCAAGCTAACTCTATTGAAACATAGAGAGAAGCAAAGGTCCACCACTTGTCCAAGCTAGGGTCCATTGAAACATGGAGAGAAGGATGCTCCACCATTTGTCCAAGATAGGCTCCATTGAAACATGAAGAGAAGCAAGGTGCACCATGTCTCCAAGATGCTAGCTCCATCTAAATACCTTAAACCCACCATATTTTGTAAATGGGGGGTTTACATTCAAGGTCCACCACTTGTCCAACCTATAAGTCTATATCTTAAAGGTTATTCTTTCTTACCACTTGGAGTGACCATGATAGGTTTTATATGGGGGTTTGGTTCCAAGCTCCACCACTTGTCCAAGCTAACTCTATTGAAACAGAGAGAGAAGCAAAGGTCCACCACTTGTCCAAGCTAGGCTCCATTGAAACATGGAGAGAAGGATGCTCCACCATTTGTCCAAGATAGGCTCCATTGAAACATGACGAGAAGCAAGCTGCACCATGTCTAGATGAGGGGTCATTCATGTATTAACCCATGATATGTCGTAGATGAGGGGTTTACATTCAAGGTCCAACACTTGTCCAAGCTATTATTGGTAGTAGCCTGAGTGGTTTGGTCTCAAGATTCACCACTTTTCCACTCTATGGCATTATATTAAGAATATGTGGGTGTTAAGGTCCACCACTTGTACAACCTATAAGGCTACATCTTAAGGTTATTCTTTCTTACCACTTGGAGTGACCATGATAGGTTTTACATGGGGGTTTGGTTTCAAGTTCCACCACTTGTCCAAGCTAACTCTATTGAAACATAGAGAGAAGCAAAGGTCCACCACTTGTCCAAGCTAGGCTCCATTGAAACATGGAGAGAAGGATGCTCCACCATTTGTCGAAGCTAACTCTATTGAAACATGGGGGGTTTACGTTCAAGGTCCACCACTTGTCCAAGCTATTACCACTAGTAGCATGAGTGGTTTTTTCTCAAGATTTACCACTTTTCACTCTATGTCATTATATTAAAGATGTGGGTGTTAAGGTCCACCACTTGTCCAACCTATAAGGCTATATCTTAAAGGTTATTCGTTCTCACGACTTGGAGTGACCATGATAGGTTTTACATTGGGGTTTGGTTCCAAGGTCCACCACTTGTCCAAGCTAACTCTATTGAAACATAGAGAGAAGCAAAGGTCCACCACTTGTCCAAGCTAGGGTCCATTGAAACATGGAGAGAAGGATGCTCCACCATTTGTCCAAGATAGGCTCCATTGAAACATGAAGAGAAGCAAGGTGCACCATGTCTCCAAGATGCTAGGCTCCATCTAAATACCTTAAACCCACTATATTTCGTAGATGGGGGTTTACATTCAAGGTCCACCACTTGTCCAACGTATTATCGCTAGTAGCATGAGTACTTTGCTCTCAAGATTCACTACTTTTCCACTCTATGTCATTATATTAAGAATATCTGGGTGTTAAGGTCCACCACTTGTCCAACCTATAACGATATATGATTAGGTTATTCTTTCTCACCACTTGGAGTGACCATGATAGGTTTTAGATGGGGGTTTGGTTCCAAGGTCCACCACTTGTCCAAGCTAACTCTATTGAAACATAGAGAGAAACAAAGGTCCACCACTTGTCCAAGCTAGGATCCATTGAAAGATGAAGAGAACGATGCTCCACCATTTTACGAAGCTTAGTCTATTGAAACATGGGGGGTTTACGTTCAAGTTCCACCACTTGTCCAAGCTATTATCGCTAGTAGCATGAGTGGTTTTGTCTCAAAATTCACCACTTTTTCACTCTATGTCATTACGTTAAGAATATTTGGGTGTTAAGGTCCACCACTTGTCCAACCTATAAGGCTATATTTTAAAGGTTATTCTTTCTCACCACTTGGAGTGACCATGATAGGTTTTACATGGGGGTTTGGTTCCAAGGTCCACCACTTGTCCAAGCTAACTCTATTGAATCATAGAGAGAAGCAAAGGTCCACCACTTGTCCAAGCTAGGCTCCATTGAAACATGGAGAGAAGGATGCTCCACCATTTGTCCAAGATAGGCTCCATTGAAACATGACGAGAAGCAAGCTGCACCATGTCTCCAAGATGCTAGGCTCCATGAAAAACATTAAACCCATGATATGTCGTAGATGAGGGGTTTACATTCAAGGTCCAAAACTTGTCCAAGCTATTATTGGTAGTAGCCTGAGTGGTTTGCTCTCAAGATTCACCACTTTTCCACTCTATGTCATTATATTAAGAATATGTGGATGTTAAGGTCCACCACTTGTCCAACCTATAATGCTACATCTTAAAGGTTATTCTTTCGTACCACTTGGAGTGACCATGATAGGTTTTACATGGGGGTTTGGTTCCAAGGTCCACCACTTGTCCAAGCTAACTCTATTGAAACAGAGAGACAAGCAAAGGTCCACCACTTGTCTAAGCTAGGCTCCATTGAAACATGGAGAGAAGGATGCTCCACCATTTGTCGAAGCTAACTCTATTGAAACATGGGGGTTTACGTTCAAGGTCCACAATTTTCCAAGCTATGACCGCTAGTAGCATGAGTGGTTTTGTCTCAAGATTCACCACTTTTTCACTCTATGTCATTATGTTAAGAACATTTGGGTGTTAAGGTCCACCACTTGTGCAACCTATAAGACTATATCTTAAAGGTTATTCTTTCTCACGACTTGGAGTGACCATGATAGGTTTTACATTGGTGTTTGGTTCCAAGGTCCACCACTTGTCCAAGCTAACTCTATTGAAACAAAGAGAGAAGCAAACCTCCACCACTTGTCCAAGCTAGGGTCCATTGAAACATGGAGAGAAGGATGCTCCACTATTTGTCCAAGATAGGCTCCATTGAAACATGACGAGAAGCAAGGTGCACCATGTCTCCAAGATGCTAGGCTCCATCTAAATACCTTAAACCCACCATATTTTGTAGATGGCGGGTTTACATTCAAGGTCCACCACTTATCCAACCTATAAGTCTATATCTTAAAGGTTTTTCTTTCTTACCACTTGGAGTGAGCATGATAGGTTTTATATGGGGGTTTGGTTCCAAGCTCCACCACTTGTCCAAGCTAACTCTATTGAAACAGAGAGAGAAGCAAAGGTCCACCACTTGTCCAAGCTAGGCTCCATTGAAACATGGAGAGAAGGATGCTCCACCATTTGTCCAAGATAGGCTCCATTGAAACATGACGAGAAGCAAGTTGCACCATGTCGTAGATGAGGGGTTTACATTCATGTATTAAACCCATGATATGTCGTAGACGAGGGGTTTACATTCAAGGTCCAACACTTGTCCACGCTATTATTGGTAGTAGCCTGAGTGGTTCGTTCTCAAGATTCACCACTTTTCCACTCTATGTCATTATATTAAGAATATGTGGGTGTTAAGGTCCACCACTTGTACAACCTATAAGGCTACATCTTCAAGGTTATTCTTTCTTACCACTTGGAGGGACCATGATAGGTTTTACATGGGGGTTTGGTTTCAAGTTCCACCACTTGTCCAAGCTAACTCTATTGAATTATAGAGAGAAGCAAAGGTCCACCACTTGTCTAAGCTAGGCTCCATTGAAACATGGAGAGAAGGATGCTCCATCATTTCTCGAAGCTAACTCTATTGAAACATGGGGGGTTTACGTTCAAGGTCCACCACTTGTCCAAGCTATTACCGCTAGTAGCATGAGTGGTTTTGTCTCAAGATTCACCACTTTATCACTCTATGTCATTATATTAAGGATGTCTGGGTGTTAAGGTCCACCACTTGTCCAACCTATAAGGCTATATCTTAAAGGTTATTCGTTTCACGACTTGCAGTGACCATCATAGGTTTTACATTGGGGTTTGGTTCCAAGGTCCACCACTTGTCCAAGCTAACTCTATTGAAACATAGAGAGAAGAAAAGGTCCACCACTTGTGCAAGCTAGGGTCCATTGAAACATGGAGAGAAGGATGCTCCACCATTTTTCCAAGATAGGCTCCATTGAAACATGAAGAGAAGCAAGGTGCACCATGTCTCCAAGATGCTAGGCTCCATCTAAATACCTTAAACCCACGATATTTCGTAGATGGGGGGTTTACATTTAAGTCCACCACTTGTCCAACCTATTATCGCTAGTAGCATGAGTATTTTGCTCTCAAGATTCACCACTTTTCCACTCTATGCCATTATATTAAGAATATCTATGTGTTAAGGTCCACCACTTGTCCAACCTATAAGGATATATCATTAAGGTTATTCTTTCTCACCACTTGGAGTGAACATTATAGGTTTTACATGGGGGTTTGGTTCCAAGGTCCACCACTTGTCCAAGCTAATTCTATTGAAACATAGAGAGAAACAAAGGTCCACTACTTGTCCAAGCTAGGCTCCATTGAAAGATGGAGAGAACGATGCTCCACCATTTGTCGAAGCTAAGTCTATTGAAACATGGGGGGTTTACATTCAAGTTCCACCACTTGTCCAAGCTATTATCGCTAGTAGCATGAGTGGTTTTGTCTCAAAATTCACCACTTTTTCACTCTATGCCATTATATTAAGAATATTTGGGTGTTAAGGTCCACCACTTGTCCAACCTATAAGGCTATATTTTAAAGGTTATTATTTCTCACCACTTGGAGTGAGCATGATAGGTTTTACATGGGGTTTTGAGTTCCAAGGTTTACCACTTGTCCAAGCAAACTCTATTGAATCATAGAGAGAAGCAAAGGTCCACCACTTGTCCAAGCTAGACTCCATTGAAACATGGAGAGAAGGATGCTACCATTTGTCCAAGATAGGCTCCATTGAAACATGACGAGAAGCAAGCTGCACCATGTCTCCAAGATGCTAGGCTCCAACGCAAAACATTAAACCCATGATATGTCGTAGATGGGGGTTTACATTCAAGGTCCAAAACTTGTCCAAGCTATTATTGGTAGTAGCCTGAGTGGTTTGGTCTCAAGATTCACCACTTTTACACTCTATGTTATTATATTAAGAATATGTGGGTGTTAAGGTCCACCACTTGTCCAACCTATAATGCTACATCTTAAACGGTTATTCTTTCTACCACTTGGAGTGACCATGATAGGTTTTACATGGGGGTTTGGTTCCAAGGTCCACCACTGTCCAAGCTAACTCTATTGAAACAGAGAGAGAAGCAAAGCTCCACCACTTGTCCAAGCTGGGCTCTATTGAAACATGCAGAGAAGGATGCTCCACCATTTGTCCAAGATAGGCTGCATTGAAACATGACAAGAAGCAAGCTTCACCATGTCTCCAAGATGCCAAGCTCCATCGAAAAACATTAAATTCACGATATGTCGTAGATAAGGGGTTTACATTTAAGGTCCAACACTTGTCCAAGCTATTATTGGTAGTAGCCTGAGTGGTTTGGTCTCAAGATTCACCACTTTTCCACTCTATGTCATTATATTAAGAATATGTGTGTGTTAAGGTCCACCACTTGTCCAACCTATAAGGCTACATCTTAAAGGTTATTCTTTCTTACCACTTGGAGTGACCATGATAGATTTTACATCGGGGTTTGGTTCCAAGGTCCACCACTTGTCCAAGCTAACTCTATTGAAACATAGAGAGAAACAAAGGTCCACCACTTGTTCAAGCTAGGCTCCATTGAAACATGGAGAGAAGGATGGTCCACCATTTGTTCAAGATAGGCTCCATTGAAACATGACGAGAAGCAAGCTGCACCATGTCTCCAAGATGCTAAGCTCCATCGACATACATTAAACCCACGATATTTCGTAGATGAGGGTTCACATTCAAGGTCCACCACTTGTCCAAGCTATTATTGCTACTAGTTTGAGTGGTTTGGTCTCAAGATTCACCACTTTTATTCAGAATATGTGGGTGTTAAGGTCCACCACTTGTCCAACCTATAAGGCTACATCTTAAAGCTTATTCTTTCTCACGACTTGGAGTGACCATGATAGGTTTTACATGGGGGTTTGGTTCCAAGGTCCACCACTTGTCCAAGAAAACTCTATTGAAACATAGAGAGAAGCAAAGGTACACCACTTGTCCAAGCTAGGGTCCATTGAAACATGGAGAGAAGGATGCTCCACCTTTTGTCCAAGATACGCTCCATTGAAACATGAAGAGAAGCAAGCTACACCATGTCTCCAAGATGCTAATCTCCATTGAAATACCTTAAACCCATGATATTTCGTACATGGGGGGTTTACATTCAAGGTCCACCACTTGTCCAACCTATTATCACTAGTAGCATGAGTTGTTTGGTCTCAAGATTCACCACTTTTCCACTCTATGTCATTATATTAAGAAGATCTGGGTGTAAAGGTCCACCACTTTTCCAACCTATAAGGCTATATCTTAAAGGGTATTCTTTCTAATCAGTTGGAATGACCATGATAGGTTTTACATAGGGGTTTGGTTCCAAGGTCCACCACTTGTCCAAGATAACTCTATTGAAACATAGAGAGAAGCAAAGGTCCACCACTTGTCCAAGCTAGGGTCCATTGAAACATGGAGAGAAGGATGCTCCACCATTTGTCCAAGATAAGCTCCATTGAAACATGAAGAGAAGCAAGCTGCACCACGTCTCCAAGATGCTAAGATCCATTGAAATACCTTACACCCACGATATTTTGTACATGAGGAGTTTACATTCAAGGTCCACCACTTGTCCAACCTATTATCCTTCGTAGCATGAGTGGTTTGGTCTCAAGATTCACCACTTTTCCACTCTCTGTTGTTATATTAAGAAGATCTAGGTTTTAAGGTGGACCACTTGTCCAACCTATAAGGCTAGATCTTGAAGGGTATTATTTATCACCACTTGGAATGACCATGATATGTTTTACATGGGGGTTTGGTTCCAAGGTCCACCACTTGTCCAAGCTAACTCTATGGAAACATAGAGAGAAGCAAAGGTCCATCACTTGTCCAAGCTAGGCTCCATTGAGACATTTAGAGAAGGATGATCCCCCATTGGTGGAAGATAGGCTCCATTGAAACATGAAGAGAAGCAAGCTGCACCATGTCTCCAAGATGCTAGGCTTCATCAAAATACCTTAAACCCAGGATATTTTGTACATGGGGGGTTTACATTCAAGGGCCACCACTTGTCCAAGCTATTATCACTAGTAGCATGAGTGATTTTGTGTCAAGATTCACTACTTTTCCACTCTATGTAATTATATTAAGAATATATGGGTGTTAAGGTCCACCACTTGTCCAACCTATAAGTTTATATGTTAATGGTTATTCTTACTTACCACTTGGAGTGACCATGATAGGTTTTATATGGGGGTTTGGTTCCAAGCTCCACCACTTGTCCAAGCTAACTCTATTGAAACTGAGAGAGGATCAAAGGTCCACCACTTGTCCAAGCTAGGCTCCATTGAAACATGGAGAGAAGGATGCTCCACCATTTGTCCAAGATAGGCTCCATTGAAACATGACGAGAAGCAAGCTGCACCATGTCTCCAAGATGCTACGCTCCAACGAAAAACATTAAACCCATGATATGTCATAGATCAGGGGTTTACATTCAAGGTCCAAAACTTGTCCAAGGTATTATTGGTAGTAGCCTGAGTGGTTTGGTCTCAAGATTCACCACTTTTCCACTCTATGTCATTATATTAAGAATATGTGGGTGTTGATGTCCACCACTTGTCCAACCTATAAGGCTACATCTTAAAGGTTATTCTTTCGTACCACTTGGAGTGACCATGATAGGTTTTACATGGGGTTTTGGTTCCAAGGTCCACCACTTGTCCAAGCTAACTCTATTGAATCATAGAGAGAAGAAAAGGTCCACCACTTGTCCAAGCTAGGCTCCATTGAAACATGGAGAGAAGGATGCTCCACGATTTGTCGAAGCTAACTCTATTGTAACATGGGGGGTTTACGTTCAAGGTCCACCACTTTTCCAAGCTATTACCGCTAGTAGCATGAGTGGTTTTGTCTCAAGATTCACCACTTTTTCACTCTATATCATTATGTTAAGAACATTTGGGTGTTAAGGTCCACCACTTGTCCAACCTATAAGACTATATCTTAAAGGTTATTCTTTCTCACGACTTGGAGTGACCTTGATAGGTTTTACATTGGGGTTTGGTTCCAAGGTCCACCACTTGCCCAAAGCTAACTCTATTGAAACATAGAGAGAAGCAAACGTCCACCACTTGTCCAAGCTAGGGTCCATTGAAACATGGAGAGAAGGATGCTCCACCATTTGTCCAAGATAGGCTCCATTGAAACATGAAGAGAAGCAAGGTGCACCATGTCTCCAAGATGCTATGCTCCATCTAAATACCTTAATCCCACCATATTTTGTAAATGGGGGGTTTACATTCAAGGTCCACCACTTATCCAACCTATAAGTCTATATCTTAAAGGTTATTCTTTCTTACCACTTGGAGTGACCATGATAGGTTCCAAGCTCCACCACTTGTCCAAGCTAACTCTATTGAAACAGAGAGAGAAGCAAAGGTCCAACACTTGTCCAAGCTAGGCTCCATTGAAACATGGAGCGAAGGATGCTCCACCATTTGTCCAAGATAGGCTCCATTGAAACATGACGAGAAGCAAGCTGCACCATGTCGTAGATGAGGGGTTTACATTCATGTATTAAACCCATGATATGTCGTAGATGAGGGGTTTACATTCAAGGTCCAACACTTGTCCAAGCTCTTATTGGTAGTAGCCTGAGTGGTTTGGTCTCAAGATTCACCACTTCTCCACTCTATGGCATTATATTAAGAATATGTGGGTGTTAAGGTCCACCACTTGTACAACCTATAAGGCTACATCTTCAAGGTTATTCTTTCTTACCACTTGGAGTGACCATGATAGGTTTTACATGGGGGTTTGGTTTCAAGTTCCACCACTTGTCCAAGCTAACTCTACTGAATTATAGAGAGAAGCAAAGGTCCACCACTTGTCTAAGCTAGGCTCCATTGAAACATGGAGAGAAGGATGCTCCACCATTTGTCGAAGCTAACTCTATTGAAACATGGGGGGTTTACGTTCAAGGTCCACCACTTGTCCAAGCTATTACCACTAGTAGCATGAGTGGCTTTTTCTCAAGATTTACCACTTTATCACTCTATGTCATTATATTAAAGATGTCTGGGTGTTAAGGTCCACCACTTGTCCAACCTATAAGGCTGTATCTTAAAGGTTATTCGTTCTCACGACTTGCAGTGACCATGATAGGTTTTACATTGGGGTTTGGTTCCAAGGTCCACCACTTGTCCAAGCTAACTCTATTGAAACATAGAGAGAAGCAAAGGTCCACCACTTGTGCAATCTAGGGTCCATTGAAACATGGAGAGAAGGATGATCCACCATTTGTCCAAGATAGGCTCCATTGAAACATGAAGAGAAGCAAGGTGCACCATGTCTCCAAGCTACTAGGCTCCATCTAAATACCTTAAACCCACTATATTTTGTAGATGGGAGGTTTACATTCAAGGTCCACCACTTGTCCAACGTATTATCGCTAGTAGCATGAGTACTTTGCTCTCAAGATTCACTACTTTTCCACTCTATGCCATTATATTAAGAATATCTGGGTGTTAAGGTCCACCACTTGTCCAACCTATAACGATATATGATTAGGGTTATTCTTTCTCACCACTTGGAGTGAACATGATAGGTTTTAGATGGGGGTTTGGTTCCAAGGTCCACCACTTGTCCAAGCTAACTCTATTGAAACATAGAGAGAAACAAAGGTCCACTACTTGTCCAAGCTAGGATCCATTGAAAGATGAAGAGAACGATGCTCCACCATCTTTACGAAGCTAAGTCTATTGAAACATGGGGGGTTTACGTTCAAGTTCCACCACTTGTCCAAGCTATTATCGCTAGTAGCATGAGTGGTTTTGTCTCAAAATTCACCACTTTTTCACTCTATGTCATTACGTTAAGAATATTTGGGTGTTAAGGTCCAACACTTGTCCAACCTATAAGGCTATATTTTAAAGGTTATTCTTTCTCACCACTTGGAGTGAGCATGATAGGTTTTACATGGGGGTTTGAGTTCCAAGGTCCACCACTTGTCCAAGCAAACTCTATTGAATCATAGAGAGAAGCAAAGGTCCACCACTTGTCCAAGCTACGCTCTATTGAAACATGGAGAGAAGGATGCTCCACCATTTGTCCAAGATAGGCTCCATTGAAACATGACGAGAAGCAAGCTGCACCATGTCTCCAAGATGCTAGGCTCCAATGAAAAACATTAAACCCATGATATGTCGTAGATGAGGGGTTTACATTCAAGGTCCAAAACTTGTCCAAGCTATTATTGGTAGTAGCTTGAGTGGTTTGCTCTCAAGATTCACCACTTTTCCACTCTATGTCATTATATTAAGAATATGTGGATGTTAAGGTCCACCACTTGTCCAACCTATAATGCTACATCTTAAAGGTTATTCTTTCGTACCACTTGGAGTGACCATGATAGGTTTTACATGGGGGTTTGGTTCCAAGGTCCACCACTTGTCCAAGCTAACTCTATTGAAACAGAGAGACAAGCAAAGGTCCACCACTTGTCTAAGCTAGGCTCCATTGAAACATGGAGAGAAGGATGCTCCACCATTTGTCGAAGCTAACTCTATTGAAACATGGGGGGTTTACGTTCAAGGTCCACAATTTTTCCAAGCTATGACCGCTAGTAGCATGAGTGGTTTTGTCTCAAGATTCACCACTTTTTCACTCTATGTCATTATGTTAAGAACATTTGGGTGTTAAGGTCCACCACTTGTGCAACCTATAAGACTATATCTTAAAGGTTATTCTTTCTCACGACTTGGAGTGACCATGATAGGTTTTACATTGGGGTTTGGTTCCAAGGTCCACCACTTGTCCAAGCTAACTCTATTGAAACAAAGAGAGAAGCAAACCTCCACCACTTGTCCAAGCTAGGGTCCATTGAAACATGGAGAGAAGGATGCTCCACTATTTGTCCAAGATAGGCTCCATTGAAACATGACGAGAAGCAAGGTGCACCATGTCTCCAAGATGCTAGGCTCCATCTAAATACCTTAAACCCACCATATTTTGTAGATGGCGGGTTTACATTCAAGGTCCACCACTTATCCAACCTATAAGTCTATATCTTAAAGGTTTTTCTTTCTTACCACTTGGAGTGAGCATGATAGGTTTTATATGGGGGTTTGGTTCCAAGCTCCACCACTTGTCCAAGCTAACTCTATTGAAACAGAGAGAGAAGCAAAGGTCCACCACTTGTCCAAGCTAGGCTCCATTGAAACATGGAGAGAAGGATGCTCCACCATTTGTCCAAGATAGGCTCCATTGAAACATGACGAGAAGCAAGTTGCACCATGTCGTAGATGAGGGGTTTACATTCATGTATTAAACCCATGATATGTCGTAGACGAGGGGTTTACATTCAAGGTCCAACACTTGTCCATGCTATTATTGGTAGTAGCCTGAGTGGTTCGTTCTCAAGATTAACCACTTTTCCACTCTATGTCATTATATTAAGAATATGTGGGTGTTAAGGTCCACCACTTGTACAACCTATAAGGCTACATCTTCAAGGTTATTCTTTCTTACCACTTGGAGGGACCATGATAGGTTTTACATGGGGGTTTGGTTTCAAGTTCCACCACTTGTCCAAGCTAACTCTATTGAATTATAGAGAGAAGCAAAGGTCCACCACTTGTCTAAGCTAGGCTCCATTGAAACATGGAGAGAAGGATGCTCCATCATTTCTCGAAGCTAACTCTATTGAAACATGGGGGGTTTACGTTCAAGGTCCACCACTTGTCCAAGCTATTACCGCTAGTAGCATGAGTGGTTTTGTCTCAAGATTCACCACTTTATCACTCTATGTCATTATATTAAGGATGTCTGGGTGTTAAGGTCCACCACTTGTCCAACCTATAAGGCTATATCTTAAAGGTTATTCGTTCTCACGACTTGCAGTGACCATCATAGGTTTTACATTGGGGTTTGGTTCCAAGGTCCACCACTTGTCCAAGCTAACTCTATTGAAACATAGAGAGAAGAAAAGGTCCACCACTTGTGCAAGCTAGGGTCCATTGAAACATGGAGAGAAGGATGCTCCACCATTTTTCCAAGATAGGCTCCATTGAAACATGAAGAGAAGCAAGGTGCACCATGTCTCCAAGCTGCTAGGCTCCATCTAAATACCTTAAACCCACGATATTTCGTAGATGGGGGGTTTACATTCAATGTCCACCACTTGTCCAACCTATTATCGCTAGTAGCATGAGTATTTTGCTCTCAAGATTCACCACTTTTCCACTCTATGCCATTATATTAAGAATATCTATGTGTTAAGGTCCACCACTTGTCCATCCTATAAGGATATATCATTAAGGTTATTCTTTCTCACCACTTGGAGTGAACATGATAGGTTTTACATGGGGGTTTGGTTCCAAGGTCCACCACTTGTCCAAGCTAGCTCTATTGAAACATAGAGAGAAACAAAGGTCCACTACTTGTCCAAGCTAGGCTCCATTGAAAGATGGAGAGAACGATGCTCCACCATTTGTCGAAGCTAAGTCTATTGAAACATGGGGGGTTTACATTCAAGTTCCACCACTTGTCCAAGCTATTATCGCTAGTAGCATGAGTGGTTTTGTCTCAAAATTCACCACTTTTTCACTCTATGCCATTATATTAAGAATATTTGGGTGTTAAGGTCCACCACTTGTCCAACCTATAAGGCTATATTTTAAAGGTTATTATTTCTCACCACTTGGAGTGAGCATGATAGGTTTTACATGGGGTTTTGAGTTCCAAGGTTTACCACTTGTCCAAGCAAACTCTATTGAATCATAGAGAGAAGCAAAGGTCCACCACTTGTCCAAGGTAGACTCCATTGAAACATGGAGAGAAGGATGCTATACCATTTGTCCAAGATAGGCTCCATTGAAACATGACGAGAAGCAAGCTGCACCATGTCTCCAAGATGCTAGGCTCCAACGCAAAACATTAAACCCATGATATGTCGTAGATGCGGGGTTTACATTCAAGGTCCAAAACTTGTCCAAGCTATTATTGGTAGTAGCCTGAGTGGTTTGGTCCCAAGATTCACCACTTTTCCACTCTATGTTATTATATTAAGAATATGTGGGTATTAAGGTCCACCACTTGTCCAACCTATAATGCTACATCTTAAACGTTATTCTTTCGTACCACTTGGAGTGACCATGATAGGTTTTACATGGGGGTTTGGTTCCAAGGTCCACCACTTGCCCAAGCTAACTCTATTGAAACAGAGAGAGAAGCAAAGCTCCACGGCTTGTCCAAGCTGGGCTCTATTGAAACATGCAGAGAAGGATGCTCCACCATTTGTCCAAGATAGGCTGCATTGAAACATGACAAGAAGCAAGCTTCACCATGTCTCCAAGATGCCAAGCTCCATCGAAAAACATTAAACTCACGATATGTCGTAGATAAGGGGTTTACATTTAAGGTCCAACACTTGTCCAAGATATTATTGGTAGTAGCCTGAGTGGTTTGGTCTCAAGATTCACCACTTTTCCACTCTATGTCATTATATTAAGAATATGTGTGTGTTAAGGTCCACCACTTGTCCAACCTATAAGGCTACATCTTAAAGGTTATTCTTTCTTACCACTTGGAGTGACCATGATAGATTTTACATCGGGGTTTGGTTCCAAGGTCCACCACTTGTCCAAGCTAACTCTATTGAAACATAGAGAGAAACAAAGGTCCACCACTTGTTCAAGCTAGGCTCCATTGGAACATGGAGAGAAGGATGGTCCACCATTTGTTTAAGATAGGCTCCATTGAAACATGACGAGAAGCAAGCTGCACCATGTCTCCAAGATGCTAAGCTCCATCGACATACATTAAACCCACGATATTTCGTAGATGAGGGTTCACATTCAAGGTCCACCACTTGTCCAAGCTATTATTGCTACTAGTTTGAGTGGTTTGGTCTCAAGATTCACCACTTTTATTCAGAATATGTGGGTGCTAAGGTCCACCACTTGTCCAACCTATAAGGCTACATCTTAAAGCTTATTCTTTCTCACGACTTGGAGTGACCATGATAGGTTTTACATGGGGGTTTGGTTCCAAGGTCCACCACTTGTCCAAGAAAACTCTATTGAAACATAGAGAGAAGCAAAGGTCCACCACTTGTCCAAGCTAGGGTCCATTGAAACATGGAGAGAAGGATGCTCCACCTTTTGTCCAAGATACGCTCCATTGAAACATGAAGAGAAGCAAGCTACACCATGTCTCCAAGATGCTAATCTCCATTGAAATACCTTAAACCCATGATATTTCGTACATGGGGGGTTTACATTCAAGGTCCACCACTTGTCCAACCTATTATCACTAGTAGCCTGAGTTGTTTGGTCTCAAGATTCACCACTTTTATTAAGAATATGTGGGTGTTAAGAGCCACCACTTGTCCAACATTTAAGGCTACATCTTAAAGGTTATTCTTTCTTCCCACTTGGAGTGACCATGATAGGTTTTACATGGGGGTTTGGTTCCAAGTTTCACCACTTGTCCAAGCTAACTCTATTGAAACAAAGGTCGACCACTTGTCCAAGCTAGGCTCCATTGAAACATGGAGAGAACGATGCTCCACCATTTGTCGAAGCTAAGACTATTGAAACATGGGGGGTTTACGTTCAAGGTCCACCACTTGTCCAAGCTATTATCGCTAGTAGCATGAGTGGTTTTATCTCAAGATTTACCACTTTTTCACTCTATGTCATTATATTAAGAATATTTGGGTATTAAGGTCCACCACTTGTCCAACCTATAAGGCTATATCTTAAAGGTTATTCTTTCTCACCACTTGGAGTGACCATGATAGGTTTTACATGGGGGTTTGGTTCCAAGGTCCACCACTTGTCCAAGCTATCTCTATTGAATCATAGAGATCAGCAAAGGTCCACCACTTGTCCAAGCTAGGGTCCATTGAAACATGGATAGAAGGATGCTCCACTATTTGTCCAAGATCGACTCCATTGAAACATGAAGAGAAGCAAGTTGCACCATGTCTCCAAGATGCTAGGCTTCATCCAAATACCTTAAACCCACGATATTTTGTACATGGGGGGTTTACATTCAAGTACCACCACTT
Organism: Adiantum capillus-veneris; assembly: GCF_014529385.1. Taxonomy (NCBI): domain Eukaryota; kingdom Viridiplantae; phylum Streptophyta; class Polypodiopsida; order Polypodiales; family Pteridaceae; genus Adiantum; species Adiantum capillus-veneris. The sequence goes on along the minus strand of NC_140940.1, from coordinate 22,685,417 downwards.
GTCCAAGCTATTATCGCTAGTAGCATGAGTGGTTTTGTCTCAAGATTCACCACTTTTCCACTCTATGTCATTATATTAAGAATATGTGGGTGTTAAGGTCCACCACTTGTCCAACCTATAAGTCTATATCTTAAAGGTTATTCTCTCTTACCACTTGGAGTGACCATGATAGGTTTTACATGGGGATTTGGTTCCAAGGTCCACCACTTGTTCAAGCTAACTCTATTGAAAGAGAGAGAGAAGCAAAGGTCCACCACTTGTCCAAGCTAGGCTCCATTGAAACATGGAGAGAAGGATTCTCCACCACTTGTCCAAGATAGGCTCCATTGAAACATGACGAGAAGCAAGCTGCACCATGTCTCCAAGATGCTAGCCTCCATTGAAAAACATTAAACCCACGATATGTCGTAGATGAGGGGTTTAAATTCAAGGTCCAACACTTGTCCAAGCTATTGTTGGTAGTAGCCTTAGAGGTTTGGTCTCAAGATTCACCACTTTTCCAGTCTATGCCATTATATTAAGAATATCTGGTTGTTAAGGTCCACCACTTGTCCAACCTATAAGGATATATCATTAAGGTTATTCTTTCTCACCACTTGGAGTGACCATGATAGGTCTTACATGGGGGTTTGGTTCCAAGGTCCACCACATGTCCAAGCTACCTCTATTGAAACATAGAGAGAAACAAACGTCCACCACTTGTCCAAGCTAGGCTCCATTGAAACATGGAGAGAACGATGCTCCACCATTTGTCGAAGCTAAGTCTATTGAAACATGGGGGGTTTACGTTCAAGGTCCACCAGTTGTCCAAGCTATTATCGCTAGTAGCATGAGTGGTTTTGTCTCAAGATTCACCACTTTATCACTCTATGTCATTATATTAAGAATATTTGGGTGTTAAGGTCCACCACTTGTCCAACCTATAAGGCTATATCTTAAAGGTTATTCTTTCTCACCACTTGGAGTGACCATGATAGGTTTTACATGGGGGTTTGGTTCCAAGGTCCACCACTTGAATCATAGAGAAAAGCAAAGGTCCACCACTTGTCCAAGCTAGGCTCCATTGAAACATGGAGAGAAGGATGCTCCACCATTTGTCCAAGATAGGCTCCATTGAAACATGAAGAGAAGCAAGGTGCACCATCTCTCCAAGATGCTAGGCTCCATCAAAATACCTTAAACCCACGATATTTCGTAGATGGGGGGATTACTTTCAAGGTCCACCACTTGTCCAAGCTATTATTGCTAGTAGCATGGTTTGGTCTCAAGATTCACCAGCTTTCCACTCTATGTAATTACATTAAGAATATCTTGGTGTTAAGGTCCACCACTTGTCCAACCTATAAGGCTATATCTTAAATGATATTTTTCCTCACCACTTGGAATGTGCATGATATGTTTTACATGGGGTTTTGCTCCAAGGTGCACCACTTGTCCAAGCTAGATCTATTACATATATATTATACATACAATATTCAACTAGATTCCCTACCTATCATGTCCAGTAGCATGGATGCTGTAGCTTTAAGGTCCACCACTTGTCCAACCTTTACTCTTTTATGTAAGGGAGATCTCGCTATAAATTCAAAACCTTCCCGCCTAAATTTAAAATTCAAAATCTGATTGCCTAAATTTAAAATATCCCTCCCAAATTTTAAATATCCCGCCTAAATTTTAAAATATCCCGCCCAAATTGTACAATTCAAACTCACTACAAGAGGTTGTGTGCTCTTGTGACGCTGTTAGCGACGGAAATACACTGGGTTTTTATAACCCCCGGCGTTGCTAAATCCGTCACTACGAGCGTCGCTACGAGAGCGTCGCTATATGCGTCGCTATAAGCTTATAGCGACGTTTACACTGCAGACTATAGCGACGCTCATAGCGACGCTACAGAGCCATAAATAGCGACGGTTATAGCGACGCCCGAGAGAATTTTTTTTTGGTGGCAGGGCATTGAATGCCCTGCCACCCATCAACCATATTGTACTTGATTCACTTTTTTTAAAAAGTGCAAGGGTAGATAATAGACCCAAAATAGTCACCCACAAGACGCATTGTTTGCAAAATTGACAATTGTACACATCATAGGCAAAATGAATTGATTGGCAAATGTAATAATGACAATTGTACAGCATCATAGGCATAAAGAATTGATTGGCAAAAGGAACTGCGGTGACAAATGTAATAATATACATGGTTCAAAAAGACGTATAAAATCCGTCTCATGATATATAAGCTATGAGAAACCCTAAACTAATGCTATCTAGCTACGGCTAAACTCACGTCGTCTATTCAGACGTCTCATCGCGTCCAAGCGGCGTATCTGTCGGATTCTGCAAAAAAAGACAATAAGACAGCTTTCAGTAAGTATAAACATATAACGACATTTATAAAACAATACAAAAAATAAAAAAGAGTAAACCCTAATACTAACCATGCCGCCGCGAGAACTGAGAATGTCCAGCAGGGGGTTTAAGCCCTTCCTGTGTGGGATCACGTACGGTGTACTCGTGCTCGTACGGTGTGGGATCACGTCCTGTCATCGACCATTGTCAAAACATACAAAGATTTCATTATGTTAGAATTAAAAAACTCATAAATCCTAAACTATCGAATATAAAGAGCAATGTGAAAACACTTACAAAATCGGCCTCAAATGATGCCCATCCACCGCTCCCCAAGTGGTGCGAGCTCCCTGCCTCTACTCACGCTCTGGCTGCATCCTTTTGTTGCTTCCACTTGTCGGGATTCTCATGCGCTGCTTTCTTCGCATTCTTCCAATCTTCTTTGGCCAGCCAATCTGGCCTGTTTCACCCATCCTTGATTGATTTTTGCACTTCGGAACGCTTGTGTTTGCAGTATTCGCGCATTCAAATCTTCATCAGGTCTTCATTGAAGCGCTGATCCCGTGTTGGAACGGGAAACTCATCATGAAGTATGCTGATGACTCTGTTTTTTAAATCACTTGGTACTTCACTCCATTTGTTTAGTATGTAGTGTCTAAACAGCTGAGAGCAAAGACCACGCATGCGCGAGATCACCTTCTTGCCATCATCATCCATGATGATGCCACTGCTGAAGTCGATGGAGTAAGACAAGCCCTCTGGCCGGTGACGCGTGAACCTGGGTGTCCCTACAGGGGTCTCTAGCGGGTGTCGATGGGGGTACGGACGTCAGGTGTCTCCACCGGCGTCTGGGCCCCGAAGCGAGGAGTGTCGAGTGGGGTGGCTCCTGCCGGAGTAGGTAGAGGTGTGTAGCTTCTAGGAACAGTCAGTTGTGCAAAACCTGGCGTAGATGGCGATGCTGTGGCTGGTGTGAAGCTCGTCTCGTCGACGCCGAAGCTTCGGAGCGCGCCGAATGCTCCGAAAGAGAGGGACATGCGGATGGAGTAGGAACTCACGATGATGCGCCAGAGCGATGACGCTCCACGTACCACTGTCTCTGCTGCGGTGACAAAGAAGAAAGAAACTCCTCATCATCCATACCTGCATTAAACACACGAATATTTAAACTTAATATTGAATGAATAGAGTAGACAATGACGCAAAGACCATTAAATACAATGATGTAATGACGCATATAAATACAATGACGCAATGAATTGAGTGATAGAAGAGGCAAGTTGAAAACTCAGAATTTTCAATCAAAAGATGTGAGCGCGAGTAGAAAAGAGCGTTATACACCATGGAAGGTACTTAGAGAGCCAGAGCTTTTAGAACACGGAGCAAAATTGTTCAAATACAATATTTGTGGCTTTATGAGATCTCTCTCTCATCCTCGCATAACTCAGCATAACTTCCTATATCTATATAGAGCTCTCCGTTTAAACACATATCCTCTGTTTCATTTTGTAGCTCCTCTGCATGCACCCCATATAGAGTAGTAGCATCTTGATGCTCGTCTGGCACCACCGCAGCGGCTTCTGATTGAGCATCTTCTCTGATCTCCTCCATTGATGTTGTTGTGATTGGCACATGGCAGCCTTCATACTTCCTTGCACTACGAGGGGCTACCTCTATGACGTACCACCAGTTTGATGTAGACTTTGTAGGATGAAATATTACCTGCCAGAGCCACATAACTTACATGAGAGCTTTCAAGCACATAACTTGTAAAAGGGGGATGTTAACTATTTACATACTTACTTGTTCACAATGCTCGGGTAGTACGAAAGTGTCTCTTAGGTTTGTAGATCCATTGCACCAGCTTTGCAAGTTTGTAGATTGTGTTACGGATGTCGAGAGACAAACATCCCTCAATGGCAACCGGTAAAATAAACTGTAAAGTATGTGCAGCAATGATATTAAAGTCCACATTTTATGCAATGATATTAAAGTCCACTATGAACGTACCTGACACATTTTATGCCAATCGTGTGACTTCAAACCGGTAAGCTTTCCTTCTTTAGTAAAACACATTCGGAGCGAGTGCATTACGCTAGTGGGGGTCCGCAAATATCGAATGGTCTCTTTTACTTTGCGTTCTTGGGCTCCTGTGAAAATCCATGGTGCTTTAGGGAGTTTTATGGATCCATTAGACGCTGTTTGGGGCCAATATTGCTCCATACGATCCACATTTCTAAGGTCAACTCTGGCTCCCAAAGTATCTTTCTTGCCGGTCAGATGGTCCCATAGTAGATTACCCACATTCTTGAATATGTGCATTGGATCGAGCAAGTGATTGATCATGAGTCGGGGCCAGTATGGTAACTTGTACCATAGAGATAGTCTCTTCATCCCTGGAGGCAATCCGTCATCGCACATCTCCTTCTGCTCTAACCATGCTTGTGCAGACATCCTTGGTGGCTCTCTTCCCAAAAAGCCGTCACATAACACATGATTCTCTGGAAGATACGCTTGATGACCTTCGTAGATTTGCTTCTTCAGTGAGGGTGCCCTACGTGCATTCAGTCTAGGTCCACATGTGACACATGCTCTGTATCCGCTTGTTTGAAGCCCTGCATGTATACACATGATAATAGATCAACTATGGGAAAAAACAAGATTTACAGTGTCTGAGTGAGGAGTGTCAATAGATCACCTGAGCATTCTGTTAGCCCGGGATAGTCATGCATGGTCCACATTAGAATGCCTCTGATCAAAGCATTCCGTCATCCTGTGTGTCGGCTCATATCCACCACCTCTATGCCAATCCACAATTGTTGTAGCTCTTCCAATAGTGGACGAAGATACACATCCATATTCCCCACTTTATATCGCCCTGGCAAAATCAAGCTTAGCCATAGGTGCCCCTTCTTCGTAGTCAACCACGGGGGAATGTTGTAGTTGACGATGACAACGGGCCATACACTGTAAGATGTTGATCTTTGACCAAATGGATTTACGCCATCCATAGCCAGGCCTAAGCGCAAATTTCGAGCTTCCCTGGCAAAATCCGACCGTGTTCCATCTATATGTTTCCACGCTACGCAATCTACAGGAATTCGTAGCACACCATCCGAAGATTTATTCTCCTCATGCCATGATGCTAGGGCGGCCATGGACTTACATTCGAAGAAATGCTTGATGCGAGGAAGCAAAGGAAAATGTCGCAAAACCTTTTGTGGAATTTTTGTCCCGTGGAGATCTACTCGATATCTTTCGGAATCACATTTCGGACACTTCTCCATGTCTATGTATTCCCCTCTGAAAAGAATGCAGTCATTAGGACAAGCGTGGATAGAATTGTAATCCATCCCCAAGTTTCGCAAAATATTTCTTGCTTCATCTCGGGAATCTAGCATCACATTGTCAGCTGGTAGTATGTGCTCTTTCAGCAATCTACACAACATAAAAATATGATACAGTCGTGTAAAAATCTATCAGATCATTATACATTTAGAGTTTTATTAAAGTAAACTAATTGTAATAGATCACCTGAAAAGCGTTGTGACGCTAGTGTCACTCCATCCAAACTCTGCCTGCATGTTGAGAAGAACCAGGAGTGCTTTCAATCTAGACATACGTGCTCCATTATACAATGGCATATCGGCTTCACTTTTCATATCATCATAGATAAGCCTTTCTAAATCCATGATCGTCTCGATCATTTCATCAATCTCGGGCTCAAACATTGCCTCGTTGGGAATGTGCTCTGCATGATCATCTCCCAAGCTGTCAGAGGCTACATCTTGTGGCCTCACATATGCTGCTTGACCAAAGCGCCTGCGAACACGTCTATTGGGTTGCAAGATTGCTGCTTGTTGGCCAGCGTCAGAGTCCCACGAGTTATAATTGGCAACAACTCGATCTATAATAGATGGATCGAACTCGCCAAATTTGCGAACGTGCTGCAAAGAAACACGTCTTGTCCATCGCACAGCATGCTTGCATTGATTACAAGGACATAAGACCCTCGTTGAGAGATAGGTGTTTCGGTTGGACGGTCCCACATCCTCGTCACTACTCATAATGAGGATAAAAAACTTATAACCTGGACAACAAATTTAATATTCTATTTGCATTCTTCATCTTATCTCTCTGTGTGTGTGTGTGTGTGTGTGTGTGTGTGTGTGTGTGTGTGTGTGTGTGTGTGTGTGTGTCTCTCTGTCTCTCTCTCTCTCTCTCTCGCTCTCTCTCTCTCTCTCTCTCTCTCTCTCTCTCTCTCTCTCTCTCTCTCTCTTTACCTCACATTCTCTAGTCATGTCCAATCCCCGCACACCTCGGTCTAGAGGTGCACGGAGATCAGAACCACCGGGTAATAATCTCGTCTTTATTGGTCAATACCTATATTTGTGGGTACAAGAAATATACACACCCACGTCTACATGATACTGCATGTAGTGGACAAAACCCCTTTGCCTCTTCTCTAGCTATAGCACTTCACAGCATCTTAACATCTTTTCACAGTAGATCTTTTCACTGTTCGTCTAACTCTAAACCCTAAACCGTAAGTAATTCTTGCGTGGACTCGATCTAACGTAAATAAGCGTAAATCTAAATAAACGTAAATCTAACTAAAAATAAACCTAAATCTAATTTAACGTAAGTCTACATCTAACCTAATCTTTAACGTCTTTTGGGATAGTTTCCTACGACGTTAAAACTCTCTTCTTCTTGTGTGTGTGTGAGTGTGTGTGTGTGGGTAAACCTAAATAAACCTAAGTCTAATCTAATATAACATAAATCTAAATCTAACGTAAATTATGTTATATTAAAAACAAAGAACTAAACTAACAGGGATTATAAGAACCCTAAAACGGATTTAACACATAATTTTTCACATAACTCGGCAAGAGTTGGCATTCTCATCACTAAAGATGTGAGAGTTAACTTCCGGCGGTGACACTGCCTCATCTCCATCCACATCTGACGACAGCAATTGGCCCTTTAGACCGTTCTTGCTCTTGTTACTAACTTTGAAGTTGCTGTTGAATGACTAGAGGTTGTCTAGATGGTCATTGTGTCGGGGATGTAGTGATTCTTGCCGCCCTGAAGATCCACCTTCTTCCCTATCTTCTGAAGACATTTCACCAGTACTTTTGGATCGACGAGCCCACCATGAGTGAAGTCAGCAATACCCTATATTCCATTGAGGGCTTTCTTCACCCGCTTCATGCAGGCATCCCACTCTATGGAGACCTAAATCGAATCTAATATAACGTAAATCTAAATCTAGCGTAAATAAATGTAAATCTAGTTAAAAATAAACCTAAATCTAATTTAATGTAAGTCTACATATAACCTAATCTTTAACGTCTTTTAAGATAGTTTCCTACGACATTATAACTCTCTTCTTCTTGTGTGTGTGCGCCTGTGTGGATGTGTGTGCCAATAAAAAGAGATAAATGGTATAACCTTTCTATCACCCATGCCAAGTATGATAGATTGATTATGCCATCTCCCTCTTGAATAATAGGTCTTGAGTTCAACTCCTCGTCGGCTAGATCTTTAGGTCTTTTAATTTTAATTAGTTTCCTACGACGTTAAATTAGTTTCTCTCTCTTTCTCTCTCAATGTGTACGTTTTTTTGGATCGTATGCATGCTTTCTCTCTCTTTTCCTCTCTCAATGTGTGCGTTTTTTGTTTATGCATGTTCTCTCTCTCTTTTCCTCTCTCAATGCGTGCGTTTTTTGTTTATGCATGCTCTCTCTCTCTTTTCCTCTCTCAATGCGTGCGTTTTTTGTTTATGCATGCTCTCTCTCTCTTTTCCTCTCTCAATGTGTGTGTGCATTCTTTGTTTATGTATGTGTGTGTGCGTTTTTGTTTTTGTTTGTACTCTCTCTCTCTCTCTCTCTCTCTCTCTCTCTCAAAAACACTATGTGTGTGTGTGTATGTGTGTGTGTGAGAGAGAGAGAGAGGGAGAGAGAAAGAGGGGAAGGGAACATGAGAATGAGGAGAGGGAAGGAGCATGAATGGCTCTCCTTCCTCTCCTGGTGTGTGTGTGTGTGTGTGTGTGTGTGGAGAAGAAAGAGAGAGAGAGAGAGAGAGAGAGAGATAGGGAGAGCGTTACCTGCTCCTTGCTTGAGGGCGCCGAAAAACTCAGATCTGAGATCTGAGTTTTTGGGCGCGCTCGGTTATTTTTTTAGCCCAGTCGGCGTCGCTATGAGCGTCGCAAATTTACAAAGAAATTAGCGACGCTCATAGCGACGCCGGGAATTTTTTTTTTTGAGCGTCGCTAATATGAATAGCCTCTTGTAGTGACTTTTTTATAAAAATTTAAATTTTACCGCTTAAATTTAAAATATTCCACGCGAAATTGATTTTAAATTCAAGTTTACCACAAAAAGATATCATTATACCACCTAAATTCAAATATGCAAACCTCAAATCATTATATTGTACATAAATTCAAACAAATTCAAATTAACAAGCCTAAACTGATATTAGTTTGCATAGATATGAATTTATCACACCTAAATTATGTCACCATGTTAGAGAGAGTGGTTAGAGAATTTGAACAAGGTCCACCACTTGTCCAACCTAGATACCAAGAAGGATTGAGTGTACAAGGTATTGTTTGGAGGTCCTTATAGTGCACTGGTCTCAAGGTCCACCACTTGTGGTAAGGGTCACCAAAAAGTGTATATATTCATCCAAAGAAATACACGTATTTTTGGTCTACATGTCCTAGTTTCAATCATTTATGTCCATTAGGTTTATCACTAAACAACACTACTATTTTTGAGAAACAGAAGCTACAATCATATCTACAAATGGATTAGAGGAAAATCAGCTCAGCATACATCCAGAACTCGCTACAAGAATCGACTTTAACAGATCACGCAAGTAAGTCTTCCATTCAAGTTTACTAGTATTACAATGTGTTAGTTATTTGTGATATTTATGTATGTATATATACTATGTGTGCATATCGTAATTAAGTGTAATTGTGTATCTGCATTATGTATGAGTATTACAATGAAATAACACAAATATACATACATACACATAGATAACACAGACGCACACATACATGAGCATGTATTTTCAAGAGAGAGATAGCAAGATACAGAGATAGATAGATAAAGAGAGAGAGAGAGAGAGAGAGAGAGAGAAATACCTGTTTTCTAGAGAGAGGAGAGAGAGAAAGATAACAGATTTCACTGTGTTTATGTATGTGGAAGAGAGGAAGACGATGTATCGGAATATGTGCATGTATTTTCAAGAGAGAGACAACAAGATAACAGATTTCACTGTGGTTATGTATGTGGAAGTGAGGAAGACGATGTGTGGGAATATGTGCATGTATTTTCAAGAGAGAGACAACAAGATAACAGATTTCACTGTGGTTATGTATGTGGAAGAGAGGAAGACGATGTGTAGGAATATATGTATGGGTGCGGGGATATTTTTAAACTACGTATCTCTGTCTTTTGACGAGAGAGTGTGTGTGCAAGAAGAGTTACAGAGAACCATCTTCTCTATATGGAGAAAGACAGAGAGTGAGAGAGAGAGAAATACCTGTTTTTTCTCTATTCGTGAGGTGTGAAGAAGCTATGCCCGATCCTGCCCTTCTGGAAAGCGTTGCGTACGCTGCTGTTTCTTTATCTTGTGCGCGAACTTTCAATCCTGTGCGCTCCACCTGTTTGTTGTGTACGATGCCGAGCTTGCTCCTCTACATGCGCGTATACTCCAACTGTGTGAGATCCGTGTGCACTTTCTGTGTGTTTTCTGCTCGCCTGCTTTCTCTGTGTGCGTTGCTCGTGCGCTCTCTGTGCCTAATCTTGATAGGGTTTATTAGAATGCCACATATGCTACAAGTCCATGTTTTATCATAGGATTAAAAAAAACAAAAGCAATATAAAACATTAACCAATTCACACAGCCAAAATGAAAGAAATCATGGTTGAAAATATGCAAAACATGTGTAACTCTATACTATGAATTCACTTTAAAAAAAACATGGCAGTCGCGCCGGGAGGCGACAAGGGACTGCCGCCCCTTGACCCCGCCCGAGGCGTTGCCCCGGACCCCGCCCGGAACAATATCCCAAAATCAGCCTCCCAAGCCCCGCCATCGAGAGCGCTATATTCCACATCCCCATCAAGAGCGCTGTTAACCCTCACGGCTCACGGACACCCATCACCTACGATGGACGTGTATTATGTATTTGGTAGAGTCAGGTACCGGGCTTGTCGGACCAATAGGGAAAGGTAGAGTGATCGTCGATGAGAGGCGCACTTTAACTTGGACATTCAAGGGATTAGTTGGTTAAGCATGGGCGCCCAAGTGTGAATGGGGTGAGCTCCTATAAAAGCCAACTAAACCTAATTTTTACTCATTCTCTCATTTGTGCAATTGAAGAGTGCTCTTGCTCCATCTCCATCTTCTTCTTCTTCACCTCCTTGTGTGTGTGTGTGAGAGAGAGAGAGAGAGGGAGAGTGTGTGTGCGATCGAGCATTACGAAGGCACGACGGCGGCGAAGCGGTTGAGCGCGGCACGACTGCAGCTTCTTCTTCATCGCGGCGAGGAATCCACCACGAAGGCGAGCGTAGAGCGGTGAGTGACACACCCTTTGTTTTCTTGAGCTTGCTAGTTTAGGCTTGTTGTGTGCTTGGAGCCGTTTGTGGCTCGCATACGGTGTATTGGCAAGTCCCTTGCTTCGACAGTGCGGCAAGGATATGCCCTACACTAAGCTCGGTTAGCACTTTACGCTTCCTTGTGGTGCAATTTCTATCATAGGAAAGGCAGGGAAGGAGTGTGTGGAAGGTTTCTGTTTTTTGCGTTTTCTGCAATTGCTGTCAAGTTTCAATTTCTTCTATTGTCTGCGTTTTTCAATTTCTGCAATTTCTGCGTTTTCAAGTTCGGCGTTTTCACTTCCTGCAATTTTTCGCATTTCTGTCAATTTTCTGCAATTTCTGCGTTTTTTCTGCATTTTCTGTAATTTCTGTCAATTTTCTGCAATTTCCGCGTTTTTCCTGCATTTTTTTCAATTTCTGCGTTTTTCTGTAACAAAAAAAAAAAAGTTTTTCGAGAAAAAAAAAAAATTTAAAAGGAAAAAAATTCCGGAAATTAAAAACGCGAGCGAGTGGGTGGCGATATTTTTCGAAAATAAAAAACGTGACTCTTAAAACGTACGGGTTGGTTTGTACAAAAGATCGGGATCGGGATCATTTTCCCAAGCCCAAGCCCAAGCCCAGGCCCAGGCCTCAGTCCTCAGTCTTATGATATATACTAGACTCACTCTTATATATATACCCTACTCCCTCAAGAGAGAATGAGAGCATGTGGGACAAGTCCTCCACTCTCCTCCTTTCTCTTCCCACTTGCACCCTTAGACTTTTTAGTTTGGGCTTAGTTCCCTACTGGAAATTGACAGTTTTAGGGATTCCGAGGGCATAGAGTGACCAAACGAAGGGCTGTAAAGCACGGCACGACCCTCTGACCGATACGCTCGTTTCGAGCTATCACACGGCCCATTCCACGACACGCTCTAAAAAATCTAGCAAAAAAAAACAAACAAAAAACACGCTAAAAACTAGTCACAAGGCCTCCTAGAGCAGCTTTTTGACACCTTAGGGTATCAAAAGCACATGCACTTACGCTCTGGGCGGGTGCTAGAACACGAGCATATTGAGGGTGCCTCTGTTCATACGGACACCCATTACCCATCCACGATAAGCTCTAGACCCTCAGCGGGGACACAAGGTAGCACCACCCAAGACCCTAAAATAGCCGCTAGTGATTCCTCCTCCGACTCAGAAATCATGGAAGCATACCCTACCCAAAACACTGAGAGAGAAGGCCATGCACCTCCCGAAGCTCCACAGCCTGGTACTAGTATGTTTAGCCGTTTCATGGAAACATTAGGTAGAGCTACTCGCTCGGAACCTGATGCAGATGAAGCACGCGAAGGGGGTGGGGAAGTGGAATCTCCTTTCACATCGCACGTGGACCCCACACCCCCAAAGAGTGTCCATGTGGATATCCTACCAACTTCTTACCAAGAAGGCCCTGTTGAGCTGCCTCCTTCAGAAGTTCCCTCTAGAGTACCGTTGGTGGCAAGTAAAACCACGGGGAGCAACATTGCTTCTACCTCACAAGAAACCGTTAACACGTCAACTCTAGAAGGATTGTTCATTAATCATCATTGGACATACGACCTCCACACTGAGGTGTTGACGGATCTACACTCTGGCCACGCCTACCATGTGGGATGGATAGAGATTGTACAATCCACCTCTAGTGCCACGAGCATCGAAGATCAACAGAAAATGATATGTAATGTTATCCATGGCATTATTCAATCAAAAAGGCAAAACCGAGGGGTAAATATACTCTCAACTGGCCCCATGAGATTTCTGGATACGAGCAAGGCTCAACAGCCTACTCTATCACAAATGGAGACTCCTCTAATGAGTCCCATGGACCCATCTTACGTCATTTCACCTGGGGTCTCTATGCAATCTGAGCCTCCGAGCGAAAACATTAGCTTCCCTAACTTGGCTCAACCCTCTATCAAGGAAAACACAGTGCTCACTCCAGGGATAAGCCTGACAGAGAATGTACCGATGACATCTACGGTTAGCGCAGTGCCACTACCTAGTGTTGTAGTACCTAATATGGGGCCTCGACCATATGTGCCTCTATCCCCTTATGCACACATGGCCCCCACACCTCCAATTTTACCACTTGCTTATGCTCCTCGAGTGCCGCTCCCTAGCTCTTATCCGAGTGGACCTATGCCCGGTTATGTTCCATATCCTGCATCATCCACACATATGCCAAGACCGGCACCCGTCCCTCTCCCACATATGATTCCAAGAGTACCTCCACCGGCCCTGCCTCCTCACATAGGTGACTTGGCAGCGTTTGCTCAAACCATAGGTCGATCTATTGCGGAAAATATGCATCACGCATCTAATAGAGAGCCTAGAAGTAAGGCAGTACAAATTGCCAAACTCACGCAAAAATTCAATGGGGACGAAGATGCTAGGAAACACATTGAAGTGTTTGAACAAGTATGTGATTCCTTAGGGGAACGCAACGAACTACATAAGTGCAATGCCTTAAGCTTGACATTAAGTGGGAAGGCTGGAGATTGGTATAGGACCCTAAGGGTGGATGAGAAAACAATCTACCCTACCCTTCGAAGGTTGTTTCTAAAGGAGTACATACGAGAAGGTGTGCTTTGGGGTGTAGCATCTCAGCTACAGAAGGCCGAACGTAAGGAAGGAGAGTCAGTAAGGGACTTCAATAGTCGTCTAAAGCACTTAAACTCTCGTTGCCCTGTAAATGAGCGCTTCAACAATAACCAACTGCTTGATCGATTCATTCGAGGGTTGAGGAATGAAGGAATCTATAATGGACTAGTGATTAGAGGTATCACAACCTGGGAAGATGTCACTGCCAATGCAATCCAATTAGAGGACAACTTGATGATAGCAGGCATGAGGGTGTCTACTGACACGAGATCCACTAGCTCACAAGCCATTGAGTATGAACCCATGACTGCAAAGCCCATTGCCAATGAGCCAAAGGTATTTGAGACATTCTTGACAGACCTCACCAAGGCAATCCAAGAGTCTCTTAAGGATAATCGACCCCCTCAAAATAGTCACATGTATCCAAGAAGGGAGCAACAATGGTGTTCCATTTGCTTAGGTCCACATAGCACTAGTGAGTGCCCTACGTTTAGAGTAAAATTTAATGGAACTTGCAACACATGTGGTAGGTATGGTCACCAAGCTAAGGATTGTTTAATGATCAAACGTATGATGGCAAATAGACCACCTGTAGCCTGGACGGATGCGCCTCGAGCTCCTGTATTGATGCCTACTCCACCTGTTGAGCAACTACCGCAACACATGGTCCCTAGACCTCAAAATGTTGTACAAGCTACACCGTTACCACCTCCTGTGCTAGGACCGCAGCCCCCGCATCCAAGAGTCGCCCCTATGAACCAAGTGGGTTGCGAGCCATCAAATGCTTATGCAAATGGCTGTGAGGAGGAAATAGACACTAGTATTGCCTACGGACTTGATACATTGGAAGAATGTCCTATATACTACATGGAAGATTGTTGGGGACAAGTCAAGCCGGTTTATCAAGCTGCTGCTCTCGCATCCAGAGGTCAAAATATCAACACCCAGGCTAGGAGGCCACCTCTTCAATGCTACGAGTGTGGTGGACCACATCGAGTAGCGGAGTGCCCTATTAGGCTGCAAAAGAATGCTGCACAGATGCAAGTGAATCAAGGGAGCACGTCTGCAATGCCAATACTCACATGTAATCGTTGTGGCATAGATCACTTGATTGCCCAATGCCCCTATAACCCAAATGCGCCTAAAATCACACCCCTAAATTTGGTTGAAATTGCTAGTGTGACATCACCAATACCACCCGTCGCACCTGCTTATGCGATTACACGGTCCATGCTTCAAGGTCCAGGACATATCCTCGAAGAGAGAGATACCGCGTCAATTATCCAAGCAAAGAAAAAGAAGACACGAAGGAAGAAGTCGCAGAATACGGAAAATTCAAAGCCAAGTTCCAAAACAAACATAGGAACAGGAGATGACCCCGTGTATATGAATGACCTCGAGGATGATTCAGATTCAGTCGAGACAATGGAGACTAGAACCAATACCACAAAGGGAAAGACCGACAAAGAAAACCGTAACATGGGACCAAAGCCAAACTAGTGGACTTCATGTCTTCTGAGGTCCGAACCACGATCATAGCAAAGCTGTATGGAGATCCTGAGTTATTCCTTGCACTTCGAGCATTCCTTAACGGAGAGCTACGAACGGGATTACCGTAGTTTGCGCAACCAAATAGGCCTGACTCGATTATGATTGATGAGGAAAATCATGTGCAATCACTTGACTTAGATGAACACGAGTCTGTGATCGAGGTACCCATTAACGAATTAGGGCAGTATTTTGAAGGCGACGAGTCTAATGCGACCCTACCCATCACTACCAAGGGATTAACTATAAAGGGAATTCTTGATGGTGGTGCGGGAGTTAGCATCGTTACAAAAGATTGTTGGGAATCCATGGGAAAACCCCGCCTCAGTGTTACTAACATTGTGGTAAAGATGGCAAATGGTACCATAGCCAAACCTATGGGGATGCTCAAGGATCTTAAGATCAAAGTTCTAGGATACAAGGTGCGACATACGTTCATTGTAATGGATTTCTCTAAACACCTTATGTCATATGAAATGATTTTAGGACGACCATTCATGAGGGAAGCACAAATGGTTCACGATTGGTCTAAAAATCATGTCTATTTGCAATTCCAAGACTCTGTCCTTAGAGTGGATTTGGTGACTGGTAAGGTACACCCCTTAGGGAGTAAAACCATTATTGATCATCGCTCTGACACCACAGTTCACTCGGCCCCACTACAATATTGTTACACTTGTAAGAAGGATACAGACATTGGCCAAGATTCTCCTTACATGGATGTGTTACCGGGTATGACGGAATCAGACAATGTAGACTGGGTCCACCTAGCATCAACCATAGACACTTGGGGAAATAGGGGGACGACCTGGGTAACACCTGAGGGGGATGAAATGCGTATACCCTTAAATATGCTACAAGCAATGCATATCGCTTCTGACAAGACTCATCCTAATGTAACGAAGAAAACATACAAGTGGGTCCCTAAAACTTCTTTAGTGACCATAGCTAGTGCTAAAAAACGGGAACCTAGTAAGAACCGTACCACTCGCTCCAAGAAAAGTAAGAAAATGTTGCGATGGATCCCTAAACGACTATTGGAAGCCCAAGGCTACTATCAAGGAAATGATCAAATCTGGGTGCCAAAACGTAGATTGTACTCTTACCTATCACCTGACCCAAGTGAGCCCAATCCCGTAGTTCCAAAACGAATCAATGATCGTGAAAAGAAAAAAATCATAGAATGCTACACACCCGCTCCCGAGCTAGTTTGGGTACCAAAGAAAGAACGATTTGTTCCACCTAGCTCAGGAAGGGGGGAGTCCCATGAAGCTTCTAGCTCATCATGTAATACATCCATAGAGGTAAAAGCTTCTACACAACCTCCATCTATAGTAGTGGATCTCCATGAAGCTACCAAAGAATCCACACCTCCCAGTGTTCAAGAATCACCTAATGAACCACTTCAAGTTCGATCCTGGGAGAGTACCTTACCACCCTTGCAACTTGACAAGGCACCTAGGGTAATAGAAAACTACTGGCAAAAATCCTCACCTATTACCAACTGGAACAATTGGTTTCAAAGGGTGACAAGCTCATTTCAAATGGTATGATCTACCCAAGGAAGGGGGGAGTGTTTGCTGACAGTCATCATTCATTTGTTTCCCTCTCAACCTTTTTCCCTGACCTCTCAATCTCCGATCTTAGGGAATGTATATATATAGCCTTATACTCACAAAAAAACAAAAATAGTAAAGAGCAAGAGCGCCTAGCAATGAGAGAGCACCCTATCAGATCTTACATATAAGTTCAAATTCACCGTGTCAAGTCAAGCAACACACAAAAACAACTCTTATGTTTTAAAGGCCTAACCAAATCTATCTGTCTTGTCAGAAATGGCTACTTCACCAGAGGCATGCACTTCTATTTTTGATGAAAGGTACCCCTTGTCTTTTCAACAAGTGTTCTACGTATGCTACCCTATACTTTCTTGCGAATGGGATTTGATAGAGAGCCTTGCATGTGAGAGAAATTTTGAGGAGTTAGAATGGCTGATACGTCTATGGCTAACTAGTGATCCCTACCCAGTGGCGAATGTGTCTCCAATGGCACATGCTTATTCTTTTGCACAAGATGAGTATCCACGCATCACGAGGTTCTTGATTAGCATGCTTGCACAAGAGGATGATGAAGAGGAACTAATAGAGACCGAGGAAGACTATGGCCTCACGGACAACGATTTTATTTATCTAGATGATGAGGATAGAGGCCTAGCCTTAGGGTGGCCACCCGGTTTATATAATATCCTCTTTCCTTGATTCTAAAAGGGGTGACAGATAGGTAGGTTAGGGGTCTAGATTGTGTTTTGAGTTTGTTTTTTAGGAGTTTTAATTTTTCCCACTAATGTGCCTCCTGGAGGTATTCCTTTTGTTTCCTAGTGTGTACAGGAGCGTATTGCTATTGAT
The DNA here is from genome assembly GCF_014529385.1 of Adiantum capillus-veneris. Taxonomy (NCBI): domain Eukaryota; kingdom Viridiplantae; phylum Streptophyta; class Polypodiopsida; order Polypodiales; family Pteridaceae; genus Adiantum; species Adiantum capillus-veneris. The sequence goes on along the minus strand of NC_140940.1, from coordinate 22,667,876 downwards.
AGGATTTGGATCTTCATGGAACCTTCAAATCAAGCGCGACCATCAACACAAACAGGTGTTTCTTGTCCATTAGCATTGCCCTTATCTTTTTTGCATCCATGTTTGTCTGCTTTGATTGTGATTGGTAGCATACTATTCAGCGCATTGGCTTAGTATCCAACATTTAATTCAATGTAATGTTTTGTCATAATCACTTGTTTAGGTGTAAAAATCAAGCAGTCCGACTAAGCTAGTTTGACCAAGCTAGGTATTAGAAATCTTCTCTTAATACCATGGGGAATGCCTTCCTAATAAGCAATGGTTACTTAGGTTCTTAATCCGATTTAGGCAGCATTGTATGAAATGTACTAGGGCTTTCTAGTGGGCTTAACCCTATTGACCTTTAGTTTAAGTATTATAAAGGGAGTTTACTAATGTGATGAGCCTGGGGAGGGTAACAGTGTTATATGACCCCCCAAAGTTACAAAATTTAAATGCTGAAAATGAACAAGCAAAAAATCAAAGTGCCACAATGTAAAATTTTAAGCTGGAAGAGAAATCTCAGCTTGATTTGGTACTTCACTCACATGTATTGCCTATGGTACTAGAGCCCTAGAGGTTCCCAGCGTGGGCGCTTTTCCTTGAAAAGCAAAAAACCCAAGGCATACAAAATAAGCACACACATCATAATTGAATCAATGTGAAAAGACTTTGGGGGGTCAAAGAAAAAGTAATCAGTCAGGCGATGATTTCATGAGAAATTCCTTTTATGGTAGCTTAACTACAAGGTTTTCTAGATATAGCCTCTAGTCAGCCCTTGAACATGAATACTTGGCTCTCGCGATTAAACAACTTAATTGACCACAGAAAATTAAGAAGCTTACCCATGGTATTAATATTCGATCTCTAGTGCTTTTCGACCGTCAAATTAGCGACCCCAGACTTGTTTAATTTTTTGCCTTTACATCTGTTTATGCATTTGATTACATTGCAATTTAATGTTCATTGCTAACAAATTGTTTGAAATTCTTTTACCAGTCAATTTGTCTACCTAAAACTGCATATGCTTTTTAAGAGAATGCAATTACTGTGCCAATGTTGTTTGATTTTGCAGTGACTGAAGAAGGCTAAGGACATTCATCTCAAATGCTCTTCCACCTCGACGACCCAGCTTCAACTCAATAGCTTCCGAGGACGGAATCTACATCAGGAAGGGGGGCATGTTAACCCTCACGGCTCACGGACACCCATCACCTACGATGGACGTGTATTATGTATTTGGTAGAGTCAGGTACCGGGCTTGTCGGACCAATAGGGAAAGGTAGAGTGATCGTCGATGAGAGGCGCACTTTAACTTGGACATTCAAGGGATTAGTTGGTTAAGCATGGGCGCCCAAGTGTGAATGGGGTGAGCTCCTATAAAAGCCAACTAAACCTAATTTTTACTCATTCTCTCATTTGTGCAATTGAAGAGTGCTCTTGCTCCATCTCCATCTTCTTCTTCTTCACCTCCTTGTGTGTGTGTGTGTGTGAGAGAGAGAGAGAGAGGGAGAGTGTGTGTGCGATCGAGCATTACGAAGGCACGACGGCGGCGAAGCGGTTGAGCGTGGCACGACTGCAGCTTCTTCTTCATCGCGGCGAGGAATCCACCACGAAGGCGAACTTTCAATCCTGTGCGCTCCACCTGTTTGTTGTGTACGATGCCGAGCTTGCTCCTCTACATGCGCGTATACTCCAACTGTGTAAGATCCGTGTGCACTTTCTGTGTGTTTTCTGCTCGCCTGCTTTCTCTGTGTGCGTTGCTCGTGCGCTCTCTGTGCCTAATCTTGATAGGGTTTATTAGAATGCCACATATGCTACAAGTCCATGTTTTATCATAGGATTAAAAAAAACAAAAGCAATATAAAACATTAACCAATTCACACAGCCAAAATGAAAGAAATCATGGTTGAAAATATGCAAAACATGTGTAACTCTATACTATGAATTCACTTTAAAAAAAACATGGCAGTCGCGCCGGGAGGCGACAAGGGACTGCCGCCCCTTGACCCCGCCCGAGGCGTTGCCCCGGACCCCGCCCGGAACAATACCCCAAAATCAGCCTCCCAAGCCCCGCCATCGAGAGCGCTATATTCCACATCCCCATCAAGAGCGCTGTTAACCCTCACGGCTCACGGACACCCATCACCTACGATGGACGTGTACTATGTATTTGGTAGAGTCAGGTACCGGGCTTGTCGGACCAATAGGGAAAGGTAGAGTGATCGTCGATGAGAGGCGCACTTTAACTTGGACATTCAAGGGATTAGTTGGTTAAGCATGGGCGCCCAAGTGTGAATGGGGTGAGCTCCTATAAAAGCCAACTAAACCTAATTTTTACTCATTCTCTCATTTGTGCAATTGAAGAGTGCTCTTGCTCCATCTCCATCTTCTTCTTCTTCACCTCCTTGTGTGTGTGTGTGTGAGAGAGAGAGAGAGGGAGAGTGTGTGTGCGATCGAGCATTACGAAGGCACGACGGCGGCGAAGCGGTTGAGCGCGGCACGACTGTAGCTTCTTCTTCATCGCGGCGAGGAATCCACCACGAAGGCGAGCGTAGAGCGGTGAGTGACACACCCTTTGTTTTCTTGAGCTTGCTAGTTTAGGCTTGTTGTGTGCTTGGAGCCGTTTGTGGCTCGCATACGGTGTATTGGCAAGTCCCTTGCTTCGACAGTGCGGCAAGGAGCGCACAAGCGCTACCCCCAAACCTCACGTGGAAGCGCTGCCTTGTCACCCCATTGTGGCATTGCCCTAAGACCCCGCATCTGGAGTGCTAAATGGGAACATTCTTCATTAGTGAAATTTTGAACATAAATTATATTTAGCATATACTTAAATATAATACAAATATTAACATATTAACTATACTACTAATTTACTATAGCAGTTCTAGATTATGTCCCATACTATATTTAAGGTGCCAAAGGTTTGGCCTTATGGTCCTAGATTTAGCCAAGTGGTCAACACATATAGGACCAAGTGCACACTGTGCCACAAAACATGGCCACCACTTCACTTGCCAAAGTTTAGGCCACATGGTCAATCCTAAGTTTCCAATGTTCTTATTATGTCACCTTTTGCCTCGTGGAAAACCTAGGCTTGTTTTCACATACTCAGGCACTTCAAGCCATAATAAATTTTCATTACTCTTCGGCAACCCTTTTGTTCAAGTCTTTGAAAAAACGTTGCTTAAGGCCACCCTAAACCATTTTCATTTAGGGGTGTCTAAAACTAGCTTTTTGGTAATTCGAGAAGAAAATGGTCAAAGTTTTATACTTAGTTTTAACCACTTGACCAATTCAAATATTGGAAAGCAAGGTCTTGTAATACTTTTCTTTGGACATCACACATTAAAACTAGGTCCCTCACTTGTCCAAGCTATGCTCTAATACAATAAAGGGCTTTTGGTTTCAAGATGCACCACTTTCCCAACCTTGATTCCATTAAAGAAGCTAGCTCTACTTAGACATTTAATAGCAAGGTCCTGTAGCAGTTCACATTGAACATTTTCCATGGCATCTAGGTCCACCACTTATCTAAGCTATGCTCTAATACAATAAGGGGGTTTTGGTTTCAAGATCCACCACTTGTCCAAACTTGATTTGGGAAGCTATGCTCTAATACAATAAGGGGGTTTTGGTTTCAAGATCCACCACTTGTCCAAACTTGATTTGGGAAGCAAGGTCCTATAATAGTTTGCTTTGGACATTCATTATTACAACTAAGTCCACGACTTCTCCAAGCTATGTTCTAATACACTAAGGACGTTTTGGTTTGAAGGAGAACCACTTGTACGACTTTGTTTTTGGAAGTAAGGTCTTTACATAGTTCACCTTGGACCTTTGACATTGGATACTACAACTAAGCCCACCACATGTCCAAGCTATCCTCTATATATAGCCAAAGGGTTTGGGTTTCAAGATTCACCACTTTTCCAACCTTTCTTCCATTAAAGAAAGGAGGGGCATTATAACTAGGTCCACCAATTGTCCAAGATATGCTCTGATATAGAAAGGGGATTTTGGTTTCAATAATCCACCACGTGTTCAACCTTGCAAGACTCAAGGGATACTTGGACATTGGAAGGCATAGTCCTATAGTAGTTGATAGGTGGCAGTGGGTATAACAACTAGGTCCAACCTATGCTCTCATATAGCAAAGAGGCTTTGGTTTCAAGGTCCACCACTTGTCCAACCTTGCTTCCATTAAAGAAATGAGGGGCTACATAAACATTGGCAAGCAAGGTAGAAAGGTCCTAAGGTATTTCACCTTGGATATTGGGCATTATAACTAGGTCCACCACTTGTCCAAGCTATGCTTTGATATAGAAAGGGGATTTTCGTTTCAAGGTCCACCACGTGTTCAACCTTGCAAGACTCAAGGGATACTTGGACATTGGAAAGCATAGTCCTATAGTAGTTGATAGGTGGCAGTGGGTATAACAACTAGGTCCAACCTATGCTCTGATATAGCAAAGAGGCTTTGGTTTCAAGGTCCACCACTTGTCCAACCTTGCTTCCATTAAAGAAATGAGGGGCTACGTAAACATTGGCAAGCAAGGTAGAAAGGTCCTAAGGTATTTCACCTTGGATATTGGGCATTATAACTAGGTCCACCACTTGTCCAAGCTATGCTCTGATATAGAAAGGGGATTTTCGTTTCAAGGTCCACCACGTGTTCAACCTTGCAAGACTCAAGGGATACTTGGACATTGGAAAGCATAGTCCTATAGTAGTTGATAGGTGGCAGTGGGTATTACAACTAGGTCCAACCTATGCTCTCATATAGCAAAGCGGCTTTAGTTTCAAGGTCCACCACTTGTCAAACCTTGCTTCCATTAAAGAAATGAGGGGCTACGTAAGCATTGGCAAGCAAGGTAGCAAGGTCCTAAGGTGTTTCACCTTGGATATTGGGAATTATAACTAGGTCCACCACTTGTCCGAGCTATGGTCTGATACAGAAAGGGGATTTTCGTTTCAAGGTCCACCACGTGTTCAACCTTGAAAGACTCAAGGGATACTTGGACATTGGAAAGCATAGTCCTATAGTAGTTGATAGGTGGCAGTGGGTATAACAACTAGGTCCAACCTATGCTCTCATATAGCAAAGCGGCTTTAGTTTCAAGGTCCACCACTTGTCCAACCTTGCTTCCATTAAAGAAATGAGGGGCTACGTAAACATTGGCAAGCAAGGTAGCAAGGTCCTAAGGTGTTTCACCTTGGATATTGGGAATTATAACTAGGTCCACCACTTGTCCGAGCTATGTTCTGATACAGAAAGGGGATTTTCGTTTCAAGGTCCACCACGTGTTCAACCTTGAAAGACTCAAGGGATACTTGGACATTGGAAAGCATAGTCCTATAGTAGTTGATAGGTGGCAGTGGGTATAACAACTAGGTCCAACCTATACTCTGATATAGCAAAGAGGCTTTGGTTTCAAGGTCCACCACTTGTCCAACCTTGCTTCCATTAAAGAAATGAGGGGCTACGTAAACATTGGTAAGCAAGGTAGCAAGGTCCTAAGGTGTTTCACCTTGGATATTGGGCATTATAACTAGGTCCACCACTTGTCCAAGCTATGCTCTGACATAGAAAGGGGATTTTCGTTTCAAGGTCCACCACGTGTTCAACCTTGCAAGCCTCAAGGGATACTTGGACATTGGAAAGCATAGTCCTATAGTAGTTGATAGGTGGCAGTGGGTATTACAACTAGGTCCACCACTTGTCCAACCTATGCTCTAATATAGCAAGGATGCTTTGGTTTCAAGATCCACCATAATTTCCAACCTTTCTTCCATTAATATAGCAAGGAGGATTTGGTCTCAAGGTTCACCACTTGTCCAACCTATGCAAACCTTTTCCATGTTGTAGCATGACTTTTTTTTTGAAGAGTATTTTTCTATAGCTATGGATTTAACAATGTAATCTTTTTCACTTACAGGATGGACTTTCAATCTGGGGAGAAAGTACATATGATACTTGACAATGAAATTGTTGGTATTGGCTGTGTGTGTAGAATAGATCCAGATTCCACTTATGGTGGTACAAAGATAGGGCAAGGAAATGTCTCCATACTAGTGGAGGAATGCTTGAAGGATGTGGTCCTACCTTTTCCTACAATGGATACTTCATCTCTCCAAGGCTCATTATGGAGTGCTGTTCGATGTTCAAAGCTTCTTTTGCAATCTTTTGTATTAAATGGGAACTTAATTGATCCACAGGAAAGCTACAATGGTGATGAAGAACATGATCATTCTGATCCTCTAGTTACAGATGCAATACCTATGACAAGCCCAGAATTTGAAGCAATGATTCGAGAGTCTTGGAGAAATCAGAGGGTCCTTTTACAAGATGACACAATGATGCAAACCATGAATGAAGGGACCATCTTATATGTATTTCCACATGATTATGTCAACTTTCAGGAACTTGGTCCTGATTGTGTGGGTGTGGGTATTGAAAGAGAAAATGCAAGCATTGATGATGTGGTTGAAGTGGGTAGCATCACTTTGCTAAAGTGGCCCATCAAGCAGACAACAATGTTGAATGGGAGTCCATTACAACGATTTGTTCCTGTTGATGGCATGCATGCTACATATGAGGATGTATCCAACGATGACAATGTTGGAAAAAAACTTGATGGGAGTAATGTTGTCCAGTTGTCAAGGAAGAGACGATACACTTCATGAACAGGACTCAAAAATCAAAAGCAGCACCAGCTTCGACTTTTTACCTTTCAAACAAATCAATTCAAAGGGTATCATGCATTGATTGTTGTGCACAAAAATGTTGCCAGTTTGCAGATCGTGATATGGTGACAAGGTTACGACAACAGTTTTGGGGAGAGTCTCAAAAATCACGCACTAATTATGTTTATGATGTTCTTTCTATATGTTATCAGAAAGATGAGAAGTCACGATACCAATTCAGGCTAAATGACTCTATTGTTTGTTGTAGAGCATGGTATGAGCTACATGGAATACCAAAGACATCATTTTATCGATACAAGGAGAACTTTGAAAATGGTGTGCGCCAATATGTACATGGGAACACATGTACATTGAGAAGGGGACTTCAACATACTAGTTTAGCAAGAGCACTACTAAATGAGTTTGTGGAAAACAACCTGAGAAGATGCCACATAGAAGTAGAACACTGCTAGATGGCTCAAGAGAGACTCAATTGGTGATTCCATCAACATACAAACAAGTGGATATTTTATGTGAAATCAACACGACACTTGACCAAATGGGCTATGAGAAGAAGCTATCCCAATCTTCTTTTGGTAGAATTTGGAACAAAGAGTACCCACATGTCACTTTAACAAAGACGAGTGAGTTCTCTAAGTGCAATATTTGTAGCAAGGCAAGGTTAGAAGCTAAACCTTCTCTTGAAGAGAGAGCTCTTCTCTTCAGGGAGAGAGAAGTTCACATGGCACAACAAAAGAGTTGTAGAAGCCTATATTATGCATGGCGCACGTATTCAGAAACTCAACCACAAAAATATGTATGCATAATCCATGATAAGATGGATCAAAAGAAGACTGCCATTCCTAGATTACGCATTGTTCCCAAGGGTGTGGATTCAGGATATAATCTGCAGGTGGCATTGATTGGCATGATCACTCATGGACATGGAGAAGGTCATTACGGACACTTTGTCTTGAATGGTTTGTGGCCAGCTGATCCAAATCTTACAATTGGCTCAATTGCTAATTGTTTACATAACCTAGAGAGGATAGATAAGCATCCTCTTGGTGATCTAGTAATAAATGGACTTCCAAGGAGCAATATTTCACTACTACATTCTTTGAACTCAAGGGATGCTTTGGACTACCATAACTTGAGTGATGGAAAAGAGCCCATTGTGCAGTCGTCAGAAATTGCAGAAGAGGAATTGGGGTCAACATTTCGCAGATTGCCAGAGAACTTGTTGCTACAATTGGATAATTGTGCAGGGGAAAACAAAAATCGATACTTATTTGCCTATTTGTCAATGCTTGTTGCAAGGGGTGTTTTCAAAACCATCCAGCTGGGATTTTTAATGGTTGGGCATACACATGAGGACATAGACGCCATGTTTAGTAGGTTTTCAGAGAATCTGAGAGTTACACAAACCTATACTTTGCCACATTTGATGGATACATTACGAAACAGCTCATCTTCATCTCCAGCTCCATTTTTTATCACAAAGATCCCCGATTTCAAGCAATATTGTGATGGCTATCTTTGTGATGGGCAAGACATACTTGTTGGACATTCCAAACCGCTTCAGTTCAAGTTCTTTATGCAGGATGAGACACCAATGATGCAATATAAGGCACATGTAGGTGTATCAAGTTGGAGTGGAAGTATTCGCCCTTCGAAAACAGACACAGAAGGCAAGCCAATGTTACCACATGGAGATCCACCTCTAGTACAAATGGCGGAGTATGTCAAGGCCCACGAAGAAGTCATTTTGGGGCTAAAGAACTATATAAAATTTTGGAAAAATTTAGGGAATGGTTCAAGTATTCCGCGATATTATAGACCGGTGATAGATTATTGGAGTAAGGTAATTGAAGAGATTGGAAAAGCAATCATATCAGAGGGAGTCTTGTATGAAATGTTTTGGCCAAAAACTCAAGAATATTCTCACCTACAAAGCACTACAATGAATTTGCAACAAGGAGCAGAAAGATTCCTAGGCCTTGAAGAGTTGAACGATCATTTTTGTGGGCCTCAACGAGATAGGCCAAGGGAAGAGTTTGACCCTATGTCTGATGTGCACCAAGGTGACTTTCTTATGCTTGTTCCGAGTGACACAGAAATCTATCCAGTGTTGCTTGCAATGGCTTTATCTGACATTGATAATGAGCCTACATCACCAAACTACAGAAAAATCTTGATTCAATATTGGGCACCTTGCGCGAGAAAAAGTGGGATGACAGATACTCAAGCTTACAGCAATTGTTGGAAGGGTTATTGGGCTGTCAACTATAAGGATCCACAAGTGTGGGAAACTATAGATGCAATTCTTTGGTCCTGGAGACCCAACAAAGAAGGACCATTTTCTAGAATAAAGATTCCAGAAAGGCATGCTCTAAAAGCCAAAGAAGGCCTCACTCGTGCACATCAACCACACTTGGATCAAAGTTCAGATATGGTATCAAATGTGGAGTAGAATTATGTGGAGCTTCTATTGTGACTATACTAGTCAGTTTGTAAACAAAATCTTTTTTGTATCTTTCTTTGTTTTATGTAATTTATAGTTATTATTCAAATCCATGTGTTGTACATCCTCTTGACTTTTGGTGTTTATCAACACCACAATCCTATGAGATTTTCACTTTATTTACTAACCACACACCTCAATTTTTCCCACTTTAAGTGGAAAATTCCCAAATTACATGAATTTAGTCAATTTGGAGATTCCCATAATGTGAGATTTTTACCAAAATACCTAATATGGTCTTGATAGTCCATTGTAGTCAAAACATAGCTTTTTCCCCTGCTTGTGATAGGTAACGGGCCTATTGCATCAATCCCCCACCTTTTAAACACATCAAACACCATAATGGTTTTTCGTAGCTCTGGCTTTAACACCCTCTTCCCAAATGCTTGACACCTATTGCAAGACCTACACCAATGGTGATCATCCTTGTGCAAACTAGGCCATACATACCCTTCTTGCAAGATCTTATGCAAGGTGATCTTTGGAGCAAAATGGCCACCACATGTTCCTTCATGATTCTCTTCCAACACTCTATAAAGCTTCTCCCGCCAAGGTACACGTCTCAACACGAGATCAGTCCCTTTCATGTATAATACATCACCAATCAATTTCTACATGTATGCTCTACGCACAAAACCATACTTCTTGGACTTTTGAATGTCCTTTGGAATGATTCCTATTAGCAAAAACTCCACTTTTTGAGCCAAACTTTCCCGGCCATGATAAAGAGGTAAATTGGTCCTCAACACAAATAGCTCCCCAATCATGCTTTGAGTTGCTTCATGTGCCTCTCCATTTAGAGCACCTTCAATGTGTTTGATGCTCCATGCTTCGAACTTTTTTAACAAGCTTTTAATTCTGAAACACATTTCCTTCAATGAGGTGTTCTTTCTCTTCCACTCACCCAACCCTTGCTTCACAACTAGCAAGGCATCACCTTTTATGCTCAACCTTCTATCCCATGCTTCAAACAAATGTGTAATCCGGCTTCCAACGTAGCATATTCAGCCTCATTGTTACTATGAGCATCCAATTTGAACCCTCTATTGCATACTAGATTCCCCTCTGGATCATAAAGTGCTATACCCCCTGAAGCCGCATCATGGCTCTTTTTGTATGAGCTATCAAAGAACAACACACCTGCATTGCTGATCTATGGCACTTCTTCAACTACCTTTCTCACCACCTCTTCCTTAACGAGGAGGGGATTCTCCTTGTAAATCAACAAATCAACTAGGGGTAGCTCTTGTACTGTCTTCCACTAAAAAGGAGAACTCAAACTCTTGCAGCTCAATTACCCATTTCTTGACCACATTTGGCATAACTCGTCAAGAAAACAAAAGGTCGTGGTAGCAAGTAATGACGAAATCGTCAACAAGAAAATATTACACTGGCCATCACTAGCTCTACTTCCGAGAATTTTCTCTCTGCTACCAACTTCACACGGCTTACACAATACAGTGGCCTCATATAATGGCTGCCCTTTCCCTTTTGCAATAGCATGGCTCCAATGGCATCATCCCCTACTGATGGATTAACATAAAAAGCTTTATCCCAGTCAGGAGCCTACATGGCTGACAACCCCCCTAACACCTCTTGAAACACTTCTTCACACTTGTCATCCCATTCCAATGGATCATGCTTTGCCACTTGTTGTAATGGATAAAGGATCTCGAAGACAATGGAATAAACCGCGCCATGTACTTCACTCTGTGTATAAAGGTTGCCAATTGCTTTGTACTCGTAGGTGATGGAAGAATAATAATAGACTTAACCTTGCGTGGATCAGCCTCAATGCCATTTTCTGACACCATGTGGCCCAATAACCTAACCCTTCGCTGTGCTACATGATATTTCTTAGGATTTAGTTGTCCTCCACATTCATCATATTGAGCCAATATAACAAGAGGTTGTGTACTCTTGTGACGCTGTTAGCGACGGAAATACACTGGGTTTTTATAACCCCCGGCGTTGCTAAAACCATCGCTAATAGCGTCGCTATATGCGACGCTATAGGCATCGCTATATGCGTCGCTATATAGAGACACTCATAGCGATGGTTATAGCGACGTTTACACAGAAGTCTACAGCGACGCTTATAGCGACGCTCCAGAGCCATAAATAGCGACGGTTATAGCGACGCCCGAGAGAAATTTTTTTTGGTGACAGGGCATTGAATGCCCTGCCACCCATCAACCATATTGTACTTGATTCACTTTTTAAAAAAAGTGCAAGGGTAGATAAAAGACCCAAAATAGTCACCCACAAGACGCATTGTTTGCAAAACTGACAAGCGTAAAATTGACAATTGTACACATCATAGGCAAAATGAATTGATTGGAAAATGTAATAATGACAATTGTACAACATCATAGGCATAAAGAATTGATTGGCAAAATGAACTGCGGTGACAAATGTAATAATATACATGGTTCAAAAAGACGTATTAAATCCGTCTCATGATACATAAGCTATGAGAAACCCTAAACTAATGCTATCTAGCTACGGCTAAACTGACGTCGTCTAGTCAGACGTCTCATCGCGTCCAAGCGGCGTATCTGTCGGGTTCTGCAAAAAAAGACAATAAGACAGCTTTCAGTAAGTATAAACATATAACGACATTTATAAAACAATACAAAAAATAGAAAAGAGTAAACCCTAATACTAACCATGCCGCTATGAGAAGTGAGAATGTCCATCAGGGCGTTTAAGCCCTTCCTGCCTGCGTACTCGCATTCATATGGTGTGGGATCACGTCCTGTCATCGACCACTGTCAAAACATACAAAGATTTCATTATGTTGGAAATAAAAAACTCATAAACCCTAAACTATCGAACATAAAGAGCAATGCGAAAATACTTACGAAATCGGCCTCAAATGATGCCCATCCACCGCTCCCCAAGTGGTGCGAGCTCCCTGCCTCTACTCGCGCTCTGGCTGCATCCTTTTGTTGCTTCCACTTGTCGGGATTCTCGCGCGCTGCTTTCTTCGCATTCTTCCAATCTTCTTTGGCAAGCCAATCTGGCCTGTTCCACCCATGCTTGATTGCTTTTTGCACTTCGGAACGCTTGTGTTTGCAGTATTCGCACCTTCGAATCTTCATCAGGTCTTCATTGAAGCGCTGATCCCGTTTTGGAACGGGAAACTCATCATGAAGTATGCTCATGACTCTGGCTTTTAAATCACTTGGTACTTCACTCCATTTGTTTAGCATGTAGTGTCTAAACAGCTGAGAGCAAAGACCACGCATGCGCGAGATCACCTTATTGCCGTCATCATCCATGATGATGCCGCCGCTGAAGTCGACGGAGTAAGGCAAGCCCTCTGGCTGGTGACGCGTGAACCTGGGTGTCCCGGCAGGGGTCTCTAGCGGCGTGTTGATGGGGGTACGGACGTCAGGTGTCTCCACCGACGTCTGGGGTAGCTCTTGGTGGAGTAGGTAGAGGTGTGTAGCTGCTAGGAACAGTCAGCCGCGCAAAACCTGGCGTAGATGGCGATGCTCTGGTTGGTGTGCGGGGGGGCAAAGAAGGGGAGGGTAAAGAGCGTCGTCGAACACGAGGCGGTGTGGAGGCATCAGCGGCGGAATCCCCACAACAACCGCCACCGCCACCACTAGAGCGCCGGTGTCTAGACGAGTGTGAAGATCGTCTTGTCGACACCGAAGCTTCGGAGCGCGCCGAATGCTCTGAAAGAGAGGGAGATGCAGATGGAGTAGAAACGCGCGATGATGCACAAGAGCGATGACGCTCCACGTACCACTGTCTCTGCTGCGGTGACAAAGAAGAAAGAAACTCCTCATCATCCATACCTGCATTAAACACACGAATATTTAAACTTAATATTGAATGAATAGAGTAGACAATGACGCAAAGACCATTCAATACAATGACGTAATGACGCATATAAATTCAATGACACAATGAATTGAGTGATAGAAGAGGCAAGTCGAAAACTCAAAATTTTCAATCAAAAGATGTGAGCGCAAGTAGAAAAGAGCGTTATACACCATGGAAGGTACTTAGAGAGCCAGAGCTTTTACAACACGAAGCAAAATTGTTGAAATATAATATTTGTGGCTTTAAAAGATCTCTCTCTCATCCTCGCATAACTCAGCATAACTTCCTATATCTATATAGAGCTCTCCGTTTAAACACATATCCTCTGTTTCATTTTGTAGCTCCTCTGCATGCACCCCATATAGAGTAGTAGCATCTTGATGCTCATCTAGCACCACCGCAGCGGCTTCTGATTGAGCATCTTCTCTGATCTCCTCCATTGATGTTGTTGTGATTGGCACATGGTAGCCTTCATACGTCCTTGCACTACGAGGGGCTACCTCTATGACGTACCACCAGTTTGATGTAGACTTTGTAGGATGAAATATTACCTGCCAGCGCCACATAACTTACATGAGAGCTTTCAAGCACATAACTTGTAAAAGGGGGATGTTAACTATTTACATACTTACTTGTTCACAATGCTCGGGTAGTACGAAAGTGTCTCTTAGGTCAGTCCATTTCTTAGTAGAATCCACCTCAAGAAAACCAGACTCTCCTCTACGCACAGTAGCGTTGCGACCCTCCATGATTATCTTGAACCATTGCACGTCTAACAAGTCGACAAAAAATCCTCTGTAATCGATCCTCAAAATCTCTTGTAGCGTGCCTAAGTAAGTGAGTTCCGCCACCACAGGATCTGCATCAGAGGAACGTCGGCGACTAGACTGTTCAAATTTTGCCATATTCCACAATCTTGAGTAAAACGCTTTTTGTCGATCCGTTCCACCCTAAAATGTCAACCTTTACACCATGCTGCTGTGTATGACTTATACTACAACGAACAAAGATTATGAGTGGCCGTTCAAACATTTAGAAATAAAGTCACTAGCTAGTCGTACACTGCAAACTTACCTTGGTCGCGCAACCCCGAGAGTACTCCCACTCTTCCTCAGTCACTTCGTCACCGCATTGTTGTGCGCTTTTCAATTGGTTGTGCAACCATCTTAAGCTCATGAATGTTGGTAGGCTCTCCAGACCCGTTGGATAGTGCATCGGTGGTCGTCTTCCCCGTCTCCACTCGATTCGTGCCCTTTGTCGCTCTTCCTTTGCATCCTCATATTGTGAAATCCACTTTTGCATCACTGGATTGTGAAGCATGAAAAATCCGTTGATTTTAGCCTCTAGATCTTCCGTCATCTTCTTCTCAACACCAAGATTGCACATGACAATCCCAGATATGCGCTCATCATCTATAGTTCGCCATAGCGTGTCCCGAGCTTTATCAAATCCGTCTAGCCACTCTCCAATGTACACCAGGGACTCTGATACCAACCAACCTTCTGCCATGCTACCCTCCGGACGTGCCTTTTGACACACATATCCCTTAAGCGTTTTCATGAAACGTTCTAAGAAGAACATCCATCTGGAATGAACTGTGCCAGCTATTTCCACCTCATCAACTATGTGAACAAGAAGATGCACCTGAATGGTTAGCATGGTAGTAGGAAAATGTTTCTCAAACATGCACACAAGCTCCGCAGCATTTAGTTTGGCGAATGGTATGGAGTCTACGTTGATCTCCTTTTGTGAGATCCCTTGCACCAGCTTTGCAAGTTTGTAGATTGTGTTACGAATGTCGAGAGACAAACATCCCTCAATGGCAATCGGTAAAATAAACTGTAAAGTATGTGCAGCAATGGTATTAAAGTCCACATTTTATGCAATGATATTAAAGTCCACTATGAACGTACCTGACACATTTTATGCCAATCGTGTGACTTCAAACCGGTAAGCTTTCCTTCTTTAGTAAAACACGTTCCGAGCGAGTGCATTACACCAGTGGGGGTCCGCAAAGATCGAATGGTCTCTTTTACTTTGCGTTCTTGGGCTCCTGTGAAAATCCATGGTGCTTTAGGGAGTTTTATCAATCCATCAGACGCTGTTTGCGGCCAATATTGCTCCATACGATCCACATTTCTAAGGTCAACTCTGGCTCCCAAAGTATCTTTCTTGCCGGTCAGATGGTCCCATAGTAGATTACCCACATTCTTGAATATGTGCATTGGATCGAGCAAGTGATTGATCATGAATCGGGGCCAGTATCGTAACTCGTACCATAGAGATAGTCTCTTTATCCCTGGAGGCAATCCGTCATCGCACATCTCCTTCTGCTCTAACCGTGCTTGTGCAGACATCCTTGGTGGCTCCCTTCCCAAAAAGCCGTCGCGTAACACATGATTCTCTAGAAGATACGCTTGATGACCTTCGTAGATTTGCTTCTTCAGTGAGGGCGCCCTACGTGCATTCAGTCTAGGTCCACATGTGACACATGCTCTGTATCCGCTTGTTTCAAGCCCTGCATGTATACACATGATAATAGATCAACTATGGGAAAAAACCAGATTTACAGTGTCTGAGTGAGGAGTGTCAATAGATCACCTGAGCATTCTGTTAGCCCGGGATAGTCATGCATGGTCCACATTAGAATGCCTCTGATCAAAGCATTCCGTCGTTCTGTGTGTCCGCTCATATCCACCACCTCTATGCCAATCCACAATTGTTGTAGATCTTCCAATAGTGGACGAAGATACACATCTATACTCTCCACTTTATATCGCCCTGGCACAATCAAGCTTAGCCATAGGTGCCCCTTCTTTGTAGTCAACCACGGGGGAATGTTGTAGTTGACGATGACAACGGGCCATACACTATAAGATGTTGATCTTTGACCAAATGGATTTACGCCATCCATAGCCAGGCCTAAGCGCAAATTTCGAGCTTCCCTGGCAAAATCCGACCATGTTCCATCTATATGTTTCCAGGCTGCGCAATCTGCAGGAATTCGTAGCACACCATCCGAAGATTTATTTTCCTCATGCCATGATGCTAGGGCGGCCATGGACTTACATTCGAAGAAATGCTTGATGCGAGGAAGCAGAGGAAAATGTCGCAAAACCTTTTGTGGAATTTTTGTCCCGTGGAGATCTACTCAATATCTTTCGGAATCACATTTCGGACACTTCTCCATGTCTATGTATTCCCCTCTGAAAAGAATGCAGTCATTAGGACAAGCGTGGATAGAATTGTAATCCATCCCCAAGTTTCGCAAAATCTTTCTTGCTTCATCTCGGGAATCTGGCATCACATTGTCAGCTGGTAGTATGTGTTCTTTAAGCAATCTACACAACATAAAAATACGATACAGTCGTTTTAAAATCTATCAGATCATTATACATTTAGAGTTTTATTAAAGTAAACTAATTGTAATAGATCACCTGAAAAGCGCTGTGACGCTAGTGTCACTCCATCCAAACTTTGCCTGCATGTTGAGAAGAACCAGGAGTGCTTTCAATCTAGACATACGTGCTCCATTATACAATGGAGTATCGGCTTCACTTTTCATATCATCATAGATAAGCCTTTCTAAATCCATGATCGTCTCGATCATTTCATCAATCTCGGGCTCAAACATTGCCTCGTTGGGAATGTGCTCTGCATGATCATCCCCCGAGCTGTCAGAGGCTACATCTTGTGGCCTCACATATGCTGCTTGACCAAAGCGCCTGCGAACACGTCTATTGGGTTGCAAGATTGCTGCTTGTTGGCCAGCGTCAAAGTCCGACGAGTTATAATTGGCAACAACTCGATCTATAATAGATGGATCGAACTCGCCAAATTCGTGAACGTGCTGCAAAGAAACATGTCTTGTCCGTCGCACAGCATGCTTGCATTGATTACAAGGACATAAGACCCTCGTTGAGAGATAGGTGTTTCGGTCCCACATCCTCGTCACTACTCATAATGAGGATAAAAATCTTATAACCTGGACAACAAATTTAATATTCTATTGGCATTCTTTGTCTTATCTCTCTCTCTCTCTCTCTCTCTCTCTACCTCACATTCCCTAGTCATGTCCAATCCCCGCACACCTCGGTCTAGAGGTGCACGGAGATCAGAACCACCGGGTTATAATCTCGTCTTTATTTGTCAATACCTATATTTGTGGGTACAAGAAATCTACACACCCATGTCTACATGATACTGCATGTAGTGGACAAAACCCCTTTGCCTCTTCTCTAGCTGTAGCACTTCACAACATCTTAACATCTTTTCACAGTAGATCTTTTCACTGTTCGTCTAACTCTAAACCCTAAACCGTAAGTAATTCTTGCGTGGACTCGATCTAACGTAAATAAGTGTAAATCTAAATAAACGTAAATCTAACTAAAAATAAACCTAAATCTAATTTAACGTAAGTCTACATCTAACCTAATCTTTAACGTCTTTTGGGATAGTTTCCTACGACGTTAAAACTCTCTTCTTGTTGTGTGTGTGTGTGTGTGTGTGTGTGTGTGTGGGTAAACCTAAATAAACCTAAGTCTAATCTAATATAACATAAATCTAAATCTAACGTAAATTATGTTATATTAAAAACAAAGAACTAAACTAACAGGGATTATAAGAACCTTAAAACTGATTTAACACATAATTTTTCACATAACTCGGCAAGAGTTGGCATTCTCATCACTAAAGATGTGAGAGTTAACTTCCGGCGGTGACGCTGCCTCATCTCCATCCACATCTGACAAAAGCAATTGGCCCTTTGGACCGTTCTTGCTCTTGTTACTAACTTTGAAGTTGCTGTTGAATGACTAGAGGTTGTCTAGATGGTCATTGTTGGAGATGTAGTGATTCTTGCCGCCCTGAAGATCCATCATTGTTGAAGACATTTCACCAGTACTTTTGGATCGACGGAGCCCACCATGAGTGAAGGCAGCAATACCCTATATTCCATTGAGGGCTTTCTTCACCCGCTTCATGCAGGCATCGTAGTCTATGGAGACCTAAATCTAATCTAATATAACGTAAATGTAAATCTAGCGTAAATAAATGTAAATCTAACTAAAAATAAACCTAAATCTAATCTAATTTAACTTAAATAAACCTAAATCTAATTTAACGTAAGTCTACATCTAACCTAATCTTTAACGTCTTTTAGGATAGTTTCCTACGACGTTATAACTCTCTTCTTCTTGTGTGTGTGCGCGTGTGTGGATGTGTGTGCCAATAAAAAGAGATAAATGGTATAACCTTTCTATCACCCATGCCAAGTATGATAGATTGGTTATTCCATTTCCCTCTTGAATAATAGGTCTTGAGTTCAACTCCTCGTCGGCTAGATCTTTAGGTCTTTTAATTTTAATTAGTTTTCTACGACGTTAAATTAGTTTCTCTCTCTTTCTCTCTCAATGTGTGTGCGTTTTTTTGTTTATGCATGTTTTCTCTCTCTTTTCCTCTCTCAATGTGTGCGTTTTTTGTTT
Source organism: Adiantum capillus-veneris (assembly GCF_014529385.1). Classification (NCBI taxonomy): domain Eukaryota; kingdom Viridiplantae; phylum Streptophyta; class Polypodiopsida; order Polypodiales; family Pteridaceae; genus Adiantum; species Adiantum capillus-veneris. Next base: position 22,649,327 of record NC_140940.1, on the reverse strand, counting down.
ATGCATGTTCTCTCTCTCTTTTCCTCTCTCAATGTGTGCGTTTTTTTTTTATGCATGCTCTCTCTGTCTCTTTTCCTCTCTCAATGTGTGAGTGCATTCTTTGTTTATGTATGTGTGTGCGTTTTTGTTTATGTTTGTACTCTTTCTCTCTCTCTCTCTCTCTCTCTCTCTCTCTCTCTCTCTCTCTCTCTCTCTCTCTCAAAAACACTATGTGTGTGTGTGTGTGTGTGTGTGTGTGTGTGAGAGAGAGAGAGAGAGGGAGAGAGAAAGAGGGGAAGGGAACATGAGAGTGAGGAGAGGGAAGGAGCATACCTGGCTCTACTTCCTCTCCTCGTGTGTGTGTGTGTGTGTGTGTGTGTGTGTGTGTGTGTGTGTGTGTGTGTGTGTGTGTGTGTGTGTGTGTGTGTGTGTGTGTGTGTGTGTGTGTGGAGAAGAAAGAGAGAGAGAGAGAGAGAGAGGGAGAGCATTACCTGCTCCTTGCTTGAGGGCGCCGAAAAACTCAGATCTGAGATCTGAGTTTTTGGGCGCTCTCTGTTATTTTTTTTAGCCCAGCCAGCGTTGCTATGAGCGTCGCAAATTTACTTGTAAATTTGCGACATTCATAGCCACGCCGGGAATTTTTTTTTTGAGCGTCGCTAATATGAATAGCCTCTTGTAGTGATATCATCTGCAGATTCTCATGGTGTTCAGCCCTACTATTGTAGACACAAAAGTCATCTATAAAAGCTTTAACACAACTACCAATGAATGGTTCCAATACCCAATTTGCTCTCTCTTGATAGAAAGATGGTCCATTTGACAACCCAAATGGCAATACCGTGTAGCAATAGCAACCCCATGGCATAATGAAAGTTGTCTTTTTTCGGTCTTTCAAAGCAATCTTCAATTGAAAATAGCTTGAAAAACCATAACACACATTGTACCTCTCATAACCTGCCACTAAATCCAAGCTCTGATCGATGAATGCAAGAGGATATGGGTTCTTCTTAGTGGCTGCATTTAAGGGTTTAAAATCTACACAAATCCTCCACTTTCCATCCTTCTTTGGACTGTTTACTATTGGACTCACCCATTCTGTGGTTTCCACTGGGACTATGAACCCTACCTTCAATAACTTGTCCACCTCTTCCCGCAAGGCTTCCATTTTCTCTTGACCCATCCTTCTTGCCTTTGCCGCACTGGCTTAGCACCCTCTTTCAGCTCTATATGCATCTCTTCTCCTTTGAACCCTCTGATCTCTTCATATGAAGTAATGAACAAATCAAGAAAACTAGCCATCATGTGCAAATATATCTCCTTCTCCATAGCTGTGAGGTCTCCACTGATCATTTGTGTCATCAATTCCTGCTTCTTTGACAATTCAACCTTGGTTTGCATCAACCCTTCAATCACTTCATAAGGCCCTTCACTTTCATCTTCAACCTCATTTGCAAATGCAACTAAACCAGACTCCTGAATTTCTTTGTCCATCAATAGAAATGCAACATCAACATCCTCATCACTGCTGGTAGTACTATCACTGTCCTCATTAGTCTCACTGTGGAATAGTCTTTATCACTAGACTCATCTTCATCTTCATAATGCTCTTCCAATACTTTCCTTGTGTCCAGATTATATAGCTTCTTGGCACCTTTCTTTCCATAGAGGCTAATTGTACCACGTCTCCAATCTTGAACAGCTCCCACTGCACGTAACCATGGTTTGCCGAGTATGATAGGATATGCTTCCAGCCCCGTTGGCATCACATGAAAATGAACCACTGACTTTGCATCATACGCCTCCACTTCTAAGCTCTTTACAACACCCAAACATTTTACTTTTTGATGGTTTTCCAATCTGATCCGAAAACCTGACACCCCAGTAACTGTAAGACCCATCTTCTCAACACATGAGTTTGTTATGACACATATTTGGGCTCCGCCATCAACATAACCTTGTCCTGATTTTTTTCTTTTGTGCCAGACATCCACTATTGGACAAATGTTTGGTAGCTCATTTATTGCCAACACCTTCACTGAACCTCTCTCTGGTTCTTTCTCCATTGGGTTAGCCATCCTCTTCCATTGTCGCTGTAGCTTAGGCACCATCTCTATAAGCTGCCCAAAAGTAACATCAACTTTCCTACTTGTCACATCCTCCTTCAATTCATAGCTTAATTGCCCATCCCCTAGTGGAAAATTTGAAACATGAAACTTGCGACGAGCCCTTCTTTTCCTCTTGGCCTTGACATCCTCACCTTCATGGCTCTTTCCCTTCTTCTTACTAGGACCTGGGACACTTCTTCCTTCCTTGTCCTCTGTGGTCCTCTTCCCAACAGGCATCACTAATGTATCCTCTAGCTTTGATGCCTTCTCCAAGGTGACTACACTTATCACTTTTGTCTTTCACTTTTCCTCCTGGGTTAATCTACCGGTTCGTTCTTCTCCCTTAATTTAGATGACATAATCATTTGACCTAGCTAGCACCTATCTTGGCAATGGATACATGTCTCCCCCCATCCTTGGTGGCTTATCACATTGCAGGCTGATGTGTCCCAACTCTCCACAATTCTAACATGTGGGCGTCTGTCTGCCTCCAGAACATACCACTGCTTTGTCCAACACCGTTCCTAGGTCTTTCTTCACCTCCTAGCTAATTTGCAAACCTCCCTTGACCTCGATTATTTTCCACTTGACCTAGTATGTTTAGGCTGAGATTATTCATTAAATATACCACTTGCCTCATGTATGGCCTTAGCCCATCATCTTGCACTCTTGTAGTGACCATTGCTGGCATAACTTGAGGAGTAACAAAAACCACTGGTTCATGATGAACCCTTGGCATGCAACCTTGTAAAGAGTCCATAGGCTGAAACTCAGACCTCCTGGGCCAAGACTGCACCCCTAGCTGGCTCATTTTCCTCAGCTTCCACTCTTTGTTCCTTGCCACCTCCAATGGTTCTTCATATGTTCTAGTCTTCTTTAGCTCCACTCTCCAACGTATATTCTCCCAAAGACCAGCCAAGAATCTGTCCTTCTTCATCATGCCAGGTGGGGGTACTTGTGGTGCTAAGGCCTTGCACATCCTCTCCCATGCCAATGATAACTTACGTATGTACGCATCTACTGGCTCACCTTTCCTTTGCACCAAACCTTGTACTTCTTGCCACACTTTGTCAGGATCTTCTGTCTTCACAAACTCCACTTCCAGAGTGGAAGGCAGAAGATCCTGACAAACCATGCAGCTTATAGGTGGATCAGCCACACGCAACTCCTCTTCAAATGCTTTGGACCAAACTCGTGCATCACTCTTCAAACAGATCCGGAGAAGACATAACAACTGTGCCGGATCATGAATTTGATTGCTAATGTAGGCAACATCCATCTTTTCCAAAAAGTCTTCCACCTCTTCATCACTTCTTCCATGAAACTCTGGATAAGAGAAAGCCATGGCTATCCAAGTTTTAATGCTTTGAGAACCCCTTCTAACACACGTGCAAGAACCCAAACTTTTTACTGACCCAATCCCCAGAAACTTCAATGGAGCTCAACTTTAGATAAGGACAAACACATGCACATCAAATGAGTTTTCATAGTTAATCATCGAAATTACAATAGGCAAAGGGAATTCCAGTATCTCTCTTAATCTTCTTGGCCCAAACATAAAGACTATGCGCTGCTGGAAAAAAATCTTCCTGGACACATGAACATTTATCTGGATTCTTTGATTTACATGAAAAGGAGTGAATTGAGGTCCGTTTTGATCATCCATTAAAGCCAACCATGCAGCTCCGCTCCCAAGAAGACACACCTGACTTATTCTCTGATTTTGCCAAAATTTTAGCAGCATAATAGCATAAATGGCTCAAAAGACCAAAAAACCAGCCATCACAACTTGAAAAAGTTTGGCAGAGTTTCCTCAGAAGTAGAGCAGTAAGAACCCAAAATATAGAATGTATATGTATGCATAACCTACCAACAGTAAAAACCGAGCATCAAGTAGGAATCACTAGTACATAGCCTATGGCGAGGTCACGAAAAGGGTGCTCCAGCCACCTGTATCACCAAAATAATCTCACATTTGAGAATCCCCCAACTCAATAAAACCTCACGCTATTGACCCTCTCACGAAAGCTTATGCAAATCTCATATAGTCAAGTCTCATAAATGACTATCTTCTAGACCAAGTCTCAGAAATGGCTAGGAGTGCCAAATAAAACCAAGTATGGATCCACAAAGGCGTACAATGGCAGTTTCCACAAGTAACGTACAATACGAGTAGACAATGCGTTCAAACAGGCACCAAATAATGCATACCCACGAAAATTGCAAGTGACTTCCACTGTCAGTGTATCACTCTACTCCAGCTACCTGTACCTGTGTGAATCACTTGTACCTATACCTGTCTCTGTAACTTGTGACCTATAACCTATAACATGTAATCTGCAATCTGTACTGCCAAAGCTAAAGGTACTCGAAGAAGATCCTCTGTGGGGGCACCAAAAGAATGTGAGCAGGATGGAAATACACACAACAACTCTACAATGACCGGACACACACTCTTGGGATGATACACACACACACACACACACACACACTATGGGGCACCACTCGGCTTACACAACCCACCTGGCCGAGACAGGGAACACACCGATGGAGTGAGAGGAGAGAGACTATCCATTTGCCCACTCCGCACAGACACACGCACACACACACACCCAAAAAACTCAGCTCAAAAGAGGAGAATTTCTAATTTTTAGATACAATTGATCTTCGGCCAACATCAATGGGAAAAATAGCTCACACAATATGGGTAAAATATGCCAGATACAATCACAAATTGGAGTCTCGGGGGGTTCACTATGTGTAAAACTACCATATAACGTGCGTTCAAGACATGTTTGTAAAACCCCTTATCTGTGAATTTTGTTAGGAATATAATGTACCCTTTTCTTTTAAAATCTGTAAGTTTTTTTCAAATTTGAAAAAATAATGCCCTTATGTATATATATTTTTGTAAGTTTCAAGAACTTTAAATACCCTTCTGTTGAACTCACGTGATAGGTTACATTTTTATTAGGTGACCTCCCCGGGATTGGAGTAGAGGCTTCGCTCATAGGAGAAACTTACACATCCAAAACAACAATAAAAAATGAGTAATTTGGCAAAATGGACAATGCTATCACGCTCGGAACGGCCAAAAACCCCAGTCTACAATGTCAAAGTGCTCAAATCCGACCTCGGATGAGCAGTTTATGGCCAAAACATGCTCCAAAAACATCAAAAACTCAGTTGCGGTTATTCCTCCTCTCCTCTCCACGTTTTTTCTGGTCTTCTCTCAGGTTTTTCAGTTCCCACACTTAGCTTTATTATTTGGGCACCTTTGGTCTTTTTTTTAAACCTCAAACGGACCCCGAACAGGCCAAAAACTGGCCTCGCAGTGCATAGTTGACACCCTGCTGCATCCATCCGCACACCTGGCACTCAACTTTTTCCAATAATGCATCCCGCAACCACGTGAAGTGGCCCCAAAATATGGTCCTCATGATGAACTTTCTGCATAATTATCACAGGAAAACACCCACGTTGTGGTCCGTACTTATCCACGTGCAAGGATTGACCCCATTCGACCTCTTGACGCCACTAGATGCCATCTGACACACCTGCTTACCTCATGTCGTCGGGCCGCAGATAGCTTCCTTGAGAATTTTTACGTGCTAACAACTCCTTATTATTATAGAAAAAACACACTCGTACTGGTGATAGTGAAAATCGATGCACTATGTACATGCTATCCTACCTGTACACATGTGGGCCCCACGTAACCACCTGGCTCTAGAAAATGGGAAATTCTTTATTTTATGCACCATGCATGTGTATATACATATGCACAATCCCTTGCTCCTAAAAAATCCTAGCAACCGCAGGCACATCATAAATGTTTCTTTTGCTATGTAAAATACTAATCACTATTTCTTGTCAAGTATGGTATGCAAATTCTTATCTTTGCAACTGAGGACAATTGCTTTCCAATGGAGAGGTATGTAATGGAACCGATATTTTATACAGCTGACAGGTGGCAAACGCATCAGCAATTATTGGACTATGATAAAGGATATACAGTTTATGTACATTTTATGATTTAAATGCTCTTTATGAGCTTTGGTTATTTATGACTGGCCGACCATTTTGTAGTCACTTTGACTATTCAAGAAATCTATAAATCAAATACGTGCAAGAGGGAAATGGTCACTCTTGTAGGGGGGAGATTTCACCCAGTGTCTGTGTTACTCTTCTCCCTCTCCTCTCTTCTCTCTCGCCGTGGCAACATAGCATTCCACTCTAGGAAGTGCGTCTGCACATGCTCTCTTACTCTCTCCCGCTCTCTTTCCCTCCCTGTTCGTGTATTGCAACGATTATGGTGTACAAGTTATTTGTCAGATAAACCGTTTTGTTTGTTTATGGCTTGTAGCGTGTTATTTTGGTATTTTGAAGGATTTGCCACGCATCCGTTTGTAGCGCGCGCGCACACACACACACACAGAGTATGACTGCCTGAGAAAAAAGAGAGCTAGAGAGGATTTCTTGCATCCGTTTGTAGTGCGCGCGCGCGCGCACACACACACACACACACAGAGTATGACTGCCTGAGAAAAAAGAGAGCTAGAGAGGATTTCTTGCTCCATGATGAAGGAGAATTTAACCTTAAATAACTTCTCCAAGAAGCTACTCCACATCTTTGGTCAATGGGTAACGTGATCATGCCTATGTGTACCACATCTAAGAGATGCAATTGGCCATGGACATGTAGAAGATGTGTAGTTTCATTGCCACCCATTGAGACATCTTGTGAGGAGTATCATCACCACTTTGTGAAGGAAATACCCTATGAACTTTGAGAATAACGGGATTAAGAGAATTAAAGTGAGAATTTTTGTGAGATTACTTTGAGAACATAGAGGGTGAACTTAATTGATGGTAGCAACATAAGCGGATTAAGAGAATTAGAGTGAGCATTTTTTGTGAGATTACTTTAAGAACATAGAGGGTGAAATTAATTGATGGTAGCAACATAAACATAGTACTTAATTGACTTGACATGAACAATACTTTTACAAGAGAGAGAGTATTAGAGAACATGACAATAGTTGAGAAATGGATCTACTTGGAGCCGGTCCCCCCTCTAAAATGAGTTTGTATTATAGATTCTCCCATCAAGAGAGACTTGATACAATACAATCTTTGTGTTCCTAGTGACCTAGGTGATGCAATGAAGATGGAAAACTTCATGCATCACAAGCATAACATAAACATTGCAGAAAGCATTAACTATCCCAAGCCTCACTCCCAAAGCCTCAAACACCTTCAAAGGTGGAAAGAGCTAGCGGGGAATGAGGGTAGGGAAGAGGAAGAAAAATTATTCATAGGAGAAAGAAATAGTTCCTCACTTATCATGACTTTTCTTGCTAAGCATAGCATAATAATAGTAATGAAGATGAATAAGATGGTAAGCTTAAGCATTGAAGCGTGTCTCTTGGTTGGATTTTCATTCCATAGCAAGGAGTATTGGCATAGGCTCTCCACTTCTCCACAAGCGTGGAGAAGGAGATGGAGCTCTTGAAATTTTCACTTCACACAATCAGGGAGTATGTGTGTTTGTGTGGGAGAGTATATCCCCTCTCATGCTTGGTCCACTCCTCTCACTCTCTCTCTTTTGTATTATTTAATTATATCAGTTGGACATTAAATGATTAGTTTAATATGAGAAAATTATTTGGGTTGGTTAGATATTAGATTTTATGACATTACCTTTCTCTTGAAATCATAGTCGTCCTCAACTATGAGGTAGAAAAGATGCAGTTTTAGTCATTAGTCTACAATTCTTAGGAGGAATCCTAAAATCCGAGCCAATAAAAGAGAGCAAACCATAAACCGAGCAAAACTAACAATTTTTTTTGATATCCTTGTGCAATATATTAGTTGTAATACAAAATTACCCAAACCATAAACTTTTTTTGATATCCTTGCAATACAAAATTTTTTGATATCCTTGTGCAATATATTAGTTGTAATACAAAATTACACAAACCATAAACTTTTTTTTTATATCCTTGTAATACAAAATTACACAATCCACAAACGTTTTTTGTGATATCCTTGCAATACAAAATTACGCAAACCATAAACTTTTTTTTGATATCCTTGTAATACAAAATTATGCAACCCGCAAACTTTTTTTTTGATATCCTTTCAATACAAAATTACGCAAACCGTAAAATTTGAAAAACTTACAATGTTTTTTTATATCCTTGTGCAATATATTAGTTGTATATATTGTTGTGTGTGGTTGTGTAGGTAGAGGCCAGCCACCTAGTGTGGTCAGACATGTTTTGGTTGTAACTGCTTGATGGCAATATAAGGAGGTGCCGGATGAGAGGGAGGCACACTTGGTTTGGTCGGGTAGACAGAGTCGACCACACACCACAATATCTTGGATTTTTGTCGGTTAGAAATACTCCCTACTTAGTTTCTTAACCTATAAAAATAACTTTAAATTGTTCTATCTCTAACACATGCCAAAAAGCTTCCATCAACATTGAAATTAACCAAGAAGGTGTATTGCATCTACAAATTAAAATGGACACTGCAACAAAAAAAATACTGCCGCAATAGAATATTTGGGGCAAAAGTTAATAGCCATAAGCACATATCACCAAAAAAACTACTTCTATAAATCCATAGCAAGGTCCAGAAGCCTTTAGGGCTGCATCAGCACTCGTGAACCTCCAAGTGCTTGGACTAACTTCAATTTCGTTAAAGCCTCCTCATGCATGAATTCATGAGCATGAGGGTCAAGGCCAAGTACTTGCAGAAATATGAAGTAAACGTGCTTACATGGAATATACAAAAGGCACTTTCTTTCCCGAGTTTCAAAATCCTCACAAGAACATCTAGGAAAATCTGACATTGTCACAGAGTATGTCACTCCCTTTGCACTTGACCCCACAATATTAACATAGAAAAAATGTGTTTCATTGCAAACCACAATGACCTCTCGCACCAACTCTGCTGCCATGGTTCTACCCACTTCAATCTTTCTATGAAACTCCTTTGTTAATCGTGATCTCCATTTCACAATCCTTCCATCTCTAAATTTGGGACGGATGCTGCTAGCAACTCTTTGGTTCAATGGAACTATTTCACCCATTCTTGATGCTGATGTAACTCCTGCTTGCAAAACAAAACCATTGGCTTGCAGTTGCGTTACCTCTTGCAGTTCCAACGAGGTGTTACGGGAATTACGAACCAAAGTTTTGGTTGGTGGATTGCTGGGATATAGATGACCTATAAATGAGAAGCTCAAAGTGAGTAACATTGGTATAATTAATGTTACAAAATAAGAATAAGAAAGGTAGTCACCCTCACCTGCTCACAATTGCATGGCAAAACTAAATTTTCATACCTCCTTGTGTGCTGCACACTAGAGTCCACCATGTAGAGGCCATTCTCATGCCGTTTAGACACATTTGCAAACCACTTGCACTCAAAGGTGAAGGTATGAAAGGTTCTAAAATTAACCTTTAGTATCCTTTCAATAGTTTCACATTACTTGGCTTCATCACCATCTATGTTAAAGTTGCCAATGATGCCGCAATCCATGGTGGTTCTACGATCGTCAATGTGGCGCGTACAAAAGTGACGACCCTTTGACGACATAGAGTTAAAGGAAATTCACTACAAAATAGGAAAATATTTTTAACAATTACAAAGATAAAATCAAGAAAAAACTATACAATATGGTTTAGGTATGTGAGCACTCTACCTTTTGTTCGTACCTCGTGCATACTCCCATTCTTTGTCGGTGACGTCTTCTCCACACGCTTTTTTCTTGGTCATTTTCTCATGAATCCACTCTACACTAATCAGATATGAGAAACATGCAATGTGTCTAGGCACTACTGGGGTGCCCTCTTTCCTCCATGTACTTGTTTCCATGCTTCTCGCTCTTGCAAATGCCTTGCCTTTTCCATGGTCCACAAGTTCACCCACTTGGTCATAACCTTTGCATTGAGAATACAAAGGTTATGGAACACTCACAATAGATTCATATCCATGTTCAATAATTTTTCCTTTCCACTTGGTAAGTGTGAAGTCATCCTCTCATCCTCCTCATCTGACCACATGCGAGGCATTGAGGGATTCAACCCGAATCTCCAAGGTGCAAAGCACACCTAGTACAATTATGCTTATCTCTAGGCAAACAATAGTAAATAACTGCAGGACATTAGATACACATTCGGGAATTTTTCCACAATGAGTGCATACAAGTGTGCCATACTGTGAAGAGATCAATCCTTTAGGAGTGGATTTAACAAGCCGACCTCGCCATTGAGACTAATTGAACATATTTGAGCGCAAATAAAAGGGACAATCAATGTTGATGCAACGCAAATTCCCAGAGCATCTACTAAATCTAACAATGCCATTAAACTGATCACTGCTACAAGTGACATACTCTGTCCACATGTGACTATCATGTCTTTGCTCCATACCACTCATACCTGAAGAATTACCAGATGGCGGTAACTCAAAAGAAATATACCCATCATATTTAGCTGGGAGCTCATCAGTACATACCACTTTCTTGGCTTGATGGAGGGCAATATATAAATTGCTTTGCAATGGCATGCACTTAATCATGTCAATGACACTCACATTGATCTCAGAGAGAGGTACTTTCTTGTCTTTCATGTCTTGAGAAACTCTGCCAATGCCACCATCAATCTGATCCTCAGTTCGCATATCCACCTTGTAGAGCTGGTGTTGTTCATGATCAAGCATAAAAGTTTTCTCACCATCTGATGATATAGTAGCTTCTACCTTGACTTGCGGTCGAGATAATGTTAGTGGACGAAGACAAAAATTAGCATCACAAAGTTCAAAATGTTCTTGCACAGAAGCAACTGTCAAAGAATAAATTCGGGTATCAAACATAAGCACTAGCTTCTGTCCACACCCTGGACCAAAAATTGTAATGCATCTCCCCATGGGTTAATAGTGTGTTTTGCAGAAGGTAAGAATATCAAAAAGCAGTGGCATGGTTCTGATTGATACAGAGGGTCTAATTAGAATAGATTGATATCCTTAAAATTCTATCCATAACCACAAACCGCCAGGAATATTGCACGTGCTTGTTCCCATGAACAACAATTACTATCTTATAAAACAACTCACTATATAATATAGTCACAACATGAAATATAAAGTGCTTAAAAAACGAGCCTGATTTTAGTTTTAAAAACACTAAAAAAGAATCTATTGTAGTTTTAAGAACACTAAAAAAACGAGACTGCTTTTAATTTTCAAAACACTGAAAAAACGAGCCTGCTTTTAGTTCTTTGAGTTTTACAGTTTTCAATCAATCGAGCATAATAATGATTTTTCGAGCTTCACCTACCCAGTTAAATGTCCCATGCACAATATCCAATGCCGAAGTGAAGGGTGTTTACACACTACTGAGTGTTTTTGGTTTATTAAATTCTAAGATAAGTTTTTGCGTGCTAAAAAGAGAGGTTGCATATTGAGTTTGTTAGAGAGCCCACCAGTTCATGGCTGCTCTTAGTTAATAAAAGGAAAAATTGCACATTTACCCCTCTAATTTGTGGGAATTCCCAAAATACCCCTCAAATTTCAAACATTCCGGAAAAAGCCCGAATATTTTGTCACAAATTCCTAAAATGCCCTTCAACTTTTCCAAAATTCCCAAAGTACCACTAGTCGCGAGATTAATTTTTTTTGAATGGAAAAACAAATTGTAGCTTTTAATAATAAAAGATGCTAAAAAATAGAGTTTAGGTATGTTACATAAGCTTTAAAGATGAATTTCGCTTTTATTTTTAGATATAACTGCCCTTTTTGCATGGCAATTTGTGAAAAATTACATGCTAAGAACTCAAAAACGGATCTAAGTTCAAAGTGTATTCATCGCAACGTTTTTTGCTATTACGAGTACAATGACCCTTCATGCAGCTTGCACAATCATTTTCTTATCTTGGTTGTTTTACACATTTGAAGCACAAGCTTCAACCTTAATCAGTCTACAGTGAAAGTGCAAGGCTTGTGAAATTTAGAGGATCTTGTGCTGCAATAATTTGTTGGAAACGTCTTAAAAGCTTATGTTTGTCCACCATCAAGTTATGCGGTCTTGGATTTTATTTTATGTAGATCTTCCTAATCTCGAGAAATTAAAAATCTTTTCAAAACGTTTCATTATGTGAAAGGGGCCTGCAGGCCCCTACTGTATTTTGTTAACGCTAGCAAGTTCTTAATACTATTTTTTAATGCATCTAATTGTTCGCCTATCTCATAGGCGCCCCTCTCTCTTCTTTTTCTGCGCAATCCCTTCTCCCTTGTCCTCCGCTTTCTTGACTCCTTGCCTGCGCTTTTGCCTCACCAAACCTCCAGCGCTTTCTTGCCTTGTTCAAGCCTTTGCTATTGCCTCTCCAACTCTCCTGCGCTATTTCCCTTTGAAGACTTCTTGCGCAGCCCTTTTAAGGTAATCTCTACTACCTTTCATTGAAAACCTCTACTGCCTCGCGGTTCTTGAATCTCGAGACTCGGGAGCAACTCGAACTAAGCTCGGAGATGGCAGAAGGGAGTCTACCTTGACCCAGAAACCTCCTGCCAGGTACATTTGCAAACTACCTGTAGCCATCCATGCTAGCGTGGATGGCTACAGGTAGTTTTCAATGCTTTAGATAACATTTGTAAAGCTTATGTTATGTTTAAATTAAAACTAAAAGAAACCTTCTGTAAACTGTAATGCTTTGTGTTGTAAGTAAGGCTCTTTGTAAATCTTGATTGGAGTTGAGCCTGGGCTTATATAGCCCTCCCACAACCTAGAGCCTTGGGAGCGTGCCCTCCACAACAAGAGAGAGATGTTGGAGGGGTAGTGCACCCCCCGAAAAGAGAGAGAGAGAGAGAGAGAGAGAGAGAGAGAGAGAGAGAGAGAGAGAGAGAGAGAGAGAGAGAGAGAGACATAGAGTCCCAGAGACAATCTTTACTCCATGGCCTTCCACTTGCCTTCCAAAGTTGGACCTCCAACTCTTCTAGCGAGTGCTTGTGTTGGGATTAGTTGCCAAAACTCTACTAGGATTAACTAAACTTTGTATTAGAAAAATCCTGAACTACTTGTAGCCATCCATGCCGGTGTGGATGGCTAGAAGGAGTTTTGAATGTGAAAATACCTATTTGTAAGATCTCTTTGGAAATCTTCAGAGCTGCATAGCTTCTCTTAAAACTACCTGAAGCCATCCACCCCGGCGTGGATGTCTAGAAGGAGTTTCTTGTGACTTTGGTTTAGGGGTAGTGATTCATTCTCGCATTGAATTTAAGCATGTCTTATGAAGCTCATTAAGCTTCCTCAAGCTATCCATGCCGACATGGATGTCTAGAGGGAATTTCTCAAGATTAAATTTTATAATTTAATCATGCTTTTTAAAAAAATGTTAGCTCCCGTCTAGCAATCCAAGCCGACATGGATGCTTAGGTGGAGATCAATAAGATAAATTTTTGATTTTTTGAATTGCCTCTAGGCATCCTCGTCGGCATGGACGCCTAGAGGGGATTTTAGTGAAATAAATAAACTCTTTTTGGTTTTGTTTTGCAAGTCCTTCAATTCGTGGATGAGGTCGCAGAGGGAGACGGCTTTCTTCAACTCAAGATTCCAGTATCTTACAGAGCAGTGATCAAATAAGTGCAGTCTCTGTCACAGATATAACAGATGGTTTGGAGACACAGGTTGAGGAGATGCAAAGTCAGGACTTGGGACTTGGCTCCATAAATGAAGTTGATGAATCTCTTGCCCCACAAGAGGCATGTTTTCAAATAGTGCCTTAGTAGCAGTAGAGCCTGAGACAGGGGAAGAGCACAAACTTTACATGCATAGAGGACAAGATATTCTTCAATGTACTCGCATGTTTAGTTGTTTTGATTGTCCACCAATTCCTTCATGTCGATTGATCCCTTATGCAAGGGTGAGAGGCTTACGAGACGATGTTCGTGGATTGAAAAGTGCTTTTGCAAAGGAGGGCTACATGCAAGAAAAAGGAGCTTTTATTGTTTCAGTTTGGAATTGCAAGAAGGAGGAAGCTTATGTGACAGGTATTTCATTTCTCTGCTTTGGTCTTTCCTACTGCCTGTTTCTATGGTGTTTTTTGTTGTTCTCATAAATAGTAGTTGAGTGTGCTTTTCTGCTTATGGTTATCTTTTTTACAGAGGACCTTATTACTTCATGGGACCCAATATGGGTTGATATACATAAAGAGTTTGAAATTGAGCGTTTTAAAAGACCAAATCTTCAAGTTCTCTCTAATAAAATGTTCTATGTTTGGGAGGGTAATCATAGAATGGTCGCTTGGATGGGTGCTATCAAAGAGAGATTCTCCATTGGTCGAGAGAAACATTGTAGTGTGCTTTGTACAGTTATTGATCCTACTCGAGTGCCAGAGATAGCTTTGCTTAGTAGCTTGCAAAGAATGAATTTGTAAGCTTCTTGACTTTCTATATATTTTAGCTGAAAATTTCTATGTTGTGTTTCTGACTTTGTTTATATTGTATATGACCTTGGAATAGCATGAATACACATGCTCTTGTAGTCACGCATCTTAGGGATGAGCTTGTCAAGTGCTCCCACATTTGTGTAGCAGATCATGAGGCCTATGTAATAGGGCTACCAGAAAAAGATCAAAAGTTGATTGCTGCATTCCGTAAGAAATACTCGAAGGGTGTGGAGCCTTGGTACCCACTTACTCGTTGATACTTGGGAAAGCTCTTATACGATGTGAGTGTCTTTGGCTTGCTTTTTTGGAAAGATCTTATATTTTCTTTTTGTGAAAATTACATATATTAAATTGTGTATTGAAGGATAAAATATCCAAGTAATTGAGCCAAAGAGTATGTGCTTGTTTTTTTCAAGGTATTTATTTTTAAGTATGTGTTGAAGGTTAAAATGTCCAAGGAATTGAGCCAAAGAATAGAGCAAGCTAGGCACACAATGATAAATGAAGAACTTATAAAACAGGAGGAGAAAATATTGAATGATTTAGCACTCAAATATGGAGAGCGCGTTGGGATGGTGGTTGAATTATTTTTGTTTTGGGTGTTTTGCACATAGTGCAATAGCTGTTTACACTTGGTTTTCTATTCGTTGATAAAAACCTGCAGTTGCTAAATATTGTTGATCCGAATCTTGGACCGGATTGGATGGTTCGAGTTCTTGCACTCAAATGGGGTCCTCATAGTTGGGCTACGCTTGAGAAACTGAACTTGATTGCTATGCATGATGCTCCTGTCTTGAGCAAACTATTATGGGTTTCCTTGTCTGAGGCAGATAAGATTACTAGATCCTCTTATGGCTTAAAGAAAGGAGATCATGTGTATCGCATGTGAGTAAAGTTTCTTTTGACTTTTAAGAATCTTTGATGTAGATTTGCTAGTTTTTTGTGTTTATTTTAGTTTTTTCTCATCTTCCTTGTTATGTAGTTGGATCCGCAGAGAGGGCCTTCTACAAAGGATTTTTGATAGGGCCACAAAGTTTTTGGAGGACTTGAGCAACATTGCTGGTGGTATTTTGTTGCCTCATGATTGCTCTCTTGCCTCTTACTTTGAGGAGATCAAGTTTGAAGCACGGCCCTATCTTTATCCTTTGGAGACCTCTCTTGAAGCTAAGACAAAAGATGTTGACAAGCAAGCTATGAAGAAAGTGGACACGGTACGCATGGCATCTCAGCGGCTAGCCTACAGGTCAAGCTCATCATACTTTTATTCAAGCTTTTCATAATTATGAAGTATGTAGTGATGTTATTTTGTTATTTGTTTTAGATTTCTATTATCCTTGGTTGGAAAAGGCTTTCTACCAGGGATACCATTCTTAGCTAAGCAGTGGGCACAACTATCTACTGGGGAAGGATGCATGTACTCCCCTTCCATGCATAAGCTCACTACTTGGGAGATGGAGGCATGTCCATGGTGGATAGACATGGCTTCTGGGCATGTATTGGCGAGAGAGAGAGAGAGAGAGCTTCACGATACTATGAGATTTGGTGGCACATCCGTTGATGTGTCTCTCCCTCTTAGAGTGGATGAGGTGATATCGGGTAAATGGTTACTCAAAACAGTCTCAAACATAGTTTGTGTGAGAGATTTAAATTCTCTTTTTCCTAAAATTATTTGTTTTGCATACCTGTAATATTGTGTTTTTTTTATTTTTTCAAGCTACAAATACTTCTCGCAAGGGAAAGGAGGTGATTGTTGAAACTAGGGTGGATGGAAACATGGAGTGAGAGCATGGTGAGCTTTCACTTGCGATGCAATCGTTTGTTTCGTTCATTTATTGGAGTTAAGTCACTTTGTTTAGCCTCTTGTATCGCAGTACCTCTTGGGGAGATTGTTGCAAAGAAAACCATTTCTTTTGTCTACATCGTTGATACTCCCTTGTCCTCTCTGTCCTCATTGCCTGACTCACGATGCATGGCCATTTCTGGGGACTACATAGCCATTGCTGCTGATTTTAGGCCGGTGTTCAACATCCGGCATGGATTCGTGTTCATGAGCACATGGGATGTGCACGCCTTGATGGGACCTTGTGCGTGCGTGGTAGGAGAACAGTCGCATGGGCTGCTGATTTTTTTTTTTGGATCTTCCCTTTGGTGGTTCCCCATTAGCCTCCCCTGTTGTACCCCTTTGGGATATTTGTAGTGAGGATCATGTTCGTGCAAGCATGCAACTTGCATGTTCGAGTTTATCAAACTCAGGGTGGTTGTTGATCATGGTCTCTATGACAGATTTTTGCTTCAATCATAATTTTGTACAATACTTGTCGATTTTTGTTGTGTGTTCTATTGTGACTTTTGAAACCTCTTGTAGGAGATACCATTGGCTGGGTTGAGAGATTTTTTCGTCCATCAGAGATGGCTATTCATCGTCGCATTGTGGTCCTCCATCATGGAGCTTATGGTTATGGTAATATCTTTGGTGGTCGGATCGAGGTAATGCTCTTCTACATATTAACTTGTTTGTTTCTCATTTTGGTGTGTTTTTATTATTGTGATTGGCCTCTAATTGTCTATGTGGTGGTGTAGTGTCATTGTTCTCTCTTACTTATGGTGCATAGGGTTGGCATGCAACCACCTTGCTTTGTGGTTGAGAGCACCCCACTATTCAATCATCTTGGCATGCAACCTTTGGATTCTTACATGATGCACCATCTTCCAGAGTCTTCTCTAGCCAGATCATCATCAGGGGAGCCATGGCGTGGTGGCTTGCAACGAAGTCACTCTTTTATTGCATGTTTTGTGGAGCTTCTTTGTAGGCCTAGAGGTCTTTGTTTGGAGTTGGGATGTGGTACAGCGCCCGTATTGGCAACATGATTAGGCAAAGTGCGGGTGTGTGCAACAGTCGACATTGATGACAATTTGATTTCAGATTATGTGCAACCATTATTTCTCCCTAAAAAGCGAAGCAGAGAGGGAGCCTCCACCTCTCTTGATGTTGATGATGTGGGTGACATCCCTTCGCGTGTCAACCCCTTTGATGACTAGTGAGAGTCCACCTTACACTTCATTTCCCCCACCTATTTTATGTTTCCATCATACTTTTATGCTATTTTGTCACTTTTTTGTATCATTGTTTAGTATTTGAAAATTATGGATAATGATTCAAACAACAATTTGAGATTTCTTGTGCTTTTATGATGTATATTTTGTATTGCTTGCATGTGGATTGTGAGACTTATCTTTTTCTTTTTGTATGGAAGTGTGTTGCCAGTTTATGCTAAGGGGATTGCAAAAACCATGGCTGCTTATATACAATACGATTTTGACACCCACAAGAAGTGTCAGAGACGCAATGTCTTTATTGATGACGAGTGCGACTCTTCATAGTCACGAGATAGAACCATAGCATTTCTTGTTGTTATTAGAGTTCAGAGGCACGACATGCTGTTCTCTATATTCCACTAAATATTCCGCTTGTTATCTTACAACTTTAAAGAAATCTCTCTTTTTTTTTGTATAAGATATGGAAATTCTCTCTTGGTATAGTTTAGAAACTTTGTAGATGTATGAGCATTGTTGATTTGCATTAGATTGCTCCGTAAAATTAAAGTTAAAATAAAAATTATGGTGTTGAATGTAGTTGTGGATCATTGCATAGTTTGTAATAGCTTTGCTACTAGCTTGGGTTTCTCATTGCTCGACATCAAGTATCAACTGCGCAAAAGAATCTAGAGTCTAATTTTGAACAATTATATTGCTACGATTACTTACGGATTCAAGATCCTACCATTAATAAAGTAGGATCTTCATTCATCTTGGTTATCAAAACCCATTTGGTTTCTTTATTTCATTTGCTCAGATTTTCCTTCGCTCGAAAAATCTTGCTCGCCATACAGTAAGACTCAATTCTTAGTGGGTAGTGGATACCTTTTCACCCTACGACATAATTCTAGAATGGATGACTAGTCCATTTGGTGCTTGGGAAACGTGGCTGTCGCAAGCATGTCTGCTCTTTAATCCATATCATGTTCCCAAAGTAGAGTGATAAATTGTACTTGGTGTTTGAGTGACATTATCATCACAAACATGATTCTAAGCATGCATACTATTTAAATTTGTGCACAAAAGAGGATTAGTCTTAAATGACAAAAACATTGTTCATTTAGAAAGCATTTACATTTTCTTACTCTAGGGAAGCATTGTAAGCATTGACAAGGTTCATACTATCCTTGCAGCATTTAGCATCTTAAGAAGGATAATTTTTGAACTTAATAAGATACTGTCGAATAATCTTACCATGCCGTAGTACCTTGTCTTCATGTTGAAGGATAGATTCAGGTTGTAGCACCTCTTCTTGGTCGTCGATTTTTGGAGGGTCTTCAATAATTTTTTCTCTTGGTGGCTCTCCTTTGTAGGGATTAAGTAGGCTCACATGAAAAGCATTGTGTATGAGCCAATGGTTGGACAACTTGAGTTGATATTCCATGTCATTGATTGGCTTCAAGATTTGAAAAGGACCATAGTATCTTTTTGCTAATTTAGCATAATACTTTTGATGGACCATAGGATTTTTGCCCGTCATTTGCCTCAATCAAGCCTTGGGAAACATAAGTAAGACCCAATCATTTTCTTTGAACGTTAAGGCCCTTCTGTGCTTGTGACCAGCAGCTTTTTGCCTTTGTTGAGAGATGGATATAGCCTTCTTAACCTTTTGAAAATATTCTTGTAGGTCACGGCTATACTCATTAGCAATGAAGATATTTCCATGTACTTTAAGTAGTAAGGGACTTTTAGGTATTCCTTCTATGATCTCAAAAGGTGCTTTTCCTGTAGTAGTACGAACTCAAAAAGTGATTTTCCATCGTGATCGTTGATCTACTTATGTACCATAAGTCTTTAATAGATCGAGTATAGTAAGATTGGCTATCTCCCTTTGGCCATCCGTTTTTGGGTGATAGGCTGAAGAGAAATTCAATCTTGTACCTAGGTTTTCAAAGAAACCTTTCCAAAAATTACTAGTCATTCTAGGATCTCTATCCACGATGGATGTTGGTAATTCATGGTGTTTGAAAATCCAAGATATAAAGATGGTTGCCATTTGGTGTGCCTTAATAGTCTTTTTGATAGGAATAAAGTGTGCTTGCTTGCTAAACATGTCGACTATTGTCCATATTGCGGTATTCCCATGGATAGACTTGGGTAATCCAAAGATAAAATCCATGGATATACTCTCCCATGGTGAATTAGGGATTGACAATGGTTGGATTAATCCACATTTCTTCACTCTATCATACTTAGTCATTTGGCATACCACACATTTTGAAACATACTCTTGTATGTCCACTTTCATGGTAGATCAATAGAAGTACATCTCTACTCCTCAAAGAGTAGGTTGAATGCTTCTATGCCCCGCATAGGCAGAAACATGTGGAATTCATACATGAGGTTCTCCACAAAGGGAGTGGATAACACATAGCCTATTGCCATGGAGAAGATAACCATCCTGCAAGGTGAATGGTTCCTTTTTCTTCCCCAAAGCAAGGGCTGACATTACATCTTTAAAGTTAGGGTCATTATCATACTCACCTATCATAGAAGACAAATCATTGTGAGTTGCTATAGACACCGCATTGACTTTTGGTTGTCGTGAAAGTGCATTGGTCACTTGATTATGCTTACCAGCAATGTGAGAAATATGAAAATAGAATTTCAAAAGGAAATTTGCCCACCTCATTTGTTTGTCGGAAAGGAAGTACTTCAGACTTTGGTGGTATGTTTGTAAAATGAATGGAGTCCCCAATAAATAGTGCTTCCATGTGTCTAGGGCATGTAGAACAACTAAAAACTCTTTCTCATAAATGCCCAAGACCCATTCATCCATATTGAGCCTTCGGCTCTCATATGATATGGCACGCCCTTCTTTAAGCAAGATTACTCCAAGGAAAGCCCCATAAGAATTACATTAGATCTCAAATGGATTTAAGAGATCCAGAAGCATGAGGACTGGTTGGAAGGTAAGCTTCTAAAGAGAATTAGAGTGAGCATTTTTGTGAGATAACTTTTAGAACATAGAGGGTGAAGTTAATTGATGGTAGCAACATAAACATAGTACTTAATTGACTTGGCATGAACAATACTTTGTCAAGAGAGAGAGTATTAGACAACATGACAATAGTTGAAGACCGGATTTACTTGGAGCCGGTGCCCCCTCCAAAAGGCGTTTGTATTATAGATTATCCCATCAAGAGAGACTTGATACAATAAAATATTTGTGTTACTTCTGACCTAGGTGATGCAATGAGGATGGAAATCTTCATGAATCACAAGCATAACATAAACTTTGAAAAATGCAGTAACTATCCCAAGCCTCAGTCCCAAGGCTTAAACACCTTTGAAGGTGGAGAGAGCTAGCTGGGAATAAGGGTAGGGAAGAGGAAGAAGAATCACCCATAGGAGAAAGAAATATTTCCTCACTTATCATCACTCTTCTTGCTTAGCATAGCATAATAGCATAGTAATGAAGATGAAGAAGATGAAAAGCTTAAAGCTTTGAAGCATGGCTCTTGGTTGGATTTACATTCCATATCCAAGAGTGTTGGTGTAGGCTCTCCACTTCTCCACAAGCTTCTTGCACTTTTCACTCCACACAATGAGAGAGAG
This sequence comes from Adiantum capillus-veneris, assembly GCF_014529385.1. Classification (NCBI taxonomy): domain Eukaryota; kingdom Viridiplantae; phylum Streptophyta; class Polypodiopsida; order Polypodiales; family Pteridaceae; genus Adiantum; species Adiantum capillus-veneris. The sequence continues at coordinate 22,628,134 of NC_140940.1, read as the reverse complement.
AGTGTGTATGTGTGTGTGTGTGAGAGAGTATACCCCCTCTCATGCTTGGTCCACCTCTCTCTCTCTCTCTCTCTCTCTCTCTCTCTCTCTCTCTCTCTCTCTCTCTCTCTCGTATTATTTAATTATATCATTTGGACATGTGTATTCTTTTTTCTCTTTGAGAGAAAGAGATTAATTATTTATTTTTATGCATCTAAATTCTTATTGGACCCCTTTAAAGCCTATCCAATAGGATTAAAGCACATCATGAGGGCCACATCGGGAGGATCTTGACATGTATCTTTTAAGCACCTAGTCATTTAAGCATAGAAAGCGTTTATGCCTCTTAAGAGTTTATGTTTGAATTGAAAACTTCAAGAACCTTAGTCATTTAAGCATGAGAAGTACCTCAAGTTCCCACAAACACTTTAAGCACTTTAGTTAGCAAGCACGACAAGCACCTCTAATGCTTGGGTAGGATTCCCACCTCAAGGTCAGCCCTAGATTTCCTAAGGTCAAAGGACATTTTAATGCTAACTTTTGGAGGTCTTTAATGAAGATAACCCTAAGGTCTTTAAGCTCCATTAGGTAGCATTGCTCTTTAATAGGCCATCTCTCATTTGGACCCCTTTAACCTGGGCCCCGTGTTGAGACAGATTTGTAAGCACATGTCTATATTCCAACCCTTGTTCTCGTTTACTCTCCCACATTAAATGATCAGTTTAATATTAGAAAATTGTTTGGGCTGGTTAGATATTATATTTTATGACATTACCTCTCTCTTGAAATCATAGTCATCCTCAACTATGAGGTAAATGAGATAAAGTCTTAGTCATTAGTCTACATTTCTTAGTAGGTAGACGATCCCTTTTTACTCTACAAAATCATTCCAAAATGGATGACTAATCCATTTGGAGCTCGGAAGACTTAGCTTCCATAAGCATGTCTGCTCTTTAGTCCATATCATACTTCCAAAGTAGAGTGACAAGGTCTACAGCTTGGTGTTTGGGAAACGTCGTCAGCACAAACATGATCCTATGCATGCATACTTCTTAAATTTTGTGCACAACAAAATAAAGAGAACGATTTATAAGACAAAAACATTGTTTATTTAAAATGCATTTTCATTTGCTTACCCTAGTGTAGCATTGTAAGCATTGACAAGGTTCATATTTTCCTTAAGCTATGTTCCTTGCATCCATCTAACGTCTTTCAAAGGATACTTCTTAAACTTAACAAGATATGATTGCATAGCGTTCCTGTTTCTTAGTACCTTGTCTTCGTGTCGAAGAATCAATTCGGGATGCAACACCTTCTCTAGAGGGTTCTCCATTATTGGTTCTTTTGGTGGCTCTCCTTTGTAAGGATTGAGTAGGCTCATATGGTTAGCATTGTGAATGAGTCAATGGTTGGGAAAATTTAACTAATAATACATCTCATTGATTGGCTTAATAATTTTAAAAGAAAGGAGCATAGTATGTTTTTGCTAGTTTAGTATAATACGTTTGGTGGCTTGTAGGATTCTTGCTCGTAGAATGCCTTAGATGAGCCTTGAGAAACTTTATTAAGACCTTATAATTTTTCTTAAAGGCTAAGACTCTTCTGTGCTTATTGTTGGAATTAGTGTTGCAGAGAAACACACACAACTTGGAGGAGACAAAGGAAGCTCAAGGCACACAATAGAGAGTCTGTTACTTAGTGTGAAATGGAAAAATAGATATCCCTAGTGTGATAGGCATATATACAATGCACGGGGTAAAAAACCTCCTAAAGAGGGAAAAATGCCCCGGCGGTCCTAGTGTGTTCACACACATCACTACCACATGTATATGGTAACAAATCTCCCCTCGAGTGATGCGGTGAACAAGAGCTGGTACATGAGTGAAGGGAAGTGCCATGCCCTGAGGACATGATCAGTCCACAAAGGGGAGTAAGCCCAAAGCTTTGCGGAAAGCTTCAAGGTTCTCACAAGACAATGCCTTTGTGAAAAGATCTGCAAGGTTGTCCTGTGTTGGCACATAAGCCAAGCTGATCTCTCCTGCTGAGAGCCTCTCCCTGACGTAGTGGTAATACACCTCAATGTGCTTTGTGCGATCATGAAAAACTAGGTTCCTTGCAGCTACCAATGCGCTCTGACTGTCAGTGTAGATAGTGTTGGCAGTGTCCTGTCCAACACCCAAATCATCCATAAGGCGTCAGAGCCATACACACTCAACCATAGCTGTAAAGACTGCCTTGTACTCAGCCTCACAACTTGAAGTGGCCACAATAGGTTGCTTCTTGCTCAACCATGATATACATGAACTGCCAAGTATGAAACAAAAACCACTTGTGGACACTCCGTGTCAAAACAACCAACCCAATCTAAGGCCGAAAAATCATGTAAGTCTGGCGCCAATGACTCCTCCTTGGGATAAAACAAGACAAGATGTAAAGTGCCACTCAAGTAGTGGAAAATCCTCTTGACAACCTACCATTGCTTAGACCATAGGCTATGCAAAAATTTGCTGACCTATGAGACTCCAAACTATATATCTGGCCTCGTGTTTCATACATAAAGAAGGCATCCAGCAACAGTTTGGTAAAGAGTGACATCTATAGGATCACCAGCATCATGAAGACTCAATTTCAAACCTGTTTCCATGGGAGTGTCAATAGGTTCGCAATCCTCAAGTCCAAACTTACATAGCAACGTCTCTATGTAACTTTTTTGACATAAGGAAATACCACCATCACACTGCTAAAATTTTATACCCAAGTAATGATGCAAAAACCCCAAATCTTTTATCATGAAAGTAGCATTCAAATCAGCCTTAAATGTAAAAATATGTCTCTCATTTGATCCAATGATCAGCAAATCATCTACATAAAGAACCACAATGAGAAGTACATCACCCTCATGCTTTACGTACAATGTGCTTTGTGTTAAACTCTAACAAAACACTCGTTTGACCAAATGAGCGTCAGCCTTCTCATACAAAGCAAAACAAAATTTCTTTAACCCATACAAAGCTTTGTTACATTTGCACACCTTATCCTCTTATCCTTTCTTGACAAACTCTGAGGCTGTGTTACATAAACTTCCTCAAATATGTCACCATTGAAGAAAGCAGTAACAATGTCTGACTGATGTACATCCCAACCAAAATGAGCTCTCAATGAACATAGAAAATTCACAGTAGTCATATGACAAGTGGGAGCAAAAGTATCCTTATAATCTATGCTTTTTTTCTGTGCATAACCCTTTGCAACAAGTCGAGCCTTATAGAAATCAATCTCATAATCCGGCTTGCATTTCAAGTCGAGCCTTATAGAAATCAATCTCATAATCCGGCTTGCATTTCAAGTTGTAAACCCACTTTGTACCAATGAACTTTTTGCCAGGAGGAAAATCACATAAAGTCCATGTGTCATTTTCTATAACTGCATCATATTTTGATTACATGGTAGCCATCAAATTTTTTGAATTATATGTTTCATCAAAAGACAGAGATTCCTCAACATCAAGTAAGCTAGATACAACCAAAGCATAACAATCTCATGCATAAGATGCATGGCAAGAACCTGAAGGAGTACGACTAGACAAAGGTGCATCCAATTTACTGTCACGCAAAGTATGCACCAGCCATTTAGGCATACGTCTAGCCTGCTCATTCTTAGTACTTTTCTCATCAAGTACATCATGTACATCTGTATCAATAATAGGCTGACCTATAACATTTTTAGAAACCCCCATATGTTGTAAATTTGCCTCATTAGAATCTACATTCGTACTTCCACCACTAAGAAGAGGCAACAAAGTATCATAAATGTCCTGTGAGCTTACATTATTGTCTCTAGTACATGAAGCAAGGACGGAACAGAATCTTCCACAAACACAACATCTCTTGAAACCAGAATACGCTTTTCTTGTGGATGATACAATACTTGTAACCTTTGCTTTCAGCACTATAACCAACAAAAATAGATTTGACAGCCTTATCATCCAATTTTCTCCGTTGTGTTTGTGGCATCAAAGCATATGCCGAACAAACAAAAACATGCATGCGCTCAATAGAAGGCTTTCTATCATGCCATGCTTCATATGGAGTAATGTATTGTAAAGATTTTGTAGGACACCTGTTTAGTACATAAGTGGTACACATAATGTCCTCAAAAAAAAAAAGAATGCGGCAAAGCTTGACTTTTGACCATACATCCTGCCATCTCCGTAAGTGACCTATTTTTCCTCTCAGAAACACTATTTGTTGAGGCATACAAGGCACTTTACATTGGTGTTTTATCCCATGACTAGCCAGAAATGCATTGAATTCATGAGACATATACTCCTCCCCTCGATCGGAACGGAGGGTGCCCATAGTACATTTTGGGACATTTTTAGCCATAGCCAAAAATTGTTTGAAGCACATAAATACTTTGGACTTCTCTTTAAGCGGAAATACCCATGCATGACTGGAGTAATTATCAATGAAATTCATGAAGTAAAGGTAATTGCCAAGGGATAGAGTTTGCATGGGCCCACAAACATCACTATGCACAAGTTGCAACCTGTATGTGGCCCTTAGTGAACCATCCTTTAGAAACATCAAACGCTACATCTTACCCAAAATACAGCCTTCACAAACATGTTTGACAGGTGCTTCAAGGGGCGGCAAAGAAGCAACCATATCATATTCCTGCAAACGCAGCAAACGGGAAAAATTTAGATGACCAAAATGCGCATCCCAAAGTTTTGCATCTGAAATAGCCTTTGAATCTAAAACTGCATTTGCAAAATTGTACCCACACTTGTCATACAAAGTGAGCTTATACAACCCACAACATAAAATGCCAGATGCAACAATTTCATCATCGAAATTGCAATCATGTATTGTACATCTATCATCCACAAATTTTACTACAAGACCAAGTCTAGAAAATGCAGATACAGACAAAAGATTCTTTTTTATCCCAGGTACATAAAGTGCATTAACAAGTGTGAAAGAACTACCATTTGCAACAGTAAGCATGTTCTTTCCAACTCCCTGAACCGGATAAGAGGCATTGTTGGCACAAGTAACTGAATTCTCGTGAGGGACAAACTCAAGAGAGGTGAAAAAATCATGATGTGAGATAATGTGCTTTGTAGCACCACTGTCAAAATACACACATGTGAATCTGCAGGATTGACATGCATGAATCATGTACAACAAGATTATAGGTACACTATGCATTACAAGCCCATTTTGCATCAACATTATCATCACAATCTCCTTTCACAGACGACTCAACAATAGTTGCATTTGTAGTGGATCCAGCATTTGAAGTGGAACCACCCTCTTTCGCCTTCAACATAGGATACTACTTGATCAAGTGATCATTAGCTTTACAATAATGGAAACGCATCTTATTTTTTCGCTTATCGACAAAATTTTGAGACAAATTGCTCCCAGTAGAAGCATTCGGAACATGTGATTTTTCACTCATAGAAGAACCATAAGAAGTGGCTGCATTGTTGTTACCACCCTTTCTTTGAGCATCAATAAAAGCTTGTTCAACTACATGTTTTCTAGTCCTAATTTTTTTGGAAAGTGACTCTTCCAATAGCAATGTGCACAATGCATCAAACATGGAAACTTTAGGATCTCGTTGGGTCATAAGTCTCCAAGTACTAGCAAAAGTTTGGTAAGAGTCTAGCAAGGCATCTAGAACATTCTTTGCACTGTAAGGGAATTGTCTGAAATGACTTCATTTACAGAAATAAGTTTCTCATTGATATCCTTGACACCAGCAAGGAAATTGTCTATGCCATATTCCTCATTCATAATCTTCGATTCCAGCTCTTTACGCAACAATGAAATTTTAGCCTCATTGCGACTTGCATCAAGACCAGCTAGAATATCCCAAGCCTGTTTTGCAGGTTTTGTTGAGCAAATGTGAGGAGTAATAGTGTGCTTTATAGACAATGCAATCAATGCATGAGCCTATGCATATTTTATATCCCAACGAGCTTGTTCTGCCATAGGCAAAACAACTCTAGCAGCATCAATCCTTGCAGAAAGACCCACAACATCCTCAACATCGCATGTATCCTCAGAACCAAGATGTACATCAATGCCCTGCATAATATACTAGACACCCTTTGACACAAGAACATGTTGCATCATGTAAGACCACATAGGGTAATTTTCCCTATCCAATCTGTTCTCAACAAAACACATCTGTGTTGTTGTCGGCCATGATGAATATCTGCATGTGATGTGAAAACTGCACAAAAAGAGGAGAACCAAAGCGAAAATAGCATGTGCTATATAGCAAAAACTATAGAATATTGTAAGGTACCTGCTATGCAGAAAACAACACTCACGAAATTTTTGCACAAAATGAGGAAATAGCCTTTGCAGTTCTCCCTGTAGTAGAAATAGAGGCCGAAACGAGCCCGAATCAAAAATCTGAGCAGACTAATCTCTTAGAGCTTACACAAATTTGTTGTCGACCTGTGAAGGCTCACCAAATCTCACAGAAATCGGAGAAAGTGAGCAGACATGAGCTGGAGCAGCTGGTGACTAAGCCCGGGAGGACGCAACTTGATTTGATACCAACTATTGGAATTAGGATTGCAGGAAAACACACACGGCTTGGAGAAGATGAAGGAAGCTCAAGGCACACAATAGAGATTATATTACTTAGTGTGCAATGGAAAAATTGATAGCCCTAGAATGATGGACGTATATACAATGCACGGGGGAAAAACCTCCTAGTGAGGGAGAAAAATGCCTCAGCAATCCTGAGTGTGTTCACACACATCACTACCACATATATATGGTAACAGAAAAAGGGATGATGAGGCCTAGCTCCTCTTCATTCTGTCCACCACGAGTTCTTTTAGTGCAAAAGAAAGATAGCACATATCAGATGTGTGTCAACTGTAGAGCACTAAATAGGATCACTATTATATTTATATATTTTTTTTTTTCTCGTACCTCGGTTAGAAATCTATTTGATAAGTTATAAGTTTTAGCTTGACAAATGCTCTAGCCACATTCAAACTCATGATGGACACAAATAATTAGGCGACTCAAATTCTCTTGAGGAGTACAAGCGACATGTCGAGGTAATCTTTCAAGTTGTGAGAGAGAATAAGATTTTCATTAATCAAAAGAAAAGTGAAATTTTCCTTCAAGAGATTCAATATTTAGGTCACATTATCTGTAAAGATGGCACCCGTATAGATTCAACAAAGTTAGAGATAATAAAAGGATGGCCTAATCCAAGGAATCTACAAGAGCTATGAAGTTTTACAGGTATGTGTGCACATCGTAGACACTTCATAGAAAAAATCTCTGTAAAAGCAGGCCCATCACAGGCCTTAACAAAAAAGAACATTAAGTATTCATGGATTGCAAAATAGCGAGAAGCTTATCTCTCAATGTGTGCTCATACTACTAGACCTCTCAAAGCCATTTGAGGTCCAATGTGATGCTTTTGGTGATTTCCTTGGAGCTGTTTTTCTTCAAGAAGGGCATGCCATAGCATATGAGAGTCGAAGGATCAACTCTGATAAGCGAGTATTGGGTAAATATAAAAAAGATATACTAGCTAGTCTATATGCCCTAAGACACGTGGAAACACTATCTCTTGGGGACTCCATTCATCGTACGAATGGATCACAAATCCTCAAGAACTTCATGACACAAACCACTTTCTGACAAAAAAATGAGGTGGGCAAATTTTGTTTCGCAATATAAATTTCATATTGCTTACATTGCTGGCAAGCACAATCAAGTGGCTGATACACTTTCACGATAGCCAAGGGTAAATGTGGTGTCGATATCAACTCACAGTGATCTATCTTTTATGATAGATGGGTCAAAGCATGGTTTGGTGGTACAAAAAGTAGTGTCCGTCACACAACATATGCTTGGTGATTCTTGTGTGTAAAAACCATGGGCATTTTTTTAGAATTGGGGAGGGCAAATAAACTTCCTTTTTAAGGGGACGTTTTTGTAATTTTAGAAGCATGCAATCCTAAGAAGAGGTGGGGGGTGACGGCGGGGCCGGGGGGTGGGGTTACGGTTGGGAGCTTTCACTCTCTCTCCCTCCCTCCCTCTCACGTCCCTCTCCCTGTGTGTCTCTCTCAGTTTTGAACCTTCTCGCCTTCCTTACCACCTCCATAGCCATCGAGCTGCTGTGTGAGAGCTCTCTCTCTCTCTCTCTCTCTCTCTCTCTCTCTCTCTCTCTCTCTCTCTCTCTCTCTCTCTCTCTCTCTCTCTCTCTCTCTCTCTATTTGCAAATGGATAGTAGCGCAGGAGATTACTGGCTTGGTGATGTTCAGGACCTTTCTTTCGATGAGATAGAAGGTGATGCTCAGGACCTCTCTTTCAACGAGGTAGAAGGTGATGCACAGCTCCTCTATATCAACGATATGGAAGGTGACGCACAGTTCCTCTCTTTTGATGAGGTACAAGGTGGCCCAATCAATGTTCAACTGATGCACATCAATTCCATTAGCACTAGTATTCCAGCGGCATGTACCTGTAATCAGGCTTTTCTTCGTGATTATTGGGCTGCAAAGAAACGCGCACAGAGAAGCAAGGAAAGACATCCTACGTCTGCTCTTGCATTACGGGAAGCCAGGTCAAGAAAGAACATTTGTGCAGCAGTGGCTCGATGTTGGCGCAAGCAAACAGTAGGGATTGCAAAGAATGAGTAGAAGGAAATATTCCGGCAACTCTTGGACCACCAAACATTTTCCTTGCTGCAACCATCAAATTTCAGCAAAGTTGAAGACACTGTTGTATCGGGTGTGCGCAACACTTTGACTCAAATCAAGGTCCCTCATTCAGCAAGTGAACTTTTTGTAAAGAGAAGCTCTTTGGCAATGATTCTGAACAATAGTACAAACTCACAATCAGTAAACCAATCCAGAATGGCTAGTATCTTGGGGATCCATCGAGGGAATATAGCTGCAGCAAGCTCAACGCTAGAGAATAAAGATGAAGATGAAGTGTTGCCATTGAGTGCTTGTGAGAGACAATTTCCACAAGGAACCGTTATTACCAATGAAACAATAGATTTGGTATATGCCTTTTGGACATCAGAGAGCAGAGTTTCACCCAACAAGAAAGACATATGCAAGATGAGAATTGGAAGGAAAAGTGTCGTCAAACATCCTATACATCTACTCGATGAATCTCAGTTACCAACAACTTCTAGTAATTGTACATCTTGTTTGGTGCTACTTAAGGCTTATTTGGTCCAGACAGTACCAAATTTGGTAGTCTGCTGTATGGCAGAGGGTGTTTACAGTACCAAGAATATCTATAAAGTACCAAATCCTAGCTATCGAGTGCCAAAGCCTATCCATAGAGTTTCAAACCCTCTCGATAGAGTACCAATACCTATTTATCCAGTACCAATGCCTATGTATAGAGAACCAAAAACTATTTACAGAGTGCCAAGCTCATCGGATACCACCAAAGACTATCTGTAGAGTACCAAATATTCTTTGTAGAGTACCAAATCCTATTTGTAGAGTACCAAAGCCAATCACTATAGGACCAAAGTCTATTTACAGGGTACCCCACACTTCTGATAGTACCAAAGCCTATATGTAGAGTACCAACTACTGTCTATCGAGTACCAAAGGCTATCTATGAAGTACCAAAGCACATGTGTAGAGTACCAAATCCGGTATATCGAGTACCAAAGCCTATCTATGGAGTACCAACTCGGATTTGTAGAGTACCAAAACCGGTATATCGAGTACAAAATCCTAGCAATCGAGTGCCAAAGCCAATCCATAGAGTTTCAAACCCTCTCAACAGAGTACCAAAACCTATTTATCCAGTACGAATGCCTATGTATAGAGAACCAAAGTCTATTTACAAAGTACCAAACTTATCGGATACCACCAAAGACTATCTATAGAGTACCAAATCCTCTCTGAAGAGTACTAGATCCTATCTGTAGAGTACCAAAGCCTACCACTATAGGACCAAAGTCTATTTACAGGGTACCCCACACTTCTAATAGTACCAAAGCCTATATGTAGAGTACCAAACTCATCGGATACCACCAAAAACTATCTGTAGAGTACCAAATCCTCTCTGAAGAGTAGCAAATCCTATCTGTACAGTACCAAAGCCTACCACTATAGGACCAAAGTCTATTTACAGGGTACCCCACACTTTTGATAGTACCAAAGTCTATATGTAGAGTACCAAATAATATCTATAGAGTACCAAAGCCTACCGACAGTACCAAATATACGATACCATATTTGGAACTTTTTGGTACTGTTGAACTTGGGTGCATGCCTGTCCACTATTATAGTACCAAATTTGGTACTTTTTGGTACTGTTGAACTTGGGTGCACGTCTGTCCACTATTAGAGTACCATATTTGGAAGTGTATAAAGCCAGTTTTGGCACTAGTGCAGTAGTGGAATTTTACCAGTACCATGAAGTTGGTTTTTTTATGAATCGTTTTGTTTTTGTGCCATAGGTTGAGCTGTACCAAAGATTCAAGAAGGCTCACCCAACAGTGGTAGTGTCTCTTAGATGCTTTGAGGCATTGAAGCCATACTTTGTATGGAAGTTGAAGGACAGAAATACTTGTTGCCGTGCGGTTCATGTGCAGATGCTCTATATCAAAGAGGCACATCACCCTTATGTGGGAATCCATCATGTGCCCAAAGCCTCCAAATTGTGAATACCATGCAAAGAAATTCTTGATGGGGGAGTGCTCACAATGTGGAGTACGGAGGTTGACATTTTGTCCTAATGAGATAGCAGAGGATAGCAAGGAGGTGTCTATGAAGGTTTTCATGGAGGTTGGAACAGGACAGGTTCACGAAGGTGGGAGTGAGAAGAAGAGAAAGGACTTGATTGTGCAACGGATGAAAAGTGGGACTTTTCTTAGCCTATTTTCAGCCCATCTGACAGGCTTCATCAGGCACAACTTTGTCTTCCGCTGGCAAGCCCAACAATTCAAGGACTGTTTGTAGAATTTTCTTAGCAATGTTGTAGTATCTGTTATTGACTTTGCGAAGAATTATTCCTTTAAAGTTTAGAATGAAATTCAGTCAATGCATTGGTGGTCTACCCAAGTCACAATACTTGTGCACATCACTTATTTAAGAAATGCAGTAGGTGGTACACAGAAGACGCTACACTTCTACATATCGGATGCAAGCAGCATGACACATTGTTTGTACAACATTGTTTCTTACTGCATAACAAGTGGATGAAAGAATGAGGAAATTCTCTGCAACAACATTGGGTTTGATCAGATGGTGTTGCTTCACAATTCAAGGCCCGTAGACCTTACTATTTTGTGGCCAGGTACTATCAAATGACAGGCTTGCACATGATGCATAACTTCTCTGCATCTGGCCATGGAAAAGGTGAGCATGATGGGGCAGGGGCAGTCATCAAGAGAACTTTGACGCATGAGGAATTGAAACCAGATGGTTGGCGTATGAAGTGTGCAGCCAATATTGTCAACTTTTTGAAAGCAATTTTTTAGCCAAGAGAACAGTCTCAGAGGTGTAATATGCAAAGAGTCTTTTGGCTTATTGGCGTGGATGAAGTGCAGCGCAATCTGCAATGGGACTGTGAGCGCATCTTTGGCTCCCACTCATTTCATTGTGTTGATGGCTATTCACAGGACAACCGCACCGCCATACGCTTTCGATCACTTTCATGCTTTTGTGATCCGTGTATGCGTGGGTTGTGGAGAAGATGCAGGAACAGAATGCACATTATATATTTGCATCAAACCATTGCTAGAGTCCAGGGATACAATTAGGGATGACGAATCAGATGAAGAGGAGGAGGGTGGAGATTCAACATCGATTCCGATGAGCCAAGTGTCCAACCTTCCACTATATGAAGGATGCCCTAAAATGTTAAGTGGCATGCTGTCCATAGGGAATAATTTTGTAGTGAAAGAAGCTGAGAAAATTGAAGACTTCTACATTATCAAATCCACAAAAGTGTTGTACCAAACGGTGAAAGCAGAAAAGGATAAGTGGCATAACAAAATTGTTAGAGGAGGGAAGGTTGTTGAAGGCTTTTTTTATGGCCAAGTTGAAGGAAAAGCTGATTCATACCGGCTATTGGATCACACATCTCTGGTAATGATCTACACACATCTTGTTAGGGCCATACATTTCCCGATGGAGCCTATTGCAGGATCCCTAGGTCAAATTTTACAATACAAGTTGTCTACTGAAGTATATGAGAGGATATACAATAGCATGCTATGTCATGATGATGAGAGCGACGAAGGTGCGTCCATATTATTTGAGGGCAATGCGAAGCCCTGATTGAAGAACTGATCCGGTAGTCAATAGTACCAAATTTTGTAGTCAACAGTACCAAGTGTATTCCGCACTATGTGCTTTTTAGTGACTGAGTCAACTTGAATTTTTGGCCCTGAGATTTATCTGTTCTCTCTATCTAGTTCTGTGTTGGTATGTTACCTTTCATTACATTACTGTTTCAGTTGTCCTCACTATATGTGCATTAAAGTACCATATTTGGTACTTTTTGGTACTGTTGAACTTGGGTGCTTCTCTGTCCACTATTACAGTACCAAATTTGGTACTTTTTGGTACTGTTGAACTTGGGTGCACGTCTGTCCACTATTACAATACCAAATTTGGTACTTTTTGGTACTGTTGAACTTGGGTGCACGTTTGTCCACTATTACAGTACCAATTTGGAACTGCTTGAACTTGTTGTATCACTTATGGTTTACTTTATTGCTCTATCTGGTTCTGTGTTGGTATGTTACCTTTCATTACATTACTGTTTCAGTTGTCCTCACTATATCTCTACTTTTTGGTACTGTTGAACTTGGGTGCACGTCTGTCCACTATTACAGTACCAAATTTGGTACTTTTTGGTACTATGTTGAACTTGGGTGCACAACTGTCCACTATTACAGTACCAAATTTGGTACATTTTGGTACTGTTGAACTTGGGTGCACGTCTGTCCACTATTACAGAACCAATTTGGTACTTCTTGAACTTGCTGTATCGCTTATGGTTTACTTTATTTCTTGGTATTTTTCAGTTTCTCTATTCGTATTTGATACGACCACCTTGAGCAATGTCTAGAACTACGTTGATAACATGAAAGGTATGCCAAACATAGATGCTATCTGCCTCAAAAATTAAAATGTTGGGCAACCTGGTTAGCTCCAGGAGGTTTCAACACAATTAGTCAGAGGTTTCAATAGTAGAGATCAAGATACCAAGACAGTCTGAACAAGAAAAGTGGTTTTCCATTATGTATAGAATCGAGTTACAAAATTCCACTATTTACATGATTATGGCAATCTCCTACCTCGGGGGATCAAATTTATAGGAGTACCCCTCCATCTGTATGAAGTAATTAGTAATGTACCCAAAAATATCGTCTTTAGTGTCAAAGACTAGGTTTTTGCGAGTGTACGTTGTTGGGTACCGATCGCTTATCCACCCGAGCAACCAAGGCAGAACAAAATCTAGTAAGTAAAATGGGTAATCGGTTCCTACTACCATGCGATCGTATGATCAAATTGCCATACAGTTTTCATAGTCATTTTTAAGAGACTTGTATCTACAATCATCTAGAAGAATAGTGTTGCTGGCATCGTACTTCGGGTGCCTTGCCCACAACGTTCGTAGCTTCTTCAGGAAAACGGACTTATTGCCCATGTTTTTGGGCACAACCGGCACCTCCGACATACGGGGCCTCCATATTTCATAGTCCTCTTGGGAGAGAATATCTGCTAATGCCAAAACACGAGGTTAGAGGTATGCGTAACTTATGTCTTGCAACATTCAAAGCGGGCATGCTTTACCTGCAAAATATTTTTGCCTTCTATGGTTGGGGAAGAACGCGCTCACCATGTGTAACAGGTTTTCTCTTCTACAGCAGGACCACAACACTAGGCTGGCTTTCTCTTTGAGCCGTAGGATGAACTGCTCCGCATCCGACCTTACAAGACAAATTATTACTTTTGGAGATAGACTACCCGTGGCGTGTGCTCCTTTGGCAGGCACTCAAGTTGCTCAGGGATTTTTCTGCAGTTGGTTAGTAGCACGCCATTAAGATCAAGCACAATCATTCGCCCGTGTCTAGCAGCCACATCAGGCTGTAGCAATGTGCTTTCCGGTGTCTCGTCTAGCCACCAACTTACTACAGCACCAACATACATAATGAGTGGGGACAAATACACAGTGCAAACATCATATCTAAAACAGAAAACTGGTTTAAAAACTACCAAATTTGGTACGGTATTGCACAAGTGATAAGGACTATCCGAAACAGCAAGTTCAAGAAGTACCAAATTGGTACTATAATAGTGGACAGACGTGCACCCAAGTTCAAGAGTACCAAAAAGTACCAAATGTGGTATTGTAATGCACATATAGTGAGGACAACTGAAACAGTAATGTAATGAAAGGTAATATACCAACACAGAATCAGATAGAGAGAATAGATAAAGCTCAGGGCCAAAAAATCAAGTTGACTTGGTCACTAAAAAGCACATAGTGCGGAATACAACAGATTCTCACTGGCTACAGTTTACATGCACGGGATAATTGATCACGGGCGCGATTGCGCTTCTTTCTCTGCAAACAAAAAAGTTTCTGCAGGGTCACGAAATCAGGGGAATCACCTCTCTGCTTCGAAACAACATCGGCAACAGTAGAGTCAACACCCCCGTCGGTGTTGTCCACAACATTATCGTTCGCAAGTACTTCTTCCTGCTCATAATCCTCGGCCTCCCTCCGATCTTTGTTGCCTTCCGACCTCTCTTTGGCCTCCCCTTCACTCCCCTTTGTGGTTTCCACCCCCTCCCCAACACCCCCCTTCATGGCTTCTTCCTCCGTCCCTTTGGGTTCTTCCTCTCCCTTCTTGGCCGTTGCATCATCGAGATTTGTGTTGACAACATCCTAGCTTTCCTCCGCATCCAGATCCACAACAACAGGGACTTTACCTTCCTCCTTGTCCTTAGTCTTTTTACCATCTCTGGCCTCCTCCTCACTTTTACTTTCGCTGTCACCTGTCTTTTTATCATCTCTGACCTCCTCCTCACTTTTACTTTCGCTGTCACCTGTTGCCTCACATCGTTGCCCCATCACATTGTCTTTCCCTATAGAATTACCTTGCTTTAGATCATGGAGAACATTTGATATCTCCCTTGTCACCTCATCCACGTCCCATATTCGACTTGCAGCCAATTTTGTGGCATGTTGGTCAGCAACTGCAGCATCCTGCTCCTCTGCAAACACAAAGAAAGAAAACACATACTAACTTGTATGAAAACCTCACTGAGTTGCAAGTGCGCATATGTATTAAAAAATGCACACATACTTACTATTGAGAACTTGAAGCCCACTGGCCCAGGACTTTGCCAAATCAGAGATTACCATATTACAACCCGGCTTGACACACTGATCTCTGATTTGTAACAGAGCACTGAAGCACAAGGGATGATACTAGTGTCGGTACTCTAGCATGAAGGTTCCGACTACATGTGCGCACTCCAAGGGCTCACCGCATGCAACACACATACCAAACACCGGGATTACATTTAACAAATCATTAACCTAGGGCCTAGGATATAGCAGGAACCTTTTCCCAAGCCTGATATCAGACAACATCTCCTTCACAAATAGGGTATGCTCTTGACCTTCCTTTCATTTTTTCTCGAGAGTGTCATACTCAGCCTGTTGACAACCAGCCCACCAAAACTACCAAAAACTACCAAACTCGGGAATCATATGGTACCAAAAACATATAAATACCCTCAATGCAGAACTAAACTACCCAAACCTTATTAAAACTACCAAAGGCCACTTTTCGTAGCACTTTCAAATAGTACCTAAAACTACCAAACTACCAAAAGCCACTTTTTGCAGCACTTTCAAATAGTACCTAAAAGTACCAAAACTACCAAAATCAAACTACCAAACAAGCTTTTTGCAGCACTTTCAAATAGTACCTAAAAGTACCAAAACTACCAAAATCAAACTACCAAAGCCACTTTTTGCAGCACTTTCAAATAGTACCTAAAAGTACCAAAACTACCAAATCAAACTACAGAAACCACTTTTTGCAACACTTTCAAATAGTACCTAAAAGTAGCAAAACTACCAAAACCACTTTTTGCAGCACTTTCAAATAGTACCTAAAAGTACCAAAACTACCAAAACTCCCAAAACGACCAAAATCAAACTTTCAAATAGTACCAAAACTACCAAGACTACCAAAGAAACACTTTTTACAGCACTTTCAAAAACTACCTTCAAGTACCAAAATTACCAAAATCAAACTACCAATCACACTTTTGCAGCACTTTCAAATAGTACCTAAAAGTACCAAAACTACCAAAGCTTTCAGAATAAAACTACCATAACACCTTTTGCAGCACTTTCAAAAAGTACCTTAAAGTACCAAAACTTCTTTATAGTACTAGAAATACCAAACCATAATACAGAAGGAAACCATAAACTACCTAGAATAAAAACAGTTCTACAATAAGTACCTAACACTATCAATCCCACCAAACCAAGCATAAACAGTTCTATCAAAGGTACCTAACACTACCAATCCCACCAAACCAAGCATAAATAGCTCTACCAAAGGTACCTAATACTACCAATCCCACCAAACCAAGCATAAACAGTTCTACCAAAAACTCCCAAAACTACCAGCACTTGTTGCTCTAGAATCTCCTTCTCGAGCAATGAAGTATCTTCACAGATTCCGTATCAGCGTGCATCCTTCGACTGACAGCCAAATCAACTTCTATCACATTGATTTCTACGTCATCGCCAGTGTTGGCCTCTCTCAGTGTTTCCAGCTGGGTCTCATATTCCTTGATGTCATCCATAATCTGCTTGACAAGTTTATTGGAACCCTCCGCCCTCAAGAGTGTTTCCTTCTTCTGCTTCAGAGACATTGTCAGCTCTTTCAACTTATCGGCTACCCCCACACATGTCCGAGGGACTCTCCCAACCATAGCTTCAAGGTCCGCAATATAATGAGGTGTCTTCTCCTCATGACGCTGTGGGGGGACTTTCTATGTGGGGGGCATACTACCGATTAGCGTAAGTCGAGGCTTCTTGGTATTTGACGGGTGGCCTCCTTGGGATGCACCATTTTCCTTTCACCAATTGTCAACCTTCTTTTCCAAGCCTCATGGTCGGGAGGAACACATGTTGAGTACATTCTCACCAAACCTGGCCCATGCAACCTTGTGGCTCGCAAGGTCCTTTGTGGCTGCATGACACTTCTCATATGCAAAACAACGGGCAAATTTTGTAGTGATCTCTCCACATGATGGTGGGGCTTGGTACACCTTATGGAACAGGAACCTGCATTCATCCTGAATCCGTGGCTGCACGTGATTTAAGTAAATCTTTGTCTTCTTCTGGCTGGAATGCCTGAATACAGTGAGCCACTGGTCATCCGGGATGTCATCTTTCATAAGATCCTTTGGCAACACCTCCTTCATGCTCAATCCATACTCATCACTCTCATAGCACCTACCTTTAGATGTTGTAGATGAATGTGGAGTCTCATCATCGGCAAAACGAGGCCCAGGCTTAGAGGCCCAGGCTTAAATGAAGTCTCCATGGACACAGCAGGTTTCTCCCTCTCCACAAAGGAGGTCCCCTTGCTAGCCCTCGTATTTGGGGTGTCGATGTTCTGAGGGGATTTTGCATCCATTGTCCTCTTCTTCTTCTTCCCATTGTCCGGTGACGCTTTGGCTGTTGATTTCCTCGCTGGTGTCCTCATCTTCCTGATTGTGAGTAGCCAGGGAGCTTGTTACCTACAATGGTAGTGGTTTGAAGAAGTCATTGTAGTAAGAGTGCAAGGCAGAAGCTGGAAAATGTGCTGATCAACTGGGCCACTCACAAACGCAGTCTGTGATGGGACTTTTGGCACGGTTTCAAAACCCACTCCCATTACTTATTGCCCCACCCACATTTTCTTTCACAAAAAGTTTAAATCATACAAAAATCGCTCCTACCATTCTTTACCATAGATGAAAAAAAAGGTTCCCTTCA
The DNA here is from genome assembly GCF_014529385.1 of Adiantum capillus-veneris. Classification (NCBI taxonomy): domain Eukaryota; kingdom Viridiplantae; phylum Streptophyta; class Polypodiopsida; order Polypodiales; family Pteridaceae; genus Adiantum; species Adiantum capillus-veneris. The sequence continues at coordinate 22,610,099 of NC_140940.1, read as the reverse complement.
AAGTGTGGACATATGTAGAAGTACCAACCAGGTAGAAGCAAAATAGGTCCTTTTTTTGTACCACCAAACCAGGCTTTCACCCAGATAGGTCCTTTTTATGTACCACCAAACCACTTAACCTCTGCCTTAGGGAAGAAAGAAGAACCATTCACCTTAATTGGAGGATGGTTATCTTCTAAACGACAATAGGCAATGTGTTACCCACCCACACAATAAGAAAGTCATGTATGAATCCCATGCTTCCCATTATGCAGAGCAAAGAAGGATTCCATAATCTACTCTTGGAGGAGTAAAAATGTATTTCTGTTGGCCTACCATGAAGAATATGTTTCAAAATGCATGGTATGCCAAAAGACAAAATTTGGCAAAGAAAAGCAACTTGGATTGTTTTAGTCGACAGGATTAGCAAGAAAACACACTCTATGCCTATCAGAAAGACTATTAAGTTACATCAAACAAAAACCCTCTTCAGATCTCAAATTTCCAAGTATCATGGCTTGCCAACATCCATAGTGCCGGACATAGATCCTACAATAACCGGTAATTTTTGGAAGGAATCTAGGAAGTAAATTAAATTTTTATTTCATCCTATCATCCACAAGCTGATGACCAAAGTGAAATAACTAATCTAATCATTCTTGAATCTACTAAAAGTCTATGTCATGAAAGTATATCAACGTTCTCAATGAAAGAAGTACCTACCTCTTATAGAGTATGCATACAATGACATTGTACATACTTCTATGGGAAAAGAATCTTTCAAGGATAACAATCCCGTACTACTTAAAGTAATGGGAATATCTTTATGAATATAGCTGAGACTTACAATATCTTTTCCAGAGATTATAAAGGTTACATCCACTTCACAGCAAAGGCAAAAAGGGTTGCTACTAATAAGCACAGAAGAGCCTTAGCCTTTAAGGAAAATGATTGGGTCTTGCTAAAGTTTCTCAAGGCTCATCTAAGGCATACTATGGGCAAGAATCCTATGGGCCACCAAGAGCATTATGCTAAACTAGCAAAAAGATAAAATGGTCCTTTTTAAAAAAAAATTGATACCCGATTTTACCGAGGAAGACGAGGCCACTACACGATCTTTTCCTCAACCCCAAACCCATCACTCAAACCCTAGACCGTTGCCTGATCATGAGCCTTTACATTCCAATAATGATAATCAGGCCCGGGAGAGCTCCCCTCAATTGTAATTAGAGTTACTAATCAATGGATTTAATTGGACATTACAGTGTACGTTATTAAACCTAATGTAAAGACAAGTTGAGTCAATTTTGAAAAGATAATTGTTCTTAGACTTTATTTGCAAGAAATTTCTTAACAATGCTTTTTTTGCATGAATATAGATTGCAAGCTTGCTGTCAACAGCTTTCTTAATATTCACAATTCAGAGCAATGTGATATATTGTGTGAGCCGCCTTCTTCAATCAAGAGTTGCATTGCACTAGAAGCAATCAATCATCCTTTATCTCTGCGTACAATGTCTTCTTCTCCTTTCTCTGAGGCACCTGTACGACAGTTAGTCGAACAGTTATATTAGACCAATATTTTGTGATAATAACCAACAGGGAAATAACTAACGCAATATTACTGTTTACATACAAAACATACTACCTTTCGCATGTTGCACTGTAAAAGAAATTCTGAAGGCATGCTGAGGTCGACCTCGTTCTCCAAATCCTCGCGCACTTATCATAGTGTCACATTGTCTCGAATGCTAAGAACAATTAGCAAATCAGGTCTACACCAAACCTCAAGCATTCTCAAAGGATTATTCACATCATCAATTAAATCTTGGTCCAAAGCTACCAGATGACCATATACCTTGCATAAGATGCCATCAGAATCATGGACATCCCAAGATTCATCCAAAAAATTTAGGCATTTCTCTGTCTTGAAGAGTAACATCTTCCTAATCTCTTCATCATGGAAAAAGACGATGAACACATGCATGGGCATGAAGATTGAAACACGTACGAGTCAACTATAAATATTTGGTCTTAAGAACTTTTGTATTTCCTGATGGAGCTTTAGTCTGAAACACTCAGAGGTTTCAGATGAAGGGACAGGCCACTCTAGATTTTCCTTCAAAGGAACTAGGAGATATTCTAGAGTGCCGAAGCCAAGCGCAGAACGCTGAGCATTCTTAAAGTGGTTGTATAAGAAAACCCCCCTTTTAGCCAACGTTCTTTTGGCGCTAGTGTTATAGAGTAGCTCTCTTATAGTTGCATGGAATGCATAAAAAATGCCACTAATGCAATCCATCAGCTGCCGATCTTCTTTGTCGAAATGATAAATATCTGCAACTCGCAAGTTAAACACACAATACACGAGTGAAGAGTAAATCTATTGTGGATGTAAGAAAACTTACAATTTGGTTGGTTTGTTGAAAATCTTGTTGTTTGGCGTTGTTCGTAGATGCAACTCTGAGTGCTTATATGCGTGTTCAATGAGAATCTCTTTAACTGTTTTGCCCATTTGTGTGATAAGCGAAAGTTTTTCACCCTACCTTTATAACTATTCACAAACTCGTTGCCCGTGCACTTTCTCTTCCTCGTCTACATGAGAACCCAGCTTCCAACTGTAATGGTGGTGGAAAGCCATCCACTGTTGTTCAAATCAAAGCTGTTGAAAATTTTGACAAACCTAATACTTGCGGATGGTCGTCGAGGTCTTTTGTTCTCCATTAGTGATTCTTCTATGGCAAGATGCATAACACAGATATGAGAGGGGGAGTGTTTACGAGCACAAACACAAACAGTCAAATGTGTGCAAAATAGTTAGTTGAGCGCAAATGAATGAGAATGAGCGGGAATACTATGCGCTGTCTCCTATCGAAAAAGTGCGCACAACTAAATTGAGAGTGAGTTATGGTACATTTGTCCTATATTCGGTCCTGACAAGAAAGATTCGAGCAAATCACAATGTATATTATTTTTAAGGTTTTTTATGCAACTAAAATTTGTTTTTCGAAAATGCTAAAATTTGAAATAAAAACAAGAAAAATCTGAGCTACCATTACGGTAGCCCACCATCCATTGGTCGCGTTTCATTCTTTCTCTAGAGCTAAAAGGACCAAATTTGAGTCCAAACTTTCCCTAAAGAGCACTGAAGGCCAATGGTAGATGAATGCAACTTGCATGTCCGCTTGGAGTTTGATAATTGTATGCTAACTAAAATCAAGACATCCAAATTAGGTGGCTAAATCAGTGTTCTTGATATGGCCCCCCCCAGGTCACTGTAGAGGAGTGCGTGCCTAATAGTTCAAGGTGGGTCCGTCTCTGCACCATGCCTGAAAGAGAGAGAGAGAGAGAGAGAGAGAGAGAGAGAGAGAGAGAGAGAGAGAGAGAGAATTGTTGCCTTCATCCATAGTGCAGCTCTATGCTCATGCTTGTAGCATATGTAGGGCTGCAGGAGAGAGGGGGAGTGAGGGAGAGAGTATAGAGAGGGAGTGAGGGAGAGATTAGCTTCGTGGCTGCAAAAGCTGGAGGCCTGATATCTAAATGGCGCGGACACACGCAGGAACAATCATGCAGCATACACAAGACAGAGGGGGGAGAGAGCACTCGGCCCGAAGAGGGAGAGGGACAGAGCGCTACATATATCCATTAGCACTACACGCACGTGCCCTCTCTTCGAGACATTTGTTGCCAGCAGAACTTCAAAGCTCACAGGTGTTCAAAGCCCACATTGGCAATTCGCCCAAAGCCAATGCACTCGCCCACTTTTCGAGGCATTCACCAGTTCAAACCCCACACTGGTAGTTGAAACGCCACGCTCGCAAGTAAAAGGCCATTTTGTAAGACACGAAAGAGTAACCTCTTTTGGGATCCTAGGAAGGGGCCATCCACTGCTTTTGCAGCCACCTCGATGGAGCCCGTTTTTTGAATAAAATATATATAGATATAGACAGTGGGGTCATATGGTTATAACTTGCAATGAAAAAATCAAATTACTTCCTGCGTATTTATTATCTTTGGAAACTTATGTGGAATACAAGTAAAGCTATGGTCATGCGAGGCTTAGTTTCCACAGACAGCAATCGACCAAGCCTACCAACATGCAACTTTCCACTGGCATAGTATTGTGAGAACTTGTGACTATGCCTTTTTTGGCGTAGTTTTCAAACTAAGCCCGTCGCGTGCGGATGAGTTCTCCTTTTCTCTCTCTTGTCTGTGCCTCATACTCCCTCTTACTACAGGATGCTCTCCGTCACTCGTTGAGCTATTGTACCTGTTGTGATCAGAATCTATCGCGAATAACTAAAAACTAAGCCTCATGTGACCATGCCCTAATACTTGGAAATTTGTAAGGTTAGCTGCTTTTCCTTGGTTTGGCATATAAAGTTGTAATGATAATGTACTTATCTCCCAATCATGCAACCAACCTTGTTTAACAGAAATTGAGTGATTTAACAACAGGGAGCTTCAAACATGCAAGGAGCATTTGGCAACTTCATAAGACACTAGTACAACGGTGCTGCCTTTTGCGGCGGCACCGCCTCTGGCGATGCTATGTGAATGAGGGCATACACACTTGCATGCGCCTATATGTAGATTTAACAACACCATGGCTGACTCAAGAAGTGTTGTCAAACGCCTGACATAGCAGTATTGCAGGGCATAGTAGCTCTGCGTCCTAGCTTCCCTACCTAAACTTGGCTGGCTTGGCTTGCCTTGCCTAGCTAGAGAGAGAGAGAGAGAGAGAGAGAGAGAGAGTATCAATGCCCACTACCCTTGCTTGTTCTCAAACATCAGGGTACCTCTTAGAGAGAGAGGGGGGGGGGGGGAGACTTCGAAAGCCCTCGACCAAGATGGATAGGTGAAAAGAAGTGGGCCTTTTCCTGAATAGCAACTCCGAAGAGGTTGTGAGAGGTAATGTAGAGCAATGCAAAGTGCACAATACACACAGTTGCTGGGATTAAAAAAAGATAGCGAACATTGAAAAAACAAAGGAGTTGGCATTTGTTGACGCGTGCCTCCTTCACTTCTTTTGTGTGAGCAACACCTAAACCTTCTCTCTCTCTCTCTCTCTCTCTCTCTCTCTCTCTCTCTCGTACTCGTTGTCTCGTTGAGCGACCAAAGTTCAGAGGTTGGATTTTCTTCCCTTATCCTTGCTTGCATCGAGTGTGACTTGGCCCTTATTTTGAGCTTTGGGGCTCACATCAATGTTCTCTCTCTCTCTCTCTCTCTCTCTCCCCCTTCCATATGCTTCTCATCCTCAACAACGTAGTAGGGGTGATCTTGATCTGGCATGGGCGATTATATGCATTGCAAAAGCTCTATGCCTTGGTAGCCTTGAAATGCTCACCTACGTCTTGGCATGAGCTTCAACCAGCAGCAAAGAGGCAGAGACAGAAATATAAAAAAGCAAGGGTCCTTGAAATGCGTGTGGCTAGACCCAGTGAAGGACCATTTTGGTATTTGAGGTGCAGCTTGCACAGAGTGGAGTTGTACGTTGGACCTACAGTTGCTGATGAATTGCAATTGTAGCTGGTCGCACACTTGCAGTACAAGGTGACTACGCACCAGCCCAGTTGCAATATATTGCGCACCGGCAATAGGCCCACTTGCCGTACTGCGCACTTGCAATATTATTACGCACCAGTAGCCCGCCTGCATTGCAGCGCACCAGTAGCAGAAATAGCATCCCGCTAGACTCGCAAGGCATCCAAAGCATAAAGGAAAGAACACTCGTCACAGGAGCTGGACTCATAGCAGTTAAGAAGCTTTGTTAGCAATATGGCTACCTGAACACCTCATTCCATGCCTCTTGTCTTCTTCATCCTGGCCATGGCTGCGCTCTAGTCAGCGGGCTTCGACCTACGTCCACCCATCCCGTAATCACTGACTGATGAAACCCCATCAGCTCCCAAGATCTATTGTTGGCTGAATGCAACGTCCTGGAGCCATGAAAGCAAAATTGCAGCGGCTGCCTTCCCATTGAGGCCAACGCCCAGCCTGAGTACATGATGCAGAGAGACAGAGAGAGCACTGAGCTCGAGCCCGCGGCCCAGCCTAATACGGAGAATGACATTTGAAGTCAACAATCTAATCTGCGTCCTCCCTTTCTCTTTTTCTCCCCTCCACCTATGAAACCCTCACCACCTGCATGCCTTCGAAGGCATCCTCTCTGCTCTTCCACAATCTATGTCCCCCCTCCCCCCCCCTCCCCCCCCTCTCTCTCTCTCTCTCTCTCTCTCTGTGTGACAAACTACAACCTGCTCGTCCCTTAGACTTTAAACGTGAAGCCTGCTTACGTAGGCCGGTACGGGAGGCTCGAAACCTTTGCAAGACACCTCGTAATTTGCAAGGCATGGTGGCTCAAAGCCTTGAAAGTTGACATGTGGCTGCAAGGCAGCCATTGCTGCTAGTACTGTCACCCCTCTCTCTCTCTCTCTCTCTCTCTCCTCGAAGTTCACGCAGTCTGTCTCTCAACGCGCTGAACGCATGGGCTCCAGGGCACACTGCCGGAGCCCGCCGGACTGAGGAGCTCTCGCCATGTGTCAGGGGGGTTTGAAATCCCTCTCCCTTTTTTATATATATATATATATATATATATATATATATATATGTATATGGGGATGTCACAACAATGCTCGAAAAAAACCTAGGTTTAGCCGCTACAAATTTTGAGACTTACCTCCAGATTTAATATGTGAAGGTGAAAAACCTACCCAATATGGAGAATTTAGTGTAAAAACCTTCAAAATCAGTCAATTTACCTCTAAAATCTCTCATATGTAGGTTTCCCAAGATTTTAGAAAAAGGTTTTCTCCGAGCACTGACAGGCAGTCTTGCCCCCAAGAGCCCCGACCTCATCACCAACCTCTCCATCGATCTCCACAACCAATCCTTGAACGGATCCCTCACCCTTGATCTGTCACGCCTTCCCATCCTCAATTCCCTCGACGTCACCTCCAGCTTACTCTTCGGCAACTTCACCTCATTATCCAACTTCTCCAATTTCCAAAGCCTTCAGCACCTCTCCCTTACCCACAACAAATTCAATGGCCCCCTCTCCTTGATCCCCCCTTCTTGCTTCCCAAACCTGCTCAACATTAGTGTGGCCTGTTTCCTTTTGATCACCTGTCACAATGTCCCACTCTGCAACTCTTGAATATCTCCCACAACCATTTAGTGGGCGCCTTCTTCCCGCCTGCCCTCGGAATTTCAGAAACCTCACCTTCTCTCTCTCTCTCTCTCTCTCTCTCTCTCTCTCGTGCACTCTGCTGCCCACCACACTAATATGGTGCCGTACTCTCTCTTTCTCAAAGAGGAAGGAGTCAGAACAGAGAAGTCAGGAGGAAGGGGCCGAAGCCTGGAGAGAGAGAGAGAGAGCTGCATTAAAAGAGAGTGGTGCATGCGCGTCTCCGAGTAAGACATTAATGCAGGTATGCGTATAAGATTCGCTCATAAAGAGATCTCTCTCTCTAAAAGCGATGGTGTCCTTCCTCTTTAGACATGCAACAGACATGCAACAATGGTGTCCTTCCTCTTTAGACATGCAACAATGGCGTCCTTCTATAAGCAGACAATGGCTCGTTGCTCTCTCTCTCTCTCTCTCTCTCTCTCTCTCTCTCTAACACACACACACACACACGCACGCACGCATGCACGCGGAGGCTAGAGCTTTGTACACATGTGACAAACATGAACAGAAAATGTGGGCTTCCCATGGCGGCCATACGCAAACACGTACGAAAAGATGGAACCGCCATACACCCCCCACTCTCTTTCTCTCTCTCTCTCTCTCTCTCTCTCTATATATATATATATATATAAATATATGTATCAACTAGAATTATTTTCTCTCTCTCTCTCTCTCTCTCTCTCTCTCTCTCTCTCCCCCCCCCCCCCCCCCCCCCCCCCCCCCTTGCGTTCGCTCATTGTCTCGCGTTGCTACTACATGGCACATTGGTCGGATCAAGGAGAGTATGCCATGTGTTTGGGGGAGGGGGTCCGAATCCCTTCCCCCATTATAATAGTATAGATATAGATTCTCCTATGACGTGCATATGTTTCTCTAAGTTTTCAATTTTTTTAAAAAGTTTGATAAGTTTCTAGCCGACCATAGGGACACGCCCAACTTTATTGGGAGTGATAGTTTAGTAAAATTTGAATTCTATCTACCTTGAACTCAAACAAGAGCTCATTTATGACTAATAAAGGAAACATATTACTTCTATTACCATACTAATAGATTACCAAGGGTATTAGCACTGGAAACCTTTTGAAGATTTAGCCGATCAACTTCAGCTAAATGGCATGGAGAAGATGCTTGTCTGTAGAGTTCTTGAAGGCCTGAACAACGGTCTAATGCCAATTCAAGACTCTATGTTTGAGTGGAAAGCCTGGAAATGGCCCAAAGATAGAAACCCCAAACCAAGATCATATATCAGGAGCTCATGCACAAGGACGACTGGTTTACCCCCTTAAAAAAACAGTGGAAGATACAGTGGACAGAAGCTCGGTGGACTGAGGTCACCTTAAACATTTGGAAGCCACAATGGCCCCACTTCATGAAGGTGTTTTTATGGAAGGTGCTTTGGGGAGCCTTGCCGACGGGCGTCAAGATCCGATAGATGCTCTGGCTGCCAGGGGGCTAGTGAAGACCTGTCACACCTTTTTATGGAATGTCCAACCATAAGAGGTTTGGCAGGGAAGGTGCGATAATGGATTCAAAGAACGTGGAATATTGGTTTCTTCAAGAAGGATCTTTCTCTTGGAGGAAAATGCTTTCGAAGTCCTGCCCTTCTTATCTGTACCCAAATTGTTAGATTTTGCTTCTTCTACAATATCTGGAAGGTCAGGAAGTGCTGTGCCTTCAATAATGAAGTTTATGTGGCCAGTTTCTCAGTAATTATTCAAGAAAGCAAAGAATTGATATATACGATAAGTAAAAGTCATGACTCGGATGATTGGATTTGGGCAGCACAAGCCATTCGATCAAAGTCTTTATGGTTGTAAAGTCTGATGTAATATCTGCCTCTCAAGGCTCGGCCTGGGCTTGAGATTGATTTGTAATTTTCTGTTCTCTTTCTAGTACAATCACTCACAATCGTGAGTTTTGCAAAAAAAAATAAAATTATATTACTTCTATTAGGATACTAATAGTACAAGCTAGCTACTAGTGATGTTCTTAGCAAGTTTCCCTCTTTTATCTACGTAGGCTGCCTTTTAACTAGCAAGACACCCTTGTGCTCAATGCAGGATACGACTCGCCCGTAATTTTGAATGATCCACGTACAATACAAAACGTAGGCTAAGTTTCAATGGAGGCACTAGTTTAGTGCACCAAGTTCTATGTAAAGTGCAACATTGCCAGAAACAAATGTTCAAATGGATTGTCAAGCTAGATCGTATCTATACTATAGATAAAAGGGGAAGGTTTTTCGGCTGCACGTGGTGCTACCTCCTTCATCCGACCAGTCCCGGTGGTGTGCATTGTAGCCGTACGATCAACGAGAGGACTGCACGCAGAGGTGGAGAGAGAGAGAGAGAGAGAGAGAGAGAGAGAGAGAGAGAGAGAGAGAGAGAGAGAGAGAGAGAGAGAGAGAGAGAGAGAGAGAGGCTGCCTTCGCGCTACGTACGGGCCCCGGTGGATACGCATGCGTATTAATATGGCTATCAATAGCAACTTTGGAGGCCCCCATGGACCTCCACTTATGCATGTGCCCAACCGGCCCCCTGTCCTTGCCACACGTCAGCAGGAGAATCCTGTAGCCTGTGTTCCCTGCGCTTCGGCTGCATGGTGAGAGAGAGAGAGAGAGAGAGAGAGAGAGAGAGAGAGAGAGAGAGAGAGAGCGTGGCCAATCCCAAGCCGTAATACATTGACGTTGTAAAAAAACTTCATTCACTTGGGAGTCAATTGAAGCATCAAGTAGCAAGTGTAATGCATCCCATCTACCAAACCACTTCTTTATGTCTTGCATCCATCCTGTGCTCCAAATCTTTCTTTTATACATCTTTTGAACTTTTTTGCTTGCTTCCATGCAATTGTAGGAAGTCAATGTGAGAGGTTTTGATGCATCTTTATCATGTACTCCAAAATCATTTCCATGCCCATAACCTCAATTGGAAGAGATCCCGACTCAAGAAATGGGAGCATATAGTGTGTTTGTGTCTTAACTTGGAGAAAGTTTGTAAGAAAACTCTTTTGAACATTCTCAAACTTTTTCCAAGTAGATCTTGAGATTCTCCCGCCCCACACTTCAACTCCATAAAGAAGAACCGGTGTCACCAATTCATAAAAAAGGTACTTCTTGAGAACCCGACACTTGATGTTTTCCGCATTATACATGTTCTCAAATGCATAATATGTTGTCTTTCCCGCTTCCAAACGACGCATAGCACATTCATGCCACTTGTGATTGACGGAACCTCAAGGACAAGGTACTTAAAGCTCTCAACAACTTCAAGTGTCTCATTGTTGTACACAATGCATGGATTCTCCTTATGGTTGGTTTTCACAAGCATAACCTTTGTTTGTTATTCATTCACAATCAGCCCACTATGCAAGCAAAAGTTCTCAAGGACAACAATAAGATTTTGTGCATCTTCTAAAGTGTGTGCTAGAAGGACTACATCATCCGCATACAACAAAAGCATGATCACTCCATTGCAAGTAGTGACCTCTTCAATGCCTTCTTATTGCATAAAGTCAGGTACCATTTGTTCCAATTGATTGATGCATAGACCAAAGAGAGTTGGTGACAATGGAAGTCCTTGTTTAACCCCAATAGTTCTTACAATTTTTTTGAAATACCTATTTCCATGCAATTGAAAAATCACCTTCTCATATATTCGAGAAATCGCAAACATAAAATCACTAGGTACCTAGAGTTCTTCCATCCTTCTCGATAAATTGTTACGTGGAAACATATGAAAGGATTTCTTAAAGTCCACAAAACAATAACACAACTGCTTACCTCTCAATTGACTTTCCTCCATGAGAGTACGAAGAGTGACAAGATGATCAATGGTGCTACGTCATTGACAAAAACCCGCTTGTTCGTTTGCATGTTTTTCATTCTCTTCAACCCAACCACTCAACTTCATCTCCATTATGCACCCAAACAACTTGGTCATAAGAGACCCAATCATTATAGTGTGGTAGTTGTTTACATTGGTGAAATCTCCTCCTTTATGCAAAGGCTTGACCCAACTAGTACTCTAATCATAAGGCATACTACGTTGAAGTGCAAGGTTGAACATATCACACATCCACTCATGGGTAAAATCTCCTGTCCATTTGATAATCTCTGGCTTGATACCTTGAAGATCTCCCACTTTGTGAGTGGCCATCTTTTCAATTCCATCGCATACATCCTCAGTAGTAAAAAAAGAGGGCATACATGGGAGTGAACCATAAAATGGAATTTTTTTAGCACTTGGTTGCTCATATAATTGCCTATAATGTGTGTACATATCCACAAGACTCAAGCTCCCAAAATTCTCAAACCGCTTGCCCCTCAAGTTTCTCTAAATTCTACATGCACATGCATTTTCTTGGACTTGAAAATTTTGTTGCTTTACTTCCCATCTTCCTCTCTTTTTTTGAATCAATGCATTGTATGTATGCAAATGACTTTGATAGTTGTCTTTGTCCGTAGTTGCACCAAGCTTTATCAAGGACTTTCCAGCATCTTGACATTCTTTATCAAACCACCTTTTGCGTGATCTATCTTTGCTGATACCATGGAGATTCTTTTTGGCAAAGCATTCTTCAGCACAAGAACAAATAACTTTCTTGAAAGCTTCCACTTAGTTTCCAATGATGCGTCATATTGAAGCTTTGTCATCCATAACTTTTTCTCAACCATTTCAATATACATTAGTTCCCATTTAAAATCCATACATAGTGATAATTTATTTTCCCTTTGGCTGAGATAGATCACACAAAGGTCAATACATATGGTCCAATGGTCAGATTTCGGGGTCCGTTGACAAAACATAAAACTCTTTATGCGACACATGATGGCTTTGGAGAGTAGCATATAGTCAATCACATTATCTCCATTATGTTTTCTACATGTAAATCTGTAACATTTAATGGCCTACTAACTTATGTGTAGCGGAAATTAGCATGAACATAGTGGGCATTTCATTAGAAGAGATTCCTAATGAGAATTACAAGAGTGCTTGGGTGGAGAGAGTAACAAAAAGCATAACACCTAGTTAGATAGCATCGACAATACTTTCAACAGAGAGAGAAATTAAGCTATTGACAACAGTTGACGACCGGATTTTCATGGAGCCGGTCCCCCCTCCAAAAGGCTTTGTATTATGGTTTCTCCCATCAAGAGAGACATTGTACAATACAATTCTTTGTGTTCCTTCAAGACTAGCTAGTGCAATGAAGATGGAAACTTCATGCACTAAGCAAAACACTTAACAAACATAACTTGAATTATCCCCGTTCTCAAACCCAAGACCTCACACACCTTCGAAGATGGTGAGAGCTAGTAGGTTATGAGAGTAGATTGAGAGGAAGAAGGAGTATCTTACGAGAAAGATGTACATCTCCTCACATAATCACTCATATGTAGCATACCTTAGCTTAGTAATTAGATTGGTAGAGGAGATGAGCATGCATTGAAGCTTGGCTCTTGGTTGGATTTGCATCCACATACCAAGAGAGTGTTGATGTAGGCTTCTATCTCACAAGCTTGGAGTAGGTGCTGAGTTCTCCATTACGGCTTGGGAAGAGATAGTCTTCTCCTTCTTCACCATGAGCTTGTGTGAGTGTGTGTGTGATAATGCCTTGCAAAAATCAGCCCCCTCTCTCTCTTGGGCGAGCCCTCTTGCTAATTGCTCTTGCTGAAGCCTCATTGGCCCTCCCCAAGTCAAGCCAAGTACAATTAAGCAGCATAAGTGATAGCCTTCTGACATGTGTCCTCCTTTCCCCTTTTTTGAGAGCTTTAGGTAATTAAATAATTAAACTAAATTGGACCCCTTTGCCTCCTGGCCAATAGGAATCAGGCAAGCCATGGGGCTCCTGAATGCTCATTGGACCCCTTGGGAGACTGCCCAATAGTCTTTTAGGAGACTTAATTCTCATTGGTTTCTTTTATTAAATGTTTTTAAATTAATTAAACTAGATTTACTCTAGCTTAATTCTCATTGGTCCACTTCAAGGGTCATCCAATAGAAATTGGGCACACCTTGTGGGCATCTGGCCTAGGGAGCTGACATGTGTCCCTCATTCCCTTTGCGTAAAGGGAGCCTGTGTGTGTGTGTGGCTTTCTCTCTCATCCCCTACCTTTAGGGCTGGCCCCCTCCCATGTAGGGATGTGCAAAGACTTTTAGGGCATACACAAAGCATCCAATTTTCCCTAGGGTTGACCTTTGGACACAACCTTTGAATTTTGGAACCTTAGCATTTTGGAAGTCTTAATGGGCTGAACCTTAGGGTCTTTTTAGCCCATTGTTGCACATGGATCTTTTGCAGATGGCCCCCCCTTTGGATCCCTATTTTCCCTCCTTTGGATCCCTACTGTGAGCAGTCTGCTAGCTTAACCAATATTCTAGCTTTTTCTCCCCTGGCCTTCCCCACATTAAATGATCAGTTTAATATGAGAAAATCATTTAAGAGAATTCGATATTGATTATTATGACATTACCTCTCTCTTGAAATCATAGTCGTCCTCGACTATGGTGTAGAGAAGATAAAGCATGTTCATGAGTCCTTTTCTTAGCGGGTAGAGGATCCCTATGTTACCCTACGACATCATTCCACAATGGATGACTAGTCCATTTGGCGCTTGAGAGCCTGAGGCTTCCGCAAGCATGTCTGCACATTAGTCCTATCAGTCTTCCATAGTAGAGTGACAAGCTCTACTTGGTGTTTGGGAGACGTCGTCTCCGCAAACTTGATCTAAGCATGCATACTACTTCATTTTTGTGCACAAATAAAGAAAAATAGAGTCTTATAAGACAAAAATTTTGTTCATTTGCTTACTCTTGGGAAGCATTGTAAGCATTGACAAGGTTTAGGTTATCCTTTAATTGTATGCCATGCATCCATCTAGCATCTTCAAAAGGATAATTCTTAAACTTAATAAGATATTGTCGGATAGTCTTACCGCCTCTTAGTACCTTGTCTTCATGTCCGAGAATGGACTCGGGCTGCAGCACCTCTTCTTGGTCCTCGATCTCCGGTGGGTCTTCAATAGTTGGTTCTTGAGGTGGCTCTCCTTTGTAAGGCTTTAATAGGCTCACATGAAAAGCATTGTGTATGAGCCAATGATTGGGCAACTTGAGTTGATAGGCCATCTCATTGATTGGCCTAAGAATTTGAAAGGGACCATATTACCTTTTTGCTAGTTTAGCATAGTACTTTTGGTGACCCGTAGGATTCTTGCCCGTTGTGTGCCTTAATCGAGCCTTGGGAAACTTTAACAAGACCCAATCGTTTTCTTTAAAGGCTTGGGCTCTTCTGTGCTTGTTAGCAGCAACCTTTTCCCTTTGTTGTGAGATAGAGATAGCATCCTTAATCTTTTGGAAAGATTCTTGTAGGTCTCGGCTATACTCATCTGCAACGAAGATCTTCCCATGTACCTTAAGTAGCAAGGGACTTTTTGATCTTCCCTCAATTACCTCGAAAGGTGCTTTTCCCATGGAAGTATGTACAGTGTTATTGTAAGCATAATCCACTAAGGGTAATTACTTCTCCCATTGGGATCTTTGATCTACTTCCGTTACATAGGCTTTTAGTAGATCGAGAATGGTTAGGTTAGCTATTTCACTTTGGCCATCAGTTTGTGGATGATAGGCCGAAGAGAAGTTTAGCCTTGTTCCTAAATTCTCAAAGAGACCCTTCCAAAAATTACTGGTCATTCTAGGATCTCTATCCGACACTATGGACATGGGCAAGCCATGGTACTTGAAAATTTGTGAGATAAAGAGGGTTGCCATTTGATGGGCTTTGATAGTCTTTTTGACAGGTATAAAATGAGCTTGTTTACTAAACCTGTCTACTATCGTCCATATTCCCGTATTCCCATGGATAGACTTAGGCAATCCAAAGATAAAATCCATGGATATGCTCTCCCATGGTGAATTAGGGATTGGAAAGGGTTGAAGCAATCCAAGTTGCTTCCCTCTATCAAATTTTGTCTTTTGGCATACCACACATTTGGAAACATACTCTTGTATGTTCACTTTCATGGTAGGCCAATAGAAATATGTTTCATTTCCCTTTAAGGTAGACTAAATCCCTCTATGCCCGGCATAAGGTGGAGCATGAGATTCATACATTACTTTCTCACGTAGTGAGTTAGTAACGCATAGTCTATTGCCATAGAGAAGATAACCATCTTGTAAAGTAAATGCTTCTTCTTTCTTCCCGAATGCAAGGTCTGAAATCACATCTCTAAAATCGGGATCAATAGCATACTCATCTATCATTGAAGATAGATCATTGTGAGTTGCTATGGAAACCGCATTCACTCTCGGCCATCTTGAGAGTGCATCAGCTACTTGATTATGCTTGCCAGCAATGTGACCAATATGAAAATGAAATTGCAAAAGGAAATTTGCCCACCTCATTTGTTTGTCGGAGAGCTTGGTCTGCGTCATGAAGTACTTAAGACTTTGGTGATCCGTTCGCAGAATGAAAGGAGTCCCCAATAAATAGTGCTTCCATGAGTCTAAGGCATGTAGAACTGCAAGGAGTTCCTTTTCGTATATGCCTAGAGCTTGCTCAACAGGGTCGAGCCTTCGACTCTCATAGCCTATGGCGTGCCCTTCTTGGAGAAAAACAACTCCAAGGCAATCACCACAAGCATCGCATTGGACCTCAAATGGTTTTGATCGAGAGATCCGGTAGTGTAAGCACAGGTTGAGAGATAAGATTTTCTTTAAGCTTTTCGAAAGCATTGTTCTCATTAGCAGACCATGTATACCTAACGCTTTTCTTTGTTAGGTCATGTAATGGTCCCGCAATTTGTGAGAACTTTTCTATGAAGCGTCTATAGTATGCACACATACCTATGAAGCTTCTTAGTTCATGAAGATTCCTTGGTTTAGGCCATCCTTCTATTACCTCTAACTTGGATGGATCCATTTGGATGCCATCTTGAGAGATAATGTGACCTAAATACTGAATCTCTTGCAAGAAAAATTCACTTTTCTTTCGATTAACATGAAGTTTATTCTCTCTTAAAACTTGAAATATTACCTGGAGGTGTTGCTTGTGCTCCTCCAATGAATTAGAGTAGAAGCTAATATCATCAAAGAACACTCCAGTGAAGGTTCGATGAGGCTTGAACAGCTTCTCCATCAAGTAGTTGAATGTGGCTGGTGCATTGGTCAAGCCAAAAGGCATGACAATGTATTCGTAAAGACCAAATGTAGTACGAAATACGGTCTTTACAATGTCTTGATCAACTATCCTTATTTGATGATAGCCACTTTTTAGGTCAACCCTACTGAAGTAGGTCGATCCTTGTAGCTTATCAAATAGGTCTTCTATCCGTGGAACGGGAAACCTATTCTTGATAGTGATCCTATTTAGTGCTCTATAGTCAACACACATACGATATGTGCCGTCTTTCTTTTGCACTAATAGCACAGGTGAGCAAAATGGAGATGAGCTTGGCCTAACCATACCCTTCTCAACTAACTCATGCACTTGCCACATAATCTCCTCTTGTTGAGCTTGAGAAACTCTATAAGGAGGTTTATTAGGCGGTGAACTTCCTGGAAGAAGTTCAATTGCATGGTCATCATTACCTCGTTTGGGAGGTAGCTCACAAGGGATGTCGTCAATAAAAACATCTTGAAACCCCTTGAGAAAATTGGATAACTCTAATTCCTTTTGGTTGCTTTTATTTTCTTTTGCTAAAGCATTAGGTTCATTTTGAGAGTCTTTAACAAAAATCATGTACACGGAAATAGAGCTCTTTATTGACTTGTTGAAAGCTGGTGTATGTACAATGGGGATGGTGTTACCCATTTCCTTAGCATCTATATACATGTCTTTTTCCCTGAACTTAAAGGAGATTCTCCTTTCAGGAAATTTAACATCGGCAGCCAGGCGGTCAAACCATGGTGCCCCTAGGATTACATCCTCATGCTTGAGAGGAGAGATAAAGTCCTCTTTGTCCACATAGACTTGGACATGAAGCCTCAATTTCCAGATTAAGGGAGTGACTGAAACTTCTTGCCCCTTGAAGGCACTATCTACGGGTAGGACATCTCCCATCTCGTAGGATTGTATGGTGAGTTTGGTGAGTCTCCTCCTCTTGGATTTCAACCAAGGAAGCTCTAGGAGGATCTTGGCGGTTGTTCTTTTGGGGACAAGCACGGTACGCATGCCCTTGTTCGCCGCACTTGAAACACCGGTTATCCTTACGATAACGCTCAAGCTCTTCAGGAGAGAGTTTATTCTTACCTTTGTAAACTCCCTTCTCTTTAGCTTTGTTGGAGTTGCCCTTAGGAGACTTTTGGACATTGTCCTTCCCCTTAGGCTCATTGGAACCCTTGTTTTCCGGGGGCTTATTATTTCTTTTTGCCCCCGTTTGGAAATTGATTCGAGAGGCGACCATAGTGTGGTGTATTACCGCCGATATGGTACGTGGTCTTTGGGAGTTGACATACTCCGCCATTTCTTCTGTTAAGCCCGCACAAAATTGTTGCTTTTGCTCTCCAAAATACAACTTTTTGAAGACAGTGTCTTTGAGTTGTAGGTCCCAAAACTTGTCTACATATTTGTGGATAGACTCATTGGGAGAGAGCTTTAAGCTTCGCCATTCGGTGAGTACTTTGTCTTTGGCATCGGTGGCCAAAAACTGCTTCATAATAGAAGCTCTTAAAGCTTTCCATGTTTGTGGAGCTTCACCATTGGCTCGTAGGCTAGACCACCATTGTCTGGCGGACTTTTGAAAGTGCATAGCTACA